>NC_064925.1:104400115-105650115 GCF_023897955.1 Schistocerca gregaria
ATATTAACCAACACATTGTTGTATATGGATGCTTATAATGTCTTTGATTTTAAGTGGCCTGAGTGGTTCTATGTTTGCATTACTCAATTATTATATAGTTCTGCAATGTTTTTGCTCCTGCTTATAAGCTATTTGTAGGTCTACATGAGTTGAAATGTGTAGCAAATCATCACACAAACAGAAGTCTAATTTTACATTGGAATGGCACAAATCCTCCACAGCATTAATCTTTGCTAAAAGTACCAGACTTAACACGAGAAAGAGTAAAGTGTGTTGTTGATTCTTGCTAACTAATAGAATAAATTAAAGTTGCATTGAACTAATTTGTGCACAGTTAATTGAAATCTTTTCCTACAGTATTCCCTATTCCATTAGCAATTTCTTGTGTATTCCAAATAAATAGTCCTTCTGTATTTCATTTTAATATTCATCTGTATTATGCTAAACTGAACAGTTCAGAGCCTAAAATTTTTAGAAATATGCCAGTTCCTACCAACTTTTTAATATTTGTTTGGAATCCTGTAACTTGTAACTGTTTATTTCTAGAGCATTGAATTCCATGAGGGTGGTTCCAGACACAAGGAGAATGTTGCCAAACGCATCTCAGAAATTAGTAAGAAGAGCCGAGAGGAATATGAGAGTAATAAAAACATTGACAATGAGATGAAAAAGATGGAAGAGGTATAGTAAAATTATTTGTTTCACTTACTCATCAGTAGCATAATATATAGGCAGCCACAATTTATTTTAACTGGCAATTCAAAGTGAAATGTGTTCATTTTCTGCCATACACCTTGTCACACAGATATTGTGAGAGTAATAAATTTAAATTATAACTTAATGGTACAGTCTGGCATACTAGAAAACATATAACGACAACAGCAGAAATTCAGCAGCTGCTAATGAATTAAATGCTGTGCCAGATATAAACTGCTTTCTTAATCAAGAAATGAGAGAAATATTTGTGTTAAAACTAATTAATGGAAAATCTCATATAAAGATGTGAAACAATTACTAACAAAGAGATAGAGGGGCTGGCCAGTACTTACCTCAGCTCAGTACAGCCGATAGATTTTGTGTTTCTATCGGCTGTACTGAGCTGAGGTAAGTACTGGCCAGCCCCTCTATCTCTTTGTTAGTAAATATTTGTGTTAGGTAGAGGAAGGTGAAATTCAAAGTTGAAGCATTGCAGCTTTGCTGTGTTCTACCACTGCCAAAGAATTGCCTGCCTTTCTTTTGGAAGGATTTCTTACTACCATAAATTTCTTCCTTTTGCAGCCACAGTGGTTCAGCCACTTCATGCTCTCTTATGAAAAGGTGTTCCTTTTCACTCGTTGCCCACCTGTGAGTGTGCTTTTATCCTACTGAAGTCAAAATTACACTTTGCACCATGCTTAGTTACTTTCCAAGCAGGCCAACATCTTAGTTCATCGACCAATGCCTCCCAGTATGGCCTTGGGGCCATTGTTATGCACAAATATGTGGACTGTTCCAAACACCCTATTGTATACACTTCCAAAACTCTCATTCAGGAGCAACAGTGCTACTCACAGATAGAAAAAGAAGCCACACTCAAAAAAATTTCATATTTTCATGTATGGTTCTAAATTTTGTTTTGTCGCTCTTGTTTCTCTTTTCCACCCTTTGGCATCTTTATTGGACAAAGCAGTCCATTGCCAACAATGCTGGGCTCTGTTTTTGTCATGCTATAACTATGAGATTCATTTCCAACCCACTGCCCTACATGCTAATCCAAATTCTCTTTCTCAGTTGCCATTTGGCCCTGATCCAGCATTTGATCAGGATAAATTGTAGGTTCTCCATTTAGACATTGAATTCTGAAACCCCATGGATGGTGGCTGTCGTGGCCGATCCTGTCCTGTGTCTGGTTGTTTTACAAATGTCCATCACGGCTGACCAGGTAAACCATCAAGCCAAGCCTTGTGTGATTATTGTGCTCACCATCACTGCCTTATTTTCAATAGTGTGTTACTGTTGGCTACTGAAGAGTCAGTGCACACAGTTGTGATCCTATCCACATTGTGGTGCGGTGTGATGCGCTTTCTCTACCTGGACCATTGGGGAGTTTCTTGTACAAAATTTTTGGCCCACTGCAATGTGTTTTGGTTGGGTGTTTACAGTAACATCACATGTATTGTGTCAGCCTCCTCTCAGAGCGCCACCCATGGGGTGACACCACGGACCTCTCTTTCCCCATGTGTCGGCCCCCAGCACCCCGTGGGAGCATATTAATGCTGATTTTATAGGTCTATTCCTTAAAACCTTTTGGCTTGTAGTAGTTGATGCTTTCTCAAAATTTACTTATGTTGTTTTCTACCTGTCCATAACCACAGCAGCTACAGCCACAACCCTCTCAATGTTTTTTTGTTCCTAGAAGGACTGTCATATATGCTTGCAACTGACAATGGCCCACAGTTTGTGTTTCAAGATTTTGAAGAGTTTTGCACAAAGAGTGGCATCTGGCACATTATGGCCCCTCCCTTTCATCCCCAGTCCAGTGGTGAGGAAGGTAACTGTACAGTTTATCTGACTTGCATTAGGGAATCTCAAAAAACGAATTGCATTGTTATTGTGATACTGAAAGCAAATGAAAGGTTAAATAAAACTACATACTTCTTCTACAAGCAAGTGCGTGCGTGTGCGCGCGCGCGCGTTTGTTGTGTGTGTGTGTGTGTGTGTGTGTGTGTGTGTGTGTGTTTCTCTCTTCTTTTCTCTTCTGTAGCAGAACACGAAGACAGCTGCTCCAACATAATTTCCCCACATCAGATGAATGTTTTCCAGAGGTGTCTCAGACCCACAGTACATAAGCCAATAGAGAGAGAATTGAATTTAAATTGGAATAGTATTAACTTTTGCTATTACCTACCCAGACAGATGTGCTGCTTTCAGGTGGGGGAGGTGCACCTGATTGGACCCAGCTGGTGAATTAATGATGAGGGTCAGTGTGATAGCCAGCTTGAACATGGGTTTTAGGCAGTTTCCCGCCTCTCACTAGGTAAATAGTGGACTGGTACCCAAGTTCCACATCAGTTACACGGTTCACAAACATTTAGAAAACCTTCTCTCACTGTCACATGAATAGCAGTATGCAGCCAATGGGAGTACATGTATTCCATTCTTGGGGCTAATGGAATGACGACAGGAAGGGCAACTGGTCACCCCTTAGATTAACATTGTTAAATACATTAATAATCATTCTGACTGTGCACCAATGAGTGACAAAAGCACCAGAAAAAAAAGACTGACATTTGTGATCAGAGCTGTGTGGACTACGAATCTTTTTTTTTTTTTTTTTTTTTGTTTAAAAGCTTTCTAGATTTCTTGCATGATGCTGTTCTGTTAATATGTGTGGGGATATCACCAATTAAGACCTTTCTCTTCCAGCAAAATATCAGTGACTTTCATTTCTCTCCTTAAGTTGACAGTATGTCTAAACTGAAAATCACTCAGAGTTATAACAAATGCGCTGGTAAAATTTTGCTACAGGCTGCCATGAAAGCGTATCTGAAGGATGTGGAAGCTGAAGCAGATTACACATCAAAAATTATTAAAGAGAAAGCAATGCAGAAAAATCTAGAGGAGGGTGGCACCTCGGAAGAAAAAGAATTGGTAGATATTGCCTTTAGGGTGAAAGAATCTGCAGAAACCGCTGAAACAGAAAAAAAGGAGGAGAAAAAAGTGTGGTGGGAAGCCAAATCAGATGAAGGCCATACATACTACTGGAATACAGAAAGTGGAGGTATGATCACTTCATATGTGTGAAAAGGTTTTCATTCCAATTTAAAGACATGGTCAACAACATTTCAATTACTATTTTATAATATACATTTATTGCTTGTATTATATAAGTTAAACAAATGAATAAGTGTTGCTCTAATTTGTAAATTAAATGTAATTTAGGAACTTTTTTTCCATCATTATACCTAACTGAAGTGCCCAACTGAACTTATTTAGCTGATGAATTTGCTTTCTTTTTTTTCTCCTAAGATCTATTCATCTTCTCAATGAAGTTTCTCTTCCATTCTTTTGCCCAGATTCTGTTGCTTCCAGTTCTTGCTTTGCAAGTTGCTGATTCCCACAAGTGTTCTCATTGCATCTCCATCCTATACTGTATCATTTGTGATACCAATTTCCTGAAGATATTGTTCAGCTCCAAGCAGTCAGTTGTTATTAACCTTAACTGAGAAGACTAGATAATGAAATCTTTCATTCATCCTATCATATTTCATTGTAAAATTTCTATCATTCATTCCTGAAAGTGTCAAAGGTTTTCTCACTGTGCTGATATAATGCTCAAGACTGCTTTTTGATTAAAATTGTGCTTAAGCAAACTGGACTCAAACTTTTCTTTAGCATTTCTCTCTCTCTCTCTCTCTCTCTCTCTCTCTCTCTCTCTCTCTCTCTCTCTCTCTCTCACACACACACACACACACACACACACACACACACACACACACACACACACACACACATATAGAAAGAAACTTCCACATGGGAAAAAATATATATTAAAAACAAAGAATCCAAGACTTACCAAGCGGGAAAGCGCCGATAGACAGGCACAATAAAAATAACACACAAACACACACACAAAATCACGAGCTTTCACAACCGACGGTTGCTTCGTCAGGAAAGAGGGAAGGAAAAGGAAAAATGAAAGGATGTGGGTTTTAAGGGAGAGGGTAAGGAGTCATTCCAATCCCGGGAGCAGAAAGACTTACCTTAGGGGGAAAAAAGGATAGCTATATACTCTCTCTCTCTCTCTCTCTCTCTCTCTCTCTCTCTCTCTCTCTCTCTCTCTCTCTCTCACACACACACACACATATCCATCCATACATATGTGTGTGTGTGGGCGCACGCGAGTATATACCTATCCTTTTTTCCCCCCTAAGGTAAGTCTTTCTGCTCCCTTAAAACCCACATCCTTTCATCTTTCCTTTTCCTTCCCTCTTTCTTGACGAAGCAGCCACTGGTTGCGAAAGCTCAAAATTTTGTGTGTGTGTTTGTGTGTTATTTTATTGTGCCTGTTTATCGGCACTTTCCCGCTTGGTAAGTCTTGGAATCTTTGTTTTTAATATGAAGAAACTTCCACATGGGAAAAATATATTAAAAACAAAGATTCCAAGACTTACCAAGCGGGAAAGCGCCGGTAGATAGGCACAATGAATAAAACACACAAACACACACACAGAATTTGATCTTTCGCAACCGGGAGCACGCATATCCATCCATACATACATACATACACAGACACAAGCAAAACAAAGATTCCAAGACTTACCAAGCGGGAAAGCGCCGGCAGACAGGCACATGAACAAAACACACAAACACACACACAGAATTGCTAGCTTTCGCAACCGATGGTTGCTTCTTCAGGAAGGAGAGGGAAAGACGAAAGGATGTGGGTTTTAAGGTAGAGGCTAAGGAGTCATTCCAATCCCGGGAGCGGAAAGACTTCCCTTGGGGGAAAAGGACAGATGTACACTCGCACACACACACACACACACACACACACACACACACATATCCATCCGCACATATATATATATATATATATATATATATATATATATATATATATATATATATATATATATCTCAAGCTTTCGCAACCAACGGTTGTTTCTTCAGGAAAGAGGGAAGGAGAGGGAAAGACGAAAGGATGTGGGTTTTAAGGGAGAGGGTAAGGAGTCATTCCAATCCCAGGAATGCTGTATGGTGGGTGACAAGCAACTTTTTCCTTCTCATAATATTGTTACATTACATCCTGGATTTTCCACTGTTCAATGTTGATGTATATAATTATGGTTTTCATTACTGTATTGTAGTGTTCTAATCATAGTTTTGAATCCGAGCAATTTTTTTAAATTTGATCTGCTCCATGTGGTTCTGTAGGCTTTTTGTATCTTAGAGATTCTCTCTCTGTTTGCTTCATGATTTAATCCTGGAAGTTAGCTAATTTCCCCTTTTGCATCAGAATTTAGGTACCTTAGATTTTTGCCAAGTTGAGTGGCTATACCTTATTCGTCTAGGAACTGAGGTGCTCCTTACCTGTACTGAGTGTCTGTTAGATTTCCTGTTGAGTTTTAGCTTCAACACTCTAATAGATGTAATCTCTGATGCTGGAAAACTATGAAGCAAAAGTAGCTAGTGCCACAAACCACATAATAATTCCCATCTTTTGTTTTCTCTGTAGTTTCCATGGCTTTCTAATACTATTTTATTCTTTTAGAAACTGCTCAGAATGTAATTCAAGCATTCCCAATACTCTTTCATCCCATGAGGAAATTATTATGTTTTAATTTTTCATTTGCGAATTGTCTCATTGGTTCTTGTGTAATGATGCATCTTAACTGTTTTATAAACTATGGGATCATGACTGCTATAACTGTTAAAATGGTTTTTGTGATCTCGTGATGACCATTTGAGATGGTAGAAACAAGTTATCTAAAAAGAATTTTGGGTGTGTCAAAAAATAAAATATTTTTACTAATTTCGTATTTCTGTATATTTCATCAGTTACTAAACAACTTTCTCTGCAGTCTGTCTATTGTAAGTAATAATCAGTGAACTGTTGCATATATTGATTTGTTGTAACCTATTTGTACTTCAAAGGTAGTTCAATTTTTATAATTTTACGAGCTTTACGTTATGAGCTTCTTGTTTTTTGATGATACATTTGTTCTTATCTGTTCTGCTTAACTGATAATGGTGTGTGGATCAGTGGGTAAGTGCAAGTCTTCCAGTTGGACACCACTTTGGCAACTTGCTTGTCCGGAATCTATCGCATTTATTCACCTGGGGAAAGGGGATCTACAGTTTAACTTGGAACTTTAACCACGTTTCATTCCTGAAAAACCTTCACATCACTGAGTGGTGATTGCTAGATTAAAGGCAGACTGAAAATTTCCTGTTGTTGATCAGTATTTAAGTCCACAATATCTTTGTTTCTAGGCTCATGCTTTACCACTCGATGACTAGGCCTGAGTTTAATCTAAATCAAAGTCACACAAATATAACTGCTTGACAATAACGAAAAGGAGTTCCTAGAACAAAATCAGTGAGACAAAAGTGATGGAGTAGTAGCTCTGAAATTCATGCAAAACATAATAGAAAGCGAAAACCCACAGACAGTAAACTGAGCTAGTTAATATTATCTTCTACTGTCTCTGTTGTCAGCTATGGATTTACTCAAGTGACTGACAAGTCTTCACAACTCTTAAATCTCTACATGATCTGTTCAGAGTGTCTCGCAGTTGTTCAATGTTGTTGCAATTCTTACAGTGTTATTTTCCTTACAGTGTTATCTTCCACTGAGTATAAGTTTATGTGCTAATATAGTGTTCTCTTTATTTAGAATCAGTGTGGGAACCACCAGAAGATGGCTATGTTTCATTAGCAGAGCAAAAAGAAGAGGCCAAGAGAGCTGAAAAGGCAGCAAAGAGAAAGAAAGCAGCAGATGAAATGAAGAAGAAAGAAGAAGAAAAACAAATAAGTGAAGAAAAACAAGCACGCATACAGCGTGAGAAAATGAAGGACATTTATGGGAGGAAAGAAAAAGAAGAGGCCAAGGAGAAACCCAGGATGTCTGCTCCTATAGGTCCTGCTCCAAGGGTTGATCCTTATGGCTCATGGAAAGTTATAGAGAAAAAGTAAGTTTGCTAAAGATCTATGATTACTCTTGTTGATACCAATGATGTGTACTGCAAACAAAGCTTGAAACGTGTTCATAAAAATATGTCAAAAGTCAAAAGATTGAAGAAATAGTGGACATTCCAGATGCCAATTTACAGGTCCTTACACTATCACCAAAGTTTGAATTTTCGTAACACTAACACTCTGTGTACAAATGAATTAAATTTCCTAGTTAGAATGAAGGTTTCAACCTTTGAATGTATCAAGCAAATGTTTATAGATAAGCTGCGATAACTTTGATGATACTGAGTATGTAACTACACAGCCTTACAGTAAAGGGAAGCACCCAGAAGACATGGTAGAATGTCAGTATAACTTTGTATATGTACACACCATTGGCATGTGTGTATATGATTAGACAGTTCTGTGTGGCATGCAGAATGGTGACCTGAATGGATTAATGTTGTTCATTTTAGTATTGTTGTCTGGCCTGCTAAGGTATTTAAGGAGAATGAACAAAACAGAGATTCAAAGGGTTCTCATTGTGGGTCTGCATTTAGCCAAGTGATTGAATCTTGCAATATTCAGATTTGTGGGGCATGTCAGTGTGACAACAGCCTGATATTAGACGGTATGGGAAAATGAGGGCATGCATACTTGTCATCAAGGTTTCAGCTGGCCAAATCCAACCACCACATGGGAGGTTCATCATCCACTGCACTTCTGTGCTTACCATATGAGAATGAGTAACGGACTTCCTGCAACATTCTGTGTGTGTCATCCCACACCATTGGTTGGAGACTAGCAGCTGCCAGACTATGAAATTACTGCCCTTTGCATAGGCTGCCATCAACACCACTATCACAAATGGCTCTGTTTGGTGTGTTACTGTGATCAGGAAGCATGTGTTACTGACAACTGGCATTGCATTATGTTCAGCGATGAATCATGGCTGTGCATTACCCCGAATAACTGTTGTTAGGGAGTGTGGTGGCAACCTTGCTGGGGGGGGGGGGGGGGCAGGGGGGAAGGGGGAAGTACTATTATTCCACTGTGTCCTCATGTGTTGTCTCTCATGCGACAGTACCATGGTGCTATTTTTCGACAGAATAATGCTGATCCACATGTGGCATGTAGCTCTACGAACTGTCCATACTCTCATCACCATCAAGATCATCACACACCGTCAGGTGGCTTGCGGAGTATGGGTGGATGTAGATATCCCTGACGTTTCCATCCCAATGCCAGTACCCAAGATTCTGAGAAATAGTTATAACAGATGTTGACTAGTTAGCTTCAGGAGAGGATGCAATGGTTGTGTGAATCTTCCTAACCAAATCAGTGCCTGGGTTCGGTCCAGAGGAAGTGCAGTATCTTGTGGATAAGTGTGTTCATAGTGACAAATTCTTTACAAATTTCACTTAGTTTTGTAATTACTGAGACAAAATTGCATACCCTATCAACCTCTGAACTTCCATTTCGTATCCTTCTTCCCTTCTGGGTGCTTAACTTTTTTTTTTCTTTTTTGTCAGTCAGTGTATTTAGAGGGAACGGATCTGTGTTATTACGTTAGTTATGAGGGCATGTTGAGAAGTAATACCTCCAATTGTTTTTTATAAGAGAACTCTTAAAGATTTCTAAATAAAACAAACTGTATTAACATTCTGCATCCTTATTCTTCATGGCTAAATATTTATTCCTCAACTCAGCTGCCCTGTTTGGTGACAAAGACATTTATCCTAACTAGAGGTTAGTTTGTTGATACTGTCACTACAGAATGTTTGACTTTGTTGACAGAGTCACAACCTCTCTGCTTGCACTGCTTCATCGCTATGAAAGTGAAGCCCTCAAAGGTGTTCTTTAAGTTTTGTAGACAGATGAAAATCAGATGAAGCCATGTCGGGACTGTATGGAGGATGATCAATAACAGTGAACCCAAGGTGATGGACTGTTGGAGTTGTTGCAGTGCTCATGTCTGATCTGGCACTGTCATGCTGAAGGAGAGAGTGCCCCGTGTGTGGTTAAATTCTTCAAATTTGTGCTTTCAGAATCTTGACTATAGCATGCTGTTTCTCACGCACTGATATAGTTATGTTATGCACTACCATGTTAAACACTACAGTTTGGTGCCCTCTAGTGGCAGAGGGTTGCAACTTGAATCAGTGAAGTGGGAAAGTCAACTAAGTAATATGCATGACACATAATACCTCAAATGATATTGAGAAGAAAAAAAAAAAAAAAAAAAAAAAGAGAAAAGAAAAGAAAAAGAAAAAGAAAAAATTTGGAAGCATTACTTTTCAGCATGCCCTTGTATTATAGCACTCTCCCAATGTTTGTGCATAAATGCCAAGACATCCAAAGGAATGTTGTTATGGTCTATGGTCTACATCCATACTGTGCAAACTGTTTTGAAAAGTGCCTGGCAGAGTATACTTTTTGCTGTACTACACATTAGGGTTCCTTTCCATTCCATTGTGCAGGAAAAATGACTACTTAAATGCCTCTGTGTGTGCTGTAATTGGTCTCATCTTCTGTGTGTAAATTCTATGGGAATGGCACCTTAGAGGATTAGTTGACATTGTTCTTCAAACACCCAGCAGTTCAGATTTTTCTGATTCCTGTGAAGCTCTCCTATGAGTAAAAACTGTAACCATTTGTGCTGCCCTTCTGTGTACATGTTCAGTATCCCTTGTTATATTTTGTATGGTTCCCACATACCTGAGGGATATTCCAATAGCATTTTGTAAGCAATCTCCTTTGTATACAGAATGAGATTTTCTCTCTGCAGTGGAGTGTGTGCTGATATGAAACTTCCTGGCAGATTAAAACTGTTTGCTGGACCGAAACTCGAACTCGGGACCTTTGTCTTTCATGGGCAAGTGCTCTACCACTGAGCTACCCAAGCACGATTCACTCCCCATCCTCACAGCCTTACTTCTGCCAGTACCTCGTCTCCTACCTTCCAAACTTTACAGAAGCTCTCCTGCGAACCTTGCAGAACTAGCACTCCTGAAAGAAAGGATATTGCGGAGACATAGCTTAGCCACAGTCTAAGGGATGTTTCCAGAGTGAAAATCTCATGTGGGTTGCAAATAGGGCACTGCTGATTTAGTTACCACCACTTGTTGAGTGGTGACCCTGCACCCAGCTGTCCTTTCTGCAGCCAGCCAATAGCAGTCAGACATTTCCTGATCCTGTGCCTCTATTTTGCCACTTATGTCTCAGGGTCTGGCTGCCGCCCGCTTTGCCAGACATTTTAGCAGATGATGTGCGAGCTGTGGCTCGCATTTTAAGTTTTTTAAAATGCAGTAATATGACAAAAGAGATCTGATTTCTACCTTGTGACTCCGGTGTCTTGTCGACATCTTTTAGATACTCTTCCGTAACGTGTTGATGTTTTAGATTCATTTTTTCTTCCTTTTTGTATTGGACCTTGAAGTGGTTTTTTACCCTCGTGATCCCAGCATTCTATGGTTCTATAGTGGGGTGCTTATGACCTTAGATGTTTACAGTACTTATGGAACATGTCTATATTTTCCTGTTTGCATGAACTAACCTTTTGGGTGCTCAACACACAACAGTGACTGAAAGTTGAAATAGTTTTAAATATAGCTTACACCATGGCATTTCTCTGCTGTCCTTGAATTTGTAAAAGTGGCAGATAATGGTTAACCAAAAGTTTCTCTGTAATCTCTGAGCTTGAAAATGATCTCAGTTTTCAACAGTACCACTTACCATGATGCAACTCTAGCACCATGTTGTGTGGCTTTGAGAAGAATTTGTCTGAAACTGCTATAGATGTACCTTTTGTACTCTTCATTTGAGGTTAATATATAATTTCTCATTACAGGAATCATACGTATTAGCCTGATATGAAGCCCAGTATATTAAAATGGATTTTTAGATTTATTCAATTACTGAAAATGGCAATCTTATTTCCAGGGAATTCAAACCAGTGGATCTTCAGCTACCTGAACAAGAGTTTATACCAATCAAAGTCCCAACTCTAACTGAAGAACCAAAAGTAAAGTTCAAAGAAAAAACTGTTGCAACAGGGACAATAGTGACAGATGATGATGAAGTCAATGTATCAGGTTTTAAAAAGAGAAAAGCTGCTCCTGGTGTTAAAAGAAATATGAGGCAAAGATTGGATGAGGACTAAATTAAGCAGTTATGTTTGATCATGCTGTGATTGTGACTTGTGTACAAAATCTTATTACAGTTTTATACACTTAATAAATAAAGAGAATTGTGTTACATATGTATTTTGTCATCAAATACTTCATTAAAAATGGTTCCCTGAAGTACTGCAATAAAAGTAAATCTATATAGGACATACAGGTATTATAAAGAATATGTATTTTGCAATATAGTCACAACTTTCATGCTTTTTTTAATCATTGTGGTTATATTTCAAATCCATGATTTAAACTGGTACTAGTGCTGCAAGAAAAGTTACGGATATATATCATGACTACTCATTTCTGGAATCTTCTTTCTTCCATGGATACTAGAATTTACAGAAAAGGAACATCAGTGTAGATTGGTACATTATGGAGACAGATAGCTTTGTAGCACATTGAATTATTGTGTCATTTCATAGAATATTCTCAGAGTGAAGCCCACAAATAGCATAGATCATGGCTCAAGGCACTGTGCAAAAAAAACACATAATGCAACAATGGAAAATCCAGGATGGAATGTAACAATATTATTAGAAGGAAAGTTGCCACTCACCATATAGCAGAGATGCTGAGTCGCAAATAGGTACGCAGATAGGTACAACATAATGACTCTCACAATTATAGCTTTTGTCCATTAAGGTCTTCATCAGAAATAGACTCTCTCTCTCTCCCCCCCCTCTCTCCCCCCCCCCCCTCTCCCCCCCCCCCCCCCTCTCTCTCTCTGTCAACTGAAACTACACAGGCAGTGTGGTTTCAGTTGCCTGAGACTGCAGTCATGAGTGTGAGTTACATTTGCATGGCTCAGTATCTGTGCTGTATGTGAGTGGCAACTTCCTTCTCATAATATTGTTACAAATATAATGCATAAGAAAAGTTGTCATAAACATTTCAGCAAAAATAACGTGTTAGTTGCTGATGTACTGGCTGCCAAAATGCTGAAACAAAATATTTCTGACATCTTTGTGAGCAGACTTATTCATTTATTTTCACAGGGTCAGTGGCAATCAAGAAAAGAAATCTTTGTGGGAAGACTCCGGACAACAAAAGACTGTCTCAGGGATCAGTCCTATTTACCCTGCTACTCAACATATTGAAACTGGATTTACGTGCCACGTTGTCATCATCAAGTGTAACAGATTTACAGTACACTGATGACTTATGTATTTGTTCATTGGGTAAACTCTACATGATTACTTGGAATGCATAGGCCAAGCTGTTCCAAGACTGCACACATCTATGGAGCAGAACTGTTTCGATATTTCATGTAAACAGTTCTCAGTTTTGTTGCATTTGAGGCTCAGAGTCTCCCTTGAGCAGACATTAAAGCTTGAACTATACAAACTGTCAGAGGAGATAGTAGTGAAATACATTGAACTCCACATTCAGCATCAAATTTGATAAAATGCAAATATCTCAAAATCTGCCAAAACTGCATAAAGTACATCAATATACTGTGTGCAGTCATAGGTGTAAGCCAAGTGAGTTGTGAATACAGACATTGGCCTAAGATTATGGTGTACCTTTATAAGACTATCAATCATGAATATTGTTAATTTGGGTCAGTTCTAGGTGCAAGTCTTAAACAACTATATAAAAGTCAGTACGAAGTACTTAAAGCACATCTGGGAGGAGGTGGGGGGAGGGGGGGCAGAGACATTTATTCTGACTAATGCTCTCTTAATCAAGATAAATGAAACACCCCTAGACTTATGCTGGAAATACTTAAGTGCGAATTTTTTACTAAAGTGCTTTAGTCTGAACAAGATCAGATACTGGTTAGACATTCACATCTTAATAGGCCTGTGTTCTATGTTGAGAGACTTGTCAACAAGAATCTTCTTCCTCTTGTTGTAGAGTATATAGCAACTATCCACTGACCAAAAGAAGTTTATTTGCACAAGGACTATTTTACTGTGGTTCAGATTATAGAAATGCAAGGCCATCTACATGCAGGCTTTGAAAGACAAAGATGGATATGGTTGTGCTTACTGGTATAGCAGATGTCACAGGGGTAAGAAATTCATGCCACCTAAATAAATATTTATTATGACAGCTGCACAAATTTCTATACAGTGAGCACTTCTAAACAGGGAGAAGCATCTGCATTACCAGATTGTTATCTTCTCTGATACCAGAAGAGCACTGATTACTGAGATTGACAAAACAGTAATCTAATAGCAGATAAAATTATGATTCTGATTATAAAGCTGACAACTAGGAATCAGTGTGTCACCATGTACTATATAAAAGCTCTTTAGTATTCTTAAGAATGAAACGATAGACAAGTTAGTCAAAGCAACCACTTAACAATGGAGAGAGGCAACATAGAGGTGTAAGTGCTGCAGATTTTTTAATGTCCTCAAACTAATAATCACAAGAACTGAAATGTAGAGAGACAAATCTAGAGACTATGCCAAAATTAATCCAATACTGATGACTAACTTGTAGCACAAGAAACATCAATGTTCCTGAATATTCAGATATACTATTATAGGTTTCACATTCAACCGCAGCTACTACAGGAAAGACATACATTGCATTGGCTTGATGGTATCCCAATTACGGTAAAACACAAGATGCCAAAAACGTTTTCTTCAGCTGTCTAAATAGATGTGATATTGTCACACAGAAGAAGGTGTAATTAGATGAATGACAAACACTAACTTCACATAATGAATGTTTATTCAGCACTTGCATATACAAGAGCATGGAGCGAACTGCCTCTGGCCAGAACATATATGGTATATATACAGCTACAGAACATTCCAGTACAATGATTCTTGCCATTTGTGGATACTTCTAGAATGTACTCAAACCGAATATAGAAATTAAAATTTTACAGTTCAAGTGAGTTTTGAACTCACGACCCACTATGCAACAGTCGAGTATCGGAACCACTCCACTATGGCAACTGTGCTATTCAGCTTCTTCTGCAACATTGCTGCCTCCTTAAGAGTACAGCGTTTTGGTGTTAAGTCCTCCTAGCCCGGAAACGAGTCATTGGTCCTGCATACTCCGATTCCTGATGACTGATGTTCGCTCTCGCGGTGATCTTCTTAGAACTTCCCTTGCTGCTACGTTCTTCATCACCTTTCCGCTTGTTGCCTGTCACTGGAGCTTCGAATTTACCCTGGGTTGCAGGATCCTTATAGGGCTTCATTCGAAGGATGTGGACCATATCTCTGATCTTTTGTCATCTTGTGTCCGGATCGGAATCTTCAACTTCATAAGTAATATCAGACAACTGTCTTACAACCTTATAAGGCCCAAAGCAGCACCTGAGGAGCTTCTCAGAGAGACCAACCTTCCGAAGAGGAGTGAAAATCCAGATGAGGTCACCAGGCTGGCAGACAACAATGCAGTGGCTCACTTCACACCGGTGATTGTTTTCTTGTGTGGAGTCGAGCTAACTGCCGAGCTTCCTCAGCTCCGGTTAACACCCGGCTGATGTAGTCATCGTCCAAGTCATCAGGATGTAATGGAAACAGAGTGTCCATCATCATCGTCACCTCACACCCAGGCACCAGGAAAAATGGCATAAATCCTGTGGTGTCTTGTTTGGTGGTCTTGTAGGCAAACGTCACGAAAGGTAACACCTCATCCCAGTTGCTCTGCTCAACATTGACAAACATTGATAGCATGTCGGCTAAGGTCTTATTAAGGCATTCAGTAAGCCCGGTAGTTTGCGAATGGTAGGCAGTCATCACGTGATGAGTAATGTTGCACCGATGGTTTATATCTGTCACAAGATTCAATTGAAATCTTTTTCTTGATCTGTAATTAACCACCTTGGAGCACTGTGCTTTAATACAATGTCTTCTACGATGAATTTGGCCATCTCAAGTGCTTCAGCTGTTTTCACGGCTGTTGTGATGGATAATCAGTGCGAATAATAATCCATCTATTGCCAGTAGCGGACACTGGACCGAGGAGGTGAATCCCAACACGCTGGAAAGCTGTTTCGTCTGTTGGAATTGGTATTAGTCAGCCAGGTGGTTTCTGAGGAACTGCCTTTCTCCTCTGGCACCCTCAACTGTGTGACACATAATGACAGACACTCCTAAATAAACCTGGCCAGAAAAATCTCTTGCAGATCCTATCATATGTCTTAATAAATCCTAAATGTCTGGCCTCATGTGTCATGCAATTTCTGTAAAACATCTAAGTGCGTGAATTTAGGAATCACTGGTAGCCACCTCTTTCCAAATGGATCAAAGTTTTTCTTGCAAAGTAATCCATTAACTACGTTAAATTGTCCTTTCACATCCTCTGACTGATTTAAGTCATGCACAATTTGAAATATCTTGGCGTCCTTCTTCTGCTCAGCAGAGAGATCCTGGAGTGCAGTGAGACAGTCCCTATCTTCATCAAAGTCTTGATGGTCTTGCACAGAGTTTCTTGAGAGACTTTTTACACTATGGTAATGTCACACTCTTAAAGACGTAGTGCCCTTCTGGTGATTAGATTAGATTAGATTAGATTAATACTTGTTCCATAGATCATGAATACGACACTTCGTAATGATGTGGAACGTGTCAGGTTAATAAAAGATGTCTGTACAAGAAATTACATTACACAAAATATTGCATGACACTAATGATTAAGTTTTTTTTTTTTTTTTTTTTTTTTTTTTTTTTATATATATATATATATATCTAAAAATTCAGCCAATGAGTAGAAGGAGTTGTCATCTAGAAATTCTTTTAATTTATTTTTAAATGTTAGTTGGCTATCTGTCAGGCTTTTGATGCTGTTTGGTAGGTGCCCAAAGACTTTTGTGGCAGCATAATTTACCCCTTTCTGTGCCAAAGTCAGATTTAACCCTGCATAGTGAAGATCATCCTTTCTCCTGGTGTTATAGGTATGCACACTGCTATTACTTTTGAATTGGGTTGGATTATTATCAACAAATTTCATAAGGGAATATATATACTGTGAGGTTACTGTGAGGATCCCTAGATCCTTAAATAGATGTCTGCAGGATGACCGTGGGTGGGCTCCAGCAATTATTCTGATTACACGTTTTTGTGCAATGAATACTTTTCTACTCAACGATGAATTACCCCAGAATATGATGCCATACGAAAGCAGTGAATGAAAGTAGGCATAGTAAGCTAATTTACTGAGATTCTTATCACCAGTCGTCCTGTTGGATCCTTAAGACCTGTCAACCAACAAAACCAACAAAGTGAATGATGGTCTGTAACAGCTGTGAATGGCCTTCCATAGAGATACTGTCAAAATTTGTACATGGCCCAGACCACAGCAAGACATTCTCTTTCTGTAGTCGAGTAGTTTCTCTTGGCTTTTGTAAGTGTCCTAGAAGCTTATGCTATAACCTTCTCTTTTCCACCCAAAATCTGTACCAGTACAGCACTGATCCCATACCCACTGGCTCTCTCATCATACAGACCAAGTACAGGGTCAGTCGTCAGAGCTTTTCACAGCATATCGAAAAAATCTTGTTGAGCACCACCCCAGATAAATTTAGCAATGGCTTTTAACAACTCTTGGAGTGGCCTGGCTTTGATACAAAAGTCTTTGATAAAACAAAGGTAATAGGAACATAATCCCAGGAAGCTTCTCAGTTCTATAACACTTTTAGGAATAGGAATTTCCGTTATAGATCTCACCCTTTCTCGGTCTGGCCGCATACCTTTGTTTGACAGAAGGTGTCCAAGTATTTTGATTTCTTTTACTCCAAAGAGACACCTTCTTGGATTAAGTTTCAGTCTGGGTTGTTGGAGACACTTAAGAACAGCCCTCAGTCTTTCTGTGTGTTCATCAAATGTCTTTGAGAACACTGTAATGTCATCTAAATAACAAAGACACATCAACCACTTTAGGTGGCTTACAAGATTATCCATCATCCATTCAAAAGTTGCTGGTGCATTACACAAACCAAACGACATTACCTTAAATTCATACAAGCTCTCAGGGGTGATGAATGCAGTTTTCTCATAATCAGCTTCCTCTACTTCAATTTGCCAGTATACCAAGCACATGTCCAAGGTTGAGAAAAACTCAGCTCCCTTCAGACAACATAGTGTATCGTAATTTCATGGAATAGGGTAAATGTCCCTTTTAGTTACCTTATTAAGCTTCCTCTAATCAACACAAAAATGCCAGCTGCTATCCTTCTTCCTGACGAGAACCACTGGTGATGACCATGGGCTCTGCAAAGGCTAAATGATGTCAGTGTTCATCATTTTCTCTACCTCGTCGTGAATTATATGACATTCTATTGCTGACACATCATATGCTCTCTGGCTTATTGGTTGATGGTCTCCAGTGCTAATCCGGTGCTTCACCATCAATTTGTTGAACTTGCTCTTCACTTGTGGATTGAAGCATTCAGAGAATTCTTGAAGAATGGCAAGTAGTTTCTTTTGTTGTTCCTTAGGGATATCTGGTGATAGTTGAGCTAGAAGATCTTGTTTTGTAGTGGTAGTGCTAATTTCGCCCACAGATTCAGCATAGGAGGTTTATATGATGCTCAGCTGTTCTGCAATTAACGGCTCAGCATTTGCTTCACATATGCATCTTCGAAGGATCTGCAGTTCTCAGCAACAGTCAACTATCCACAATTCACCGAATCCGTTCTTGAACGAGACAACAGAGGCTGGAATGACCAAGTTATTCTTTAGTGGTATGCTTCTTTTACATTCCACTATAAGATCCATGGGGTAATGCATGGCATGACACACGACAGTTACCTTTCTAGCGCTGACTGCAGGAATGATCATTTCATCCAGCACACATAGTCTTCACACATTAAGATGCGCATTTCCTGTCCATAATATCTTATAACAGCTAAGCAGGGATGGCTAGAGGACAAATGTAAGGATGTAGAGGCTTATCTCACTAAGGGTAAGATAGATACTGCCTACAGGAAAGTTAAACAGACCTTTGGAGATAAGAGAACCACTTGTATGAACATCAAGAGCTCAGATGGAAACCCAGTTCTAAGCAAAGAAGGGAAAGCAGAAAGGTGGAAGGAGTATACAGAGGGTCTGTACAAGGATGATGTACTTGAGGACAATTTTATGGAAATGGAAGAGGATGTAGATGAAGATGAAATGGGAGATACGATACTGCGTGAAGAGTTTGACAGAGCACTGAAAGACCTGAGTCGAAACAAGGCCCCCGGAGTAGACAACATTCCATTACAACTAGTGACAGCCTTGGGAGAGCCAGTCCTAACAAAACTCTACCATCTGGTGAGCAAGATATATGAAACAGGCGAAATACCCTCAGACTTCAAGAAGAATATAATAATTCCAATCCCAAAGAAAGCAGGTGTTGGCAGATGTGAAAATTACCGAACAATCAGTTTAATAAGCCATAGCTGCAAAATACTAACATGAATTCTTTACAGACGAATGGAAAAACTGGTAGAAGCCGACCTCGGGGAAGATCAGTTTGGATTCCATAGAAATACTGGAATATGTGAGGCAATACTGACCTTACAACTTATCTTAGAAGAAAGATTAAGGAAAGGCAAACCTACGTTTCTGGCATTTGTAGACTTAGAGAAAGCTTTTGACAGTGTTGACTGGAATACTCTCTTTCAAATTCTAAAGGTGGCAGGGGTAAAATACAGGGAGCGAAAGGCTATTTACAATTTGTACAGAAACCAGATGGCAGTTATAAGAGTCGAGGGACATGAAAGGGACGCAGTGGTTGGGAAGGGAGTAAGACAGGGTTGTAGCCTCTCCCCGATGTTATTCAATCTATATATTGAGCAAGCAGTAAAGGAAACAAAAGAAAAATTCGGAGTAGGTATTGAAATCCATGGAGAAGAAATAAAAATGTTGAGGTTAGCCGATGACATCGTAATTCTGTCAGAGACAGCAAAGGACTTGGAAGAGCAGTTGAACGGAATGGATAGTGTCTTGAAAGGAGGATATAAGATGAACATCAACAAAAGCAAAACGAGGATAATGGAATGTAGTCGAATAAGTCGGGTGATGCTGAGGGAATTAGATTAGGAAATGAGACAATTAAAGTAGTAAAGGAGTTTTGCTATTTGGGGAGCAAAATAACTGATGATGGTCGAAGTAGAGAGGATATAAAATGAAGAAGAGCAATTTGTTAACATCGAGTATAGATGTAAGTGTCAGGAAGTCATTTCTGAAAGTGTTTGTATGGAGTGTAGCCATGTATGGAAGTGAAACATGGACGATAAATAGTTTGGACAAGAAGAGAATAGAAGCTTTCGAAATGTGGTGCTACAGAAGAGTGCTGAAGATTAGGTGGGTAGATCACATAACTAACAAGGAGGTATTGAATAGGATTGGGGAGAAGAAAAGTTTGTGGCACAACTTGACCAGAAGAAGGGATCAGTTGGTAGGACATGTTCTGAGGCATCAAGGGATCACCAATTTAGTATTTGAGGGCAGCGTGGAGGGTAAAAATTGTAGAGGGAAACCAAGAGATGAATACACTAAGCAGATTCAGAAGGATGTAGGTTGCAGTAGATACTGGGAGATGAAGAAGCTTGCACAGGATATAGTAGCACAGAGAGCTGCATCAAACCAGTCTCAGGACTGAAGACGACGACAACAACAACAATATCTTATCTTGTCTAGCATAATCTTCGAGCAACCACAATCTATAATTGCCTGAGAAGCTTTCAAAAAGACCCATCTGAGAATGATTTCATGACTACACTCTTGTAAGACAACAAATTCTAAGGGCTGTGTATGGCCACTTATACCCACACGAATGCTACATCTTCCTGTAGGTTTTACATGTTTCCCATTAGCCACCTTCAGCAGAGATGTTTTGTTGTCGACAAATAAGGCTTTCTGCAACTGGCTATGGTACTTCTCCGAAATGACTGAATATGAGGCTCCAGAGCCCACAAGAGCTTGGGCTGGTCGGCCATCCGTGAGGATATCGACGTAGTTTCCTATCATTTTTGTAGTGCTCAATGGTGGAGGATTTTTCTCTTCGGCAGCCTCACCTCCAAGGAAGGTTGCACCCTTTAGTTTTCCAAGCTGCTGCAGCTAGGTGATTGGCTGGAGCTTATAAATGGTGATGGAGACCTTGATCGGCATGTTGGGGAGCATCCCCTCCAGCAGCTAGCTTGCGGCGACAGTGACCTACATCGTCCTGCACTCACATCTTCTTCTTCATCTTTGTCGTCCTGGAGTTGGTATGGGCTAAGATCAGTCTGCTGTCTTCTGGCATGGATGTCATCAAATATCTGCCGCCTTTCTTGACAATATCACACCACATGTCCTGGTCGTCCTCAGTGGAAACATACTGGTTGGTTAACCTGAGTCCTCCAGATGTCAATCTTCCTTGGTGCCCAAACAGGTTCCTCATGCGGCTTTGTAGGAATGTAACTTTGCCTGGATCTCAACCTTTTTACCATTTTAAAGGGAAATGAAGGACAAGAGATTGGGTTCAATGTCTGTTCCACTTCCTCCCTTATGACCTCTCAAAGCGTCTCGGTTTTCTGCTCGCCGTGCAATCCAAGTGCCTTCTGAACTTCTTCTCTTACTATCTGATGAAGAACACTTGTGAAATCAATTTCTTCCTCCATCACAGACATTGATACAGCATTTGGAAGCCATTCAAACTTCTTGTGTGTAATTCTTTTTTGATGCATTGTCTCAATATACTGGCACCATTTTATGAAGTCGTCTGCTGTCAAAACCTCCTTCAGGAGCAGGGCTTGATACATGTCCTCAGCAACTCCCTTCATGGGATGTGCAACCTTATCTTCCTCCTTCATTCTAGGATCCACTATTTTACACAGCTCCAAGACATCTTGTATGTTGGATGCTGTCATTTCTCCTGGACGCTGTGCCTTACTCTTTAATTTATCTTCAGCCTTGCACTTCTGTCGTTTCGTGTCGCCGAAATACTTGCACTGTTCCACCTGGAATAATTCCCAGCTTGTGAACTTCTCCTTGTTGTTCTCATACTATTGCTTGGCAGTGCACTCCAAGTAGAAAAATACATTAGCCAAACACACGGTGTCAACCCATTTGTTAAAGTTGGCTATATGCTCATATACCTTCAGCCACTTGTTTGGATCTTGGCCATCGTCACTAGAGAACCCGGAAGTAAGTCTCATGGTAGCACACAGTTGCTGTCATTGTAGCATCCTCTTCTTCTTCTGTCTCTGATAGATTATGATCTGTGTTTCTCGCCACATAAACGGCGGCTCTGTTGCGGCATGATGGGAGCCACTGTGTCGTTGATAATGTGTGCTATCACAAGTTCCAATACCCAGCGTCTCCACCAGAATAATGTCACATAGAAGAAGGTGTAATTAGATGAATGACGAACACTAACTTCACTTAACGAAGGTTTATTCAGCACTTGCACATACAAGAGTGTGGAGTGAACTGCCTCTGGCCAGAACAAATACGGTGTACATACAGCTACAGAACATTCCAGTACAATGATTCTTGACATTTGTGGATACTTCTAGAATGTTCTCAGACCGAATACAGAAATTAAAATTTTACAGCTCAGGTGAGTTTTGAACTCACAAGCCTCTATGCAACAGTCTCATATCATAACCACTACACTACAGTGACTGTGCTATTCAGCTTCTTCTGTGACAGTATTACAAAGCAAATACAACAACATCTAGTCTTCATTGGTTGTTCTTTGCTATGCTGTTATGATGCCTAAGGCATATCAGAGTAAACTGCCTATTATATTAATTTACAATTGAATTCAGGTCACCTTTTGAGGTAAGGCACATGTTTTTACATAAATGAAAATATGTGGCATCATGATATAAGAATTCATTCTGTTTTACAGAGGGAAGTAAAACATTTTAAAAGGGACAGAAATGACTGCACTTTAAAGTGAAATAAATATACACTGATTAGCCAGAATATTATGATCATCTACCTAATAGCCGATACGTCCACCTTGGCACAGATAACAGCAGCGACGCATCATGGCATGGAAGCAATGTGGCCTTGGTAGTCAATGGAGGTATTCGGCAGTACATCTGCACACACAAGTCACCTAATCCCAGTAAATTCCAGGGAGGGTGCGATGAGCTCTGATGCCATGTTCAATCACATCCCAGATGTGTTCAATTGGGTTCAGACCTGATGAGTTGGGTGGCCAGCACATCAATTGTAACTCACCATTGTGTTCTTTGAACAACACCATCACAGTCCTGGCCTTGTGACATGGTGAATTTTCTTGTTAAAAAATGCCACTGCTGTTGGGAAGAGGTGTATGTGGTCTGCAACCAGTGTACGATACTCCTTGGCCATCATGATGCCCTGCGTGAGCTCTACTGGACTCATGAATGCCGACGTGAATGTTCCCCAGAGCATAACAGAGCAAGAACTAGCTTGACTCTGTACCACAGTACAGGTGTCAAGCTGCTGTTCCACTGGAAGATGACAGATTTGCGTCCTCCCATCAACATGATGAAGAAGATATTGTGATTCTTCAGACAGTGCAACACTCTGCCACTGTGCCAACATCCAGTTCCAATGGTCACATACCCATTTCAGTCATTGCCAATGTCATGGTGTTAACAGTGGCACAGGCTTGGGTCATTGGCTGCAGAGGCCCATCGTTAGGAGTGTTCGGTGCACTGTGTGTTCAGACACACTTGTACTCTGCCCAGCTTTAAAGTCTGATGTTATTACTGCCACAGCTTGCCCTCTGTGCTGTTTAACCAGTCTGCCCAGCCTACAATGTTTTAGACCTGCAATGAGGGGTGGCCATCCAACCCCATGATGTCTGGATACGGTTTCACCTTGGCAGGTGTTGAAGACCCTCACCACAGCACTCCTCAAACACTCAAATAGTCATTTAGTTTCCGAAATGCTCATGCTGAACCTCTGAGCCTTCACAATCTGCCCTCAGTCAAACTCAGATAGATCACAACCTTCCCCTGTTCTATGCACAGACATCACATTCCACTGTGCACAAATGGTTTAATTCATACTTAACTGGAAGGATGCAGAAAGTTGAATAAGTGGTTCATGTAATGTTAAAAGAACAGCTGATTCCTCAAACTAGGGGGCTATCAAGTATGGGGTCCCACAGGGTTCGGTCTTAGGTCCTTTACTGTTCTTAATATACATTAATGACTTACCATTCCATATTGATGAAGATGCAACGTTAGTTCTTTTTGCTGATGATAGAAGTATAGTAATAACTTCCAAAAACCAAGAACTAAGTGATGTAATTGTAAATGATGTTTTACACAAAATTATTAAGTGGTTCTCAGCAAACGGACTCTCTTTAAATTTTGATAAAACACAGTATATACAGTTCCGTACAGTAAATGGCATGACTCCAGTAATAAATATAGACTTTGAACAGAAGTCTGTAGCTAAGGTAGAATTTTCAAAAATTTTAGGTGTGTCCATTGATGAGAGGTTAATCTGGAAGCAACACATTGATGGTCTTCTGAAACGTCTGAGTTCAGCTACGTATGCTATTAGGGTTACTGCAAATTTTGGTGATAAGAATCTCAGTAAATTAGCTTACTATGCATACTTTCATTCACTGCTTTTGTATGGTATCATATTCTGGGATAATTCATTGTTGAGTAGAAAAGTATTCATTGCTCAAAAACATGTAATCAGAATAATTGCTGGAGCCCAACCACGGTCATCCAGAAGCTTTAAGTGTGACAGTCTTTTTGTTGTGCCTATTTGCGACTCAGCATCTTGACTATATGGTGAGCAGCAACTTTCTACCTCATAATGGTGTTATGGGGTGTTTATAATTAGTTATACAAAAATACCTTTAATTGTGAGGAAGGTAAATACCTCACAGAAATGTTTGATACAGTGGTGAATGCAGTATATCTTCAACTTCTATTTACAAATGTCCAATGTGGCTACCTTTTGTAACATGACAAATGTCTCATCTGTAATCGATTTCCTACCAAATCCTATAAAGCAAGTCTTGAGATATGGTGGTAACTGCTTGTATTATCCATTGTCACAGCTCATTTAATGTTTCCCAGAAGTGAAGGGACAAACACTCTGTCTTTAATATAACCTCATACACAAAAGTCAGCTGGGGTTAAATCAGGTGATCATGGTGGCCAAGATATTGTTCTACCATGTCCATTCCAACTTTGCACATTCCTTTGGAGATGCACAGCAACTTCATGATGGTAATGCAGTGGTACACCATCTTGCTGGAAAATCATTTCTGGACCCAGATGCTATTGTAACTGAGGCATTAGATAATGTTCAAACATGATCAGGTATGATGTTCCAGATACAGTTGACTCAGCAAAAAATAAAGGCCCATAAATCTTGTTACAACTAACAGGACAAGAAATATTTACCTTAGGTGAGTTCCGTACATGTTCAGTTACGTGGCTTGGTTCCTGCTAACTCCTATCCGAACATTATGTCAATTCACTTTACCACAGTTGTGGAAGGTGTCTTCACCACTGAACACAATTTTACTAAGGAAATCATATCCAGTCTCCATTTCGTTAAACATTTCTGCACAAAACTCAGCTTGTTTTCCTTTGTCACTTTCTCTTAAAGCTTGCAACAATTCCAGTTTATAGAGTATGAATGAGAAACATTTCCATAATATCTTCCACACTGTGACATTAGGCATATTCAATTCTAAGTTGGTGCATCTCACTGATTTACTCGCACTACGCATGTAAGACTGACAGACTTGATCAATTGCTGCATCAGAGACTGCTGGCCAACACTGCCCTGTGTCCTATGTGATACACAGCCAGTTTTGGTGAAATGATTGTACCAATTAACAACAATTTGTCTCAGATGCTGGCTTGCAATATTTAGTCCTGAATTATTTCTGAAGAGTAGTGGCAGATTTGGATACATGAAACCATAAACAACATTGCAGGCACTCTACACCATTATATGACTCCATGATGACTGCTGGAATAACTCATTCACACTTGCCACACAGTGGGAAATGTCAAGAACCAACAGTGTTAATTTGGAATAAAACTTGAAGATATGTTGCATTCAGAGCTGTATCAAACATTTCTGTAAGTTATCTACCCTTTTCACAATTACAGATTACTTTTGTATAATTAATTTATGAACACCCTGTACTTACAAGTTGTATAAAATGACACTCAAAATGGAAAAAATATATTCCATAACATTTTAGCTCTCTTTGGTACTGAATAACTACTTAAAGTTTTTTACTATTGCTATAATAATAATAATTAGTATTATTATTGTTATTATTATTATTATTATTATTGTTTTTGTTATTGGATGTGTATTAATCCACAATCTTGACTGGTTTCTGATTCTGGAGGATTGAGAGAAGTTCAATTTTCACTGACCACTACAGAATGGCTTAACACAAAGGCAGGAACATTTTGCTCAAGATATCTGAAATTCACTTAATGCAGTGACAAGTAACTCAGTTACTATGACACTTATGCTAAGAAGTAAGTCAGAGATGCATTTCTCTAGTGTAGATACCTGAGGTGACTTCGCCAATGGAGATGTGGAATATGTCATAAAATACTATCTTTGACACTAATAACATCTTTGTACTTCTGCAAGGTGGGAGGGCAGATGTACTCTCTCTGGAGTTAGTCTGTTACTGACTTCCATTTTATGAAAATGTGTTTTCATTGCATTTGTAATATTAATAAACCATGTATGAATGTATCCTGTGTTGTTAGAGTTTCGTTCGGTACAATTACTGCACAGAGCACCTACAGACCAATGTGGATTAACAGATGAGAGAAAAAAAGATTCAGGGAAGAGCTGCATGATTCATCACAGATTTATTCAGAAATCACAGGAAGGTTCAACAATTTGCAGTGGAGGCTGCTACAGTAAAGTTTTTGAACATCAAAATACAGTTTTACTCCTTATTCTGAGAGCATTCCAAAACTGGTCAAGAAACCCATTGCTTCCTCTGATACAGTTCTTGTGTAAAGTCCATACTGCACTATAAAACTATCTGAAGCTTGCCAGAATGTATACTGACAGTTGTTTTTCATGCACAATTTCTATATCTAGAGCTGTAGTCTAAAATATCAGGAAAAAAATAGACTGGTACTCACCATAAAGATGACATGTTGTGTTGCAGACAGGCACAATGAAAAAAGCATTACACATTATGGCTTTCAGCCAAAGCCCGCCCTCCCCCCCCCCCCCCCCCCCATACACACACACACACACACACACACACACACACACACACACACACACACACAGAAGCAAGCACACCCCATGTACACATGATCGGCTGATCCAACCAGAATGCAACTGTCAGTGAATAGCAAACTGTAAATGGGTGGGGAAGGGGGAGGGATAGCAGGGTACAGATGGGGGTAGAGAAGAGCAATGTCTGGTGGGGTGTGCAGGGGCTAGAGGCTGCCAACTGCAGTGTCGGAAGGTGTGGAGTGGGGAAAAAAGAGTGGAAAAGGAGAGGAGTGAAACTGAAGAGGAGCTGGGAAGGGAAAAGGACAAGTGAGCAAGTGAGTACATTAGTTGAGGGGACCACACAAAGGGAAAAGATGATAGAATGAGGGGGCAGAAACTGCTAGGTGGAGGGTGTGGGGCTAGTAGTTTACCATAGGTTGAGGACTGGATGATTGCAGGAGTGGTGAATGTGTTATAAGGGTAACTCCCATCTGTGCAGTTTGGAAAGGCTGGTGATGGAGGAGAGGATGGCGCAAGTTATGAAGCAGTCATGAAATCAAACATGTTATGCTCAGCTCCATGTTGTGCCACAGTGATCTATTTTGCTCTTGACTACTGGAGTGCCAATTTGTCACCAATACCTCCCTGTATTGGAACAACTGAATCATATCCTTCATCACAGCTTTGATTATCTATCATCACACTCTGAAATAAGGGACATCCCCAAGATCATTCTTATCCCTCCTAAAGTGAAACCCTGCCATCCACCCAACCTCCACAACACCCAAGTCCACATGACAGTTGCAGTCCTGTCAGAGCTGCTGACAGTAGTGGTCATGCGTGCATGAAGTGTGCTTTTTGTGCCTCTGTGTGTGTGTTTTCTTTTCTGACAAAGGCTGTGGCCAAAAGATTTTCATTTTACCTGCCAGCAACTCAACGTGTCATCTGCATGGTGATTAGCAATCTATCCTTTTCCTAATATTGTTGATATTCCAACCTGGAATTTCCAATGTTTTGTATCTGATCTGCAAGCTATCTTACAGTGCATAGTGAGCATACTTTATGTAATACATTTGAGTATTCCCTTTCTCTTCCAACCAAAATTGATGCACAGGGAGGACAACTATTGGCACACTTGTGCATGAACTTAAATTCCTATAATTTTACTGCTGTGAGATATATGTAGTAGGATATAACATACTGTTCAACTCCTCTTGGTATGTACACATAATTCTAGCAGTAGACCACACTGTGTTGTGCAATGCCTCTTTTGTACACTCCTGGAAATTGGAATAAGAACACTGTGAATTCATTGTCCCAGGAAGGGGAAACTTTATTGACACATTCCTGGGGTCAGATACATCACATGATCACACTGACAGAACCACAGGCACATAGACACAGGCAACAGAGCATGCACAATGTCGGCACTAGTACAGTGTATATCCACCTTTTGCAGCAATGCAGGCTGCTATTCTCCCATGGGGACGATCGTAGGGATGCTAGAAGTAGTCCTGTGGCACGGCTTGCCATGCCATTTCCACCTGGCGCCTCAGTTGGGCCAGCGTTTGTGCTGGATGTGCAGACCGCGTAAGACGACGCTTCATCCAGTGCCAAACATGCTCAATGGGGGACAGATCCGGAGATCTTGCTGGCCAGGGTAGTTGACTTACACCTTCCAGAGCACGTTGGGTGGCACGGGATACATGCGGATGTGCATTGTCCTGTTGGAACAGCAAGTTCCCTTGCCGGTATAGGAATGGTAGAACGATGGGTTCGATGACGGTTTGGATGTACCGTGCACTATTCAGTGTCCCCTCGATGATCACCAGAGGTGTACGGCCAGTGTAGGAGATCGCTCCCCACAACATGATGCCGGGTGTTGGCCCTGTGTGCCTCGGTCGTATGCAGTCCTGATTGTGGCGCTTACCTGCATGGCGCCAAACACGCATACGACCATCATTGGCACCAAGGCAGAAGCGACTCTCATCGCTGAAGACGACACGTCTCCATTTGTCCCTCCATTCACGCCTGTCGCGACACCACTGGAGGCAGGCTGCACGATGTTGGGGCGTGAGCGGAAGACGGCCTAACGGTGTACGGGACCATAGCCCAGCTTCATGGAGACGGTTGCGAATGGTCCTCACTGATACCCCAAGAGCAACAGTGTCCCTAATTTGCTGGGAAGTGGCGGAGCGGTCCCCTATGGCACTGCGTAGGATCCTACGGTCTTGGCGTGCATCCGTGTGTCGCTGTGGTCCGGTCCCAGGTCGACGGGCACGTGCACCTTCCGCCGACCACTGGCGACAACATCGATGTACTGTGGAGACCTCACGCGCCACGTGTTGAGCAATTCGGTAGTACGTCCACCCGGCCTCCCGCATGCCCACTATACGCCCTCGCTCAAAGTCCGTCAACTGCACATACGGTTCACGTCCACACTGTCGCGGCATGCTACCAGTGTTAAAGACTGCGATGGAGCTCCGTATGCCACAGCAAACTGGCTGACACTGACGGTGGCGGTGCACAAATGCTGCGCAGGTAGCGCCATTCGACGGCCAACACCGCGGTTCCTGGTGTGTCCGCTGTGCCGTACGTGTGATCATTGCTTGTACAGCCCTCTCGCAGTGTCCGGAGCAAGTATGGTGGGCCTGACACACCGGTGTCAATGTGTTCTTTTTTCCATTTCCAGGAGTGTATCTCCATGAAGTTAGTTAATAGACTCAAGGTCAAATACTCTGCCCTTCTTTAGATTTTATCTATTTCCTCTACTAATTACACTGGGCACCAAAATTTGGATAATTGATTTATTTTAAATTGCAGCTGATTCTAATGCTTTCTGATGTTTAATGTACAGTTATTGATGACATTCAGAAAATGCCTCTGTTTATATTGTGCTGACTGACTTTTAATTACTGTACCTAAAAAGGAAATTGAAGTATACATGTGGAATACATTAATAAAAGTAATTCTCAAAATTTTCCTTGTCTTCATAGGTCCTTGTGTTTCCCTTCTTACATCTCCTCAAAGTTTATTGTGATAATGCTCTCCTGTGAATGAGTGCAGCTGATCTCTGTGTAACATCTAGTAACAATAAGAAAAACATTTGCAAAACTAAGGGTAAACAAGTTTTGCTTCTGCTAATGCTGAAAATTTTATGCAATTATATTTAATAAAATTAATATATTTTGACACAGTCTTCACAAATTGTTTCATTAATCTCAGCTTGATAAAAAAAAAATGGATGCAGGAGTGCTTACTTTGGGCCAACCAAACTATAGTGAAGTGTATTTTTGCTTTGAGGTTCATAGATCTATCTGGAAGACATTCATTTTCAACCCATTGTCTGCCTCAGTCATGGCTGTCATGTTCAAATAAAAAGTAGAAATATTTTATGTATCCTCACTGTTACCCAAGAAGCATGGTAATAGCTTTAAAATCAGGTCATATGACCTGTCTATGAACACTATATTTTATTATTGTTAGAACAAAAAGTGAGTTTTCATAGTATTCCTTCAGCTTTATTGATTACCCTACAGGTACTGATGCATACTTGTTGCTATTATGGAGAAGCACTGTTCTCAGTTTCCACGTAACTCACATTATGTTCCTACAAACCATGGAACTTGCCATAGTAGGGTGGCTAGTATGTCTCAACAGTACAGATAGCTATGTTGTAAGTCAAACTGTATCAGAGGGGTATCTGCAGTGACCAGACTAACTTTTGGTTCCTGAAGAAGGCAGCAGTCTTTTCAATAGTAGCAGAGGCAACAGTCTTGATGACTGATCTCATATTATAACATTAGTCAACATGGCCTTGCTGTGCTGCAACTGTTAATGGCTGAAAATAAGGTGTCACAACAGCTGTTATATTTTCAGATGACATACAGATCTACTCCATGGTCAACAATGATGATATCCTGGTAGGCTATTGGGTAAATATTTCAGACATAGAATAGCCCCCCTTCAGATGTCGAGTGGGAAACATGGCAATAATGGCAGGCGGTAGAAGTAAGTCAGTGATAGACAAAAGGGAGGGGAGTAGCCCCCTTGGGTCTCTGGTCCTGGCCAGGAGAGGGGGGGGGGACTCCAGATTTTGAGGATCTCAATATATCACTTTTAATCAAATCCCAAACAATTCCAAAATATGTACAGTAATCTTCAGCAGCTTGAACTAGCGTGCATACTGAGCTGAGGTGCCAGAGTTGGTAGTTATGTGTGTATGAGGTGTGCTTGCTTGTGTGAATGAATGGTAAATATTTTTCTTTCTTTTTCTGACCAAGGCTGTGGCCAAAAGCTTATGTATAAGTGTCCTTTAATTGTGTGAGTCTGCAACTCAATGTGTCATCTTTATTGTAAGTAGTGACCTATCTTTTCCTATATTGTTGATATTTGACCTTATAGTTTCCATTGTTTGAAAACACAAACACATTCACACAAGCACATACATCTCATGCACTCATGAATGGCACTCTGGAGTGGGTTGGGGACATTGGAGAGATAGCAGGGTATGGGTAGGAGAAGGGAAGAGTGCTGTCTGGAGGAGTGTGCAGGGTCTAGAGACTTCAGACACAGCATCAGTAGGTGGGGCATTGGGGAAAAAATACACAGCGGAAAGGAGAGGAGCAGAAAAGCGGTGGTGCCGAGGAGGGGAAGGACAGGCGGGTACATTGGCAGAGGGCAGCACAAAAAGAGGATGAGGGAATGTGAAAAGGGAGGAGCTGATTAGATGAGGAGTTGGAAACTGTTGGGTGGGAGGTGTGGGGACAGTAGGTTACTATAGGTTGAGGCAAGGATGATTGTGGGAGCTGAAAATGTGTTGCAAGGATAACTTCCATCTGTGCAGTTTTGAAAAGCTGGTAACGGAGGGGAGGATCCAGATGGCCCAGGATGTGAAGCAGCCATCGAAATCCAGAAAGTAATGCTCAACTGCATGTCGTGCCAAAGAGTGGTCTACTTTACTCTTGGCCGCAGTTCAGCAGTGGCTGTCCATCCTTGTGGACCACTCATTGGTAGCCATACAAATATAAAAAGCTGTGCAATGGTTGCAGCAGAACTGTTGGCCAATGAGTTTGAAAACAGAAATGCAGTGAGCAGCAGTGAACAGCATAGTAAGCAAATTGTCATAGCCAAGATGATCATGCCATAGGTAAAGCATGTGACAGACTGTAGTTCACTGGTTGAATACTAGGAGGGGCAATCAATCTACAAAGGAGATTGCATACAAAACACTTGTGTATTCATCCTAGAATATTGATGAAGTGTGTGCGACAGATACCAGATAGGACCAACAGGGGATATTGAATGTATACAAAGGAGGGCAGCATGAATTATCACAGGTTGGTCTGACCCATAGAAGATTGGCATGGGGATGCTGAAAGAACTGAACTGTCAGATGCTTGAACATGGACACAAGCTATGGAAACCCACTTAGAAAGTGTTTAGAACTGGCTTTAAGTGATAAATCTAGGAAAGACACACTACAACCCCTTATATATTGCTCCCATATGAATTTTGAAGACAATATTAAACATATTACAGCATCCACAGAGATGTTTACCAATAATTCTCCCTGTAATCCATACATGAATAGAACAGGAAATAGCCCTAAAAGCCTATATTATGGCAAGTACCCCCTGCCATGCACTTCACAGTAGTTTGAAATGGTATACATGTAGATGTAGATACAAAGCCAACTCCCACCACAGAAGTACATCTACATATGCCTACCATCAGTGTGGACAACAAAGACACTGAAGAAATACCTGATGAGATAAAAGAAATTATTCAGATTTTTAAGGAATACAAACAGTTGTGACGGGAGACTTGAATTAAATAGCAGGAAAAGGAAGAGAAGGAAAACTGGTGAGAGAAAATGGACTGGAGAACAGGAATGAAAAGTAAGTCACTTAGTAGAATTTTAGAGAGAGCGCAATTTAATCATTGCTTTTTACTTTGTTTCAGAACTATGAGGGAATGCTGTATGTCTGAAAGAGACCTGGAGACATTGGAAGGTTTAAGATGTGTTATATTATGATGAGATGGAGACTTAGAAACCACATTTTAAACTGCAAAAATTTCCATGAGCACATGCTGACTCTGACCACAATTCATTTGTTATTAACTCCAGATTAAAATGCAAGAATTTGTAGAAAGGTAAGAAATTAAGGGGATGAGAGCTGGATAAGATGACAGAAATAAAGACTGTTCAAAGTTTCAGTATGACTGAAACAGGAGAAAGGAATATGCCAGAAGGTGAATGGGTAGATGGTACAGTAAATCAGCCAAAAAGACAAAACCTCATAGAAATCCTTGGTTAACACTAGTGATATTGAATTCAACTGGCAAAAAGAGACAATAAAATGCACAACAGGTGAAACAAATGAAAGGAAATACAGACTTCAAAAAAAGTTTAATGGCAGGAAGTGAAGAATGTGAAAGCAAAATTGGCTGAAGGAGAAACGCAAAGCAATAGAACTAAGCATAGCTAGTAGAAACATAGATGGTGCCAATTGGATAATCCCAGAAACTTCTGGAGAAAAGAGAAACCGACATATGAATCCCAAGACCTCTGGTGACAAGCTAATGCTAAGAAAAGAAGGGAAGGCTGAAAAGTGGAAGGAATGCTTAGAAGGCCTGTGCAAAGGAAACAAATTTGAGAATATTATCGAAAGGGCATAGGAAGTAGATGAAGATGAAATGGGAGATCTGGTGCAGCAAGAAGAATTTGACAGCCCACTGTAAAACCTAAGGCAAAAAAAGGTAGCTGGAGTGGAATTACTAAGATCATTAGGAAAACACTGAGACAAAACTAGTTATGCAATACATATTTGTCAGGTGAAATACCCCCAAAATAAAACAACATTTACAATTCCAAAGAAGGCAGGTTCTAATGCCTGTGAATATTACACAACCATCAGTTTAATAAGTGATGGATGCTAAATACTAATACAAATTATTTACATAAGTATGGAAACACTGCTAGAAGCCATTCAGGTTCTGGATAAACATAGGAAATTGCAAAGCAATACCGACCACACGTCTTGTCTTAGAAGTTTGACTGAAGAAAGGTAAAGCTACATTTATAGCAATTGTAGATTTAGAGAAAGCTTTTGACAACTTTTCATAGAATATACTTTACGAAATTCTTTAGGCAGCAGGAATGAAAGGACAGAAAGGTTTTTAAAAATTGTACAGAAATCAAATGGCACTTACAAGACTTGAAGGGCATGAAAGGGAAGCTGTAGTTGAGAAGGGAGTGAGATAGAATTGCTGACAATCCCCCATTTTATTCAGCCTGTACATTGAGTGAGCCACAAAAGAAACCCAAAGAGAAATTTGGAAAGGGAATTAAAGTTTAGGGAGAAAAAGTAAGAACTTTGAGGCTTGCTGATGCACTGTAATTCTCTCATAAATGGTAAAGGACTCAGAAGAGCAGTGGCTCTATTCTTCTATGCTCTCCTTGGCCACATTGTAGCTTGAAAAAACTTAAGTTCACGCTGTGATTTATCTGTAGTGATCTGAATCTTTAAACATTAGCAGTCAGCAATTTCATTTGTCTGCTGTTTATACATTTATAATGTTACACCAATTTTTTGTTTAAAAGTGTGTTAAATGTTCTTATTTTAATACTCAGTGTTACACTATTACTATATGGTTTATTTCCATACTTACTCTTTCTCCAGCTAACGGACAGTCACAAAGAGGGTTCTTCAGGTTTTCAGTAAGGACAATTAACAGAAGCTACTTTACATATTGTTACAAGCATAGGTGCATAGTAACAGCTTCATGTATGAGCATAAATATGAAAAATACTAAAATTACTGTGCACTATTTCACTGTCACACTTCCAGTAAGCAGTCCTGTTAGTAGGTTACCATACCAGTACTCACCCAGATAACAATCTTATGTCAAGGTCATTTCCTGAAGTGACTGGGTTTGTCATCCTCAAGGCCATGGAGACACCCCACCCCCCACTATGGGATTCAGCATAGGACCATGAAATTGGGAAAATGTATTTAGAGATTCCAAACATTTTAACAGGTCAGCCTCACCATGGGTCCATATGGCAAAGATGTTGTCAGTGTATCTATACCAGACAGGTGCTCAAGGTTTATGGATCGCAGGAAAGCCCGTTCCAAGTGACTCACAAAAAGATGACCATAGGGTGGCACCAACCTGGCACCCTTGGCTGTGCCCTTGATTGGCTGATTATTTGATTGTATTGTTTATTTTTGTTGCTGCATAAGAAAGTATTTGTCCTTTCATTCATTAACAACAATAATAATAATAATAATAATTTATTAATATATTTATTTATACTTACAATTTTTCCAACAGTCCAACAGACCACTGATGCAGTACAAGTTGAAATGTTGGACCAGGACGTGTAGTGTTCGAGTTTCTGTTGTCTGTGACACATCAGCAGCAGCCCACAGTGGATCTACCAGATTTATAGATCTACTGTTTGAGTATTATGCGTCACCACAACAGCAGCAGATACTTGAATTATGCGATCAGGAAATGCAATCAGCAGCTGCGTCCCATGAGCAGCAACACATTGACAGGTTATATGATATACAGCCAGTGTTCACAGATTTTGAATTACCATTATCACCATCATCAGCACCATCTATCAACCCATTATCAAGGTGATTTTATTCTCTATAATTCAAAATCTATCTGTGAATAATAGTAAATGTTTGGCTGTAGGTTTGTCCTCAGACTATGAGTTCAACATTACGATAATGCTTGAAAATCCTCAGTGTAGTGGTATGATGTAACACTTTCACACTGCAAATGACATGTATTATGTCACGATTTTTCAGGTAATCTACGATGTTCAATAGTCATAAGTCACATGTGTTACAAGATTATGACACAGTATCTGTTGGGAGCCACCCGAGAACAGTTGAAATATATAACAATGGGAATGCCAAGGAGTGCACTCACTTTCAGGAACCAACATTAGAGATATGAGTGCACTAACTCAACCATCCAATGTGCTGTGATTGAACATTGTGAGCGGTGCAAGTTTGTATATAGATATTTATGAAATGTGTGTGGTGTGCGCTGATAGAGCTTACACACAAGAACACAATTATACAAAGAATTTGGATGAGTGTTGTGCTTTTTTAAGCAAAGTGTACAGTGCATCAATGTCAGTATCTGACATTGTTTAGGAATTATGTGCATATTTGTGTGTGTGTGTGTGTGTGTGTTCATGTGTATGCTTTTGCCAGGATATGGATGTTAATTGTGGGCATATGAGCAAAATGTTCATTAAGTGTTACTGATGGACAATGTTCAGAGTACTACAAATGGACAGGGGTACAGCTGCGACATTGCTCAACTCACAAACTTATGTGGACATGTGATTTCCGGCAAAGTCTCCATCACTTGATGTTTGGTGAGCTACAGTAAGCAGTATATCCCAATATTGTGACAATTTATGGCTCCCACTGTTTGTAAATCTGTGGTTCATTCCTTTACTTTTATGGTAGTGGATGATGCTGGTGCTGACAATTTGTCTGGTCTGGTGCATTCAGTGCTTTTGGTTTATCCATTGTGGATGAGGTGCATCTCATTTCTGATTAGGTCCCTTACCAGCATAATTGATTGTCCATTCATAAAGTATAATGCAGGTGTTTACATATAGCTGTTAAAACTTTTAAAATATAAAACTGAGTGAAAAGTATAATCATCTGCAATAGCTGTATTTATTGAAATCAATTAGAAATTTACATGATTAGTTTCACAGCTCTTAAGTTACATCTTCTGGTGTACATAATACTGTGCCATATGGTATAGGCAGCTATTACAAAATGCTGCAGAATAACATTTGGCATGGTTAGGCAAAGCTCTCAGCCTCTTACTATTGGTAAAACTATTACACTGATGAAGGACCAGTCTGTGTTAAAATCATGATGAACTATCCTCACTTGACCAATTAAAATATATTCTGGTGGGCATACGTCAACCAATGGACAACGCCCGTCATAAACATTATCTGGTAAGATATTGTGTCCTGCAACTGACACTTATGTGTGTTTGTCACCAACATAATAGTAATAGTAGTGGTTGACAATACAAGCTATAAGGTGTCCAGTGTGCTGACGGGGCATATGTAGTGTTTAATGGCGTTGTTCTCTCTCTCCATGGCTCAAAACACAGCATCCATGCTGATTTAGTGGTACCCTTCCCAAATTATTACTGGTTGTTGGGTGTTGATGCTTTCTTGAAATTCCCTATATGTTATCTGCTGTCTTTCCATGTCAACCACAGCTGCAGTTCAGGTCCTCTCAAAATTTTTTTTCTGTAGAAGGATTGCCTTATACGCTTGGTCCGATATTGGTCCACAGATGGTGTCTCAGATCTTTCACGATTTTTACACCTATCAAGGCATTCATGAAGTAACTGCTCCTTCACTTTCACACCCAGTGTAACGGTGAGATGTAATGGCTTGTTTGCATGTTTGAGTCTCAGGTGAAGAAGTACTTTACAAATTCCTACAGGTTTACATTGATGGAGGATTGGAGTATGGCTGAGACACTCCATTGTCACCAGCCACATATCCTCCTGCACTTTTCTCGTCATGGTTCATTTCCGTGTAAGTGGTCTAGGCTCAAGGGTTTGGCTGTGAACTGAAAGGCGTTCTGGCCATGGTCCACAGCTGCTGTATGGTGCACACCAATGAGGGTCTGGTAGTGTGCCATCGTGAACAGCTGTGTCCTTGCGCCACTGTGAGGGCCCAGGGTCCACTGCTTCCAACTTCGCCTCCTCCCTCAGCACCTCCCCCAGTCTTGCACTGTTGCACCCATCACTACCAGTGTTCCTGGCACCTCCACTCAAATGACCAGTGCCTTCACCATCAGCAAAATTCCACCACTTTAAGGATCCAGATGTAAAGATGTTACCAGTGTTCTTACTACCAGACCTCATGTATGACACTTCATGGGAGGTGGCTACCATGTATGTCAGTAGTTGTGCCACTTCCACTGCTACTCATCAGTTCCAGATGACAATCTCCTTCCTGTGCTGTCTTCATCACCTGCAGTGCCCAGCACAGAGGCTGTGTATGAGTCCTCAGTCACCTCAATGCCTGCATCAGAGAAGTGCCCTTTCCTCAAGGGGAAGGGGTGCCTTAGCACTCTACATCATACACGGATACATGCCGTGGTAACAGGACACAAGAATGCCATGCTCAGATAGTCTTCCAATAGCAACTGTGTGGGCTGGCCACCAGAGGCCACATACAGTGGGTCACAAGACTAGTGTACAGGGTATGACATCTGCTGCACCACATACCAAAGCCTGCCTCTATGTGAAGACGACTAGTGCACCTGCCACTCCCTCTCAGAATGTGTTCTACTGCTTATTCTGCTGTTTGTATGTTTGTTGATTACTTAAATGTGAATAAATAAGTTCTGTTCTTAGTGGTTGCACTATTGGTCATGTCTAGTATTACAATATTTATGTATAATACATATTATCTTATGTGTGTTAACTATCTCATCCTACATTATTAGCATGTATACCAGTAATTAAACCTATAGGCCAACAGGGCATCGTTTATGACCATTATGACTGTCTGGAAAGTGTATATCTACACCAGTCAACTTCTGTGTGCCTTTATTGCTGCAGAACTACAGTAGCACTACATATATATTTATTTAGGTACTTGAAAGGAGCTAATCCTCCAACTTTGCCACTATGTGGGAAGATCGAATTTGTTGCACTGTGCTAATCATTAAATATGAGAACCATAGGATTGTGTGATGACTTACTGGACACCAGATATGACTCCATATGAAAAGAACAGAGGTGTTTGACAGCTGCGAGCACTGCACACTAGTATTTCCGCGGAGCAGTGGCAACATTGGCAGTGACATGGTGGCAGTAGGCATTGTGTTACTGATTTACTGAGCTGTGCACCCGACTTAGAACGTATTTGTTGTAGCGTACTGACTGTTTAGCCTCGCTTTTACATGCATCTTTGGAGTGCAGTGGGAAAAACGTAGGACCCAATAATGTAAAGAGCGATGGGAGGTGTTCATAGCTTAGGGTGCTTACAGAAAATGCCTTTGTTTTTTTAACATACACTGTGACGTTAGTTATTAGTACTGCAAGACAAGTTCCTCATAGACTTGGTATGTATTTGTTACAGCGTGCCAATTTTTCAATCAATCAAAAATGTGAGGAAATATGGAATTTCTTAACAACGTAAGGTAGTGGCGATGCACCATATACAGGGTGTTACAAAAAGGTACGGCTAAACTTTCAGGAAACATTCCTCACACACAAATAAAGAAAAGATGTTATGTGGACATGTGTCCGAAAACGCTTAATTTCCATGTTACAGCTCATTTTAATTCCGTCCGTGTGTACTGTTCTTCCTAGATTCACCGCCAGTTGGCCCAATTGAAGGAAGGTAATGTTGACTTCAGTGCTTGTGTTGACATGCGACTAATTGCTCTACAGTACTAGCATCAAGCACATCAGTACGTAGCATCAACAGGTTAGTGTTCATCACGAACGTGGTTTTGCAGTCAGTGCAATGTTTACAAATGCGGAGTTGGGAGATGCCCATTTGATGTACGGATTAGCACGGGGCAATAGCCGTGGCGCGGTACGTTTGTATCGAGGCAGATTTCCAGAGCGAAGGTGTCCCGACAGGAAGACGTTCGAAGCAATTGATCGGCGACTTTGGGAGCACGGAACATTCCAGCCTATGTCTCGCGACTGGAGAAGACCTACAACGACGAGGACACCTGCAATGGACGAAGCAATTCTTGGTGCAGTTGACTATAACCCTAATGTCAGCGTCAGAGAAGTTGCTGCTGTACAAGCTAACGTTGACCACGTCACTGTATGGAGAGTACTACGGGAGAACCAGTTGTTTCCGTACCATGTACAGCGTGTGCAGGCACTATCAGCAGCTGACTGGCCTCCACGGGTACACTTCTGTGAATGGTTCATCCAAGAATGTGTCAATCCTCATTTCAGTGCAAATGTTCTCTTTACGGATGAGGCTTCATTCCAACGTGATCAAATTGTAAATTTTCTCAATCAACATGTGTGGGCTGACGAGAATCCGTACGCAATTGTGCAATCACGTCATCAACACAGATTTTCTGTGAACGTTTGGGCAGGCATTGTTGGTGATGTCTTGATTGGGCCCCATGTTATTCCACCTACGCTCAATGGAGCACGTTATCATGATTTCATATGGGATACTCTACCTGTGCTGCTAGAACATGTGCCTTTACAAGTAAGACACAACATGTGGTTCATGAACGACGAAGCTCCTGCACATTTCAGTCGAAGTGTTCGTACACTTCTCAACAACAGATTCGGTGACCGATGGATTGGTAGAGACGGACCAATTCCATGGCCTCCACGCTCTCCTGGCCTCAACCCTTTTGATTTTCATATATGGGGGCATTTGAAAGCTCTTGTCTACGCAACCCCGGTATCAGATGTAGAGACTCTTCGTGCTCGTATTGTGAACGGCTGTGATACAATACGCCATTCTCCAGGGTTGCATAAGCGCATCATGGATTCCATGCGACGGAGGGTGGGTGCATGTATCCTCGCTAACGGAGGACATTTTGAACATTTCATGTAATAAAATGTTTCAAGTCATGCTGGTACGTTGTGTAGCTGTGTATTTCCATTCCGTGATTAATGTGATTTGAAGATAAGTAATAAAATGAGCTCTAACACGGAAAGTAAGCGTTTCCGGACACATGTCCACATAACATATTTTCTTTCTTTGTGTGTGAGGAATGTTTCCTGAAAGTTTGGCCGTACCTTTTTGTAACACCCTGTATATCGGTTAAATATGCACACCACCTATCGAAATTCTTTGTAAAAACGTCCTCTGAAGTGTTCTGATGGGTAGGCTCCATAAGCACATACCACACATTTCCTAAATACTCGCATACATACTTGTACCACTCAAGACATTCATTCACAGTCCACTGAATGGTCGAGATAGAGCATATCATGGCTCTGAATGCTGATTTCTAAAAGTGAGTGCACTTCTTGGAATTCCCATTCTTATACATTCCTAGCGCTTACTGTGTGACAATATAGTGGCGTTTGACTGTTGAACATCACAGATATATCTGAAAAATTCTAACATAATACATACCACTTGTAGTGTGAAAGCGTTACATCGCATTGTGGGTGTCCGATCGTTACAATTATGTTGAACTCACGACCTGAGGACAAAGCTGCAACCAGACATTTATCAGCACACACTTAGATTGTAGGTTTAGAGATTATTTTCTTAATAGCGATCTGATGAGTGGTGGTGATGATCGTGATCCTAACTTGTGTGTGCCCTTATTACGGCAGAACTACAACAGCACTACATTCATGTTTATATACTTTAAAGGAGCTAATTCTTCAACAGTGCCACTTTGTAGAAATATCGAATTTGTTGCACTGCGCTAATTGTTAAATATTAGAACTGTAGGATGCTGAGATGACTCTGTTCATCAGATCACACGTCGCCATGGTGCTACTCCTGGGATGCATACGCTGACTGCATTTCCTGGTCACATAATTCAGATGTCTGCATTCAAACGGCAGATCCGATAAATCTGGTAGGTCGACTTTGGGTTGCTGCTATGTTGGCGCAGTCACCAGAAGCTCGAATACCTGCATCTCCTGCCCCAACATTTCAGCTAGTGCTGCAACAGGGGTCTGTTACGCTGTTGTAAGAAATTGCATGTATAAATGAATATTACTAAATGATTATTATTATTATTATTATTGCTATTAATGGCTGAATAGACAATTACACACTGTCAAATGCATCAACGACAATAAACTTTACAATCAGTCAATCAACATACCAAACAGGTCAGTGCTAGTTTTTCAATCCCATTTTTATGTGCGTCTTTGGTTGACATTTTCGAAAAGTGGGAGAATATGAGTAAAAAAATGTAACAAATTATAGACTGCAATGAGAGATGACCATATGCTGTGAGTAATTATAGAAAATGCAATTTTGTGTAAGACATTATGACGTCATTAATTAATAGCGGGGCCAACGAGATATACGGGCCCTGCAACGAACTTGTGACGTCATATTAGTCGTGTTGTCCGCCACACTTCACGATCGTACGGCTCCGTGAAGGACCCACGGGAAATCAATATTTAATTGGAAAGGTACTTAATAAAGGCCAACGGCTTTGCTGCAGTTGCAACACCGGTTCCCGTGAGATCACCGAAGTAAGTGCTGTCGGGCTGGGCTAGCACTTGGATGGGTGCCCATCAGGTTTGCCGAGCGCTGTTGGTAAACGAGGTGAACTTAGCCCTTGTGAGGCAAACTGAGGAGCTACTTGATTGAGAAGTAGCGGCTCCGATCTCGGAAACTGACATACAGCTGGGAGAGCGGTGTGCTGACCACATGCCTCTCCATATCCGCATCCAGTGACGCTTATGGGCTGAGGATGACACGGCGGCCGGTCGGTGCCGTTGGGCCATCATGGCCTGTTCTGGAGGAGTTACTCACTAAAGGTCTTCATTTTGCCATGTGTTATCGAAGACTTGCCTGTATTTAAACACGCAGTTAAGAATTATTAAACTCGTCTGAAATAGTTACTTGGTCACCGCTGGAGACGGCTGCTGGCACTCGTAAGACCTGCAGTGTCACTTTTTCTCGTGGGCCTCGTTAGTAGAGGAGGGACAAGTATTTGTAGACTTGGTACAAAGCAATAGTTTTAATAATGCAGTGTGGTCATTTTTCAGCCTCGGTTTCCTTCTTTTTTTTTTGTTTGAAATGTGCACCGTCTTGAAAAGTCACAGAAATCGGTGAAAAACGCAATGAATTGTAAACTACCGTGGGATGTGGTCATACATTTTGAGCGCGTACAGATAACACACAGTGCTTGCAAATTTTGCCGGCCGAGGTGTCTGAGCGGTTCTAGGCGCTTCAGTGCGGAATCGCGCGACTGCTACGGTCGCAGGTTCGAATCCTGCGTCGGGCACGGATGTGTATGATGTCCTTAGGTTAGTTAGGTTTAAGTAGTTCTAAGTTCTAGGGGACTGATGACCTCAGATGTTAAGTCCCATAGCGCTCAGAGCCATTTGAACCATTTTCTTTCCAAGTTTATTTGCTCGCCGATTCTGCGGACTACCTTGTCATTGCATTGCTTATCAGTGAGCAGTAAGTTTATACGAAAACAGGCAAAGCGAACAGCTTCAAGGTTCGAGTGGCTCACGGGAGAGAATCTTGGAAATGCCGAAAAACGGGAACTTGACAGACGCTCAAAGATGAACGTCAACTATTCCGCAAAAAAACCTTCTTCTAGAATTTCAGTAATCAATGTTGTGAGTAATCTAGGAATGCAGTACAGCCCCTAGGGGTCGCGAGGGCAAGTTAGAGTAATTTCAGCGAGTGAAAAGGTATTTAAGCAGTCGTTCTTCACGCACTCCATACGTGAATGGAGCAAGAAGAAACGCTAATATACAGGGTGTTCCATCTATCTTGACCACGATAAACAACTATTTGTCTAGATGCAAATTACAAAATGTTCCAAGGAAATATTCTTTAGCCGTCAAGGGGACATCAACCAGCATGATTGCCTTCGTTGTAGCTTTGTGTTTTACAATGACATGAACAGCGGTATGACGTTTTTAAATGGCACCCTGTATTTTTTATTCGATAATTCATTTCCTCTCCTAAAGACCTATTCAAAAATTTATCACAGTGTACCATTCACTGAAACACAACGTTATTAATTACATAACACAACATCGACGTTGACGCTCCCAGCGCTTAGTGCAGGTACTCGGAGTAATGGACACATCCCGTGCTGATGTTGACAGAGGACATATGTAAACATATGTAGAATGCACGTCAGTCATTCCGTCAACAATCGTCAGTTGAAGAGTTGTGTGAGTAGAATGTACACCAGCGAAGGGAAGGTAGAAATGCTACTCACCTATGGGGAATGTAAGTAAGCAGAACAGTAACTGCAATACTGTTCCCTTATGTACGAATACATTTAGTACAGTAGTTTAGTCCTTTTAAATACTGTTGTGTAGAGCAGGCATACAGTAAAGGCTGTCGTTCCTACAAACTGCATCGGTATAACGTTTATTTTACTGTTGTTGTTGAATGTAGGCGAAATGCTTCGTGGGCAGCGGAACTGTACAGAGAGCGATATCCCAAGAACCCACCTTCCCGACGGATGTTTTTTCGTCTTGTTGCGACGCTTCAGGAAACTTGACGTTTCAACCCACGACAACGCAATCGTCGTAGTACTCTCACAGACGAAGCTGCCGAAGTGACTGTGCTCGCTTCCGTTGCTATGGATCCACATTTGAGCATGCGACAACTTGAACATGAGACTGGCATTCCTAAACTAGTGTACATCGTATTCTTATACGTCATCGGTTCCATCCTTACCATGTACACCTACGTCAAGAATTGCATGGGAATGATTTTCAGAATCGTGTACAGTTCTGTCAGATGGCCCTGCAGCAAATCCTCGCCAACTCGAACTTCTCTCCAATGTTCCATTTACTGATGAATGTTCCTTCTCAAACAAAAGACAGGTAAATACAAGGAACATTCATTGTGGGGCTGACGAGAATCCGTACGCAATTGTGCAATCACGTCATCAACACAGATTTTCTGTGAACGTTTGGGCAGGCATTGTTGGTGATGTCTTGATTGGGCCCCATGTTATTCCACCTACGCTCAATGGAGCACGTTATCATGATTTCATATGGGATACTCTACCTGTGCTGCTAGAACATGTGCCTTTACAAGTAAGACACAACATGTGGTTCATGAACGACGAAGCTCCTGCACATTTCAGTCGAAGTGTTCGTACACTTCTCAACAACAGATTCGGTGACCGATGGATTGGTAGAGACGGACCAATTCCATGGCCTCCACGCTCTCCTGGCCTCAACCCTTTTGATTTTCATATATGGGGGCATTTGAAAGCTCTTGTCTACGCAACCCCGGTATCAGATGTAGAGACTCTTCGTGCTCGTATTGTGAACGGCTGTGATACAATACGCCATTCTCCAGGGTTGCATAAGCGCATCATGGATTCCATGCGACGGAGGGTGGGTGCATGTATCCTCGCTAACGGAGGACATTTTGAACATTTCATGTAACAAAATGTTTCAAGTCATGCTGGTACGTTGTGTAGCTGTGTATTTCCATTCCGTGATTAATGTGATTTGAAGATAAGTAATAAAATGAGCTCTAACACGGAAAGTAAGCGTTTCCGGACACATGTCCACATAACATATTTTCTTTCTTTGTGTGTGAGGAATGTTTCCTGAAAGTTTGGCCGTACCTTTTTGTAACACCCTGTATATCGGTTAAATATGCACACCACCTATCGAAATTCTTTGTAAAAACGTCCTCTGAAGTGTTCTGATGGGTAGGCTCCATAAGCACATACCACACATTTCCTAAATACTCGCATACATACTTGTACCACTCAAGACATTCATTCACAGTCCACTGAATGGTCGAGATAGAGCATATCATGGCTCTGAATGCTGATTTCTAAAAGTGAGTGCACTTCTTGGAATTCCCATTCTTATACATTCCTAGCGCTTACTGTGTGACAATATAGTGGCGTTTGACTGTTGAACATCACAGATATATCTGAAAAATTCTAACATAATACATACCACTTGTAGTGTGAAAGCGTTACATCGCATTGTGGGTGTCCGATCGTTACAATTATGTTGAACTCACGACCTGAGGACAAAGCTGCAACCAGACATTTATCAGCACACACTTAGATTGTAGGTTTAGAGATTATTTTCTTAATAGCGATCTGATGAGTGGTGGTGATGATCGTGATCCTAACTTGTGTGTGCCCTTATTACGGCAGAACTACAACAGCACTACATTCATGTTTATATACTTTAAAGGAGCTAATTCTTCAACAGTGCCACTTTGTAGAAATATCGAATTTGTTGCACTGCGCTAATTGTTAAATATTAGAACTGTAGGATGCTGAGATGACTCTGTTCATCAGATCACACGTCGCCATGGTGCTACTCCTGGGATGCATACGCTGACTGCATTTCCTGGTCACATAATTCAGATGTCTGCATTCAAACGGCAGATCCGATAAATCTGGTAGGTCGACTTTGGGTTGCTGCTATGTTGGCGCAGTCACCAGAAGCTCGAATACCTGCATCTCCTGCCCCAACATTTCAGCTAGTGCTGCAACAGGGGTCTGTTACGCTGTTGTAAGAAATTGCATGTATAAATGAATATTACTAAATGATTATTATTATTATTATTATTGCTATTAATGGCTGAATAGACAATTACACACTGTCAAATGCATCAACGACAATAAACTTTACAATCAGTCAATCAACATACCAAACAGGTCAGTGCTAGTTTTTCAATCCCATTTTTATGTGCGTCTTTGGTTGACATTTTCGAAAAGTGGGAGAATATGAGTAAAAAAATGTAACAAATTATAGACTGCAATGAGAGATGACCATATGCTGTGAGTAATTATAGAAAATGCAATTTTGTGTAAGACATTATGACGTCATTAATTAATAGCGGGGCCAACGAGATATACGGGCCCTGCAACGAACTTGTGACGTCATATTAGTCGTGTTGTCCGCCACACTTCACGATCGTACGGCTCCGTGAAGGACCCACGGGAAATCAATATTTAATTGGAAAGGTACTTAATAAAGGCCAACGGCTTTGCTGCAGTTGCAACACCGGTTCCCGTGAGATCACCGAAGTAAGTGCTGTCGGGCTGGGCTAGCACTTGGATGGGTGCCCATCAGGTTTGCCGAGCGCTGTTGGTAAACGAGGTGAACTTAGCCCTTGTGAGGCAAACTGAGGAGCTACTTGATTGAGAAGTAGCGGCTCCGATCTCGGAAACTGACATACAGCTGGGAGAGCGGTGTGCTGACCACATGCCTCTCCATATCCGCATCCAGTGACGCTTATGGGCTGAGGATGACACGGCGGCCGGTCGGTGCCGTTGGGCCATCATGGCCTGTTCTGGAGGAGTTACTCACTAAAGGTCTTCATTTTGCCATGTGTTATCGAAGACTTGCCTGTATTTAAACACGCAGTTAAGAATTATTAAACTCGTCTGAAATAGTTACTTGGTCACCGCTGGAGACGGCTGCTGGCACTCGTAAGACCTGCAGTGTCACTTTTTCTCGTGGGCCTCGTTAGTAGAGGAGGGACAAGTATTTGTAGACTTGGTACAAAGCAATAGTTTTAATAATGCAGTGTGGTCATTTTTCAGCCTCGGTTTCCTTCTTTTTTTTTTGTTTGAAATGTGCACCGTCTTGAAAAGTCACAGAAATCGGTGAAAAACGCAATGAATTGTAAACTACCGTGGGATGTGGTCATACATTTTGAGCGCGTACAGATAACACACAGTGCTTGCAAATTTTGCCGGCCGAGGTGTCTGAGCGGTTCTAGGCGCTTCAGTGCGGAATCGCGCGACTGCTACGGTCGCAGGTTCGAATCCTGCGTCGGGCACGGATGTGTATGATGTCCTTAGGTTAGTTAGGTTTAAGTAGTTCTAAGTTCTAGGGGACTGATGACCTCAGATGTTAAGTCCCATAGCGCTCAGAGCCATTTGAACCATTTTCTTTCCAAGTTTATTTGCTCGCCGATTCTGCGGACTACCTTGTCATTGCATTGCTTATCAGTGAGCAGTAAGTTTATACGAAAACAGGCAAAGCGAACAGCTTCAAGGTTCGAGTGGCTCACGGGAGAGAATCTTGGAAATGCCGAAAAACGGGAACTTGACAGACGCTCAAAGATGAACGTCAACTATTCCGCAAAAAAACCTTCTTCTAGAATTTCAGTAATCAATGTTGTGAGTAATCTAGGAATGCAGTACAGCCCCTAGGGGTCGCGAGGGCAAGTTAGAGTAATTTCAGCGAGTGAAAAGGTATTTAAGCAGTCGTTCTTCACGCACTCCATACGTGAATGGAGCAAGAAGAAACGCTAATATACAGGGTGTTCCATCTATCTTGACCACGATAAACAACTATTTGTCTAGATGCAAATTACAAAATGTTCCAAGGAAATATTCTTTAGCCGTCAAGGGGACATCAACCAGCATGATTGCCTTCGTTGTAGCTTTGTGTTTTACAATGACATGAACAGCGGTATGACGTTTTTAAATGGCACCCTGTATTTTTTATTCGATAATTCATTTCCTCTCCTAAAGACCTATTCAAAAATTTATCACAGTGTACCATTCACTGAAACACAACGTTATTAATTACATAACACAACATCGACGTTGACGCTCCCAGCGCTTAGTGCAGGTACTCGGAGTAATGGACACATCCCGTGCTGATGTTGACAGAGGACATATGTAAACATATGTAGAATGCACGTCAGTCATTCCGTCAACAATCGTCAGTTGAAGAGTTGTGTGAGTAGAATGTACACCAGCGAAGGGAAGGTAGAAATGCTACTCACCTATGGGGAATGTAAGTAAGCAGAACAGTAACTGCAATACTGTTCCCTTATGTACGAATACATTTAGTACAGTAGTTTAGTCCTTTTAAATACTGTTGTGTAGAGCAGGCATACAGTAAAGGCTGTCGTTCCTACAAACTGCATCGGTATAACGTTTATTTTACTGTTGTTGTTGAATGTAGGCGAAATGCTTCGTGGGCAGCGGAACTGTACAGAGAGCGATATCCCAAGAACCCACCTTCCCGACGGATGTTTTTTCGTCTTGTTGCGACGCTTCAGGAAACTTGACGTTTCAACCCACGACAACGCAATCGTCGTAGTACTCTCACAGACGAAGCTGCCGAAGTGACTGTGCTCGCTTCCGTTGCTATGGATCCACATTTGAGCATGCGACAACTTGAACATGAGACTGGCATTCCTAAACTAGTGTACATCGTATTCTTATACGTCATCGGTTCCATCCTTACCATGTACACCTACGTCAAGAATTGCATGGGAATGATTTTCAGAATCGTGTACAGTTCTGTCAGATGGCCCTGCAGCAAATCCTCGCCAACTCGAACTTCTCTCCAATGTTCCATTTACTGATGAATGTTCCTTCTCAAACAAAAGACAGGTAAATACAAGGAACATTCATTATTGGTCCAGCTACAACCCACGATGGCTTAGACAGGTGGAACATCAGTTTCAGTGGAGAGTTAACGTCTGGTGTGGGATGCTTGGTACTACAATTATTGGCCCTTATTTCATCAATGGTAGTCTAAACGGCACAGCGTATGCCGACTCCCTCAGACGAATTCTTCATCCTTTTCTGGATGAAGTGCCGCTAAGAACTGGAATGCTTATGTGGTATGAACACAATGGATGTGCTGCACATAATGCCTGCACGTCGTGTTTTGGACCTTAGGTATCTTGCCAGATGTATTGATCGATACTGCGTGAAGAGTTTGACAGAGCACTGGAAAACCTGAGTCGAAACAAGGCCCCCGGAGTAGACAACATTCCATTGGAACTACTGACGGCCTTGGGAGAGCCAGTCCTGACAAAACTCTACCACCTGGTGAGCAAGATGTATGAGACAGGCGAAATACCCTCAGACTTCAAGAAGAATATAATAATTCCAATCCCAAAGAAAGCAGGTGTTGACAGATGTGAAAATTACCGAACTATCAGTTTAATAAGTCACAGCTGCAAAATAGTAACGCGACTTCTTTACAGACGAATGGAAAAACTGGTAGAAGCCGACCTCGGGGAAGATCAGTTTCGATTCCGTAGAAATTTTGGAACACGTGAGGCAATACTGACCCTACGAGTTATCTTAGAAGCTAGATTAAGGAAGGGCAAACCTACGTTTCTAGCATTTGTAGACTTAGAGAAAGCTTTTGACAATGTTGACTGGAATACTCTCTTTCAAATTCTGAAGGTGGCAGGGTAAAATACAGAGAGCGAAAGGCTATTTACGATTTGTACAGAAAGCAGATGGCAGTTACAAGAGTCGAGGGGTATGAAAGGGAAGCAGTGGTTGGGAAGGGAGTGAGGCAGGGTTGTAGCCTCTCCACGATGTTATTCAATCTGTATACTGAGCAAGCAATAAAGGAAACAAAAGAAAAGTTCGGAGTGGGTATTAAAATCCATAGAGAAGAAATAAAAACTTTAAGGTTCGCCGATGAGATTGTAATTCTGTCAAAAGGACTTGGAATAGCAGTTGAATGGAATGGACAGTGTCTTGGAAGGAGGGTATAAGATGAACATCAACAAAAGCAAAACGAGGATAATGGAATGCAGTCGAATTAAGTCGGGTGATGCTGAGGGAATTAGATTAGGAAACGAGACACTTAAAGTAGTAAAGGAGTTTTGCTATTTGGGGAGCAAAATAACTGATGATGGTCGAAATAGAAAGGATATAAAATGTAGATTGGCAATGGCAAGGAAAGCGTTTCTGAAGAAGAGAAGTTTGTTAACATCGAGTATAGATTTAAGTGTCAGGAAGTCATTTCTGAAAGTATTTGTATGGAGTGTAGCCATGTATGGAAGTGAATCATGGACGATAAATAGTTTGACAAGAAGAGAATAGAAGCTTTCGAAATGTTGTGCTACAGAAGAATGCTGGAGATTAGATGGGTAGATCACATAACTAATGAGGAAGTATTGAATCGGATTGGGGAGAAGAGAAGTTTGTGGCACAACTTGACCAGAAGAAGGGATCGGTTGGTAGGACATGTTCTGAGGCATCAAGGGATCACCAATTTAGTATTTGAGGGCAGCGTGGAGGGTAAAAATCGTAGAGGGAGACCAAGAGATGACTACACTAAGCAGTTTCAGAAGGATGTAGGCTGCAGTAGGTACTGGGAGATGAAGAAGCTTGTACAGGATAGAGTAGCATGGAGAGCTGCATCAAACCAGTCTCAGGACTGAGACCACAACAACAAGAACGTATTGATCGAGGAGGAACAGTTACTTGACCTGCTAGGTCTCCGGACTTGAATCATCTGCACTATTTTCTTTGGGGACTCATTAAAGACGTTGTCTACCGCGATGTTCCAACAACTCAAGAGGACATGCAGGAATGTGTCGTGCTTGCTTGTAATTCTCTTCAGCAGGCAGCAATGGAAGCAGTTAATAATTCTTCCATTCAACGAGTATATCAGTGTATCGGTGTCTAGGGTCGCCACTTTGAGCACCTTTGAATGTTCTACTCCTGGGAAATGGTACAGGAGGGTCGAAGTCAATTTTGTGTTATATTAATACTTGGTTTTCATTTGTTTTCTGACTAGTCCAGCAAGTAGAGGAGTTTGTGATCCCGGGCTCAAATTCAGTGTTATGTTGTGTAATTAATAACGTTGTGTTTCAGTGAATGGTACACTGTGGTACATTTTTGAATAGGTCTTTAGGAGAGAAAATGAATTACCGAATAAAAAATACAGGGTGCCATTTAGATAAGGCATACCACTGTTCATATGTTTGTAAAAAAAACAAAGCTACAACGAAGGCAATCAAGCTGACTGATGTCCCCCTGACGGCTAAAGAACATTTGCTTGAAACATTTTTTAATTAGCATCTGGGCAAACAGTTATTTTGGTTGGTCAAGATAAATGGGACACCCTGTATAATACAATGGTAAGTACCCAATGTCGTGCTGTTTACAGTGGTTTACGTAGTATAGATGTCGATATAGGTGCACATGGTATACAACGAGGAGAAAAAATCGTGATAACAAGCTCAGAGCAGAGTAGAGGACATGGAATGGGGCAAATTTTTCCAAATAACCATATCTAGGAATCGCACAGTTGTACAGCTACAGCGATAGACCAACACCCATTCAGAGATGAGTTTGCATCGAATTAAACTTTCAACGGTTAATGCCTGTTATGCTTAAGAGCTCAGTTACCAATTAAATTAACTGAAGCTAATGGTTTCAGCTGAACAGGCGGAACTAGGCAAGTTGCTGTGCTAGGCAAACTTTAAATTCCTAAGCATGCTTGGTTACGTTAGATGTGAATTTTCTGTGATGTTTACTGGGGAAGGTTTGGCTGTTCAAGTACTGTAATATCATTAATTTGTTGAGAAATATACGGGGTACCGAAAAAAACTATTCCACATTTTGAGAGGTTGTACGAGTGGCGTTAAATAAGTAAAGCAAGACTTTTTTTCTCGGCCAGTTTCGGTTGAAAAAATGCGGTATTTGTTGTGGGATATCGTGGAATATTCATAGTTCAGCCCCAACAGTTCCATGAAGTTATGACAGGTTGCAGCGCTAAACATAGCTTTCAACGTGGCGTCTGTAACGCGTTCCAAGCAAAGAGCTGTCACTGAGTTTCAGAATGTCTATGGAGACCAGGCAGTGAACAAAAGCACAGCGAGTCGTTGGGCGAGGCATCTCTCGTCATCGCGAGGCTGTACAAACCTGTCAGCTCTCCTGAGCACACGGTCGTGACTCCTTAAGTGTTGGAACGTGCAGACACTCTCATTCGAGGTGATCGACGGATCACGATCAAACACGTCTCGGCACAACTGGACGTTGGTAGTGTGACACACTCGTCCACCACATGGTTGTTACTCAAACGTGCTTTCTCACTTAGTTCCTCTGTGCCTATCAGAAGACTATAAAGAGCAACGAAAGACCGTCTGTGCGGTATTGCATCCATATTACGAGGCTGAGTGTGACAATTTAATGTCGAACGTCATCCCAGGCGATGAAACACGGGTCCATCACTTTGATCCAAAAACAAAAGGGCAATCCATGGAGTGGCGCCACACCAACTCTTCCCCAAAAAGAAATTTCATAGCCGTACCTTCAATAGGTAAAGTCATGGCCTCGGTCTTCTGGGACTCTGAACAGGTTATTCTGTTTGATGTCCTCCCTCATGGGGCAATGATCAACACTAAACTGTGTTGTGCTACCCTCAGGAAATTGAAGAAACTACTTTAATGCGTTCGTCGCCACTAAAATGAATGCAAACATACTTCTCTTTCTTCATGACAACGCAAGGCCTCACACTAGTCTGCCTATCCGAGAAGAGTTCCCGAAACTACATTAGACCGTTCTTCCTCATCCACCCTACAGCTCGAATCTCACACATTCAGACTTCCATCCGTTTAAACCATTGAAGGAGCGCTCCGCGGGAAGCGGTACATACGCTACTGGCCATTAAAACTGCTACACCAAGAAGAACTGCAGATGATAAACGGGTATTCATTGTGCAAATATATTGTACTAGAACTGACATGTGACTACATTTTCACGCAATTTGGGTGCATAGATCCTAAGAAATCGGTACCCAGAACAACCACCTCTGGCCGTAATAACGGCCTTGATACGCCTGGGGATTGAGTCAAACAGAGCATGGATGGCGTGTAAAGGTACAGCTGCCCATGCAGCTTCAACACGATACCACAGTTCATCAAGAGTAGTGACTGGCGTATTGTGAAGAGCCAATTGCTCGGCCACCATTGACCAGACGTTTTCAGTTGGTGAGAGATATGGAGAATGTGCTGGCCACGGCAGCAGTCGAACATTCACTGTATCCAGAAAGGCCCGTACAGGACCTGCAACATGCGGTCTTGCATTATCCGGCTGAAATGTAGGGTTTTACAGGGATCGAATGAAGGGAAGAGCCACGGGTCGTCACACATCTGAAATGTAATGTCCACTGTTCAAATGGCCGTCAATGCCAACAAGAGGTGACCGAGACGCGTAACCAATGGCATCCCATACCATCAGGCCGGGTGATACGCCAGTATGGCGATGTCGAATACACGCTTCCAATGTGCGTTCACCGCGATGTCGCCAAACACGGATGCGACCACCATGATACTGTAAACAGAACCTGGATTCATCCGAAAAAATGACGTTTTGCCATTCGTGCACCCAGGTTCGTCGTTGAGTACACCATCGCAGGCGCTCCTGTCTGTGGTGCAGCGTTAAGGGTACCCGCAGCCATGGTCATCGTGCATGGACTATCTGCTGGATGACCATGGCTGCAAATATCGTCGAACCGTTCGCGCAGATGGTTGTTGTCTTGCAAACGTCCCCATCTGTTGACTCAGTTATCGAGACGTGGCTGCACGATCCGTTACAGCCCCGCGGATAAGATGCCTGTCATCTAGACTGGTAGTGATACGAGACCGTTGGGATCCAGCACAATGTCGCGATACGATAAACCGCAATCGCGATAGGTTACAATCCGACCTTTATCAAAGTCGGAAACGTGATGGTACGCATTCTCGTCCGTCCACCACAACAACGTTTCACCAGGCAACGCCGGTCAACTGCTGCTTGTGTATGAGAAATCTGTTGGAAACTTTCCTCATGTCAGCACGCTTTAGGTGTCGCCACCGTCGCCAACCTTGTGAGAATGCTCTGGAAACTAATCATTTGCGTATCACAGCATCTTCTTCGCGTCTGTAAAACGTCGTCTTCGTGGTGTAGCAATTTTAATGGCCAGTAGTGTAGGTGACGGGGAGTTTATTGATGCAACAAGGCGTTGGCTCTGACGTCCACCAGCAGAACAGAACCTCGCTGGCATACAAGCCCAGCCAGTAAGGTGGCTTAAGGCTCTTGCACTGAACAGATATACAGGGTGAGTCACCTAACGTTACCGCTGGATATATTTCGTAAACCACATCAAATACTGACGAACCGATTCCACAGACCGAACGTGAGGAGAGGGGCTTTTGTACTTGATTAATACAAACCATACAAAAATGCACGGAAGTATGTTTTTTAACTCAAACCTATGTCTTTTTACATGGAACCACGTTAGTTTTGTTAGCACATCTGAACATATAAACAAATACGTAATCAGTGCCGTTTGTTGCATTGTAAAATGTCAATTACATCCGGAGATATTGTAACCTAAAGTCGACGCTTGAGTACCACTCCTCCACTGTTCGAGCGTGTGTATCGGAGAGCACTGCAACATTCTACAGAATGATCTGCCAATGTTGCTCGAAAATGTCCCACTGGAAACGCGACGACGTATGTGGTATCAGCATGATGGTGCACCTCCACATTCCGCAATTAACACTAGGCTGACCCTTGACAGGATGTTCGACGGGCTTTTCATAGGACGTGAAGGACGCATAAATTGGCCAGCCCGTTCTCCTGATCTTACACCTCTGGACTTCTTTCTGTGGGGTACGTTAAAGGAGAATGTGTACCGTGATGTGCCTACAACCCCACAGGATATGAAACAACGTATTGTGGCAGCCTGCGGCGACATTACACCAGATGTACTGCGGGGTGTACGACATTCATTACGCCAGATATTGCAATTGTGTGCAGCAAATGATGGCCACCACATTGAACATCTATTGGCCTCACATGTCGGGACACACTCTATTCCACCCCGTAATTGGAAACGGAAACCACGTGTGTACGTGTACCTCACCCCTCAAGGTAATGTACATGTGCGTCAGTGAAAAAGACCAATAAAAAGGTGTTAGCATGTGGACGTAATGTGCTGTTCCAGTCTCTTCTGTACCTAAGGTCCATCACCGTTCCCTTTGGATCCCTACGTAAATCGGTGCTCTCCGATACACACGATCGAACAGCGGAGGAGTGGTACTCAAGCGTCAACTGTAGGTTACAATATCTCCGGATGTAATTAACATTTTACAATGCAACAAACGGCACTGATTACGTATTTGTTTATATGTTCATATGTGCTAACAAAACTAACGGGATTCCATTTAAAAAAACGTAGGTTTTTGTTAAAAAAAACATACTTCCGTGCATTTTTGTATGGTTTGTATTAACCAAGTACACTATCCCCTCTCCTCACGTTCGGTCTGTGGAATCGGTTCGTCAGTATTTGATGTGGTTTACGAAATATATCCAGCGGTAACGTTAGGTGACTCACCCTGTATGTTGAAAATAGGGTTTTGTAGCCGCAAGAGTGAGGAATAATACGTTGCTTTGAAATGCTGAATAAAACCAACCTGCTTTCGAAAAAAAATGTGTTGCATTGCTTATTGTTCGCCACTCGTAGTGTGGACCAAATCAAGAAAGAAATGTCCCCTAAACATGGGCTCTCAAATGTATACCTTAAGAGCTATGAGCACTTCTTCGTCTTCGCTATTGTGAAACACATATCTTCTAGCGCAAGGTCTTTGCTATTACGAATGATGTACAGAATGCCGTAAAAAGATGAGCAATCATTTTCTGTTACAGTGAAGCATCAAAGCTTCTAGTATAATCTGGTTGCTATTACGCACGACCTGCAGTTGAGAGTCATCACTAAAAGTCGTTCTCGGTGTTATGTCCATTCGTAGTAAGACGAGGTTCTGTCCCGCGTTATAGGAAATCACACACCCTCTGAAGACTCAAAGTTGGTCATGGACGCGCCGGCAGACATCGATGAAGCGTTCCTCTAGCGCTGGTATGTCATTAATGAGGCTTATATACACCAAAGATTTGAAATGTTCTCACAAGCAAAAGTCTAAGGTTTTAAGATCGGGGGAACGAGCTGGCCAGCATAATTGACCTCTCCGAACGCTCCATTGCCCATCAAATGTCTGTGTGAGGCGTTCGCGGACATTACGGAGGAAATGTATGAACCACATCTCCACCCGTTGCTGGAATGGTACCTTCTTTACCAGAAAGGCAAGCCATTTGATTCGAACTAAAGATACCTTGCATCAGTCAACCTGTTTGATAGTATGTATGGTCCCATTAGTCTCTCGCCAACAATTCCTGCCATATATTAACCGAAAATGGGCACTGATGCCTTGCTTCTTCAACTGTGCATGGATTTGCATCGTCTCACTAATGTTGGTTGTGGAAATTGACAATCCTGTCTCATGTGAAACCAGTCTCGTCAGTGGACAGTGTCTTCTTTGTGGGAAGTAGATCTTCACCATATCTTTGCAACAGCCAATGGCAGAACTGTACTCTGGAAGGCTAATTTTGTGGGCGAAGGGCTTGGACACGCTGTACATGGTACTGGTTTAACAACTGTTCATGCAGGATCGCCCTGACTAGAGGGCGACTTCTCCTGACAGGCGATGAGATTCTACGTACACAAGTTCCAGGATCTTCTTCCACACAATACAATTCTCGCTCCTCCACAGGAGTAGTATCAATGGTACGAACCGTGATTCGCCCTACTTGCTGCTAGGGAATCAGAGACTGCTAGTCACTGGAAAAGACGTCCGAATAATTGTGCGTATAGTAACCTGCGTTCCAGAAACCATTAGTTACCCACCATCTTGACCTTGCCTGATTTCCGTTTGCAATTTGGATTGATTCCTGGATTGTTGCACAGGATGTTCCACTAGGAAGAGACCCCAAAAACATATGTAGGAATTCTGCTGTAATTGCACCGTGTAATCTGTGACATTTGACGTGGCAACACTGTACTCTGAGCAGAACATACTGTTGCGTCAAACGACGTTGCACTCTGTAACATCGTTTGACGCAACAGTATGTTCTGCTCTTCGCTGTGGCCGCAGCTCAGTGTTCAGTGTGAAGTATCGCCATTCTGTCGAATAGTGCGTGTTTCTCGTGAAACTATATTGGATTAATGGTTCCATTAAGACATGTCAGCGAGTGTTTGGAGCAGTGGAACGGTATTACATCTCCACTGCGGGAGATGGCCGCCATTATCGGAAGTAGAAATGACTGAAGTGAAACAATGATTGTTGGCCTCTCCTGCTAAGTCTGTTCGACGTTTATCTCAGGAATGTGGAATAATATGGATCACAGGTCTCAGAGCTCCGAAAAGAGCTGGCATGTTTCCACACAGGTTTACAGTTGTTCAGGAACTGAAAGTAATTGAAAAAGACAAACGCATTACATTTTGCCGTTGGTTTCAGCAATTCATTGTTCAGAGGCCAGGAATATTGCAGTACACATGGTTCAGTGATCAGGCGACGTTGCACCTCTCTGGCTCCGTAAACTCTCAGAATACACATTCGTGGTGTAATTAAAATCCTCATGCATCAGTCGACAACACCTGCATTCACATAAGATGAGGGTGTTCTGTGCAATATTATAGCGTCGCATCATCGGACCAATTTTTTTCGAGTCTGCTGTGACAAGTGTAGTTTACATCGAAATCCTATGGGAATTTGTGAACCAGTTGGACAATGAAGAACCTATCCTCGGGTGGTACCAACAGGATGGCGCCACATGTTGCATGTCTCAAGTGGCCACGGCTGAGATCGAATCATTTTTACCCAGCAGAGTGATTTCGAAAGGACTGTGGTCCCCAAGGTCACCTGATTTAACATTACCTGCCGTTTTCCTCTCGGGTGGCCTAAGAGGCAAGGTCTAAGGATAAAAACACACAAATTGGAAGAGTTACGAGAGAACATCATTCGTGAAACCCAGGCAATGACACCAGAGGTTCTGGCAGCAACATCTGAGAATTTACAGCAGCGTGTTCAAGTATGTTTACATGTCGAGGGTTGTCTCTTCCAGGACCTTTTGTGATTTACCTTTATTTTCCAATGAACAAGGTAAGACATGCTCATTTAATTTCATTTCCTAATTTTTGTGCAAATCCTTTAACCGTAATTTAAGCAGATGTTTGTTTGCGGGCCCTCTTTCGAGTGGGACACCCTGTATACGCTCAAGAGGACTTTACTACACTCTATACTCGTTTTGGTTATCCATTCACTTAATGAACTCCACTGTTATCTATCTCCGGAAACGGCTGTTTCGTCCCGCCTGTGCCTAAGTTACCAAAAACATTGCGAGTTATCATAAACTGCGTTCTACTTACGCAGAGTGGGTAGAAAAATCATTGTTCTCAGAATTCATTTGTCATTCACCCCTTCTTCTTGGAAAATCATCCGATATCCATTTTGAATTTCGCCGTTGCATAACACCACGACTCAGCGATCATTAGTTCAGTTACAGCATGTTGCTGTAACGAGTGACTTCAGTAGACACAATTATGACGCTTCATTATGGCTCTGCCATCTATCGGAATTGTTTGAAACTTCCCACATCTATTGTTCACAGTTGTTAGTTAAACCTGCCACTATGGCGAATGCCAAGAATAAAATTAGTCCCGGAACATTTTGGACAAACGGTGTTCAGGACAAGGGGCGTGGTTGCTTTCATTTTTCAGATCATAACAGAAAATCATGTCTGCCATTTCCAGTGCAGAATAGTAGACTTCCATTATTCTGGCAAATGCAAAGATAAAACTGCAATGTAAAAGCATTGCACAAATTTATCACAAGTAAACTGGTTCCATTATGACCAACCTGGTACCGTTGCGGACATGTGACTCAGTAAGGAAAGTCTGTAAGCGTAGCAGAGACGTATGAGCAATCATTGCAACGACTGTGCGATGCGCAAATTGGGAAATCCATTGACATAAGCGCCTTTTACCAAGGGTAGATTGTTATGGTCCAGCTCCTGAGAACGGGAATCTGGGAAACGGCGAAGCTTCGTGTGCTACTTTCGTCAGAATCTGTAGAAAGTGGTTCAAGAACGGTGAAGCCGCTAGTAGGTGACTAACGGCTTCACCGTTCTTGAACCATTTTCCACAGATTCTGTTGGACGTCCGCATTTCATCACAGTACATGGAGGTCGAAGGTTTGCCTACTATGTTAACTCGAGTAGCCAGCGATCTATTGCAGATTTGTTGAGAGAGTACAGTGCTGATGCAAACACAAGTGTTTTGGAGCACACCGTTCAGGGCACATTGTTGAACGCGGTGCCAGTAGCAGACGATCCCTACATATTCCCATGTTGACCTAATGAAATCGTGAAGTACGATAGCAATGGGCACGGAATTAGGCAGAGGAACAGTGAAAACGCCTGGTAGGGTCCATGACCTTTCTTGTTACACCAGGTTGATGGTCATTTCTGGAAATGCCGTCATCTAGGCGAATGGCTGCTCCAAACAGGTAACCTTCCCACGTAGGTCAGTGGGGTAGGTTTATGCTTTTGGGAACTTGGATGTCCATGGGAAGTGTGATAGTAGTCGAAGACATCATGACAGCTGTAGATTATGTGAAAATTATTGTGAACCATCTGCATCCCTTCATGCTTGATGTCGTTCCTGTGAGGGTTTTTTCCAGCTGGAAAACTGTCCAGGTCACAAAATCAGAACCTTGCTAGAGTGGTTTGAGGAGGGTGGCAGTGAAGTCAAGTTGATGCTTTGGCCAACAATTAAGTGTAACCTGAACCCAATGGAACATATCAGGGATGCTATCGGGTGTCAGCTGCGCATCCAAAAACAGCCGACCCGTAGTTCACTGGAAGCACTTGTCGAATCTAGGTCACATAGTATCGCTACTGTACTGGGTTCAAAAGGTGAAGAAACACGCTGCAAATCAGGTGGTCATAATGTTTCCGCCCATCAGTGTACGCTTATCTAATTATTTTTTTCAACGATCGTACTCACGTTGGCTTAGCATCTGATAATGGAACTCCTTCAATAATTTGCGAATCTACTGAAGCGGGATCATTTGTGAATTTTAAAATTTACTGGGTGAACTGAATGTTCAGACAAATTTCAGGCTTGTAGCCGCTCATCGTTCATTACACCCGACGGTGTTACGACTGGTCACATGCCAGTCTTCCTCAGATGAGCCATCGAAGACTGTCGAAGACTTCTTCCGTTCCGTAATACATATTGCGCTGAGTGCGTTCCGGGCATGAGTCGAAATCAAGTTGACAGATGGCCCACACTACCTGGCGGCAGCGCCCTCGCTGGTGGAGCTGTGGAACTCAGCTGTACTCTGGGTTGCCGATCGGCGCGGCCATTGGCGTACCTTCTTAGATAGGTCCCTCTCGCAGATTCTTTGGCAGCAATTGGGAATAAGTTTCAGGTGGAAGTGCTGTTTGCTCCACGCTCAAACGAAGAATATTTTGAGCAGACTGACCACGTGGACATAGGCAGCCCCCCGTGTCCCGCGGTGGCCAATCATTGTACTAACGATTTCGATGAGATAATGCTTGAATGAGCTGCCCCTAACCCAACTGTATCTTCGAGGTAGGTGGACGATACCTTCGCAATGTTGCTCCATGAAGAAGATAAATTGGTTCAAATAGCTCCAAGCACTGTGGAACCTAACACCTGAGCTCATCAGTCCCCTAGACTTAGAACTACTTAAACCTAACTAACCTAAGAACATCATACACATCCATGCCCGGGGCAGGATTCGAACCTGCGACCGTAGCAGCAATGCGGTTCCGGACTGAAGCGTCTAGAACCGCTCGGTCACAGAGGCCAGCGGAAGATAAATTAATCATTATCAAAGATAAATTACATCATCTTAGCTCCATTCATAACAACACTCGGTTCAGTATGGAAATAGAGAACAATGATTGTCTGCCTTTATTGGATGTCTTGGTTATGCGGTATCCGACGCCATCCGCTCGGTCGCGCTTTCAAATACACGAGCCGTCAATTAACACCATCGCGGTTCCTACAGCCGCCAGCGCGGAGCGAGGGCGCTGGCACGAACTATTACGCCGCTTCCAACGACGTGCATACATCCCCTCTCCGGAGCTGCAGTGTCGTGTGTATTTAAATATCTTATAATTAAATTTTCCCTGAGACATTTAAGTCTCACCCTTATCTACGATGATGATGGAAACTGAAGAAATGAATTAAAATTTGTGGTACGGCCAGGACTCGAACCCGGGTCTTTTTGCTTACTAGTGGTATAATGATCAGCATTTCTGTCTGGCGAGAAGGCTCGGGTTCGAGACCCACAACCGGTACGCTAGCTCAGCGTGTTTGGTCAGAGGATTAGGTGCCCTCTGTAATAATAAAAAAAGCTGAGTTAATGCATCTACGCTGAACTTGAGCAAGTGTCATACGACGTCCACACCGAACAAATACAGCTAACAAAACGAGATCAACCAAAACAAAACAAAAAAGTCCCGGCCATAGCACAAATTTTAATTCATTTCATCAGCTTCCATCGTTATCGGAAGTACTTAAGTTCGAACATTCATGTAATGAACACTTTTTTGTGTGTTTGCCAGTCGAATAAAATTTACAGACTTTTGAAGTGACCAGGGCTCGACATCTTCTGAATAGACGTTGTGTCGAAGAGGGACAGCTTCATAAATTTTTTGTATCTGTATGTTATTCAACATTCAAAGCTACTATTAGCAAACTGACGCTGTAACAACCGCAGCAAAGTAATGCATTATTTTTACTATTTGATGTTAGGTGGAGAATAAATTAATATCTCAGTTATCTACTCATCTTGAACATCTGTTCCTCGCTCCTGTATCCACTAAAGAACAACACAGCGTGCAGCGGAAGACGTAATGGATTAGACTGAAGAATGATGACTGTCTGAGACATTCAGTTTGTAGGGAGCCCACTCATACTGATTTGCATTTACAAGCTTCCACTTGTCATCACCCATTGCAAACTATGAGCGTACTTGAAAAAAAAAAAAACTTGCACATAGAGCTCGCTCAGTTCCAGATCTAGGTAGTTGGCCTAAAGAGGTCTCCTACCTAAAGGCAGCTTTAGGAAAAACTGATATTCTACCCGGCAGATTAACAGTGCACTGTCAGTTAAAACCAAGAACCAGGAAGTGGATAGAGAGGAGAGCACGTTGCCAAAATCTTTAGATTTTATTCCTTTTGTTTGCAACATTTCGTTTAAGACAGCAAGAATATTCCATAAATTTCAGATGTAAGTGCTTTTCCGCCCACTGTCTGAAGATGGCAACCCTTTTGAGATAAATTTGTTGTTACGGAAGGCCGGAATTTTCAAAACACCTTGCCATTGTGGTCGGTCTCGGAAACTGGCATACGGCCGGGAGAGCGGTGTGCTGACCACATGCCCCTCCATATACGCACCCAGTAACGCCAATGGGCTGAGGATGACACGGCGGCTGGTCGGTACCGTTGGGCCTTCACAAACTGTGCGGGAGGAGAGCTTGCCATTGTGGCATGGCTTATTGCAGAGGGATATGAAGTGCGACAAGCATCTAATGGCAGTTGTGGGGAAGGCGGATAGTCGTCTTCGGTTCATTGGTAGAATTTTGGGAAGATATGGTTCATCTGTAAAGGAGACCGCTTATAAAACACTAATACGACCTATTCTTGAGTACTGCTCGAGCGTTTGTGATCCCTATTAGGTCGGACTGAGGGAGGACATAGAAGCAATTCAGAGGAGGGCTGCTAGATTTGTTACCTGGTAGGTTTGATCATCACGCGAGTGTTTCGGAAATGCTTCAGGAACTCGGGTGGGAGCCTCTGGAGGAAAGGAGGCGTTCTTTTCGTGAATCGCTACTGAGGAAATTTAGGGAACCAGCATTGGAGGCTGACTGCAGTACATTTTTACTGTCACCAACTTATATTTCGCGGAAAGACCACAAAGATAAGATAAGAGGGATTAGGGCTCGTACAGAGGCATATAGGCAGTCATTTTTCCCTCGTTCTGTTTAGGAGTGCAACAGGGAGAGAACATGCTAGTTATGGTACGAGGTACCCTCCGCCACGCACCGTATTGTGGATTCCGGAGTATGTATGTAGATGTAGACCACACGCATTGTAAAAGAATGCTACACTGAACATTCACCTTTTGTAACCAAGCAAATCTGCTATTGCCGAACACTGTATTTCCACCGTACGTTCAATGGAGTGTGGTAAAACAATGATTCTGACCACAACAACATCTTTTTGGGACTGCATTATTGAAGAATCCGTGGAATATGCCTGGCGGAAAATCTGTTGAACCATGATAGTGGCTACCAGTTGGACAGTGTCCTAGCCTAACCTCACTCCATCGGTCTCCCTGATTTGCTCTAATCAAAGACAACAGAGTGCATGTTGATCGGCATCCCAGAGGACAGCTGAGTTCCATGGTCCCGCCAGAGAGGATGCTGCTGTAAGGTAGTGTGGTCTCGCCTGTCAATCTGATTTTGAGGCATGCGCTGAATACTCACAGCGTGCTATGTACTACAGAATGGAGGACGTGTTCGTCACTCTTGGATGGCTCACTTGAGGATGACTGGCAGGTGCCCTGTTGAAATATCGTAGGATGTGTTGAATGACGTCTGGCTGTCAGCCCAAAGTCTGTGTTATTGAATGACCCTTGGACTGTCAGCTATGGGGAGTGAAATGAGGCGCCAGGAAGACAGTAGTTTTGTTCATTTCATTTCTTTATTCTCGCCCTCTGCCAGAGCACATCAGGAACAGCTCATTGGAGCCGCTGAGTTTCCTCTCATGTGAAATAAAAAATGTCTGGCATTGCCGGCAGCGCAAAGAGTGGGGCTGAGCGTGGTGTCACTCAAATACCACTGTAAGCTATGTCTCCAGTCGCGATCGTGATGACAACTCGACGGTGGGCTGACGATGACCGTGAACTTCCTGCAGTGAGATGCGCAAAACTATAGACCTGTATCTCGGACGGCGATCTGTTGTTGAATTTCAGAACATGTTTTTTGCTCACGTATCATGTCGTTTCTGGAAACACAGAATGTAATCTGTAGGAATCAACATGGATTCCGGATCGTGTGAGACCTAACTCGCTTTATTTGTTCATGAGACCCAGAAAATATTAGATAGAGGCTCCCAGGTAGATGCTATTTTCCTTGACTTCCGGAAGGCGTTCGATACAGTTCCGCACTGTCGCCTGATAAACAAAGTAAGAGCCTACGGAATATCAGACCAGCTGTGTGGCTGGATTGAAGAGTTTTTAGCAAACAGAACACAGCATGTTGTTCTCAATGGAGAGACGTCTACAGACGTTAAAGTAACCTGTGGCATGCCACAGGGGAGTGTTATGGGACCATTGCTTTTCACAATATATATATATATATATATATAAATGACCTAGTAGATAGTGTCGGAAGTTCCATGCGGCTTTTCGCGGATGATGCTGTAGTATACAGAGAAGTTGTAGCATTAGAAAATTGCAGCGAAATGCAGGAAGATCTGCAGCGGATAGGCACTTGGTGCAGGGAGTGGCAACTGACCCTTAACATAGACGAATGTAACGTATTGCGAATACATAGAAAGAAGGATCCTTTATTGTGTGATTATTTGATAGCGGAACATACACTGGTAGCAAGTACTTATGTAAAATATCTGGGAGTATGCGTGCCTAATGATTTGAAGTGGAATGATCATATAAAATTATTTGTTGGTAAGGCAGGTGCCAGGTTGAGATTCCTTGAGACAGTCCTTAGAAAATGCACTCCATCAACAAAGGAGGTGGCTTACAAAACACTCGTTCGACCTATACTTGAGTATTGCTCATCAGTGTGGGGTCCGTACCAGGTCGGGTTGACGGAGGAGATAGAGAAGATCCAAAGAAGAGCGGCGCGTTTCGTCACAGGGTTATTTGGTAAGGGATGTTTAGCAAACTCAAGTGGCAGACTCTGCAAGAGAGGCGTTCTGCATCGCGGTGTAGCTTGCTGTCCAGCTTTCGAGAGGGTGCGTTTCTGGGTGAGGTATAGAATATATTGCTACCCCCTACTTATACCTCGCGAGGAGATCACGAATGTAAAATTAGAGAGATTCGAGCGCTCACGGAGGCTTTCCGGCAGTCGTTCTTCCCGCGAACCATACGCGACTGGAACAGGAAAGGGAGGTAATGACAGTGGCACGTAAAGTGCCCTCCGCCACACACCGTTCGGTGGCTTGCGGAATATAAATGTAGATGCAGATGTAGATGTAGATGTAGATGAGCGGGCGTCTCGCTCGTGATTCAGGGCAGGCTGCCCCGTCTCGTGGTCGAAAACTGGAGTAGGAATGTGCTTCGAGTGTCACAGGCTCATGGTGTAGACTGTTATACTGACACGAGAATCATTTAATACACGAACAGCTGAATACTTAATCGCTCCATACTGTGTTCGTTTATGGTTTGAGGCACGTACTCTAAACACTTCCGTGGTGGCAAGTGAAGAAATGCTTCCACCCTTCCACTAGCGTACTTCAGTGTCGGCTGTTACTATGCCGCGTCCAGTTGGCTCTGCTTCGCAATGCATCAGCCATGTTTTGCTCTGCAATATGTAACGCTCTGGCCCATCTGCTGCTTACTCTGTTGCAACTCACTTCCGCTATGGCGTATTTTTTGACCGAATGCGATCGATACTCTACAGTGTGAACCATTTTTAACTGTTCGCTACATTTAGCGCTTTTGGTTAGCTGTCTGAGAGGATACATTAGTGCACACAATTTGGAGGAGAATGTTAATGTTAAAAATATATCGGCTCAACCCCTTTTTTGTAGTGTAAATCACTAAGATTGACGCGTTTCGGAAGTCAAGCTTCCATCAGCAGAATAATAAAAACTAAAAGAACATGTTAAAACTCGCTAAAATGGAACATGCACCAGGCACAATAAAATTAAAACATCGTGGCTACTTCCCTTGTTGCAGCCATGTCTTCCAAGGTGCATCTCTACATAGTCATCAAAATATAAAAAATCTCTTAAATGGTGTCGTCTATTGTGTTCAACATCTAACTACATGGCTCTTTCCTCTATCGTCGTAAACCGCACCGTGCGTCTTCGTTGATACCACACACCACGTAGCCAAACACGATACTGAGATGCGAGTGAGCTCACGCCCAAGTAAACAAGGAAGCCACAGAGATGTCTATACAAACAGATCACGTATACATGTTCCAAGGACCTCATGAAATGATGGTATCCTACCAATTGCTAAAAATGTAGTTACTAAAAGAAACCAGTGAAATGTGTGAAAAAGTTATTTGTATCACCAGTTAGCTGTTCATTCATTGTGTTCTGATTATCCACGCTATGTATCGTAATTTACAGCTTTTCTAAGAAATAATTTGCAGCAAGAAATCGATAAATATGAGAGAGCTGGGGTGTATAAAATTCAGTGTAATACGTGCAAGGCAAGCTATGTAGGCGAAACTGGTAGGTCCTTTAGAGTACGTTACGAAGAACATAGCGATGCTTTCCGGCTTAATAATTTCGAAAAGTCAGCTGTAGCCACGCATATATGGGAAACGGGACACCCCATGTTGGTAATAGATCAGGATCTCGTTATTTTTGATAGACAGGACAAAGGCAAAAAGCTGGATCTACTAGAACAGCTGGAAATTACGATACACAGCGTGTATAATCAGAACACACTGAATGAATAGCTAACTGGTGATACAAATAACTTTTTCAAATATTTAGTAACTACATTTTTAGAAATTGGTAGGATACCATCATTTCATGAGGTCCTTGGAACATGTATTCGTTATCTGTTTGTATAGACATCTCTGTGACTTCCTTGTTTACTTGCGCGTGAGCTCACTCTCGTCTCAGTGTCGTGTTTGGCTACGTGGTGTGTAGTGTCAACGAAGACGAACGGTGCGGCTTACGATGATAGAGGAGAAAGCCCATGTGGTGAGATGTTGAACACAACAGGCAACACCATTTTAGAGTTTTTTTATATTTTGACGACTGTGTGGAGATGCACCTCGAAAGACACGGGTGCAACAAGGAAAGTTCAAAAATGGCTCTGAGCACTATGGGACTTAACATCTACGGTCATCAGTCCCATAGAACTTAGAACCACTTAAACCCAACTAACCTAAGGACAACACACAACACCCAGCCATCACGAGGCAGAGAAAATCCCCGACCCCGCCGGGAATCGAACCCGGGAACCCGAGCGCGGGAAGCGAGAACGCTACCGCACGACCACGAGATGCGGGCGACAAGGGAAGTTACCACGATGTTTAAATTTTATTGTGCCTGGTGCTTGTTCCATTTTAGCGAGTTTTAACAGGTTCTTTTAGTTTTTATTATTATGCTGATGGAAGCTTGACTTCCGAAACGCGTCAATCTTAGTGTTTTACACTACAAAAAAGGGGTTGAGGGGATATATTTTTTTAACATTGACATTCACAACCACGACCTCTCATCCAGTATGGATAAAATCAAAGCTCAGTTGGAGGAGAATGTTTTGAGAAGACGAAAAGGTTCGCAGGAGAGCTTCTGTTAAGTTTGGAAGGTAGGAGACGAGGTACTGGCAGAAGTAAAGCCGTGAGGACGGGGCGTGAGTCGTGCTTGGGTAGCTCAGTTGGTAGAGCACTTGCCCGCGAAAGGCAAAGGTCCCGAGTTCGAGTCTCGGTCCGTCACACAGTTTTAATCTGCCAGGAAGTTTCATATCAGCGCACACTCCGCTGCAGAGTGCAAATCTCATTCTGAAAAGGTACTGTTTGCAGTAAGTTGGTACGACTCCTGGAGGTGTTGGCCACTGTGCCACAGCCACTGGCACAGCACCGAGGAGCCCCGGGCCGGTCCAAAGGAGCCGCGCTGGTGACTCATGTCCGCTCGTGATGGATTGCTGCGCGTCCGCACCGCCATTCATCACCCGGCCCGCGAGGATAATTGAATTTAAATAGCCGCCCCCCAGTTGTAGCGGCGGCAGCATTCAGCCCTCAGATTGATGCAAGGGAGGAGTACTTCCTTTCTCTTCCCCCGTGCCGGCGAAAAAATGTATAATACGGGGCAATACATTCTCCTGGGGAAGAGACCGCGCCGCGAGAGGGCCGATCGGAGCCGCAGCGCGCAGCCTCTGGTGAGAGAGCCGCGGGCGACCGGAAGGACCGCCACTGCACTGTGGGGGTATTTCCGGCCCCGCTTGCCCTATGTCCCGCTGCAGTAATGACCCATAAAAAGCGAAATATTGCCACGTTTTCATATATGCTGCTCTGCTATCCAGTCTGCATCTTCTTCTTGCCCTCCACCTTCCTCACGACAAGTGAAATACGTCTCTCGACTATCTTATCCAAACAATATTTCAGTGCGTAGCTTATCGAATGAGAAATAACCAGTAGCACCTCTCCCCCCCACCCCCATTTCCCACCGATCAAACCGATTCCTTAAGGAATCGAACTCCCATACATAAAGCGGCTTTATTTTGCGAATCAGTTAACGCGTTGAATATTTGATGTTAGGCATGAAAAACCTTTATGGTTTCTGTGGTGTGCACACTGTAAGACCTTCTGTACACACACCATCAGATTATTTGACTTGTCGCTCTAACGAAGTAGGCGAGTGTCAGCAATATGTCTCGTGGTCTTATTGTGGCGTGTTTATCTTCTGCCGTTAGGTCAGACGATATAAATGCCACTTGCACGCTTAGAGTAGCAGATTGACGGTGACCAACTTTAAACAAAACATGATTAATTTTCATACACATTTATTAAAATAATAACAAGCATAAAATTACTTAACTTGATTCTGGATGCTATTTACAATTGGTCTTGGTACGTTAATCTTATTCTCACATATCTCTGATACTTGAAAAAGTGTCTATACATTTATCTTCATGGCTATGTACAGGAATATGATAATCTTATTAGGCGCAGACTGAATCTTGACTATAGACTGGTACAGACTAATGCAGACTGACTAATCGGAAGTATGTACACTCATTATAATACCTCGCGCATTCAGGTATCACTGCGTGAGTGTGATCTGTGAGGTGAATAGGTTCTACATTAGCAGCAATCTAATTGGCTGCGTTACATATTAATACGCGGATCGGCGGAAGCAGAATTTGGTCCATCTCTAAGGCAGCGCCATCTCGTTGTGCGGAGATGGACGAGCGCTGTGCCTGGGCTGTTGTGCTTAGCGGGGCCCGTTCTAGTGGGAAAGTTGTGTACGCGCTGACTACGCAGAACTACGTACACAACAGTTTCTTGCTGCAATAATTTACCAACAGCCGTATGTATTTTAGAAATTTATTTTATGAGCTTCTTACGTGCTACCAGTTTCGGCATTACAGTGATGCCATCTTCAGGCCCCACACGTCATAGTCGTAAAATCACTATACACGGAAGGAGCCATACAACTGGATCTGTTAATCAAATCGTTATGCAAGAGCTCTTGGTGGCCAGGCGATATGTGGGGCCTGTAGATGGTGTCAATGTAATGCCGAAACTGGTAGCATGTAAGAAGTTCATAACATAAATTTCTACAGTACGTACGGCTGTTGGGAAATTATTGCATCAAGAAATACATGCCAGCCATTGTCCCACGATCCATAATGGATCAACGAACACTTTATGGTTGAAGTCGCAAAACCCTAGCTATGTTCAAAATCTATTGGAAGTTGCCAAGCCTCTTATCCTCAAACACTGTATGACTCCATTGTGGGTAATTTGCGCTCCGTTTTAAGAAGAGCTAGATTTTCACGCATATCAATGTTTATGATGTTATATCTCCTGACCGAGGACGCCCACGCCCAGGGCCGAGGCACCCCCTCCTCCCCCCCCCCCTCCCCCATAGCTCTCAGAGCAAATAAATTCAGGTGCCTTCCTTTCAATAAAATGATTTAAAAGTCGGTATTAGGTAGGTTTGTAACAGAGTCGAAACTAGAACTATTTTAACTATTTTATGTCTACTTACTTGTCGCTATTCGTCTTCCAAAATACAGAGTGTCCGAAAAGTCTTTCCCTGATTACATAAATTGGTAACTCAGTCTAGAAGTAAGATACAAATATGAAACTTGTGTCGAACTGTGTACAACTATCAAAGTTTTTTTCTGTTTTAGGTTCGCAGTATGTAAGTAGTGGATGAGGTGCAGTGCGCAAGAAGCCAAGTTAACCAATCAGGAGAAGGCACAGTGTGCCCTGTGGTACCATGAGACACGATCACCAACCACAGTGCAGAGACACTTCCAGACAACATTTGGAAGGAATCCACCTGATGTCAAGAGCATTAAAGCCTGGTATGAGAAGTTCAAGAACACAGGATCGGTTGCTGACCTTCCGAGGTCTGGTGGACCAAGAACCTCAGCAGACAGGGTGGAAGCTGTAAGGCAGTCTTTTCTGCGAAGTCCTAAGAAATCGGTGCGCAGGGCCTCACGTGAATTACAGATGCAAAAAGCTCTCTCCATGACATTTTACACAAACGTCTATTGTTTCGTGCATACAAAGTGCAAATCGTTCAGGCCGTGTTGCCCAATGACAGTACACGTCAATATGACTTTGCGGTCGACATGCTATCACGTATTGAGGACGATGATGGTTATCTCAGACGAATTGCCTTTTTCGACGAAGCGACCTTGTTTTGTCAGTGTAGTAGTGAGTCGCCATAATGTGCGCATTTGGAGTTCACAACCCCCTGGCGAGGTCACGGAGTGCACCAGAGGCAGTCCAAAGGTGAATGTTTGGTGCACGCTATTGCACGATCGAACTATCGGGCCATTCTTCTTCGCTCAGGCTACCATCACATCTGCAGTGTATCTGGACATGTTGCAACTGTATGCTGTTGCTCAGCTGCTTCCGTATCACCCCGATGTCTTGTTTCAGCAAGACGGTGTACCGCCTCATTGGGGTTTGGACGTCCGTGCCTATCTCGATATTACCTTTCCTGGGCGATGGATTGGTCGTGATGGGCGAACGGTTGGGCCTCCACGCTCTCCTGACATAACCCCATTAGACTTCTTTTTATGATGTTATGTCAAGGACGAGGTCTACCGAACACGTGTACCAGATCTTGAAATCCTGCGGCAACGGATAACCACAGTCGTTGAATAGATCCCTCCAGTGATGTTGGCTAATGTGTGGACGGAAACTGAATATCGCCTATATGTGCTACGTGCTACCAAGGGTGCTCATGTGGAAGTTTACTGATGTGTGAAAAAAACAATTAGACACCAGTTTCATATATGTATCTTACTTCTAGCCTGAGTTATCAATTTCTGTAATCAGGGAAAGACTTTTCGGACACCCTGTATTAAAAATTCTCCATACCTCCACCAACTATCGCGCCGGCCGCGGTGGTCTCGCGGTTCTAGGCGCGCAGTCCGGAACCGTGCGACTGCTACGGTCGCAGGTTCGAATCCTGCCTCGGGCTTGGATGTGTGTGATGTCCTTAGGTTAGTTAGGTTTAAGTAGTTCTAAGTTCTAGGGGACTAATGACCACAGCAGTTGAGTCCCATAGTGCACAGAGCCATTTGAACCATCCACCAACTATCGTATGGGCGCCGTTGTGCTGAACTATGAGTCGTACAATTATATAATTTTGCAAGTACATTCAGTGGTGTACCTGTATGTGAATATAGCCTGAAAACTGTGTTAATATTAAAGAAATAATCGATTAAAACGTCTGTCCTGAAGCTTACGTTTTACTACACGAACAGCGACAATGTAGTAAGCGATAAGCTTTTTTATCCTTTCTTTATTTTCTGGGGAGGGTGTCAGCGAGAAAAAGCTTCGCGTAGATTCGAAATTGTGTGTAAAGCTTGTTGGAAGATGCGAAGTACTCTCATTCTCAAATACGGCATGAACATAGTCTGTGTAATATGCACGCCATGAGTTACGCTGTTTCAAGCCAATAGATACATAGTCTGATATTAACACTCCGCTTACTGTGATAAATCATTTGACGTAAGATTATATGTTCTTAATAAGAAGATCATTACGACATTTCATATTTTTACATTCGATTAATAATTACATGAAATATAATAAAAATTATTGTCCCTGGAAGATGTTAGATAGCTAACCAGTGATAGGGATCGAGTGGACGTTTTAGCCGTTTACTAGAACGGATGGTTCCTACTAGAAAACTAAACTTTGGCTAGACATCACATTCCATCACATAACAGCAGGCATGGAAACAAGGGAGGGGGAGGGGAAGGGGAAGGGGCGGGCAGTCAATGAGGTCGTTTCCTCCCCTCCCCCCTCGCCCTCCCCCCCCCCCCCCTTCCACCCGCTACGAAGACCATTCTACTACAGTTGTAGTCAGGGACGATGGCGGTCGAGTTTAGGTTTGTTCTTTTACGCACCGGCGTCACGCATGCTCCGACGCCAATGAGCAGTGCCTGAACGCTCTGCTGGGAATGTCTTAGTCACTGCGAGCATTAAACTTGATCGTAGAGGGTTATTTAAAAAGTTTTTATTCCATTTGTTGCGAGTTGTTATTGCTGATGTTGTTGGGAAGCTACAATTTCTATGTAAGCAAGCGAGAGACATATTTTGCAGGATATACGCTTTCTTCAAGCCCAGAGCGTGTATCGCAGCTGTCGTCTCGAATCGGCAAAAATGCAATTCCCGTCCGTGACTCGACCTGCGAGAACCGCCGTCGTTCGTGAATCATAGGATAAAAGTGTTTATATTTTTACGTGTATGAATTTGCAAATCCACACCAGCAAACTCTCGGAGACAAAAGTAGCATGGAAACAAAGCCTCGGAAACTACAAGGCTCTCTGTGTTTGAAAAAAGGTACGAGGGTTATTCGGAAAGTAAGGAACGATCGGTCGCGAAATGGAAACCACAGTGAAAATCCGATGAAGTTTTGCACAGGTGTGTGGGGCAGAGACTCTAGTATGCTCGTCGATCGTGTTATGTCGTTCTTTTCAGTTCTGAACACACAGGGAGCACATAAAGATACCTAGAACAATAGTGTCTCCCGCCAAGTACGAGGGCCTGGTGAGAAATTTCGTCTGAAGCTATGCAGCCAACATTGCATAACTGTCGTGCGTTTTTTTCTACAAGACAATTCTCAGCCGCATTCTGCTGGGGCAATGGAGATGTTCCTGCACCGTTTTCAGTCGGAAATGTTTGATTACCCATAATGTAGTCCATAATTGTCTCTCTCTGAGTTTCATCTCTGCTCACGTGAACAGCCGCCTATGAAGACAACATTTTGGCAAGGACAACGAGCAGTAGGCCAGCGTAGAGAATTGGCGGAAAGCACTGGCGGCTGCCTTCTATAACGAGGGCATTGGAAAGTTGATACAACGCTACGACAAACGCCTAAGTCGGATCGGCGACTATGGAGATAAGTAACTGGAAGTTGTACACTCCTGGAAATGGAAAAAAGAACACATTGACACCGGTGTGTCAGACCCACCATACTTGCTCCGGACACTGCGAGAGGGCTGTACAAGCAATGATCACACGCACGGCACAGCGGACACCAGGAACCGCGGTGTTGGCCGTCGAATGGCGCTAGCTGCGCAGCATTTGTGCACCGCCGCCGTCAGTGTCAGCCAGTTTGCCGTGGCATACGGAGCTCCATCGCAGTCTTTAACACTTGTAGCATGCCGCGACAGCGTGGACGTGAACCGTATGTGCAGTTGACGGACTTTGAGCGAGGGCGTCTAGTGGGCATGCGGGAGGCCGGGTGGACGTACCGCCGAATTGCTCAACACGTGGGGCGTGAGGTCTCCACAGTACATCGATGTTGTCGCAAGTGGTCGGCGGAAGGTGCACGTGCCCGTCGACCTGGGACCGGACCGCAGCGACGCACGAATGCACGCCAAGACCGTAGGATCCTACGCAGTGCCGTAGGGGACCGCACCGCCACTTCCCAGCAAATTAGGGACACTGTTGCTCCTGGGGTATCGGCGAGGACCATTCGCAACCGTCTCCATGAAGCTGGGCTACGGTCCCGCACACCGTTAGGCCGTCTTCCGCTCACGCCCCAACATCGTGCAGCCCGCCTCCAGTGGTGTCGCGACAGGCGTGAATGGAGGGACGAATGGAGACGTGTCGTCTTCAGCAATGAGAGTCGCTTCTGCCTTGGTGCCAATGATGGTCGTATGCGTGTTTGGCGCCGTGCAGGTGAGCGCCACAATCAGGACTGCATACGACCGAGGCACACAGGGCCAACACCCGGCATCATGGTGTGGGGAGCGATCTCCTACACTGGCCGTACACCTCTGGTGATCGTCGAGGGGACACTGAATAGTGCACGGTACATCCAAACCGTCATCGAACCCATCGTTCTACCATTCCTAGACCGGCAAGGGAACTTGCTGTTCCAACAGGACAATGCACGTCCGCATGTATCCCATGCCACCCAACGTGCTCTAGAAGGTGTAAGTCAACTACCCTGGCTAGCAAGATCTCCGGATCTGTCCCCCATTGAGCATGTTTGGGACTGGATGAAGCGTCGTCTCACGCGGTCTGCACGTCCAGCACGAACGCTGGTCCAACTGAGGCGCCAGGTGGAAATGGCATGGCAAGCCGTTCCACAGGACTACATCCAGCATCTCTACGATCGTCTCCATGGGAGAATAGCAGCCTGCATTGCTGCGAAAGGTGGATGTACACTGTACTAGTGCCGACATTGTGCATGCTCTGTTGCCTGTGTCTATGTGCCTGTGGTTCTGTCAGTGTGATCATGTGATGTATCTGACCCCAGGAATGTGTCAATAAAGTTTCCCCTTCCTGGGACAATGAATTCACGGTGTTCTTATTTCAATTTCCAGGAGTGTAGACAACTGCTGCAAATAAAACAGTTTTGATTTTCACTGTGGTTTCCATTTCGCGACCTATCGTTCCTTACTTTCCGAGTAGCCCTCGTACTATTCATTATTCAGTTGCCTGCCTAAGGGCTTTCTCACGTTGATGCGTTTGTTGTCTTATGGGGGGGGGGGGGGACATAGGTTGCAGAGAACATTCCAGCCATTCACAGGCTCACCATGCCTTCTTGTCGACAACAAATCCGACACGATTCGGGAGTCCAGAGCGTAAGGCCTCTCTTATACTTTCTCGTCGTTCGTTCCGTACGGCTGCACATTTTGGAATTAATTCACTCCACGTCTGGAAGGAACCTCGTTCTCAGGTTAAAGTAGCTGCAAACTTTGGTGCCCACCAGCCTGATTGTTCACTTAGCTCGCGAACTGCTTCGTCACGTAACGTTACAGCAGCACTCTCAGTGCATGGAGTGAAAACTGTATCATCGCTGACGTTAAAGTTTATGGGGTAACGCACCGATATGAAGTGAACTCCTTTCCCGAAACACGATGCCAACAAACTGTACCTCGAAAGACGCGTTTTTGAGAATACCATCATTTTATGTTCACCCCATATTCAGATGTGTACCTTTATTTACGCGTCGTGAACGTTATTTCTTTACTTACAACCATTTGCAATAGCTGTCTTAAAAATTTCCGTTGCAGAATTCTGTATCGCCTCGCTCTCTCTCTCGCACGAGTTCTTTCCGCATGACGGTCCGGATCCAGCCCATGGCCCGCCGTTTGCCCACCATTGGGTAAGAGCAGCGGTTGTCAAACTGCAGTCCGCTGGCCGCAGTGAAGTGTTCGTGCGGCTGCGCTTTCATGCCAACTAGCTCCGCAGATGATGAAAAGACTGAAGAATGTATGATGAGGTAAAAGAAATCATTCATATTCTTAATGGAGACGAAAGTTTAATTGTGATAGGGACGATTTCGATAGTAGGAAAATGAAGAGAAGGAATAATAGTAGGTGAATATGGACTGGGGAAAAGAAATGAAAGAGGTGGCCGCCTGGTAGAGTTCTGCACAGAGCATAATTTAGACTTCGCTAACACTTCGTTTGGAATCATAAAAGAAGGTTGTATACGTGGAAGAGACCTGGAGACACGGGAGGGTTGCAGGTTGATTATATAATGGTTAGACAGAGATTTAGGAACAGGATGTTAAATTGTAAGACGTTTCCAGGGGCCGATGTGGGCTCTGTCCACAGTTTATTGGTTACAAACTGTAGACTAAAACTGGAAGGGAAGGTAGGAAATTAAGGAGATGGGACCTAGATAAGTTGAAAGAACAAGAGCTTCAGAGGGAGTACCAAGCAACGGTTGACTAGAACAGGGTAAAGGAATACAGTAGGTGAATGGGTAGCTTTACGAGATGAAATAGTGAAGGCAGCTGAAGATTAAATAGTTAGAAAGACAGGGGCTAGCAGGAATCCTTGGGTAACACAAGAGATATTGAATTTAAATGATGAAAGGAGAAAATTTAAAAATACAGCAAATGAAGCAGTCGAAAGGGAATAAAAACGTCTAAAAATGAGATTGATACGGAAGTGCAAAATTGCTAAGCGGGAATGGCTAGAGGACAAATCTATGGATTTAGAAGCATATTTCGCCAGGGAAAAGATAGATACCGCCTACAGGAAAGTTAAAAATGCCTTTGGAGGAAGAGAAGCAGGAAAGAGAAGCAGCTGTATGAGTATGAAGAGCTCAGGTGGTAAACCAGTCCTAAGCAAAGAAGGGAAGGCTGAAAGATGGCAGGAGTATGCAAAGGGTCTGTACACGGGAGATGAACTTGAAAGAAATGTTTTAGGGAGGGAAATGGATGAAGGTGAGATGGGGGAGATATGAAGCTGCGAGAAGTATTTGACAAAGCTCTGAAAGATCTAAATCAAAACAAGGCCCCAGGAGTAGACGAGATTCAGTCAGAACTACTGATAGCTTTGGGAAAGCCAGCCAAGATAAAACTTTTCCATTCTGTGTGGAAGATGTATAGGACTTGCGAAATAACTCAGACTTCAAGAAGAATATAATAATTCTAATGCCGAAGAAAGCTGGTGCTGACAGGTGTTTCCTTTAATCCCTTTTATACATAAAGATATCATCCACCATTCTGTCCCTCTGTAACAATTTTCAACGGATAAAGTCATATTGTTTCAAACCGTCTCTGTTCTGTTGTATTTTGCCTAATACAAAATCCCAATCGAAAGCAGTGTGGCTCTCCTGTTCTTTCAGATAGTAGCCGGTGAAAAAGCCTAGAAAATACGAGGGTAATCCCAAAAGTAAGGTCTCCTATTTTCTTATAAGTACATAGACTTGTTTATTTCTACAATGGTTTACATCAGTTTACAGCCTGAACATTTAGCTACTTTTCGACATAATCACCATTTCTGTCGATGCATTTTTGTAGACGCTGTGGCAGTTTTACTATGCCCATGTCACACCACCTCGCCGCCATGCTGGCCAGGGAGTTATGAACCATTTCTTTGACCTTGTAGTCGGAGATGACTTGCTTCCCGGCCATATGTTCTTATAACTTAGGGAACAGGTGATAGTCACTGGGTGCCAAGTCGGGACTATAGGGTGGGTGGGTGATTATGTTCCACTGAAACTGTTGTAGGAGAGCAACGGTTTGCCGAGCGATGTGTGGGCGAGCGTTGTCATGGTTGCTCAACATTCCTCTTCTCCGGTTCTGAATTGCCCGTTTGAGTTTTTTCAGAGTCTCACAGTACCTGTCAGCGTTAATTGTGGTCCCAGTGGGCATAAAATCGACCAACAATACCCCTTTCCGATCTCAAAAAACGGTTGTCATGACTTTACCGACAGACTGTGTTTGCTTGAATTTCCGCGGCTTTGGTGTAGAAGGATGCCGCCACTGGCGTGACTGTTGCATGGTCTCAGGTGTAAAGTGGTATGCCCGGGTTCCGTCACGCGTGACAATCGAGTCCAGAAAGTTGTGCTGTTCTGCTGTAAGGCGGTGAGGAAATGTGTGGGAAGCATCAACTCGATGCCGCATGTGGGCCTCAGTCAGCATGCGTGGCACCCATCTTGCGCACGCCTTCCGGTAGTTCAATGTTTCCGTTAAAATTCTGTGAGCGGTGCTTCTGGAAACCTCAGGAACGAACGTGCAGAGATCATCCAGGGTGATCTGCCGGTCTTCACGCATGCTTTGTTCAATCTTCAACACTGTCTACTCAGAAACTGACTGTGTCCCGCTCCTTTGTTCCTCGTGAATTTCGGTCCGACAAGCTGCAAACTCTCTACACCGCTTACGAACATTTTTCACACCCATGCACGACTCATCAGACACTTCCGTCAATTGGCAATGGATTCAATCGCAGCAGTGCCCTTTACGTTCAAAAATCGAATAATTGCGCGCAATTCGCAGTGGCAGCAACATCCAACGGGAGGTCCATTCTCAACGGCTGCCAAGCCAAGACTGAGCGCCTCAGCGCGGCGTGCGCATGTTTACACACAGCGTGTGAAGCTCTCTTCGTAACAGTGTGACCAACTGCCACACAAACAGACTTATGTATTTATACAAAATAGGTGACCTTACCTTTGGGATTACCCTCGTATGTACGGAAATCAGAGAAACAACCATGGGATCCTGTTGCGAAGTCATTGGACATACTAACCTCTTAGGTACGGAAAATTAGTCACCTTGTACGCCTAGAGAAGAATGCACGTAGTTCCCAAATATTTTATTTCCTTTCATTAAAGAATATTTGGTGTGACACCTTATAAATTACGCAGATTCAAAATGTGTGTTAATAACAATAGTCTTGTGAAAAGCCAATATCCCTTTGAGTGGCTACTTTACTCTCCCCAATGTCCAACCCCTTCCATACGCCCACAACTACGCGTTTCACCCTACTGTGAGAGCGTTGGCTCTTGAACAAAAAAGTTTGGTGATCACTGGGGTAGAGGATCGGCACCAGTCACGACTGGATACGGCTAACACCGACACCGATCACCAAGTGAATTAATAGCATTTAATAACACAAACTTTTCCACAGATTTCTATTACAAATACATGTGCTATCACAATGACTCTATAATAATACTCTAATCTCTGCCATTTCATTTTATCGATGTAACCAAAGTGGGGAGGAGAGTTCAGGGGGCCTGGACTCTCTCCTGCCACCGACATGAAATTACACACGACCTGGTTGCCGTGTAGCGAAATTGAAAGATCATTTGGTTTTCAATCATACGACGAAAAACAAGCACGCACCATAGCCAGCAAGGCCAACTACAGATATAAACTATCTATACATCCATGGCCCACCGGCTATCCCCCATCCCTCTTCTAGCCAAAACCAGTTGTTAACCTTGCTTCAGTTCAGTTGTTGTTTTGTTAAGCAGTTCAGTTTTTACTTGCAGTTGAATGTAATGTAAGTGCTACCGTTTATTGTTGGTGTGTGCTGTTGCGATAGTTTCTAATCATGGATAAGTCTGTAAAAGAAAGAAGAGGAAAACAGATTTTGATTTTCTACTAGCATTATGGTAAGTTAAAAATATCTACGCTCTGCTGTAATAGCCTAATTCCCTATGTATAGCAGTTTAATGTTAGCATTGGATTCGTTATTTGGAGGCTGGAAGAACTTTGGGTTGGAATATTTCAGTATTTCACAAGGCAACGTAGCGGTAAATATCATTATAAAAAACATTAAATTAAAACCAGTGCATAGAAATACATTTGGATCTGTCTGAGTGGCCCAAAAATCGCGTTTATCAACAAAAATATCGCCCAAACGGTGGGGACTGCATTTCTTTAAAAAAAAATTGTTCAATGCCGTGTCATTAGTATCCCAATCGGCAAAATATCGTCCAATCTGCTCACCAGGACACTACTCAATTATGAAACCAGTTCCAATACGTAACGTTGGGCAGGGTTTGTGTAGACGGAAAAGGTATGTGATGACAGCACATTCTATAGTTCGTTTCTAAAAGATTTTTTCAGCGGGCTGTTTGAATTCGACCGAGCTAACTGCGTCCTGCCTCCCTCCCTCCCTCTTTGGCCTTAAATGTATTTACGAACTTGTAATATTATAAGAACTAAAGCTAACAATTCCATGTACAATTAAATCTTAAAATATGCTTGCACTCAGGCATTATTAAATGACTAAACATGCACAATTAAAGGAAAAACATGCAATGTCAGAATTCAGTCTTTTGTGATGATGCATTTTATTTTATTTTAAACGATGTACAATAACCATTTTTTTTTCAAAATTCTCCACTGACTTGGGGTAGCTCTGCGTCTTGAGCCTCTGAGATAGCAATCCCTGGATGCGGGAGGCGACGTGATTTGAATCCATCCGCCGGAAGTCATGAAAATGTTTTTCTATGGTTTCCCATTTTCAATTTAGGGAAATTCCTGAGTTAGTCTCTTACTATAGGCCACAACCAGTTCCTTCCGAATACCTTTATTTCCAGACAGATCCCAATCACCTCTCCCTAAATAAAAAAAAAAGCTGCATCGAAGGCGAGCTGAGCATCTCTTTGGAGACTCCCGGCACTAAGAAGCGAATGATAAATAAATAATAACTGTAATTCTCCCCATTAGGCTCATGAATTTCTTTACCGCGACAGTCTTTAATACAGAAAACTATCTTTCTTACATTGGAAGAAGAGAGATTTATACTTACACGAGGAAATGTGAAAAAGTGTAAGGTTGATTAATTCCAGATCCTTTGCAGTTACGGCACCAAAAATTGTTCTAGCTTCTCTGTCGAACAGAGATCTCTTTGTGACTTCTGAAATTTTCCCGGTGTATTTCATTGGGGTTTTTAGCCGGATCCCATCAAATTGATCAAATTGATGGGATCCGGCTGCAAACCCGAAAGTTACTGGAAGAGATCTCTTTATCTGAAAAGTCCTGTCAGTAGTAATCAGCGTCCCAAAAAATTTGCTCCGGTCCACTGCTGACCGCTTCCTCAGTTTAAATCAGGCTGAAAGAAAAAGAGTATAAAATGACTTGGGGGGGGGGGGGGGGTGGAGGGAGACGGGAATATGACTGCTTCCCAGTGGTTTGTCAAAACATAGCACCCGTAAGTAACGAGTTAATATCTCCATTCCATGAAAATAAAGAGTTCACTCTAGAATGAAACAATTTAGGGTTCGTTATGGATATTTTCAGACTAAACAAAGAAACAGTAATCTTTTTAAAGTACTAGTTAACAAATCGGACCCACCCTTTGACAAAATCCCGACTAAATCCTTCATTTTCGGACACACCCTTTGTCAAAATCCCCCACTATCATAACTGACATAGAATGATGAAAACACAATGAAATGAAAACTCTTAGCTGCTTACAGGCGTTGACATACATTAACGGGTACAGATGAAAATGTGTGCCCCGACTGGGACTCGAACTCGGGATCTATGCTTACATGGCAGACGCTCTATCCATCTTTTTTGAATATATATCTCATTTTATCCGTGTTTGTTCGTTGTTTCTGCTCGTGGCGGACGTCGCAAGACGCCCGTTTCAGTTCGTCGTTGATCAATTAACTCAGTTTTTTTTTATTACAGAGGGCAGCTAACCATCTGACCGAACACGCTGAGTTAACCGTGCCGGCGATTTTGTTCGTTATTATTCGTTTCAATTGTTCGTGGCGGACGTCACCTGACGCCCGTTGAAGTTCGTTATTGATCCATTCATTCAGTTTTTTTTTTATTACATAGGGCAGCTAACCCATCTGAGCCACCGAGGACACAGAGTACAGTGCTACTGCAGGGATTTATCTCTGGCACGCCTCCCGTGAAACCCACATTCTGAACGTGATGTTCCGCACTATATTCATAGTGCCCCTTCCCGTTATACTCATTACTCACGGCGCGTTGCCGATTCCCGTATGAGTTCAAATGGTTCAAATGGCTCTGAGCACTATGGGACTTAACTTCTGAGGTCATCAGCCCCCTAGAACTTAGAACTACTTAAACCTAACTAAGCTAAGGACATCACACACATCCATGCCCGAGGCAGGATTCGAACCTGCGACCGTAGTAGTCGCAAGGTTCCGGACTGCGCGCCTAGAACCGCGAGACCACCGCGGCCGGCCCGTAAGAGTTCGGGCACTGTTTGTGCATCCGCACAGAAGAAGAAGATGGTCAAGTGGCCGGTGAGCCGAACATATCCGAAATAACAGATACCATTTCAGTATATACACTCCTGGAAATGGAAAAAATAACATATTGACACCGGTGTGTCAGACCCACCATACTTGCTCCGGACACTGCGAGAGGGCTGTACAAGCAATGATCACACGCACGGCACAGCGGACACACCAGGAACCGCGGTGTTGGCCGTCGAATGGCGCTAGCTCCGCAGCATTTGTGCACCGCCGCCGTCAGTGTCAGCCAGTTTGCCGTGCCATACGGAGCTCCATCGCAGTCTTTAATACTGGTAGCATGCCGCGACAGCGTGGACGTGAACCTTATGTGCAGTTGACGGACTTTGAGCGAGGGCGTATAGTGGGCATGCGGGAGGCCGGGTGGACGTACCGCCGAATTGCTCAACACGTGGGGCGTGAAGTCTCCACAGTACATCGATGTTGTCGCCAGTGGTCGGCGGAAGGTGCACGTGCCCGTCGACCTGGGACCGGACCGCAGCGACGCACGGATGCACGCCAAGACCGTAGGATCCTACGCAGTGCCGTAGGGGACCGCACCGCCACTTCCCAGCAAATTAGGGACACTGTTGCTCCTGGGGTATCGGCGAGGACCATTCGCAACCGTCTCCATGAAGCTGGCTACGGTCCCGCACACCGTTAGGCCGTCTTCCGCTCACGCCCCAACATCGTGCAGCCCGCCTCCAGTGGTGTCGCGACAGGCGTGAATGGAGGGACGAATGGAGACATGTCGTCTTCAGCGATGAGAGTCGCTTCTGTCTTGGTGCCAATGATGGTCGTATGCGTGTTTGGCGCCGTGCAGGTGAGCGCCAGAATCAGGACTGCATACCACCGAGGCACACAGGGCCAACACCCGGCATCATGGTGTGGGGAGCGATCCCCTACACTGGCCGTACACCTCTGGTGATCGTCGAGGGGACACTGAATAGTGCACGGTACATCCAAACCGTCATCGAACCCATCGTTCTACCATTCCTAGACCGGCAAGGGAACTTGCTGTTCCAACAGGACAACGCACGTCCGCATGTATCCCGTGCCACCCAACGTGCTCTAGAAGGTGTAAGTCAACTACCCTGGCCAGCAAGATCTCCGGATCTGTCCCCCATTGAGCATGTTTGGGACTGGATGAAGCGTCGTCTCACGCGGTCTGCACGTTCAGCACGAACGCTGGTCCAACTGAGGCACCAGGTGGAAATGGCATGGCAAGCCGTTCCACAGGACTACATCCAGCATCTCTACGATCGTCTCCATGGGATTGCTGCGAAAGGTGGATATACACTGTACTAGTGCCGACATTGTGCATGCTCTGTTCCCTGTGTCTATGTGCCTATGGTTCTGTCAGTGTGATCATGTGATGTATCTGACCCCAGGAATGTGTCAATAAAGTTTCCCCCTCCTGGGACAATGAATTCACGGTGTTCTTATTTCAATTTCCAGGAGTGTATTTTGGCTGATCAGTGTATGTGACAAGTACCCTAGGGCTTATACGTCTTACCAACGCGGAAGCGTGCTAGAGAGATTCTACTCTGCGCAAAGCAAACAATGCTAAGCGCAATGCTGCAGCGCTCAGCATTATTGCATATATCCGCCGCCCCCAATATAAACCGCCATCGCCCCTATTTTTAACATGCCACTGATGTCTTCGATTTTAATAATGAAGAAGTTAGCTCCATTTCGATCGTATTGGCAAGTAACGTCAGAATGAAGCGCCTCGATGCAACCACGAAACTCGGCCGTAGTCGACAAAATAAGAACTTTGGAATCGCCGTGTTGAATTGCGTCGTATTTAGTTATTTTTGTATTAACTTACATCTTATGACAGATTGCAGTTTCAAGACAACGGCGCAGTGAATAATTATCACAAACACATCACTACACGTATGATTTGTTATAACTAAATGTCTTGAGAAGAGCCAAAGATGAAATAAATTGTTGTTGAAAGTGGCATGTGCTCAACGTTGTGTACTGTTTAGAAACATGGAGTTGCTGGGTCGAAAGAAGTAGGTTCGCGTCTTACTGTTTCCAAATATTATTTTATACATCTTCGAGTTTGTAAAAAAATTCTGGGACTTTCACAACACAACGTTCTGCAATATTCTATGTTATCTTCACATATGAGCGCTTTCTCACAGGAGTGATTTTTTTCGGTTTTTTAACTTCAGTCTGATTAAAAAACAAAAGATTACATTGCTACTAGTGAAATGCAAACAAATTTGAAACAAGTATTTTTGCACGTCAAAAATACTTACATTTGGCTGCTTTTTATGAATTTGTCGTGGTTTTCAAGTGTACGGTTAGGAAGGAACCCAAGGGTAAACAAAAAAAACCAGCACCGTCCGAACAGTATGTGCAAGGGCACAAATTAGCGTTAAGCCCCTCAGAGACTATTGCGCGAGTCCTGGGGGGCAGCGAGGGCTCAACAATCTGAGCCCTCCACCCAGATGCGGCGGAGCTGAGGATAAAGGGCTGCTATTACCAGCCGTGACTCTGCGAAAATCCGCGGTGCCCTTGCGCAGTTTTTAGGCCCTTCCGCAGTCGCTTCCCACGGCGGTGCTACCAACTAATAAATTGGCAACGCTCTTTTCATTCGTCTCCCTTGTGCCGAAAATAATTCCATCCGTTCTGAACATATGAAATGTATGATGGATGGGCCAACGTTCCAGTCCACTAGCCAAAACGAAAACATTACAGTTACACTCGTGAAATCAACAGCGAGGCATTCCACACACACTCGTTACGGCGGGAGGAGCCTGTGCGGACCAGTTCGACAGACACAGCGAAAATAAATTGCTGAAATCAGATTCAGTTAACAACTTACCAACCGAAATATTCAGTGTTTTTTATTTATAAATAAATGTGTCTCACTCTTACCCTATTTCTCTCCCGGATATCGGTGTTCCTCATCCAAATGTTGTCAGACACAGGTGGTATAAAAATACAAAAGCTAGCACAGTATTTTTACTTTCATCCACAATGTCAAAGGGAATTGTTTTGTTTTCAAGGCAAGTTAAGGATTTCCCAGTTCAAAAACATATAATAAGAATTATTTGTGGTGTGAACTCAAAAGCGTCCTGCAGAGGCCTGTATAACGAAGTGGGGATAATAACTACTGCTTACCAATACATCTCTTCGTTAAAGACATTTCTCATTAAAAATGTATCTCTAGTTCAGACCACCAGCTCTATTCATGGGATCAAACCCCGAATTAAGAATGATCTTCTACAAAGTTTTAAAGTCACTTGCGTGGATCCAGAAAGCTGTTTATTATTCAGAAATACATTTTCAATAGCTTACCAACAGCCATAAAAAGCTTAACTACTAATAAAGGCCGGCCGGAATGGCCGAGCGGTCCTAGGCGCTACAGTCTGGAACCGCGCGACCGCTACGGTCGCAGGTTCGAATCCTGCTTCGGGCATGGGTGTGTATGATGTCCTTAGGTTAGTTAGGTCTAAGTTCTAGGGGACTGATGACCTCAGAAGTTAAGTCCTATAGAGCTCAGAGCCATTTGAAGCCATTACTAATAAAGTTCAGGTTTAGGAGATCCTAAAGGATTTATTGATGGCCAACTACTTCTAATCCACTGCTTAATTTGTTAGTAGAATCAAATTACGTAGGGTAAAATGCCCATTTTTGGGTGGGTGCCTAAATCCTGATAGCTATCTCCCTTGCTTGGTGCTGCATTCCGTAGCTCACTCCTACAACCAGGAGCGAATGTCATTCAGATACGCCATTGTGAGTTTGGCACCGGTACCGTCAACGTTTCGCTTTCCACAGTTATTTTTTGCGCTGTGGCCAAGATAAACGTTTTCTACAGAGTTCAGTTGGAAGTTGTTCCTCAAGCCAGGCAAGACATACTTTCGGAGTATTTCATAGGAGACAGTTGTTTGAAGAAAACATGTCGTCCACAATTCACTTAAGGGTTAGATTGTGCATAAACAGAAGTGAGGGATGGTCCATAATAGCGGTAGTAAAAGGTTGCACTATTTCGGGTACCGGAAATTTGGCATCGCTTTGTACAAACAGATGTTCTGAATTTTATTCCAGACGCCACCTCTCCACTGTTTGAGGGACAAAGACGTTGGGCCATTGACGGGATGACCGTACAGCAGAGCCGTAACAATGAAAGTGGCGGCAGATAGTTTTAAGAAAAGGTGAATTTATTCTTGTGAACCCAGGTTTCTTCATATATGGAATTTCCTTCTCAGTTATTTGCTGCAAATGAGGATAAGGCATCAGAAGCCACAGCAGAACCATTGTCGACTGCAGTTCTTGAAATGTTGGAGACAGTGGTTTCCAGTTTTGAAAGTAGCCCATCTCCTCTGCTTCCACCATTAAACCCAGCACCAAGAGCAGATAAAGTTAGTGTTGACGTTAACTCCTTTTAAAAAGCCTGGCTAAAGGGAGAAAGGAAGCAAACACTAAGACTACAGGGACAACACCACAAAATCTAGTCCAGGAACCTCATTTGATGCAGCTGATAGATTTTCAACCTGCGGGGATTGCAAAATGAAGCTCTTCGTAAGAAACAAACAGGGAATCATGAAGCAGCAGGATACTGGTGAGAATGATCCGATACTTGATGAAACCATGTTGAAGGACTCATCAGGACCAGGAGTGCATTTACTGCGATCAACTGTGATCAGCTGATACGCCTAAAGAGACCTGGATTAAGTGCACCGGATGCTGTTGCTGGTGTTACGAGCTTTGTGCGGGCGTCGATGACGATACTTGCAAAGTTTTTAAAAGTGATTTTTGAATCAAAAAGCACTAGACTGAGACTTTTTATTGTTATGGCTGGAACGTCTGCAGAGTAACGGACATTTATGCAGTACTCTTCAATTATGAAACAAATATTTGGTGCGAATAAAGACTATGTTACTAATACATTAAATTTTAATGTTTATTTTCAACCCATAATAACGAGACACGAAATTAGGAGCCATGTTTTCTGCAGGTAAAAATTACACCTTGTAATTCTTTGTTCAGCTATTACGGAATGAGAAAATATTCGGAAGATTTTTTGCCAAGGTTGTATTGAAATAATCCATAGTGATAGTATAGCAAATATTCCATAATTTAAAGACTTCAAATTTTCTTGCAATTTTAAATTTAAAAACCTTACTCAACAAGACGGAATTTCTCATATACAGATTGTTTACAAATGAATATCGGGGTTTTAACGATTTATAATATTTATTATATTAAACTTACAGTTATAAATGATGTCAAATGAAAGAGCAACTCAAACAGTTTTACCAAGAACCTTATAAATGTTCAATGTGAGCACCATTTGTCACACGACAAACATGTCTCTAGCTGAGTTCTTCCCAAACGTTGATAAGTGTGCCTTACGTGACTGTAGCAACAGCTGCTTCAGTACGGTTTCTTAATTCAGGAAGGTCTGCTGGTGGCGGAAGCACGTACACACGATCCTTGATGAAGCCCCATAGGAAAAAGTTGCATGTTGTTAGGTCGGGTGAACGTGGAGGCCATGTAAAGCAAGCCCTGTCATTGGTCCCCTTGCAGCTCTTGGGTACAGTGAAGTTCAACCAATCGTGTACTTCTCTATGCCAGTGAGATGGCGCACCATCTTGCTGGAAAATGAAGTTCCCTGGTTTCTTCCAACTGAGGAAAGAGCCATTGCTCTAGTGTATCAATGCAAGAAGTGCCAGTTACAGTAGGTTCACCTAAAGAGGAGGGCCCATAAACTTTACGCTGTGATACGGCACAAAAAAAAAAAAAAAAACTTAATGTGTGCCGTGTGGCAAATGGTGCTCACATTGGACATTTATAAGATTTGTAAGAAGGCTGTTTAGGTTTTTATGTTGGTAACGCCACGTAGCGCTCTGTATGAAAATCACTGACTGTGCTGTGTGCAGTCTGTGGCTGATTGGCATTCTTGGAATATTTACTATTTTAGTGTTGGGCAGTTGGATGTGAACAGCGCGTAGCATTGCGCAGTTGGAGGTGAGCCGCCAGCAGTGGTGGATGTGGAGAGAGATGGCACAGTTTTGACAGCGGACGATCTGGACGTGTGTCCGTCAGAAAAAGGAAATTTGTAAGACTGGATGTCATGTACATGACCTTGGAACACTATTAAGGTAAATACATTGTTTGTTCTCCATCAATATCTTTCATTTGCTAGCTATGCCTATCAGTAGTTAGTGCCTTCAGTAGTTAGAATCTTTTATTTAGCTGGCAGTGTTGGCGCTCGCTGTATTGCAGTAGTTCGAGTAACGAAGATTTTTGTGAAGTAACTGATTCATGAAAGGTATAGGTTATTGTTAGTCAGGGCCATTCTTTTGTAGGGGTTATTGAAAGTCAGATTGCGTAGCGCTAAAATATTGTGTGTCAGTTTAGTGTTGATCAGAATAAGTAAATAGAGAAATTTCTGAGTACGTTCAGTTTTGCTCAGCTGTTTGAAAATCAAATAACGTAATAGCTTTATCATCACAGTAATCCATAATTTTTCTTAAGTGGAAGTTTCAGATTCTTGGTGAAACTGTTTGAGTTACTCTTTCATTTGACATATCATTTATAACGGCAAGTTTAATGTAATAAATATTATAAAGCGTTAAAACCCTGTTATTTATTTATAAACACCCTGTATATATTACCAACAATATCAAATAAAGTATAAATAAATCTGACTTCTGTACAAATTAACCGCAGTAATGCGATCATTGTAAATAGGTGTTACAAAATGATTTTTCCATTTGATGATGCATGGCTACAATAGCATAAGACTCAGCATATGCACCTCAGTGTATTGAACATTTACATGTTTTATGGCAAGTTATTTATTACAGGTATCTTTCGAATGAAAATATGTTTGGGATATTTTTGATTTATTCCACGGCTACGCGAAGCATTTGACTTGGGATCTCTGGAAGGTACATTGGCATGTTTGTTTCTCTTTGTAAATATTTATGATGCATTCTTGTTTTTCTGACATGCTGTAGATCCTGGAGGATCTCCTTGCTGTGGATCTAGTGGAACTACATTTACATATAATCTAAACAGACAGAACATCCTGCTAAACAAGTAACCACGTCTTCATCTGCTTCCTGCGTGTTAATTTCAGGTTCTCAGCTCGTGAGACATTTTGTCCCGTGTCACTGTCACTGTGCAGAAAGTATGTAAGACTATGCCCTACCGCAAACACTTTTACACCGTACCATTACTCGTTCACTTTTTAATAATTACGTTTTCAATTCATTTTTATCATTTCCACAATTGTATTCCAGTGTGCAATGATGGGCCTAAGCAGGAGTATTCACATTGCTACTGACTGGTTTTCCGTAGTTGTGTCCTCAACATTTCTCTATAAAGCGAGTTTATTGTCTATGAACAGAGCTGTATGCGTTCCTTCAGTCTCTGGAGCTGATGGGATGTGAGAGAGGGAAGAATTTCCTGACCTGCTTCGATTTCCGCAGCGTCTTCCAGACCATTTCACAGATGCACGCAGCGGCGAGTGCACCATGTGAAGCAGGACTCCGTGGTTCATTTCCATAACCAGGGAAAGGAAGCAGTATTCTAAGAGGTATCAGGGCATGCCGAAATCCAGGGAAAAGGAGATATTGCAGCCTAAGAAGCTTGTCAAGAACATACTGTGGATACACTTTCACGGGCCATTTGCTCACTGCTAAGCCAGACATTCATAGGTTTTGGGGAGACAGACTGGCTAGAAGTGTGAGAAAATAAGCTGCGGTCTGAGAAACCAACTGTTCCGCATAAACGACCTTCCTTCTGGTCACAGAACTAATTTTGATCTAACCCACGGCTTTTTGCTCCAGCGTTAGGACCCACCAGTTTCTGGAGAGTGTGGTACATTAGACAGGCGTTTTAGGAAATATTTTGTTCCTTTATTCTTCCGTTTTTCGTTATCCCAGGCTTCAATATGACCGCTAAAGAACTTGAATTCGTGTGCTCAAATAATTTGATAATCAGATATTAACAGAGAGTGTTTTGCACACTACTGGTCATTAAAATTGCTGCACCAAGAAGAAATGCAGATCATAAACAGGTATTCATTGGACAAATGTATTATACTAGAAATGACATGTGATTACATTTTTACGCAATTTGGGTGCATAGATCCTGAGAAATCAGTACCCAGAACAACCAACTCTGGCCACAATAACGGCCTTGATACGCCTGGGCATTGAGTCAAACAGAGCTTGGATGGCGTGTACAAGTACAGCTGCCCATGAAGCTTCAACACGATACCACAGTTCATTAAGAGTAGTGACTAGCGTATTGTGACGAGCCAGTTCCTCCGCCACCATTGACCAGACTTTTTCAATTGGTGAGAGATCTTGAGAATGAGCTGGCCAGAGCAGCAGTCGAACATTTTCTGTATCCAGAAAGTCCCCTACAGGACTTGCGGTCGTGCATTATCCTGATGAAATGTAGGGCTTCTCAGGGATCGAAAGAAGGGCAGAGCCACTCGTCGTAACACATCTGAAATGCGTCCACTGTTCAAAGTGCCGTCAATGCGAACAAGAGGTGACAGAGACGTGTAACCAATGGCACCCGATACCATCATGCCGGGTGATATGGCGATGGTGAATACACGCTTCCAATGTGCGTTCACTGTGATGTCGCTAAACACCGATGCGAACATCATGATGCTGTAAACAGAACCGGATTCATCCGAAAAAATGACGTTTTTCCATTCGTGAATCCCGGTTGGTCGTTGAGTACACCATCGCAGGCGCTGCTGTCTGTGATGCAGCGTCAAAGGTAACCGCAGCCATGGTCTCCGAGCTGATAGTCCATGCTGCTGCAAACGTCGTCTAACTGTTCGTGCAGATGGTTGTTGTCTTGTTGAAGTAGAGAGGACATAAAATATAGACTGGCAATGGGATGAAAGCGTTTCTGAAGAAGAGAAATTTGTTAACATCGAATATAGATTTAAGTGTTAGGAAGTCGGTTCTGAAAGTATTTGTATAGAGTGTGGCCATGTGTGGAAAGAGACGTGGACGATAAATAATTTGGACTAGAAGAGAATAGAAGCTTCCGAAATGTGGTCCTACAGAAGAATGCTGGAGATTAGATGGGTAAATAACATAACTAATGAGGAGCTATTGAATAGAATTGGGGTGAAGAGGAGTTTGTGGCACACCTTGATTAGAAGAAGGGATCGGTTGGTAGGACATGATGTGAGGCATCAAGGGATAACCAATTTAGTATTGGAGGGCAGCGTGGAGGGAAAAAATCGTAGAGGGAGACCAACAGATCAATACAATAAGCAGTAAGGATGTAAGTTGCAGTAGGTACTGGGAGATGAAGAATCTTGCACAGGATAGAGTAGCATGGAGAACTGCATCACACCAGTCTGAGGACTGAAGACCACAACAACAACAACAAGAGTCTGCTGTTGGTGTCCTCCTTACTCTGTTCGTCATAGGGTATTTTGCTGCCTAGGTAGTACAATTCCTGAACTTCATCTATTTCGTGACCTTCAATTCTGTTGTTAAATTTCTCGTAGTTCTCGTTTCTGCTACTACATTACTTTCGTCTTTCTTCGATTTACTAGCAATCAATATTCTGTACTCAGTAGTGTTCACTCCAATCAGGAGATCATGTAATTCTTCTTCACTTTCACAAAGGATAGCAATGTCACCAGCCAATCGTATCATTGATATCCTATCACCTTGAATTTTAATTCCACTCTTGAACCTTTCTTTTATTTCCATAATTGATTCTTCGATGCACAGATTGAACAATAGGGCCAAAAGACTACTTTCCTGTCTCACACCCTTTTTAATCCGAGCACTTCGTTGTTGGTAGTCCACTCTTATTATTTCCTCCTTCTATTTGTCTCAGAATTTCGAACATCTTGCACTAAGTTTCATTGTCCAGCGCTTTTTCCAGGTCGACAAATCCTATGGACGTGTATCGATTTTTCTTTAGTCTTGCTTTCATTATCAACCGCAGCATCAAAATTGCATCTCTTGGTGCCTTTACCTTTCCTAAAGCCATACTGATCGCCGTCTAACACATCCTCAATTTTCTTTTCTATTCTTCTGTATGTTATTCTTGCAAGAAACATTGTTGCAAGAGCTGTTAACCTGATTGTGCGATGATTCTGGCACTTGTCAGCTCTTGTAGTCTTCGGAATCGTGTGGATCCCCTGTCGCTTCTACATCGACTACTGTTTCTTTTTGTATCAGATCAGACAAATCTTCCCCCTCATACAGGCCTTCAATGTACTCTTTCCATCTACCCGCTCTCTGCATTTAACAGTGGGATTCCCGTTGCACTCCTAATCTTACCAGCCTTGCTTTTAATTACACCGCATGTTGTTTTGTCTCTCCTATAAAGATAGCAAAATTAAATTAATTTCATAATTGCAATCACAGATCAGAGCTACCCACAAATTTTCGAACTCATTGTTAATAATCTGAGACCTATCGGATTATTGATAAACAAGTCATCAAACTAAATCACTCATTTTATGCCGTTAGATTAATTTTCTCCAGCCAGTTACTATGACCGAGAGATTGGCTACATGGAGGACTATGAAACGGGGGGGGGGGGGGCTACAGTAATTTTCACATCATATGTTTAATGTAGAAAATGCTCAGATTGGAGAGATTCCTTTACAATTCTTAGTCGTTACATTTGAATGGTAGCTGAAGTCACGCGGTGGCGCAGGAATACAAGTTATCCGTAGTTCGGAGAATTCGCGCTCAAGCAGGTGTCCCAACCTGTGAGTCCAAGAGGCCTGCGAGGACGAAGGTGCATCTACGGTTCGTTCCCTTCTCCCCTGTCACGTTGGCTTCGGGGACCTACTTGTTAACTGCGGACGCACGAACAAAACCGACAGCCACGCTCCGGGGTCTTTCGGTTGCTCATCTCAGACGCTTTGACCCCGGAAGCTGCCGCCATTTTGTAATGCAAGTGTTGTCTTTTGTCGCCTTGTCAGTAGCCTTGTGTTAGGACCGCCCGTCGGAAACTTGCAGCAGGCATACTGGTAGCTAGATACTCCGCAGTTATACCGTTCGTACCGCGATCGCCCTGAACCGCGACCTCCAAAATGCCAAGAGGCAAGATTTTTCGCTCGGTCCCTGACCCTGTTTTCGTAATTCGGATCTCATAGATATCACCTTATCATTCTCTACTTCAACCATTCGTCGCTCTCTCTTGGGACTGGATGTATTATGGGTCCTGCTACGGTGGCAGGTTCGAATCCTGCCTCGGGCATGGATGTGGGTGATGTCCTTAGGTTAGTCAGGTTTAAGTAGTTCTAAGTTCTAGGGGACTGATGACCACAGATGTTAAGTCCCATAGTGCTCAGAGCCATTTTTTTATTATGGGTCTCGAGAAGCTGCTTTTTTATACAGGATGGTCCATTGATGGTGACCGGGCCAAATATCTCAAGAAATAAGCGCCGAACGAAAAAACTACAAAGAACGAAACTCGCCTAGCTTGAAGGGGGAAACCAGATGGCGCTATGGTTGGCCCGCTAGATGGCGCTGCCATAGGTCAAACGGATATAAACTGCGTCATTTTAAATAGGAACCCCCATTTTTATTACATATTGCTGTAGTACTTAAAGAAATATGAATGTTTTAGTTGGACCACTTTTTTCACTTTGCGATAGATGGCGCTCTAATAGTCACAAACATATGGCTCACAATTTTAGATGAACAGTTGGTAACTCGTAGGTTTTTTAAATTAAAATACAGAGCGAAGGTACGTTTAAACATTTTGTTTCGGTTGTTCCAATGTGATACATGTACCTTTGTGAACTTATCATTTCTGAGAAAGCATGCTGTTACAGCGCGATTACCTGTAAATACTATATTAATGCAATAAATGTTCAAAATGATGTCCGTCAACCTCAATGCATTTGGCAATACGTGTAACGACATTCCTCTCAACAGCTAGTAGTTCGTCTTCCGTAATGTTCGCACATGCATTGAGAATGCCCTGACGCATGTTGTCAGGCGTTGTAGGTGGATCACGATAGGAAATAACCTTCAATTTTCCAAACAGAAAGAAATCCAGGGACGTCAGATCCGGTGATGGTGCGGGCCATAGTATGGTGCTTCGAAGAGCAATCCACCATTCATGAAATATGCTATTCAATACCGCTTCAACCACGCGCAAGCTATATGCTGGACATCCATCATGTTGGAATTACATCGCCATTCTGTCATGCAATGAAACATCTTGTAGTAACATCGGTACAACATAAGGTAGGAAATCAGCATACATTCCACCATTTAGATTGCCATCGATAAAATGGGGGCCAATTATCCTTGCTCCCATAATGCTGCACCATACATAAACCCGCTAAGGTGCTGATGTTCCACTGTCGCAGCCATCGTGGATTTTCCGTTGCCCAATAGTGCACATTATGCAGGTTTACGTTACCGCTGTTGGTGAATGACGCTTCGTCGCGTGCAAGGAATCTGTCATCGTCCCGTAATTTCCCTTGTGCCCAGTGGCAGAACTGTACGCGACGTTTAAAGACGTCGCCATGCAATTCCTGGTGCATAGAAATACAGTACGGGTGCAATCGATGTTGATGTAGTATTCTCAACGCCGACATTTTGAGATTCCCGATTGTGCACAATTTGTCTGCTACTGATGTGCGGATTACCCGCGACAGCAGCTAAAACACCTACTTGGGCATGATCATTTGTTGCAGGTCGTGGTTGACGTTTCACATGTGGCTCAACACTTCCTGTTTCCTTAAATAACCTAACTATCCGGCGAACGGTCCAGACACCCGGATGATGTCGTCTAGGATACCGAGCAGCATACGTAGTACACTCCCGTTGGACATTTTGATCACGATAGCCATATATCAACACGATATCGACCTTTTCCGCAATTGGTAACGGTCCATTTTAACACGGGTAGCGTATCACGAAGCAAATACCGTCCGCAATGGCGGAATGTTACGTGACACCACGTACATATACGTTTGTGACTATTACAGCGCCATCTATCACAAAGCGAAAAAACTGATCCAACTAAAACATTCATATTTCTTAACGTACTACACAAATATGTAACAAAAATGGGGGTTCCTATTTTGAAAAACGCAGTTGAAATCCGTTTGACCTATGGCAGTGCCATGTAGCGGGCTAACCATAGCGCCACACAGCGCCATCTGGTTTCTCCCTTCAAGCTAGACGAGTTTCGTGCTTTGTAGTTTTTTCGTTTTACGCTTATTTCGTGAGATATTTGACCCGGTCACTATCAATGGACCGCCGTGTATAATTTCATGTACTATTGCTTGTCACACAGGAATGTCGCTGCGTGCCAGATCTCTCAGATTAGAGATTACATGATAGTGAAGTTATAACAGGTCTACATCCAATTCGTGTGCCTTACTGCCAAATACACTCCTGGAAATGGAAAAAAGAACACATTGACACCGGTGTGTCAGACCCACCATACTTGCTCCGGACACTGAGAGAGGGCTGTACAAGCAATGATCACACGCACGGCACAGCGGACACACCAGGAACCGCGGTGTTGGCCGTCGAATGGCGCTAGCTGCGCAGCATTTGTGCACTGCCGCCGTCAGTCTCAGCCAGTTTGCCGTGGCATACGGAGCTCCATCGCAGTCTTTAACACTGGTAGCATGCCGCGACAGCGTGGACATGAACCGTATGTGCAGTTGACGGACTTTGAGCGAGGGCGTATAGTGGGCATGCGGGAAGCCGGGTGGACGTACCGCCGAATTGCTCAACACGTGGGGCGTGAGGTCTCCACAGTACATCGATGTTGTCGCAAGTGGTCGGCGGAAGGTGCACGTGCCCGTCGACCTGGGACCGGACCGCAGCGACGCACGAATGCACGCCAATACCGTAGGATCCTACGCAGTGCCGTAGGGGACCGCACCGCCACTTCCCAGCAAATTAGGGACACTGTTGCTCCTGGGGTATCGGCGAGGACCATTCGCAACCGTCTCCATGAAGCTGGGCTACGGTCCCGCACACCGTTAGACCGGCTTCCGCTCACGCCCCAACATCGTGCAGCCCGCCTCCAGTGGTGTCGCGACAGGCGTGAATGGAGGGACGAATGGAGACGTGTCGTCTTCAGCGATGAGAGTCGCTTCTGCCTTGGTGCCAATGATGGTCGTATGAGTGTTTGGCGCCGTGCAGGTGAGCGCCACAATCAGGACTGCATACGACCGAGGCACACAAGGTCAACACCCAGCATCATGGTGTGGGGAGCGATCTCCTACACTGGCCGTACACCTCTGGTGATCGTCGAGAGGACACTGAATAGTGCACGGTAAATCCAAACCGTCATCGAACCCATCGTTCTACCATTCCTAGACCGGCAAGGAAACTTGCTGTTCCAACAGGACAATGCACGTCCGCATGTATCCCGTGCCACCCAACGTGCTCTAGAAGGTGTAAGTCAACTACCCTGGCCAGCAAGATCTCCGGATTTGTCCCCCATTGAGCATGTTTGGGACTGGATGAAGCGTCGTCTCACGCGGTCTGCACGTCCAGCAAGAACGCTGGTCCAACTGAGGCGACAGGGGGAAATGGCATTGCAAGCCGTTCCACAGGACTACATCCAGCATCTCTACGATCGTCTCCATGGGAGAATAGCAGCCTGCATTGCTGCGAAAGGTGGATATACACTGTACTAGTGCCGACATTGTGCATGCTCTGTTGCCTGTGTCTATGTGCCTGTGGTTCTGTCAGTGTGATCATGTGATGTATCTGACTCCAGGAATGTGTCAATAAAGTTTCCCCTTCCTGGGACAATGAATTCACGGTGTTCTTATTTCAATTTCCAGGAGTGTATATGGCTAATCATTATGTTATGTAGCTCTCCCATCATCCTGTAGTTATTAAATGAAGTTTTCAGTTAGAATATGAAACACCGGTTGAGAGAATAAGTCCGACGCCTTTACCGTCCAGCGACAGCAGATCAGTAGGTGTTTGTAAGTACTTGTTTGTTAGGGGAAGGTGATAGGCAGCAGAACATCATACCGTCACAGTCATACTGGTCTACCGGTAGACCAGACCAGAAGAGCTACAAACTTACATCACGACAATTCGGTGACATTTACCACAGAAGCGGAAGTCTCTTCACGGGAGAAAATTGTCAAAGCTAATTTGCAGAGGCGCAGCGACCTGCACCTGAAAAGCATTCCGCTGTGCGAGAGGACCTGGTAATCGTGACTCGGCCGAAGAGGTTGCGAACAGAAATTTTTGCCCAGGATCCGCGCTCGGCTCGAGAGGCATCCGGGCCCGGCACAGGTGAAACGCAAGGCATTTGCAGAGAGGCGCCGAGGCCCCTTTTTCTGCGTGCGATCGATAGGGGGTGCTGCCCGATAGCCAATTAATTAGATTTTTTCGACGGAGAACAAAGAGAAAAGGGAGAGCGCGGCTGCGACCCAGGTGGCGAAGTCCGGCGGAAGGGTTTGACGGACGGATCGACGTCGACTGGGGGGGAGGGAGCCGGTGGAAGGGGAAGGAGAGGAGCGTGTCGTGGACGTCGATAGGCGCGCCCTAATGAAGCCCGCTCGCAAGAAAAATGCCGGCAAATTGATTTAGCTGGACGGACGGACGCCGCCGCCGCCGCCGCCGCCGCCGGCCGCACTTGTGAATTATGGAGGCGCGCCGCGCCGGCAACACTTATTGTCCGCCCCCGCGCGCCGCCCCTGCCGCCCCCGCCGCGGCCGGAGCAAGTGCAAAGGACAGCGCGCTTTGTGTCCGGCCTCTGTACCCGCCTCGCTCTGAGAGCGCTAACGAAATCATAAATGGACCTTTGCAGGAAAATATGCCTGCACCAAAAGGGACACTTTTTTTTGTACCTCGCAGTTAAAAAGTAGCTGACGGCGCTAAAAGATGACTGCAGGAATGGATTAGAAGCAGACCTTGACCACTCATACCACGACGTCCATATACGCTGAAGCGCCAGGAAGCTTGCGTTTTCAAATACGAAAAATGTTCAATTGTGTGTGAAATCTTATGGGACTTAACTGCTAAGGTCATCAGTCCCTAAGCTTACACACAACCTAAATTATCCTAGGGACAAACCCATGCCCGAGGGAGGACTCGAACCTCCGCCGGGACCAGCCGCACAGTCCATAACTGCAGCGCCTCAGACCGCTCGGCTAATCCCGCGTAGCTTGCAAATACGGAGATATGTAAACAGGCAGAATACGATGCTGCGGTCGGCAGCTCCTCTATAAATCAAGTGTCTGGCGCAGTTATTAGATCGCTTACTGCAGCTACAATGGCAGGTTATCAAGATTTAAGTGAGTTTGAACGTAGTGTTAGGCGAACGAGCTATGGGACAGCATCTCCTAGGTAGCGATGAAGTGAGGATTTTGCTGCACGACCATTTCACGAGTGTACCGTGAATATCAGAAATCCGGTAAACATCAGACATGAGGTCGGAGAAGGATCCGTAAGAGAGGCGCCATGACGACTGAAGAGAGTCGTTCAACGTGACAGGAGTGTAACCCTCAGGAAAAATAGCTGCAGATTTCAATGATGAGCCATCAACATGTATCAGCGTGTCAACCATCTTGCATCTAACATTTTAAAAATATTCAGTTTTTAGTGCGTGTCTTGCTGTCTGCGTATACGTACTCAGCTAATCCCGCGCGGCTTTCAAATACGGAGATATATAAACAGGCAGAATACGACGCTGCGGTCGGCAGCGCCTGTATAACGCAAGTGTCTGGCGCGGTTGTTAGATCGCTTACTGCAGCTACAATGGCAGGTTATCAAGACTTAAGTGAGTTTGAACGTAGTGTTATAATCAGCGAACGAGCTATAGGACAGCATCTCCTAGTTAGCGATGAAGTGAGGATTTTCCCGCACGACCATTTCACGAGTATACTGCGACTATCAGAAATCCGGTAAACATCATACATGCGGTGGGAGAAAGATCTCCAAGAACGGCACCATGACAACTGAAGAGAGTTGTTCAACGTGACAGAATAGCTGCAGATTTCAATGATGAGCCATCAACAAGTGTCAGCGTGTGAACCATTCAATGAAACACCATCAAACATTTAGGAGTCGAAGGCCCACTCACGTACCCTTGATGACTGCACACAGAAAGCTTTACGCCTCGTCTGGGCCGTCAACACCGACATTGGACTGTTGATGACTTGGACTAGGTTAGATTAGATTAGTTTTTCGGTTCATAAACCCGCGCTGAGGGGATCCTCGTGGATGTGCAACATGTCAATTTTTTTTTAAAGCTGAAATAACAATACTAATAGTATGAATATATATAATACATCACTTGATTCTATTAAAAAATTCGTCAATGGAGTAGAAGGAGTTGGCCACTAGTAAGTCTTTCAGGCTCCTTTTAAACTGATCTTTATTTGTAACTAAATTTTTTATGTTTGCTGGCAAATTATTGAAGATGAGTGTTCCTCAGTAGTGGACCGCTTTTTGAACTAAAGTAAGTGCTTTTAAGTCCTTGTGCAGATCATTTTTGGTCCTGGTATTGTAAGTACAGGGTGTTTCAAAAATGACCGGTATATTTGAAACGGCAATACAAACTAAACGAGCAGCGATAGAAATGCACCGTTTGTTGCAATATGCTTGGGACAACAGTACATTTTCAGGCGGACAAACTTTCGAAATTACAGTAGTTACATTTGTCAACAACAGATGGCGCTGCGGTCTGGGAAACTCTATAGTACTCTATATCCACCATGCGTAGCAATAATATGGCGTAATCTCTGAATGAAATTACCCAAAACCTTTGACAACGTGTCTGGCGGAATGGCTTCACATGCAGATGAGATGTACTGCTTCAGCTGTTCAATTGTTTCTGGATTCTGGCGGTACACCTGGTCTTTCAAGTGTCCCCACAGAAAGAAGTCACACGGGTTCATGTTTGGAGAATAGGGAGGCCAATCCACGCCGCCTCCTGTATGTTTCGGATAGCCCAAAGCAATCACACGATCATGGAAATATTCATTCAGGAAATTAAGGACGTCGGCCGTGCGATGTGGCCGGGCACCATCTTGCATAAACCACGAGGTGTTCGCAGTGTCGCCTAAGGCAGTTTGTACCGCCACAAATTCACGAATAATGTCCAAATAGCGTGATGCAGTAATCGTTTCGGATCTGAAAAATGGGCCAATGATTCCTTTGGAAGAAATGGCGGCCCAGACCAGTACTTTTTGAGGATGCAGGGACGATGGGATTGCAACATGGGTCTTTTCGGTTCCCCATATGCGCCAGTTCTGTTTATTGACGAAGCCGTCCAGGTAAAAATAAGCTTCGTCAGTAAACCAAATGCTGCCCACATGCATATCGCCGTCATCCCGTCATCAATCCTGTGCACTATATCGTTAGCGAATGTCTCCCGTGTAGCAATGGTAGCGGCGCTGAGGGGTTGCCGCGTTTGAATTTTGTATGAATAGAGTTGTAAACTTTGGCGCATGAGACAATACGTGGACGTTGGCGTCATTTGGATCGCAGCTGCAACACGGCGAACGGAAACCCGAGGCCACTGTTGGATCACCTGCTGCACTAGCTGCGCGTTGCCCTCTGTGGTTGCCGTACGTGGTCGCCCTACCTTTGCAGCATGTTCATCCGACACATTCCCAGTCCGTTGAAATTTTTCAAACAGATCCTTTATTGTATCGCTTTTCGGTCCTTTGGTTACATTAAACCTCCGTTGAAAACTTCGTTTTGTTGCAACAACACTGTGTTCTAGGCGGTGGAATTCCAACACCAGAAAAATCCTCTGTTCTAAGGAATAAACATGTTGTCCACAGCACACTTGCACGTTGTGAACAGCACACGCTTACAGCAGAAAGACGACGTACAGAATGGCGCATCCACAGACTGCGTTGTCTTCTATATCTTTCACATCACTTGCAGCGCCATCTGTTGTTGAAAATTGTAACTACTGTAATTTCTAAAGTTTGTCCGCCTGAAAATGTACTGTTGTCCCAAGCATATTGCAACAAACGGTGTATTTCTATCGCTGCCCGTTTAGTTTTTATTGCCGTTTCAAATATACCGGTCATTTTTTAAACACCCTGTATGAACTGAGCTGTTTGTTGGAAAAAGAGATATATTATTTAGGGCAAATTTCATTGAGGAGTAAATATACTGAGAGGCAGTAGTTAGTATACCCAGTTCTTTGAAGAGGTTTCTATAGGACGTCCGTGAATTTACTCCACAAATAATACGCATTACACGGTTTTGGACTCTGAACACTTTTGTTTGACTTGAAGAGTTACCCCAAAATTTTATACCATATGACATTATGGAATGAAAGTAGGCAAAGTATGCAACCTTTTTTCATTTTTATGTCGCCTATGTCAGCTAACACTCGAATTGCAAATACAGATTTGTGAAGGCGTTTCTGCAGTTCTGTGGTGGAAACATGTTGCCTGGTCGGACGAGTCTCGTTTCAAATTGTATCGAGCGGGTGAACGTGTACCGGTATGGAGAAAACCTCATGAATCCATGGACCCTGCATATCAGCAGGTGAATTTCAAGCTAGTGGTGGCTCTGTAATAGTGTGGGGCATGTGCAATTGGAATGATATGGAACCCCTAGATACGACTCTGATGGGTGATACGTACTTAAGCACACTGTGTGATTACCTGCATCGGCCGTTGTGGCGGAGCGGTTTTAGGCGCTTCAGTCCGGAACAGCGCGACTGCTACGGTCGCAGGTTCGAATCCTGCGTCGAGCATGGATGTGCGTGATGTCCTTAGGTTAGTGAGGTTTAAGTAGTTCTAAGTTATAGGGGACTGATGACCTCAGATGTAAAGTCCCATAGTGGTCAGAACCATTTGAACCAATCACCTGCATCCGTTAATGTCCATTGTGGATTACGACGGACTTGACAAATTCCAGAAGGACAATGCAACACTCCACACGTCTTGAACTGCTACACAGTGGCTCTAGGAACACTCTTCTGAGTTTAAACACTTCCGCTGGCCACCAAACTGTCTTATCTGGGATACCTTGCAGCGAACTGTTCAAATGAGATCTCCACCCCCTCGTATTCTTACGGATTTATGGACAGCTCTGTAGGATTCATGGTGTCATTTCTCTCCAGCACTAGTTCAGATATTACTCGAGTACGTGCCACGTCGTACTGCAGCACTTTTGCGTGCTCGCGCGGGCCCTACACGATATTAGGCAGGTGTACCAGTTTCTTTGGCTCTTCAGTGCAACATTGACTTACTTCCGCACCCAGCGAATTCCGGTAAGTTTTTTAAAGAATACATCGCCATTTGAATGTATATTTCCTGTGTACAATCTAGATTTCGGTTTTCACCCCATTATCGAGTGCAGTGCTAAAGCAAGAATATGCAAAAGCTAAGACACATACTACAAATTGAATTATTTAAATGTTAGATGCAAGCTGATATAAAATTATTAGGTTTTCACTTACATCGTAGACCATTCTGCTGTATTCTTTGCAGGATAACATATTATTTCACGTCATTATCGAATACAATGCTAAAAGTAAAACATGCAAATCATGGGTCATTAAGTAAAAATATTAGATGTGAGCTGTCGTAATCGTGTAAAGGCGTGAAATAATCAACCTGCGCAATACACAAAAAAATACGACAACAGTCTAAGATTTAAGTGCGTATTTCGTAATTTTATAGCAGCCTGCATCTAACATATCAAAAATATTCAGTTTTTAGTGCGTGTCTTGCTGTCTGCGTTTCCTACTTTTGACTTAGTACTCGGTACTAGATTGTACACAGAAAATTTGCAGAAATGTACAGTTTAATGGCGGTATGACTGTGGCTCAGCACCGTCGAAAATTTCTCTCCGGTAAGTGTTGTTTTGGAAACAGAATTTCGTCTCTAGGACTCAATAACAAGTACCTCGAAGAGGTGGCAATCATTAAAAAAGAAAAAAAAATTCACACGATTTCAGTCACCAACTTTCTAGTTCTAATGCGAAAATATTTTGTTGACAGCCATCTGCATGGGGAGAAATGACCAGTTGTAATCTATACATATGTATGTTTGTTCCGCACCTCCTCCTAAACCACTGGATCGATTTCAACGAAACTTCGCACACATTTCAGTTACTGTCTGGAAAGGACCAGTCTGTGGGTAAGAAACACCATCCAACAGCCAGACTATATTCAGAATGAGAGCACTTAGTGACTTGCAACAAATGCCACAAATAATTTCAAAGCTTTACGTGACTGTTTTTCGCTGAAACTGCTCACAAAATGATGAAAGGTAGAAAGTTCGTCGGTTACTACATTTCTCGCTGTTTACTCGCATGCAGTAAAACTGCCACGTCATGAATGACGTTTTAATTGTAAATCTATTAGCAACACATTTCACAGACAGTATCCTGGTGTATCAGAAAAATGACATCATTGTGTGACACGTGGGTCAGGGGATATGATGTCATAAACATAGAGCTGCTTGAAAACAAAGCTGCTGGGCTAAATTCGTTACAGATACAGGTGAAACATATGTACAGATACGAGTGAGATGAATTAAATATGTAACAAGTGCGTACATATACAAAGTGGACGGCAAAACGCTCCTCCTACACATCTGGATCGATTTGAACCAAACTTGGTATGTCCTGTTGTTGAAATTACTACTGTTATGGAAAGAATTAATCTTGATTTTGAGACTTAATTTTTATTGATAACAAATTAATAATCATCTGCAAAGAAATACAATGATACAATGGGGATAAGAAGCAGCAACCTCCTATTGGGGTGGGGGTGATAATCTGGAGAAGGAAGAATAGGAGGAGAGGGACATGGGTAGAGGAGAGTAGGAGATGTACAGAGAGAAGGGGAAGGAGAAATGGACAGAGAAAGGAAAGAGGAGGAGATGGACAGTGAGTGGGGAGGACAAGATTGACCCAAGAAGATAGAGGAAGATATGGACAGAGGGAAGGGATAGAGGAGATAGAGCGACAACGAATAGATGGACACAGGGCGTTGGAGGAGGACAAAGAAAGACAAAACGGAGAGGAGGGATTGACAGAGAGGAGAGGATGTGGACAGTGAAAGGTAAGAGGAGGACGTGGATAGAGAGGCCGGGGGGGGGGGGGGGGGAGAAGAAACAGACAAAGAGAGAGGGAGAAGCAGATGGACAGTGACAGGGGGAGGAGCAGATAGAAAGTGAGCGGGAGGAGAAGGAGATGGACAGAGAGAGGGGGGAGGAGCATATGGAATTAGAGGAGGTGAATAAGACAGAGGCAGATGTGGATATTGGAGGAGGGGACAGATGTGGTGAATAGGGAGTAGGGGATAGAGGTGGTGAGGAGGAGGTTAGAGGGGGGATAAAGGAGAGGGACTTACAAGGGGAGGATGAGACTGAGAGGGAAGGTGTAGATGGGATAAGAGATGGGGAAAGAGAAGATGGATGGAGAGAGGAGGAAGAGCAGATTGACGGTGAGAATGGCGGGAAAAGATGGACTGAGAGTGAGTTGGTGGATGGGGGCACAGAGGGGGGAGAGGATAATAGGCATAGAGAGGGGACGGATGAGATGAACTAATAGATGTACTTAGCTAGTAGTAAAGTAAGAGAAATCAAATCTCTCATGGAAAGATTTAGGTGTTCATTTTACCCACGAGCTATTTGAGAGTGGAACGGTCAGTGGTTCTGTGAACTCTCCGCCAAGCACTTGGATGTGAATTGCAGATTAGTGATGTAGATACAGATGTGGAGGTCTGAAATTAAGCTCTCCCTGGTCGTTCACGAAAAAGAACTAAACGCAAGGAAGGCAAATATCAGATTGCGATTAGTCGACGAATTCTTAGTGTACCCACCAAGCAAGTAGCTTGCAAAATCTTCGTTTAACCAGTATTTGAATACTGCTCCTCTGTATCGTCTGCATGAGATCCGTACGAGAAACGACCAACAATAAAGAAGAGAAGACAACAAGAGAGCAGCGTGTTTCGTTAAACTGTCTTTTAGTTAGCGCGAATGCGTTATGGAGATGGTCAGCCAACTCCAATCTCAGATGACACAAGAGAGGTGTTGTGTATCATGGCGAGCTTTATTGGTAGGATTTCGAGAGCATACTTTCATAGTAGAGTGAACCACAAAATTGCACCTCCTACGTGCTGTATAGCTCTCGAAAAGAACATGAAGGGGCAATTATAGAGATCTGAGGTCACGCGGAATGTTACCTACAATTATTCTTCCCTCGTACCATTAGAGACTCGAACAGGTAACCGGGGAAACTGACAATGGTACACGGAGAATCCTACGCCACAAACCGTAAGATGGCTTGCGGAATATGGATGGAGATGTAGAAACTGGATGGTTAAAGACACAGAAAGTTGGGCCACATTCCAAAATGCCCAAGCAATGGAATTCGATATGCTGGATCACTCGCTACAATAATCTAGTTTTCAGACGCGCCAAGTGATTAAAATTACACGAGCTTTCGGCCACATATTCCTTGGCCGTTGTCAAATGGTAAGATGTCTAGTGGGCTGCTGGTACGCCCGTTATATGCACTAGACACCGGCTGTGACGTCACTGGCGCCCACGGTATCGCCACATTAGTGCATACGTTGACTCGGCCTTCGATGCGCCCGTTTCAACTGCACAATCGTTGGATCTCAAGCATCGCTAAGCTGCAGGCTATTTAGGATGATATCACTGATTTTTACTGCAATGACAAGGTCTTAATGAACAAAGGCAACAACGTCCATGGAATACATGAAGTGATTTCGAGAAAGACGAGGAGCAGGAAAATAAACTTGCTTTCTTGCTGTTTTGTGGCTCCGTGTAGGGCAAGATAAGCCTCCTGCTGAAACGACACAAGATCAGTATCCACTGTGGAACAAAGCAGGGTGGAGCATGAGAGGTTTTATTGCGCACGCTACCCCGGGAAATCTGCTTTAGCTGAACGTGCTTTAGAAAACGAACTCAAAAAATTCGAGGAAACTTCCGTCATGGCTCGGACGAGCGGGTTTTGGGATTGTGCAATTAAATAAATAGAAGAAATAAAAATCACTGATCACATCCTAAATAGAGACGGTGACCTGCAAATCAGCACGGCGTGGGATCCACCGATCGCGCCTTTGAAGCGGGCGTATCAAAAGCTCAGTAGCAACTAATAATCCAAACACTTGTATTGTGTGTCAGACTGAAGCTTCTAACCAGAAAACTTCGATGGTGAGACGTATATAGCAGTGTGCATTGCAGTTGCTTTCATATAATGAGCTTCTTAATATTACTAGTTTCCCTCAGTTTATCAGGCAGTGATAGGTGATTGCTGATAAGACACATTAGTGGTTCTCTCAATGGTGAGAAGTCTTCCGAAGTAAGCGTGATTTCAGGCGTGTCGCAGGGGAGTGACGTAGGACCGTTGCAATTCACAGTATACATAAATGACCTTGTGGATGACATCGGAAGTTCACTGAGGCTTTTTGCGGATGATGCTGTGGTATATCGAGAGGTTGTAACAATGGAACATTGTACTGAAATGCAGGAGGATCTGCAGCGAATTGACGCATGGTGCAGGGAATGGCAATTGAATCTCAATGTAGACAAGTTTAATGTGCTGCGAATACATAGAAAGAAAGATCGCTTATCATTTAGCTACAATATAGCAGGTCAGCAACTGGAAGCAGTTAATTCCATAAATTATTGCCGGTGAAATTAATGCCGGTGAAACGGTAATACGACCAAGTAACTTTTACCCGTAGTTGCGCTTTGCGGAAGCCTTGTCATCTTATTGCTAGTTGAGTCAGATCGCGCTATCAATAAATCATATTTTCTGTTGACGGTATATACCAAGGCGTGAACAGTGCTCGTATTCCTGTACAAGCACTTGTGGTTAGTTCAAGAAGGACTGAAAGCTTTAAAGATGTGTATTTTTCCTCCAACATATCCATAACTCATAAAAGTTGAGCAGCAGATTCTTGAAAGTTTAGGCAAACTGCGTATTTCTCGAGCTGTCTTATAACACTTACGGGAATGTCTCTCATCGTTTGTTCATCTCAGCGACCTTGAGTTATTCCTTGTTAAATTCGGGTTCTAGTCCAGAATTGCTTTCGTCCACCTTTCATCAATTTTTCTTGCCGCATGTGCTGTCCATTCCCACTTCAACGCTTGAAGTACACAATGTGATCAAAAGTATCCGGACACCTCGCTGAAAATGACTTACCAGCCTCTTGGCGGCCTCCATCGGTAATGCTGGAATTCAGTATGGTGTTGGCCTACCCGTAGCCTTGATGACAACTTCCACTCTCGCAGGCATGCGTTCAATCAGTTGCTGGAAGGTTTCTTGGGGAATGGCAGCCCATTCTTCACGGAGTGCTGAGCTGAGGAGAGGTATCAACGTCGGTCGGTGAGGCCTGGCACGAAGTCGGCGTTCCAAAACATCCCAAAGGTTTTCTGTAGGACTCAGATCACAACTCTGTGCTGGACAGTCCATTACAGGGATCTCATTGTCATGTAACCACACGGCCACAGGCCGTGCACTATGAAGAGGTGCTCGATCGTGTAGAAAGATGGAATCGCCATCCGCGAATTGCTCTTCAACAGTGGGAAGCAAGAAGGTGCTTGAAACATCAATGTAGGTCTGTGCTGTGATAGAACCAAACAAAACAACAAAGGGTGGAAGCCCCCTCCATGAAAAACACGACCACACCGTAACACCAACTACTCCTAATTTTGCTGTTGGCACTACACACGTTGGAAGATGACGTTCACCGGGCATTCGCCATACCCACACCCTGCCATCGGATCGCCACATTGTGTACCGTGTTTCGTCACTCCACACGATGTTTTGCCACTGTTCAGTCGTCCAATGCTTACGCTCCTTAAGCGAGGCGTCGTTTGGCATTTACCGGCGTGATGTGTGGCTAATGAGCAGCCGCTCGGCCTGTACGCTTTTGTGCTGTGCGTGTCCCTTCACGTTTCCACTTCACTATCACATCGGAAACTGTGGACATAGGGATGTTTAGAAGGGTGGAAATCTCGCGTACAGACGTATGACACAAGTGACACCCAATCACCTGCCCAGGTTCAAATCACGTGAGTTCCGAGGAGCGCCCCATTCTGCTCTCTCACAATGTCTTATGTCTACTGAGGTCGCTGATATGGACTACCTGGCAGTAGGAGGCATGGCAATGCACCTAATATGAAAAACGTATGTTTTTGGGGGTGTCCAGATACTTCTGATCACATAGTGTAGTTGTATTTAGTTCGTTAAGCTGTGCTCTCACGGGACGTGAAAACGTGTGTTGACAAGGAGCTGGTGACGTCACAGTGTGGAATTCCACGTTCCATTACAAAGCGGGGCGTAAAATAAAGACTCTGTCATGACAGATTATTGTCTAGTGGAGAGGAACGTGGCCAATGAGATGCGACGTCGTTTTACGTCACGAGCAGAACAGAGCAGTCTTCGTATTGTAAGGCGTTAAACATCGTATTTGGTAGGATTTCTTCTTCGTAAAGTATATGGTATGAAGGTAAGTCGTTTCAAGGCATCGGCAAATTGAGGATATCTCGAAAACATGTCGTTTTAGCTGCGATTTGTTATAATAAAATGAGGGGAAAATACATATCGATAGATAACTGTCCCTGTAGACTTTACACAGCCTTGCCATATACGGAGGACCGTTTGGTATGTCGAAGCTGTGTTGCAGTTCGTAATGTCGTGAACTCTGAGAAGTGAAGATAGTGGATTCGTGCCCACCTTCTTGAAGGTGTTCTTTTTCTCACCTTATGTTTTCTAAAAAAAATTGGGTCTTTCTTATTCATTTAATAGAAGTATTATCTCTAACGTTGTTGTTATTTCTTACAAGTAATATATTTAGAGCAGTTCCTGTTGCAAAGGCCAACGACTGGAGTGTTTACCCAATGAGCAGAAACCCTAACGTGATTGCCAGTCTATGTCTGAAAGTAAACACAAGTTACACACAGTAAAATTTTGCTATTATGGAGTTTTCTGTCAAATATGTACGTCTCTGGGTTTATGGACTCGCTAATGTTTGTGTTTTGCTGGTAAATACCTTTTTTAATGAGTCTGAGCTCCCGTCTCTGCCATTCGAATGAAATTGCGAAACGAACGTGGATCTTGAAATCTACGTGATGAAGTACTTTACTTCAGAATGCTGGTAGTCACCGCAACATCAAGAATATAGACGTTATGTATGCGCAAACTGACATTAGACACAATACCTCAATTAGAGGGTGGTGCACAAAAAACCGGCCCCGAGTACAGACTGATCGCCAGTCAGGCACGAATTACTGAACACCACGAGCAGATGCAACAACAAACAGATAAAAACATGTAATAGTTACATAATGAAGAAATAACAAATAATCTAAAGCAAAGGTATATCATTCACTGAATTGATCTTGTGTTTTACATTACATTAGGTGCTGAAAATGACATCCTTGTGCTTCAACGCACTTTTGTGTGCGCCCTGAATATTAATATACACTTTGCGCAACTCCGTCCCATCAGTTCTCAAAATTTCATAACGAATATTGTCCTTCAAGTCCTCTAACGTTGTTGGATTACTTGGGTGCACTTTTTCTTTTAGGCAGCCGCACAGATAAGTCACAAGTGGTTAGGTCCGGGGAACGTGGCTGCCAGTCCTGTGCAAACAGTCCTTTCTTCTGTGCCTTTTCCATTAAATCGTGGTACTGACTCGGGTGAAGTGTGGCAGGTAGCCCCGTCCTGCTGAAAGACAGCATACGTACGTTCGATGGGGGGGGGGGGGGGGGGGGGAAATCAATTGTGCGTAAAATTCTCCAGAGATTCGCCTACATACAGCAGAGTTTACCTTTGTTTCAAAAAATATGGGACCCGCAAACCGACTCGCTGACACGGCACACCACACTCCGACAGTTCCGCCGTGAAGAGATTCTTCATTAATCATACATGGTTTGTTTGTTGACCAAAATCTGGTGTTTTGGGAGTTCACGTGTCCTGTCAAATGGAACCAGACTTCGAAACTCATGAAATACTAAACACCTTTTTCCAAAGCTGTTTTACAGAGGAAGACCGCAATGCAGTTCTTTCTCTAAATCCTCGCACCAACGAAAAAATGGCTGGCATCGAAATAAGTGTCCAAGGAACAGAAAAGCAACTGAAATAACTCAACGGAGGAAAGTCCACTGGAACTGACGGGAAACCAATTCGAATCTACACAAAGTACGTGAAAGAGCTTGCCACCCTTCTAACAGCCGTGTACCGCAAGACTCTAGAGGAACGGAAGGTGCCAAATGATTGAAAAAGAGCACAGGTAGTTCCAGTTTTCAAGAAGGGTCGTCGAGCAGATGCGCAAAACTATATGCCTATATCTCTGACATCGATCTGTTGTAGAATTTTAGAAAATGTTTTTTTGCTCGCTTATCATGTCATTTCTGGATCCCAGGCGCTTCAGCTTGGAATCGCGCGACCGCTACGGTCGCTGGTTCGAATCCTGCCTCGGGCATGGATGTGTGTGATGTCCTTAGGTTCTTTACTTTTAAGTAGTTCTAAGTTCTAGCGGATTGATGACTTAAGATGTTAAGTCCCATGGTGCTCAGAGCCATTTGAACCATATTTTGGAAACCCAGAGTCTACTCTGTAGGAATCAACGTGGATTCCCCAAACAGCGATCGTGTGAGACCCAACTTTCTTTATTTGTTCCTGAGAGCCAGAAAATATTTGACACAGGCTCCCAGGTAGATGCCATTTTCCTTGACTTCCGGAAGGCGTTCGAAACAGTTCCGCACTGTCGCCTGATAAACAAAGTAAGGGCCTACGGAATATCAGACCAGCTGTGTGGCTGGATTGAATAGTTTTTAGCAAACAGAACAAAGCATGTTTTTCTCAATGGAGAGACGTCTACAGAAGTTAAAGTAACCTCTGGCGTGCCACAGGGGAGTGTTATGGGAACATTGCTTTTCACAATAGATATAAATGACCTAGTAGATAGTGTCGGAAGTTCCATGCGGCTTTTCGCGGATGATGCTGTAGTATACAGAGAAGTTGCAGCATTAAAAAATTGCACCGAAATGCAGGAAGATCTGCAGCGGATAGGCACTTGGTGCAGGGAGTGGCAACTGACCCTGTATTGCGAACACATAGAAAGAAGGATCCTTTATTGTATGGTTATATGAGAGCGGAACAAACACTGATAGCAGTTACTTCTGTAAAATATCTGGGAGTATGCGTGCGGAACGATTTGAAATGGAATGATCATATAAAATTAATTGTTCGTAAAACGGGTGCCAGGTTGAGATTCATTGGGAGAATCCTTAGAAAATGTAGTCCATCAACAAAGGAGGTGGCTTACAAAACACTCGTTCGACCTATACTTGAGTATTGCTCATCAGTGTGGGATCCGTACCAGGTCGGGTTAACAGGAGAGATATAGAAGATCCAAAGAAGAGCGGCGCGTATCGTCACAGGGTTATTTGGTGAGCGTAATAGCGTTACGGAGATGTTTAGCAAACTCAAGTGGCAGACTCTGCAAGAGAGGCGCTCTGCATCACGGTGTAGCTTGCTGTCCAGGTTTCGAGAGGGTGCGTTTCTGGATGAGGTATCGAATACATTGCTTCCCCCTTCTTATACCTCCCGTTGGGTGGCTTGCGGAGTATAAATGTAGATGTAGATGAAATAGAGCAGCGGACCCAACATTCCATTCTCAATTGATTGACACAGCCAGGTATAGTAATTCACAGGTTTTACCAAATTTTTCTCCTTCAATTTGGATACATGTCATTTTTTAGGGCTTCATCTCTACATCGTGCAAAACAAATGGACAAGACCTACGCGAAACGTTCACTTATTGCGAGAATTTACACGTCGCCTTCATTGGACTCTGGACCATTCGCGCTCGAATACCCAGGATCACAGCGGGTGTACGGACTCCTGTTTGCGTTTGCAACTGACAGTGTACTATGCCACTTTGTCACCAAATCCTGTATGCTGCTCTTTGATGGTACGGAAACACCAGGAAACTTCTTTGCAACAACGTCCAGCATTTCCTTAAATAAACCCGTAGGCACGTACACCTATTCTTTCTTGAAGAGATTACATCTCGCTGAGATATTTGCATCACTCGTCTTAACAAAGTTTCAACGGCTTTCTTGCTCACAATACAAAACATAGTCGCAACAGATACGAAACAGTAGATAGCAACTGGCTGGCGACAATTACCAGTCTAGTACACGAGGACGTTTTTTAGTGCGCCGCCCTGTATATTCAATTTAAAAACGGAAATGGAATAAAATTGTAATTACCAGTAGTATCTCAGATTATTGTACGGCATTATGTAATGTTCCTCTACCACAATTTCAGCTTTCGAGCTATCGGCGAGTCCGTATTCTTCTTCACGATTTTCTCCATTCTTGTGCGATAGTCGCTAACAGAGTTACCGCAACTGTTTTATGCGACTCCGTTTTCGTAAATAAACAGTGTGGTTTGCGGACCAAATAATCCCGACAACGGCCGCTGAAGAGCGCTGAGAGCGCAAATCACGTTGACCAATTCGTTCCGTGTGCCGCCGCCGGTGTCTCTCGAGAGGCCGGATGTCCCGTCCACGTCCGCGTCAACGCTAGTTGGCTCGTCCCGTGTGAGGACGTCTGTACTTTAGCAGACAAGAGTAAAAACGGGAAGAAAACACTTGTCGAAATTGCTTATTCTCAACTCTGGGGGCATTTTTGGAGTTGAAGTCATTCGAGTTTCTGCCAAATGCTCTCCACTCTGGTACCTCTATCGTTCAGTAAACTGTTCGTAAACGAAAAAACACATAATCTCGATGTTCAGTTAAGATATACACTACTGGCCATTAAAATTGCTACACCATGAAGATGACGTGCTACAGACGCGAAATTTAACCGACAAGAAGAAGATGCTGTGATATGCAAATGATTAGCTTTTCAGATCATTCACACAAGGTTGGCGCCAATGGCGACACCTATACGTGCTGACATGAGGAAAGTTTCCAATCGATTTCTCACACACAAACAGCAGTTGACCGGCATTGCCTGGTGAAACGTTGTTGTTATGCCTCGTGTAAGGACGAGGAATGCGTACGATCGCGTTTCCGACTTTGATAAAGGTCGGATTGTAGCCTATCGCGATTGCGGTTTATCCTATCGCGACAATGCTGCTCGCATTGGTCGAGATCTAATGACTGTTAGCAGAATACGGAACCGGTCGGTTCAGGAGGGTAATACGGAACGCCGTGCTGGATCCCAACGGCCTCGTATCACTAGCAATTGAAATGACAGGCATCTTATCCGCATGGCTGTAACGAATCGTGCAGCCACATCTCGAGCCCTGAGTCAACAGATGGGGACGTTTGCAAGACAACAACCGTCTGCACGAACAGTTCGACGACGTTTGCAGCAGCATGGACTATCAGCTCGGAGACCATGGCTGCGGTTACCGTTGACGCTGCATGACAGATAGGAGCGCTTGCGATAGTGTACTCAACGACGAATCTGGGTGCACGAATGGCAAAACGTCATTTTTTCGGATGAATCCAGGTTCTGTTTACAGCAACATGATGGTCGCATCCGTGTTTGGCGACATCGCGGTGAACGCACATTGGGAGCGTGTATTCGTCATCTCCATACTGGAGAATCACCCCGCGTAATGGTATGTGGTGCCATTGGTTACACGTCTCGGTCACCTCTTGTTCGCACTGACAGCAGTTTGAACAGTGGACGTTACATTTCAGATGTGTCACAACCTGTGGCTCTACCCTTCATTCGATCCCTGCGAAACCCTACATTTCAGCAGGATAATGCACGACCGCATATTGCAGGTCCGGTGCGGGCCTTTCTGGATACAGAAAATGTTCGACTGGTGCCCTAGCCAGCACATTCTCCAGATCTCCCACCAATTGAAAACGTCTGGTCACTGGTGGCCGAGTAACTGGCTCGCCATAATACGCCAGTCACTACTCTTGATGAACTGTGGTATCGTGTTGAAGCTGCATGCGCAGCTGTACTTGTACATGCCATCCAAGCTCTGACGCCCAGCCGTACCAAGGCCGTTTTTACGGACAGAGGTGGTTGTTCTGGGTACTGATTTCTCAGGATCTATGCACCCAAATTGCGTGAAAATGTAGTCACATGTCAGTTCTAGTATAATATATTTGTCCAATTAATACACGTTTATCATCTGCATTTCTTCTTGGTGTAGCACTTTTAATGGCCAGTAGTGTAACTTTAATAGACAGCTTTGCAATCTGTCTAGTCACTGGTTCGATAACTAATTAGGGTCATAAAAATAAAGGCAATAGATTACTTGTTCTAAAATAAGAGAGGAAGCAAGGGTCAGTGAACTATGTTACAAGAGTGTGTCTAAATCGGATAATCTTCTCTAGCCACACTGAAAAAAATCTGCTATATAGCAATTCATGTTTAGATATCCAAGTCATAAGTATATAGCCATTTTCAAAAAATCTCGTGGGGTCTGACTTATGGGTGGGATTAAAGGATATATTTTTGTATTCTACTGCAATTTGAGCATATGGCAATGTGTGATAAGTTAAAAAAATACTTTCAATCTTCCACTATATGAAGACAAGTTTTTTTGAGTTTGTTAATAGAAACAGGTAAGCGTTTAACGATTTTCACCATTCTCTAATGAACAGAACTACTGATACATAAAAAACATTAAAAAGATACGGAACATATAAAAACCTCGACGATAATGCAGTCTTTTATTGAACTAACAGTTCTTTAATGAGCTTCTTACTGTCTTCATGAAACGTAGCTGCTGAGTGACGACACATTTGCCCTTTATTAATTTCACGTTTACCACAAGCGAATTGGAGATGTCATAAACATCTATACAACACAATTTCGTCATACGGCGCCAAAGGAACGTGAGGAGAGACGTGGCAAGCAGCTGTATTGCAAGTATTCTTCACACACGAAGAACTTATTTTCTGTTGGGAGATTTGTTTACTCAATGTTCAGTTTTTGAAAAAAAAATTGATGTTTTAAGGATCATGGTCCAAGATTGTCCCTGGGATTACCACTTTTATACAAAAGCTTTGTGCTATGAAAATTCACTATTGACGTTTGCAGCTGTAATGTATACGGACAGGAAAAAAAATATCGCAACACAGAAAAGCAGTTGATGTAGAGTCAGGAAATTTCGGGAATACATTTGTCTACGTAACATGTTTAAGTGATTAACAGTACAACATCACAGGTTAATTTAACTGCGAGATTAGCCACTGAAAACGTGAAATGCTGTTACATTAATAATCAATGTAACCACCAGAACGTTGGATGCAAGTATACAGACGTGCATGCATTATGTTGCACAGGTGCTGGATGGAGTTCCATGTCTGCTGCACTTAGTCGGTAAGTACAGAGCTAGTTAATGCAGAGTGTGGACGACGGTGGAGTTGTCGTGTGATGATGTCCCATATGTGCTCAGTTGGAACAGCCCTGGTGATCGAGCATGCCAAGGAAACGTGACGACACTCTGTAGAGCATGTTGGGTTACTACAGGGGTAGGTGGGCGATCGTTATCCTGTTGGAAAACACCTGTGGGATGCTGTTCATGAATGGAAGGACAACAAGTCGAATCACAAGACTGACGTATAAATCTGGAGTCATGATGTGTGGGATAACCACGACAGTGCTCCTGCTGTCCTATGAAATCGCACTTCAGACCGTAACTCCAGGTGTATGTCCAATGTGTTTAGCATGCAGACAGGTTGCTTGCATTTCCTGAACTGTCCTTCTCATAACCAACAAACTGCCATCGCTAGTACCGTGGCAGAACCAGCTTTCATCAGAAAACGCAATTGACCTCTACCCTGCTCTCTTATTAGTTCTCGCTTGACACAACTGGAGCCGCAAATGGCGGTGGTTTGGGGCCAGTGGAATGCACGCTATAAGGCATCTGGCTGGAGCTATCCTTGAAGTACTCGATTTGTCATAGTTCGGGTGTCATTGTGGTGCCACCTGTTCCTCAAATTGTTGCTGCAGCTGCAGTATGAAGCTGCAGAGCCATACGCCGAACTCGATGGTCTTCCCTCTCGGTAGTGCCATGTATCCGTCTGGAGCCCGATCTTCTTGCGACGGTATTTTCTCTTTACCACCACTGCCAACAATCATGTACAGTAGTTACATTTCTGCCAAGTCTTTCTGCAGTATAGCAGAAGGAATATCCAACTTCAATTAGCCCTTTACACAACGTCGTTAAAACTCAGTGACTTGTTGATAATAGCGTCTTTGTCTCCTGAAAGGCATTCTTGACTAACATTAACTCACTACTTACTGTCTCAAAGGTAACTAGCGCTTACGACCGTTACGGCATTTATTTAAAGGAAACATGATTTGCATCTTCATAGTGACGGTATCAGCGCCCGTCTTACGTGACTGGGATGAAATCTGAACAGTCGTCGTATATCAGATGTAGAAACACGCCTACCAACTTTCGTCTATGTTGCTCGACTCCTTCTCGGTGTTGCGATTTTTTTTCCGTCGGTGTACATAAAATTAAATTACAGTTGTCTTTAGGTACTTGCCTACTCGAATTATTCGTGAAAAGGAATGTAAGACACAATATGTACGAGATGTAAAATTATTTGGAAGCAGTAAGAGAACTGTCAAGCTCATTATTGCAGAATTCTCTTGAATGGTCTTTGATGTAATCAGCTCTGGGTAGCAAGTTCTGCGTTAATGTCCACCGAAATTGAATTCAAGATCGGAGAGACACAGGAGTAGTCGCGCTATGGGGGCTGTTTTGTTTCAATTACTCTCTCAGATGCTGCAGATACTGGAGTTTCGTCCAGGTGCACGGTAATCCAGACGTGTGCCGGTATTCGGGTTAATCTTGGTCATGTGGCCTTTAGACTAAAGCGTTTGCAGCGTCCGTCAAATCCCATACAGATTATAAAAGAATTTTAAGCGCTGTAGCCAGATAAAATTTTTATCACATTCGCAGAAGCTGAAGGCGGCACTCGAGATACCGAACTCTCGAAAGAAAAAAATTAAATTCCAATACGTGGGCATTGTTATCAGTGACCTCAGGCAGAATCGATAATCTCTCTACAAGGGCGATATTCTCATTGTGACAATACCACAACGCAAAGACCGCCGAAGCTTTGCAACGCCGTCAATACAATGATGAGACGCAGTACTTCAGCCTTCAGCAATGAGCGTGTCACCTCTATTGAGATCAGATGCAAACGGAATTCTGTGTAGGCCGATCTTTATACAGATGGTTGCGGGACTTCAGACGTTTAATATAAAATGTCGAATAAAACCACCTTCAGCCATCTAAATTTCCAGTTGGTTATTTGAGCAACCAGCTTCAGAGCTACATTTCACCATCTTCAGGACCGCTGACTGACGTTCAGGAAAAAGCCTACCTCTGGTCCAGTCAAAATAGGGGATTCAGTGACTGGTATCTGTAGATTTATTCTAGATACAGCAATCTCTTCGATCATCACTTGCCGCTCTGAAACTGGTTGCTCATATAAAATAAAAATTTAAACGGCTGAAGATGCTTTGATTCGACGTTTTGCAAAGGGAATTGTTGCATGCTAAGTCTTTTTTGACTCATGGCCCCATGGCCCATTTACAGCCTCCTCTAACAGGCATGGAGTGGGTCCATGATGGATGAAGAGCAAATTTTTTGGGCCGGCAGGAGTATACAAGGTGTGTGAGAAAAGTAATGAGACTGAATTGTCAGGCACAAAAGATTTTTTCCAAACAACAATATTGTCGCCTTCGAAGAAGTCCTCTTCGGAACTAAACACCGGCGGAAACGTTGTGTCCCAGTCTTGGTAACAGCCCTGAAGGGCTTCAGCTGGTATGGTCGTTAACATGTCGGTCTCATTCTTTTGAATATTCTCCACAGTCCCAAAATGACGTCCTTGTAAGACATTTTTCAATTTCGGGGAAAGAAAAAAGTTACAAGGACTCAGATCAGGTGTATAGTGGGGCTATGGAACAACAGGAATTCCTTTTGAGGTGTCTGTATAAGAATAAGAAGAATATATTGGTACTGATGTACTGAATCTCTTCAGTTGTGATTGGTAGTGGATTCTGTCGAGTAAATTTATTAAGGTGCTTGCTTGACTGAAGTTTTATAATATTTATTGTGTGTAAAAATATTTACGTCATAGTGACAGCACGTGACAGACTGTTTATTTCTTGGCAGAGCTATAGGAAGCGAAAATACGGGGGATATTCGGAAAGTAAGGAACGATCGGTTCCGAAATGGAAACCACACTGAAAACCAATACGGTTTTATTTGTAACAATTAACTATGCCTTCCAACTACTTCTTTAAATAGTCGCCGTTCCGACTTACAGTTAAACATGTGTGTGGCGTTGTACCAGGTTTTCTATACCCTCGTCATAAAAGGCTGCCTCCTGCACTTTCCGACAATCTTCTACGCTTGATTGCATCTCGCTGTCTGTACCACAATGTTGTCTTCATAGCCAGCGGTTCACCTGAGCGGAGATGAAGAGCAGAGGGAGCCAAGTCCGGGCTGTACGGTGGGTGATCAAACACTTGCCATGGAAAATGCTGCAGTGTGCGGCCGATAACTGTCATGAAGGAGGACGTGCATGGCAGTTACGTTATGTGAGCTTTCTCGAAATCAGGCGAAACCTCTCGGCAGGTACCCATATATTCGCGGGAGACATTGTTTTGTAGGCATCTTTGCGCGCCCACTGTGTGCTCAGAACTGAGAAGAGTGACGTGACTCTGTCTGCAGACGTAATACAGACACTGCCCAACACACCTGCCCAACACACTTGGTTACCATGTCGCGTCTGATCGTTCGTTGCTTTCCGAACAGACCTCATAATAAGCACTCAAGATAGTTTTGATTTCTTCACGTCTTGAATACGAAGTCAGATAATAGGTAAGAATATCCAGGGATAGTTAACTGAAATAATTAACAAACTGCTAGGGGAGGCTTGTTCTTAGGCCCCTTTGTGCAGTGTCCACTTCGACTGATGACGCTGACTAGGTGCATCCAAGTTCGTATGGGTTGCTAAGGAAACAAGGTCAAACCACTCAGGATAATTCGTAGCCCATCGACAGCTGGTACGCCACTCAGTCTTATATAAATTCACAGCAGCAAAGGTGTTACATTGAACAACAGCTGCGTCAGTGTACCACCGATGCAGGTGAAGCATTGGGACGTCAAAGTTACTGTGGTATCAATCATAAGAGGGACAGATCGACGCTAAAAGACAAGTCTGGACATCAATTTCTGACCCTACCACCCCCCCCCCCCCCCCACCCTAAATACCCCAGTAACCGCTCCAGCAGCAGAACAGAGTACAAAGCAGTTACATGTTAATTTAGTCTAAAATATAGTATCTTTAAGTATCTGTATGCCTCTGATGAGCAAATCATGAGTGAAACACGTTGAAGTGTGTTAAATTGAACATAAATAAATGTGACGGGTAGCAGCAAAACCAAATAATGAACTAATTGTAAGGTCGCGCTACGACAGTATGCGCGCGTCTACTTCACCCTCCATAGTGACGCGAGCCCTCAGCTCCCTTTTGCAAGGTGACTGCAGCGCTCACGCACAGATGTTGCTGTGCTAACAACTGTCTCGCTTGCTGCCCTTTGTGACCGTACTCTTAATTCCGGGTGGCCAACCACGATTTCTCTTAGTAGTTACTTCTGACAGTCCAACTCGTTTCACTAAGTGGGATTCTGTAGCGACTGGAAGATTAGTTACTTCTTGACTCATCATTTTTATTGTTTTTTATATTTACTACGGATGATCGGCTTGTCGATAAGAAATCCAGATTTGTGGATAGATGTTCTCCTATGCTACCTCGTATTTAGTCTGTTGTTGATTGTCAGTGTGTACAAATTCTTTAAGTTTACTGCTTGTTTGTAGCTTTCCCCGTGTCCCCCTATTGTAATGCTTTTTATGAAAACATAAATACCTGTCAGTTTTAAACATGGCTGTTTCTCAGCAACCATACACTAGTTTCCACATTGGATTATACAGCGAAACGGTTGCAAATAACTGTTTGGTACATTGACCAAGGTTTCGACATCTACTAAGGGTGTCTTCATCAGACTGAAATTTTTAAGAACCGTAAAATGACGTTGTGAGAAAAGCGAAGGTCAGAATTTAGAGCAGGTATGTTCAAGTAAAAAATAAAATAAAACACGTTCCAGGCTCTGCTACGTGTGCCTAGCTTTATTCTGAAGAAGAGACTCTTAGTATGCGTCGAAAGGTAGGTCAAAGTACCAAATAGTTATTTGCAACACGTTTGTTATATAATCCTCTAAGAAAAGAAATATCTGTAGTAAGATGGGAGTCCAATGTCTCCACGGTCTAGAGACAAAATGTTTTCACGTAACATTTCTCTTATCTTCTAATATGGGAACCATATCAATCAGGACAGGAAATTCATTTACGTATCTTGATAGTACAAGCGCTACAGACAGTTCCTACGAATGTATCGAGTTTCTTCAAGTCCTGCTTTCATTAAGTAGCGTAAAGTCAGAACTGCCTCTCTGGCGCCTTTGCCTGGCGTAACTGATCGTCAGCTACGAGGTCCTCAATTGTTTTATCCATTATTTTGTATTTTATTCTCGTCGGAAACTTGATTGCCTTATTCCATACTTATCGCAGTTTTTGTTCTTGTTATTTTCGTTATCGTGTGCGTGACACTCTTGCACATCAAATGATATACCTGCACCAATGTACAAAAATCCAAGTATTGCTTATTATTTTGATCTCTTCATCATTATTGAAGATAGCATTAAGGAGGTAAGCAGCTGCAATACCTTGCATTATGTGAAAGATTACAGATTTCCTCAGGCGTTACTTCATTGATATTGATTATTTACACAACGTACATGATCGAATGCGGAATACACACTCCATCATATGCTGCATCTGGTAAATAAATCAGATTTATATGGGTTCAGTGAAATACATCTATTCGTTGATAACCGGTAAACACTGGTATCGACTTTGCCACGTAAGCAAAAGTCACTTAAAGTTATGCCAGAAGGAACGAAACCCAAAGTGACCGTGGAGCGTACCAACCAAAACTGTTTATATAATTTCGAAATGATAATGCGAATTAAAAACTATCAATAAAACAGTGAATGGATTATCTAAAACTATATTAATGAAATACAGACCAAGGTTCCTAGGCTCCACTCACTAAGATAAATTAAACCATATAACCATATATGTTGCCAATCAACCGCTACGGTCGCAAGTTTGAATCCTGCCTCGGGCATGGATGTGTGTGGTGTCCTTAGGTTCGTTAGGTTTAAGTAGTTCTAAGTTCTAGGGGACTGATGAACATAGATGTTAAGTCCCATAGTGCTCAGAGCCATTTGAACCATTTTTGTCCTTCACTATAATTTTCTCGCATTAGGATTTCCTCACATATGACTGCATCGTCCGCGAAACGTCTCATCGAGTTTATTGTCATATCAACAAGGTCATTTGTAACCATCATGAACGATCGTTTTCTATTTTCACCTTTCTTGACGACCCTATCTTTCTTGGCTGAACAAGTACGTGGTTGAAACAGATATTCAGAGGTTTAGAATTGATTCATTTTTTCTCTGTTGCTTTTAATACTTTGTGTGATGAAACATCACTGCTTAACGCAACATCTAATGCATTAGTTACCATTAAGTTGCAGCTCAATGCCTGTATTTAGAGTGTAACATTTTATAACATATCTCAGTTCCAGCGAGGTGACGCCGATTGTATTGAAGTAAAGATCATCTGAGAAAAACTAAGACTTTTAATGCGTTAAAGGAACTCAAACGCCTGTTTCGTCCACAATACTAGCTCTCAAGACTACTGTCTCCATGGGGGTTAAAATCAACCCAGCGTCAGACTGTGAGATAGTGTTTTCATCCCATCCCTGAAGTGCCCTTGTGGGCATTTTTTATGTCTAATAAAATAAAAAATGTATTAATATGATTATTCAATTATTTTGTGCCAATAATTCGATTTACCATGTTACTTTAAATTTTAAAGTCAGTTATCTCGGAAGTAATTTTTGGGCTTATCATTTTACACAGCAAGCAGAACCATTCAGTAACTTAAACTGATATTTGTGCCAGGTATACCAACGTAGCAAAACTGAATATCATTGATATCAGCACCAACTTTTTGCCTGGCCGGAATTCTTTCATTTGCTGCCGTATTGTGACCCACAGTACGATAATATACGACGTATGGGTGCAAGACAACCTTGCAGGGATATGGAGACTATTAAAAGTCATAGTGAACACCAAAATATGTCTGTAAATGACTATTTCGGCAAAATATTGTAAATATTTTTGTGTACGATCGAATGAACACAAAAAACTTGTTATATAATGTTAATTCGTTCATTGTTCTCGTACAGTCTATTCTAGTACTTTAAGAAACATGACACACGTTTTTAAATGCTATTTTTAGAAGATGTTAATGCAGTTCCTATTAATATTCGTCGCTTAACTGTTGGCTGCTTTTATCTTCATTAGAAAGTTATGGAATGCGATCGTTTCGCCTTTTGCACTGTGAAGTATCGCTTAGAAGCAAAGCCTGTGAAGATAAAAAATTATTTTAAGGTGGCGATTTTACCACGTACACATGGCTTCATAAGCCTCTTAAGTTTTCGTAAATGACAAATACATCTTCTTATCTACTACAGAGATAAACATGCATTGGACTCTGGTCGCCAACATCCTTGCATTCGCCGTAATTCTCACCATGACGCAGAGCATTTGTTTCATTATCGTCAGCTGTTGGGGAGCCGATTACTCACGTACCATACGGTAGTAACGAGTGTATCTTAAAAGTAAGCAAAATTAATTTCTGTCGGGATGAGGGGCAAAGGAAACAGTGAACCAATGTGTACGACACTGCGAAATAATTCTAAAAACGAACGACATCGTGACGGAAAGAGAACTCGCTATCGGCTTCAGATATCGCGCTCTACTGTGTACATCTTATAAAAGCGTATACGTCAATGACGCTTTAAATTGTAACAAAAGCTGAAATCCAGCTCATATTCGGTATGACCTACGAGGGTCGTTCAATAAGTAATGCCCCATATTAAAAAAAAAAAGCCATTAATATACATAGACAAGCGTTCCTGTTGTTGCTTCACACTTGATGTTTGTTCTGTACGCAGGTGAAGTTTAAAAGCGTTCTGACCAAATGGCAGATCTGTGGTACAGCGTCAGGCGTCTTCATACGACTCAGGTTGCAAGCAACGTGCTGTCATTGAATTCTTGCGTACAAAAAAAAGATACAGTGGTGCACATCCGTAAACGTTTGTGTGCAGTGTATGGCGATGCTGCTGTTGAGTACTGCTAGGCGATAGGTAAATAAAGTTACAGCCTCAGGAAATGCAGAAACAGAGCTCCATGATCAGCCACGCTCGGGACGTCCTGTCAAAACCACTGCTCCAGATGTGCTGAATCGTGCGGATGCCATTATTCGTGCCGATCGGCGCACCAGAACTCGATAACTGGCTCTACAGTTGTCGGTCAGCATTGGCAGTGCGTCTGCAATGATCGAGACTCTAGGATATTCAAAGGGGTACTTTTGCCAGCAGGGACTACGTAGAAGAATAGGACATGGACAAGAAATGTTGATGTATATTACCACCAAATTCTGACTCTTAACAATAAATACGTTCTGAGAAAAAAAAAATGTGGGGCGTTATTTATTGAATGACCGTCGTACATCAATAATGCAGACCCCTATGCTGTATCGCATACAGAAAAACTTTCCTCACGGCAAACACGTGAAACTTGTACGAGAAATTTAAGCCGCCCCCAAAATGTTGATTTTACGAATTATTGGGAGATACAGCTAAGCGAGTAAATGGGTCAGGCAACAGACTGCAGTGCAATTATAGCTGTGATAAAAATAAAGTTGAGGAGGGCAGGACGGTAGCCAGACGAGTGGACGGGACATGGGGAAGTTCTTTGCTGGACTGAAAGAGTGAACAAAGACCGAAACGTCGACCTAATGGACAGCGGGTATGTCAAGAATGTAATTCTCCCATCAGTCCCCGAAAACCACGCTATGACGTCGGGGTGCTCTGTCAACCTCTAGCGTCATTTAGAAGCTTATGGTGGGGTATATAGTCAACACATCGCTCTCACGGCCGTTGTCAGCATTCAGACCTTGAAACCGCTACTTCTCACACAACTGGCTTTTCAAATAGCCTAATGACACTGAAAGATACACTTTCCACGCCTCCCACGACGAAAAAATCCCTCGCAATACCAGGAATTGAACTCGGATCCCCCTACATCGGACCCTCTGGACACTCAGCCACGGAATCGTATAGAGAACGCACAGGAGCAGCGTGAATGTGTGCAGAAGAATGGAGCAGGTTTCTAGCCGACAGAGGATATAAAATGACTGACAATGATGATACTCCTTGCCTAAATCTTAAAGATCAACATGTGAGTATTATGCCATTTTTCTGTAAATAAATAAATTGTTTCACGGTATTCAGTAATCATGCGGTGTTGTTGTGGACTTCAGTCCGAAGACTGGTTTGACGGAACTAAACACATTCGTCTAACCTATGCTAGACTCTTCATCTGCAAATAACTACTGAAACCCACATCCAGTTGAACTTAATACTGTATTCATCCATTTGCCTCCTTCTACAACTCTACAATTCCCCCTCCTTCCCCCTCCCCTCGCCAATACCTTCCTACATTACCAGATAAACTATTCCTTGATACCTCCTCAGGACGTGTCCTCTCAACCGTAATTGGATCCTCGATCTTCCCATCTAATCTTCAGCGTTCTTCTGTAGCACAGCATTTCAAATGCTTCTATTCTCCTCTCATATGAAGTGCTTATCATTCGCGTTTCACTTCCATGCAAGGTTACACTCCAGACAAATACTTTCAGAGAAGACTTCTTAACATTTAAATTTAGGAGGGGGATGAGGGGGCTTCAGAACGTAAGTTACATGTTGTTACGGCAGGCCAAGTAACTTTTATTGAAAGCTACACACATTTCAAAGGACACATATACATGACACTATTCTTCAGCATCGTCACCAAGTGTCTGTAAATAGCAGTCGGGAAGCTATAACAATACTTTAATTTCCCGATGACAGAAATCTACTCCTTGGTCACGGAGCCTGTAAGGTAACTCTTATTTGCAGATAAGAGCGTTATTTCTAGTTTTACTATTTCACGTATGTGACGTGAAGGTATCAGCACTTCAGTAGGTAAGGAGTAAGGGACGAGCGGTAGGTTCCCTAGCCTAAAAGGCTAACAGAGGCGGTTGGCCATCTGGTGCTCTCAAAGCCAGTGGAACGAGGTACCGATGCAGGAATCACTCGTGACGTCAGCAGAGAGATACGGAGGGAAAGTACATTTATTCTGGCGCGAATCAAGTAATCGTTATTTATAAATATTTGCTAACAAAAGTTACCTTTTGTCACGTTAGGAGGAGTCTACCGGTCATAAATACTATCTCTCAGTAATTTTACAGCGCCGGGAAACGTAGATATTAACAAATAAATGAGTAACTTTAGAATAACCGAAGTTGTACGATCTTATACGAGCTATACCGATTGTACGCTCAAGTTACACACTGTGCACCAAAGTCGGCAGTCGTCGATATGATGCCTTTCGATCTAGTCATGCGGTAGTGCATGCTCTCGTACCATTAATAGCTAGCTTATAATCAGTGTGAAAGAGTTCATTTTACGGTGTTGTTTACATAAACGCACCATAATGGCATCCAGTGTGAAAATTATTTGCACAAGAAAATTTCTTCCTTCATTACGTAAAACATAGACAGTAGTATTGCACTTTCGTAATCCGACGACGCAGCTACGGCTCTGTAAGGGGACATAAAACTGCGAGAGGATTTCCACATAACAAGTAGGAAGAATTCCTACGCGCGACTCACTAAGTGGGTTCAGGGATGGACTGGCTAAACATCGCAAAACTCGGGTGGAAAATCGTGGTTCTTTCTTCAAAGAACAGTTATACCGTACAATCCTTATACCACCATCTGCGGACTCTCTGGCTAAACTGAGACATTTCTGGTGATTTAGTACGAGTGTGGGGGGGGTACTTACAAGCCATTCAAAAACCGCTGTGTGAACGTCCACATCGTTGGAAAATCTGCTACTGCTGCGAATCAGTTCTTCGATTGATTGGACATTGTCGTCCGTGGTCGATGTCGAAGGCCTTCCTTGTCGATCAGCATCACCCACGTCCGTGCAGCGCTGGGCAAGTTGTCAGCACCACTTCATTACGCGTGGAAGCTACACTCCATTTGGTCCATATTCCATCAGCATTTTACAACGAATATGTGTGCAATTTAGACGTTTTGTCTTCAAGAATCGTGCCGTCCCGAATACTTCTACTTTACAGTACATTTCCAGATGCCGTGCCATTTGAGTCACATAGTGATGCGTCTGTTATCCCTACCGCAGCGATATCGTGATTGCAGTAAACCTGAGACATATACACACGTCAAAAAAAAGTTTTGCATCACCTCGGTTCCGAATGTTCCGAGCCCTGTACATAAACTTGGAATAGAGATCAACATAAACATCATTGCCACTCTTTTTAGTGCTCATGAAAACCACACATTGCATGTTGTACAACCATACAGCGAGACCTTCAGAGGTGGTAGTCCAGATTGATGTACACACCGGTACCTCTAATATCCAGTAGCACGTCCTCTTGCATTATTGCATGACTGTATTCGTCGTGGCATACTGTCCACAAGTCATCAACGCACTGTTGGTCCAGATTGTCCCATTCCTCAACGGCGATTCGGCCTAGATCTCTCACAGTGGTTGGTGGGTCACGTCGCCCATAAACAGCCCTTTTCAATCTATTCCAGGCATGTTCGATAGGGTTCATGTCTGGAGAACATGCTGGCATCTCTATTCAAGAGATTTCATTATCATGAAGGAAGCCATTCACAAGATGTGCAAATTGACGTCCACGAAGACGAATGCCACGCCAATGTGATAACGATATGGTTTCACTATCGGTCGGAGGATGACGAAACAGCAAGAAACCTCCTCCATGCTAGACTCACTTGACAGTGTGTCTAAGTCGTCCAGCCGAACCGGGTTGCCTCCAAACATGTCACCGACGATTATCTTGTTGAAGGCACATGCAACACTCATCGGTGAAAAGAACGTGATGCCAATCCTGAGCGGTCCATTCGGCATGTTGTTGGGCCTATCTGTATCGCGCTGCATGGTGTCGTGGTTGCAAAGATGGACCTTTCCATGGGCGTCGGGAGTGAAGTTGCGCATCATCCAGCCTTCTTGGTTCAGCTTGAGTGGTAACAAGACGTCCTGTGGCTGCACGGAAACATGGCGGCGTTGCTGTCAGGTTTCCTCCGAGCCATAGGCAGCGGTCATCCACTGCAGCAGTAGTCCTTGGGCGGCCTGAGCGATGCGTGTCATCGACAGTTCCCGTCTCTCTGCATCTCCTCCATGTCCGAACAACATCGCTTTGGTTCAGTCCGAGACGGCTGGACACTTCCCTTGTTTAGACTCCTTCCTAGCACAAAGTAACAATGTCAACCGCCTAGGCACGGTTGAACTACAGACAACACGAGCCGAGTACCTCCCTCCTGGTGAATTGACTGGAACTGATCGGCTGTGGGCCCCCTCCGTCTTATAGGCGCTGCTCATGCATGGTTGTCTGGATCTTTGGGCGTGTTTAGTGACATCTCTGAACAGTCAAAGGGACAGTGTCTGTGATACAAAATCCGCAGTCAACTTCTTCAGGATTTCTGGGAACCGGGGTGATGCAAAACTTTTTTTTGATGTGTGTACTTTGTTCCGACAATGCGCCACTCTGGTTGCACAATGGTCTTAGAGTGGGAGGAACTGGGTGATTACTTTTCGAACTCTCCTTGTATGTCAGACGTCAACAAATCTCTATTTTTCACTTATGCTTTTCTTTCTATAGACGATCTGCTTTCTCTGTCTTCTCTAATTCGGTCATCATTGGTTATTTTATCGACAGAGTAGCAAAACTCACACATTTATTTTAGTGTCACGTGTCCTAATCTAACACCCCTTTAATTTAATTTAATTCGACTATTTTCCATTACCCTTGGTTTACTTTCGTTGATATTCATCATATGTAACCTTTTTAAAGACAATATTAATTCCGTCCAGCTGATATTCCAGTTCTTTGCCGTCTCTGGCAGAATGACAAAGACGTTGACAGACCTCAAGAATTATAGAATTACGGATAAACAATTCAGATCACAATAATTATTTGTTTAACAATTCCGGTAACTGGCTTCTGTCCAAGCGATCAACTTCAGACCGGGAACTTCTTGATGACGTGTGAAGTCGATTCACGGAGCTGCTGCGAGTACGCACAGGTACTAGTCAACAACTCAGTTGTTTGCTGGTACCTGTTAGTACTCACAGCCCCTGCGTGAACTGGTTTCAGATTGTAATATTTATTTATTTAATAATTATTATTATCTGTTTCGGTCTAAGAGACTATCTTCAGACTAAAAACTCGTTTGTGACGTGTGGAGCAGGGTCACCGAGCTGCTGTGAGTACCAACGGGTACCAATTAACGACTCAGTTGTTTACTAGTACCTGTTGGTAGCCAACAGCTCCGTGAACCACCTCCATACGTCATGAAGGACTTTCTGGTCTGAGGGTGGTAACGTAGACCAAAACTGGATACCGGAATCATTAAATAAATAATTATTGCAATGTGGACCGTTATTCAGTTCTACTGATAACTGATTTGGATATTTTATTTTTATGTATGCACGATGTACTAGAACTTCAACGTAGTGTATTATTTTTGAACCGTTAATAATTTACTAACGCAGATTTCAATTTTTAGTCTGTCTAATATGCCCCACGAGAATATTCGGCATATTTTTAGTGCTTTAACATCACAATGAATGTTACATTTGTACGTGTAACATGACTCATAATGTATAAGCTATGAATCAGCTAGTAATACAAGACTTTACAGGACGAGCTGTAAATGAGGTTGTTTAGCTGTTTCTTCTATTTTGCATTATGTTGTGCAGTAATGTAGATGACCTATACACTTTATCCAAAGTAGGTCCCTTCTCCTTCACATAACATCTTTAGGTTCCAAAATACGTACTGTCATACATTGTTGAAACGACTGTACTGACATTGTGTAATCCAGCTATGGTTTTTCAGTTTTATTCCAACACAGTAGTTCTTTTCAAAAATGGTTCAAATGGCTCTGAGTACTATGGGACTTAACTTCTAAGGTCAGCAGTCCCCCAGAACTTAGAACTACTTAAACCTAACTAACCTAAGGACATCACACACATCCATGCTCGAGGCAGTATTCGAACCTGCGACCGTAGCGGTCGCGCGGTTCCAGACTGTAGCGCCTTTAACCGCTTGGCCACCACGGCCGGCAGTAGTTCTTTACTACTAACTTTATTAGCAATACTTTTGCAGAGAGTATTGACATATACTATTGAATGTGCCTGCAACAGTATGATATAGTTCAACATGTAGTTCAGGAGATGCCACTTCGCAAACCATGACATGCGTAAAAGACTACCGCATCATTACCTTATAACTTCTGTAGTATCAACGCTGATGGCGCGACATTTCGCGCAAAGTATTCAGAGACATCATTGGCTGCAGCTGCAAAATTATATTATAGTACGACACATAGTTCACAGATATGACATTGTAAACATAGAGCTGCGTAAGAACGAAACTGGTGACCTACGATAGAGATACAGGTGAAATATGTGTACAAATATGAGTGAAATATATTAATATATGTTACATGTGCATTCAAAGGCAAAGCTAGAGGTAAAAAGCTCCTCCTAACCGCTGGATCGATTTCAGCTCAACTTTTGGAAAGAAATACTGTAGGGTTAACAACCAGTAATATTCTTCAACATATTAAAACAAATAGGTATATCCAATGAATACGATGCCAGTATAGTAAATACAAAAGAATATACAGGCACAGCGGCCCAAAATACCCCAAAAAGAATTTTCTCGAAAATGCAATATATGGGGACGATATCAGATAAAATAAATAGACTATTTAAAGAATCAGACATTACGATAGCCTTGTCCTTGAACACCCTAGCAAATAACCTTAGACATAGCATAGGCGACTTTAAAAATAAAATCTTCTCAACATCGGGCGTCTACAAACTAACTTGCAATGACTGTAAATAAAATCTACATTGGACAGACAGGGAAAAATTTTAAAACTAGGTTCAAAGAACATACCACGGGAATAGAACGCAATAAATCGCTATTTGGACAACACCTAGATACCGAGAAACACACAGAAATTAATATAGAAGAAAATCTAAGGGTATTGCATGTCGGCCAGAAGGGACCCATGATGGACATCTTGGAAAATTTAGAGATCTTCCTGCAATAGGATCAAACAGCAATTCTTAGTGATCAAATAGTAAACTGTGATAATAATTATTTTGAAATCTTCGCAAATATTATTACTTCATGACGAAATTGCTTCTCCTTCTCAGCTGTATTAATACTGTATAACGATGTACGTTGATACTACTTTTATTATAGTGTTTTAATGTTATAATGAAGGCCTACAAAGTTTAAAGATTTCCTTATATAAGTCCTAAAATATTAATATATAATTCAGAAACAACTTTGTGGATGTGTATCCATAATACAACAACTTATGTGGATCGACGGCAGCATGATGAAAGGAGGATTGTGGTACACCGATGCTACGATATCGAAAATGCCATGCTACAGCAGACGACACGTACGAGGAGGCTACTATGACGACGGAATCCTAGCCAAACAGGCTAAGGGGCACCTGATATACTTCTTTTTCTAATATGTTAATTTTATAACGGAGAATACGCTGATTTTGAAGTTTCTTACTAATTACTAGGAACAACCTTTATGGATAACAGCCAGAACACACCACGACAACGCATGCTGTGCAAAGATAACGCCGCAGCAGAAGACCACATGGATTGACAACAACATGGCGGAAGAATGGTTATGGTACGCTGTTACCATAACAACGAACGCCGCTCAAAGATGGTATTACAGTAGACGACTTATACGAAGCGGCTACCATGACGAAAGAGTCCCAACCACATAAGCTAGGGGGCGCTTGATATATATACTATCGCCCATGGCAACGGCGTCCCTACCACAAAACATAGAGGGCTCTGCTCTATCCACAAATGATGTGAAAAATGAATGGGACAACAGTTACCTGAATTTTTAAATTTCTCGAGGTTTAATTAGTTATATTTATTATTTATTATGTTTTATATTACAACTGCAACAAACTTTAAAATTTAACATTTCTTTCTTAAGCATGTAACTACCGTTGGTCACCGTGGACGGCTTTACCGTCTGTCCACGTATTGTTGGCCGTTATTTAAGCTCATGCAGAGAGCCAACCATGCATAGTTCTCCTCTAACGAGCGACGAAACTGGTATAAAAATTTGTTTATTTATGTAACTTTGACTAATTACTTGTAGATTAAGTACATGATTACTTACTAATATTGTAACTTTACACTGTAAATTGCCCTGAAGATGACCCCACCACAGGTTGAAACCAGTTGGCGGCAAAATAAATAATGCGATTGTCATTTTGAATAATTGATTATACAGTAATATTATACTGGAGTAGGGGTGATAAAGTGGAGAAGAGGAAGGAGGAGATGGACAGAGAGGGGGGAAGGATGAGATTGACTGAGGGAGGTGGAGGGGGAATGGACAGAAAGGGAAGAGAAGAGATGAACAGAGAGAGGGGAGAGGAGGAGATGGACAGAGAAAGGAAAGAGGAGGATATGGATGGAGACAACGAGAAGCGATGGACAGGTAGCAAGGGATGGGGAAGGTGGACAGAGAGTAGGGAGGAGAACACAGACAGAGAGAAGGGGGAGGAGAAGATGGAGAGAGAGGGAGGAGAAGGAGAAGGAGGAGGAGGAGGAGGAGGAGGAGGAGATGGCAGAGAAAGGAGGAGATGGAGAGAGAAAGGGAAAAGGAGGAGATGAAAAGAGAGCAATAGGAGGGAAAGGCGGATGGAGAATAGGGAGGATGACATGGGCAGAGAGAGGGGGAGGAGAAGATGGAGAGAGATGGACAAGGAGGAGGAGGAAATGGACAGAGACAGGAGAGGGTGGAGAGAGAAAAGGAAAAGGAGGGAATGAACAGAGCAAAGGGGGGGAAAGGTCGACAGAGAGAGTAGGGAGGAGGACATGGACAGAGAGAGGGGGGAGGAGAAGATGGAGAGAGAGAGAGAGAGAGAGAGATTGAGAGAGAGGTGGAGGAGGAGGAGGAGGAGGAGGAGATGGTCAGAGAAAGGGAAGAGGAGGACATGGGTGGAAAGAGGAAGAGAGGGACAGTGAGTGAGGGGAGCGGAAGGTGGACAGAGAACAGGGAGGAGGAGATGGGCAGAGAGAGGGGGGGAGGGGAAGATGGAGAGAGAGTTGGAGGAGGGGGAGATGGACAGAGAGAGGAGGGGATGGAGAAAGAAAAAAGGAGTAAACGGACAGAGAGAGAGAGGAAGAGGATCTGGAGAGAGAGAGGAGAGGAGAAGATGGACAGCGATAAGAGTATGATGAAAATGGGAATAAATACTACCAGGGGAGTGCAGGGAACTCGTCTAGTACGTTCATAAAATTCCGCGAAACTTCGTTTTTCTATTTGTCTCTCTCTCTCGCACACACACACACACACACACACACACACACACACACACTGCGCAACACCAGCCTCACGCACTTGCCGTAGCCACGCTACAAGGAGCAGCCGCTGCTGGCGCCTTACCATGTGCAGACCGCCTTGCCCCGTTGCCCCGCCGTCGCCGCCGGCTAACGACGCGGCACAGCCGGCAGGAGGGAGTTGCCGCAGAAGTCTGCACAAACAGCAGTGGGATCGCCCAGTGGGCGTGACGGCTGGCTAGCGTTATGTGCGGCCACGCGCCGCTCTTATCAGCGGGCCCCACACAGAGCGGGCGGCGCGGGGTAAACACTGAGAAGCGGACGCAGCTGCTACTGCCGGGCACTCGCCAAGAAACTCTGCTGCGGAGGAAGCGACGCGGGGCAAGTACTTTCCTAAACTACCGCAGCTCTGTTCCACAGCACTGCTGTTAAGAGGGCTCCGAATCGTCACACACACTGAAGTTTTTTTACCGAAAGAAATGAAATTTCTTGGACGAGTTGAACGTTGCACAGTAGAACAGAGGCTAAGGAATCAAGATACTAGAGAAGAATTAAAGATTTGGGGCTAAATAATAAAATTCTAGAATAAGAAGAAAATAGAGCATCTAGAAAGATTGGAGAGTGACTTACTCCTTTTAAAGGCCAGAAATTATAAGTGCCAAGGAAGAAGAGATAGTGGACGACTCCGGCAACGGTGTGCACTGTAACAGGCAATTTCGCCTAATACATGAAAAGAAGAAGAAGGAAAGGCTTTGGAAGACAAAAAGTAGAGCAAAGCACTCGGAGAAGATGCTGCAAAAGAGAAATGCTTTCCATGTGGCACCAAAATGTTTAAATTCTAGTAACAAAAAAATGTTCAAATGTCTGTGAAATCTTATGGGACTTAACTGCTAAGGTCATCAGTCCTAAGCTTACACACTACTTAACCTAAATTATCCTAAGGACAAACACACACACCCATCCCCGAGGGAAGACTCGAACCTCCGCCGGGACAGTCCATGACTGCAGCGCCTTAGACCGCTTTTGTTTTTAAATCTCATTTTGTTCTCTTTCGTTCGTTGTATCTGCTCGGTACGCACGTCGTAAGACACCCGTTTTGGTTCGTTGTTGATCGGTGAACTCAGTTTTTTTTTTTTTTTTATTACAGAGGGCATCTAATTCTATGACCAAACATTATTTCACCTGACCTGCAGTTCAGCAGGAAAAAAAGTCTATACTAAAAGCCACATACAGTTGTGAGGTGTCGGTTGAGTTGCTTAGCATTTCCCTAAGATGCTATAAGACCGATCCCTGGTGACCTTTAGGGAAGGGAAGCTCCTCATAAGATAACGCAAGAAAAACAATGTCGCACAACGGGAACTTCTTAGTGAAGGAAAAGTGAACCAGCTGCCCCCGCTGCAGGGTTTTATGGAATCGCAACACCTTCAAATACCATGCTTAATATTTTCATATTCTCTCGCTCGCTACATGCAAACTATCAGCCTAGTAGAAAAAAATAATACGACCTTTTTGAAGGAAATTTAATCTAGCTAAACTTTGTACTGGGATACATCTTCGTCAGAGGCCGTAGTTGTCAAATTATTCAAGAAAAACAGATAAAAGCGACCTTCATATGCGTTTTTGTTGAAGAAATCGAAAACAGTAGCCTCCAGAGAAAATATAATTTCCTACAAAAAGATTCTATTGATTTTTTTGTAGAACTTATAGTGTGCATGTAACGAGGAAGGGAAGATGAGAATCCTGTGCATTGTTTTCGAAGGCACTGCAGGTTGCATAGGGGCAGCTGAATCACCATTTATTAATGGATGAGCTCATATAATTACAAAACAGAGTAGCGGTCACTATAAAAATGTGGTTTATTATCATAAACCAGAAGACAAGTCAGTCACCCACTCAATTAAATATGTAAACATTTAATAAGTGGGCAAAAGGATAGTAATTATCAAATATATTCTTGGCCAATGTAGATGGACCCATGAAAGCGTAACATGAAACTATATTGTGCCTACGGCAAATGACTGGAAAAATACCAGTAGAATTGTGAAAGCGCATCATGGAAGCAACTAGCTCGCTGGCTATGAACATTAAAACTAAGCAGTTAAACCCTGATGTAAATTAGCCCACCTCGCATCCCCTTCGATTCAGTGATTGCACTGCCGACTCATCCCACCACTCTTACACGGTGTGAATGTCAAAGATGGCGTCAGTAACACCTAGAGGTTCCGAGTCCAGCTCAACCTCTGTACTCAGTTTTAATATCCAGACATACCCCTAACTGATGTCCCGGCAGCAAGCATGTACTCAACGATTCCCCAACACCAAATACTATCTCTTTGATACCCCAGCAGCAAGTGTTCTCTTACTTAACTTTCCAAAACTCGGTTGGATCTGCTGGTGCAGATTGTGAGTTCTAACCAATAATAAATTTAAGAAACTCCTACTATCAGGGATTTTTGAAATGGTTAACCAATGCAATACAAGTGTCTTCTACAGAAATATTCATTGTGAGCCAATCAGAGTCTCCCTTCAAACGTTTTTGGCTGCAGGAAACCGGCTAATTCCGAGCTCTCACAATCTGATGCCTACATCTGGCTTCTGAATTTTATCTTTCCTTTATTGTTCCTAAAAGAATTTTTCTAGTGTCTCGCAAAGAGCAATTTTAAGGCAGACAGACCGCTACCAACTCTCCTGCAGCTTGGAGATGGGATGTAGCATATTCTCTGTCTTCTACCTGCTGAGGAGAGCTGTTTTCAACTCTGAACAGTCATATGGTCCTTCTAAGTTAACTTCCATGTCCAGAGTCAGCTAGAAAAAGGCTGCAGAAAATAACAAGTCCCACATGCTGCAATAAAAGGAAAGGAGCAAGTGATAACTAACCGGCAGTAGTGAATACTGTCTACAGTTATGATGCAGCGTCAAATAATCGACTATACTGACTATTGGGACGTACGTATTACGTTATAAAATGTGTTTCATGACGGTTTGTGGATTAATCTGCCACATAATGCGCATGATACAAGATGAGCATGAAGTCTTTCACTGAAACTTCGTGGCAGATTAAAACTATGTGCCGGAGCGAGACTCGAACTCAGTGTCTCAGAACTAACGGAAATAATGCTGTGAGGTGGCGGAGTGAGTCGTGCTTGGGCAGCTCAGATGGTAGAGCACTTGCCCGCGAAAGGCAAAAGTCCCGAGTTCGAGCCTCGGTGCGGCACACAGTTTTAATCTGCCAGGAAGTTTCATTTCAGCGCACACTCTGCTACAGAGTGAAAATCTCTGTGCTATATACAGCCGTGCGGTTTGTTGTAATGATAGCTTGACTCGTATAATTCTTACAGATACAGTTGTACATGTGCAGTGGCAGCATCTGATTTTTTTGTCTATCCGTCTTGTTACAGATCGCATGATTTAGAAGACTAGCGTCTATGCAGAAGAACCTTGCCAGACTGATTGATCAGTAGGGACTGTCCAACATCCACCACGTTCACCTCCACTTTTTTATGTGATTACACTAAAAATAAAATGTTCAGTCCACCAGTTCCTGATGTGCTAATTGTTACTGTTCGAATACGAGCTGCTGTGGAGGCAGTGACTCAAGAGATCTTGGTAAAGACGCGGGGAGGAACTGAGTACCACCTAGTAGTTCTACAGGTATAACGCTGAGCACACGTGGAAATCACCTATAGAAAAGCTCCATCAGTTAAGTTACTATTTTCAACAAACCGCTTAGCTTTATCTATCATAGTTTCTTAGAATAAGTATGTAACCATGGAGAGACTACATGCTGACCCTGTATGACACACACATACTTCATAACGTATCAGTCACAACGCAGGTGTACATACAACTCTCAAAATCAGCTTAAGACAAAAATTGCATATTAGCACGAAGGGGCTAGAATAAGCTTAATTATACAGCAGGTGTAGCAGTTAGACTAATGCTCATAAAAGAACATTCCACAGATAACACTAACAAGGGGAGGCCACGACGTTTGGAACGCGGATTTACTGCAAATTTCGTGCGGTTGTAGTATTCCATGAGGACAACAAAATGTGTAAGCAGTAGCGGGTACTTCACAAGCGTTACTGAGAAAATCGCAAGATAATTTCGCTCGTCGAATATATGTATCTGTGCGTGGCCATTTTAACCATGAAGCGACTACAGCCGACTGGTGACGGCACGGTAGCTCAGCGTCGTTAGCTTCCGTTTCTAATAAAAGAAACTGAGCGAACGGATGAACGAACAAACTGAACGGGTGTCATCGGACGTCCGCCCTGAACAAATTCAGCGAACAATATAGAACAATTGCTGGCATGGTAGCTCAGCGTGTTCGGTCAGAAGGTTAGCTGCCCTCTGTAATAAAAAGAACTGAGTTAATCGATCAACAACGAACTTAAAAGGATGTCTTACGACGTACGCCCCTAGCAGATGCAACGAACAAAAGCGAACAAAATGAGATTAAAAAAAGGCGTGTTCGATCAGAGCATTAGTTTCTCTTTCTAATAAAAAAAACTGAGCGAATAGATGAACAAACAAACTGAACGGGTGTCATCAGACGTCCGCCCTGAACAAATTCAGCGAACAATGAAAAACAATTTTTTTTAAGACGCTGTTAAAATACACTCGATACTGCATAACCAGTTATCAGCGCCAATTTGTAAGGAAATGCTGCATTATGCTTGGTTTGTTCCCAAACTATCGTCTGAAAGAGAGGTTTTTGAAAATGTTAACAAGGTTTGTTTTTCCACAGAAAACGTCAAAAGACTTTGCGTATGCGGAAACATAGCATTTATTCAATGGAGCTGGTGCGGTTTAACTTTATGTTTTCCATGTTTTTATGAAGGATGCCATTCTGCAACTTGTACTCGTAATGTCGAAAGCGACGATTAATTGTACATCTTTTGGAAGCCGTTTTTGCCGGTCAAAACTTGGAGGTGACAAGTCGTTTCGGGCTCCTTCCAGTTATGAGGGATTTCTCAAATCACGGACAAGCATACATATTTAGTATGACTTTATGCATTTGGTCGTTTACTAGTCGATAGTGATGAATATTACATTATTTGTGATAATAAAAATTAGTAGAGTGCCAAATAACATTGTAAATTTAATAAACTTTCATCCGATTACACGTACTTTCCCCATTATATCAGTTGTATTATAAATAACAAAGAAAATGACTGTGTTGATTGTTTTATAAGTTTTTTTTGAATTTGTTCAGGACGGACGTCCGATGACACCTCTTCAGTTTGTTGATGATCCGTTCGTTCAGTTTTTTCATTATAAAGGGAAGCTAACGCTCCGACCGAACGCGCTGAGCACACACACAGACGACAGAAATTATCTTGCGATTTTCTCAATAAAGCTTGAGAAGTACGCTCTACTGCTTACACATTTTGTTGTCCTCATGGAGTACTACGAGTGTACGAAGTTTGCAGTAAATCCGCGTTCCAAACGTCGTGGCCTCGCCTTGTAAGTGGATTAAAAAACAAGAATGTAAAAAAATTAAAGTAAGTCTACGTAAAACCTAACCATGAGGTATTATGACTAAAATATAACAGATACGTGGCTGAAATATCAAAGGAAGGTATAGAATTTCCTCTGCTGCACGCTCTAAGTTTAATGGACTACTCATTACGGTGTGAACATTTCAAAATGCACCAGAGTATAACCTCACGATTTGTTCTAGCGTAACAACAAGCGCCGTAACGAAGGTGAGGGCGGTGAAACGACTTCCGTGGGATGATTAAGACAACACCACGACAGGAGTGGCGTCTGCAAGAGGAGAATATAAGCGACGCTCCTGCCAGTTTAAATGGCTTTCAGCGCTGTCGGACTTAACATCTGAGGTCAGCAGTCCCCTAGGACTTAGAACTACTTACACCTAACTAACCTAAGGACACCACACACAGGTTCGAATCCTGCCTCGGGCATGGACGTGTGTGATGTCCTTAGGTTAGTTAGGTTTAAGTAGTTCTAAGTCCTAGAGGACTGATGACCACAGATGTTAAGTCCCATAGTGCTCAGAGCCATATGAACACCACACACACCCATGCCCGAGGCAGAATTCGAACCTGCGACCGTAGCAGTCGCGCGATTCTGGACTGAAGCGCCTAGGACCGCTCGGCCACTCCGGCCTGCACTCCTGCCAGGCTCGGCCACTCGGTGTGGCTCAGTATCGACTCAGTATTCGCAGAGTAATAGGACAGTATACGGACAGGCCTAGCAGAAAACGTTACGATGACAGTTGCGACGCCGATGTAAATTCAAATATTGTCAATCTTCCTATTTGCAATAAAACTACTAATGTTATTTGCTTCAATTGTTGTACAGCATTCCGAGAACGCACAAGACAAGTGGTCAGGACCCCCACACGGTTCAATTTTACACTTCTCTGCTGGATGATGTGGTAGGCGCTACAGTGAGTGGCACGGAGTCGTTATTAACACGTCTGCCGCAGAGCCTTCTTCCCTGTTTGCCAGGTGTAGAAGTATGAAACCGGAATTTCCCTATAGATGGTGCTAGCCGTCAGTGGGGGCCCGTGAGACCGCTTCTGCAGCTCCATCTGCTTCCTGTAACGGCGGAAGACGAACGTCAACACACAGTAACCTAAGTTCCATACATCGGTATCTCTTTCAAACCCGTAAACATGTGCAGATTTCTGCCTGCGAACTACGGTTTTCTGTTATCATTTAATGAAACCTGCTGCAGAATCGCATCGAATGCTTGTCGAAGCTGTCGGCGAACATGCTCTTGGGAAAACACAGTGTTTCAAGTTGTTCAAAAGTGGTGATTTTGACGTGAGAAACGACGAGTTCGGGAAACCACAGAAAAAGTTCGAAGACAACCAATTGCAGGCCTTATTGGATGAAGGTGACACTCAAACTCAACAGGAACTCGCAGAACAATTGAATGTGACTCAGAAAGCAGGTTTCTCTTCGGTTGCGGGAAAGGTGCAGGAAGTGAGAAAATAAGTTCCCCATGAACTGAATGAAAGACAGCAAGCAATTCGAAAGACCACTTGTGAAATGCTGCTTGCCAGATACAAAAGAAAGTTGTTTCACCATCTAATAGTAACAGATGATGGAAAATGGATATGTTTTGAGAAAACTAAGCGTCGTAAATCATGAGTGAATACAGGCAAACCAGCGACATCCACTGCAAGATCAAACAGCTATAGAAAGAAGAAAATGTTCTGTGCTTGGTGGGATCAGAAGGGTGTCATCTATTATGAGCTGCTAAAACCTGGTGAAACCGCTATCACTGATCACTACCAAAAGCAAATGAATGATTTAAATCGAGCATTAAGTGAAAAACGACCGGAATATGGAAAAAAGCAAGTCATATTGCTCCATGATAAAGCCCCTTCACATACAGCAAAACGGGTCAGGGAAACGATCGAGGAGTTAAGTTTGGAAATACTAGGACATGCGGATTATTCTCCAGACTTGGCTCCGTCCGATTATCATCTGTTTGCATCATTGGGGCACGCTCTCGATGAACAAGTTCGTATAAAAATGTATGAAAATGGCTCGCTGACTGGTTCTCTTCCAAAGAAGAACTGTTTGTTTGGCGTGGCATTCTAGCCTGCCGTAGAGGTGGGAGAAATGTATAAATAGCAGTGGAAATTATTTTGAATAAAATATTGTTTATCAGTTTCAGACAACAAACGTCTAATTATTTGCAACCAGATTCCGGTTTCATACTTCTCCACCTAGTAATTACCGGTCGGTACAGTAGGCACAGCTATCTTTTCGCGATAGCTGGCTAGAGTCACAAATGTGGAGCAGCCTTCTTCCTGATGTGTTTTGTCAATAAACTTGAGATCCGCAACCTCGTTATGTTACCCACTGTAGCTAGACGTTTTCTAAGGTATGAGGTGTGACTTGTCAACAGACGAGGAAATAAATAACGGGGAGAAGACATTGTCGAACCGCGCCTTACTTTCGAAGAGTAGATAGCGATCACATTTTCAGTACGTGAGAATGTGACAGCTCGGTCGCTCATTTCACAGCGGTAACTCGCATCACAGAGAGGTCTACTTACAGAAGTTACTGAAGCTCATAAGTAAATAAAGAAATAATAAACTCCATAAATCCATTAAGAATGTTACGATAGATTTTGTGCTGTAAAGAGCAGATAAGCAATTGTTACCATCCGTCTTAAGACAATGGATGGATGTCTTTAAGTCTCAATACGATGGACGTAAAGAAATAATGGGTGAAGTTTAAACTGGTTTTAAACAACGCTATGGAGAAGTATGTGCCAAGTGAATGAAAAATACTAAACCGTGGTTGAATAACAAATTTCGGAAAATGCCGATAAAATAGAGTGTGTTGCACCCTCGGTTAAGGAGAGAACGCAGGCTAAGTTTGTAGAAATTCGAGCTTCTATAAACGCACAAGACACACGACAATTTCCACCATCATACGTGAGCGAAAGATCTTGCCGATAATCATACAAAATTCTAGTTTTTTGACTGGACCGCTGCAGAACAGTCACTGGAAACAGGGAGTGGCAACTGACTCTCAACATAAACAAATATAATGTGTTGCAGAAAGATCCTTTAATATATGATTGCACGACTGCAGAACAATCACTTGAAGTAGTTACATCTATAAAATATTTAGGGAGTGTACATACGGAGCGATTTGAAGTGGAATTACAGCATAAAATTAACTGTGGGTAAGACAGATGCTAGACTGATATTCACTAGAATTATCCTCAGGAAGTGCAGTAGCTTACGAAACGCGAGTTAGACAATTACTCGACTCTAGTGGCAGACGCTGCAGGAGAGGCGTTCTGCATAACGGTGTAATGTACTATTAAAGTTTCGGGAACGTACGTTCCTAGAATTGTCAACCAACATATTGCTTTCTACCACTTATATCTCCCGAAAAGATCATGAAGATAAAATTAAAGATATTTGAAACCACACGGCGACATATCGGCAATCGTTCTTCCCTTGAACCATACGCAACTGGAACCGGAAAGGGGGGAAGTCACTGTGGTACAAATGTAACCTCCTCAGCACACCGCAAGGTGTTTTCCGGCCGGAGTGGCCGAGCGGTTCTAGGCACTAGTCTGGAGGCGCGCGACCGCTACGGTCGCAGGTTCGAATCCTGCCTCGGGTATGGCTGTCTGTGGTGTCCTTAGGTTAGTTAGACTTAAGTAGTTCTAAGTTATAGGGGACTGATGACCTCAGAAGTTAAATCCAATGGCGCTCAGAGCCATTTGAACAATTTTTTTAGGTCGAAGTATTCAGTTCAGACGCTCGTAGACCGAGTGACAAAGTAGGACAGAGGAAGGAAAGGTGAAGTTTTAAATTTCCCGTTTAAAAAATCATTCGCGCAGCCGGATCGTACAGACATAGCGTCCGTCGTTTGAAAGCCACACAACGTATCGCGTGGAGGACCTAGAAATAGTCATCCCCGACGTTGAGGAGCAGCTGAAAGAGTTGAAAACAACTAAGTCGCAGGGATCAAATTGTAGTATCTAGGAATCCTGCGTACTCGCTTAGCTAGGCAAACAATCAAACAACTCGTATTAAGAAGTTTTATTACAACCACACAAATACAAATACTTAACTTTGATCTGAGAATTCTTATATTCCTTTATACATGATCAACCACAAGTGCAACTGACACAGATGTGTCGCAAGCAATGTGCGACCTTCAAAATTATTAGTCTTCTTCAGAAAAGACAAACACAAGTAACACTTCTGGTGTTATTTGCCCTGTCAGCAACTGTATAAGTATTAATTTTAATTTTAATAATCAACAGCCTCAGTTGCACCTTTTATCGAGAAATTTACCTAGGTTTCAGTTGGGATAACCCAACCTTCTTCAGAATAACAGTACTACCATTTGCCCATAGTAGACATCGTCAAGCTAAAACTACAAATCCACAAATTATCGTCAGACTATAAAACTTATGTAACAAATTTTCTCGAGAGAAGAAAGCTTCTACCCGCAAATCAACACACTTTTGGAAAGCATTGCGCTTTTGTGGCACGACATCCTGCGAACCATGGACAAAGGACAACAGGCGGATTCCATATTCCTAGATTTCCGAGAACTGTTTGACACAATGCCATACTACAGATGGTATGCGTTCAGAGCAAAAGCAAAACCTGTGTTTAAACTTGTGCGAAGTTCATTTCAAAGTGAAGAAAAACTTCTAGCGGAAGGGTGAAACATATTATCTTTAGTGAATAAACCCGCACATAGAGACAGAGTTTCTCTAACGTGTATCAGAAAACTATTTTTTTAAAGTCCTTTCCACTTTCGGTGATCTTGCAACGTGAACAGAGCTTAGTCTGTCACAACTGAAGATTATAGAGATAACTGTCTGCTTGACTCTGTGCTAGGGCAGAGGGCCGCTATTCACCTGCAAATTACCAAGCAGAAGTAACTCTTGTCCGTTGCCGGGGCAGATGGACGTAGAGATGCCCCGTTAATCTCGTAATGCAGTCCGCCTGATTCAGGAAATCAGAAAACAGGAGAACAAAGAATGACGCCAGACTCTCGCACTGGATATCACGAAGCTTCACATTCCCACTCTTCCTATAATTTGCTGCATGCCTCTACCAATCACAGGACAGAGAACAATGCAGAGTGTCTGTATTACAAAATAAGAAAAAAATTCTCTGCAATCCCGCATGTTGTTAGATTTTATGCTTGACATGGAAGCGGGTCCTACCACCACTCCGATGTCATGGCGTTTACGTCAATCACCATTTTGATTTCTACACGTTGCCAAAGTCACAGCATTCTCACTCTCGGTTCGGAATTACTCTAAAAAGAGCAAAACCAAAACAGCAGAAATCGGGGGTGGAATTACACCGCCACTCTGCCAAAATTCTCAAGATCTTTACTTCCAAGAGAGCTGCCCCCACAGCGTGGGTTGCGGAGCGCTTTTTCCCGCTGCAGTGCATGCCGCGGTGGCCGAGTGGTTCTAGTCGCTTCGACTGCTACGGTCACAAGTTCGAATCCTGCGTCGGGCATGGATGTGTGTGATGTCCTTAGTTTAGGTAGGTTTAAGTAGTTCTAAGTTCTAGGGGACTGATGATCTCCGATGTTAAGTCCCATAATGCTCAGAGCCATTTGAACCATTTGAACCCACTGCAGTGCAGAGAAACGGAGATGAGAAGGCTTGTTCTGTGTTTTCGCCTAGCCTGAAACCAGTTGTATACTCCACAGGCAAAATGCCTTCTACGTGCGGTCGCTCATGACCTGTGCCCCTCCGAGAAGCCGTATTGTCTGTCTCAATGGTTCGTACCGCCCTTACGGCCCTTTTGCCTCACCGGCCGTTTAAAGATATCGGTATATGTCTGGAAGTCAAGGACTTGCCACTGGCGGGCGTCCCATGTGAAACATGCCTTATCGTGCCGCCGTGACAAAATTTGCTCTGCTACGAATCAGTGCACTGCAACTAAACCTGAACTACAATTGGCATAAGAAGTAGAAACAAGGTTATTGAATTTAAGACTGAAGAGAATAAAAAGGAGAAAATCTACGCAGACTCATTAGTTACTCATCCTAGTAACATAATTTTTTTCGCAACCTCTGGATTTAATGCACTGCAAAACACTGAAAAAGGTAGTTTTAAATGAATGACAATGTGAAAAATAGTGTGTAAATCTGCCACGTTTTTCTATTTCAATAGTGAAGATTCGTTACTCACATAATAAGTTTTGGTCTTTTTCTGTGGAATATTTACGTCATTTGTTGTTTTACGAGGATTGTCCAGAAAGTAAGATCCAATCGATGGCAAAATGGAAACCACAGTGAAAACCAGAAACGTTTTATTTGCAACAGTTAGGTTCACCTTCCACCTGCTTCTCTACATAGTCACCGTTCCAACTTCGAGTTTTGTGGTAGCGTTGTATCAACTTTCCAATATGCTCGTCATAGAAAGCAGCCACCTGTGCTTTCGGCCATTTATCTGCACTGGGCTGCAGCTCGTTGTCTGTGCAAAAATTTTGTCTTCATAGCCAGCGGTTCTTGTGAGCAGAGATGAGACTCAGGGGGGAGCCAATTACGGATTGTATTATGGGTGATCAAACACTTCTGATCGGAAACGCTGCAGGAGCATCTTCATTGCCCCTGCAGTGTGCGGCCAAGAATTGGCATCAAGAAAGAATTGCTCTACAGTTGCGTCATGTGGGCTGCGTGGCCCAGGCGGAATCTCTAACCAGGCCTTCGTACTTGGCGGAAGACGCTATTCCCTACGCATCTTTACGTGCTCACTGTTCACTCAAAAGTGAAAAGAGGGACGCGACACGATCGACGAGCATACTAGAGACACTGCCCAACACATCTGTGCAAAGCTTCACCGGATTTTCCGAGTGGTTTCTATTTCACTACCGATTGGAACTTACTTTCTGGACAACTTTGGGTTCTGTACGGGGCCAGACATCATTTATATACTTTTAGGTAATCCCTTGGGCACAGATTTCAGCCGTGTATCTCAAGGGTGGTTTTGTGTAGCGGTCATACTGCAGAAATTAGTTACAGATAGTTACAGATAGTTCCACCGTATCGTCTTCGTCAATACAAGGATGAATTACCGGGCCTTCTCTGACAACCACAGTCACCGGATCTCAGTACTATTGAGCGTCTGTACTCTACTTTGGAGGGAAGGGTGCTTGATCGTTATCTACCTCCATCATCATTACCTTAAGTTGCCACTGTTTTACAGGAAGGATGGTATAAGACGGCAATGAAAACCGTGCAACCTGTTTCACCCATTTCAACGTTCTTGGAAGCTGTTTGGAATGTGAAATCGTTTCGTACACCGTATTATACACGGCAATGTGTTGTGTTTGTGGCGTTTCCACGTTTTTCTCAACGCCTGTACACTTCATATAAAGACTGTAAAGACAAGATAAATTAGTAATCGTAAGGAAGAGTATCGAAAATCTCCCTCTCATTCCATCTGCGAGTCGAGCAGTAAAGGGGACGACTAACATATTTACCATTGTGGGTTGCATAAAACGGCATCGGTCGGGTCAGCTGAAACACCCCGTGTATGTGTCGTATGGTGCGTTGTGGAATATGTAGGGTGATTCAGCAACCCGCAATGTTATATGTGGACATAAAAAACCATGCGTGAGATATTCATATTCTCCTAATTGCTATGCACAAACTGTTAATCTTACAGGTAAAATAAACAGAACCTTTTTTGCAGGAAACTGAATGTAGTTAAACTTTGTACTTCGATTGGTTTCCGCTGGAAGCCATGGTTTTCGATTTATTCAAGAAAAATGTACAAAAGGTGACTCTCAAACGTATCTCTAGCCCCACACTCATCCCTCAGCAGTCAGGAATTCTAGTATTCGTGGCATTCTCTCCTACCACTGTACAAAAACTTCCTGCTACACCAACTACTCCCAATTTAGATTTGTTTGATCTCTATTGATTGGCTGTTACGCCACCAGCATAGCCGGGTATTTCGTTAACATTATTAACTTAAAGATGACCTTGAGCATAAGGGAATCACGTCGACAATTCGACCCAAACTTAACCTTCACAGGCACAGTAGTTTCGTTGTTAGAAAGTCTGACCAATACAACATTGTAATTGTTTATTTTATGCTGCATGTAAAAAATACACAAGCGTCAGTTTTACAGCCTGTAAGTGCTCGACTAAGCCGGTGGCGTAATAAGGCCAGTAAAAGGAGACCAAAAGAGGTGGAATGTGGGAAACAATTCCCAATGACGCAAATTTTTGTACAGTGGTAGAAGGAAGTGCCACTGGATATACTGACCAGTGGGGCTCAGTATGGGACTGGGGTTGCGTTTGAAGAGGCCACTTTTGTATGTTTTTCTTGAATAACTCGGGAACTACGGCCTCTAATGGAAACATATCCCAATACAAAACTCATCTACGTTAAATGTACTACAAAAAAGGCCCAGTTCATTGTTTTTGTAGGACTAACAGTTTGCGCCTAGAGAGGGAGAGAATATGAAAATCTCGAGCGTGGTTTTTGATGGCCCGATATAACATTGCGGGCTGGATAAAACGACATCAGTCGGATCAACTGAATTACCCTGTGCATGTTGATGTAGATGAAGTGCGAAAATGCAGATATGGAGATATGAAAAATGGCTGGTTAAAATGGCTCTGAGCACAATGGGACTTAACATCTGAGGTCATCAGTGCCCTAGGAATTAGAACTACTCAAACCTAACTAACCTAAGGACATCACAGACATCCTTGCCCGAGGCAGGATTGGAACCTGCGACCGTAGTGGTAGCGCGGTTCCAGACTGATCACGTAGTAGACGAACGGCTGTGATTTTGCTCTTTGGAAACAAAATAATGCTGACGAAGCAAGGAAGACATAAGAAGCATATTATCACAGGCCAAGAGGGCGTTTTTCGCTGAAAGAAACCGTTTTTGTTTACCATGTTGTATTCCGTTTGCTGTGGGATTATTTATAGACTTTTCACTGTTTATTCGTAAGTCCCACTCTTGCTATTTCAGTTTGTGTATTGTCATTTGGAAATAGTGAGTGGAGCAGGGGATGATATGAAATTGAGTACCAAGGAGAGAAATCTGAGCGTATCTGACATATTCTTCTGTTTGAGTTCAGTAGATGGTTGACGGCAGCGGGGACAGTCAGAAATATTTGCGCAGCGTATGGGGATAATGCCATAGGATAGAGCATGGTCTTCTCATTTTTAAGGAGGATCGTTTTGGTATTAGTGACTCTCCACGTTCAGGAAGACACAGCGGGAGGATAAGCCGTATGGATGAGCCCAGAGTTTGGATGACTGCAGCGGGAACAGGACAACTGGTTGAAATTTCATTGCGGATGAGCAGCCAGCTAGAAGTACTGGTGATGGAAAGGCCCCCGAAAGTCTCCAGACTTAAATCGAATCGAGTATGTTCAGCCACTGATGGTTCGGGACGGGATTGCACCACAAAAATTCTTGAGAGACTCTTCGGGATCATGATTTTTGGTACATGGCAGAGCGTTGGGCGACGTCACTATATTTGCAGCTGTCTAATCTTTTCCAGTCCTCAAAGATTTAACGAAGTCTTACTAATCTTGTTGCTTCAGAACTGTTGGGAGAATTGGGGACGATAGCAGCAAAATTTTATATCGTGATTGACAAAAACTATTTATTCTCTTACTATTATTTTACTTTGAGTATCTGTATTTATGGTTTTTATAACTATTTGCGGTCGACTTCGACTTTATTCGACATTGGTTACCACACAAGAGACATTAATGCTTCTAAATCTATCGAGAACATTAAAAAGCCAAGTAATTCAGTTCACTGGAGGTAAAATAATAATAAGAGAATAAATAGCTCTTATTTTATTCGACATTGGTTACCACACGAGAGGCATTAATGCTTCTAAATCTATCGAGAACATTAAAAAGTCAAGAAATTCAGTTCACTGGAGGTAAAATAATAATAAGAGAATAAATAGCTCTTATTTTTCGTAATAAGATGTCATTAATCTGTCTGGGTTTCCTTCAACATCTGTATTACAGTTTACAGTTATTTTCATTATTCTAACGTTTTAATTATTGCTCTGCCGATAATTTTAGATTTATGGGGAAAGCTCCATATCACAAACATTTAGCTAAAATAATTCGTTTGCAGTCGGATTTATAAGGAAGAAAGACACCTGTCTACTGTCATGGGAAACTTGGGAAGATCGTTATCATCATTGACTTTCAAGGAACAGGAGATATTGAGTGCAATAGCAATTATTTTTGAAGGTGTAAGTATACTGGTTCATACGCAACTATTTCCTAGCATTTCCACATTTAATGTAATGCGACTATACCTGGTGGAATGACAGCAGCAGACAATATTATTTACAACCTGGACAGACATATCATCTCGTACCTTATCAGTAACACCATGTTTGCATTGAGAAGGTCAATGATTCGCGATATATTGAAAAATGCGATAAATTGAATAAGGCTCCTGCGTAAACTCCGAAGATAGCGGAAAACTCGTTATAAGCTGCATTCTTAGAAATAATCTTATCAAGAGGTGTCGTTCTCAGCAAAAGCATACTGTTCCACAGGTGCGACACGTATAATTAGAAACATCATATGGAAATCTAGGAAATCTGTCACCGAAAGGATGAGATTAAATTATTGAAATGTTTGGTTTGTTCATTGTAGCCATAGGCACATTTCAATTAGAAAAAGGTGAATAAATCGTAAGTGCTAATTAAATACACCGAAGAACAACTCTGTAAATCCTAAATGAGGACAAAATTTTTACACTTCCGAATTAACCCACAGGTATATTTTCTGGACGCTGTGACCCACAGCACAGACATGATTCACGCCTCGAGCACCTGATAAAATTCTTTGACAACGTATTTCGACCGACTGACCATCATCAGGTTCTTGAAAGCATTTACAGCATCATATTAGGCGTTAGCAAATAAAACCATGACTTTGTCAGTAAAGTCATATCGCAATACAAATTGCGTCGTCATTATACGAACTGCACGTTCTGTATATTGATGATGTAATTTGCATTGTAATGTGGCAACAGTAACAAGTTCATGGCTCTGTTATCTGACGTCAGTGACATTATATTCGCCTAATATTATGCTATAAATGCTTTTAAGAACATAGCGATGATTGTCAACCAAAAGCGTTTGTTAAGTAAAGAATTATATCACCAGTCGAAGCGGTAATAACGTTTCTCAAATTCTAAGCCATAAATATCGGCATAGTTGTAGTTTAAATGTCTAGAATCTAGCGCTGAATCCCTAATATGATTCATTGCTGTTGATTCTTTGATGAACTGTGCCTTTCTGCAGTCTAATTTTCCAAGCACTGGTGTGTATAGAGATTCGAGTACTTGGAATATCACTCTCAGTTATTGTTGGCATCATAATTCTCCATTATTTTCTTGTTACTGGCACAGTCTTTCAAGTGATCCAGTATTGAGAGAGAGACCCTCTAAGCTAGTAATAAATTAATCCGAGATGCGTGTGCAAATAATAGTGAACTGATTTTGTAGCAATTAAGACGGTATAAACGTGCAGTTCATGTTGTGCTGAAAAACGTAATTCCTCTCTAGGCTTTTAGAATCTGAAATATGCATATTTTCACACTACTGAAAGATTACTGAAACTGTGCCATAGTGATGTATCTTGGGAATAATGGGCAATCATATATATTGTTTCTCAATATCCCTTTTTCTCAACACAAAGTAATCGTACAGGAGTGAATGAACTATCATTAGAAAGTTTTCGTAACCGGATTTTGAGGTTGCATATCGCTTTGGGCTAAAACTTACTATTTGTGGAAAATTTTAACATAAAGAGACTTTCCAAAGGGCAACGTAGCTATATTTTACGAAGCCAACTTGTTAATTACGAATGTTCATATTACCTTTTCATATTACCTAATTTCAAATACCATTCTGTTTGTTTTAAAGTGTAAACCGCATAATTTGTATGTAGCATTATCAAAGATAATATCCGTGATCACTGTAATAGCCCATTACCTTTTCCCGTCGTACAAGCTGACTTATCTAAACGAATATTCGAATGAAAATGTGTGTCGAATTAAAGTTATCGTTTATGTGGCCCTACTGACAATCTGTGGCCCTACCAGCAGTCCGTGATCTCTGCTCTTGGTGTAAACTGGGACAAACTTTCCAAATGCAAAACACATTTTTGGACACAGTGAAATGTACATACAAGAATGTATCATAAACTCATGATTATTGTTTCACGTTGTTCTGTTCATACTCGTATTTGAAGATGTTACTTTTCATCGACACAATTACCCTTATCCCAACGACTACACTTGAAACGTCCCCTTTGAGAAATTGTACAAGACTGTGCTTAAACTGACACACAATATTTTTTTTAGCGAACGCAATCTGTCTTTCAGTAATCCCTACCAGAGAATGGCCCTGACAAACACTAACCTATACGTTTCACAAATCACTTACCTCACAAAAATCTTCGTTACTCAAGCTACTGCAATACAGCGAGCGCCACTTGTGCCAGCTAAATAAAAGATTCAAACTACTGAAGGCACTAACTACTGATAGGCATAGTTAGCAAATGAAAGATTTTGATAGAGAACAAACAATGTATTTACCTTAATAGTCATAATATATATAGCAGTTCATGACATCCAGTCTTACAAATTTCAAAACACCCCCATCTCTCTCCCCACGTCCACCACTGCTGGCGGCTCACTTCCAACTGCGCAACGCTACGCGCTGTTAGCATCCAGCTGCCGCTGCCCAACACTACAATGGCAGACAACAATGCAAACCAGCCACAGACTGCACACAGCACAGCTAGTGATTTTCCTACAGAGTGCTACGTGGCGTTGGCGTTACCAATAAAAAAACCTAAACAGCCTACTTACACACTTATTCCAAATGCTGTCACTATAGATAACTGTAAAAGTGCGAAAGTTACACACGGGTCCCCCGATGTGGGATAAACCGAGATTTTGAAATTGATGTGTACAGCTACTCGAAACGTAAGAAGGACTAGAAATAAGTTTACCAGTACGTTTGGACGACCATCTTCTGAAACGGAAATTATAAAACTGCTAACTGAAAAGGGTAACTCCACTTGATACACTCCTGGAAATTGAAATAAGAACACCGTGAATTCATTGTCCCAGGAAGGGGAAACTTTATTGACACATTCCTGGGGTCAGATACATCACATCATCACACTGACAGAACCACAGGCACATAGACACAGGCAACAGAGCTTGCACAATGTCGGCACTAGTACAGTGTATATCCACCTTTCGCAGCAATGCAGGCTGCTATTCTCCCATGGAGACGATCGTAGAGATGCTGGATGTAGTCCTGTGGAACGGCTTGCCATGCCATTTCCACCTGGCGCCTCAGTTGGACCAGCGTTCGTGCTGGACGTGCAGACCGCGTGAGACGACGCTTCATCCAGTCCCAAACATGCTCAATGGGGGACAGATCCGGAGATCTTGCTGGCCAGGGTAGTTGACTTACACCTTCTAGAGCACGTTGGGTGGCACGGGATACATGCGGACGCGCATTGTCCTGTTGGAACAGCAAGTTCCCTTGACGGTCTAGGAATGGTAGAACGATGGGTTCGATGACGGTTTGGATGTACCGTGCACTATTCAGTGTCCCCTCAACGATCACCAGAGGTGTACGGCCAGTGTAGGAGATCGCTCCCCACACCATGATGCCGGGTGTTGGCCCTGTGTGCCTCGGTCGTATGCAGTCCTGATTGTGGCGCTCACCTGCACGGCGCCAAACACGCATACGACCATCATTGGCACCAAGGCAGAAGCGACTCTCATCGCTGAAGACGACACGTCTCCATTCGTCCCTCCATTCACGCCTGTCGCGACACCACTGGAGGCGGGCTGCACGATGTTGGGGCGTGAGCGGAAGACGGCCTAACGGTGTGCGGGACCGTAGTCCAGCTTCATGAAGACGGTTGCGAATGGTCCTCGCCGATACCCCAGGAGCAACAGTGTCCCTAATTTGCTGGGAAGTGGCGGTGCGGTCCCCTACGGCACTGCGTAGGATCCTACGGTCTTGGCGTGCATCCGTGCGTCGCTGCGGTCCGGTCCCAGGTCGACAGGCACGTGCACCTTCCGCCGACCACTGGTGACAACATCGATGTACTGTGGAGACCTCACGCCCCACGTGTTGAGCATTTCGGCGGTACGTCCACACGGCCTCCCGCATGCCCACTATACGCCCTCGCTCAAAGTCCGTCAACTGCACATACGGTTCACGTCGACGCTGTCGCGGCATGCTACCAGTGTTAAAGACTGCGATGGAGCTGCGTATGCCACGGCAAACTGGCTGACACCGACGGCGGCGGTGCACAAATGCTGCGCAGCTAGCGCCATTCGACGGCTAACACCGCGATTCCTGGTGTGTCCGCTGTGCCGTGCGTGTGATCATTGCTTGCACAGCCCTCTCGCAGTGTCCGGAGCAAGTATGGAGAGTCTGACACACCGGTGTCAATGTGTTCTTTTTTCCATTTCCAGGAGTGTATTTTCTTCTATTTGTTTTCTGAATTGGGAAAAAATGTAATTAATCATCTCATTTCCATAGCATCTGACTTATTCAAAATAAACTGCCTGGAAAAAATTAGTGCACCTGGAAAGACGACGTAGATTTTGATCCGATGGCGGCATGTGCCACGTAATGGTTTCAGCGTTGTCCGCCAACAGATAGCCTAGTGGCATAGCTACCAGAACGTCGTCTGTGTCTACCATTTAATAGGGAATGCTGATGCCTAGATGGCTCCGAGTGGTGCAAATTTGTGAAGCAAGGAGTAAACCATACCACGGATTTGTACTCGTCTTTCCTACACCCAACTGAGCGAGTTTGAAAGGGGTCAAATTGTGGGCTTTCGAGTGGCGGTATGGTCCTTTGTGCAACGATGCTGGTATCAATGGTCACGTGAACATTCTCACACCGATAGATAGGGTTCTGGACGTCCCTACAGTACAGACGACCGCCAGGATCGTCGTATTGTAACGGCAGTAGTGCCAGATCATGCAGCTACCACAGCACAAAAGAGCGTGCTTGTGAGCAGATACGTGTCACCACGAATTGTTGCGAACAAGTTATTAGAAGTGGGACTCTGGGTACGCGCACCTTTAGCCTGTCTTCCAATCGTGCCACAGTATCGACGTGCACATCTTGACTGGGGCCGTCAGACGATCCTTAGAAGATGGAATGGAGCATCCTGGTCTTGAGCGACGAAAACAGATTCTACCTGTATGCAAGTGATGGTCATCTGGGTGTACGACCTAGATCTCTTAGAAGATGGAATGGAGCGTCGTGGTCTTGAGCGACGAAAGCAGATTCTACCTGTATGCAAGTGATGGTCATCTGGGTGTACGACCTAGATCTGGTGAATGCTGTATCATAGAGTGGTAGAGTGTATTCGTCCAAGTCACACTGCCCCATCCCAGTGTAAGACGTCGTGGTCTCCTGACCTTCATTGCTTACATATTCCGCCATCACAATCATATCCCGTACATCAAGACGCTTCGTTCGAACCCAAACTCGATAAGATAAAGTCAATGTTGTATGAGTTCATGTAAACGATACGCAAATAACAAGTGCGCACCGGGGTCGGGATACTTGAGGCTGGCGTACACACACACACATTCAAGTCACGACGGTCACAAGAGCTTTCAGTTCGAGAGAGGTGGACCGCACGCTGGGAGGTCGGTCCCTTCAGAGGACAATTCAGCCTATCTACGTCGGACGGCAACTGCCCGTGGAGCGGACAGCATTTGCCCGAGTGAAAGGGGAGAACGACCCCGTGTTCGGCTTAAAAGCAAATTCTTCTACATTGTGTGGGAGCGCCCAGCCTACGCATTCTTTACAAACATAGCATGCAGTTTCAGAGGTTTTCACAGGGAGACATCACACGCCAAACACCGATGCTACAGATTTCCGGATTGGTCGCCTTAAACAAAACGTCATTCTCTCATTTTAGAACAGCAATGCTGATTGGCAGACGATATTCCTGACGCCTTGAGCTGAAGGAGTAATGGGAGGAACCAAAAGATATACCCCTTCACGTCTGGCGTGGAGAGGGACCGTTCTGTTGTCGCTCTTGGAGCGAGAACACGTAACGAGAGCGTGTGAGCTCGTACGTGTACTCAAAGAGCGACGAACAAGTCTCTGCTCAGTACTTCACTGGCAGAGCACCTCTGTCGAGAGCGAATCGGAGTGCGACTCTATATTGAGTCGTTGCGATTAAGCGTTGTTCACTGTGTTGGCCGTCACACTTCCTGTGAGGTGTGAACGGACAGAGTTATAGTTATACGTCTGCGAGCGAATTTTTGAGTGGCATCATGGTGGACTCGTTATCTGACCAGTGTACCACGCCTATAGTTAGACTAGGGGCGAATAGGAGTCCCTGACTTCATCAAGGCGTAGGGGGAGTTTGATTGGCGAAGGTCAATCCAGATAGAACGAGAGTTATCTTACTTGTCAGCAGCAGGCGGCGCAGACACCAGTCATCGCAGCTTACGGTATTATGCACTACAGCTCTTGGGAGCCCCATATTTCCTCCACAATAGTACACTTCATTTCGCACGCGACAGCCTCGACCGTACCTAGCAACGTTCTAGGGGATAATTATTTAAGTTGTGTAAGCGCAGCTCTCAGCCAAGCTGCCAAGTCAATAAAAATCTTAAACTTTGTATAGAAATTTCATTAGCGAATCCTATCCTTAAGAGGTAACTTCACATTTCGAAAAGAACCAGGATATAACTTGTTCAATTCATAACTAAAAGTGTCATTGTGATTTCTCAGAATTTCTGCAAAATAAATAATAATTTTCGTTAATTTAATGTTTTTCTTACACTAACTAGCACTACTCCAGTACCCAAGTATCCCAGTAGTTACGTAAGAAGTTTTGTGAATTTTTGTGTCATTTCCTTACAGCGGACGACTCCAGAAGATATTTATTGCTGAAAGTTTTTCAGGCATTTCTGTTTAGAACGTTAGGAGCGTCTGTCTGACTTCTGTAGTAGTGTGGGGCCGGAAATTGCATCTTGCAGGAGCCACAGGGTAAAGGCTACATCTCAGATTAATCCGTTGCGCAGAATGACAGAACACCACCCACACGCTCACACCAGGCCTTATGGTCTGGAATGCGAAAGTTACAACTCTCCTTCATCTTTGGTGATTATGGAGGGGAAGCTAACCGGGGCTCAGTATGCGCAAATGTTGTTAGACTCTTTCTTTCGCCGTTCTTGCAACAGTGATGTGTTGTTCCAAGACAATAATGCTCGCCCACACACTGTCCGTGAAACTGAACGTGCTCTCGAAGACTTGCAGCAACTTCCCTGGCCAGCACGACCTCCGGGCCTGTCTTCAGTCAACCATGTGTCTACCAACAACTCTTACACAACTATACGGAAAGGTAGAGCAGATGTGCCGTAACGTATCCCATGACAGTATTCGCCACCTGTAAGAACGACTTGATGCCAGAGTCGATACCTACATCACCGCCCATGGAGGATACACCAAGTGTCTCAGCATGAGTCAATACGTGGTACCTCAGAACCGCTTGAGACACTGCTCTGTAAAATGGTTCAAATGGCTCTGAGCACTGTGGGACTTAACATCTGTGGTCATCAGTTCCCTAGAACTACTTAAACCTAACTAACCTAAGGACATCACACACATCCATGCCCGAGGCAGGATTCGAACCTGCGACCTTAGCGGTCTCGCCGTTCCGGACTGAAGCGCCTAGAACCGCTCGGCCACAACGGCCGGCACTGCTCTGTAAATGTAATCATTTCATATACTCCATATGCACTGTTGCAGCAATAAATCTTGAGTGAACTGGAAACTTCTAAAAGGACGTACAAATTTTTTTTTCCGGCAGTGTGTACTCTTATAAACTACACTTGATGTTTTGCTTTTGGGTGCAAAGACGAAGATGTGTTGTAGATGCCTAATATGCGAACACATTATTACTTGGCAAGACTAACTGGTAACATGGCCATTGGCAACTAACTTGGTCACGTGATCAGATACAATTAGGTTACAATTAAAAGTTACCTCGCAGCACCAGCAGGGAAAGTGATTGCGACGTCATCAGCATCCCTGAGAACCTACTGTCAACGTCATTAACTTTACTGATAAGGAGAACGATAAATCTGTGATAGTGCGGACAGAGAACGCTGTGGAATGTGCAAGCAAACGTTAACAAACCAAAGATAAGTCAGTGGAGCAGAATTCAAGTATTTTGCCCAAGAAAAAGAAGTAAGACTAACACAATAAGTATTTCACTGATGTCATAAACAAATGTGACATTGGAGAGCAATTTGTGCGATGTTACGCACAGTGTAAGGCAATATCACTTTTTCAAAAACTTCACAGCTTTTGTCGTACAGATCAGGACTTCCAGGGTAGCAAAGAAACTTACTGCAAACCATGCGATTTGATTTTAAAAAGTGAACGACTCATTATCTGCAGACTTCCAAAAAAGAGGCATCAGAATTAAGGAGACCATAAGTTTATGCAGACGAACCGTCGATTCATACAGTCTACAATGTAAATAATTGCTGCTAAGTGGAATTGGGTGAAGAGTATTGGCATACAGCAGGCTAAGCAGCATTTTATAGTTGTGAATGCAGAGATTGGTTTCATGTTCAAGTCTCCTCTGAGAACGTAATAGAAAAGTTTCAGATTTTATGTAGAAATGGACAGAAACGTTCTCCTCTTAATTATTTGACAACGTTCTGCAAGAAAATGGTTCCCGTCCTACTGCTGCCATGCCTTCTAAATCTACAGAACTCGACCAGAATCTTGTAAAGAATAAGATACATAGGCGTAATACGATTAGCATATCGTTTTCTAATCCGAAAAATAAGAAATGATGCTTTTGCTGTCACCCATGTAATACTTTTGAGGTAAAGTTACTTAGGCGACTTGGGCGTCAGTTTCGTTGCTTTTGTGTTCAAGCAGCTTTTCAGTTTATCTCACAAGACTGAGTGGACCTTCTTCCAGGCCTTTACACAAGAGAAAAATTGAGATGATCTACGGGAATCAAACAAGGGACGTCTGCATTACCAGCCTGAAGCCCTAACATCCAGAGTCTACACTATGAGGTCAGTTTGCTGTGACATTAGCCGTTACTGTTTGACATACGACGAGTGGAAAGGCCGTTAAAAGGCGGAGAAAGTTTTTGATGGCTGCTGGAAAAGAAATACTTTGAGAGATGGAGGTAGTGAAAATTTAATAAAACCTTTCGGCATTGATTAGACGATACGGCATTATCATGTGTGGACGGTTGGTTGGTTGATTTGGGACGAGGGGTCAAAGGAACCATCCTGGCATTTCCAGAATGAGATTTTCACTCTGCAGCGGAGTGTGCGCTGATGTGAAACTTCCTGGCAGAATAAAACTGTGTGCTGGACCGAGACTCGAACTCAGGACCTTTGCCTTACGCGGGCAAGTGCTCTACCATCTGAACTACCCAAGCACGACTCACGGCCCGTACTCACAGCTCTACTTCCGCCAGTACCTCGTCTCCTACCTTCCAAACTTTACAGAAGCTCTCCTGCGAACCAGGCTGTGGCTAAGCCATGTCTCCGCAATATACTTTCTTTCAGGAGTGCTAGTCCTGCAAGGTTCGTAGGAGATCTTCTGTAAAGCTTGGAAGGTGGGAGACGAGGTACTGGCGCAAAGAGAGCTGTGAGGACGAGGCGTGAGTCGTGCTTGGGTGGCTCAGATGGTAGAGCACTTGTCCGCGAACGGCAAGGGTCCCGAGTTCGAGCCGTCCGAAGTGATCGAGCGGTTCTAGGCGCTACAGGCAGGAACCGCGCGAGGTCTACGGTCGCAGGTTCGAATCCTGCCTCGGGAATGGATGTGTGTGATGTCCTTAAGTTAGTTAGGTTTAAGTAGTTCTAAGTTCTAGGGGACTGATGACCTCAGAAGTTAGGTCCCATAGTGCTCAGAGCCATTTGTACCATTTTTCAACCCGAGTTCGAGCCTCGGTCCAGCACACAGTTTTAATCTGCCAGTAAGTTTCGTCCTGGCATTTGCCTGGGGCGATTTAGGGAAATCTCGGAAAACCTAAATCAGGATGGTGTAACATAGAGAGTATCTCAAACCTTTTGGGTCAAACTGATACTAGTGGTAATGCGTCCACAACAGATCATTTTGAGACAGGGAACGAATGGTCGAAAATACATATTTATTGTGTTTTCGCAATACATAGCGTGCAACGCATAATAAAAACGTACTCACTGTAATTGTTCAAAGTGATGACCCCGTCTCAGTGCATGTACAGCAACAGCGCATGCAGTTCTACCACTCTCTCACAAAGATCCCGGATGTCTGTTGTACATTGGAGCATGCAGTGGGTGATTAACAACATACACTGCTGACCACCAAACTGACATACTGAACACAACTTAGCTCATAGCTCGTATGCCTTGCGAGTACTGCTGCATCTCATCGGCAAAGTTATCTGCACTGCACGCACACCGCTATTCCTGGTCTCAGTTACCCATTGCGTCAGACAGATCGTAATGTGTCCATGGTGAGGTGTGTTACTGTGTACAGTGCATGAGGCGTAGTCAAAGATGGAACATTACTCGTCCTGGGAGTTGGTACACAAGCATTTAATGTACGTTATGGTGGGATGTACTGCTAATAAAGCAGCACCATTGTGCAGAGAACGCTTTCCCAAAAAGCGTCATCCTAACTGGGTAGTTCACGCCAATGAGAGCCGACCAAGGCTCCCGCCAACGACACGTCCAAACACCAGAATGAGGAGATGCTGTTGGATCCCGCGATCGACCACTCAGCAACTGTCAACTTGTGCTGAAACGCACCGTTCGAAGCATACAGTGTGGAGTGCACTGGTAGAACAGGTATTACACCCCCATTTAATGAAGGTGTGAAAGCATTGGACCCAATGGATTTTGAGCCCTACGTTCACTTCTGTCAATGTATTATCCACAGCAGTAGAGTAATGCCGGACTTACACAGTGTATTGTTCACGGATGAGGCGTCATTGACCAGTGGTGGAGGTTTCAACAGCCGCAACAAACAGGTGCAAAAACGGTGCCTGGAGTGAGGACAATCTTCATTGCTGGCCACATTGTTGGCCACCAGCAACGATTCTACGAGCGGGTGGACATTATCCGAAGTCACCTATTGGGAATATACAGGGTGAGTCACCTAACGTCACCGCTGGATATATTTCGTAAACCACATCAAATACTGATGAACCGATTCCACAGACCGAACTTGAGGAGAGGGGCTAGTGTAATTGGTTAATACAAACCATGAAAAATGCACGGAAGTATGTTTTTTAACGCAAACCTACGTTTTTTAAAATGGATCCCAGTTAGTTTTGTTAGCACATCTGAACATATAAACAAATAAGTAATCATTGCCGTTTGTTGCATTGTAAAATGTTAATTACATCCGGAGATATTGTAACCTAAATTTGAAGCTTGAGTACCACCCCTCCGCTGTTCGATCGTGTGTATCGGAGAGCACTGCAACATACATCGCGTTTCTACAGAATGATCTGCCAACGTTGCTTGAAAATGTCCCACTGGAAACGCGTCGACGTATGAGGTATCTGCATGATGGTGCACCTGCACATTCCGCAATTAACACTAGGCTGACCCTTGACAGGATTTTCGACGGGCGTTTCATTGGACGTGGAGGACGCATAAATTGGCCAGCCCGTTCTCCTGATCTTACACCTCTGGACTTGTTTCTGTGGGGTACGTTAAAGGAGAATGTGTACCATGATGTGCCTACAACCCCAGAGGATAAGAAACAACGTATTGTGGCAGCCCGCGGCGACATTACACCAGATGTACTGCGACGTGTACGACATTCATTACGCCAGAGATTGCAATTGTGTGAAGCAAATGATTGCCACCACATTGAACATCTATTGGCCTGACATGTCGGGACACACTCTATTCCACTCCGTAATTGAAAACGGAAACCACGTGTGTACGTGTATCTCACCCCTCATGGTAACGTACATGTGCGTCAGTGAAAAAGACCAATAAAAAGGTGGTAGCATGAGGACGTAATGTGCTGTTCCAGTCTCTTCTGTACCTAAGGTCCATCACCATTCCCTTTGGATCCCCACGTAATTCGGTGCTCTCCGATACACACGATCGAACAGCGGAGGAGTGATACTCAAGCGTCAACTTTAGGTTACAATATCTCATGATGTAATTAACATTTTACAATGCAACAAACGGCAATGATTACGTATTTGTTAATAAGTTCAGATGTGCTAACAAAACTAACGGGGTTCTATTAAAAAAACGTAGGTTTGTGTTAAAAACATACTTCCGTGCATTTTTTTATGGTTTGTATTAACCAATTGCACTATCACGTTCAGTATGCGGAATCGATTCGTCAGTATTTGATGTGGTTTACGAAATATATCCAGCGGTAATGTTAGGTGACTCACCCTGTATACTCTACCTCCCCATTTGACTGATCCACGTTACCTGCTGTCCCTGTGATATGTGCTGCCACAGTTCTTGGAGACTGTACCTCTTCTTGTCCGCGAAAAGAAGAAAGAAGTGTTTTTATCACGGTGATGCTACAGTTCACTTCGATGATATTTCACATGAACAACAAGTACCCTCATGGTTGGATTGGAAGAGGAGGTTCTGTCCCTTGGCCAGCACGATCAACGATCACCGGAACTCACGCATCTGGACTTTTAGCTCTGAGAAACGGATGAAGGCCTGTTTGCGGGGGTCCAAGCTGCCTGTCTCCACATACAACAGCAACCAGGGATGTCTGAGAAGGTGCGGCAGAACTTAATATGCCGTTGCCATGCATGCACTGAGGCCGACGATGGTCCTCTGAACAATTACATTGAGCTACGTTGTTAATGACGAATGGAAAAACTAGTAGAATCCGACCTCGGGGAAGATCAGTTTGGATTCCGTAGAAATGTTGGAACACGTGAGGCAATACTGACTCTACGACTTATCTTAGAAGCTAGATTAAGGAAGGGCAAACCTACGTTTCTAGCATTTGTAGACTTAGAGAAAGCTTTTGACAATGTTGACTGGAATACTCTCTTTCAAATTCTGAAGGTGGCAGGGGTAAAATACAGGGAGCGAAAGGCTATTTACAATTTGTACAGAAACCAGATGGCAGTTATAAGAGTCGATGGGCATGAAAGGGAATCAGCGGTTGGGAAGGGAGTGAGACAGGGTTGTAGCCTCTCCCCGATGTTATTCAATCTGTATATTGAACAAGCAGTGAAGGAAACAAAAGAAAAGTTCGGAGTAGGTATTGAAATCCATGGAGAAGAAATAAAAACTTTGAGGTTCGCTTGCAATTCTGTCAGAGACAGCAAAAGACTTGGAAGAGCAGTTGAACGGAATGGACAGTGTATTGGAAGGAGGGTATAAGATGAACATCAACAAAAGCAAAACGAGGATAATGGAATGTGGTCGAATTAAGTAGGGTGATGCGGAGGGAATTAGATTAGGAAATGAGACACTTAAAGTAGTAAATGAGTTTTGCTATTTGGGGAGCAAAATAACTGATGATGGTCGGAGTAGAGAGAATATAAAATGTAGACTGGCAATGGCAAGGAAAGCGTTTCTGAAGAAGAGAAATTTGTTAACATCGAGTATTGATTTAAGTGTGAGGAAGTCGTTTCTGAAAGTATTTGTATGGAGTGTAGCCATGCATGGAAGTGAAACATGGACGATAAATAGTTTGGACAAGAAGAGAATAGAATCTTTCGAAATGTGGTGGTACAGAAGAATGCTGAAGATTAGGTGGGTGGATCACTTAACTAATGAAGAGGTATTGAATAGAATTGGGGAGAAGAGGAGTTCGTGGCACAACTTGACTAGAAGAAAGGATCGGTTGGTAGGACATGTTCTGAGGCATCAAGGGATCACCAATTTAGTACTTGAGGGCAGGGTGGAAAATCGTAGAGGAAGACCAAGAGATGAATAAACTAAGTAGATTCAGAAGGATGTAGGTTGCAGTGGGTACTGGGAGATGAAGAGGCTTGCACAGGATGGAGTAGCATGGAGAGCTGCATCAAACCAGTCTCAGGACTGAAGACCACAACAACAACAACACGTTGTTAATATGCGGTGTGCGCTGTGTATGTCTGTAATGCAATAAATATTCATTTCAACCACTGGTTCCTTATCTCAATGCTAATCGGTTGTGGACTCACTGTCATCTATTTCAATTTGACTTATAAGGTTTTGAGACACATTGCCTACTTCACGCCACGTTTTCCACTCCTAAATAGGTACTTCATTCAGTCGCGGCTACAGACGTGCAAAGTGTGATAGCATGCGACCAGTTGTGGGAGTCTGTAGTGTATGCTGCTACTGCCTTCCCTCCCGTCCGATTCTGAATCTCGGACGTCAACATAACGATACTTCCACCCAAGCAAGGTAACCATTTCGCCTTACCGAGTAATATGTATAGTTTCCCGTGCGAGAAACTTGGATCTTCTAAATTTACTATGTAACTTTGGGATGTTTGTCGTGATTTGTTGATAGTCATACTGCCACTGATCTTACCTGAAACTGATGTATTTTTAAAGCTGAACGGTATGTTAGTAGATATGAGTAGAATTTGCGGTGTGACTACTGATTTAATTGCGGTTAATGCTTATACTTCTATGATGTTGTTTAGAAGCATCTTTGTGAGAGCGTACTGCAAACATTGAGCAAATTTAGAATTTATTTCGGGAAGCTTAGTTTTTCTTTCCGTGGTATCATATTCTGTATTCGCTGATTTTCTTGCTGAATTGTATCATTTATTGTTGCTAAAATTTTTCACTCACAAAACCATTCTTTGTTTACGTAGTTTGTCTCTATAAGTGGATACATTTTTGGAAAGTTGTTGCTCTGTCTTTCTTATGAAGGACAATTCTTTGGGTACAGATTTTGTCGCAGTGCGGATCAGTGCGGTATGTGCTATTTCCATGTCGTATTCTAGAACATTCGAGGATATTATACAGTTTTAAGAAAAAATGCATGAACGTTCAGGACTGTTTGTAAAAACTTGATAACTTTGCAGAATTACCTTGAAAAATATATTGATGCGAAGGAGAGAAATTTCCTGGTGACCACCATGATGTGATGGCGACCACTCTAAACGCACATTTCGCCACAGCCGCAACGGCTAGCACCACACAGCCACTATAGAGCACAATGAAGGACCGATAGTGTTGATTATTATTTGGTTAACGTTAGTCAATAGACAGTGCGTTTATTTACAGTTGTTTCTTGATCTGATTAGAACGACAAGGACGATAATTTACTACTTTATGTAGGTAGTAAAAGTCGGAAACCTGTCTGATGTAGTTCTCCAGGGCGAGGTGACAACTGCACTCACATTTGGGATGACGACGTTTCAAATCCATGTCCATCCATCCATATTTACATTTTCCGTGATTTTACTAAATCAGTTATGGCAAGGCTGCGATGGTTCCTTCGAAAGGACACGGCAGATTTCTTTTGCCATCCTTCCGCAACACGAGCCTGTCGACGGGAAGTTCAACCGCAGTCTTTCTCCTTTTCGTGTGGTCCTCACGAATAAATCAGTGCATTACAGGTACCGGCATCATTGCTACATTATTTGATGAAATACAAAGAGAAGAAAAAAAGCCACACTTGGAGGTCGCCATGCGGATCTTCATCCTAACTCAAGACAAAAGTATATGTAGCAAAACCTAATCCTTCCAACAGGTTTAATAGAAATGTGATTTAAAAAACGAGGCACTGGCAACGATGTAACTGCGTGCAGCATGGCCAAGAACCGGAAGAATAAACTCTGCGCTGAGTCGAAACTGTCCATTACCTCATTCTGTTTGCCCTTCAAACGAATAAATCTGCTGGCACGATAGCTCAGCGTGTTCTGTCAAAGAAACTGAATGAAAGATGAACGTGAACGGGTGTCAGTTACAGTTAATGCATCGAACTGTATCCAATTTACGCCTTCACAATGCGGTATCTTGCGTACATATTTCTTTCCGGCGCTGTTACCTTTACTTAAACATTAAGGCATAACATGACGTTCTTACATACGTAAACGACCACTTTGTTTCGTCCATGACACAAATACAGCCAGTAGAAAGGCACTGTGGATACAGCAACACCGTCTGTATCCAGTGAGATATAAGAAACTGAATAGGTAGGTACACTAGATCGCACATTATGCTAAGCACAATAATTCTATTCTGTATTTTGATGGCCAGACTTACCTTCACAGAGACGATATATATATGTACACGCAACATACACCTTTAGAGGAGATATTCAAAGCGACCACCTTGCACTTGAAAACACTTTGGCACTCGCTAGATCTTACTTTGTGGGCCCTGCGCAACACACCTGCATCCACCATTGCACTAACAGCGTGCACGCGAGATATTAGGTGGTGTACATACATGGGTGGAGTGCTATAAACTTGTTCCTTTAAGTGTCTCCACAAATAAAAATCGAGTGGATTATGGTCAGGGGAACGTGGAGGCCAGAATGTTGGACCTCAAAGGCACATTTATTCCACAGCTTGATGGTGCACCATCATGTTGAAACAATATCTGTCGCCGAACACCAAGTGAAAAATTTCCAATGCGTCAATCAAAGTATTGCGAAGAAACAAACGATACAGGAACGCTTTCAACAGGTTCGGCAATAGATAAGGACACTTCTCCCATGACTGGTATGCCAAAGCATACCTTGAAGCCACGTTCACGGGTGACGTGTGGGTTGTATTCCAACCAGTAATGACTGTTGTGAGTGAAACTAGATTCTTCAGTCCGTACCACTTTATTTATAAAATGATCGTTATCTTCTATTTGGTGCAAAAGCCATTCACAATACTGCTAATCAAACGTGGTCTTCTAGTCCCGATGTTGGTTTAACGTGTAATGATATAAATGCAGTTGTTCATCGTGAAACAATTCAGCAACCAGTCTTTGAGATACATGGAACTGCCTTGTAATATCGCGACTACTTCACCAAGGTGACTGGAGAACGGTTTCAAGGATCGTGTGCTCTATTTGTGGCGTACGTCTCGTCCTTAGATGATCTCTGTCCATTACTTGTGGACGAAGATTACGGATTTCCCTAAAGCGTTGCTCCATGCGACGAAAAACATTCATATCGGGACGGCGCTTTTGAGGGTACCGTACAGCATACTCACGAGCAGCAGCAGCAGTAGCTTGGTTATCGGATGCACCCAGCGCCAAAGAGCATAGCGACGGATTTATCGGTTGTGTACGCCATCAAAGAAACCGCCCTACATAACCTGACAGGACCAGTCATGGTTGTGCACTGCGCGGTTAGTAGGCACTTGCATGCAGTTAAAATGGAACCCACTGTCGTGTGATAGGCTATTGTCATGTGACAAAATGATGTCCTCCATATAAATGTGGAGAACTAGGGAACTGTCATGTAAAAATTAACAAAGGAGCTTCCCAGGGATTCGAACCCTAGCTCAGTGGTGAATGTGGGTTTGATATCTTAGTGGTCTATTTTTTTGGGATTAACAATTTCTTTATATATATATATATATATATATATATATATATATATATATATATATATTTCGTGACCGGGCCAATTATCTCACGAAATAAGCATCAAACGAAAAACCTACAAAGAACGAAACTTGTCTAGCTTGAAGTGGGAAACCAGATGGCGCTATGGTTTATCCGCTAGATGGCGCTGCCATAGGTCAAACGGATATCAACTGCGTTTTTTAACATAGGGACCCCAATTTTTTATTACATATTCGTATAGTACGCAAAGAAATATGAATGTTTTAGTTGGACCACTTATTTAGCTTTGTGCAGATGGCGCTGTAATAGTCGCAAACATATGGCTCACAATTTTAGACGAACAGTTGGGAACAGGTAGGTTTTTTTAAATTAAAATACAGAACGTAGGTACGTTTGAACATTTTATTTCGTTTGCTCCAATGTGATACATGTACCTTTGTGAAATTATCACTTCGGAGAATGCGTGATGTTACCGTGTGATTACCTGTAAATACCACATTAATGCAATAAATGCTCAAAATGGTGTCCGTCAACATCAATGCATTTGGCAATTCGTGTAACGACATTCCTCTCAACAGCGAGTAGTTCGCCTTCCGTAATGTTCTCACATGCGCACTGACAATGCGCTGACGCATGTTGTCAGGCGTTGTCGGTGGATTACGGTAGCAAATATCCTTCAACTTTCCCCACAGAAAGAAATCTGGGGACGTCAGGTCCGGTGAACGTGCGGGCCATGGTATGGTGCTTCGGCGACCAATCCACCTGTCATGAAATATGCTATTCAACACCGCTTCAACCGCACGCGAGCTATGTGCCGAACATCCATCATTTTGGAAGTACATCGCTATTCTGTCATGCAGTGAAACATCTTGTAGTAACATCGGTAGAACATTACGTAGAAATTCAGCATACATTGCACCATTTAGATTGCCATCGATAAAAGGGGGCCAATCTTCCTTCCTCCCATAATGCCGCACCATACATAAACTCGCCAAGGTCGCTGATGTTCCACTTGTCACAGCCATCGTGGATTTTTCGTTGCCCAATAGTGCATATTATGCCGGTTTACGTTACCTCAGTTGGTGAATGACGCTTCGTCGCAAATTGAACGCTTGCAAAAAATCTATCATCGTCCCGTAATTTCTCTTGTGCCCAGTGGCAGAACTGTACGCGATGTTCAAAGTCTTCGCCATGCAATTCCTGGTGCACAGAAATATGGTACGGGTGCAATCAATGTTGATCTAGCATTCTCAACACCGACTTTTTTGAGAGTCCGGATTCTCGCGCAATTTGTCTGCTACAGATGTGCGGATTAGCTGTGACAGCAGCTAAAACACCTACTTGGGCATCATCACTTGTTGACGTTTCACAGGTGGCTCAACACTTCCTGTTTCCTTAAATAACGCAACCTTCCGGCGAACGGTCCGGACACTTGGAAGATGTCGTCCAGGATACCGTACAGCATACATAGCACACGCCCGTTGGGCATTTTGATCACAATAGCCATACGATACCGACCTTTCCCGCAATTGGTAAACCGTCAATTTTAACACGGGTAATGTATCATGAAGCAAATACCGTCCGCACTGGAGGAATATTACGTGATACCACGTACTTATACGTTTGTGACTATTACAGAGCCCTCTATCACAAAGCGAAAAAGTGGTCCAACTAAAACGTTCATATTTCTTTACGTACTACAAGAATATATAATAAAAATGGGGGTTCATATTTTTAAAAAACGCAGTTGATATCCGTTTGACCTATGGCAGCGCCATCTAGCGGGCCAACCATTTCGCCCTTCAAGCTAGACGAGTTTCGTTCTTTGTAGTTTTTTCATTTGATGCTTATTTCGTGAGATATTTGGCCCAGTCACTATCAATGGACCACTCTGTATAATCTGAAAGGAACACTATCAACCAGAATGATGTAAAATTAACTTAGCGATAAGTAATAAGCTTCGGAAGATAAACATATGTCAGAAATAAAAAACACAATACAATTACGTTAAAAAGAAATACGCCTCCAACTGTGCTTCAAATTCCAATGAATATCTTTCACCAATTAAAGCAAATCCCGGTTCACATATAACATTTAAGTGAAGTTAAATTTCGCTAACAATCACTGCCTTGTCATACCACAAACAATATTTCTGTATTGCTTAAAGCTAGTAAACTGAACATTAATCTCGCATTACATAAACAAAAAAAATATATCACAACGGAGAACTTTATTTCCAATCCCTCCCACCGCTGTTCTGTCATCCGGGTATGTCTTCCCGTAAGTAAAATGTATCCACCGAGTTTCATGTTGCGTTCATGCTTTCCTCGCATCGAGAGTTTAACTTCTCCTACCCTAGACTTTGCAGCTATGCGGGGGCTCTTGAAACACACTCCATACAAAGTTAGAGAAATACTGTCGGTATTTCTGTTTGTTCACGATTTTTAGATGTCGTTACTGTAAAAAGATCGAAAAGTCCTTTACATTCTTTGGGCCATCTCTGAACAAATAGAACACCACCTGGCCTCGAAGTCACGTTACGGCATTCGTTTTGGTGCGTAGGTAATAAGTGCCGACCGGGAAGAATATAATACCTGGTTCCATGTTGTTTTCTCCCATTCGGAGGAAGAAATAGACCATTCGTGTCGCCAAACGCCATACTTCTGCAGAGGGGTGGCACATGTGGCGGTGTTCATCGTTGTCCAGAGTCAGGCACTGAGGGCACAATGATGAATCTGTCATATGAATAGCATGGGGTCTGGATAAAGTGACATTTTTACCATTAACTGTTAGATACCACGTTGCACGTGTATCTGTGTCTAAGGAAACACGGTGTATCGATCGCCATACTACTTGCCAATTGATATGTGGATGCTTCCTCTCAGTAGGAATGCTTTGTCGTCCGGTCGTTAGTATCCAATATATGTTACGCTCCGTTGCAGGTCTGGTTTCCGACAGAGCCGTCGGAACGTAGCTGTGCATCCAACATTCTGGCGGTTACACCGGTTATTAATGTACTAGCATTTCACATTTGCAAGGGCTTATTTCGCACTTACATTAACGTGTGATCTTGCAATGTTAATCACCTAAACATGTCACTCAATATTAATTACATTTTGGTGTTGGTATTTTTTCCGTCAGTGTATTATTCTTATTGAACTCAGTGTAGTAATAGACTTAACATAGCACCTCAAACCTGACATGGGGAAGTGAAATGGCCCATGTGGGGGAGCAAAATATGGGACTTTCAGGAGGGTACATTTCTGCCTTTGACAAAAGATTAGTGAAACCGGAGGTTATGGAAGCAGACAACGTATTTCCCTTAATGCTGAAAGATACGAAAAATTCCGGTAGGATGTATCAACTGGCACAGAAAAAGCAAAAAATTTGTGTAAATAGTAATATATGGCGTTGTTGCTAGTTATCAATATGATTTCCTAATATTTAGACTAATTTGCGTAATTTTAAATATTTTGCCAAGAACATGGAAAACTTTTCAGACTGATTGGATGTTATTAACTAAAGAAAGTAGCAAAATGTTTGGTGAATGTGTGTTTGAGAAAACTTTGCTAGGAACATTTGTACAAGAGGCGTCTGCAGCAAACATAGATCAGGGAAAACAGGGTAACAAGATAGTGGATTTCTGTCAAGTGAAAGTAAAGTCACGGAAAATTATAAGAATGCCTCTCCAATTGCGAGTGCTGTACCACTACCTACTTATGCGGAAGTCTATAATGTTGAAACAAACTCAGCGAGATGTGGATTAATAAAGGGGCAACAAGACGTCGCCGTTAAAGTTATTCTACAGATATTAAAAAATTCAGGGTCTTTGTGGTAAAAAAAAGCGGCAGGAAAGGAAACCTTAATACCATTAGGAAAAATGGATCCATTGGAAAATCGTTGTCAGTAAGCGTAAATAAATAAGGAATATAAATTTTTGGACGTTTTGTGTATACTACACTGAAGAGCCAAAGAAACTGGTACACCTGCCTAATATCGTGGAGGGCCCTTGCGAGTACGCAGAAGTGCCGTAACACGACGTGACATGAGTCGACTAATGTCTGAAGTATTACTAGGAGGAATTGACACCATGAATCCTGCAACGCTTTCCATAAATCCGTAAGAGTACGAGGAGGTGGAGATCTCTTCTGAACAGCACGTTGCAAGACATCCCAGATACGCTCAGTAATGTACATGTCTGGGGAGTTTAGTGGCCAGAGGAAGTGTTTAAACCCAGACTGTTCCTGGAGCCACCCTGTAGCAATTCTGGACGTGTAGGGTGTCGCATTGTCCTGCAATAGACGTGAATAGATGCAGGTGATCAGACGGGATGCTTTCGTACGTGTCACACGTCAAGTCGTATCTAGATGTGTAAGGTGTCCCATATCACTTCAACTGCACACGCCCCATACCATTACAGAGCCTACACCAGCTTGAACAGTCCATTGCTGACATGCAGGGTCCTCGGATGGATGAGAGTGTCTCCATACCTGTAAATGTTCGTCCGCTCGATACAATTTGAAACGAGACTCGCCCGACCAGACAACATGTTTCCAGTCATCAACAGTCCACTATCGGTGTTGACGGTCCCAGGCAAGGCTTAGAGCTTTGTGTCGTGCAGTCATCAAGGGTACACGAGTGGGTCTTCGGCACCGAAAACCCATATCGATGATGTTTCGTTGAATGGTGCGCACGCTGGCACTTGTTAATGGCTGATCATTGAAATCTGCAGGAATTTGCGGGAGGATTGCACTTCTGTCACGCTGAAGGACTCTCTTCAGTTGTCGTTGGTCCCGATCTTGCATGATCTTTTTCCCACCGCAGCGATGTCGGAGATCTTATGTTTTACCGGATTCCTTATATTCACCGCACACTCGTGAAATGGTCGTACGAGATAATTTCCACTTCATAGCTACCTCGGAGATGCTGTGTCCCATCGCTCGTGCGTGTACTATAACATCACGGTCAAACAAAATTAAATCTAGATAACATGCCATTGTAGCTGCAACTGCGCCAGACATTTGTTGTCTTATATAGGCGTTGCCGATAGCAGCGCCGTATTCGGCCTGTTTATTTGAATACGCCTGCAAATACCAGTTTCTTTGGCGCTTCAGTGTAGAATCATTTATAAATTTGTTTACAGTGCTAGCTGCTCAAATTCGAAGTCAAAATAATGAATAAAATTCAGCATCAGCATGCTGCACGAGTTTCATAAAACAAAACATAAACAAGTGCAAATACATGTCACTGATGCTGTATCATTATTGCAACTCTACCGTAGGAGTTGGAGATATTACGACACCATATGTCAACAGGTTTTCGGAGACTACATTGACTTTTAGCATTCCTAAGCAGATATTTAATTTTTGTTGGTGAGAATGAAATGCATTGAATGTTATGTTTTCCGATTCTTCTCCATCTCCTTCTCTTTTCCATTTGTTGCCTCAGTCTGTTCCAAAAACGAGAAAGAGAAGACTCTGATAACTAGCACGAAATTTTTAGTTCTACTGGGAACCTTAAAACTTATAAACGGTGACATAGAACAGCCATTCATCCTGTCAGAGTCAGATTTATCCTGGGACTATCCAGTCAGTTCACATCTCCCAGCAGATTTTAATTCTTACTGCGCTGCTTACACTCATATCGGCTGTACTTCTTCTCAGATAACAGTTATATTGCTGTTCTATCAAACAGGTGTTATCTGTTTTGTTGGTGAAACATTAATTTACACACTTGTTGATGCTTCACAATTTCTTTAACGTGACATCTGACAACGCTAATGGTTGAAAATCACATTTAGGTGGGTGAAGCTGATAAAATTATTTTATCTAAAGCAATTTACTTGTCGCAAATTAAAGAACTGAAAGAGTAGTAGAGCATAGAGTTACAAAGGCAGTATATCATTAGTTACTCAGAAATGTAAACGTTGAAGGCATTATTTATGACACGAAGATTAAAATGCTTCACATGTTTCCAGAGAAACCAATCGTTTTCAATACTGAAAATCGGAAGCGGGCATTAACAAGGTACGTGTGTCAATAGCCTTCGAAAAACACTTCATCGCTGTTGTAGGGTTCGTAAAATGGAGAGAGAATTATCTACCGAAAGCTTCAGTCACTACTCGAGGCAGTTACATTCTGAAGACAGTTCTCGCCCTCACATAAAGTTCTTTGAGTAGCATGCTCCTACAAGTATCGCTCGATAAGATTTCCCATACTGAATAGATAGTGCACGTTTTTAGAATGATTTTTCTTCTTTTTCTTTTTCAAACTGACAACATACTGCCCTCTCCTACATCTTTAACTCCGAAGAATTAGTATGTAAAGCTCTTGTGAACTTCAAGACGAATTAAAAGCTGCGTGTTAAACGGCACTTTTAATTATTACTACAGTCTTGTTTCTTTAATTCGCCATTTCATATCTGCAAATTTTCGCATAGACGTTCAGCCACAAGTATCGATATGCAGCATAGAGCCTTTGAGTTTTGTCTCTCTCTGGCACTGTCAGATAGTTTGTTTACATTTAGTTAGTTCCATAAGCTTCAAACTAATGAGGGATTTTGACTGTCAGCTTGGGCTAAGATTTCAAGTAACTAAAACCACACTTTGATCCAGGCAGTCGAGCGAGGAGTTGTGGCAATTCATATGTAGCGGCAGCAGATCGGATATTTTATCACATCATTTCATTCGCTACCAGCTAAACAGTTCATGCCGACAAGAATAATGTAGAGAAAAATGAAAAAGAAAATCGAGGATCTGTCATATGACGATTAGTTTGGCTTTAGGTAAGGCAAAGGCTTCTGAGAGGCAGTTTTGAAGTTGCATATGATAATAAAGAAGACTTAAAATGATGACACATTCATAGGCTTTTTCTACACAGAAAAAGCGTTCGACAACGTAAAATGGTGCAAGATCTTCAAAACTCTGAGAAAAATAGGAGTAAGCTATAGGGGCATAAGGGTGAATACTATATGTACAAGAACCGAGAGGGAACCGTAACAATGGAAGACGAATAACGAAATGCTCGGACTGAAAACGGAGTAACTCAGGGATGCAATCTTTCGCCCCAACTGTTCAATCTATACATCGAAGAATACACTATGGAAATAAAATAAAGGTTAAAAAATGAGATTAAAATTCAGTGGGAAAGGATAGAAGTTATACGCTTCGCTGATGACATTGCTGTCGTCAATGAAAAGAAGAAGTGCATGAACTGTTGAATCGGATGGACAGTCTAATGAGCACACACTATGGATTAAGAGAAAATCCAAGAAAGAGAAAAATAACGAGTAGCTGAAATGAGATCAGTGATAACCTTAAGATCAAAATCTTTGACCACAAAATGGATGAAGTAAAGGAATTCTGCCGTCTAGAAATTAAAATAATACATGACAAACGAAGCAAGGAGGATATTGCAAGCAGATTAGCACAAAAAACGTTCCTAGCAAAAGGCTAGTAGCATCACAAATAGGAATTCATTTATAGAAGAAAATTCTGACAATGTGCGTTTCTAGCACTGCATTGTACGGAAGTGAGTCGTAGACTATGGTAAAACCAGAAAAGAAAAGAATGGAAGCGCTTGAAATGTGGTTCTATAGAAGGTTGTTGAAATTAAATGGACTGATAAGATTAAGGAGGTTCACAGCACAAGCGTCGAGGAAAAGATTATGTAGAAAACATCAACAAGAAAGAGGGACAGAATGATAGAACATGAGTTACAAAATCAGGGATACATCTATGGTTCTAGAGGGTGTTGTAGAGGGTAATTACTGTAGAGGAATATAAAAAAACAAATAACTGAGCTGAAGAGTTTATCACAGGAGATGAATTAATGGCCGGCCGCATCAAACCAGTTAGAAAACAGTTGGGTAAGAGCCCTATTGCAACACCGTATTGAGGAATTTGCTACCGTTGTTGAGCACACTTTAAAACGGCCAACCACAAAGTTTGACTTTATTCTCTGGCAGTCGACGAGAGCTACAGGGTTGGGCAAATAAAAGTGACCCGGACAACTGAGTTCCAGAGTGCAAAGAAACATAACAGATGAAAGGGAATACAGTACTAACATGACTATAGCAATTGCTAGAAGTGATCACTATTCATCTCTTGCCACTTTTGGGCCCTGTCAGCAAGTTGCTGAAGAAAGATCGAAGGTCGACTGTTGGAATTGCTATAATCTCATTCGAAATGTTCTGCTGAAATTTCTGGAGACTATGAGGGTTATTTCGATACACCTTAGACTTGAGGGCTCCCCACACGTCATAATCACACACTAACAGATGAGTGACTTGGGTGGCCGCGACCAAACTGACCTCTGCTAACACCTCTTTCAGGTGTGAAGGTTATGTAAACGTGCTTCAGGGTTCAGCCGGCAGTATTGGCAGTTGTTCCATCCTGTAGGTATTTTGCTCCTCAGTTAATGCTGCCCTAAATTGTATCTATACGTCCGAACCACTTCTATTTGCCCCACGCTGTATGATTCTAGCGATAATGTTCACTTAGCAAGTCTAGTGAGAGGAATCAACAAAGAATTTCATTTCACGGAAGAAGTGGGTGGTATACTCGTAGTCCCTCTCAAAGACACCATAAAAGCCAATAACTTATGGGGGGTGTTACTGGAATCATATGGAAGCTTTTTTATGGAACCTCGTATTCTGTAAGGAGTAACAACATACAAGGCTAATTCATTTGCAGGAAAGCGGAATGGATTAGTAAAATACTCCAGACCTCCAGACACAATCAGATAAGGCGGAAACAAAATGGTTCAAATGGCTCTGAGCACTATGGGACTTAACATCTGAGGTCATCAATCCCCTAGAACTTAGAACTACTTAAACCTAACTAACCTAAGGACATCACACACACATCCAATCCCGAGGCAGGATTCGAACCTGCGACCGTAGCGGTCGCGAAGTTCCAGACTGAAGCGCCTAGAACCGCTCCGCCACACCGGCCATCAAGGCGGAAACAGAACTGCAATGAGGTATCATTGCTTTATTCAATAATAAAGCTTGTGTGCCGAATCTTTAAACTTATACTGCGTCTAGAAAGGTGCCACTAAAATAGTGAATTATATTCCTGTTCATGATTAGCGGCACAGCGAATATCTTAACTTTCACAAATTGTCGATTCAGGTTGGAGAAGAAACTGTTTACTATACAAACATCAGATGGCTTAGCCATGGCAAGATATTGAAGTCAGTGTTTGACCTTACAAACGACGAAGGATGGCTGTTAGACTTTGCTTTTCTAGTAGATATAACAGTTAACTTTCATGAACTATCCAAGAAAAAGATTGGCTAGTTAGAACTTTGTATGATTATCTAAAGTTGTTAGAAACAAAGCAACGATTTGGGAATCACAAACAAGAAGCAACATTTTCGTGCAATTTATTTCCCTGTAGCAATGTTGCAAAAATTCTCCCAAATATTTACGCATCATATCTGACGTAAAAGACGAACTGAATAGTAGTTTTCAAAACATTAAGGACAAAAGGCAATCTTCAGAATCTACGTCTCTCTCCATAAACATACCCTTAATCTCAGAGGATTTGCGGAGAGAATGTATCGATTTTCAGTGTGCTTTAGATTTGAAGAACACGTTTAACGAGCTTCTCTTCAAGTCCGTGAAAGCTCAACAGATGTCTACCGGCCGTTGTGTCAACCTCTGCCTTGCAGCGTCATTTGGATGGTATGGAGGGGCATGTGGTCAGCATACCGCTATCTCGGCCGTTTTGTAGACTCTCCAGACAGTGAAGCTGCTGCTGCTATATCAAGTAGCTCCGCATTTGGCATCACGAAGCTGAGTAAACCGTTTACCAGTCCTCCGACCAAAGAAAAAGCCTTGGTAGTACCGGTAATCGAACCCGAGTCTTCCACATGGTAGCCATATCCACTGATACCCTTTCTTCCTCTGTGCTGCACCGAGGCTCGAACTTGGGACCTTTGCCTTTCGTGGGCGTGTGCTGTAACGATTTTTTTTAACTGTAAAGGCAAAGTGATTGTCAGTCCTCAGCTATGAAGGCAGACAGAGCGTTTGATAGTATACCTCAATTACAATTCTCTCCCAAGTATATGCTCAGGGGAAAATATCCTAGCATTAATATTGAAGCAAATATTTTGTTGAATGAAACATGTTGAGAGTACAATGGGATCTAGAAACACCCTGGAAAGTTCACTTCGATTTCCCGCTGCAAGCATCAAACCGGAAGTTAGAAGAGTAGTTCGAGAGGAGAAGTTCCAAGTCTCTCACTGACAGGTAAAATTTTCATGCAGTTTGATCAAACGATATTTTTCCTTTTACATTCGTATTGAAACATGTTCAGTGGTAATTATTTAACTTGAATTATTTAGATCTGAACAGAGCAGGAATTGAGATAAGTACCTTGCCTCACGTAGGCAGCAACATTTTATCGCACCTCGCCAGTTTCTGTATTCAGTTAGTTTGAAAAACCTTTTGTCGACTAAGGTTAACGCCTATGACTTAAGCTCTTAAGAGGCTGTCCATTACCATGGGAAACTGTCAAAGAAGTGTGACAATATTTACGCACTTTGCTGAAAACATGACAAAGGTTGACAGAGCTACTCAAGGCTTGTCAGTGTATATCAATGTTTAACATACTTCCTTCTTAGTTTTCCTCGCATCGTGCACCTGTTTGCAGTGTAGAGTTATAGAGCACGGTACAAGAATGGGTTGTGATTGAAATCAGTCAAATGCAGATGTGCAGGTGTTAAAATTTGTAGGTATATGAAATGGAATGATCACGCAGGGTCAGCTGCAGGTTAATAATTTCAGTGGTAGAATCTTGGGAACAGGCAGTCAACCTACAAAATAGATTGCTTAAAATTTCTCATCTCCTTCTCATATGAGATTTTGTAGCGACCTATCTAGTTTCTACTGGCCAATGCTCTTGAAAGAGGTAACATGAATACATGCGTCATCTTAAAGGGTCCTTCAGATGTTCATTGTAACTGCAATATTTGTGATTCAATACTGATAAGCCAGACCACACATTAATTTCTAATTTCAACAACGTATGGCAATTTCAAAACTAAATCGAAACCAAGAGGTAAAGACGCTACATCGATTCTGCTAAATTTTGCGTAATAGTAATCTTTTTACCGAAATTACTAATTCAACATTGAAAAAAAGAAAAATCAACATATTTAAAGTATATCGTATGTAAAATTACAGGTTTCCGCATAATCTGTTTCTTTCTCTCTCTCTCTCTCTCTCTCTCTCTCTCTCTCTCTCTCTCTCTCTCATTCCTGGCGCTCAAAAACAGCGTAGAGAAAATTGGAAAATACCCAAAATTATTTACTATTCTTTTTGAAAGTTTATCAAATGTTATATTTTTTCAGTAACTCAAACATTGTGATAGTAAAGTTATTATAAAAACAGTTATTATTACACAGTAGAAAGTGGATCCAGAGCTTGCCTACAACAGGAAGTACTGTTCTGATTAATCTGTCCTTACTAGCCTTATAGAAAGATTTAAAGTTCAGTTTTGGCACTGGTTTCTCAATACCATCAAACTGCTGTCACTTATATGCCACGCCCAGTAGGAAATAAGGCATGAAAGCGTATCTTTAAAAGAACTTAAAGATATCACAGATTTTCCATCATAAATGTTTTGAGCATTTATTAATGCTGATTATTGTGCTGCATAAAACATCTCTGCCATAATATTAAACGGAACAATAATTAATTGCTCGGAAAATGTATATTTATATCAATTGTAACCTTTGTCCAATGTTGCGTAAGAGAAAAAGTTTTTTTTTTTTTCCTCGAATGGGTGATCTGTGGTCTGGTGGATGAGCGGGTAAATATCGGACTAACAAAATTTCGGTTTTCGCGTCCTAGTGAGTTGGAGAATATTTTTTTTGGTTATTACCACTTGTTTCACTTTCAGCGCCGTTTTGTGTATGTTAAAAAAAAGTCGTTGGAAGTCCCCTGCGGAAATATTGAGCCATGTGCCTATACAGCGAACCATAATTGCAAATATGTTTGCCGGTGAAAAATTTTCACCACGAACTGACGTCTCGATTATGTTACATGAATATTCGATGAGATTCATGTTGGGCGACTGGAAGGCCAAATCATTCGCTCGAATTGTCCAGAATGTTCTTCAAACCAGTCGTGAACAGTTATGGCCAGGCGAGATAACGCATTGTCATCCACAACAATTCCATCGTTTTTTGGGAAAATGCGTCCATGGATGGCTGCAAATGGTATCCAAGTACATAACCATTTCCAGTCAATGACCGGTTCAGTTTGACCAGTGGAGCTGATCCATCCCATGTAAACACAGCCCACGCAATTGTGGAGCAACCACCAGCTTGCACAATGCCCAGTTGACAACTTGGGTCAATGGCTTCGAGGGGTCTGTGCCACACTCGAATCCTACCATCAGCTCTTACTATCTGAAATCGAGACTCATCTGAAAAAGCCACGGTTTTCCAGTCGTCTAGAGTCCAACTGATATCTTGACGAACCTAGGAGAGGCGGTACGCGTCGTGTTGTGTTGTTAGCAGAGGAACTCGATCAGTCGTCTCCTGCCATAGCCCATTAACACCAGTTTTATCCGCCCTGTCCCAACGAATACGTTTGTCGTACGTCTCACACTTATTTCTGCGATTAATTAACGCTGTGTTGTTTCTCTGTTAGCACTGACAGTTCTATGCAAACGTACCTGCTGTCAGTCGTTAAGTGAATGCCGTCGACCACTGCGTTGTCCGTGGCGCAGGTAATGCCTGAAATTTGGTATTTTCGGCACATTCTTGACACTGCCGTGTGGCTAGGGCCTCCCGTCGGGTAGACCGTTCGCCTGGTGCAAGTCTTTCGAGTTGACGCCACTTCGGCGACTTGCGTGTCGGTGGGGATGAAATTATGATTATAAGGACAACACAGCACCCAGTCCCTGAGCGGAGAAAATCTCCGACCCAGTCGGGAGTTGAAACCGGGCCGTTAGGTGTGACACTCCGTCACGCTGACCACTCAGTTACCAGGGGCGGACACTCTTGACTGGATTCCCCAATGATTTCCGAAATGGTGCGAGTAGCTCTAATTACCGTTGTGCATTCAAAGTTTGTTAAAATATATCGTGAGTCCATAATCACGTGCGATACCTTTTCTCATTAATCATTTGAATACAAACGAAAGGGCCGCCAGTGCTCTGCCCTTTTATACACGATACTACCTCCATGTTTATATGTGCACATCGGTATCCCATGACTTTTGTCACATCAGTGTTTATGTCGACCTCAGAGTGAGGGACTGAAACAGTCGACATGTCTCCTTAATGAAGTAAATAAAAATGGTGATTGTATTCTACTTGTGTATGTAACTTCTGAAGCAAGATAAATATTTGACAATTAAAGATACTACCTCCCAAAACTTTAGCACTTATCAACAGCCCAATGTTTCCGTGACAAAAAATAAAAACACCTACAGCCGTAGGACGGCTGAAGGTGTTTTTATTTTTTGTCACAATAGTAAACGGCCGTCGTCCCAGAGACGACCTGCTAAAAGCATGGACATACAAAAGTTCAATGTTACGTTAATGTGTTTTTCAAGTGAAAATCGTTGGGATGAGAGGAAGACTAGCTTTAACGTCTAGTCGTTGACGAAATCATCACAGATGGAGACAAGTTCGGAATGGATAAGAATAATCTGATTTAACTGCATTTTCACCATATTTCGTCTCGTAATAAATTCGTAATTTTTCTTGGTTGTTTTTCTTCTCAATTCTGTTTGAGTAATTCGTTTATTTCCAAACTAGCAGGCATGGAGAATGGCCAACGGCCTTTCCGCAGTGGTAACACCGGTTCCCGTCAGATCACCGAAGTTAAGCGCTGCCGGTCTGGGCTAGCACTTGGATGGGTGACCATACTGTCTGGCGAGCACTGTTGGCAAGTGGGGCACACTCAGCTCTCGTGAGGCAAACTTAGGGGCTACTTGGCTGAGAAGTAGCGGCTCCGGTCTCGGAAACTGACATACGGCCGGAAGAGCGGTGTGCTGACCACATGCCCTTCCATAAAAATGGCTCTAAGCGCTATGGGAGTTAACATCTGAGGTCATCTGTCACCTAGACTTAGAACTACTTAAACCTAACTAACCTAAGGACATCACACACATCAATGCCCGATGCAGGATTTGAACCGGCGACCATAGCAGCAGCGCGGTTCCGGACTGAAGCACCTAGAACCGCTCGGCCACAGCGGCCGTCTGCCTCTCCGTATAGGCGCTGCTCATGAATGGTTGTTTACTTGTTTGGGCGGGTTTAGTGACATCACTGAACAACGAGACTGTGTCTGTGATACAATATCCATAGTTAACGTCTATCTTCAGGAGTTGTGGGAACTGGGGTGATGCAAAACTTTTTTGATGTGTGTGTGCATGTTCTTCATATCCTCCTAAACCACTTCACCGAATTCAAACAAACTCAGTTCACATATCCCTCACTGTCAGGTAACAGTCGCTATCTTGGTAAGAGCCACCTATTTATCACAGTTCAGGAGATACGATGTGAAACAATGAGGTGTATGAAAAACTACAGCATCGCACATGACGTTCAAATTTAGTACTTCTTTGCTGCTAACTCTATTCGCAACATGTTTCTCAGATAGTATCCACAAATATCGCTGCAAGAAATTGCAAAAATACTTGTTCAACAGATACGACGTCATAAACGCTGGCTTGAAAAAAAAATCCTAAAATGAAAAGCGTGAGGTCATCCACATGAGTGCTAAAAGAAATCCGCTAAACTTCGGCTACATGATAAATCAATCAAATTTAAAGGCCGTAATTTCAACTATATACTTACGGACTTAAAGAAGTGGTTCTCTTTTCTCCAAAGGTCTCTTTAATTTTCCCGTAGGCAGTATCTTTCCCCTAGTGATATGTGGCTATACATCTTTACACGTGTCCTCTGGCCATCCCTGCTTAGCCATTTTGCACTTCCTGTCGATCTCATTTTGGAGACGTTTGTATTCCTTTTTGCATGCTTCAGTTACTCCATTTTTATATTTTCTCCTTTAATCAATTGAATTCAATACCTCTTCTGTTACCGAAGGATTTCCACTAGTCCTCGTCTTTTTACCTACTCGAACCTCTGCTGCCTTCACTATTTCATCCCTCAAAGTTACCCATTCGTCTTCTACTGTATTTCCTTCCCCCGTTCTTGTCAATCGTTCTCTAATGTTCTCTCTGAAACTCTTTACAAATTCTGGTTCTTTCTGTTTATCCAGGACCCATCTCCTGAAATTCCCATCCTTTTGTAGTTTCTTCACTTTTAATTTACAGCTCATAACCAATAGATTGTGGTCAGAGTCCACATCTGCCTCGGGGATTGTCTTACAAATTAAAACCTGGTTCCTAAATCTCCGTCTTATCATTATATAATCTATTTGAAACCTTCCAGTGTCTCTAAACCTCTTTCAGAATCAGATGGAAAACCAGTTCTAAGCAAAGAAGGGAAGGCAGAAAGGTGGAAAGAGTATATAGAAGGTCTATACAAGGGCGATGTTCTTGAGGACAGTATTAAGGAAATGGAAGACGACTTAGATGGAGATGAAAAGCCAGATATGATACTGTATGAAGCGTTTGACAGAGCACTGAAAGATCTAAGCCGAAACAAGACCCCAGGTGTAGACGACATTACATTAGAACTACCGATAGCCCAGGGAGAACCAGCCCTGACAGAACTCTACCGTCTGGTGAGCAAGATGTATGAGACAGGTGAAATGCCCTGAGACTCCAAAAAGAATAATCCCAAGAAAGTAAGTGTTGTCAGGTGTGAAAATTACCGAACTATCAGTTTAATAAATCACGGCTGGAAAATACTAACACGAGTTTTTTACAGACGAATGGAAAAAATGGTAGAAGCCGACCTCGGGGAAAATCAGTTTGGATTCCGTAGAAATGTTGGAACACGTGAGGCAATACTGACCCTACGACTCATCTTAGAAGATAGATTAAGGAAGGCCAACTCAACGTTTTTAGCTTTTATAGACATAGAGAAAGCTTTTGACAACGTTAACCGGAATACCCTCTTTCAAATGCCGAAGGTGGCAGGTGTAAAATAGAGGGAGCGAAAGGCTATTTACAATTTGTGCAGAAACCAGATAGCAGTTATAAGAGTCGAGGGTCCTGAAAGGGAAGCAGTGATAGAGAAGGGAGTGAGACTGCGTTGTAGTCAATCTACGATGGTATACAATCTGTATATTGAGCAAGCACTAAAGGAAACAAAAGAAAAATTGGGAGTAGAATTTAAAATCCATGGAGAAGAAGTAAAAACTTTGAGGTTCGCCGATGACATTGTAATTCTGTCATAGACAGCAAAGGACCTGGGAGAGCAGCTGAACGGAATGGACAGTGCCTTGAAAGGAGGATTTAAGATTAACATCAACAAAAGCAAAACGAGGATAATGGAATGTAGTCGAATTAAATCAGGTGATACTGAAGGATTTAGATTAGGAACTGAGACGCTTAAAGTAGTATATGTGTTTTTCTATTTGGGGAGCAAAATAACCGATTATGGTGGAAGTAGAGAGGATATAAAATGTAGACTGGAAATGGCGAGGAAAGCGTTTCTGAAGAAGAAATAGATTCGATTATAGATTTAAGTTTGAGGAAGTCTTTTCCGAAATTATTTGTATGGAGTGTAGTCACGTATGGAAGTGAAATATGGATGATAAATAGTTTAGACAAGAAGAGAATAGAAGCTTTCAAAATGTGGTGCTACATCAGAATGCTGAAGATTTGGTGGGAAGTTCTGAATGGAATTATGAAGAAGAGAAATTTGCGGCACAATTTGACTAGAAGAAGGGATCGGTTGGTAAGACACATTCTGAGGTATCAAAATCGCTTTGTAGCATCTGTATTTATAGACTTGTAAATTATGTATATTTCTTTGTGAGAGTGTTTCATAATTTCAAGGGTGTTTTCACGAATACACGGAAATGAAATTTTTTCGGTATTACACTACAATCGCAGTTCTTTTTTCTGTCCGTTTCTAGTAGGAAACCGAAAAAATGAATATGTGTACAACACGTGGTTGTCAGCTAGTCCATTAACATTGTTGAACGATTGTCCCAGAATCCCGAGCTTCGTATAAACCAGACCCATTTATGGTTGCCTGTTTAACGGCTTGCAGGGCAACAAAAGCGTGATTTTCAGTATTTCGTGAAATTATTGGCAGAAATTAAAAATTTCTGATGTTGCCGTAGTCTTGTTAGTATCTTACGTTAAAAGTTTAACACAATAAGACAACTATTACATTTTCTAACTGTTAGAAACTGCGTGTTTGCCTCGAGGCAACGTAATGACGGCACGCAAGTTTCGGGACTTCATTCATCCAATATTTGAGAATGAGAGCACTTAGCGTCTTCAGCGAACTTAACGTCTAATTTATAACGCTTTCGAAACTTTTTCTGGCCGACAACCCCCCCCCCCCCCCAGCAAACGACGAAAGGACAAAAGTTTATCGCTTACTACATTTGCATTTGCACTGTCCATGCAGTGAAACGGCAGCATAACTCACGATGTTTTCATTTATTACTTCTTTACTACTAATTCTGTAAAATTACATCGTTGCACGACCCATACTTTAGGAGACATGACGTCATAAACGTGAAAAACTGGCTTTTGCCTAAAATGGCGCGCAATAACTCTTCATCGGGTATGACATTTTAATTCATTATTTCTTTACTTATAGCTCAATTCGCAACACGCTTTGGATACAGTATTTACATATATTACTGAATGTATCCGCAAAATTATATCATTGTACGGTACATAGTTCAAGAGACATGTCGTTATAAACATTGATATGCATGATAGAGCAGTTTTTGCTTGAAATGCAGCGGAAATTACCCAGTTTATGTTAATCAGATCTTTCGTAACGAGAGCACTTAGCGCTTACCTAAACTTCTCCTCGGTTACATACTTAATAACAGTTATTTAACAGACTGAGTCATTTGTAAAGTAATCAGACATGTGAAGGATTTTTTGTTTTGTTTTGGTTTTTTATTTTTTTTTTTTTTCACATGGGCAAAGTCATCGAACTTTGTCGTTGATACATGTTCCTTTTCTACATAGCTTTAAAAGTGGTAAAAGCAGGGTCAACATTGCAAGGTGTTATGAAATACCTCAGAGTTACTTACTTTCAAACCGAAAATAAACAACTGAGTTACAACTCATAAAACAATAATCTAACAGTAGTTATTCTGATGACGTGTAGAAAAGGAATCCGATCGACGTGTTATCTCGGAAGAAGCTCTTAACAGCGGTACACTGGGCGTGACGCTGCTGACAGGTACTTCACACAAACAGAACGCGGTTTCTTTAGAAGTGATAACGACTACACGATAGCAAATTTACCTTCACAGGCCCTTACGTAACATATTTCGATGGATAACGGTACTCTGCGCTAAGTTTTTAATATTCTGCCGTTTATTTAGCTCCGAATAAAGATCACGCCTTTGCCTGACAAGAAAATTTCTCGCCATATGACAAAAATTATGCTATGACGGCTTATCTTATGAACACTAAGCCAATCGAATGTTAAGTTTGCGGTTTTTGTTTCCAGAAACAATTTTCCATCCCTCTAGTTTCGCGCTGAGGTGTTGTCAATTCTAAGCTGACCTTACTCAAAACAAAGATGTAGTCTTTAAAAGCAAATGTTGATGGGGTATGTAAAATTAGAATCAAGCACGTCACTGCGCTGCACTGTAACGGAAGAGAATAAGCTAAGAGTAGGATTTTAAGCGATCCCATATTCTTCAACAAATGGCACTAGCATCCGTGTTACACCCGAATATCACTGATACTCATTCACAAAACCATTACTATTTAATTTTCTTTTACCTAGGTAAAACTGTTTCATCTCAATCCAGTTGCAGCATCACCAGTCCTACTGAACTTAATCCACACCACAAGCAAAATTATATCATGTTCCTTTGTCCCGATCTTCGGGTTATGACATATTGCACTGCACTCTCCAATTATCAACATCGCGTCCCTTCCATTCCCACTTCCACAGTCATCCTCACGATCCCACACCATTCAGCCCTCTACTTGGAGCTCCTGGAGCTTGACACTGTTCTCCACTAACCTGCCATACCAGAAACACACCATCATCCAACATAATATGGACATTATGATGTTCACCTTGAAAATATATCATCATTATATCAAGCTTATCAGCCCAACGTTTTCCATGTTTGGTTTCAACAATATTGCACGCAAAAAAAAGAAAAACATGTATTACTGACGAACATTCTGCTGCCAGCTCTCCCTCCTGTTTTACACGGAGAAGTTCGTGTTAAGGAAAAACAGTCTCGAAACGCTCGAGATATTACTTGGAAATAAAGAAGGGTGATCAGTTCACGAAAAAAACTACGGCTCAAATGATCGTTTTCCTTCTTCCAGTGGGACATTGTATGTTACTAGCTAAACGGCAGCTGAAGTAAAACTGAAAGAAAGACCTCCAGCTATTGCTGTGGTACCTAGAGGCAGTTCTATGCATGTTCAGCAGCAAGCTATTATATGTACACATAGAATCTCTTACAGCAGAAATAGAAAGAATTGTCATATGGTTACCTTCCAAGAGGTTTCTGTTCGGTATTAGTGAGCTGTTGTTTACACATTCTACATCTACATCTACATGGTTTCTCTGCAATTCACACTCAAGTGCTTGGCAGAGGGTTCATCGAACCATTTTCATACTACTTCTCTACCATTCCACTCTCGAATGGATCGTGGGAAAAAGGAACACACAAATCTTTCCGTTCGAGCTCTGATTTCTTTTATTTTATTTTGATGTTCATTTCTCCCTACGTAGGTGGGTGTCAACAAAATATTTTCGCATTCGGAAGAGAAAGTGGGTGATTGAAATTTCGTAAATAGATCTCGCAGCAAAGAAAACCGCCTTTGTTTCAGTGACTGCCACCCCAACTCGTGTATCATATCAGTGACACTCTCAGCCCTATTGCGCGATAAAACGAAACGGGCTGCCCTTCTTTGCCTTTTTTCGATGTGCTCCGTCAATCCTACGTAATAATGATGCCACACTGCGCAACAGTATTCCAGCAAAGGACGGACAAGTGTAATGTAGGCTGTCTCTTTAGTGAGTTTGTCGCATCTTCTAAGTGTTCTGCCAACAAAGCGCAGTCTTTGTTTCGCCTTCCCCACAGTAGTATCTATGTGGTCTTTCCAATTTAAGTTTCTCGTAATTGTAATTCCTAGGTATTTAGTCGCATTGAAGCCCTTAGATATGTGCGATTTATCATATACCCAAAATTTATCGGATTTCTCACCATACATAAACTCTCTCTAGATCATTTTTTAATTGGAATTGATTGATGATTTTACTAGACGGTAAATTACAGCGTCGTCAAACAATCTAAGGGGGCTGCTCAGGTTATCACCTAGATAATTTATGTAACTCAGGAACAGTAGAGGACCTATGACACTACATTGCAGAACAGAGATATTACTTCTACTCGATGATTTACCGTCTATCACTACGAACAGTGACTTCTCTTAGAGGAAATCACGAATCCAGTCACACTGTAAAAAGTATAAATAAATATAGGAATAAATTTGTGTCAAAACTGTAAAGATGATTTGATAATGTCTACTCACAGACTATCAATAATCTAAGTGGATGTTAGTTGAGTGATGATGTAACGATCACTTGAGCTATAGGCAGTGATGGTAAACGGCAGCACAGAGGCGCTATGTTTCAAAAGGTTCATAAAGCCTGCAATAGTTCGTTCAAATGAACTGAGGTATGTTCTTGCACATGAACATGTTTTTGACGTTTAGGTTGCGTTCAACTAGAGTAAAGATTTCCATATTTTCATTATATTGACTCAAGTCCAAGGAAATCGCAAATTAAACGTTAAAAATAATGAAAAACCTTAAACGTTGATAAGAAAAACGCTTTTGTGTCTAGTGAAATAAAGGTCTCTTCAATGAAGTGAGAAAATCAGCTTTGATGGAGGTGTCCGGCAAACATTTACATTACATGTAGTCCATTCTCGGCAGCGGTGAAGGAAGTTTTCAGGTCCTTAAACAGGGTGACCGAAGAAGCGATAGTCATCCCTGATTGTTCGCTCTACTTCTCTGCGTCACTCGTACCAACACATCAACCCAACCACATCCCATCCCAACGGAACCGCTTCCCCCGACCTAACCACCAAATCCTCCATTCCAGTTATAAAAGAATAGTTGTCAAGTCTTTGAAGGTAGCACTTGAGATACGAATTCTCACATCCAGGTACTGATGGCTCCAGTTTGCCGATATCGATACGTTTAAATGTCTGTACATGAGGTGCATATGGAGCCTGAAGACGGCGCACTGAATTGCCGAAACTGGTTGTGGAAATAAAATAAAATAACGTCCCAAACTGCACGGCTGGTTGGCGATTTTCCTTGTTAAATAATGAAATACTGTTCTTTCTTTCCTTGTCTGGGTTTCTGCACTCTTCCCCCGCCCCCCTACTCCATCCTGCCGCCCACTTTTTTTTTTTTTTTTTTAGTATGGAGCGGAATGTACCTAACGCGGAGACGGATGCAAATTTTAGGACTTATTTAATAATTCACTGTATAATGCGGAGAAGAACTGACACAGTACTACTGTATTACAATCCACATCAGTTATTCACGACTCTAAAAGGATGCAACTTTTACTGACAATGTTGTTAAGGGGAGCAAAATCAAGAAAAGAGGTACGGCGCAGCGCCCCACTGTGGGTGTGGACATCAAAACGTGCCTCTTGTGCAGCAACGGACAAGTTACCCGCTGTGTAGGCAAATAAAAGGAAATGGTTCATTCGTGAGCGCTCTGTTTGCCGGCGTTTCTCGTTTTCAATTATTACTGACGAGAACCGACGCACCTACGAACACTGCCGCAATCTGCGCAGTTAAAGTGGTGGGTGTTGTTCCGTTAAACAGTGGTTTTACCCGGCAAGGTCAAGCACTCCTGCATTATTTCCCACGAGTTTCAATTGACTAGTAGCACTTTACGTGATAACATGATGTCGAACAAACAGTATATGTCGCTACCACTACATGAAAAGATTAAGGTAATCAAAGCAAGCGACAAACTTTCTGTGCGTGAAATAATGTTGCGTTTCAAGTGCGGTAAAACGTAAACTTTGGTACTTTAAGGAACACGGATAAGATACGGGATGAGTGGATGAAAGGGATGGGACAAACTAAAAGCAAGGCGAAGAAGATGGGAAATTAAGAAATTAATGGGAGAGTATGGGAAGTTCGCAAGTGCGCGGGCGAAAAACTTACCTTTGCCTGGATCCCAGGTTGCAAAGTGAGGCTCTGAAAGTTGCTAAGGAGATTAGAAATATGAAGTTTGAGGTATGCACTGGATGGTTTGACAGTTTCAGAGCTAAGCATAACATCGTGTGGAATGAAGTGTGGGGGAAGCTATGGATGGGAAGGAAAATATAGCAACACAAGGGAAAACAATACTGTAAAACCTACGTGCGAATTATGACCCGAAAGACGTATTCAGTGGCGATTGAAGGGGACCGTTCCATTGAGCACTGCCTTCAAAATCTGTAGCAGTTTGTGGTGGGAAGTTCACCGGTGGAAAAGTGTCCAAGGAAAGACTCACTGAACATGTGAGGTGAAATGGAAAAGACACTGGTGACTGGAAAGACGGCAAACAGCGCTGTTTCAAAAACATGGACGTCAGTAACCTTCCAGTCAAATGGTGAAGCAATAAAAAGGCGTGGGTCGAGAGTCGTATTTTGCAAGATCGGCTGGGCTCTTTCGATGCCAGAATGCAAAAAAGTAAACATCCAAGTTCTTTTCCTGCACGGTTCAAACTGCCGCCCGAAAGTCAAGTTATCAAACGTGAAATTGGCTTGGTTCCTGCCAGTTCAACCAGCCTTACACAACCCATGAATCAGGGGCTATTTACACATTTATGTCCCATTATAGGCCATTACTGATGCAATGTCTTATTCTTAGTGTTGAAGAAGCTGAAAGTATATTTGCTCTTGCACAGTCAGTTTCTGTCCTGGATGCAGAAAACTGGTTTGGCTTCGCAGTAAGGGAAATAAAGCCCGAAACTATTCCCAAGTACTGCATCAAAGCGGGGCTTGGAGATCAAGGAGAAGTCGCTTCTGTGGCCATCGAAGCTGAAGGAAATGCAGCAGCAGTTGCTGAGTTAATTAAAAAGGCGAATCATTTTACTTCAGCAACAGAGTTAATAGAAATCTGCAGTACAGAAGATGATGAAGAAGATGCAAAGGAACAAGAAGAGGAGCAAAATGATGTCGACGGAAAAATTAATACGCCTGAAAAGGTGTTGCATGCATAACGATGTTATGCAATTTGCGGAGTACAAATGTTCTCGCAAGCTGTTGGACAGTGCAAAAAATTGCGTAGATGAAAAAAACAATTTTGAACAGGAAATTCAAACAGCTTTCCCTCCTTGATAAGTAGCGAAAAAGTGAAATGTAAAGCAAATAAACACGGGAATAATATTTACGTACATGCAACAATAAACTAAATTACACATAGAGTAAAAATACAGAAATGTCGTATTATTTAACAATTGGTGTAATGTTCTAGTGTTTTATTGTACAATGTATAGTAAATGAACATCTACTGCGAAGGAGTGAAGGTACGTAAATACATGTATAATTACAACTTTATACTTTTGTGCATTATACCTGATAAATTTTATGTATATTAGGATCTAGAAGAGCAACTGAACGGGATAGTGTCTTGAAAAGAGGATATCAGTTGAACATAAACAAAAGCAAAAATAGGATAATGCAACGTAATCGAATTAAATCGGGTGGTGCTCAGGGAATTAGATAATAAAATGAGACGCTTAAAGTAGTAAATGAGTTTTGCTATTTGGGAAGCAAAATAACTGATGATGGTCGAAGTAGAGAGGATATAAAATGTAGACTGGCAATGGGAAGGAAAGCGTTTCTGAAGAAGAGAAATTTGTTAACATCGAGTATTGATTTAAGTGTCAGGAAGTCGTTTCTGAAAGTATTTGTGTGGAGTGTAGCCATGTATGGAAGTGAAACATGTACGATAAATAGTTTAGACAAGAAGAGAATAGAAGCTTTCGAAATGTGCTGCTACAGAAGAATGCTGAAGATCAGATGGGTAGATCACATAACTAATGAGGAGGTATTAAACAGAATTGGAGAGAAGAGGAGTTTGTGGCACAATTTGCTAGAAGAAAGGATCGCTTGGTAGGACGTATTCCGAGGCGTTAAGGGATCACCAATTTAGTAATGGAGGGCAGCGTGTAGGGTAAAAATCGTAGAGGGAGACCAAGAGATAAATAAACTAAACAGGTTCAGAAGGATGTAGGGAGATGAAGAAGCTTGCACAGGATAGAGTAACATGAAGAGCTAGTCTCCGGACTGAAGACCGCAACAAACGCAAGTGAGTTTTGTGTAATCTGGAAACTTTCCCAATTTGGAAAACTGGAAAATTGTTTTAGTCTCATGCAATTCCGTTTTGTATTTATATCTACCGTCGTCAATTGACTGCTTTTTGGAAGACAGGCGAGTGACGGAATACGTTCATGGAACATACCGGAAACACTTCGTTTTGCGGGATACCTCGAATGCACATGCACTGTATCTCAAAGTAGACTTATTTTCTGTTTGAAATCACCGTTTTTTTAATATAATTTTACGGCCAGTTACAGAGTAGCCAGTCTTAACAGAACTGCCATATGGCTATAAACAATTCTTTTAAGCATTTCCCTTTAAAAAATATGTTTGTAAATCCAGAAAATCCTAAGCCGGCTGCGGTGGCCGAGCGGTTCTAGGGGCTTCAGTCCGGGACCACGCGACAGGTACGGTAGCAGGGTCGAGTCCTGCCTCGGGCTTGGAAGTGTGTGATGTCCTTAGGTTTGAGTAGTTCTAAGTTCTAGGGGACTGATGACCTCAGATGTTAAGTCCCATAGTGCTCAGAGTCAGAAAATTCTAATTGATATTTTATGTTTAATGCTTTGGAATGTTTCATGTATAAATTATTTCAACATTGCCTTTTAAATTCATTAGCTCGTGTAACATTATAGGTGTTGTACACCAATCAGATCCCTTTTAAAATTTTTATATGAAACTACCGAAAGCTAGCATGGCATAAGAATATGATAGTAAACTGATTAAAATGAAGTGTATTTGCAGCTTTGAATATGGACAACCATCAGCTGTGTAATGAAATGACGTCAATGAAAATTTATGGTGAACCACTACTCGAATCCGGTTTTCTCTCTTATCGAGAGCTGTCGCCTTGTCATTAGGCTATTCGGACCCGACTCAGGGCCACAATCAAACTTCCGTACGTCGTCAACCATGTGTCTACAACCAGTGTCCGTACATCCATTATGCATATTCCTGTATGGTGGAGACATTTTAATTGAAACTCGCCTGCCTGGCGTCAGCAGATAAATACGATATTGCAGTGCCTGTGTCATTCACACGTTCACGCTTCCCACGCCCGGGTTCCCGGGTTCGATTCCCGGTGGGTCAGGGATTTTCTCTGCCTCGTGATGACTGGGTGTTGTGTGATGTGCTTAGGTTAGTTAGGTTTAAGTAGTTCTAAGTTCTAGGGGACTGATGACCATAGATGTTGAGTCCCATAGTGCTCAGAGCCATTTGAACCATTTTTTTCTTAACAGAAGTCCTGTCGTCCTATCTCTACTTCTTATCAGTGTTTTCCATATATTCTCTTCCTTGCCAATTCTGCGTATAACAGCCTCATTTCTTACCTTATCAGTCCACATATACTCAACATTCTCATGTACCATAAAATCTCAAATACACTACTAGCCATTAAAATTGCTACACCACGAATAGAACGTGCTACAGAAGCAAAATTTAACCAACAGGAAGAAGATGCTGTGATATGCAAATGATTAGCTTTTCAGAGCATTCACACAAAGTTGGCGCCGGTGGCGACACCTACAACGTGCTGAAATGAGGAAAGTTTCCAACCGATTTCGCATACACAAACAGCATTAGACCTGCGTTGTCTGGTGAATCGTTGTTGTGATGCCTCGTGTAAGGAGGATAAATGTGTACCAACATGTCTCCGACTTTGATAGAGGTCAGATTGTAGCCTATCGCGATTGCGGTTTATCATTTCGCGACATTGCTGCTCGCTTTGGTCGAGATCCAATGACTGTTAGCAGAATATGGAAACGGTGGGTTCAGGAGGGTAATACGGAACGCCGTGCTGGATCCCGACGGCCTCGTATCACTAGCAGTAGAGATGACAGGCATCTTCTTCTCATGGCTGTAACGGATCGTGCAGCCACGTATCGATCCCTGATTCAACAGATGGGGACGTTTGCAAGACAACAACCATCTGCACGAACAGTTCGACGACGTCTGCAGCAGCATGGACCATCAGCTCGAGGACCATGGCTGCGATTACAATTGACGCTGCATCACAGACAGGAGCGCCTGCGATGGTGTACTCAACGACGAACCTGGTTGCACGAATGGCAAAACGTCATTTTTTCGGATGAATCCATGTTCTGTTTACAGTATCATGATGGTCGCATCCGTGTTTGGCGACATCGCGGTGAACGCACATTGGTGTATTCGTCATCGCCATACTGGCGTATCACCCGTGTTCAGATGTGTTACGACCTGTGGCTCTACCCTTCAGTCGATCCCTGCTTAACCCTACATTTCAGCAGGATAATGCACGACCGCATGTTGCAGATCCTGTACGGGTCTTTCTAGATACAGAAAATGTTCGACTGCTGCACTTACCAGCACATTCTCCAGATCTCTCACCAATTCAAAACGGCTGCTCAATGGTGGCCGAGCAACTGGCTCGTCACAATACGCGAGTCACTACTCTTGATGAACTGTGGTATCGTGTTGAAGCTGCCTGGGCAGCTGTACATGTACACGCCATCCAAGCTCTGTTTGACTCAATGCCCAGGCGTATCAAGGCCGTTATTACGGTCAGAGGTGGTTGTTCTGGGTACTGATTTATCCGGATCTATGCAACCAAATTGCTTGAAAATGTAATCACATGTCAGTTCTAGTATAATATATTTGTCGAATGAATACCCGTTTATCATCTGCATTTCTTCTTGTGTAGAAATTTTAATGGCCAGTAGTGTACATGCATGTCCGAAGGAACGTTGCATCGTTCTCCTGCAATAACGTATCGCATGAAAGTGGCGTGGAACTGACAGTTTCTTTAACACTAGTTACTCTGTAATTAGTATGTTATACAACTTTGGAATTAGATGCAGAATACTTTCATCTTTGTAACAATGTAGACATGGAATTATTACAGCGTACTTGCTACTTAAAAAAATTGTGTAACCGTTCTGAAAATAGGCGATATTGCCAGAAAACGGTCCTGAAATAGTGAAGAAAGAGCGATTGGCATATAAATGAGTCTATTTCGAGCAAATAAGGGTCCCGGATAACTCCCTATGACACATATGTCTAATTTTGTTAAACATATATGAGTTGGTGGGTTGGTTTGGGGGGTGGGAGGGGAGGTGTCTAAACAGCGAGGTCAGGGTCCCATCAAACAATAGACCTGAGTAGTTAATGGAAAGACTTAATGGACCAAATTTGAAAGTATGCCGTTCAATAAGTTTAAATTGTTCAAATGGCTCTGAGCACTATGGGACTTAACATCTTAGGTCATCAGTCCCCTAGAACTTAGAACTACTTAAACCTAACTAACCTAAGGACAACACACACATCCATGCCCGAGACAGGATTCGAACCTGCGACCGTAGGAGGGAGGAGGAGATTAGTGTTTAACGTCCCGTCGACAACTAGGTCATTAGAGACGGAGCGCAAGCTCCGGTGAGGGAAGGATGGGGAAGGAAATCGGCCGTGCCCTTTCAAAGGAACCATCCCGGCATTTGCCTGAAGCGATTTAGGGAAATCACGGAAAACCTAAATCAGGATGGCCGGAGACGGGATTGAACCGTCGTCCTCCCGAATGCGAGTCCAGTGTGCTAACCACTGCGCCACCTCGCTCGGTTGCGACCGTAGCGGTCGCGTGGTCCCGGACTTAAGCGCCTAGAACTGCTCAGCCATTCCGGCCGGCTTTCCTTGTACAAAAACAATAAAAAATTATATAAACAACCTATTGAAATGAAACAGCACAAATCAACAAGTAACTCATAAAACAAATTGATCAGTTTTTGTATTTAATAAAGTTGAAGTCAGTAGCTTAAAGGACAGTTTAAGAAAATAGCAAAAACGTAACACCTAATGATACTGTAAGGTGAAACTCGAACTCATTCAAAAACTGAAGGTTTTTCGACGAGAAACCTAAAGTTGCATGTTGAAAATGATTAGAAGTGGTAGGAAAACTAACAAATGGCTCATAGAACACACCGGAATGAGAAGACCGACATGAAAACGCAATGAAGAATAGATAGATTTTTTTTTCAGTATATATAACCTAATCAGATTAGGAACTTCAGCCCCTCTCTTAAATAGGACCTGCGTTTCACATATGTAGAATTCTTTCGATTGCTAATTGAAACCCTCAGCTGCTGACAGGTGTTGTTGACATACTTCGATGGGGACAGCTGAACATGTGTGCCCCGACCGGGGTCCGAACCTGGGATCTCCGGCTTATATGGTAGACGCTCTATCCAGCTGAGCCAGCGAGGACACAGATGAATAGCGCGGCTGCAGGGACTTATCCCTTGCACGCTTCCCGTGAGACCCACATTCTCAACTGTCCACAATCTACGTAAGTAATGTTCCCAATAGAAATCTTACGGGAGTCGTCACCTTAGTTGGCGCCAGTAATGAGTGGATGGGCAAAGTGTCTGTTAGAAACATTACGTATGTAGATTGTGGACAGTTGGGAATATGGGTCTCACGGGAAGCGTGCAAGGGATAAGTCCCTGCAGTCGCGCTATTCATCTGTGTGCTCGGTGGCTCAGATGAATTGCCAGCATGGTAGCTCAGCGTGTTTGGTCAGAGGGTTGGCTGCCCTCTGTAATAATAAAAAAAACTGAGTTAATGGATCAACAACGAACTGAAATAGGTGTCTTGCGACATCCAACGAACTAAAACGAACAGATATAAGATTTAAAAAAAAAAAAAAGATGAATAGAGGGACTGCGATGTAAGCAGGAGATCCCTGGTTCGAGTCCCGGTCGGGGCACACATTTTTAGCTGTCACCATCGAGGTATGTCAATAACACCTGTCCGCAGCTGAGGGTTTCAATTAATTATCATTTATTCTAGAGAAGCTGCACGGTCATCAATGGTATCTGTTCTTTCGAGAACTATCTTCATATATAGTATTTTTTCCATCATAGTTAGGCTATGTAAAAATAAGAATAATTTTAATGTGGTAGATAGTAATAAAACAGTATTAACAGAATTAAAATTAATCTGAAAATACATACAGTGAATGTGAATAAACAGTACTGACCAAGAACGACTGTAATTAATACTCTGACGGAAATGAAAACAAAAGAACAAGTTTTGCGACATAAAAGAAAGCTGGTAGGCATGTGCCTATTCAGATTTCGCACCAGAAGCATAAGAGAGACACTAGTGGCGCCATTATGAGGATGCAAAATATGTTTGCTTTAAACACACACAGTACCGATCGTGAGCGTTAGTTCTTATTACCTATGAGACTGGACATGGTGAGTTGACGTAGCCTTTAAGGCAACAAGGTCGCCGTTATCAACACCTCACAGAATTTGAACGAGGTCGTGCTAACAAGGTTACGCGAAGCTGTATGTCCTTTCTGTGATACTGCAGGAGGATTTGGCAGGAATGTAATCACTATACATGATTGCTGGCAGCGGGGGTCATGGGAATGTTCGGTCTCAAGAAGAGCTGGCTCCGGACAGGGAAGAGAGGGGAGACCATCGTGTTCGTTGTATGGCTCTGGCGCATCGTATTGCATCTAGAGCAGCAATCTGAGCAGCAGCTGGCACCACAGTGACGCAACGAATGATACAGATCGGTTACTTTAAGGACAGCTTCGAGGCAGATACCCTGTGACGTGCTTTCCACTGACCCCAAAGCACCTCTATTTGCGGCTTGTGCTGTCAACCGAGAGCTCATTGGAGGGCAAGGTGGAGCTCTTGTCTTTTATTATGAAAGCTAGTTTTACCTCGGTTCCGGTGATGGCCGTATGTTGGTTAAAAGGAGGCCAGTTGAAGGCAGCAACCAGACAGTCTGCGTGCTAGACAAACTGGACGTGCGCTTGGAATTTTGGTCTGGGGTACGATTTCGTATGGCAGCAAGAGCAGTCTCTTGGTTATCCCACACATCCTGACTGCAAAATTGTACGTCGATCTGGTGAATCGAACTGTTAGCCTGGCATTCATGAACAGCATTCCAAGAGTGTTTTCCAACAGGATAACGCTCGGACACATACCACTGTTGGAATCCAACATGGTCTCTAGAATATCGACATGTCCCTTCGGCCTGCTTCATCACCAGATCTTCTCCAGTCGAGCACATGCGGGACATCATTGGTCGACAACTCCAGCGTCATCTACAAACAGCATCGAGCGTCCCTGCATTGACGACCAAGTGCAACAGGCATGGAACTCCATCCCAAAAACTAACATCCGGCACCGTCACAACACAATACGCTCACGTTTGCGAGCTTACATTAAACAGCCTGGTGGTGACACTGATTATTGAAATAGCAGCATTTCACATTTGCAATTGCTTACCTCGCGCTTACATTAACCTGTGATCTTGCCGTGTTAATCACTTAAATATATTCCTAGACAAATATATTTCCGGAATCTCATTCCTCTATATTCATAATTTTTTGGTACTGCGATTTTTTCCACTAGTGTATTCAACTACTAATGCGGCTACTATTGCTACTACTACTTCTAGTGCTTATTATGATAATATCAGTCTCGCGGTTCTAGGCGCTACAGTCTGGAGCCGAACGACCGCTACGGTCGCAGGTTCTAATCCTGCTTCGGGCATGGATGTGTGTGATGTCTTTAGGTTAGTTAGGTTTAATTAGTTCTAAGTTCTAGGCGACTGATGACCACAGATGTTAAGTCGCATAGTGCTCAGAGCCATTTTTTGGTAATATTAATAATAGCGATGTTAGCAGATCCAAAATATATTTGTATGAGTGCAAAAGTGATCTTTTCTGACATTAGTAGAGAAATTTAGATGCACTGGACCATCTAACAACAATTTTAAGTGAGGAAGGTCTGGTTGGAAATTAGGGTGTAACGCAGTAACTAGAGCGTACAGAGACAAAGGTAGTTGTTCAAAAATGGTTCATATGGCTTTGAGCACTAGGGGACTTAACAACTGAGGTCATCAGTCCCCTAGAACTTAGAACTACTTAAACCTAACTAAACTAAGGACATCACACACATCCATGCCCAAGGCAGGATTCGAACCTGCGAACGTAGCAGTCGAGCGGTTCCGGACTGAAGCGCATAGAACTGCTCGGCCACTACGGCCAGCAAAGGTAGTTGTTGTTGTAGCCTCAATAGATATGTCATTAGCTGTCTTTTGACGTTGGAGGTGTTATCCAGTTCTCTGACATACTGAGGGAGTTTGTGAAATATGTCCAATTTAGTTTTTCATCTGTTATTACAGCTAGACTCTTTGCAGAGGGAGAGAATTTTATATTTGTCCAATTTAGGTGAAAATATGATGGGGATTCCTGATATTTCAGGCTAATGAGCCTAGAATGACCTACCAGGACCGCTTGCGTTTTTGATGGGTTGAGTTTCAACCCTATATTCAATGCGTGTTTTGCTAGTGCACACAGGTCAATATTGAAATTGTGAGATAATTATCTGTAGGTTTATTGGTTTTGCACTTATATATAACTGGAAGTCATCAGTATACATGTAATATGTACAGCAGGACAAAACTGATGACACATCATTGGCGTACAACTAAAGGAGTATAGGACCTAGTACCAATCCCTGCGCTACACTTGATACTACTTGTCTCCACTGTGACGTGACACTACAAAATATAGAGGCCTAACATGGACGGATATAGTTGAAGATCATGAGATAGGATCTAACAATGGATGTCAAACAACTGATGTGGAAATATATGACCACAATTTATGGATGTAATTAAACCAATTTTATTTAATTATTCAGTATACCTGAAACAGGTCTCACTATACCTACTCATTATGACATACATAAAAATTTTGATACTGTAATAATGCGATAGGTATAACGTTCTAAACTGGTTAAGAAATTAAATTTCTTTTATGCAACTGGTTGGTGATAATTTCGATACATCTTCGTGTAAAATAGTTTTCAGAGTCTGATTGTAATAAAAACTTTTATCGTCCTGAAAACACAGAATTGAACGAATTAAACTGGCGCGTACTTCATATCACTGTTACATGGCACGTTTGATACAGCACAGTACCAGAAAACATGTATGTTCAAACTCGCGTAAAAAAGTTGGAATGGAAGACCCTAAAGCATAGGTAGCCTAGCCAGGATGTTTTCTTCGCCGAGCGCACTGGCCGCTTTCCTCGCTCGTATGTAAGAGCTGTTTGTATTTGTAGAGCGCAGGTGTGTGTAACCGACGCGTATCTATTGTGGTATTGTGTTTATGTTGCACAATGACGATGAGAGAAAGGAAAGGATGGAACCAGGTACCGACGCACAAACTGCTTTTCTCGAATAGCACCGAAGGGGCCACGAAGTTTAACGTCACCATCGGTCTGACGGATCGCCACTAACATTGTCACATGCCTTCCCTTCATATGACACTGCAGAGTGAGCTCGAATATTGAATCCAGGACTTTGGCACAAACTTTGGTGATCAGGAATCTTACCTCACCACTTTTCCTCCCCTTGAGGGACAAATAGTGGCAATGAGAATTTCATCCACCACCTGGATTCGAAGCGGCATACGTCCAACTCGAGCGCCACCGTACGGGAGCGCTTTAGCGTCCTCAGCTACAGAGGTGGAAAATACAGGCGCATTGGCTTCGACAGAAACATATTACTTGCGCGATTTTTGAGTGTGATGATAGGTATTAAATTATTTCATGTGCAATATCCATGGACAGGTTGTCTTCATCAAGTAATAACCTTGACGTGGAAAACAAGTACATCTGACGACACCTAGCGATTTTACATTACCTTTACTACCGCCCAACGTAATACGCAGACGCCATCTCTTATCACGAAAAGGAGTGATAAGCGACCGTTGGGTCAAGTTCGAAAACCACGCCAGAGCCATCTGTAGCGGAGACTACAGATTAAGATGTCACAAATACTTTGCGGAGAGAGGTGGCAGTTATCTGTGGTCGGTTGGAGAACTGAATATCGCCTTCATTTGTATGTTGCACACAAGAATTTTTTTTATTTGTTTCCAGAATAAGATTATCACTCTGCAGCGGAGTGTGCGCTGATATGAAACTGCCTGGCAGATTAAAACTGTGTGCCGGGCCGAGACTCGAACTCGGGACCTTTGCCTTTCGCGGGCAAGTGCTCGACCAACTGAGCTACCGAAGCACCAATCACGCCCCCTCCTCACAGCCCTGGTACAGCACTTGCCCGCGAAGGGCAAAGGTCCCGAGTTCGAGTCTCCGCCCGGTACACAGTTTTAATCTGCCAGGAAATTTTTTATTTGTTGTTCAAATAACAGGTTAACATCTTCAGTATTTTTTTTTTTTTTTTTTTTTTTTTGCAACTGGGCGGCAAAATATAGATCGTTACACGTCGATGATTGCAACATAGATGTTTCGGCCACCAGTAGAAATATGAAAGCAAGTAGCGGTAACCGAAAAAAAAGGTTGCCACACTGTCATGGCTTCCGTACTGTGTTTTTTTTTTATTATGATTGGATAAAACAGGGTTAAAAGTAAAATTGCATTCTGCCCGTACTGCAGTGGGATGAGCTGTCTCTAATCGAATAACCAGACATTGTCATTAGAAGGCTAGTCAACGGAGCAAGCTGCCCGCCGAATTGGTTTACACCAATGAGACATTTAAACATTCAGCATCTATCGGGAGACGCAATAGACTGAAATTGTGCCTTCTAGTGGTCGGCGCCAGTCACAAACACTGGTTAATGACTTAGTCTTCTTAGCTCTAATCCCCTCTAGTACGGGGTCTTTCGGTGCCTTCATCTTTCCTAAAGACAAACTGATTTTCCATTCTTTTGTGTATTATTCTCGTCGGGAACTTGAATGCATCCGCTGTTAAGCTGATTAGGCGATAATTCTCGCGCTTGTCGGCTCTTGCAGTCTTGGAAAATGTGTGTATGATGTTTTTCCGAAAGCCTGACGGTATATCGCCAGACTCATATTTCTAATGAAATATGAAGTAACAGTAGATAAAAATATGAATGCTGCCTTTGTTCACACGTTGATGCTTGGAAACGCAGTTTGAAGCCGCCTGCTGCTATTTCTACGGTTGGTAACGTGCGCCCCTGGCTGCTGCTAACAGCACTGCGGTATCCTCGCGCTGACCTCGCGACGTCTGCAGCCCCAAGAAGCCACCACGACCCGCACCCCCGCCTCCAGAGCGCCGGCCAGCTGTGTGACGCTCCCCCGCTGTTTGCGCAGCGCATTTTATTGGAGGCTCGCCGGAATTCATTATTTGGTTTGCTGAAAAAAGCCCGGCGCGCCCATAAAGACTGCTGTGTGGACAGCGATTATTTTAAAAATTCTCCGGCGCCCCCCCTCTCCGCCGACTACCCCCGGCACAGCCCGGAGTGTGGGGTAGGGCAGAAGCCACGGCAGAGGAGGCAGCGGCGGCGGGTGTTTAAATGCGCGCCGGCAACGCCAGATACGCTGAAACAGGCCTTCCTGATTTATTCCGTGGGAGTGCGGCCATATCCCACAGGAATACGCGTCCGTTAGGGCCGGCTTTGCATGCTCTGCAAGACGCGAAGCGCGCGGCTACGAGCCGACCGCATCGTGTCACTGTCCGTTTGCGTCTGCAAGAAAAATATGACGTGCATCCACCGTTTCACCAACGGGTCACCTTGATTTATAATCTGTCACTCAGAGCGTGCTCAGAAACGAGTGTTTAGCCAATACAAGCCGAATATACAGGGTATTACAAAAAGGTACCGCCAAATTTTCAGGAAACATTCCTCACACACAAATAAAGAAAAGATGTTATGTGGACATGTGTCCGGAAACGCTTAATTTCCATGTTACAGCTCATTTTAGTTTCGTCAGTATGTACTGTACTTCCTCGATTCTGATGATCAAATTGTAAATTTTCACAATCAACATGTGTGGGATGACGAGAATCCGCACGCAATTGTGCAATCACGTCATCAACACATATTTTCTGTGAACGTTTGGGCAGGCATTGTTGGTGATGTCTTGATTGGACCCCATGTTCTTCCACCTACGCTCAATGGAGCACGTTATCATGATTTCACACGGGATACTCTACCTGTGCTGCTAGAACATGTGCCTTTACAAGTACGACACAACATGTGGTTCATGCTCGATGGAGTTCCTGCACATTTCAATCGAAGTGTTCGTACGCTTCTCAACAACAGATTCGGTGACCGATGGATTGGTAGAGGCGGACCAATTCCATGGCCTCCACGCTCTCCTGACCTCAACCCTCTTGACTTTCATTTATAGGGGCATTTGAAAGCTCTAGTCTACGCAACCCAGGTATAAAATGTAGAGACTCTTCGTGCTCGTATTATGGATGGCTGTGATATAATACGCCATTCTCCAGGGCTGCATCAGCGCATCATGGATTCCATGCGACGGAGGGTGGATGCATGTATCCTCGCTAACGGAGGACATTTTGAACGTTTCCTGTAACGCTAGTACCTTCTGTTGCTGTGTGTTTCCATTCCATGATTAATGTGATTTGAAGAGAAGTAATAAAATGAGCTCTAACATGGAAAGTAAGCGTTTCCGGACACATGCCCACATAACATATTTTCTTTCTTTGTGTGTGAGGAATGTTTCCTGAGAGTTTGGCCTTACCTTTTTGTAACACCCTGTATACAACCTTCTATGAAGTGCATTACGAAAGGAAGGGACGGTTGTTTGTACACTGGCGGCGCGACGAAACGAAAATTGGTAGGCGTGTTTCTACATCTGAAAGATGACGCCTCAGTAGCATAATAGGATGCAAATAAGGTTTGCTTTAAACAGACTGTCGTGAGCGTTAGTGACCTTCGAGATTCGACGTGATGGGCTGATGTTAGTCAAGCCTTTAAGGCGACAAAGATGCCATTAACAACTCACTGACTTTAAACAAGGCTGTATAATAGGGCTATGACAAGCTGGATGTTCCTTCTCCGATATCGTAGAAAGGCTTGGCAGAAATGTAGCCAGTATACATGACTGCTGGAACCCGAAGATCACGGGAAGGTATTTTTGCAAGAAGGACGGGCCGCGAAAGGCCACTTGGTACTACCGAGGGGGAAGATCATCGTGTTCGGTTTATGGTTCTCGCGCATCGTACTGCATCTGCAGCAGCAATTTGAGCAGCAGTTGAAAACACAGTGACACAAGGAACTGTTACGAATTGGTTACTTCAAGGACATCTCCGAGACAGACGCCCTGCAGCGTGCCTTCTACCGACCCCAATCCACTCCCTTTTGCGATTTCAATGGCGTCAAGGGAGATCACGTTGAAGGGCAGGGTGCAGGAATGTTGTATTTTCTGATGAGAGCTAGTTCTGCTTTGGTTCTAATGAATGGCCCTGTTAGGAGGAGGTCATCTGAGGGCCTGGAACCAACTTGTCTGCGTGCTGGACGTACACTGGACCTACACATGGAGTTACGATCTAGGATACGATTTCGTATGACAGCAGGAGCACTCTCGTTGTTATCCCTCACACCGTGACTCCAAAACTGTACGTCAATCTGGTGATTCGACCCGTTGTGGTTTCGTTCATGAACAGCATTCCAGGGGTGTTTTCCGACAGGATAAGGCTCGCCGACATACCGTTGTGGTAACCCAACATGGTCTGCAGAGTCTCGAGAAGTTGCTTTGGCCTGCTCGAGCATGCCTCCAATCTATCACATATGGGACACAATCGGACAACAAGTCTAGTATGCCGGCCGGGGTGGCCGAGCGGTTCTAGGTGCTACAGTCTGGAACCGGGCATGGATGTGTGTGATGTCCTTAGGTTAGTTAGGTTTAAGTAGTCCTAAGTTCTAGGGGACTGATGGCCTCAGATGTTAAATCCCATAGTGCTCAGAGCCAAACAAGTCTAGTAGCTTCCACAAACAGCATTAACGGTCGCTATATTACCGACCAAGTGGAACAGACATGGAACTCTATCCCATAAACAGACATCCAGCACCTGTACAATACAATGTATGCACGTTTGCATGTTTGCATTCAACATTCTGGTGGATACACCGGTTATTAATGTACCGTAATTTCACATTTGCAGTGGCTTATCTCGCGCTTACATTAACTTGATATCTGGCAATATTGATCACTTAAATACGTTTCATTGACAAAAGTATTCCCCGAAATTGAATTACTGTACGTTAATTACTTTTTGGTGTTGCGATTTTCTTTCCGTCAGTATATTTAAATATTGGCAGCTGAGAACAAAGTTGCACGAATGCATCGTTTTCTATTAATTGTTTACAAGACCACGCAAGTTATTCTTTCGATTCAATGGTCGTTTGACTATCGGAGAAAGAAAACAACTATGGCTTCGTAAATTATTGCTTTCGCCAGATGCAAAAGTGCGAGCTGGAATTCATTTTTTGCGTACCAAAGGATCTGCAACTGCTCAAGTTCGTCAACAGTTTACGTAGTTTATAGGCCTGCAATAATGGTTGGAGGGAAGGCTGCACAAAGCCATAAAGACTTTAAAAGTGGCCGACGATGAAGAGAAGAGTGGCAGGTCCAGTATCCAAACCAGTGAATTTGTATGCATGGCAACCAAACCAGCGACCTGGTCGAAGATTGGTGATTGGTACTCTGGCTGATTCTTTTACTGCGTTGAACGCAACACAATTCTCACGATTGCCACGGGGAGGGAAGAAAGTCAGCTTTTCTCCAGTAAATACACTCCTGGAAATTGAAACAAGAACACCGTGAATTCATTGTCCCAGGAAGGGGAAACTTTATTGACACATTCCTGGGGTCAGATACATCACATGATCACACTGACAGAGCCACAGGCACATAGCCACAGGCAACAGAGCATGCACAATGTCGGCACTAGCACAGTGTATATCCACCTTTCGCAGCAATGCAGGCTGCTATTCTCCCATGGAGACGATCGTAGAGATGCTGGATGTAGTCCTGTGGAACGGCTTGCCATGCCATTTCCACCTGGCGCCTCAGTTGGACCAGCGTTCGTGCTGGACGTGCAGACCGCGTGAGACGGCGCTTCATCCAGTCCCAAACATGCTCAATGGGGGACAGATCCGGAGATCTTGCTGGCCAGGGTAGTTGACTTACACCTTCTATAGCACGTTGGGTGGCACGGGATACATGCGGACGCGCATTGTCCTGTTGGAACAGCAAGTTCCCTTGACGGTCTAGGAATGGTAGAACGATGGGTTCGATGACGGTTTGGATGTACCGTGCACTATTCAGTGTCCCCTCGACGATCACCAGAGGTGTACGGCCAGTGTAGGAGATCGCTCCCCACACCATGATGCCGGGTGTTGGCCCTGTGTGCCTTGGTCGTATGCAGTCCTGATTGTGGCGCTCACCTGCACGGCGCCAAACACGCATACGACTATCATTGGCACCAAGGCAGAAGTGACTCTCATAGCTGAAGACGACACGTCTCCATTCGTCCCTCCATTCACGCCTGTCGCGACACCACTGGAGGCGGGCTGTACGATGTTGGGGCGTGAGCGGAAGACGGCCTAACGGTGTGCGGGACCATAGCCCAGCTTCATGGAGACGGTTGCGAATGGTACCCCTGGAGCAACAGTGTCCCTAATTTGCTGGGAAGTGGCGGTGCGATCCCCTACGGCACTGCGTAGGATCCTACGGTCTTGGCGTGCATCCGTGCGTCGTTGCGGTCCGGTCCCAGGTCGAAGGGCACGTGCACCTTCCGCCGACCACTGGCGACAACATCGATGTACTGTGGAGACCTCACGCCCCACGTGTTGAGCAATTCCGCGGTACGTCCACCCGGCCTCCCGCATGCCCACTATACGCCCTCGCTCAAAGTCCGTCAACTGCACATACGGTTCACGTCCATGCTGTCGCGGCATGCTACCAGTGTTAAAGACTGCGATGGAGCTCCGTATGCCACGGCAAACTGGCTGACACTGACGGCGGCGGTGCACAAATGCTGCGCAGCTAGCGCCATTCGACGGCCAACACCGCGGTTCCTGGTGTGTCCGCTGTTCCGTGCGTGTGATCATTGCTTGTACAGCCCTCTCGCAGTGTCCGGAGCAAGTATGGTGGATCTGACACACCGGTGTCAATGTGTTCTTTTTTCCATTTCCAGGAGGGTATATTTCTAAACTGAAATTTTAATCTTGTGTTATTTACAATTAATGCTAACTATTTGTAGTATCGTTCCGAGAACCGATCGCGGTCCTCTGGTTTGGAGCCGAGTGGAAGGCTTAAACTAGAGGCTCAGACGATTCTGCGGAGAGCTGGGGTGCAAATTTCTCGACTTCCGCTATCGGGTGGAGAAATGTAGGGTTCCTCTGAATAGGTCAGGCGTGCACTACACGCCGGAAGCGGCTACGAGGGTAGCGGAGTACGTGTGGAGTGCACATGGGGTTTTTTTAGGTTAGAGAATTCCCTCCCTAGGCCCGACAAGACGCCTCCTGAGACGCGGCAAGGCAGGAGTAGGCAAAATGCAACAAGGAATAACAATATTAATGTGCTAATAGTAAACTGCAGGAGCTTCTATAGAAAGGTCCCAGAACTGCTCTCATTAATAAACGGTCACAACGCCCATATAGTACTACGAACAGAAAGTTGGCTGAAACCAGACGTAAACAGTAATGAAATCCTAAACTCTGATTGGAATGTATACCGCAGAGATAGGCTGGACAGTGAAGGGGGAGGCGTGTTTATAGCGATAAGAAGTGCAATAGTATCGAAGGAAATTGACGGAGATTCGAATTGTGAAATGATTTGGGTGAAGGTCACGGTTAAAGCAGGCTCAGACATGGTAATTGGATGTCTCTATAGGCCCCCGGGCTCAGCAGCTGTTGTGGCTCAGCACCTGAAGAATAATTTGGAAAATATTTCGAGTAGATTTCCCCACCATGTTATAGTTCTGGGTGGAGATTTTAATTTGCCGGATATAGACTGGGAGACTCAAACGTTCATAACGGGTGGCAGGGACAAAGAATCCAGTGAAATATTTTTAAGTGCTATATCTGAAAACTACCTTGAGCAGTTAAACAGAAAACCGACTCGTGGCGATAATATATTAGACCTTCTGGTGACAAACAGACCCGAACTATTTGAATCGGTTAATGCAGAACAGGGAATCAGCGATCATAAAGCGGTTACTGCATCGATGATTTCAGCCGTAAATAGAAATATTAAAAAAGGTAAGAATATTTTTCTGTTTAGCAAAAGTGACAAAAAGCAGATTACAGAGTACCTGACGGCTCAACACAAAAGTTTTGTCTCAAGTGCAGATAGTGTTGAGGATCAGTGGACAAAGTTCAAAACCATGGTACAATATGCGTTAGATGAGTATGTGCCAAGCAAGATCGTAAGAGATGGAAAAGAGCCACCGTGGTACAACAACCGAGTTAGAAAACTGCTGCGGAAGCAAAAGGAACTTCACAGCAAACATAAACATAGCCAAAGCCTTGCAGACAAACAAAAATTACGCGAAGCGAAATGTAGTGTGAGGAGGGCTATGCGAGAGGCTTTCAATGAATTCGAAAGTAAAGTTCTATGTACTGACTTGGCAGAAAATCCTAAGAAATTTTGGTCCTATGTCAAAGCGGTAGGTGGAACAAAACAAAATGTCCAGACACTCTGTGACCAAAATGGTACTGAAACAGAGGATGACAGACTAAAGGCCGAAATACTAAATGTCTTCTTCCAAAGCTGTTTCACACAGGAAGACTGCACTGTGCTTCCTTCTCTAGATTGTCGCACAGTTGACAAAATGGTAGATATCGAAGTAGACGACAGAGGGATAGAGAAACAATTAAAATCGCTCAAAAGAGGAAAGGCCGCTGGTCCTGATGGGATACCAGTTCGATTTTACACAGAGTACGCGAAGGAACTTGCCCCCCTTCTTGCAGCGGTGTACCGTAGGTCTCTAGAAGAGCGAAGCGTTCCAAAGGACTGGAAAAGGGCACAGGTCATCCCCGTTCTCAAGAAGGGACGTCGAACAGATGTGCAGAACTATAGACCTATATCTCTAACGTCGATCAGTTGTAGAATTTTGGAACACGTATTATGTTCGAGTATAATGTCTTTTCTGGAGACTAGAAATCTACTCTGTAGGAATCAGCATCGGTTTCGAAAAAGACGATCGTGTGAAACCCAGCTCGCGCTATTCGTCCACGAGACTCAGAGGGCCTTAGACACGGGTTCACAGGTAGATGCCGTGTTTCTTGACTTCCGCAAGGCGTTTGACACAGTTCCCCACAGTCGTTTAATGAACAAAGTAAGAGCATACGGACTATCAGATCAATTGTGTGATTGGATTGAGGAGTTCCTAGATAACAGAACGCAGCATGTCATTCTCAATGGAGAGAAGTCTTCCGAAGTAAGAGTGATTTCAGGTGTGCCGCAGGGGAGTGTCATAGGACCGTTGCTATTCACAATATACATAAATGACCTGGTGGATGACATCGGAAGTTCACTGAGGCTTTTTGCAGATGATGCTGTGGTGTATCGAGAGGTTGTAAAAAAGGAAAATTGTACTGAAATGCAGGAGGATCTGCAGCGAATTGACGCATGGTGCAGGCAATGGCAATTGAATCTCAATGTAGACAAGTGTAATGTGCTGCGAATACATAGAAAGATAGATCCCTTATCATTTAGCTACAAAATAGCAGGTCAGCAACTAGAAGCAGTTAATTCCATAAATTATCTAGTAGTACGCATAGGGAGTGATTTAAAATGGAATGATCATACAAAGTTGATCGTCGGTAAAGCAGATGCCAGACAGATTCATTGGAAGATTCCTAAGGAAATGCAATCCGAAAACAAAGGAAGTAGGTTACAGTACGCTTGTTCGCCCACTGCTTGAATACTGCTCAGCAGTGTGGGATCCGTACCAGATAGGTTTGATAGAAGAGATAGAGAAGATCCAACCGAGAGCAGCGCGTTTCGTTACAGGATCATTTAGTAATCGCGAAAGTGTTGCGGAGATGATAGATAAACTCCAGTGGAAGACTCTGCAGGAGAGACGCTCAGTAGCTCGGTACGGGCTTTTGTTAAAGTTTCGAGAACATACCTTCACCGAAGAGTCAAGCAGTATATTGCTCCCTCCTACGTATATCTCGCGAAGAGACCATGAGGATAAAATCAGAGAGATTAGAGCCCACACAGAAGCATACCGACAATCCTTCTTTCCACGTACAATACGAGACTGGAATAGAAGACAGAACCGATAGAGGTACTCAGGGTACCCTCCGCCACACACCGTCAGGTGGCTTGCGGAGTACGGATGTAGATGTAGATGTAGATGTATATTCACACGACTGCCACGAGAAAGCTCGGATTCTGAAAGTTGTGTTCAAGGAACGTTCTGAAATTGCTTACAGTGCAACACGAAGAGTGGAGAGTCGTTTGGATGAGTGATTTCTTTAGCTACAAAATCATATGAAGGGCTTATTTCAATAGTGGTACAAGTCCATTTTTGTTCATTCTCAGTTACAGAGTCCTAAAGTTAAACGAGTGCTGAAAAATCTGCAGATGAGATACCAGAAATATTCAAGCAAATGGCTTCTTGCTAGAGATGAACCTTTCTTTCTCTTTGTTTGGATCATTAGTTTCAGAAGCATTATAGGCGGAAAAGTGGAGATAATGGACTTTTACCACTATTGAAATAAGTCCTTCATATATAGTATGTACACCATCGTGAAGTACAAGACAGAGGGTACTCTCCATTGTACCAATTATCATCGCTTCCTCCAGCTCCATTCGCTTATGGAGTGCGGAAGACTTATTGCATGGAGTGCTACTAGCGTGCTGTAAGTAATCCACACCAGTCCTCAAAGACCAATGGCAGTGATACGTAAGGGGATGTAATATACTCCTAGAGTCCCCAAAGCTGATTCTTGAAATGTTTCAAGCACTCTTTCTGGGGAAGTTTGCTTCTGTCTTCAAGCATCTGTCAGTTTATGTTCTTCAGAAACTCAGTGACGCTCTCCCCTGGGTTCAGCGAACATGTGACCATATGTGATGTCCTTCTTTGTACAAGAATGTATAGTGTGTTCGGTATGAGTTTCACAGAACTGAGCTATACTTGAAGATGGATCACAAGAGTGTTTTGCAAACAGTTTTCTTTTTGTTACGTGGTATACGACGTATCTTGTCACACGCACGTTCCCATGGTCGAACTATTTGATCCTTTAACGCTACATTATAACTGCAGACGGTATTCAACACTACCAGTGACTGCCCAGGTAATTACTTCTTCTTTTCTTTTCCTTTTATTACAGTGGGGACTATTATTTTCTGCTGTCTTGGAGAGCTCTTCCTAGGTGGCTTAGGCGACATAGGAATGTACTTAAAAGGACCAGGAAAAGTAACAAACGCGACCAGTGCAGAGAGATGGGCTTCAGAGGAGGTAAAAACGCAGAATTCACTTTGTCTCATCTCTACACTACGAGCGGCCATAAAACTTCATTGCACTGTGCCTTAAGAAATTCTTTTGGAAAGATAACATGTGAAGCCAGGCGCAAATGCCAGAATGGGTAAGTGTAGGACCAGCAACTTCTCTGCAGTACACCACGAAAGAATTTTAGTATGAAATCGTTGCAGAAGGCACTTTGGCTCACAATAATTGTTTCTATAGTACGTGCATTTTCGTACGTGTGCCTAGGTGGAAACCCTTTGATAGGCCAGTGTTAGAAACCTGTCATGGACTATGAGTGGGAGTATATTTAAACTATTTGCAAAATTATTATTGGTCAGAACTCGCTAGGTCTGCTGCAATTGGACGTTGAGATTCCTGCATTGGCAGAAACAGCCAAGTTTCGGAGTGTTTAGTCAGAGCACGATCGTGGCCAGACGATCGACGGGTAAAGAGTTGCTAGCGAGTGACCGATGAGATGATACCTGCTATCATAAAGAAGGATGTCTCCGTATTAGTTCTGAGTACAGAGGTGAAGTTGGATTTTTAATTTCGAGCGGCTACCACCCCGTCTACCATCTTCAAGCTACATAGAAGTGATAAGAACGCTCCAATGATGCAATCACCGAGGCGAAGGGGACGCGAGGCTAGTTAACATTCATCGGCAGTTAACTGCACAATTTTAACTTTCGCAGCCATCTGGTTGCTTCCATCATGAACTTTGGCGATACTACTGGTGTTCGTTCTTATCTTTCCATATTCTCTCCTTAATCCACTAATCATTCCTGGAGTCATAACCACATCAGCGACTTATTCTCATGATTATGCTTTTACTGTGTTCACATGTCTATGCTGAAGTTGGATTTCATAACTAAATCGCGTGTCCATTTAGTTAATGTGGTGGGTAATTCATATGTTGATGCTTTGGAGTAATAAACCGAATTGTTACAGTAAGTGCTTGTTTTCTATTGTAGATAGATGAGTTGTGTCATTAATATATCCATATGTGATGTAGTACTCATATTTCCATGTTCCCCTATTAGTTTCTCTGGTCGTTGTGCGACGTTGTTTTTCTTCTTTAAATTTGGATGATCATATAGACAGATGCCCTCTGTGTAGGTCACCAGGCATCTTATGGGCATAACTCAACCTGCAACTCATACTTTGTTGACCGATTGCATTTTCCCAGTACTCTGACAGTGAAACGAAGTCTCCGATCATTCCATTCCACATCCCTACACATTATTACACATACATATATGTAAGAGTTGACTTGTTGAATTTGTGACTCATTCGCATTTGGCTCAAAGAAGAATGCATTTCTTTTTCGTTTTGAGAAGGGCAAAATTTTTCATTTTCAAACATCTGAAGTGAATTGCCTATCTCTGCCACACTGTGAAATCTTTTCAACATCTGAGTTTTCAGCTGCTTTCGACAAGATGAAGATAATTTGCTTGGTGTCATTCCTACGTACTACGACATTTGTATATTCTACGCCAGCACAATGGCAACACAGCGGTCAATGCAGTGTCGCCATTCAACTTTACTAAAACAAAACAAGAAAAGGTCAAATGGTTCTGAGCATTATGGGACTTAACATCTGAGGTCATCAGTCCCCTAGAACTTAGAACTATTTAAACCTAAATAACCTAAGGGAATCACACACACACCCATGCCCGAGGCAGGATTCGAACCTGCGACCGTAGCGGTCGCGCGGATCCAGACTGAAGCGCCTAGAACCGCTCCGCCAAAGAGGTCGGCTGACGACAAAAAAGAAGAAAAAAGAAATTGAAGCTAGTCAGCTCCGCGAGTCGACAAAGGAAGGCTACCATTTTCTCCTGTGAAAAGGGTTTTCTGGCGGTTGATTTGACGGCCACTGAGAAACTCAGACGGTAACATCCAAAATGGATGGTATGAGAAACGTCCGGGACAGTCCATTACAACGTGCGTCCATACCCAGCCGAATTCGTCTGCTGATCCCAACAGTGGCTTGTGTTTCCGTCTACCAAAGAAGTCACCGGCGTCAAGCTGTATTTGGCGTTCGACTTAATGTCGGTTTGTATAAAACTTTTTCTTTCATCACGGCATTTCAGAGCGAGTTGCTGCCGGTCTGAGTAAAAGTAATTCTATGAAGAGTAGTTCGGTTCTCAAAGCCAGATATTCTTAATGATACTGAACAGTCGCAGCTGACGTGAAGGCGAAAGATGGGTGCAGACACTAATAAGCAGGGTGTAGGTTACAATGATACTGCGTACCGTTCTATGTAGGAAAAAGGCTAACTGTTGGCGCGGAATTCAGCTGAGATAGTCTGCTTCATCTGGTGATCGAAGTGCAGATCAGAATTTGAAAACTTACTGATCTGAATTTTATTACAGGTTGAACAAAATAAAGCTGACCCAGAAAGTATTATCAAAAAGACTAACGCAGCAACTGACCCTTGTTAACGAACACTACAGATACTGGGAATAGCCACCGGTCACGTCGATGCGCGCTGTGTTCGGTTTATCAAACTGTGAGACATGCTCAGCAGCTCTGCCCAGAGATACCAGCAGTAGCGTTTTCGACTTAGGAATGTTATTCGAATGTCTTCGTACAAAGAACAGAATCACGTACACATATCCCCACTACGATGCTCAACCAATTCTGCTACTGGCCATTAAAATTGCTACACCACGACGATGACGTGCTACAGACGCGAAATTTAACCGACAGCAAGAAGATGCTGTGACATGCAAATGATTAGATTTTCAAAGCATTCACACGAAGTTGGCGCCGGTGGCGACACCTACAACGTGCTGACATGAGGAAAGTTTCCAGCCGATTTCTCATACACAAACAGCAGTTCAACGGCTTTGTTGTGATGCCTCGTGTAAGTAGGAGAAATGCGTACCATCACGTTTCCGACTTTGATAAAAGTCGGATTGTAGCCTATCGGGATTGCGGTTTATCGTATCGCGAGATTCCTGCTCCCGTTGGTCGAGATCCAATGACTGTTAGAAGAATATGGAATCGGTGGGTTCAGGAGGGTAATACGGAACGCCGTGCTGAATCCCAACGGCTTCGTATCACTAGCAGTCGAGATGACAGGCATCTTATCCGCATGGCTGTAACGGATCGTGCAGCCACGTCTCAATCCCTGAGTCAACAGATGGGGACATTTGCAAGACAACAACCATCTGCACGAACAGTTCGACGACGTTTGCAGCAGCATGGACCATCAGCTCGGAGACCATGGCTGTGGTTACCCATGACGCTGCATCACAAACAGGAGCGCCTGCGATGGTGTATCCAACGACGAACCTGGGTGCACGAATGGCAGAACGTCATGTTTTCGCTTGAACCCAGGTTCTGTGTACAGAATAATGATGGTCGCATCCGTGTTTGGCGACATCGTGGTGAACGCACATTGGAAGCGCGTATTCGTCATAGCCATACTGGCTTATCACCCGGAGTGATGGTATGGGGTGCCATTGATTATACGTCTCGGTCACCTCTTGTTCGCATTGACGTCACTTTGAACAGTGGACGTTACATTTCAGATGTATTACAACCCGTGGCTCTACCCTTCATTCGATCCCTGCGAAACCCTACATTTCAGCAGGATAATGCACGACCGCATGTTGCAGGTCCTGTACGGTCCTTTTTTGGATACAGAAAATGTTCGGCTGCTGCCCTGGCCAGCACATTCTCCAGATCTCTCACCAATTGAAAACATTTGGTCAATGGTGGCCGAGTAACTGGCGCGTCACAATACGCCAGTCACTACTCTCGATGAACTGTCGTATCGTGTTGAAGCTGCGTGGGCAGCTGTACCTGTATACGCAATCCTAGCTTTGTTTGACTCAATGCCAGGCTTATCAAGGCCGTTATTACGGCCAAAGGTGGTTGTCCTGGGTACTGATTTCTCAGGATCTATGCACCCAAATTGCGTGAGATTGTAGTCACATGTCAGTTGTAGTATAATACATGTATTCAATGAATACCCCTTTATCATCTGCATTTCTTCTTGGTGTAGCAACTTTAATGGCCAATAGTGTACTTCTATACACTAAAAATGGTTCAAATGGCTGTGAGCACTATGGGACTTAACATCTACGGTCATCAGTCCCCTAGAACTTAGAACTACTTAAACCTAACTAACCTAAGGACGTCACACAACACGCAGTCATCACGAGGCAGAGAAAATCCCTGACCCCGCCGGGTATCGAACCCGGGAACCCGGGCGTGGGAAGCGAGACCTATACTCTTCTGTTCAGGTTTTTCATTGCCATGCAATGTTGTGGACCAAACTTACATTTGTAAGGTGGCAGATTTTAGTACGTTACATGAGATGGCTTAAGAAAGTAAAAGACAAATATCTCGCGGTCAGGTATAGCCGTTAGGCAGAATAATACTAATAGCAGAACCAAGGTTCTTACTGGTACGTAAGAGTTTGAGAACTTTGCAAGTTATCATTGAGAAGGTGGTTTGTACGGCCACAGGAAAGGGCTGTTTTGAGCTGTAGAAAAAGCGAGGTGGCCGGAGCTTCACACGGCGGCTTCTTTATTGTCAGAGTGTCACCAGTGGTCGCAGAGGGCACACAGACGGAATGAGAGAAACGGGGAGAGAGAGAGAGAGAGAGAGAGAGAGAGAGAGAGAGAGAGAGAGAGAGAGAGAGAGAGTACATGCGAGACAGAGAGAGACTGGTTCTCAGCGTTGCACCTATACAGCGGTTAGAACGGGACACATGAAGGGTGGGAGAATCGAGCGAAATTTCAAGAGTTGTGATTGGCCGAAAACGCATAGGGATACATGTGAGAGGAACTGGGAACTTTGGGAGCAACAAGAGGTAGCGGACTCTGAGCTGGTGTGGTGCTGGGCAGACACGGAGTGTCTCGTCTGCGAATGGAGGCCTAGACATGGTTAGGTTTGGAGATATTGCTAGCATTGCGTCCACTGATCCCTCTCCAGTTTAGAGTTAGTGCATACATCTCCACAGAAGCAGAATCATCTGTTGCTCTGAGAAGAGAAAACGGATTTGTGCTTACCTGTGGCGCTAGAATGCAACATTAAGTGTTCGTTTGCTGCCGAGCACTTGAGTGTACCAACGACTCCTGGCATTTGTGCAAGTAGATTGTGTATCGACTCGTGACGGACTCCGAAATTGAGAGCAACTTACGGATATCCGATGGATATCACGTCCACCTTTTTAGATAAAGTCGAGATATCACGGGGGAAAGACGACATCACGCCGATGCCTGAGACGACCGTCGTGATCTTCACACTGAAATACGGTGACACTAGCGCAAACAGCTTGCAAGTTAGGGTACGGTAATTGTTAATGAGTACGTGTTCCTCTAGCTTTTTTTCTTGGGATCTCTGATTCTGTGTCTGTCTCGGTACAGCTTCAGTAGGACAACGACTTGCGTGACCAATATCAACCAACTTACGTTAGGAAAAGGGGCGCGACAAGGAATAGAGTTTCCATTGTGCCAATGGTAGGGTAGTTAGTTTACGAAGTTAATTGTTTGGTGGTGTAATGTCCTAGTTTATTAAAATTGCTTATTCTGTTTTTAATTAATAAATTTGTGATTTGATTACATACCATAATTAAATTTAGTATCATTTCCATAGGTAGTAAACTACTTATTGAGAATAAGAATTTTTATTAACATAAATTATTATTCAAAATTGATGCAAACGCTGTTGAGGGTACTATTCGCGCAGTTCAACAGAGCCAAAGTCGGACAGCAGTAAATAAATATGTTTCATAAACTCTATAACCCCCGTACGTTGTACATCCTCAGAAATTTCTTCCTCAAATTAAGACCTATGTTTGATAATTTTATTGGCCAGCAAAGCACTTTTTGCCAGTGCGAGTCCTTGCTCTGTCCATCACGCGTTATTTTGCTGCCCAATTAGCAGAATTCTCTAACTTCATCTACATCGTGATCACCAATTACGATATTAATTTCTCACTGTTTTCATGTCTGCTACTGTTCATTAATTTCGTCTTTCTTCGATTTACTCTCAATCCATATTCTGTACCCATTAGACTGTTCACTCATTTAACAGTCTGCACTTTCACTGAGGACAGCGATGTCATTATCAAGAGCTTTTATAAACACTGGCTTCGCCTGTTAAAGCAATGAAATTTAACTACCCCCGATATAAACCGCTCTGGAGGTCGATAAGTATATCAGGTATGTTCTCACGATTCTAAACGAACCTTTGAAGAAATGCGCCTTTCTTATTTGGACATTCTCTACCTCCACTATTAATGGTAAGAGACACAGAAACACTCAGACTGAGTAGAACGAATGCTCTGTAAGTCACTTCTTTCGAAGGCGAATTACAGTTCCTTGGGGTTATTTCAATGAAGCTTAGTGTGCTTTTCATCCAGCTAATTTAATGCGCATGCATGTTGTAGGGGTGGCCTCCATGACTAGTAGACAAAACGTCCTGAGTCCCGGGCTAGAATCTCGTCTCTGCTTAAATTTATAATAAAAATTATCACCAATGGCGACCGAAGATTCCTGGCATAAGTAGTGACCCTCGTTCAACGGCCTTGTCAAAGGGGGCGATGGAGCAGACAGGGATTCAAGGCACTCTCTTGCCTTTCGGGTAAGAAACTGCTCCTAAAAGGCGGAAGAATCGCCAATGATCAACGGCGTGAGGATGCAGACGGCAATGGAAAGCACTGCATTACATACACACTATGTGTATCTACAGGACATGTGACGCGCAATTCGGAAAATTGTCATGATGATTTCTCCATTGGTAACAGATTCCGAGCTAATCCACGATTAGGATCTCCGAGAAAGGGACTACCAGTGGTGAGGTGACAATGAGAAAAAGATTGAATACCCAATGCAAATGGAAATACCCAATGAAAAAGACAAAGATTTCTGATCAAATGTGTACTAGGTAATAGCAACAACAGCAGAAAATGGTATAACGGGAGTAGGATTCGTCATGAAGAGGAAGGAATGGTAGAGGGCGAGTTAGTGTGAACAGTTCAGTGGCCGAGTTGTTCTCATCAGAATCGACAGCAATTTAATACTGACAACAATGGTTCAGTTACTTTCCGGCGTCGCAAGCAGAAGATGAAAAACATACATATGATATATCAGGATTTTGAAGGAATAATTCCGTGCACAAAGGGAGATGAAAATCTAATGGTCATGGGAAGACTGGGATCCCATTGCCTGGGAAGGAGTAGAAGAAAGGGTTACGGGAGAATGTGGGCTTGGCAGTAATAATGAGAGAAAGACCAATTGAGTTCTGCAATAAATTTCAGCTTGTAATACCGAATACTCTGTTCAAGAATCACAAGAGGAGGGAGTATACGTGGAATAGGCCAGGAGATACGGGAAAATTCCAGTTTTATTACCTGATAGTCAGCAGAGATTCCGAAATAGATACGGCATTGTAAGGCGTACCCAGGAACAGATGTACTCTCAGATCACAATTTAGTAAAGATGAAAGAGTACATTGATTAGATTAGATTAGATTAGATTAATACTTGTTCCATAGATCATGAATACGACACTTCGTAATGATGTGGAATTGAAGATTTAGAGACTAGTCAGTAAGAATTAATGCGCAATGAAGTGGAGTACGGATCACTAAGAAATGAAGAGTTATTGGAGAAAATGATTAGCTGAGTAGGCAGTTCAGCTGAAGACGGATTGACCACATACACACCCATCCCCGAGGGAGGACTCGAACCTCAAGCGGGAGGTTCAAAAATGATTCAAATGGCTCTGAGCACTATGCGACTTAACTTCTGAGGTCATCAGTCGCCTAGAACTTAGAACTAATTAAACCTAACTAACCTAAGGACATCACACACAGCCATGCCCGAGGCAGGATTCGAACCTGCGACCGTAGCGGTCGCTCGGCTCCAGACTGCAGCGCGTAGAACCGCGCGACCACTCCGGCCGGCCCGGCGGGAGGGTTCGCGCAATCCGTGACATGACGCCTCAAGCCGCACGGCCAGTCCGCGCGGCAGTAAGACTAGAAGAACAGGAACGAAGTGCTCGGAATCAAAATGGTGTAAGACAGGGATGACGGAAATAAAAGAAAGGTTTAGGAGTTGAACTGAAATTCAAGGTGAAAGGGTACCAATGATAAAATTGGCTGGTGATATTGTTATCCTCAGTGAAAGTGGAGAATTACAGGATCTGCTGAATGCAATGAACAGTGTAATGAGTACAGAGTCTGGCTTGAGAGTAAATCGAAGAAAGACGAAGGTAATGAGAAGTAATAGAAAAGAGAACAGTGCGACACTTAACATCAAGATTGGTGGTTATGAAGTAGATGAAGTTAAGGAATTCTGTTATCTAGGCAGCAAAACAGCCCACGACGGTAGGAGGAAGGAGGACCTAACAGCAGACTGGCGCTGGCCATATGGGGTTGCCTGGCCAAGAGTAGTCTACTAGTATCAAACATAGGCCTCCATATGAGGAAGAAATTTCGGAGAACGTACGTTTGGAGCATAGCATTGTAAGGTGGTGAAAGATGGACTGTGCGAAAACGGGAACAGAAGACAATCGAAGCATCTGAGATGTGGTGCCGCAGAAGAGCGTTGAAAACTAGGTGGATTGATAAGGTAGGGAATGAGGAGGTTCTGCGCAGAATCGAAGAGGAAAGGAAACACTGACAAGAGGAAGGGACAGGATGATAGACATCTGTTAAGACATCAGGTAATTACTTACATGATACTGGAGCCGTAAAGGGTAAAAAGTGCAGTGGAAGACATTGGAGTACACCCATCAAATAATTGAGAACGTAGGGTGCAACTGCTACTCTGACATGAAAAACTGGAACAGGATAGATATTTCTGGCGGACCGCATCAAACATGTCAGTAGACTGAGGACACTGATGAAAGTAATTCGATCTTTCCACAGTAGGTTACTTTCAGAGACTCTACGGCTGTTACTGTTTCCAGAGAATTGTCGCTATTTATGTAACCGAACACTACGGTACATTTGAGCAATACGTTACGCTTTTTTATATTTAAGGATGCCTGTCTGATTCTGCATGAAGCTTCGATCCTTTTCGGGTGTTCCTGCATTTCGATAAAATTTTCTGACACAGCGTCTCTCCTTTCTACGACAGCATAATCAACGACCAGCTTCACTAAGCCTGCGACGCTATGCACAAGATCATGTAACACTAACAGCCTTTGGGATACTCCCAAAAAATCTTTTACATCAGACGATTTCATCCCACTGAGAAGGACGTGTTGAATTCTGTCTGCTAGGAAATCTTGAGTCAGATCAGTGGCGCAGACGGCATAAATGGGATCAAAAAATCCTGTATATGCTGCCAACACGTGTGATCGCAACTACCACACGAACCAAGTTATTTATCTTGGAAATAGACCTCCCGGATCTAAAACTTCCTTTTATTTTATTTGTCTTTTGTCTCGCGTGCGAGCTAAAAGCAGTCTGCATCCTTTGGCTGAATAGTGTACAGACGTCCTGGAACTGCTTTACCTTGTTTGTGACGTTGGAACTTGTTCGCTGATGCACGTGCAATATGTTGGCACTTCAGAGTAAAGTAGCATCTGAGCAAACATATCGTCCCCGCACGTTCAGAGAAATGCAGTTATCGCTGTTTGTGGTGGTGATAATGCTCTTGCTTGTGTATTTTCTTTTGTAAAGTACACGCACTCTCCATTTCCAAGATGCGCTGCCAAATGAACGTCTGTTGGTTTTCTTCCTGTGTTGGAAATGATAAAATTCGACGTACTGTTTCAATGGTACTAATGCAGCATCTCAATTGCTATTGTTTCAAATATGGTTCAAATGGCTCTGAGTACTATGTGACAACTTCTGCGGTCATCAGTCCCCTAGAACTTCGAACTACTTAGACCTAACTAACCTAAGGACATCACCACACATCCATGTCCAAGACAGGATTCGAACCTGCGACCGTAGCGGTCTCCCGGTTCCAGACTGTAGCGCCTAGAACCACTCGGCTATCCTGGTCGGCCGATATTGTTTAATTTCATTGGTAGATGCTACTGCAGTTCCCATTCCAAATACTGCACTATCGCCTCCTTTGTTGATATATTTGCGAACGTACGGTACAACGCGATGATTATCGACTTCAGTACCCTGATGTGTCAAAAGTGATGGGATACCTTCTCATACCGCGTCGGAACTCCTTTCTCCCGGCGTAGTACGACTCGACGTACCGTGCACTCAAGTCACTGGATGTCCCCTGCGGAAATATTGAGCTATGTGCCCATACAGTCAATCCATAATTGCAAATGCGTTGCCAGTGCATGATTTTGTGCACGAAATGACCTCTCGATTATTTCCCATAAATGTTTGATGGGACTTATGTCGGGAGATCGGGGTGGCCAAATCATTCGCTTGAATTGTCCAGAATGTTCTTCAAACAAATCGCGAACAATTGCGGCTCGTTGACATGGTGCATTTTCATACATAAAAATACCATCGTTGTTTGGCAACATGATGTCCATGAACGGCTGGAAAATAGTTTTCAAATAGCCTAACATGACCATTTTCAGTCAATGATCCATGTAAACACAGCCCACATCATTATGTTGCCACGACCAGATTGGACAGTGCCTTGTTTACAATTCCGGTCTATGGCTTCGTGGAGTGTGCGCCGCTCTTGAACCCCACCATGTGCTCTTACCAGGAGGAATCAGGTTTTATCTAACCAGGACACGATTTTTCAGTCGTCTAGGGTGCAACTGATAATGGTCACGAGCCGAGGAGAGGCGTCGCAGGCGATCTTGTGCTGTTAGGAAAGGCAGACGCGTAGGTCGTCTGCTTCTATAGCCCATCAACGCCATATTTCACCGCACTTTGCTAACGTATACTTACGTCGTACTTGATTTCTGTCCTTATACACGCAGTGTTGCTTGTCTCGTTAACTCTGACAACTCTTCTCGAACGCTGTTGATCTCTGTCGTTAAGTGAAGCCCGTCGGCCACTGTGTTGTCCGTGGCGAGAGGTAATGCCTGAAGTTCGATATTCTCGGCACACTCTTAAGACTGTGGATCTCGGAATAATGAATTCGCTAATGATTTTCGAATCAGAATCTCCCATACATCTAGCTTCAGTTACCATTCCGCGTTCAAAGACAGTTAATTCCCGTCATGCGGCCATAATCACGTCGGAAACATAATCATATGAGTCACCTGAGCACAAATGATAGCTCCGTCAATGCACTGCCCTTTTGTACCTTGTGTACGCTATACTGCCACCATCTGTACATGTGGTTATCGCTATCCCATGACTTTTATACATCAGTGTACAAGTCTTTGGTACTTTTAAAGTGACGGATTTACTCCTATACTGAGCTGATTATCTACGAGGCGTTGATATCCATCACTGTGAGTGGAAATTGGAAATTTGTGGTAAGGTCTTATGGGACCAAACTGCTGAGATCATCGGTTCCTAAGCCTACACACTACTTAACCTAATTTAAACGAACTTAAGCTAAGGACAACACACACCCGCATGCCCGAGGGAGGACTCGAACCTCCGACGGAAGAAGCCACACGGACCGTGACAAGGCGCCTCAGACAGCGCGGCTACAATGCACAGCCACTGCGAGTGACAGGTTCGGCAAGTAAGTCTTTTGGGTACCGTTTCGTGCATTTCCCTGCAGGCATGCATCGTGAACTGGTGTTGCTTAGGCCACGTGAACCGTGGGTCATATTTTTGGTCACGACTTCAAATAACTCTGCTTGGCACTCAATGGAATGCATACGATAGCGGGCTCCTCAAAAAACATGATGCTTGGCAATGAAATCCGTTAAAAATTCAAATCTTTGTTTCAATACAAGCGCGGGAATACAATGACGATCCGATGATGACTGTCTATTTGACTAAAGCTGTTTTATTAGGACTGCATGTGAATGTAATAAACAAATGTGGGAGGCCAAATGTTCGAGCATACGGCACTACATTTTGAGCATTTCTTGCCAGTGTTGTTGATAACCTGTAAACGTGCCCGGAAGTATGACTATTTTCCCCAATTCATTGTGACTCACATTGCCATAATTAACAAACGCATCACGTAAATGCATGAATTCTTCGAAACACAACTGGGTTTTATGTAATCAAATTTAGAGGTTTCGTTCGGTTTCCATTTTCGCGTACATGTTGTTGTTGTTGTCTTCAGTCCTGAGACTGGTTTGATGCAGCTCTCCATGCTACTCTATCCTGTGCAAGCTGCTTCATCTCCCAGTACCTACTGCAACCTACATCCTTCTGAATCTGCTTAGTGTACTGATCTCTCGGTCTCCCTCTACGATTTTTACCCTCCACGCTGCCCTCCAATGCTAAATTTGTGATCCCTTGATGCCTCAAAACATGTCCTACCAACCGATCCCTTCTTCTAGTCAAGTTGTGCCACAAACTTCTCTTCTCCCCAATCCTATTCAATACCTCCTCATTAGTTACGTGATCTATCCACCTTATCTTCAGTATTCTTCTGTGGCACCACATTTCGAAAGCTTCTATTCTCTTCTTGTCCAAACTAGTTATCGTCCATGTTTCACTTCCATACATGGCTACACTCCAAACAAATACTTTCAGAAACGACTTCCTGATACATAAATCTATATTCGATGTTAACAAATTTCTCTTGTTCAGAAGCGCTTTCCTTGCCATTGCCAGTCTACATTTTATATCCTCTCTACTTCGACCATCATCAGTTATTTTACTTCCTAAATAGCAAAACTCCTTTACTACTTTAAGTGTCTCATTTCCTAATCTAATTCCCTCAGCATCACCCCATTTAATTTGACTACATTCCATTATCCTCGTTTTGCTTTTGTTAATGTTCATCTTATATCCTCCTTTCAAGACACTGTCCATTCCGTTCAACTGCTCTTCCAAGTCCTTTGCCGTCTCTGACAGAATTACAATGTCATCGGCGAACCTCAAAGTTTTTACTTCGTCTCCAGGAATTTTAATACCTACTCCAAATTTTTCTTTTGTTTCCTTTACTGCTTGCTCAATATACAGATTGAATAACATCGGGGAGAGGCTACAACCCTGTCTCACTCCTTTCCCAACCACTGCTTCCCTTTCATGCCCCTCGACTCTTATTACTGCCATCTGGTTTCTGTACAAATTATAAATAGCCTTTCGCTCCCTGTATTTTACCCCTGCCACCTTTAGAATTTGAGAAAGAGTATTCCAGTCAACATTGTCAAAAGCTTTCTCTAAGTCTACAAATGCTAGAAACGTAGGTTTGCCTTTTCTTAATCTTTCTTCTAAGATAAGTCGTAAGGTCAGTATTGCCTCCGTGTTCCAACATTTCGACGGAATCCAAACTGATCCTTCCCGAGGTCTGCATCTACCAGTTTTTCCATTCGTCTGTAAAGAATTCGCGTTAGTATTTTGCAGCCGTGGCTTATTAAACTGATAGTTCGGTAATTTTCACATCTGTCAGCACCTGCTTTCTTTGGGATTGGAATTATTATATTCTTCTTGAAGTCTGAGGGTATTTCGCCTGTCTCATACATCTTGCTCACCAGCTGGTAGAGTTTTGTCAGGACTGGTTCTCCCAAGGCCGTCAGTAGTTCTAATGGAATGTTGTCTACTCCGGGGGCCTTGTTTCGACTCAGGTCTTTCAGTGCTCTGTCAAACTCTTCACGCAGTATCGTATCTCCCATTTCGTCTTCATCTACATCCTCTTCCATTTCCATAATATTGTCCTCAAGTACATCGCCCTTGTATAAACCTTCTATATACTCCTTCCACCTTTCTGCCTTCCCTTCTTTGCTTAGAACTGGGTTGCCATCTGAGCTCTTGATATTCATACACATGGTTCTCTTCTCTCCAAAGGTCTCTTTAATTTTCCTGTAGGCAGTATCTATCTTACCCCTAGTGAGATAAGCTTCTACATCCTTACATTTGTCCTCTAGCCATCCCTGTTTAACCATTTTGCACTTCCTGTCGATCTCATTTTTGAGACGTTTGTATTCCTTTTTGCCTGCTTCATTTACTGCATTTTTATATTTTCTCCTTTCATCAATTAAATTCAATATTTCTTCTGTTACCCAAGGATTTCTAGCAGCCCTCGTCTTTGTACCTACTTTATCCTCTGCTGCCTTCACTACTTCATCCCTCAGAGCTACCCATTCTTCTTCTACTGTATTTCTTTCCCCTATTCCTGTCAATTGTTCCCTTATCCTCTCCCTGAAACTCTGTACAACCTCTGGTTCTTTCAGTTTATCCAGGTCCCATCTCCTTAATTTCCCACATTTTTGCAGTTTCTTGAGTTTTAATCTACAGGTCATAACCAATAGATTGTGGTCAGAGTCCACATCTGCCCCTGGAAATGTCTTACAACTTAAAACCTGGTTCCTAAATCTCTGTCTTACCATTATATAATCTATCTGATACCTTTTAGTATCTCCAGGGTTCTTCCACGTATACAACCTTCTTTCATGATTCGTAAACCAAGTGTTAGCTATGATTAAGTTGTGCTCTGTGCAAAATTCCACTAGGCGGCTTCCTCTTTCATTTCTTAGCCCCAATCCATATTCACCTATTATGTTTCCTTCTCTCCCTTTTCCTACACTCGAATTCCAGTCACCCATTACTATTAAATTTTCGTCTCCCTTCACTATCTGAATAATTTCTTTTATTTCATCGTACATTTCTTCAATTTCTTCATCATCTGCAGAGCTAGTTGGCATATAAACTTGTACTACTGTAGTAGGTGTGGGCTTCGTATCTATCTTGGCCACAATAATGCGTTCACTATGCTGTTTGTAGTAGCTTACCCGCATTCCTATTTTCCTATTCATTATTAAACCTACTCTTGCATTACCCCTATTTGATTTTGTGTTTATAACCCTGTAGTCACCTGACCAGAAGTCTTGTTCCTCCTGCCACCGAACTTCACTAATTCCAACTATATCTAACTTTAACCTATCCATTTCCCTTTTTAAATTTTCTAACCTACCTGCCCGATTAAGGGATCTGACATTCCACGCTCCGATCCGTAGAACGCCAGTTTTCTTTCTCCTGATAACGACATCCTCCTGAGTAGTCCCCGCCCGGAGATCCGAATGGGGGACTATTTTACCTCCGGAATATTTTACCCAAGAGGATGCCATCATCATTTAATCATACAGTAAAGCTGCATGTCCTCGGGAAAAATTACGGCTGTAGTTTCCCCTTGCTTTCAGCCGTTCGCAGTACCAGCACAGCAAGGCCGTTTTGGTTAATGTTGCAAGGCCAGATCAGTCAATCATCCAGACTGTTGCCCCTGCAACTATTGAAAAGGCTGCTGCCCCTCTTCAGGAACCACAAGTTTGTCTGGCCTCTCAACAGATACCCCTCCGTTGTGGTTGCACCTACGGTACGGCCATCTGTATCGCTGAGGCACGCAAGCCTCCCCACCAACGGCAAGGTCCATGGTTCATGGGGGGAGGTTCGCGTACATATCGACAGTTAATTATGATACAATTGTCAACATTGCGAGTATTTGAGTTTCCGTAGGGCTGTGATAAGTGGTGATGCCAGACATCAGCCTGAGAGCTTTATTGATGGCAGGGAAAGCAGCTTGAGAAAAGCCTGCGAAAGGGGAACTAGTAGCAAATAACGAAAGGTAAGGGTGGAAACTAACAACGGAATACAGATGTACAACCTTTGTTTCCTAAACCAATACTTTGTCATCTACGGAGTGTGCAATAAACAGTCTTCTTTAAATGAAATAAGGAAGATCATGAAAAGGCAGATAAAACGTTTTTGTGACTTGGTTATTGAGCCGTGGCGCTATTGAATTAGTAGACTTCAGTCTGGCGCCACTGGCTCAGGTATCGACTATCCCTCTTGCTGTCCCATTTCCAATATCTATGAGGAATAGTTGGTATCTGTGGGTTTCTAAACATTCATGGTGGTGTCTGTTTGTTCTATATCGTGTCTCCCTGCCACTTTCGCGCAACGACGCTTTGACTAGTTTGAACCTGGGACCTGTTGCTGGTAAGGAGACGCCAGACCACACATGACATGTAGAATTCAGAAGAGTTCAGTGAGACTAGCGATGATATAACCAAATACTAAATGATCTCAGCGTCAGCTCCACTGCACTACCTGTAAAAGAATCTTAATACTAACTAAATTTAGTGGAAGGGGTTCAAGGTTTTCCTATTTTTAGTTAGGTGGTAAAATAACGTCGAAAAAATCAGTTAAGTTTACCATTGGAAATTTTATTCTACTCACAAAATATTGTTTATAAATTGCACTATTGATAAAAGGAGATGTTTTAATACAGGATGGTGAAAACCAACTGCGTTCAACATAAATGTGAACGAATATTCCCTGAATGGGTTTCCAACTTCTACAATGGATCGAAGGATGGCCTATGCCATATCACGTCTATAATCTATATTTAAATTAAGTTTCACAAAAGAGAAAAACTATCAAAATGGTCTACAGTGACCCTCAATTATCTTTAATAACTTGTCGTAAATTACAGTGGCTGATGTGGCTTCTCAATAACTATACAACAGAAAAATCATCGCGTTTCAGATTTTTACTTCAAGTGGCAAATGTGAACACCATGAGTTTTAATTGACGATCGACACTAGTATTACGCAAAAAGGAGGTGTAACAGATGAGACTTCTGCAGTTCTAAGTGAAGCCTTATGCGCTCAAAAATGCGGCATGGCGTGCGTTCATTACCTTGTCGGTATTTAGGCAGCGTCAAGGCAGCGGCGGGCAGCACAGCTCCGCTCACCTCACCATCTCGGAAGTAACTCTCTCCTAACTTCTCCTTACTACAATTTACCGAAGTTGATTTTAAAAAAAACTATCTGGCTGTGTTTTCATCTGACCAATCAGGGTCTCAATGTTAACCTTAAGCTCCGCCTACAAAAATTCTGTCTATCCAATGAGAAACGTTATACTTTTCGTGGTGGGGCAATGTTTTTAAAGTTTGCAACGCAACAGAGACGCGAAAAAGTCTCACGATAAAACCTGCAGCTGGTGTGGTCCTTTTAGCGTTATCGTGAGATCTATACTGTTCTTCCAGAGGGCTCTATCTTTTAACATGGGCTGGTGGGTGGTCTTAATGTAACAGACACGCGAAAAAGTCTCACGCTAAAACTTGCAGGTGGTAGTGGCCCTTTTTGTGTTATCGTTGGATCTATACTGTTTTTCTGGAGGGCTCTAGCTTTTAACATGTGCTGGGGGTGGTTCTTGACGTAACAGAGACGCGAAAGAGTCTCACGCTAAAATGTGTGGGTGGTAGTCTTAGAGGTAGGTTGGCGACGTGGGTGTCCAGTCCGTCCCTTATCGTAGGGCCTTCTAGCTTAACACGGTTCTGCTCTCGGCTTCTCGTTCCTCCCCTCGGAACTGCGTCGGTCTCACGGTGGGAAGGTACAACATGCATTCAGGCATTCTTGTGTTAGTCTGTGGTATTCCATTTGCTCACTCGTTACTCGTATTACTTTGGTTAATTTAATGTCACGATTTATTCGGAGCTATGTGACATACTACTGGATTTGCTTATCATGTCAGGGTTTTCATGGAAGGTGTTGGAATTGTCTGACACCTTACATATCACCACCCTTCGAACTTAATTTTTCCACTGAATTTAGGCAATGATTGAATCGTTGTCTATGTCAGTCAAAAGTTTTCTAATTTGTCTAAATTTTGTTGCTTACTGTTCAGCCACGTTATTCTGTTCTATGCTAGTTTGTATTACTAATTCATATTTTTATATTCTTCCACATTATTATTAAAAATTGCAAGAGAAGAATATTTTATACTATTATTAATTTTTAATTACTTTCTTTCATTATTTAAGTGTGAAGTTTTTTTTTAAAGAAGTTTGTTATCGAAAGTGAGGAGTCTTTCACATCGATTTTCTTAGAAATATTGTCTGTATAAATGTAGTAATTAAGTATCTATTCCAAACACATTTGCTAAATAACAAGTGCAAGTAAAATGTTTTTGTTTCTAGACACTCATTTCAACATTGTTACACTAACAAATAAGAATTATTTCCAAGAATTGCTTTGACAAAGAAATATACATACACAAGTATTGGGATATTATCCTAACAAATGGTACAAATGTTAAAAAAGGGAAAACATCCAACAAGATAATTTTTTTATTCTTTGTTTTTATAAGGAGAATATAAGGAAAATATAGTTATTCTTTTATTTCTATGAGGAGAAAATAAGTGGCATATTGTTTCTTTATATACTGTCCGTTTCAGAACTAATGACTTATTTTTATCGATAGTCTATTTTTTTACCTAAGTCCATAGTCAATGACTGTTATTTTGTACTTTATTAGCTGTCTGGTGTGCTTGACTTATTTAGTTTTTCACACGTTTCTTTTGCACAATTCCTACATCACATAATTTGATTTCACACATTGACACATCGTACGAATGTTCAAGCATGAGGTTGATTAATGTTTTTGCACGAAAGTGAAGGACTTGAGCGAGATGGATGTGTGCAAGTATTTTATGTACAGCTTTGTTCGTTGTTCCTTGTTGGCTTTGCAAGTGTGTGTTGCTGTTGTGGAGGTCCCATAATGGAATGGAGCTCTGAGTGCAGAATATCGTGGTTTACTGGCTTCGTATTCGTGAAAGTCATCGTTATGTGTTGCTGAATGCGGTCGTTTTTCATAGTAATACTTCGCAGACGACTAGTTTACAATAGGATAGGGATTTGGGAACGTATGTTGTCTATTCTTCACCCATCTTCTTTCTTGGCTTCAATCTTGCTAATTTTCAACTTCTGTTCTTCCTGCTTTTTCTCTGCTTCTTACTTGCTTCTTGGTTCTTCTCTGGGCATGATATGGAAATATTTATTGATAACTAGTCGCTTTTATGTTCTCCTCCTAGTAACAGTTTGATAAATTGTTTCGGCATGTCATTTTTCATTTGTGGAAGTTCTTCAGTTTCGTGCATCAGTGTGCTGTTTAATAGCAGTAGTGTGACTTTTACCCATATTTTTTGCCAGTGGTGGCTTGCCCAAGCGGTCTTCTCGTCGGGCCATTTTCGCTCGCTCCGCTGATTGGGGGGCGCTTGGGGGTTTAGGAGCGGTGAAAATCCGGTGTCCCTGCACCGGTCGCTTCTGACATTCGGCATTCCCTCGCATCTCTGCAGGGGTCTGTCACTGTGCAGCTGGGTGTTCCATCCCAGCAGGGTTCCTCCTAGCGGGCAAATTTATTGCCTACTTTCTATACAAGGGCCTTCTGTTGGTTTCGCTGTCCTTTCCCTTCTCTCGACGCTCCTGCTATGTAGGAATCGTGTCTTGCTAATTACGTCCTTTTGTTTCTTGATACATCTCGCGTTGCAACTTGTGGGTCGTTGCATCTGGTCTTTGTCGGAGTTTTTACAATGGTTCTTACAAAAAGTTTTACTTATAATCATCTAACATATGTTTAGTAGGTACATTGTTTTACGCCTTCTTAAAAAGCTTTACAAATTTCGACCCCCTTTCCATGTTACAATTCTAAGATATTTGGAGTCTTAACGTCTACTGAAGAATCCCCAAATTCGTTTTTTATTTTTGTGTAGTGTCGTGGTGTATAGCATTTTAGTATTTCATGCTGTTAGACTATCTACGCTTTATCCCTTCACCTTAATCTATGGTACTATTGGTGTTGTTATTGAAACTACTTTCTTTTTCCCACCTTCCTCTCTCTTCATTCTTCCCTCTCCTGACGATCTTATCTGCAACATAATCTTGCAATACTGTGCTGATTATTTACCAGTAATAAAATTAATCTTCAAACTTGTACTGAAAGTGTTTAATACTGCCAGCCTTAGGTAAATGTACCTGTGCTTTATCTCGTAAAATACCCTCTAATTCTCTTTTACTGTGTTCTGAAATATCGTGAACTTCTTGCAATTTTTCGACTATTTCTTTATGGACTTCTAACATGTGTTGAGGCGATTCCTTCTTTTGTGCATACCATTCTAATTCTTCATCCTTTTTATCTTGCGTCATTCTTAATTGTTTGTTTATAACTGGTATTTCTTCTAATTTTAGCTTTTGCTCAAAGAGAAGTGTGGCATTCCCGAATGTTACGCTACCTTTCCCCATATCTATTATCGCTCGTTTCTCATTTAAAAAATCTGCACCTATAACCAAATCTACAGTTAGTTTAGGTATAATCACGAAGTTGGCTTCGATCTTTTGACCTTGGCACGAAAGAGTTAACCTTGTTTGTCTCGTAACTTCCGCAGCATTGTTTCTAATATGACCACTTACTTTTATCTTACGAGTTTTCAGAACTGGCAATTCCTCATTGGCATTACACTGCATGAATAAATTTTCTGAGATCGCAGTCAGTTCACTTCCGCTGTCAATTACAATATTGACTGGGATATGCTTTACCATGACCTTCACAATTGGTTGAATTTGAAAGGGTTGGTTCTCTTCTTCATTTTCTTGCATCAACGAATCCTCCACTGAATCATACATGAGTCTTTTTAGGAATTTCCCTTGTGAATTCGAACGTTCTGTAGAATAAGCTTCGACTGCTACTTCTCTCTCTTTTATTTCCTCTTCTCTATTTCTTCCTTCATTTACACTTTCTTCTACATCCTCTACTTTTTCCTCATCCTCGTCTATCTTCTCCTTCTTCGTCGCTACTTCCACATAATCGCATCTAGATGCTCTAATTATCGCTTCATAACTTCCTTCATTATATACGTTGGGTTGTGTGCCCACTCGTAACTTATTTTCAACTTCTGTCGACTGCGCATTATCCTCATTGAATTCGCTTTTCCTGGTTTCCATCTCAAATAGCTCTGCAATACTCATTACTTCGTCCTTTCCTCCTACATTCGTTGTGCATGCCTCTGGTAATTCATCTTCCTCGTCAGTATTCTCCCAATGAATTTCGTCCCAACACGATATTGTTATTTTCTTGTCTTCGTTTTCATCTGGTCGCTGCGGATTTGTTTCTTCCTTCTTCTCTTCTCGTGATAAGATTTTTACTTCTCTGTTCAAGTAGCTGCAATTGTCCTGGGTCGGTGCGTCATTCTCTTTGGCATGGGTACTTAGCTGTCAATTCGAACGTTTATCGGGGTTTGGTGGTTTTACCTCCACCTCTTCTGTCTGTATTCGCTTTTCTTGTTCAGCTTATTGATAGTGGTTTCTTTGTTGATAATTTGTCGGTCTATTGGTTCTCCAGTACCCGTTCCAGTTGTCGTTATTCCCTCTGTAATAGTTGTTGCCGTTCCTGGGTGAATTATAGTTATTGCCATATTCTCTTCTAAATCCCTAACCGGTTCTTTGTTGAAATCTATTGTCGTTTCTTGGTGCGAAGTTATCACATGGTTCGTAATTATTGTTTCTTCGTACTGTGTCTTGTGGATTCCACTGCTTTTTGCTTTCGTTTTCACGTGCGCTTCGTCTTTTTCTTGCGTCACTTCGGAAAATATGAACTCTAGTTCCCTTAGAATACCTTTAAATGTTTCGACGTCATTGTCTCCGCGACCTACTAATGATTGCTAGTATTTCAATGGTAGCTTCATCGCGCACAATTTAATCAACTCTCCGTCACTGTATGGTACATCTAAGCATTGATTTTTGTTTGCCATTACTTCGAAAAATTTCACGGGACTGTTCTCTCCTGAATTTTCAAAATATGGGTTCTGTAATAATTCGTACTTCACTCTGTTCTGTGCTTCGCTGGACCAATATCGTGAGAGAAACTTCTCTCTGAAATCTTAGTACGATCGGCATGTCGCTGCAACATTCTGCATGGTTTCTGCGACTGTTCCTGACATGTGTGCAGATATAAAGTCTAATTTGTGTGCTAGCGTCCAGTGTTCTGGTAATCCTACTCGGAATTGATCAATAAAAGTTCGTGGATGTAATGAGTTTCCTTCTCGAAAGTGTTGAAATTTTCTGACTGCGAGGAAATGATCGTTGTCGGACTTCGTCATAGTTTCATATGAAATTCGCGATTCTTCGCCACTTTTGTTTCTGATCATTTCTCCCGTCGTTCTTTCCGGTTGTGGTAGATCCATTGGATATTGTCCACTGTAACTTTCGCCTACCCTTGCGTAGTATCGTTGGAGTGGTACACAATAATTTTCTTCCATCGGTTGTGAACGTGTAGCTGAATGCATTGCACTGTACTCTTCGCGACCTGGCTTTCCATTGTCACGTATGTTACTTTCCGCCTGTGATTGGAATCGCAAATGTAATAATTCGTTAATTTCTTGTTTTTCCGGTGCTGTTACAGATACGGATGTGGTTGCAGACTCTGTGCTTGTTCGATCCTGATCACTACGCTCTTCAACGGTTTGCAACTACTCTGTTCGCAATTTCTGAAATTGTCGCTTCGTTTGCGCTTCCATTTTGACTATGCGGTTATCATATCTTTTCAGCGCTGCTCTTGTGATACGTTTGTACAACACACTGTTTTCAACAATCTCCCGCGCTCTATCTGCTGCTTGTCTAGTAATTTCGTTTATCTGTTTCTCTAGTTTCTTGACTTCTCGGTGGGTGTTGTTGCGAATTATTTGATCTCGTCCTCAGTCTCATTACGCAATGTTTGTACGTCCACTTGTACCTTGTAAATGGCTGTTCTCAATTGATTGTAACCTGTTATTAAGTTTCCTATCACTTCTCGAGATTCTTTTGCCTCGTCTTCAATATGACTTAGGTGTAACTGAATTTTTTGTTTTGTTCTTTAATCTCACGGATTTGTCTCGTGGTTTCTGCATTCTGAATTTGAATTTGGTTCGCAATTTCTTCATTTTGCCTTGTCATGGTTTCCGTAATTTGTTGTAATAATTCTGCGAGATTGGTGGGTCCTCTTGCGTTTTCTTCCGACGTCCTACGCTCTGTGGTTTCGCCCAAATGTTGGTTCGCAATCGATTGCATTGACCTCTGCTGTGACACGTTTCTGCTCGCATTCCTTGTACTCTGTGGTGAGGGAGTTCTACGTATTCAAGACGCAAGTTAGAATCCTCATCGACTGTCTCACTACTTTCCTGCTCCTTTGTCGTACGCTGACCTAGGTTTTCTGTGCCTTGGCATACATTATCCTCGTTATGGTGCGTTATCTGTCCTATTTCTCGCGATACTGCATCGTCGGTTGTACTGTCCTCTATCCTATGTCCATTTTCATGCTTGGTCTCTACCTCAATTCGGTCAAGGTCTCGATCTGCCATTGCTAATCTTTCTGAATCCCTTATTTTCTGTTTTAAAAGCTATTCACACGCCCTACTTCGCGTCAACATGCGCTCATAGGATCTCACGCGTTTCATAAACTTTTTGTTCACACGACTTGACACTACCAAGACTGACAATCCATTCACTTTCTTGTTGGGTCAGAACCAACTTGTCAACGATGTATCCGCCGCCTGTGCGCTTGCATTGGGGAGAAAACTTAAATCTAACAATTTTCAAAATTCATAACTTAATTATGCTATTGCCACTGCTACAATGTTTCACTATTTGTTGAATACTTTATTACTATCTATCGTTGCAGCTTCTGTTTTCGACTATGTATAACTTTAGAAATAAAATTTTACTATGAAAATTTTTCAGCAGGATATTTTTCTGACCTAGTTAGGCATGTGGTCGACCTTCAATCATGGTATTTTACCATCCTGCCAGGGTCGCCATTATCTAAACATTCATGGTGGTGTCTGTTTGTTCTATATAGTGTCTCCACACCACTTTCGCACTCTGAGCGTGTTTTTTAGGGAATTGACTAGTTTGAACCTGGGACCTGTTGCTGGTAAGGAGACGCCAGACCACACATGACATGTAGAATTCAGAAGAGTTCAGTGAGACTAGCGATGATATAACCAAATACTAAATGATCTCAGCGTCAGCTCCACTGCACTACCTGTAAAAGAATCTTAATACTAACTAAATTTAGTGGAAGGGGTTCAAGGTTTTCCTATTTTTAGTTAGGTGGTAAAATAACGTCGAAAAAATCAGTTAAGTTTACCATTGGAAATTTTATTCTACTCACAAAATATTGTTTATAAATTGCACTATTGATAAAAGGAGATGTTTTAATACAGGATGGTGAAAACCAACTGCGTTCAACATAAATGTGAACGAATATTCCCTGAATGGGTTTCCAACTTCTACAATGGATCGAAGGATGGCCTATGCCATATCACGTCTATAATCTATATTTAAATTAAGTTTCACAAAAGAGAAAAACTATCAAAATGGTCTACAGTGACCCTCAATTATCTTTAATAACTTGTCGTAAATTACAGTGGCTGATGTGGCTTCTCAATAACTATACAACAGAAAAATCATCGCGTTTCAGATTTTTACTTCAAGTGGCAAATGTGAACACCATGAGTTTTAATTGACGATCGACACTAGTATTACGCAAAAAGGAGGTGTAACAGATGAGACTTCTGCAGTTCTAAGTGAAGCCTTATGCGCTCAAAAATGCGGCATGGCGTGCGTTCATTACCTTGTCGGTATTTAGGCAGCGTCAAGGCAGCGGCGGGCAGCACAGCTCCGCTCACCTCACCATCTCGGAAGTAACTCTCTCCTAACTTCTCCTTACTACAATTTACCGAAGTTGATTTTAAAAAAAACTATCTGGCTGTGTTTTCATCTGACCAATCAGGGTCTCAATGTTAACCTTAAGCTCCGCCTACAAAAATTCTGTCTATCCAATGAGAAACGTTATACTTTTCGTGGTGGGGCAATGTTTTTAAAGTTTGCAACGCAACAGAGACGCAAAAAAGTCTCACGATAAAACCTGCAGCTGGTGTGGTCCTTTTAGCGTTATCGTGAGATCTATACTGTTCTTCCAGAGGGCTCTATCTTTTAACATGGGCTGGTGGGTGGTCTTAATGTAACAGACATGCGAAAAAGTCTCACGCTAAAACTTGCAGGTGGTAGTGGCCCTTTTTGTGTTATCGTTGGATCTATACTGTTTTTCTGGAGGGCTCTAGCTTTTAACATGGGCTGAGGGTGGTTCTTGACGTAACAGAGACGCGAAAGAGTCTCACGCTAAAATGTGTGGGTGGTAGTCTTAGAGGTAGGTTGGCGACGTGGGTGTCCAGTCCGTCCCTTATCGTAGGGCCTTCTAGCTTAACACGGTTCTGCTCTCGGCTTCTCGTTCCTCCCCTCGGAACTGCGTCGGTCTCACGGTGGGAAGGTACAACATGCATTTAGGCATTCTTGTGTTAGTCTGTGGTATTCCATTTGCTCACTCGTTACTCATATTACTTTGGTTAATTTAATGTCACGATTTATTCGGAGCTATGTGACATACTACTGGATTTGATTAACATTTCAGGGTTTTCATGGAAGGTGTTGGATTTGTCTGACACCTTACAGGATGTTTGCTTAGAAGGCCTTTGCTTGCTGATATATGTGTACGGGTTCGCTGGCCCGAGAGAGAGAGGCACGAAGTTTGGGGATTGGCGGTAGCATTGCGACAAGAAGTCGTCACGTGGTCCAAGTGGCTGAAGCCACGAGATAAGCAAGGAGGGCAGAGCGAGGATACCGGCGCACTTCAGCGGGGTCAGCGTCGACTACAAATAGTGGGCCGACATCTCGTCGATTGGTTGGCAACATTCGCGTCGGACGACCTCTTCTAGCTGGCTTTCATAGGCACCAGACTGTACCCGCTGCCACGCACCGTGGATCCATGGAACTGCTTACTGATAAAGGGGAGTAACATTCTGTAATCCTCGTTGTGATTTGCTTCATCGTCTACCTTCCCTCCTTATTATCGTTTTTTCTGGTTTGTACCCGACCCTCAGAGTTTTACTAAGACACTAGTTGTCGTTTGAAAATTTGTGCCGCTATTATATTACCTTTCCTTTCTGGTTTGTACCCGATCACTAATATTGTAAAGGTCGTAAATACAGCCGGAACAACTGTACTAAGGCACAGGTCGCCGTTAAAAGAAAGAGGGACCTTGTGGTTATATTTAGCTGTTAACCGTTTGTAATTGCATTTCTCAATAAAAATAAAAATGTCGTGTGGCTAGGGCCTCCCGTCGGGTAGGCCGTTCGCCTGGTGCAGGTCTTTCGAGTTGACGCCACTTCGGCGACCTGCGCGTCGATGGGGGTGAAATGATGATCATTAGTTACAGTCTGAACAACCTGTTGTACTAAGCTACTCGTTTCTGTGTTTGAAAGACAGGGTCATTATTGGTGTATTTTAGCTGGATCTTGTGGTTCCCTCGAGTGATTTCTCTGGTAACAAGTGTTCACAAGTGATGTTTTAAGACGTTCCTTCAGAGCGGTCGTAATAACTGACAATCGGTGTAACCTTGAAAATATTAACAGCCAACTGCGACCAGGGCTGTAGGCAACTGTCAGAAGGGACGGGTCGGAGTCCAGTCGTACCTTGGTTGCCGATTAAAGTTAAGAGGTTGATTGCTTTGAAGTATGCCTTATCGTTGTGATATTGTTTGCTAATCTGTTTAACCTTTAAGCACAGGTGCGCATCTTAACCCCGAACTTTTCGTCATACAGCTTTCAAATTAAAAGTTAAGTCATTTGTTTTGAGTAACTGAATCACTCTTCTATCAATGGAGCTTATATAGTTTTCATGTGTTACAGAAGGTCATTTAATAAGACAGACCGGCGCATTAGTTAAAAACGCTGCTTCTACAGTCGGGCTGCAGGTCCGGCCGTCTTGTCAGATCCGGGCATTCAGGTGGCTACTGTAGTATCTCTGCATCAATCAGACAGCTCATACAGACACTTTGAAACTAAGTCTTTAATTTAATTTTATTTTTTTGAACACTGATCTACGGAATGTTCCCTGTCAAAGACAACTCAAATTTAACCTAGTCATTTATTACCCACAATATACAAGCCCAACGAAATCTGACTGCTATACAGTGGCAACATGACTTCCAATAATTAACACAAAAGAATAGCCCAGAATTGAAAGAAATCTTAACAATAATACAAGTCCAAAAGGTATGAAAGTAAAGAAACATGAAACTACCTCCGACTCTGTTAATTGTCTAAACTCATTTCAGTCACGAATCCCGACAGTGGAAACCCCTATACTTTCATAAGTCACTTACCGCACAGAAAATCTACATAACACGAACTACAGCAATTGCAGCAAATAGCAACATCGGGCAGCTAAACAAAAGGATTCTAGCTACTATAGACTCTAGCTACTAGGAGGCATATGGTTAGCAAAAGGAAGATTTTGTTGTAGACTAAACAATGTATTTAATTTTACCTTATTCACATGACATCCAGTTCCAAAAAATGATTCAGTTTTCAATAATGCCACTATCCCAACATTGTCAACTATACATCCATTACCATACCTTTCCTTGCAGATTCTCTTATAAGAAATTTCCTCTCACTTTACATTGCGTGTCCTGCTAACACAGAGTCCCCAATAAGAAAAAAAAAAAAAAAAAACATGTCAATACACTTCTCTATCCACTCGGTATTTGCTTGTCCGTCCAACCACAGAATCTCTTGCTGAGGGCTCAGAGCGCTGTCAACGGTATTAACACAGTCTATAGCGCTGACAGCATACAAAAAGGCTACTTACAACTTGTCAGTATTGGGGCTAGGCAAGTTCTATCTCAAAGTACCTTTATCCAAGATGGCGGCGATGAAGTAATCCAAGATGTCCGCGATGACGTCAATCAAGATGGCGGATTTTGGCGGGAAGTTTGAATTTTGGTGGGTAAGTGCCACGCCCTCCTCTCCCCTAAAAAAATGGCGTGAAGTTCAAATTCCAACATGATAATGCATCACACCCCAGGTATCTCCACTAAGCAAAGAAAATGGCGGGAAAAAAGGACTTGTCTTTATTATTTAACCAATTTCAAGCACATGTGCTCTCCACTGGGTCTGGACTCCAACTGGCTTAGTTCATATCGATGCAGCAGAGGAAGCCACCGCGACGTCTGGTGATGACCGAAGATAGTCTGCTTTCTCTTTCACACCATGCCAGCGGCCCCCGAGCGCGAGACCACTGACGTCACAGCTCCCTAGCCTGGACCTTTATACTCGCGCCGGTCATAGTCTTCCATAAATATTCTAACTAACACTCACATTGCGCTTCTAACGTATTAATTACCCAAGTACTTAATTCCATTTCACCTTTAATGTACGCCTTCTATATTCAATGACCAAATGACAAATTTCACATTTTCCCACTAGGGGCACAGTGGTCCTTCATGATGTACCACCTCCCACCTATAAAATGCTGCTCTCCTATTGGCTACTGCACTAGTCACGTGACTCTACATCACAGAGTCTATATAAACCAGACCACTATCCAACTCACCCTCATTCTGCTCCTTAGTCGTCGTGGTCATTAATCGCTGAAAATGAAGGGAGCAGGTAGCGCCAGCGACTGTACCAGTGACAGCAGCAGCAGCAAACGGGCTTGTGTGGACGAAGTTCCATTACCTGGTAAGTACATTTCCAGTGTCCCGATATCTGCACCCTTTAACTCCATGTATGGGCGCTACAGCTGTTCTGGATCGCTCTCTATAAAGATTGTGGGTCCATGTGTTGTGTGTATCTACTGTATGTTCTGTGTCTATATGTTGCGTATCTTTATGTTATATTTGTTTTGGAGTGCTCTGTATACTGATTGAGCTTCCACATGTTCTGTGTTACGTGTTAAATCCGTTTTGGACTGCTCTCTATATAGATATTGCTGGATCTTTTAACGTATTGTGTGTGTTCTGTGTCTATATGTTGTGTGTCTCTATCGCCATCTTGATTGACGTCATCGCCCACTGGTTTATTCACGAAAGAGCTTCCTCACAAGTAGCAGGAGTTGCTCTCAAGCGACGCAGTTCTAAAATACTCCACCAGGTCACCTCACCCAGTGGTCTAACTCTTCCGCAATTGCCCCACACACCTGTTGTTGTTGTTGTGGTCTTCAGTCCAGAGACTGGTTTGATGCAGCTCTCCATGCTACTCTATCCTGTGCAAGCTTCTTCATCTCCTAGTACCTATTGCAACCTACATCCTTCTGAATCTGTTTAGTGTATTCATCTCTTGGTTTACCTCTACGATTTTTACCCTCCATGCTGCCCTACAACACTAAATTAGCGATCCCTTGATGCCTCAGAATATGCCCTACCAACCGATCCCTCCTTCTAGTCAAGTTGTGCCACAGATTGCTCATCTCTCCAATTCTATTCTATACCTCCTCATTAGTTGTGTGATGTACCCATCTAATCTTCAGCATTCTTCTGTAGCAGCACATTTCGAAAGCTTCTATTCTCTTCTTGTCTAAACTATTTATCGTCCGCGTTTCACTTCCATACATGGCTACACTCCATACTAATACTTTCAGAAGCGACTTCCTGACACGTCATCGCCGTCATCTTGGATAACGGTACTTCGGGGTAGAACCAGCATGGCCCCAGTACTCTTGTCATGTGTGGGCGAGCATCCTCCTGTTGAAAAAATGGCGCCACGATACTATAGCGTGAGAGGTAACACAAGATGCCGCACAGAAGATATCGCCGCCGTTCTAAACAAACAGTCTACAAGACCATCGAGAACATCGAATTCGCTACAACAGCTGGAGACAAGAAGAATCGTATTCCAGTTAAGTCTGTCGCTGCACAAGCTCTGCTGGATGGTCCTGCTGTTTTCGTCAGTTGCAGATTGAATTTCAGTTTAGACATAAATGACTCTTTTGGTGACGGTAACGGATGGTTTACCGTAGCCATTGTTCGTGGTGGTACAGGAATACCAAGTGTTGCTGGACTTGAAAGTTTTGTTGACAGAGACATTATTGCTTTTCGCACTTACCATATTTCTGAATTGGCTAATAAGGATTTTGGTAAATCAGCATATGTTTCTCCGTCTTCTTTGTCATTATACACTCGTAACAGGAGGAAAATATCTGTAAACGAATCTGTATTTATTTGGGTTAAAGGCAAAGGTGTATGTGAATATGTAAAGTTTGTTGGTGATTGTACTGTATATTTTCATAAATAATTTTTTTTTACAAACGCCATCAAAACAAGAGTGGGATCTCTCCCCATGTTACCACCATACTAGCGGACAATGGTCATTTGGGATAGTGCAGAAAGATGATTCATCGCTGAACACAATGCGGCGCCTTTCATTGGCAGTCCATCCATGCTTCTCAGCCACGGGATTACTTCAGGCGCAACCGTTTCTGTTGTGGTATTAAAGACATCCTACATATGTGACGGTAATTTCCTTACTTTCACGCTGCCAGTCTCTGACAAATGGTGCCGGATGACACAGAACGTTACAGGGATTCGCTGCCTGTTCTCGGATGGCAGGTGCGGATGTGAAGGGGCCACATGTGCTTGTGGTGGTCAGACTTGATCGACTGAAACCTTGACAACCAGTATGCCTGCCCTCGGGTGGCCATGCAGTCCAACATCAGGCAACTGTCAAATATGAATGACTTAAAAATCTGGATTTTGCAGGATTCGATCACTCGGCGAGGTCCCTTTCAGACTTTGCCAGGTGCTGTCTCAAAAGTGTATATGGCATCTCCTCCAGAATACGTGTGCTGCTAGTACGTGGACAGCACGCGTACGGGATAACACCCAGCTGCTGATGCCTGCAGAGTCTGGTGAAGTCCGTTATCAGCGTCTTACGTAATGAAGGTCACTCGTCTCCTATATAAGCGGGCAGTGCATGCCAGCGGAACCATTCCGCTGTGAGCTCTATCTGCAAACAGCATTGAAGCACTATGCCTCGCCGACGTGTGTATCGTCAACGCCGCCACCGCATTCCTGTGTACAAACATATTATTAGCCTCGAGAATAAACTTCGACGAAATGGAACAGTGCAAGCAGTTATTTTAAATGGACCTATTTTTTCCGTGGCTGCAGGGTTGATTTTACTCTGGACGTCGCTACTGGGAATTCTGGTAGCGGTCGGTTTACCCTAGCCATCGTTCGTTGTGAAAACGCCTCTCTTCCTGGACTTGAATCTTTCGCTGATCGAGTTGTCATCGCATACTAAACGTGGCATTGTGGTATTCACCCGAAGACCCAAAGTAGACCTAGTTATGTTTATAGTGACCTGCCATTTACATTGTAGAAAAGTTAGTAATGATGAAAAAATTCATGTATGGATGAAAGGGCTTGCTCGAAGTCTGACGCTGTTCATGCCCCTTATATACGATGCCTCGTAACAATATTAAACGCAAACAACACCGATGCATCGTGCTTGTCGTTCTACCTGTCACGGAGAACTGCAACTGTAACCTTTTACAGAGGGTAAGTCTGGGAGAGTGAGATCATTTTTTTCTGTAGTAGAAAATGCATCTCTTACCTTTTTTTTTTTAAATTTGGGCAGCCTTTCGGAATTGAGTGTCATATAAACTTAAGTACAGCATATTGTTGAGGGACTGCCACTTAAAGTACAAGAAACAAGATATAATGGACTGGGAGGGGCAGACCATATAAAAATGGAAGGAAAGAATACATTAAAATCACATATTTATATTTGGGATAGGTTCTAATGAGTAGAGAATTATAGTAATTCTGAGGCCATTTTACGCTAAATTCATACCTACACATTTCTTAGGTTCGTAGTAAAAAAATTGCATTGATACTGTGCAGAGTAAGTCTTAGTACTAAAATTAAATAACTACTAAAACTTTTCGGCTTACCAGAACAGATAATGTAATATTTTCTCCAGAACGTACACGAAAGTTATAGTATCACTTTTGCACCACATTTATTCACAAGAGCCCGCAGCTCGTGGTCGTGCGGTAGCGTTCTCGCTTGCCACGCCCGGGTTCCCGGGTTCGATTCCCGGCTTGGTCAGGGATTTCTCTGCCTCGTGATGGCTGGGTGTTGTGTGATGTCCTTAGGTTAGTTAGGTTTACGTTGTTCTAAGTTCTAGGGGACTGATGACCATAGATGTTAAGTCCCATAGTGCTCAGAGCCATTTGAACCATTTATTCACAAAAGAGCTTCCTCCCAAGTAGCAGGAGTTGCTCTCAAGCGGCGCAGTTCTAAAATACTCCACCGGGTCACCTCACCCAGTGGTCTAACTCTTCCGCAATTGCCCCACACACCTGTTGTCGTTGTTGTTGTTGTTGTGGTCTTCAGTTCAGAGACCTGTTTGATACAGCTCTCCGTGATACTCTACCCTGTGCAAGCTTCTTCATCTCCCAGTACCTATTGCAACCTACATCCCTCTGAATCTGTTTAGTGTATTCATCTCTTGGTTTCCCTCTACGATTTTTACCCTCCATGCTGCCCTCCAACACTAAATTGGCGATCCCTTGATGCCTCAGAATATGCCCTACCAACCGATCCCTACTTCTAGTCAAGTTGTGCCACAGATTCCTCATCTCTCCAATTCTATTCAATACCTCCTCATTAGTTGTGTGAAGTCCCCATCTAATCTTCAGCATTCTTCTGTAGCATCACATTTCGAAAGCTTCTATTCTCGTCTAAATTATTTATCGTCCACCTTTCACTTCCATACATGGCTACACTCCATACTAATACTTTCAGAAACGACTTCCTGACACGCAAGTCTAAACTCGATATTAACAAATTTCTCTTCTTCAGAAACGCTTTCCTTGCCATTACCAGTCTACGTTTTATATCCTCTCTACTTCGACCATAATTACTTATTTTGCTCCCCAAATAGCAAAACTCATTTACTACTTTAAGCGTCTCATTTCCTAATCTAATTCCCGCAGTATCGCCAGATTTAATTTGACCAGTAACGAGGAGGTATTGAATAGGATTGGGGAGAAGAGGAGTTTGTGGTACAACTTGACTGGAAGAAGGGATCGGTTGGTACGACATGTTCTGAGGCATTAAGGGATCACCAATTTAGCATTGGAGGGCAGCGTGGAGGGTAAAAATCGTAGAGGGAGACCAAGAGATGAATACCCTAAGCAGATTCAGAAGGTTGTAGGTTGCAGCAGGTACTGGGAAATGAAGAGGCTTGCACAGGATAGAGTAGGATGGAGAGCTGCATCAAACCAGTCTCAGGACTCAAGACCACAACAAGTTTCCATTATCCTCGTTTTGCTTTTGTTGATGTTCATCTTATACCCTCCTTTCAAGGCACTGTCCACTCCGTTCAACTGCTCTTCAAGTTCCTTTGCTGTCTCTGAAAGAATCAAAATGTCATCGGTGAACCTCAAAGTTTTATTTTTCTTCACCATGGATTTTAATTCCTACTCCGAATTTTTCTTTTGTTTCCTTTACTGCTTTCTCAATATACTGTCTGAATAACATCGGGGAGAGGCTACAACCCTGTCTCATTCTCTTCCCAACCACTGCTTCCCTTTCATGCCGACACACCTATGGTTTTTATATGTTAGAAGTAAAACTGGTATCGACATGCGTGCTTGACGGTTCACATTTTTTTACAGACAGTATACTTGGGAAGATGGTAATTTCCTATCGGGCAAGCGTTTGGATTTTCAGCTTTTTTTTTTTTTAATAGCAGACCAGAGAATATTATCGATAGCCAATAAGATCGACACTATCGTTTCCTTGCTTGCTGCCTTAAAAGCAGTCCCGCATTCCACAGCTCCAGTTATGGAGAATGGTACTCCTCGTTTTTTTTATGCCCTCCATTGATAATATAGCCGTTTTTCCCGATCGCCGATGATTTTGTGGAGGAAGTGGACGTCGTCTGCTGACGAGGAGCTGGTGGAGGAGTCGTGGCGGAGAGGGGTGGGGAGGGGAGGGGAGGGTGGAGCGCCGGCTGCGCGCACTGGCGGCGAGGGACTTCCCCGCTCCGGGTGAGGGACTTCCCCCGCCGGTGGCCGGCCAGTAATTGATAGAGCGAGCGCTGCCGAGGAATCCGGATCGGAATGCCGCGGACGGCGACCAGAGGGCGCTGCGCTGGCGTCGCGGCGCGGCCGGCGCCCGAGAAGGCGACGTGGCCCGAATAAAAGAGCCCGCCACGCGTGTCGGCCGGGCCTCGCCGGCCGTCATTAATTTTATCGGAAACCGTTGGCCGGCTCTGCCTGCCGGGCGCGAAAAATTGATGGATTTCCGAAGAGGAGTGCAGAGGAGAGAGAGAGAGAGAGGAAAGACTTGGCCGGCAAGGAGAGGCGGCACGTCCCACGCACACAGTGGCGGCGGCGGCGGCGGCGGCGGCGACATACGACGTTTTAACGATGCGGGGGCGGACGTGTGGACGCGGAGAGAGTGGCAGCTGGCGGCGACGGCGGCGCCGGAGGAAACAAGAAAAATCGACGCAGATTGTCGGCCGACCAAAGTAGAGAATAAAGATATTGCGAGTCGGACTGCAGGCATCCGACGCGCACGATATTGGTTCTTCTGCTGTTTTAATATCGCGAAGTGCGTGCCTGATGGTTTTTCAGAGTCCGGTGCGACGTACATGACCGGGATAGCTGATTCGACGTGGTCTCGAAAGTCTTGTAGTTTCCATGGTGTCGGAAGAGGTAAGGGAGGAAGGCTGCTGCTAATACAGAAGAAAAGAAAATTATGTAATCTAATTTAGTTTTTCATTCTGTCAGAGATGGCAAAGCACTTGGAAGATGAGTCGAACGTATTAGACAGTGCCTTGAAATAAATTATTATAAAAAGTAAAACAAGACTAATGGAATGTATTCTAATTGAATCAGACGATGTGGAAGGAACTAGATTGAGAAACGAGACAATACTACATGAATTCTGATACTTCAGCAGCGAAATAACCGAAGATGGTCGAAGTAGAAAGATTATATAATGCAGACCGACAATAAAAAGGAAAGCGTTTGTGAAGGAGCGAAATTTTCTAACAATAAACATTTAAGGTTAGCAGACTGTCGGCCGACCAAAGTAGAGAATAAAGATATTGCGCGTCGGACTGCAGGCATCCGACGCGCACCATATTGGTTCTTTTGCTGTTTTAATATCGCGAAGTGCGTGCCTGATGGTTTTTCAGAGTCCGGTGCGACGTACATGACCGGGAAAGCTGATTCGAAGTGATCTCGAAAGTCTCGTAGTTCAAATGCCTCTGAGCACTAGGGGACTTAACATCTTAGGTCATCAGTCCCCTAGAACTTAGAACTACTTAAACCTAAGTAACCTAAGGACATCACACACACATCCATGCCTGAGGCAGGATTCGAACCTGCGACCGTAGCGGTCGCGTGGTTCCAGACTGAAGCGCCTAGAACCGCTCGGCCACTTCGGCCGGCAGTCTCGTAGTTTCCAGAGTGTCGGAAGAGGTAAGGGAGGAAGGCTGCTGCTAATACAGAAGAAAATTTTTTAATCTAATTTAGTTTCTAATTCTGTCAGAAATGGGAAAGCACTTGGAAGATCTGTCGAACGTATTAGACAGTGCCTTGAAAATTATTATGAAAAGTAAAACAAGACTAATGGAAAGCATTCTAATTGAAGGAACTAGATTAAGCAATGAGACAATAGTACATGAAATCTGATACTTCGGCAGCAAAATAACCGACGATTGTCGAAAGATTACATAATTCTTCAAGTCCATATGCGGCATAACAGCAAACCAGTGCTTAACAGTATTGGTTAAAAACAGTCTTGGTTGCAATTTCGGTTTTTTATTTATTTTTTTAAATTTTTTTAATATTTCAACAACGCGTTTCGCCTTATTAGGCATCTTTAGGTTATCTTTTCTAGATGGACGCGAGAGACACCAAGAACGGGAACGCGTTATGCAGATCTTGGTGCCTCTTGCGTCCATCTAGAAAAGATAACCAGAAGATGCCTAAATAAGGCGAAACGCGTCGTTGAAAAATAAAAATACTAAAATTGCAACCAAGACTGTTTTTAACCAATAATTACATAATGCAGACCGGCAATAAAAAGGAAAGCGTTTGTGAAAGAGCGAAATATGTTAACAAATACTTTTAAGGTTAGCAAGAGGTACCCTCTAAAAAAAGAACTTGCCACGCAGGAATTATCCGAGTGGGGCGGAAATTGGTAGATGTGATGTACATGTACAGGCAAACAAATGATTACAATTTCAGGAAAATTGGATTAGTTATTGAAGAGAAAGACCTTATACAAGCATTTATTAGGCTTAGGATTGAAAGAGGTGTTGGATGTCCTCCTGACGCCAAACTGTGCCAAACTCTGTCCAATTGGTGCGTTAGGTCGTCAAAATCCCGAGTTGGTTGTAGGGCCCTGCCCATAACGTTCGAAACCTTTTCGATTGGCGAGATACTCGAGGATCTAGCTGGCCGAGTTGCGGTTTCCAAGAACGAAGACAAGCAATACAAACTCTCGCCGTGTGAGAGTGGGGCATATCATGCTCAAATGTAAGCCCAGGATGGATTACCACAATGGGCAACGAAACAGGAGCCTTCGAATGAAGCACTAATGTAACGACTGAATTCACGACATCCAGAGATTTCTGACTCGGAATGACATTTTCGATTATTTGCAAAGAAGCCTGAAGATGGGACAGTGAATTGATGAAACTGGTAGCTTTCAAGATAAAATAAAATCTTAAGTTACATGGAAGTTGGTGAATTTCATTGACACTGACATTTAGTTAACCAGCCGATGCCTCCTGTCCATGATGGACCAACAGAGATTACTCCTGGTTGTTGGGCTGTATGGCAAATGACACTCAGGTTGGTACCACACAACTATCTCGGTCCTCTCCAGACACTTCTTCGATGGCCAGCGGGGCTCAGTTCGAAGCGGGACTCATCACTGAACACGATTATACTCCAGTCAATGCGATTCCAGGCCGAAGTCGTGCCTGGAGACGCTCCAGACAGCCAACATGACTGTCGCTCACCATACGGCCCAACAACTGGGACTCATGCTTTGGGGTGCCTTTTTATTTCACGTCGCACTGAACAGAGATTATGTTGAAGAATAGGGTTTGACAGACGAAAGAGTGGAGAGTAACACAGTATATTGGAATCCTGAATAGCAGGACTGCTTTCAGAAAAAGGTGTGCTGCATTGCGTAGTGAACGCTTAAATTATGAACATTTACAGGTAAATTCAATAGCGTGACGTAAAAAACAAATCCCAAACAATATGCAACAAGCAACAAATTACATTTACCTATTTCATTCTGAAGATACTGTGTCATGGTCAAACACATGATGCATCAAAAACGTTCGCTGAATATTGTTTGATGACTAAATGGGTGCGTTTGGTAATAATATACGAGTCACACGCGCGTGCGGCAGAAAGAGAATTCTCGAAGAGACAGCTAGCTACTGAATCCTCCCTTTGGAGCCAAGTCGTAATATTTAAAAAAAAAATTACCTCTAGATTTATTATTCCTTGTGCCGATGCAAAACACGGTCTGCCTGAGATCCAGCCTATTAAAGACAACATTTTGTTTCCATATTAAAGACGACGTTTCGTTTCAACAAAATTTCAGCGAGGTGCGAATGGGACGAAACGGTATAACTAGGACAGGATTGCCAGATACTGCATTTGCCTTACAAATACGGAAAACCTCCCAAAAGCCTTAGTCACAGACGGAGGATTTGAGTAATTTGTTTCAGGGACATTGCGACTGAGCTAGGAGTGCCGTGGTAAGGCACTCAATTCCTTTTCGAGAAGACAGCGACTCAAATCCCACCAGGCCATTCACATTTATCTAAACCGCTTAAAGTAAATGGCGGGATGGCTCCTTTGATGGGCACAACCGACTTCCTTCCCTATCGGCTCCAATTCGTGCTTCTGCAATAAAACTGATTCTGGAAAGTAGAAGTTTATTATCACCGAATAAAAATTTAAGTGCTAGGAAGGTATTTGTCTGGAGTGTAGCCTTATAGGGGACTGAAACGTAAACTATAAACATTTCAGTCAAGACGAAAATAACTTTTGAAATATGGTGCTACAGAAGAACGATGATAATTAAGTGGATAGATCGAGTAAATAACAAGGAAGTAGTGTACAGAATTGCGGAAAAAGAAAATATGCGGTACAACCGGACTAAAAGAAGGGATCAGTGGGTAGGACACAGCTTGAGACGTCAAGAAATCTGAAGATGCCTTCCGCAGTCGGAATGAAACGTTAGGGGAAAATTTTGTGATTCGACCATGGCCTGTCAATCCGGGAGTCTTAAGAGAAATCAGTACCGGCTGTGAACGCCTACGTTTTATCATCAAGGGATCGTCAGTTCTGTAATGGATAAATACGGTTTGTTGTAGAGGGAGACCACGGCTCGAATACGGTAAGTAGATTGAAATTGATGTAGGTTGCAGTAGGTATACAAAGATGAAAAGACTTGCACAGGTTACGCTAGCGTGCAGAGCTGTCCTGACACCACAACAATAACGCATCTCTACAATTTCATGTAAATGATTACCTGTGACTTAATCTTGTATTTATATGTGGATTACGGAAACTGCTGAGAGACTAAATACACACACTGTCCGTATTCCTGGCTATGATTGCTGGAAACCATTAACCGGATGTTGTTTCGCCTTTGCTTCACACTTTATTCACAAGTAGCCTAGACCGCGGCTCTTAGATATGATTTAATAAAGCAAGAATAAACGAGAGCCACGAAATGCATGTACAGAACAAGGAGATGAGGTTTTTAAGAGGTGTCGAGAGCTGTAAAATTAGAAATGTCGATAACAGAGGTGAACTAAACATGTAGTGCTTAAAATATGCTGTAGAAGAAAATAAAATGTGAACTGAACATCTACAAAAAAGTGTCCTGAAATATCACCAGCTAAAATAAAAAAGTGCAAACAAAAAGGAAAAGGAGACATTCAAAGACTGGGGAAACGATGGGAAACGTAACTGTCAGTAAACGGTGTAAATCGGGAAGTAGAGAAAAAGATAATACTTGGCGGAATCTCTTTTAAATCGTCCACACTTCGGTATGGAGAGGCAGGCTGTTAGAGACCAACTAGTAACCAATACGCTAAGCCTAAGAGTATTTATGTCCTGTGTCACTATGGGGCCAATATTTTGACTATCCAAAACGCAAGACAATCTCAAGACAATCACAGTAACGCTGACCGGTGAGTGTAGATTTTGCGGTCTGGGAATTAAGGTTGTATTTATATGCCTTCGCAACAGTATGCCTTTCCACAGCATAGACCGTCGAACACAAAAACGAACATCTTCGACATTGTTCCTGGGTTCATTATTTGATCCCATGCCTCGCCATGTGTCACTGTACTCCTTCCCCGTGTGTCTTCTCAGGTGTGCATTCGTCCGCAGCACGTGGTCATGCGGCAGCGTTCTCGCTTCCCTCGCCCGGGTTCCCGGGCTCGATTCCCGACAGGGTCAGGGATTTTCTCTGCCTCGTGATGACTGGGTGTTGTGTGATGCCCTTAGGTTAGTTAGGTTTAAGTAGTTCTAAGTTCTAGAGGACTGATGACCACAGATGTTAAGTCCGACAGCGCTCAGTGCCCCTCAGGGGTGCGTTCGACTCTGATTTCATTTTAATGGATGCCAGTGCGCGACCGCATCGAACTGTGGAGGGGCTCTGGGAACCAACGGATATTCGGATAATGCACTGGCCTGCTCGTCCGGCAACTTAAACTCCGTCGGACAGATGTGAGACGTAGAACGAAGGCTTTCACGACCGGGTGACATGGCTGTTGATATACTTTCCGGGATGTGAGGTCGTGGTCCAAGAACTTTTTCTGCTCCTTACGTTTCGTCCAGGACTGCGCCTGACTTCCTCAGAGGCGCTGAGTCTTGCCGACTCAGCGGAGCAGCGCCTCTGAGGAAGTCCAGCGCAGTCCTGGACGAAACGTAAGGAGCAGAAAAAGATCATGGACCACGACCTCACATCCCGGAAAGTATATCAACAGCCACATGTGAGATGGGTTAGAAGACGAACTGCAGCACCTCCACACGTATCAACGATCATCAGGAAATTCTCAGCCACGCTGGTCGAGAAATGGAACGCCCTGCCATAAGAACTCCCTACTAAAGTTTCCGCTAGCGTGGCAGCACGTTACAGAGGATGCATTGCCGTCCGTACAGATCACAAACCGTATTAAGAATCATGTCCTACCTCTTGAAATGTCCAAGGGACCAAATAAATCGCGTTGACTTCAGCGTAATTATAGTTAAAATTGAAAGAAACGAGCCCTCAGTGACCATTATTTAGTCTTATTAACCAGGTTTCAACACTTCTAAGAGTGCCTTCATCAGAATTTAGACATTTAAAGTGGTCTATAACATAATTACACATTTTACATAAAAAAATTTATGTAAAAAAGTGTAAGAACTGACTAACAATACCAGACAGAGACAATACTTACATGTCACTTATAAAGTAAATAACAGGCCAGAAGGGCTTTAGTCACAAAATATTTAAAAGGAATGTGTGAAGGCGAGCCTGTAAGGGCTGCTCAAACCTGTACAGCTATCTGTGGCTGTACAGGTATGTTAGTACTGTCTCTATCTTGTATTGTTAGTCACTACTTACACTTTTTTACGTAAAAAAATTTTTCCCATAAATTTGTAATTATGTTATAGACCATATCGAGCGTTGAATAACACTTAGGCGGTTTTTTGTTCTACTGATTTTTATTTGTATCAACTAGATATCGGCTTAGGCTACCTTAAGATAACTACTGGCTAATGTTTACGAGAAACTAGTGTTCTTACGAACAAAACATTCCGGACTGAGATACAACGCACTTACATACGATCTTTAGTTGTAGTATTGTCTTTGGAATTGTCAAACGGGTCTTTTGGCTTTTTGTTCTGTGAAACTGTTCTTTAACATAATAAATCATATTTCATGGTTTGTCAGTAACATGTATGACTTCAATTAGAATTGGTTCAAATGGCTCTGAGCACTATGGGACTTAACAGCTATGGTCATCAGTCCCCTAGAACTTAGAACTACTTAAACCTAACTAACCTAAGGACGTCACACAACACCCAGCCATCACGAGGCAGAGAAAATCTCTGACCCCGCCGGGAATCGAACCCGGGAACCCGGGCGTGGGAAGCGAGAACGCTTCCGCACGACCACGAGATGCGGGCTCAATTAGAATTATTTAGAATACACATTATTACAAAATTACAAATTTTGGTATTTGTTGTGAACAGTTGTATTGGACATTAATTGTTGGTTGTATAACGGCGATATTTTCTTTAGGGGTTACATTCTGTTATTAATGACCGATGACCAATTGCAAGTGAGCGCATCACCACTCTTAAACTTTACACAATAAAGTAAACCTGCTACTAAGATCCCAATAGTAAACAAATTCACATCCCAATATAATATAACATCCCTTATGTGTTTACATTCATGACTGTAACCCAACTGTAACAATGTAATATTTAGTATGTATTAATGCACAATTTTCTAATTCTCTGCGTATGTCTGAATGTCGACATTTTGTATCATATACAACTCATCTTTAGCCCCCCAAAAATGGTTAAATAATCCTGAAAATTCAATTTGCTTACTAAGTCGTATGCAGTGCGACTGCACGGTGTTTAAATGCAACACGTCCACAATTCTCAGACTGCGTGGCGTGGCGGTGGGAAATTATTGTGGCAGCCTGGCTGAATGCTGTAGCACTCGTACCTGGGTACGACCGACGGGCAGAATTCTTGGCTGCCCCAGCTCTAAACTGTAGCTTCGTTTCCGATTTCACGTGTTTTCGGCGTAGCCTGTATGAGGCAGCCACGTATCTCACAGTAACATCAACAGGGGTCCGCATCAGTACCTGAGTGTGAGGCCAGCGCTACTGTCTGCCTCACACAGGACGCATATTCAATTTCTGGTACTACCAGGGATTATGTCTTCGTGGGAGGACTGGTTTGTGGTGCATTCTACCAGCCAAGGAGTTACTTGCGTGAGAAGTGCAGAGCCACTCCCAAATAACGCCTTCAGCAGAGGATGGTTGGTTCAAATGGCTCCGAGCACTATCGGACTCAACTTCTAAGGTCATCAGATCCCTAGAACTTAGAACTACTTAAACCTAACTAACCTAAGGACATCAAACGCATCCATGCCCGAGGCAGGATTCGAACATGCAACCGTAGCGGTCGCACGGTTCCAGACCGTAGCGCCTAGAACCGCTCGGCCATTCTGGCCGGTAGCAGAGGATGAAATGGCGGTCGACCGGCTCTGGATGACCGCCAGGGCCGGAATGCAGAATCGGTATACCGACTGGGGGTACTCCAAGAATCAGCTGATCTAGTACTGGAGGTCAGATGTCTTAGCAGTACGCTTTGTTTGCTGCAATTATCTCAGTACGCTCCTGTGGCTTTCACAGTATACGTGTAGATATGAGCTCAAACGGTTTACAGCAGCAGCTTCAATACAACAGCGTTTCTGTTAATTTTATTAGCTTTAATTATAACTGAACTTAGCCACTTCATGGTTAGTTACTGACTACGGCCTTAGCATATGACAGCTTGTTTTCCCTGTGCAGGTTTCGATTCTTTCTGTCCCCTCAAGATTCTATGTACTGACTTGGTCTTATGTCAATCAGGTAGATGGATCAAAACAAAATATCCAGACACTCTGTGACCCAAATGGTACTGAAACAGAGGGTGCCAGACTAAAAGTCGAAATACTAAATGTCTTTTTCCAACGCTGTTTCACAGGAAGACTGCACTGTAGTTCCTTCTCTAGATTGTCGCACAGATGACAAAATGGTAGATATCGAAATAGACGACAGAGGGATAGAGAAACCATGACAATCGCGCAAAAGAGGAAAGGCTGCTGGACATGATGGGATACCAGTTCGATTTTACACAGAGTACGCGAAGGAACTTGCCCCCCCCCCCCCCCCCCTCCCTTCTTGCAGCATGGGTTTCGAAGAAGACGGTCGTGTGAAACCCAGCTCGCGCTATTCGTCCACGAGACTCAGAGGGCCATAGACACGGGTTCACCGGTAGATGCCGTGTTTCTTGACTTCCGCAAGGCGTTCGATACAGTTCCCCACAGTCATTTAATGAAAAAAGTAAGAGCATATGGACTATCAGACCAATTGTGTGATTGAATTGAGGAGTTCCTAGATAACGGAACTCAGCATGTCATTCTCAATGGAGAGAAGTCTTCCGAAGTAAGAGTGATTTTAGGTGTGCCGCAGGGGAGTGTCATAGGACCGTTGCTATTCACAATACACATAAATGACCTGGTGGATGACATCAGAAGTTCACTGAGGCTTTTTGCAGATGATACTGTGGTGTATCGAGAGGTTGTAACAACGGAAAATTGTGCTGAAATGCAGGAGGATCTGCAGCGAATTGACGCATGTTGCAGGGAATGGCAATTGAATCTCAATGTAGACAAGTGTAATGTGCTGCGAATACATATAAAGATAGATCCCTTATCATTTAGCTACAAAATAGCAGGTCAGCAACTGGAAGCAGTTAATTCCATAAATTATCTAGGAGTACGCATTAGGAGTGATTTACAATGGAATGATCATACAAAGTTGATCGTCGGTAAAGCAGGTGCCAGACTGAGACTCATTGGAAGAGTCCTAAGGAAATGCAATCCGAAAACAAAGGAAGTACGTTACAGTACGCTTGTTCGCCCACTGTTTGAATACTGCTCAGCAGTGTGGGATCCGTACCAGATAGGGTTGATAGAAGAGATAGAGAAGATCCAACGGAGAGCAGCGCGTTTCGTTACAGGATCATTTAGTAATCGCGAAAGTGTTACGGAGATGATAGACAAACTCCAGTGGAAGACTCTCCAGGAGAGACGCTCAGTAGCTCGGTACGGGCTTTTGTTAAAGTTCCGAGAACATACCTTCTCCGAAGAGTCAAGCAGTATATTGCTGCCTCCTACGTATATCTCGCGAAGAGACCATGAGGGTAAAATCAGAGAGATTAGAGCCCACACAGAAGCATACCGACAATCCTTTTTTTTTCCACGAACAATACGGGACTGGAATAGAAGACAGAACCGATAAAGGTACTCAGGGTACCCTCCGCCACACACAGTCAGGTGGCTTGCGGAGTATGGATGTAGATGTAGATGTAGATTTAATCTATGTAACCCCACGAACGAAGGAACGTGGTTACCTTGAATGAGTAGCACCTTTGCTAGGCTGGAACACGGGCTCGCATGTTGATGGTCCTCGCTTTTATCTTTGTGCTGCGAGGTTTACTCGGCCAGAATATCCAGGACTGCCGCCTCTTCGCGCCGCGGGACGGCCTCGCAGCCCGGGACTACTTGGCGGCCCGGGCACAGGGCAAGGGCCCTTTTTACGCAGTGCCGGCTCCGCGCGGCGCATATTTACTTCTCGCAATAAACATTACTCTTTCCTGCGGGGGCGGCAGTAAACGCGAGCGGGAGTAGCCGAGGTGTGCGGCGCGGCGGCGGGGGCGGCGGCGGCCACTTTAGACGCGCACTCTGCAGTAAAGTCGGCGGTGGCGGCGCAGGCGTCGACGTCGTCGTCGGTCCCGCCGGGTGTTTTATACGCGCGGACCGGCGCGGAGCCGCTGTCGCCGCGTAATGGTGAGTTAAGACGCGCGCCGCGGGGAGTTTGGCGCGCGCAGAGTGGCCGGCCTGGTGCGCGGCGTCCACGAGGGGAAGCCCCGCTTTTTATCGCGGCGCTGCGGCCGCCCCCTGAGGTGCACCTCTTACTGGCTGCCGTACTCCCAGGGAGCAGGCAGCGCCGCAAATTCCCAACTTCCTGGCAGACTACTTACCAGCGTTCGGTACCACGGTCTGGAAAAACATGCTGAACGAGATAATCTAACGGAAACAGCCTCTGGGACATTCTGCTTCCTAACTCTCTTGAACCTATACGTAATGCAAGCTCCTCTCGTCATCCCCTGTCAAACCTTGGGCGAGAGGAGATTACAACAGTACAGTAGTATAAGTCAGTCGGGAATGAAGTAAACAGGTGTGGGAAGCCAAAGCGAAATGGATGATAGAAAACATAAAGAAATTGAAAATTGAGATGGTCGTTAGAGGGACTGGTTTAGCATATGGAAAAGTCAAAACAGCCTTCAGTGAAATTCAAAATAAAAACGTCAATATTAAGAGTGCAGTGTGAATTCCACTACTAAATGCAGAGGAGAGAGAGCAGAAAGAGTAAGCTGAAGTTTTCTTCGAGGGGAAGGAACTCTCTGATCACGTGTTAGAAGATGAACTACGTGTGGATAGGGAAGACAAAGTGGATCCTGACAGAGCTTTGAAAGACGTGCCATAAAAGAAGGCAGAAGAGATAGATGAAATAACGTCTGAATGTTCAAATATCGTCGAAGGAATTGGCAACTAAACAACTATTCAATTTTTTTTTAAATTTTTAGTGGAGATACACAGCCTCAACATGTTTTGAGAATGGAAATATGGTACAAGTAGGCTGTATTCTTGTTATTATTTTTGCGATCAGCCAGTTTCAACCTTGGGCTATTTTCAAGTACTTATCTTACGCTTCCAGCTTTGTGTTACACTGCAATACATCGCTGGAGCATGTGGAGAAGAATACGTCTTACTTCTGTTTTGAGACTGAAAACATGGTCCAAGGAGGCTGTAGTTTTTTTAATTTTTGTGCGATAGGCCAATTTCAACTACAGTCATTTTCAAGCACGTATCTTAACTGTCACATACGCACAGAATAAGACTCATTCCGGTCCACAGCTGGCAGAGATGTATTACAATCTAAAAAGAACCTGAAAGATTAAGAAAAGTGCTTGTAAATTATCCAAAGTTGAAACTGGTCAATTGCACAGATAATAAAAATACAGTCTTCTTCGACCACGTTTTCATTCTGAAAAGTATTTAAACTGGATTGTAGGTTCTATGAATCTCGAGTCATACCCTCAGGCTTTCGGTAAAACGTTAAGACAGCAAGCATAGGCAGATAAAAGCTAAAAATATCGCACAATAAACTTGATGCCTCATGCGTCGAAGTTCCTAACAAGAAGGACATACAGAACAATGCAAAAGAAATTGTGAATCTGCTAGAAGACAACCAGTTTGGCTTTCAGAGACGCTAAGCCGCCAGAGCGGCAGTTCTGACGTTGCAACTTAATAAAAATAAAGATAGAAAAAACGTGCGACAATGTAAAATGGTGGAGGATGTTCGAATTGTCGAGAAAATTAATTATATTTACAGGGAAAGACGGGTGACATTCAATAAGTAGAAGAACCGAGAGGGAACGGTAAGAATCGGAGATCACGTCGAAGAATTCCGATGTAGAATACAGGTATGCTGTCTTTCGCGAATATTGTTCAATTTATACATAGCAGAAGTAATAACATACATTAACGGAGAATTCAGCAATGGATTTACAACTCTGCGTGAAAGGATATTTGCGAATCTTATCATTAAGTTTCGTTAGTGGAATAGTTATCCTCAATGGAAATGAAGAAGAATTACAGGACATTTTGAATGGAATGAACAGTGTAGTGAGTACAGGAAATGTACTGAGAGTAATCTGAGGAGAGACGAAGGTAATGAGAAATACACTCCTGGAAATGGAAAAAAGAACACATTGACACCGGTGTGTCAGACCCACCATACTTGCTCCGGACACTGCGAGAGGGCTGTACAAGCAATGCTCACACGCACGGCACAGCGGACACACCAGGAACCGCGGTGTTGGCCGTCGAATGGCGCTAGCTGCGCAGCATTTGTGCACCGCCGCCGTCAGTGTCAGCCAGTTTGCCGTGGCATACGGAGCTCCATCGCAGTCTTTAACACTGGTAGCATGCCGCGACAGCGTGGACGTGAACCGTATGTGCAGTTGACGGACTTTGAGCGAGGGCGTATAGTGGGCATGCGGGAGGCCGGGTGGACGTACCGCCGAATTGCTCAACACGTGGGGCGTGAGGTCTCCACAGTACATCGATGTTGTCGCCAGTGGTCGGCGGAAGGTGCACGTGCCCGTCGACCTGGGACCGGACCGCAGCGACGCACGGATGCACGCCAACACCGTCGGATATCCTATGCAGTGCCGTAGGGGACTGCACCGCCACTTCCCAGCAAATTAGGGACACTGTTGCTCCTGGGGTATCGGCGAGGACCATTCGCAACCGTCTCCATGAAGCTGGGCTACGGTCCCGCACACCGTTAGGCCTTCTTCCGCTCAGGCCCCAACATCGTGCAGCCCGCCTCCAGTGGTGTCGCAACAGGCGTGAATGGAGGGACGAATGGAGACGTGTCGTCTTCAGCGATGAGAGTCGCTTCTGCCTTGGTGCCAATGATGGTCGTATGCGTGTTTGGCGCCGTGCAGGTGAGCGCCACAATCAGGACTGCATACGACCGAGGCACACAGGGCTAACACCCGGCATCATGGTGTGGGGAGCGATCTCCTACACTGGCCGTACACCTCTGGTGATTGTCGAGTGGACACTGAATAGTGCACGGTACATCCAAACCGTCATCGAACCCATCGTTCTACCATTCCTAGACCGGCAAGGGAACTTGCTGTTCCAACAGGACAATGCACGTCCGCATGTATCCCGTGCCACCCAACGTGCTCTAGAAGGTGTAAGTCAACTACCCTGGCCAGCAAGATCTCCGGATCTGTCCCCCATTGAGCATGTTTGAGACTGGATGAAGCGTCGTCTCACGCGGTCTGCACGTCCAGCACGAACGCTGGCCCAACTGAGGCGCCAGGTGGAAATGGCATGACAAGCCGTTCCACAGGACTACATCCAGCATCTCTACGATCGTCTCCATGGGAGAATAGCAGCCTGCATTGCTGCGAAAGGTGGATATACACTGTACTAGTGCCGACATTGTGCATGCTCTGTTGCCTGTGTCTATGTGCCTGTGGTTCTGTCAGTGTGATCATGTGATGTATCTGACCACAGGAATGTGTCAATAAAGTTTCCCCTTCCTGGGACAATGAATTCACGGTGTTCTTATTTCAATTTCCAGGAGTGTAGCAGAAATGAGATTAGCGATAAGTTATCAAACACTGCGGACAACGAAGTATACAAAGTTAAGGAATACAGCTGTCTTGGAAGCAAAGCAAAAAATGACGGGCGAAGCAAGGATGACATAAAAAGTGGGTTAGCACAGGCAAGGAGGGTGTTTCTGTCAAAAAGAAGCTGACCAGTATCAAAGACAGGGCTTAACTGGAGGTTGGTTGGTTGGTTTGGGGGAGGGAACCTAACGGCGAGGGCGTTAGGGAAGGATGGCGAAGGAAGTCGGCTGTGCCCTCTCAAAGGAATCATCTCGGCATTTGCCTGAAGGGAAATCACGGAAAACTTAAATTAGGATGGCCGCACGCGGGTTTGAAGCGTCGTCCTCCATAATGCGCCTTAATTAGAAGAAATGTGTCTTAATTAGAAGAAAAACTGTCTGAAAATGTACGTTTGGAAGTCATAGGCCTTAATTTGTGATGTCTCTGAGAATGTACGTTTAGAGCACAACACTGTGTGTCAGTGACCGTGAACTGTTTGAAAATCGGAAGAGTTTGAGGTGTGGTGCGTGAACTGTTTGAAAATCGGAAGAGTTTGAGGTGTGGTGCTATATGGCAGGGTGTTGAAAATTAGGTGGACTGAGAAGAAACGGAGAGGTCCTCTGCAGATTCGGAGAGGAGAGGAACATGAAAAGGGGCAGCAGGATGATATTTGTTAAGGCATCAGCGCATAATTTTCATGGTACTGTAGCGAGCTCTAGAGGACAAGAACAGCCAGAAAACAGATGTGGACGTGGGGTGTAAGCGCTGACACAAGAGAGGAATTCGTAATTGGGCGCATCAAAACACTGTCAAAAGGAGGGCGGAGGGGGAGGGCTGGCAGACGTGGAGGGTTTTATCCACTACTGGCGTATGGTATAAATTTCCCACACGCTGCTGAAGAATGATATAAAGGAATCAGTAGCGGTACTCGAAGTTCGTTCCATCATACACTGTAAGGTGCCTTGTGGAGTTCAGATGTAAATAAATGTGGATACTATTATTATAGTAGTCAAGTTTAAGATTTGATGACGGTCTCTTTAACTGCTCTTTCAGATGCATCCATTTTAAGTGAGCGTACTGGCTAGCCTACAGAGTCCGTTTTGGAGACGTGTGAGTGAACGTAACTATTCCCAACACGTCCATTATTTTAACCATTTCCCGTTTTTCACTACGGCTAAATTACCTAACAGTGAGAATCATTAAGGCGGAATACTGACTGCATGCCAGTGTTGGAAAATGCTACGCCCATGACACATAGTTACTTTAGCCGCTTCACAGTACGAAATTTTAGCAGACAATACTGCAAAGAAAATTATGAGGAAACGGAAACTAATTTTACGTAAGTTGAACAGTATCCTGTTCCAGAACTTTTTTTTCCGTGTAGTTCGTTACATATGTGAGTAGTTGGCAAACGCGTCTCTCAGTTGGGAACACGTCTCAACATGTCTTGTACCAATGTCGTCAGCACCTCTTTCGCGTTTATAAAAACAGCATTGTCTATAAATGACACTTTTTCTGTGTCGTTTATTTCAGATGAAGGAAAGGTAAATCAAGAGTCCTTCGCGTCGAGATGTAATCTGTGCTACATGGTAATGTACCCTGCTCCCTCCTCCTTCCACGCCCTATCGGAATCGTGAGGTTATCTTAAAACCAAACTCCGCCCTAACAGGCAGTGAAGGCACAACGGTACCGACCGGCCGCCGTGTCATCCTCAGACCTCAGACGTTACTGGATGCGGGTACTGAGGGGCATGTGATCAGCACAGCACTCTCCCGGATCAGTTTACGAGATCGGAGCTGCTACTTCTCAGTCATGTAGCTCCTCGGTTTTGCCTCACAAGGGCTGAGTGCACCCCGCTTGCCAACAGCGCACAACAGACCGGATGGTCACCCAACCAAGTGCTATCCCAGCCCGACAACACTTAACTTCGGTGATCTGACTGGAACCGGTGCACTGCGGCAAGACCATTGTGAGGCAGCCTTAACTAGTGTTTAATTTTATTGGGTTTGGGGTGTGTATCATGCAGTTGTGACCTTTTCACATGTGTGGTTCAGCTAATCATAAAAAAATATATTTGGACACATGACGAACGTAGTAAGAAATGGTAACCGGCACCAACTACTATTTTGTTAGATTATTGGGGAGATGGAAAACCTTAGGAAAAGTACAGATAAGCTTATTTGTTCTGAAGTATTAATGTTGTTACAGCCATCTGATTATGAGACGGCTTCCAAAAAAGGCAGTACTTCGATATAGCTCTGTGTGTTGAAGACATGTCATGGTCATGCCCTCAAGCATCCACTCGGTGATAAGCCAAAATTATTTGATTCACTCAAAAAGTTCGGAATAATACTTCGCTTTTTAACATACATTGTTGACATAAAATTCTACTTGTATAGATTTTAATTTTTATCATACAATTTCCCAAGTCTTTATTCTGAAAGAGTGTTCCGTTGTATTTTCTGATTTGAGGTATTCTGCTACACATGCGTGACTCTCAGGGTGACTGTGAGCCCAGCTTGCGTGCGTCGATCTTTTCCTGATGGCTGTCCGTAGGTATGTACGAGGGGCGCTTAATATGTGATTCGACAAAGTTTTTTCTCGGCCAGTTTCGGCTGAAAAGCTGCGGCATTTTTTGTGGGATGCCGTGGTATATTCCCGCTGTATAGTTTCAAGAACGAGGGCTAGTAGAAATCCTTGGGTGACAGACGAAATATTGAATTTAATTCATGAAAGAAGAAAATACAAAAATGCAGTAAATGAAGCAGGCAAAAAGTACTACAAACGTCTCAAAAATGAGATCGACGGGAAGTGCAAAATGGCTAAGCATGGAAGTATATAACACAAATGTAAGGATGTAGAGGCACATTTCACTGGGATTGGATAAATACTGCCTACAGGAAAATTGAAGAGACCTTTGGGGAAAAGACAACCACTTGTATGAATATCAAGAGCTCAGATGGAAACCCAGTCTAAGCAAAGAAGGGAAAGCAGAATGTGGAAGGAGTATATAGAGTGCTATACAAGGGCGATGTACTTCAGGGCAATATTATGGAAATGGAAGAGGATGTAGATTAAAATGAAATTGGAGATACGATACTGCGTGAAGAGTTTGACAGAGCACTGAAAGACCTATGTCGAAACAAGGCCCCGGGAGTAGACAACACTCCATTAGAACTACTGACAGCCTTGGGAGAGCCAGTCATGACAAAACTCTACCATCTGGTGAGCAAAATGTATGAAACAGGCGAAATACGCTCAGACTTCAAGAAGAATGTAATAATTCCAATCCCAAAGAAAGCAGGTGTTGACAGATGTGAAAATTACCGAACTATCAGTTTAATAAGTCACGGTTGCACAATACTAACGCGAATTCATTACAGACGAAAGGAACAACTGGTAGAAGCCGACCTCGGGGAAGATCAGTTTGGATTCCGTAGAAATATTGGAACAAAAAAAAAATGGTTCAAATGGCTCTGAGAACTATGGGACTTAACATCTGTGGTCATCAGTCCCCTAGAGCTTACAACTACTTAAACCTAACTAACCTAAGGGCATCACACACATCCATGCCCGAGGCAGGACTCGAACCTGCGACCGTAGCGGTCAAGCGGTTCCAGACTGAAGCGCCTAGAACCGCACGGCCACACTGGCCGGCAATATTGGAACACGTGAGGCAATACGACTCATTTTAGAAGCTAGATTAAGAAAAGGCAAACCTCCGTTTATAGCACTTGTAGACTTTGAGAAAGCTTTTGACAATGTGCACTGGAATACTCTCTTTCAAATTCTGAAGGTGGCAGGGGTAAAATACAGGGAGCGAAAGGCTATTTACAATTTGTACAGAAAGCAGACGGCAGTTCTAAGAGTCGAGGGACACGAAAGGGAAGCAGTGGTTGGGAAGGGAGTGACACAGAGTTGTAGCCTCGCCGATGACAACGTAATTATGTCAGAGACAGCAAAGGACTTGGAAGAGCAATTGAACGGAATCGACAGTGTCTTGAAAGGAGGATATAAGATGTACATCAACAAAAGCGAAACGAGGGTAATGGAATGTAGTCGAATTAAATCGGGTGATGCTGAGGGAATTAGATTAGGAAATGAGATACTTAAAGTAGTAAAGGAGTTTTGCTATTTGGGGAGCAAAATAACTGATGATGGTCGAAGTAGACAGGATATGAAATGTAGACTGGCAATGGCAAGGATAGCATTTCTGAAGAAGAGAAATTTGTTAACACTGAGTATAGATTTAAGTGTCAGGAAGTCGTTTATGAAAGTATTTGTATGGAGTGTAGCCATGTATGGAAGTGAAACATGGACGATAAATAGTTTGGACAAGAAGAGGATAGAAGCTTTCGAAATGTGGTGCTACAGAAGAATGCTGAAGACTAGATGGGTAGATCACATAAGTAATGAGGAGGTATTGAACAGAATTGGGGAGAAGAGGTGTTTGTGGCACAACTTGACTAGAAGAAGGGATCGGTTGGTAGGACATGTTCTGAGGCATCAAGGGATCACCAGTTTAGTACTGGAGGGCAGCGTGGGGGATAAAAATCTTAGAGGGAGACCTAGAGATGAATACACTAAGCAGATTCAGAGGGATGTAGGCTGCAGCACGTACTGGGAGATGAAGCAGCTTGCACAGGATAGTGTAGCATGCAGAGATGCATCAAACCCGTCTGAGGACTGAAGACGACCACAACAACAACAGTTTCAAGAACTTACGATAGGTGGCGCCGCTAAATGCAACCCTCAAAATGGCGTCTGTTAACGACAGGTTAGAGGGTCTCGGAAAACACAAGAAGGGCTTCAGTCACAAAGGGAGCAGGCTGCACACAGGAAGAACGTAGATAAACGAACCATAGGTATAACAGTTGTAAATTGTCGTAGCTGTGTTGGGAAAGTACCAGAGCTCCAAGCGCTAACAGGAAGCACTGATGCTCAAATCGTTATTGGCACTGAAAGCTAGCTAAAGCCGGACATAAGCTCAGCTTTTCGCGAATAACTTAACGGTGTTCCGAAATGATAGGCTAAACACGGTTGGCGGTGGCATGTTTGTTGCTGTGAGAAGTAGTTTAACATATCGCGAAATTGAATTAGATACTTCCTGTGAGTTAGTATGGGCAGAGGTCGTTCAGGTGATATAGTTGCTGAAAGGTTCAAAGAAAACTCTGATTTCAAACACGTACTCGACTCATACGAGAATAGTTGGTGGTGACTTTGATTTACCCTCGATATGTTGGCGGAAATACATAAAATGTCATCCGAAATTGTGCTAAACGCACTCTCTGAAAATTATTTTGAGCAGTTAGGTCATGAGCCCACGCGAATAGTAAACGGCTGTGAAAACACACTTGAGCTCTTAGAAACAAATAATCCTGAGTTAATAACCGATTCAGGGATTAATGAACACAGGATTGTCGTAGCGAGATTGAATTCTGTAATCCCCAAATCCTCGAAAAATAAACGAAAGATACACCTATTCGAAAAAGCAGATAAAAATTCACTTGAAGGCTTCCTGAGAGACAATCTCCACGCATTCAAAATTAATAATGTAAGTCTACACTTACGATGTGGCTTAAATTCAAAGAAATAGTATCTGCAGCAATTGAAAGATCTATACCAAATAAATTAACAAACGACGGAGGTGATCCTGCTTGGTACACAAAACGGATTAGAACACTGTTGCAGGAACAACGAAACAAACATGTCACATTTAAACAGACGCAGAATCCCCAAGATTGGCGATCTTCAACAGAAGCTCGAAATTTAGCGCGGACTTCAGTGCGAGATGCTTATAACAGTTTCCACAACGAAACTTTGTCTCGAAATCTGGCAGAAAAAGCAAAGAGATTCTGGTCGTATGTGCAGTATGTTAGCGGCAAGGAAAAATCAATGCCTCCTCTGCGCGATAGCAATGGAGATACTATCGAAGACAGTGCTGCCAAAGCTTAGTTACAAAACACAGCCTTCGGACATGCCTTCACAAAAGAAGACGAAGTAAATATTCGATAATTCGAATCGAGAACGGCCGCCAACATGACTAACATAGAAGTAAATATCCTCGGAGTAGTAAAGCAACTTAAATCACTTAATAAAAGCAAGTCTCCTGGTCCAGACTGTGTACCAATTAATTTCCTTTCGGAGTATGCTGATGCATTAGCTCCATACTTAACAATCATATACTTACATCCGTTCGCTCGACGAATGATCCGTACCCAAAGATTGGAAAGTTGCACAGGTCACACCAATATTCAAGAACGGTAGTAGGAGTAATCCACGAAATTACAGGCCCATATCGTTAACGTCGATACGCAGTAGGATTTTAGAACATGTATTGTGTTCGAACATTATGAATTACCTCGAAGAAAACGGTCTATTGATACACAGTCAACATGGGTTTAGAAAACATCGTTCCTGTGAAACACAACTATCTCTTTATTCGCATGTAGTGTTGAGTGCAATTGACAAGGGATTTCAGATCGATTCCGTATTTCTGGATTTTCGGAAGGCTTTTGACACTGTGCCACACAAGTTGCTCGTTGTGAAACTGCGTGCTTATGGAATATCGTCTCAGTTATGTGACTGGATATGTGATTTCCTCTCAGAGAGATCACAGTTCGTAGTGACTGACGGAAAGTCATCGATTCTAACAGAAGTGATTTCTGGCGTTTCCCAAGGTAGTGTTATTGGCCCTTTGCTGTTTCTTACCTGTATAAACGATTTGGGAGACAATCTGAGCAGATGACGCTGTCGTTTATCGAGTAATAAAGCCATCAGAAGATCAAAACAAACTACAAAACGATTTAGGAAAAATATCTGAATGGTGCGATAAGTGGCAGTTGACCCTAAATAACGAAAAGTGTGAGGTCATCCACACGAGTGCTAAAAGTAACTCGTTGCCGTAAATTCAACTTAATACCTAGGTATTACAGTTACGCACATCTTAAATTGGAAGGGACACATAGAAAATGTTGTGGGGAAGGCTAACCAAAGACTGCGTTTTATTGGCAGGACACTTAGAAAATGTAATAGACCTACTAAGGGGACTGCCAACACTAAACTTGTCCGTCCTCTTTTAGAATACTGCTGTGCAGTGTGGGATCGTTACCAGATAGGACTGTCAGAGTACATCGAAAAAGTTCAAAGCAAGGCAGCCCATTTTGTATTATCGCGAAATGTGGATGAGAGTGTCACAGACATGATACAGGGTTTGGGTTGGAAATCGTTAAAAGAAAGGCGTTTTCCATTGCGACGGAATCTCCTCACGAATTTCCAGTCACCAGCTATCTCCTCCGAATGCGAAAATATTTTGTTGACACCGACCTACATAGGAACGAACGAACACCACGATAAAGTAAGAGAAATCAGAGCTCGTACGGAAAGATATAGGTGTTCATTCTTTCCGCACGATAACCGAGATTGGAATAATAGAGAATTGTGAAGGTGCTTCGATGAACCCTCTGCCAGGCACTTAAATGTGATTTGCAGAGTATCCATGTAGATGTAGATGTAGGCATACGTTCCAAGCGGAGAACCAGAGCATCACAGATATCCATAGGCGTTTGCAGAATGTCTACATGGATTTGGCACTGAACAACAGCACGCTGACTCGTTGGGCCCCACGTCTGTCATCATCGCAACAAGGTCGCGCAAACCTATCCGATCTTCATCGTGCTGGGCGGCCGCAAGCAGTTGTGACTCCTGCAATGTTGTAACGTGCGGACACTCGCATTCTAGGTGATTCTCCATCTTCTCCGCATTCTCCATGACAACTCAAGGCCTCAAACAGGTCTGCGCACCCGAGAGCAACTCACGAAACTTAATTGGACTGTCCCTCCTCATCCAACTCGCAGTCCGGATCTCGCACTCCCAACTGCCACCTGTTTGGCCTGATGAAGGATGCATCCCACGGGAAGCAGTACGCTGATGATGGGGACATTGTTGATGCAGCAAGTCATTGGTTCCGACGTCGAACAGTAGAATGGTACTATGGAGGGGAAAATTTCCGGCCCTGCGTAAGTCGGCATAAGGCCGTCGCAATGAACAGAGATTATGTTGAAAAATAAGATTTTATAGCCGAAAGATCTTGAGTGAAACCAACCGTCGCTTGGAAAGGATAGTGTTACACTCTTGTTGCACATCCCTCGTAATGAAATGAAACAAGAGACTTTGAATTATTCCTTTTATCCGATAACTTATTATTTCCACTTTGTTTCACGTCACCAGCTGTTAACATACAATATTACCATCAACTGCACCATATTTTGCACTTCTTTGAATACTTTCTTAAAAATTATTGTTAGATCAATTTCTTATTCAATATTCTCAGCTGATTTATGCCATTAATATTTTTTTCAAAAAATTTTAATTATCTGAATGTTTCTAGAGCACTCCCACGTATTTCATCATCGTTGACTCTCGACGTCGTAGGCCCTTACGTTTCGTTGTGACGCTGCCCTCCACTCCTCCAGCGGTCCCTACGTAGTACGTCATGCTTTTCACTAACAGCACCAATCTAAATCAGGTTATAATGTGATGATACTTTAATCGAACCCAATATATGGTGACACACGCTGTTCTTCTTATACGGTGGGAATATTCTTTAATGACTCTGATTTTTGCAATTGTCGCGGCTATAGTTAACTATAATATTTGGCAAAACTTCAATTCCAAAGGCTGGATCCTATGTCGCTTACAGAAAAGGATCGGCAGTGTCGTGAAAGAACTGATCCACATCGAATAGAAACTTAATGCACCACGCATTATAAAATTAATTATTTGAATTTTTTGTATTTCAGCCAAGAAAAAAGCATTAAATGCTCGCAGTAGTAGGTTGTAAAACCATAAACGCTAAGAAATGTACTTGACTCGTATTTTAATTTGTACACAGAACAATTACAAGGCATGAAACGAACAAGCGGCTAACTCACAATTTGAATGAGCTTTGAGCGACAGGTAGTGGACCAAGTCACATTGAAGAAAGTGTAGTGGTAATGAGATGTTTTTAGTTTCTGCAGTCTGTTTTAACAACTCATGAAGAATGACATCAAGACACCCAAAATCTCTCTGAATAGAAGCTACCTCTGAGCGCATGACTACAAACCAGGGGTGCAAAGTGCTAAGTCGTGTATGATGCATTGTAACGTGATTTGTCGGTGCTTACAATACTCTTATAATTTCCATTTGCTGTCAGTGCATTTTATCATTAAAGTACAATATAAAAATAATGCTGAAATTAGGGCGAATTTAAATTTAATATTTGTCAGCTAAGGAAAATTTATGGAGACACTGAACGTTACCAAAGATATGATAACAGCTCAGACACCAAAAGGAAAGAAACTGGCACAAAAACACCACACGTACCGATTCTCCATGAAGAAATCATGTTCGTCTCGGTCACAAAACAACACATCCACCTAGCTAACGGGTTCAAGATGAGCAATGCGACCTCATTCTACACAGAACTCGCGACATTCGTAGCGAAAACTGGCAGTGTAAGTCGAATTCGGCGTACAGAAACGCAGTTGCGGACCTTTTCAAATGTTTCCCTACTGGCAATTCTTCTGATGACTGACGATGAGTCTGTCCTGACTTTATACACTGTTCACTTTGGGAACGTCACCTCGACATCACAGAGCCCATGAATACTTTCTATAGCTCCAGGGCTGTCGTGAGGTCTGAGCAGTTCATCGGGCAGTGTTTGACTTGCACGCCTTTAAGCCAATCAAATTCAAGAGCTGAGTCTAGACAACTTCAATACCTCTTCGCTGCTCGCGTTGATAACACTCCTTTGCAAAGTAACGCTTCCAGACAGGACTCTCTAAAGTTTTTGTAATTTTCGCACATGCTGGAAAACACCTGTTGTCATGGGAAGCAATTTACGACTCCGGTATCTTCATCTACATCGATACTCCGCAAGCCAACTGACGGTGTGTGGCGGAGGGTACCTTGAGTACCTCTATCGGTTCTCCCTTCTATTCCAGTCTCGTACTGTTCGCGGAAAGAAAGATTCTCGGTATGCCTCTGTGTGGGCTCTAATCTCTCTGATTTTATCCTCATGGTCTCTTCGCGAGATATAAGTAGGAGGGAGCAGTATACTGCTTGACTCCTCGGTGAAGGTATGTTCTCGAAACTTCAACAAAAGCCCTTACCGATCTACTGAGCGTCTCTCTTGCAGAGTCTTCCACTGGAGTTTATTTATCATCTCCGTAACGCTTTCTCGATTACTAATTGATCCTGTAACGAAGCGCGCTGCTCTCCGTTGGATCTTCTCTATCTCTTCTATCAACCATATCTGGTTCGGATCCCACACCGGTGAGCAGTATTCAAGCAGCGGGCGAACAAGTGTACTGTAACCTACGTCCTTTGTTTTCGGACTGCATTTCCTTAGGATTCTTCAAATGAATCTCAGTCTGGCATCTGCTTTACCGACGCTTAATTTTATATGGTAATTCCATTTTAAATCACTCCTAATGCGCTGAAAATACACTGATTGACAAAAAAGGGTGGAGGGAACGAAATGAAGCTTCTCAGGTTTTGAGAGGGTACGTGATGTTATTTCAGTGATTACAAGCTGGCCCGCAACTGTTGCAAATGTTTCTTGATATCCTGGATACTGCCACTGGGCTGGAGTTGACGTACGAGTGGTTCCCACATATCTTATAACGGGAACAGATGTGAGACTCATGCTGGACGCAGGAGTATATCAAAATCACGCGGTCTGTTCATAGAGACGCGTGCCATAAACTGACAAGCATTGTCCTGTTGAAAACTTGCAGCACGACGCTGTCGCATGAGAGGTAACCCATGAGGACGCAGAATGTCTATGACGTAGCGTTGTGCCGTCAGACTTCCTACAATTATCACCAGCCGTGGCCTGAAGTCGTATCTAATACTTCCCTACGCCATGGCGCCAGGAATAACGCCGATGCGCCCCTCCAATACATTCGAAGAACAGAAAGTCTCCCCAGGTCACCGCCATACTCAATGGCGATGGTCATCTGGAGTAGTGCAGAAACACGATTCATCGATGAACGCAGTGCGACAACTCATACAACAGCAGTGATGTTGACGGCAGACTGCACATGGGTCGGTTATTTCCTAGTGCGGCTGCAGCTACTCTCCGACAAATGGTGTAGAATAACAAGGAATGTTCAAAGGCAGGCGCTGATGTGAAGGCCTCATAACGTGCTTGTTGCACAATACGGCGATCCTCCCTTGTGACGGTCAGTCGAGATCAACCTGAACCTTGACGACGAATATGCCTGCTCCCGCGTGCGCATACAGTCTAACATGGGGCCGCACAAATGAGGATACTACACTATTCAACCAGCCGGCCAAATCGAGACCCACTATGGGGTCCCGTTCTCCAGATGCTGATTTCGCTCTCTCATACGAGCACGCGGTATGACTGTCTCCTTTAAAGTGATCACTAAGCATAGGCTTGATAGCAACACTAAACACGAGCTTCTGTGAAGTTTGGAAAGTAGGAGACGAGGTACTGGCGGAAGTAAACGTGTGAGGACGGGGCGTGAATCGTGCTTGGGTAGCTCAGATGGTAGAGCACTTTCCCGCGAAAGGCAAAGGTCCGGAGCTCGAGTCTCGGTCCAGCACAAAGTTTTAATCTGCCAGGGAGTTTCATATCAGAGTGAAAAATCTCGTTCTGAACACTAACGCACTCTGCTGGCCATTTTACTAGTCACAGAAAATTGCAGCTCTAATCACTTACTTATGCGTCACTGGTGTGTTCGTGGTCGAAGTTATATTGACATCCAACCAAGTCTTCTGCATACCTCACTTCTTGTCGGGCGGTATATTATGTTTTTTTAAAGTTTAATTTAAAATAATTTACTAGTTAGTAGCCTGTAAGTGGGGTGGCCGAGCGGTTCTAGGCGCTACACTCTGGAACAGCGTGACAGCTACAGTCGCAGGTTCGAATCCTGCCTCGGGGATGGATGTGTGTGGTGTCCTTAGGTTAGTTAGGTTTAAGCAGTTCTAGGAGACTGATGGCCTCAGAAGTTAAGTCCCATAGTGCTCAGAACCATTTGAACCATTTTTAATGCGTTAGTAGCGAGTTTGTAGCTGCGTCATACTGCATGCACTCACATTCAACTGACTGTGCATCCTGGGTGTTACGTCATTTGTCTCTGCTACATTTCATCGACATAACCCGGTAAGCAAGATGCTGAAACTAAAGTAGTATCATGATCGCTGGTGCGAAGGATAGAAGCTCGTGGGTCTTCAGCTGCTTCTACTTACATCGACTGGGTGTCCCTCCCAAGTGTAGAACGCGAGTTTTCTCTGATGTTTCGGCAGATATCTGCAATTTTGTCTTTTCAGTGTGTATCTGAAGTCAGTACAAACAAATAGTGCTCAGCTCGTCTCTCAGGCGTCGCCCATTGTTGTCGGAAAGCGGCGGGTTGTTTCCTGTTACAAACAAAACAATTTTTAAAGCGGATACGTGCCCATTCGATATCCTGGTCCTCAATTAGACTAGTTCGATGTTTGATTTATCGACGTGTATTAACAGGCACAGAGAAACAGGAAGAATAACCGGAATTCCAACAGCAACTGAGCAGCATTGCTGCATGGAGCTAGCAGTCAACGCCGGCCAGGACGCTGTTGGAGTACTGGTTATTCTTCATGCTCTGTTGTCCATGTTAATATATACCGGTAGAACGAATATCGCACTAGAGCATTGGTACACAAAACTCCTCTTCAAAAATTATTTTGTTTGTAACAGAAAACAAAGCTACGCTTTCCACGGCATTCCATCGATTTGGACGTCGCATGAAGACATCATGGGCAGTATTTGTTTCGTCTGATTCCTGCTACATAGTGAAAAAAAATGAAATTTCAAGTTGAAACATGTATCTTTTTTTTATTTCTTGGTGGTTTTACTGTTGCTGAGTCGACCATAGTGTCGGATTAGATCGTAATAGCAGGGGAAATTTTTGTCTCATCACACTGACTACAAAGGTGTTTTGAAACAAGTATCCGAAACTAGTCAACATCAAGAAAGAAAAAAGGTAAACTACTGGTCAATAAAATTGCTACACCAAGAAAAAATGCAAATGACAAACGGGTATTCATTGGACAAATATATTATACTAGAACTGACACGTGAATATATTTTCACGCAATTTGGGTGCATAGATCTTGAGAAATCAGTACCCAGAACAATCACCTCACGTCGTAATAACGGCCTTGATACGCCTGGGCATTGAGTCGAACAGAGCTTGGATGGCGTGTACAGGTACAGATGCCCATGCAGCTTCAACACGATACCACAGTTCATGAAGAGTAGTGACTGGCGTATCGTGGCGAGCCAGTTGCTCGGCTACCTATGACAAGACGTTTTCAATTGGTGAGAGATCTGGAGAATGTGATGGTCAGGGCAGCAGTCGAACATTTTCTGTATCCAGAACGGCCCATACAGGACCTGCAACATGCGGTCATGCATTATCCTGCTGACATATAGGGTTTCGCAGGGATCGAATAAAGGGTAGAGCCATTGGTCGTAACACATCTGAAATGTAAGTCCACTGTTCAAGGTGCCGTCAATGCGAGACGAGTAACCAATGGCAACCCATACCTTTACGCAGGGTGATAGGCCAGTATGGCGATGACGAATACACGCTTCCAATGTGCGTTCACCGCGATGTCACCAAAGACGGATGCGACCAACATGATGCTGTACACAGAACCTGGATTCATCCGAAAAAATGACGTTTGGCCATTCGTGCACCCAGGTTCGTCCTTGAGTACACCATCGCAGGTGGTCCTGTCTGTGGTGCAGCGTGAAGGGTAACCGCAGCCATGGTCTCCGAGCTGCTAGTCCATGCTGCTGGAAACGTTGTCGATCTGTTCGTGCAGATGGTTGTTGTCTTGCTAACGTCCCCATCTGTTGACTCAGGGATCGAGACGTGACTGCACGACCCGTTACAGCCATGTGGATAAGATGCATGTCATCTCGATTTATTATGCTAAGAATCATTGGATCTCGACCAACGCGAGCAGCAATGTCGCGAAACGATAAACCGTAATCGCGATAGGCTACAATCCAACCTTTATTAAAGTCTGAAACGTGATGGTAAGCATTTCTTCTCCTTACACGAGGCATCACAACAACGTTTCACCAGGCAACGCCGGTCAACTGCTGTTTGTGTATGAGAAATCGGTTGCAAACTTTCCTCATGTCAGCACGTTGTAGGTGTCGCCACCGGCGCCAACCGTGTGTGAGTGCTCTGAAAAGCTAATCATTTGTATATTAGAGACTTTTCTTCCTGTCGGTTAAATATCCCGTCTGTAGCACGTCATCTTCGTTGTGTAACAATTTAATGGCCAGTAGTGTACTTATTCATGCAGCTTATGACGGAGCTACAGCCCCTTTTTTTTCTGTTATAAAATAAGTTGCGGACTTAATTTTTACCTGCAGCATGCTGCAAGTTCGGAAATTGCAAATATCTGCCGAAATATGAAGCAAAATGCACCCAACGGCTCTTTGGAGACACACCCTCTATACTATGCAAAACACTGTACAGTGAGTGGACGAGCGTATTTCGTAACAGATACTTTCTGTCCCATTCCAGTCGCTTGTTGTACGAGGAAAAACTGACTGTCTGTATGCTCCTGCGACCACTTTACCCTTACTTATTTGACCGGCATGGTCTTTGCACGAGATATGCACCAATTGATCGCAGGACTTTCGTACAGTCTGCCTCCAGTACCGGTTCTCTAACTGTACTCAACAGAGTTTCACAACAACAGCAACGGCATCAGAGAGATAGTTCTGATGTTGTGCTTGATAAGCGAAGCAGGACTTAGAAAAAATCAAGGCGCGTTCTTAGACTATGTCGACCTAGAAAAAGCGTTCGATGATGCAAATGATGGAAAATGTTCGAAATTCTAAGAAAAACAGAAGTAAACTACAGGGAAAGACGTACAAGAACCAAGACAAATAATCGAGTGCTCGGATTAATAAGGGTGTAAGACAGGGATGCAGTCTGTTCAGTCCACACATCGTAGAAGCAATGATGGAAATGAACATGACGTTCAAGACTGGGTTTAAAACTCACGGTGCATGGTGATATTACCAGCTTCAGAAAAAGTGGAACTGCAGGACCTCTTGACTGGAATGGTCTAATTAGTTCAGAATATGACTTGAGAGATAAATGAAGAAAACCGAAAGTAATGTCGAATTGAGGGAATGAGTTTACCGATAAGCTTAACATACTGTTACTGTGAGTGACTACGAAGTGAAATAAAAAGACCTTTACGGACGAAACAAGGAGGACACAATCCCTTAATTAGAGGAAGAAATTTCGAAATTTCTGGTAATGTATGTCTGGTGCACAACATTGCACAGCAGTAAATCACGAACTGTGCGAAAACCGGAAAAGGAGAGAATCGAAGCATTTGAAGTGTGGTGCCATAAAAGGATGCCGAAGATTAGATGAATTAAGGTAAAGAATGAGGAGATACTCCACAGAATTGGTGAACTGAGAAACAAAACGAAAACACCGACAAGAAGACGGGTCAGCATGATGGGACGCGTGTAAAGGCATCATGTTTAAAGACATTAATAGTATTAGCGGGAGCTGTAGAGCGTAAAAAAGATTGAAATACTCCCAACAAGTAGCTGAGGACCTAGGGTGTAAGAGCTACTCTGTTATGAAGATGGTGGCATATGAGAGGAATTCTTGACCGGCCACATCGAACCTTTCGGAAAGCCCTTCTAACAAATTTAAGGCTTCGGTTCGCCTTCCCTGCAAATTATTTTACGTTTTCTGACCATTTAATACAACTGTTAGGGTTATCCTTAAATGTCTATACAATATTTTTTTCGAACTGAAATTAGTTTTTGATAATAAACTCCATTAGTCAGGAAATGTACTGAAAGATTGCCCGTAAACCTCATAGTTATTACTGAAAGCTTGCCCGTAAGCTGCATAGTTAAAAGAGCGTTTTGAAATAGGGTTTCACAGTGGATTCAATACATTTTGATTTTCTTATGCTTCTATGAAATCATTTTCTTCTTCAGTGCTCAAGAATATGATACCATAAAAGATTAGTGTCTGAAAATACAAACAGCAAGTTAACTCCTTAACATTTCCATCTCCAGCATCCGACATTATTCGAAGTGGAAAACCTGCAGAGCTTAGACTTTCAACATGATTGGTAACATGCGCCTTCCTCTTCGGGCTTTATCAGTATAAACAACTAAGAATATTTGTTTATCTGCCCAAAGGCGTTATTTCTAATAGTATGGTCAACCCTTCTGCAGTAAAAAGTAGCGTTTTATTCTTAGTTGCTTATATTGACAAGGATGAATGCGGAAGACGAATGTTACAGATATTCTTAAACATCTCAGATCTTCACCTTTTCTATCATAGGATAATGTCAGGCGGAAATGTCGAAAATTTGTCTTACTTTCTGCATTTTGATCCACCCATTATGGTATCTTATTCCAAGGCAACGACCTACTGAGGAAGGAAGTGTTTCGCAGAACTGTGTAGAATTTTTTTTAGAACGCTCTTTCAGTAGTTCGTCATACGATTAACAACCCATCAGTACATCTTATGAAACTTCCTGGCAGATTAAAACTGTGTGCCCGACCGAGACTCGAACTCGGGACCTTTGCCTTTCGCGGGCAAGTGCTCTACCAACTGAGCTACCGAAGCACGACTCACGTCCGGTACTCACAGCTTTACTTCTGCCAGTATCCGTCTCCTACCTTCCAAACTTTACAGAAGCTCTTCTGCGAAAATTGCAGAACTAGCACTCCTGAAAGAAAGGATACTGCGGAGACATGGCTTAGCCACAGCCTGGGGGACGTTTCCAGAATGAGATTTTCACTCTGCAGCGGAGTGTGCGCTGATATGAAACTTCCTGGCAGATTAAAACTGTGTGCCCGACCGAGACTCGAACTCGGGACCTTTGCCTTTCGCGGGCAAGTGGTGTACCAACTGAGCTACCGAAGCACGACTCACGTCCGGTACTCACAGGCTGTGCCTAAGCCATGTCTCCGCAGTATCCTTTCTTTCAGGAGTGCTAGTTCTGCAAGTTTCGCAGAAGAGCTTCTGTAAAGTTTGGAAGGTAGGAGACGGATACTGGCAGAAGTAAAGCTGTGAGTACCGGACGTGAGTCGTGCTTCGGTAGCTCAGTTGGTAGAGTACTTGCCTGCGAAAGGCAAAGGTCCCGAGTTCGAGTCTCGGTCGGGCACACAGTTTTAACCTGCCAGGAAGTTTCATATCAGCGCAAACTCCGCTGCAGAGTGAAAATCTCATTCTAGTACATCTTATGCTTATGAAATATCAAAACTCAACCAAACTTCGAAGCAATTCATACACGTAGAACATGATTTAGAAATAATATATGTTGTCCATCAGTCAGGTTTAGTGTGTTGCACAGTGAGATACGTCCTTAGTGCTCACAGGCAATTTAAGAGCTAATAAAATCAACTTCAAACAGGAAATGAAATTATACCTGCTTGGCAACTTCTTTTACTCCATAGAAGAATTGCTACATGAATGTTGATGTAGTATGTGTGTTTATTGTGTGTGGCAGAGAGAGAGAGAGAGAGAGAGAGAGAGAGAGAGAGAGAGAGAGAGAGAGATTGAACGTAGTATGTGTAAGTCACTGTACACTGAGGTGACAAATGTCATGGGGTAGCGATAGACAAATATACAGATGGCGGTATATCACGTATACTATGTATATTTGTACTAGTCACTCATGTGAAAAGGTGTCGACGTGATTATGGCAGTATGACGGGAATTATCAGAATTTGAACTGGGAATAGTAGTTGGAGCTAGATGCATGGGACATTCAAATTACAGAAATCGTTAGCGATTTCAATATTCCGAGATCTACAGTGTCGATACTGAACCGAGAATGCCAAATTTCAGCCCTTACCTCTCACCACGGACAATGCAGTGGCCGACAGCGTTCACTTGGCGACCGAGAGCAGCGGCGTTTGCTTAGAGTTGTCAGTACTAACAGACAAGAAACACCGAGTGAAATGACCGCAGAAATCAATGTGGGACGTACGACGAACTTATCCGTTAGGAAAGTGCGACAAAATTTAACGAAAAAGGGCTATGGTAGCAGACGACGGACGCGAGTGCCTTTGCTAACAGCACGAAATCGCATGCAGTGTCGCTCCTGGGCTCGTGACCAATCGGTTGGACCATAGACGACCGGGAAACCGTGACATGGTGAGATGAGTCCCGATTTCACTTCGTAAGAGCTGACTGTACGATTCGACTGGGGCACAGATCGCATGAAGCCATGGACTCACATTGTCAACAAGACTTTGTGCAAGCTGGTGGTGGCTCCATTATGACATGGTCTGTGTTTGCTTGGAATGGACTGGGCTCTCTGCATATGTTCGGCTACTTGGAGACAATCTGCAGCCATACGTGGACTTCATGCTCTCAAACAAAGATGGAATTTTTATGGATGATAATGCGCCAAGTCAGTGAACCACAATTGTTCGCTATTGGTTTGAAGAACATTCTGGAGAGTTCGAGCGAATGATTTGGTTACCCAAATCGCCCGACATGAAATCCATTGAACATTTATGGTAGCTAATCGAGAGGTCAGTTCATGCGCAAATCTCTGCACCAACAACACTTTCGCAATTATGGACATCTATGGAGGTAGCATGGCTCAATATTAATGCAGCTGTCTTCCAAAGCCGTGTTGATTCCATGAAACGTCGAGTTGTTGCACTGCGGCGGGAAAAGCGAGGTCAGACACGATGTTACGACTTTTGCCGCTTCAGCCTATCTGGAAAAAGGCAGATTAAGACACGGCCATGGTTAGCAAATGAAGGATAGTCATACGTTATCACTTATAAATGAAATAAAGTTACACAATTAACATTTTTTCAATGAAATGAACACCCTTAGCTGCTTACAGGCGTTGACATACGTCAACGGGGACAGATGAAAATGTGTGCCCCGACCGGGACTCGAAGCCGGGATCTCCTGCTTCGATGGCAGACGCTCTATCCATCTGAGCCACCGAGGACACAGAGGACAGGGCGACTGCAGGGATTTATCTCTGGCACGCCTTCCGCGAAACCCACATTCTCAACGTATTGTCCCGCACTACATTCGTAGTGACCCCGCCTATTATACTCATTACTCGCGGCGCGTTTCCGATTCCCGTAAGGGTTCGGGCACTGTTTGTGCATTCGCACAGAAGTAGAAGATGGTCAGGTGGCCGGTGAGCCTTAACTATATATTTACTAAGATGGTATCTGTTCTTACGGACTTAGTAAATACATAACATTTTTTCCTTGCAGGTACGTTCTGGTACCATAACAAACCTCTAGTGGAGCGAAAAGAAAATCGTGCAGCCCATTAATGAATTGAGAATATCCCAAACGTGTATCAGCTGTGTTGTGTCGTTTTTTTATTGTGTTACCATTAGCATTTTTGTATCATACTACCTCTGTGTATCATGTGTTACGTTTTCGCCTTGTTTACTCGTTTCGGCACGCTGTGGATGTAAAATTTGTTTCATGTCAGAATCAGTCCTTTGTTAAATCTATGTAACTTCGTACCATGATATGACGTAAACTAACGCATCTTCTCCATTGTCAAAACGAACAGTACAGTAATATCCCCGTTTTGAGATGGCTGTGTGGGCACGCACAGTAAGCAAGTGCATTAAGAGAAACGTGCAATAATTCGATTTCAGGAGCGGCGGAAATGTTGCACCTGTGTTACGCACTGTGGAGAGGGCTAAACGAATCATTTGGTTCAGCCAGAGAGAGCGGCACCATTTTTGCTGCTGCCGAAATCGGGTTACCGCACGAGGCTTTTTTTTTTCACTGCGGGTGCCTAATTTCTTATTGCAGGCCGTTTAGGCCCCTTAGCTGCCACACTTGACACTGAAGAGTGAAGTTATCAACAAGTCATGCCCATTACAGGCTGTCACGTGAACAGTTGCCTGCCCCCGCCACGAGGATACGGAGCTTTCATTTTTGTGCAGTGTTTGTACATCGATTAACAAAAATGTGCATGCATAAAACATTATCAGACTTCTTGCCGCGTCAGTTCAAGGTAAAACCTCGAACTTTCTACGCTCACTTCTATCGTCTGATCCAGGAGCAACTGGCTGTCAAAACTGCTGCTTGTAATGGCCTCATATCGGCCGCAGACAGATTCCGATTGGTCAGTACTTAGGTAATGCTGTCGGATATCGTGTCAACGTCTGCGCTGGTGGCGTCACAGTAAACGTTGCGACGAATTTCTCTTTCTCTTCACTGCATCGAGAGATAGCTTCCATGCGTTGCTAAGATTATATCAACTGTCATGGTTGAAGATCTCCTCACACATTCTTATTTCAACAGCCACTTTAATTACAGAATCCCATTGTACTGTAAAAATACTGTTTCTCCAAACACTATCGTATGTTTGTTTGAGAGTCTGTGCTCAGCAGCTGTAGATTTCTCCAGATTTCAATTATTTATATACCGTTGATGTTCTGCACAGCTGTCGGACACGGTGCGAATGGGCTGACCGAGGTAATTGCTTCCGCACTTACAAGGGATGTTGTAAATCCCAGGGATCATGAGGCCGAGACTGTCCTTAAAACAGCGTAGCATTTCCTTTATCTTCTTATGAGGTCGGAAAATAGACCTAAAATCTCTGCCCCTTTTGCTGTATGTAGCGCCGCAGAAAAGAAGGAATGCAGTCGGTATCATGTGAATGTTCAACATTTTAACGCTCTTTTCTTTGAGAACGCTGACTTTATGTCGCCTGACCCATAGCCGTTCTTTTGGATCACACACTTCAGATGATTAATTTCGGATTACAATTGGCCCTCGTTACTGTGTCTAAGTGTACTTAAAACTGCTTTCGTCTGGACTGGATCTATGATGTAAACCAGTGTGTGTCGGCTTACGGTACACTGAATGGCCGTGACGTCCGCACGAATTCGTTATCTGTAGAAATAAGAATGTATGAGAAAATCTTCAGTTATGCCAGTGAATATAACCGTAGCGGTACATGGAAGTGAGGTTTCGATTCAGAGAAGAGCCAGAGATATTCGTCGCAATGATTACGCTACGGCGGAAGCGACGACGCCACCAGCGCAGATGGTGAGATATCTTCGACAGCATTACGTAATTACCGATTCATCAGAAGCCGTCTATTGGCTGTATAAGGCCAACATAGTAGCAGTTTTTACAGTCAGTTGCTTCTGACGAAGGCGATGGAGGTAATCGTTGAAAACTCAAGTTTTTACGCTGACCTGACCCGGCAAGAAGTCAGAGAATGTTTCACACAACTGTGCCGTTGCGATAGACTTCGTTTTCAAAAATATACATGATTTCTCAAATTGAAAATTATAAGAATTGTTTTTAAGAAGAAAACAAAACAAAACATATGACAGAGTACAGGACAAAGATTTGCCTAATACTAAATCGCTGGAAAAAGGGGTATCAAAGAATCATATGAAAAGACGGATGTTATAGAACACAGACGCCATGGGGAGAAGTACATGCAGGTAAAATATGCAAAGTTATGACGGACAGCTAAATTCGAAGACTTTTCAGAATGAATCCAGTCCATTGGAGAGGGTAAAAAGGTAATCAGAGGAAGAAAAAGATAATTAGAAATGTACAAGAAAAGAACGGTATTCCGCAAGACCAAAATCAGAAATGTGGTTCAGTTATGTACTTCCGAATGTCTTATTTTAATGAAAATGAAAAGATTACTGATGGGACTCGGAAGAATAGAAGAAACGAGGAAATCTAATTGTACATCGAAAAGTAATGGACGCAATGCGGAAAAGATGGTTGATATTTTATGGACAACTAACAAGAATGTGTAAGTAGGCTGTTTAGGTTTTTTTCTTTGTAACACCACCTCTGTATAAAAACACTGGCTGTGCTGTGTGCAGTCTGTGGCAGGTTTGCATTGTTGTCTGCCATCGTAGTGTTGGGCAGCGGCAGCTGGATGTGAACAGCGCGTACCGTTGCGCAGTTGGAGGTGAGCCGCCAGCAGTGGTGGATATGGGGAGGGAGATGGCGGAGTTTTGAAATTTGTAAGAATGGATGCCATGAACTGCTATATATATATATATATATATATATATATATATATATATATATATATATATATATATATTATGACTATTAAGGTTTGTTCTCTATTAAAATCTTTCATTCGCTAACTATGCCTATCAGTAGTTAGTGCCTTCCGTAGTTTGATCTTTTATTTAGCTGGCAGTAGTGGCGCTCACTGTATTGCAGTTCGAGTAACGAAGATTTTTGTGAGGTAAGTGATTTGTGAAAGGTATAGGTTAATGTTAGTCACGGCCATTCTTTTGTAGGGATTAGTAAAAGTCAGATTGCGTTGAGCTAAAAATAATACGTGTCAGTTTAAGCACAGTCTTGTACAATTTTTATAAGGGGACGTTTCAAATGGACGCTAACCGAATGAGGAACAAGGTATTCAGTTGGGTCACGTAATTAATGTCCGCCAGTAAGTGTGCGGAAGAGGTCAAAAGAGATGCACAAGAAACTGGTATTACACCAGGGTTGATCCAAAACAGGGAAGAATTCGGAAGCAGAGTCAACAGCATGAAATCATATGAAGAGAAACCAGTTGAATGAAGGATCATAGATTAAATATTCGAGGACGACGGAGAGAAAAGAAATGAGAGAATGAAGAGGTTCTGGGAAGAGAGTAAAAGAAACGTTAAGAATTCTTAAGTGCTACGTGGTCCACAGCTGATCATATTCGGAAGAAAGAAGAACAGAGGTTTGTCACACCACCTTGGCGTCCGGAGGTGAAAGCTTCGGAATGTTCCACCGAGCCATTGACGTGAGATCAGGCGTTTACTCTATTTACCCGAAGCGTTATAACCTATGTGTTGATAAGGGTAGTTGCACTGTGTACAATGTTAAATGAACTATGCTTACAGTTACCGATGTCTGAATCTTTTCTACCTATGTACACATCGCTAGTGACATTCTGTTACAATAGTCACCATCAACATCTCGTACATACGTCTACTCACAGGTTTATTGTGATACTTAGATAAAATAACTAGCCATTACCTATTACTACTTCATACCTATTTACTTATTTGTTATTTGCTAATCAATAAATTTAGTACTTTTGCCATTTTCAACAACTGTAAGGATATTAGTTGCAAAATCAGCAATCAGTTATACAAAAGAAATTTTAATTCTATGCTAGTTTCTAATAAATCGTAGGAACCTATTAATTTTCATAGGGCAACATTGTTATTCGGAATGCAATAATATGCTGCAACACATCTGATTATTTCTGCCGCCTGCTAATCTTCAGAGGAAGGCCACTAGGTGCCGGAAACTCGTAAACAAATAAGATTTCTTTCATGCAACTGGTTGCTGATTTCTTCAAAAAATAATCGATAAAAGACTTATATTAAGTGTCTCTTCGACTCTTGCTCGTTCGTCGGTCGTTGTACTCATCTACCCTGTGAAATTTATCTTAGAGCTTAACACGTCTGCTCACGGAAGATTACTAAAATGAATGATAGTTTGATTTTAAACAGAAATCGAAATGAATCACTAGAAAGAACACTGTTAAATTTAACTGGAGCAGACGGCCATTGTTGATAATGAATGCATCTTTGTTAATTGCCAAATTACCTTGAAGAAAAGTGCTGTAAAATGTAGAAAGGATTACATCTTTTAATGCCACCACCAGATTTGCGGGACCGCCGTTTACGGGAGAAACGAAATAATAGCTCGGAGACTGTGGCCAGATCATAAAATGTTCAGCGCTTGCATTCAAGTCTTCAAAATGCTTCGTGTTGATCGGCAATTAATCTCAGGGACGCCGTAGCACGTTGCAAATGAGTAAATGGCAGAATACTAGTTGTATTTGGCTATTGCATCTCCACGCCACGATGCGTTGAGCTCGTATGTTTTCGTGTATGATATATCTATTAGGAGAACTGTTACAACGAGAATTCATGAAATTTAACTAATTTATTTTGATGTAATTGCAAATGGTTCTTAAGCTAATACACGAAACTTACATCACATCACGTTTGTCTACACAGGTTGACTGCAGCTACATCTTTGAATATTATTTATGAAATAATAATTACGTTTGACAAAATTAATTTACGTAAGTTATTTAGCTTTGAAGTTATTTACAATAAATAAATAGATAAGTGCACTTTTTGTGCTTTCTGTCGTTCTTGTGACGTTAAATTTATGTGAAATTACGTGGATCTCTCCATGTAATGGTTGAAGCTGCATTTTTTATCATCCATGATGTGGCATCACACATCGATACCACCCCACGGGCGTCGAAGCAAAGGGATTGTAAGGCTCCCGGGGTGGCCGAGCGGCTCTACGCGCTACAGACTGGAACCGTGAGACCGCTACGGTCTTAGGTTCTAATCCTGCCTCGGGCATGGATGTGTGTGATGTCCTTAGCTAGGTTTAAGTAGTTCTAAGTTCTAGGGGACTGATGACCACAGATGTTAAGTCTCATAGTGCTCAGAGCCATTTGAACCTTTATTTTGTATGGCTCCCTCTGACGCCGACAGTGGTAAGACGGGATCTGGTGAATCTATTCGTGCGTCCTCCCTGAGCCACGCATTCGTGCCCTCTTCCCCCACAACATAGGAGGACGGCCACAGCCCACCCGCGCTCGGAGCCACGTCGCTTGAAAAAAAAAAAAAAAAAAAAAAAAAAAAACCGTTCGGCCTCACCCTTGTGGACGTGGTGATAGCTCGACTCTGTTGCTTGCTGTATTACATGTAGCAAGTCATTGTATGTTTGGGGACATAATAGTTAAGTAAATTTTCTGTTTATTGTGTTAACTTGCGTGCTAATCATTTCTGCTCCTGTACAGCTTTCCTACGACGACAGTTGCCGCACAATTCTGTAGCCCACATCTCCTTACCGTTGTATTCGAAATCGTACACAACACCTCGCAAGATCTTCTGTTCAAGTAGTCAATGTGTAGTGCCGCAGATATTGTGTCAGCTAATGTGTGTATTGTGTTCCGTGTATCTTCATTGCGCAGTATATATGCGTATATTGTGTCCTGTGCTAGTGACTTTCTGTGTTGTTCTGTTTGCCCGAGGTTACTTAACTGCTAGCTGGTCAGGATGAGGTGTTTTTGCGTTCTAAATTTCCCCTGCAATAGCAGGACGAGATTTTTCTGTGTGACTGTAACCATCTGGGATAAGAGCCGTGTCTAGTTAGAAAGTAAACCACGCCACCGCTGGAGTTGACGCTCATTAGCAGCCGCTCCTGTGTGCTTTCAACCGATATGATGCTACGCAATATCTGATACTGATAGCGACAAGCTGCATTCCTAGCGCTACATAGTCCTCTTTAACGAATGGTTTTATTACCTTTTTGTGACTCCTCTTGTGGCGTACTACAATACTGTCGTGGGAGTTTTTCAGTGTATGCCAGCACTTCAGGCTGTTTTCTGCAGGCTTGGGTTGAGTCTGGTTCATTTACAATGAAATGAACACCCTTAGCTGCTTACAGACGTTGACATACGTCAACGGGGACAGATGAAAATGGGTGCCCAACCGGGACTCGAACCCGGGATCCCCTGCTTACATGGCAGACGCTCTATTCATCTGAGCCACTGAGGACACAGAGTAACAAAGGTTGGAAAACTATGTGCGCATTCCACACCGAAGCGTGGTACGAAGCATGGACAACACAGGAAGAAAGTGATGGAAGGAGCTAAAACAATAAAGCATATGGAAGTGGCTGGGTGACCGCAAGGGAAAAAGGGAGGAGTCAGCCACTCTGTAATACACTAAAACCTCCAGCCTAAAAGTTTAGTCAAAATGTGTAGGACAGAAAGACAGCATCAGATAAGGGAATTTGTGTATAGTAACTAGGGGTCGTCGTTGCAGATTTTTAGCGCTACAGAACCGTAACTGAAGTCTGATGTGCGGACGTTTACCCAAAATGTGATGTATTTCACAGAAAATGTATACGCAAACAAAATGTCTGGAGTAACCAATCGCCGTGATGAAAACAAGAAATATATAAAGCATCACTTACATATGTATCGTACGTAGTCGACGTACCATACGGCATTCTTTTAGAAATGTGAACAGTCATATGACCACGTTTCAAGCTTCAATAGGTCAAAGCAAATGAAAAGCGAGAATGCTCTTCTTGCCACCACTTCATTAAAGAAAGTATGTCGTAGTACATGTTCAAACTGACCACCGCTTTCACGCTGGCATAGCGCTGTAAATATTCAACTGTGACCCGTAGTTCCTTCCAACCAATTTCTTCGTTTGATGTGGTCTTTCAGCCCTGCACGTCCGGTCCAATTGTTTTTCTGCGCCTAACATATAAACGGTTTGTTTCAAAATTGCACCGACACACTTCGAGGGGATGTAGAAGGTATATTGAGGAACAAAATAACAATAGGAACCTGTGTCCAAAAACGTCATCCAAGGACGCCACGCCGGCTGCGGTGGTGTCGCGGTTCTAGGCGCGCAGTCCAGAACCGTGCGACTGCTACGGTCGCAGGTTCGAATCCTGCCTCGGGCATGGATGTTTGTGATGTCCTTAGGTTAGTTAGGTTTAAGTAGTTCTAAGTTCTAGGGGACTGATGACCACAGCAGTTGAGTCCCATAGTGCTCAGAGCCATCAAGGACGCTACAGAGCGTCGTATTTATATATACCAGCGTCCTAAATACACTATGTGATCAAAAGTGTCCGAACACCTGGCTGAAAGTGACTTACAAGTTCGTGGCGCCCTCCATCGATAATACTGGAGTTCAGCATGTTGTTGGCTCACCATTAGCCTCGATGACAGCTTCCACTCTAGCAGGCATATGTTCAGTAAGGTGCTGGAAGGTTTCTTGGGGAATGGCAGCACATTCTTCACAGAGTGCTGCACTGAGGAGCGGTATCGATGTCGGTCGGTGAGGCCTGGCATGAAGTCTGCCTTTTAAAACATCCCAAAGGTGTTCTGTAGGATTCAGGTCAGGACCCTGGGCAGGCCAGTCCATTACAGGGATGTTATTGTCGTGTAACCACTCCGCCACGGGCCGTGCATTATGGACAGGTCCTCGATAAAGATGCAATCACCATCCCCAAATTGCTCTTCAACAGTGAGAAGTAAGAAGGTGCTTAAAACATAAATGTAGGCCTGTGCTGTGATAGTGACACGCAAAACAACAACGGTGCAATCCCCTCCATGGAAAACACGACCATACCATAACACCACCGCCCCCGAATTTTACTGTTGGCACTACATACACTGGCAGACGACGTTCACCGGGCATTCGCCATACCCACACTCTGCCATCGGGTCGCTACATTGTGTACCGTGATTCGTGACTCCACAAATGTTTTCCAATGTTCAGTTCTCCACTGTTTACCCTCCCTACACCAAGCGAGATGTCGTTTGGCATTTGCCGGCGTGATGTGTGGCTTCGTGAGCAGCCGCTCGACCATGAAATCCAAGTTTTCTCACCTTCCGCCTAACTGTCGTAGTTCATGCAGTGGATAATGATGCAGTTTGGAAATCTTGTGTGATGGTCTGGATGGATGTCTGCCTAACACACATTACGACCCTCTTCAACTGCCGGTGGTCTCTGTCAGTCAACATACGAGGTCGGCCTGTATGCTTTTGTGCTGTATTTGTCCCTTCACGTTTCCACCTCACTATCGTATGGGAAACAGTGGACCTGGGGATGTTTAGGAGTGTGGAAATCTCGCGTACAGACGAATGACACAAGTGACACCCAATCACCTGACCAAGTTCGAAGTCGTGAGTTCCGCGGAGCGCCCCATTCTGCTATCTCACGTTGTCTAATGGCTACTGAGGTAGCTGATACGGAGTATCTGGCAGTAGGTGGCAGCACAATGCATCTAGTATGAAAAAAGTATGCTTTTGGGGGTGTCCGGATACTTTTGATCATTGGGTGTATATGTATATATATATATATATATATATATAAGGTAATTCGTTGATGATTCTACAAACTTTCAGATATGATGGAGAAGAATAAGTGTATCAGTTTGATGTAAGGGGAACCTGGTTCGGAAACGAACGAATTGAAAGTTATGACTGGCAATCGTTCTGATACCTCTGGCAGTGGAATACACTTACCAGTACTGTTGCTAAGATTGTAGGGGACGCAACCTTGAGAGATGAGGGTACGGACCAAAACAGGAAAAAAAGTCTAACAAACATGGGCTCTAAAATGCATACCTTAAGAGCTATGGGCTCTTGTTCAGTAGAGGAGGTTTGTTTCACAGTAGCAAAGATGGGAAAGTGCTCATAGCTCTTCACATATGCATTTTGAGCCCATGTTTACTATGCATTTTTTCTTATTTTGGTGCTTACTATCACCTCTGAAAGTTGTCTACCCAATAGTCTTAGCAGCAACATTTCCGGCATATGTATTCCTCTGCTAGGGTTATCAGAACTATTTTCGCTTATAACTTTCCATTTGTTCTTTTCCGGACCAGGATCGCTTATCTCAAATTGATACATTTATCTTTCTCCATCATACCTGAAAATTTGTAACATCATCAAGCAATCACCCTGTCTACAGGGTGTTTCAGAAGTGATTTGTCAATAACTCACACATAGAAAGTAGACGCCAAAAGTGGCTAAAAGTTCCAATAAGCGTGGGTCCACAAAACAATCGTGGTAATGAGACAACAGATATTCTGTTGCGATTCGTCAGCGCCTAAGAACGCATAGCATGTCTGAATGTTAAAGTAAGTGATCTAAATGTTGTCCATGCGTCTGAATGCAACTTTAAACTCATCTCTGAAATGAGTTGCGAATCCTCTCAGAGAATACTGGGGAATTCTGTAAATGCTGGAGGGCTATTTCAATCCGAAAGCATAATTCCTCAAAAGAGTTGATATCGGTAGCGCAGACCAGGCTTTTGACGTGATCACATACACAGAAATCCATGGGATTTAAATCCGGAGACCCTGGAGGCCAGGGCACAGAACCTGCTCTATCTAGCCAGTGTTGACCATACGCCCGAGTTAGAAGCCGGCGCACTCGTAAATGAAAATGTGCTGAAGCACCATCATACACGACCCACATGTTCAGGCGTTGGCTCAGTGGGACATCATCGTGTACATCTGGAAATACAGTCTGCTGCAACCGCGTGTCCTGCTGTCCGGTTAGTGTCTGTGGTAGGAAGTGTGGTCCAGTTACACGGTCTCCTAGCACTCCTGCCCAACGTCCAACGAATAACGTTGCTGATGAAGTTGTGATATGTGTATTGCATTAGGATTGACATCGTCCCAATTGTGACACTTATAGCACTTAAAAGTATCGTCAATGGTAAATTCAGCCTCATCCATGAACAGAATACTGCTTACAAACGGGGGACTCGTGGTACACTGTTGTTGCACACATTGGCAGAAATTTCTTCTAGGAGATGATATGGATATAGTACTTGCCGATGTATAATCCGCCACACACTGCTATGACTCGATACAGGCTCTTGGGTAGCAATTCTCCTCGCTGAAGTACTCGGACGTTCGTGTATAATGCGTAACAGTCTTTCCTCAATATGGCTGTTACGGATATAGGTCGACCTTCTCGTACATGGTGTGCGAAACTCCGGGTTTGCCAAAGACGCTGATGTCGATCCCAAACCTTGAGATACCAACGTAAATGGCGCGGTATCCAGGGGCGTTTACAGTTGGCTTCCAACTCGAATTACTGCGTCACTGGCCGGCCTCGGTGGTCTAGCAGTTCAGTCCGGAGCCGCGGGACTGCTACGGTCGCAGGTTCGAATCATGCCTCGGGCGAGGATGTGTGTGATGTCCTTAGGTTAGTTAGGTTTAAGTAGTTCTAAGTTCTAGGGGACTGATGACCACAGATGTTAGGTCCCATAGTGCTCAGAGCCATTTGAACCATTTTTGAACTGCGTCACTACGACAACGGTTGGTTTGCGGACTCATGTTTATTGGTGCTTTCTAGCTACTTTCTATTTGTGAATTATTGACCATCCCTTCTGCAACACCCTGCATATACACTCCTGGAAATTGAAATAAGAACACCGTGAATTCATTGTCCCAGGACACATTCCTGGGGTCAGATACATCACATGATCACACTGACAGAACGACAGGCACATAGACGCAGGCAACAGAGCATGCACAATGTCGGCAGTAGTACAGTGTATATCCACCTTTCGCAGCAATGCAGGCTGCTATTCTCCCATGGAGACGATCGTACAGATGCTGGATGTAGTCCTGTGGAACGGCTTGCCATGCCATTTCCACCTGGCGCCTCAGTTGGACCAGCGTTCGTGCTGGACGTACAGACCGCGTGAGACGACGCTTCATCCAGTCCCAAACATGCTCAATGGGGGACAGATCCGGAGATCTTGCTGGCCAGGGTAGTTGACTTACACCTTCTAGAGCACGTTGGGTGGCACGGGATACATGCGGACGTGCATTGTCCTGTTGGAACAGCAAGTTCCCTTGCCGGTCTAGGAATGGTAGAACGATGGGTTCGATGACGGTTTGGATGTAACGTGCACTATTCAGTGTCCCCTCGACGATCACCAGAGGTGTACGGCCAGTGTAGGAGATCGCTCCCACACCATGATGCCGGGTGTTGGCCCTGTGTGCCTCGGTCGTATGCAGTCCTGATTGTGGCGCTCACCTGCACGGCGTCAAACACGCATACGACCATCATTGGCACCAAGGCAGAAGCGACTCTCATCGCTGGAGACGACACGTCTCCATTCGTCCCTCCATTCACGCCTGTCGCGACACCACTGGAGGCGGGCTGCACGATGTTGGGGCGTGAGCGGAAGACGGCCTAACGGTGTGCGAGACCGTAGCCCAGCTTCATGGAGACGGTTGCGAATGGTCCTCGCCGATACCCCAGGAGCAACAGTGTCCCTAATTTGTGGGAAGTTGCGGTGCGGTCCCCTACGGCACTGCGTAGGATCCTACGGTCTTGGCGTGCATCCGTGCGTCGCTGCGGTCCGGTCCCAGGTCGACGGGCACGTGCACCTTCCGCCGACCACTGGCGACAACATCGATGTACTGTGGAGACCTCACGCCCCACGTGTTGAGCAATTCGGCGGTACGTCCACCCGGCCTCCCGCATGCCCACTATACGCCCTCGCTCAAAGTCCGTCAACTGCACATACGGTTCACGTCCACGCTGTCGCGGCATGCTACCAGTGTTAAAGACTGCGATGGAGCTCCGTATGCCACGGCAAACTGACGGCGGCGGTGCACAAATGCTGCGCAGCTAGCGCCATTCGACGGCCAACACCGCGGTACCTGGTGTGTCCGCTGTGCCGTGCGTGTGATCATTGCTTGTACAGCCCTCTCGCAGTGTATGGTGGGTCTGACACACCGGTGTCAATGTGTTCTTTTTTCCATTTCCAGGAGTGTAGATACATTTGCAAGCGCCGGCGCTCTGTAGTGTCGCTGGATGACGTTTCCGGACACAGGTTCCTGTGATTTTGTCCCTCAGTTCACCTTCTATATCCCCTAGAAATTTGTTGGTGTAATTTTGAAACACCTTATATATGACATAGCTTCAATTTTTTCGTCGTGATGGTTAAAAATGTATCACTACTAGTCGTATTTGTAAAACTTGTTTCACAGCGTAGCGGGAGATCGAGACTATGATGTGTCGAACGTGCAAATAACGGGCTGTGTCCAGTGATTAGCAATCGAGAACGGGAGGCGAAGTCACACTGGTACGAGGTTGGCGGAAGGTAGGCTTGGCGACGCAAATGCTAACAGTTTGCTCTGCACGAAACTTGCAAACATACAAAAAGCTGAAGACGCGGCAGGGGGCAGACCTGTGGAGAGGAGGGAGAGCGCGACGCCAATCGGCGGCTCTCCGCACGACAGTCGGGCGCGTCGCGGCGTTCACAATAAAAGTTTCAACAGGGGCGGAGGGGCGAGGAGCGTGTCGCTGAATAGCGGGGGCGGCCCGGCTCACGGCCAGAGTAAATATCCATTTTTCAAATTTTTTATCAACGCCGCACAGATGGATACTGAGTCATATAGCAAGAGATACTCGGCGGCGTTTTATGGAGAGTGCATTCGAAAGCAGTGGATGGCAATCGAGGGGTGGGGGGGGGGGGTGGGGTGGGGGGACTGGGCGTTAGCGGTGGCGGTACGGGGAGAAGAAGTTGCCGAGGCAGTTTAGAAGTGACGTAGAAGGGTGGCGGGCGAGGGTGTAACCGAACCCCGCGGCGCCCGGGGTGTATTCGACAGGCCGACACACTTTAAGCGTGTCAGTGGCAGCCTTACTTCGGCCACGGGTCGCTGTAATGGTTTTATATATATTACGTGACCCTTCTCTCGCACGTACGTGTCCGTGAGTGTGAACGAGAGAGACAGAGTGGGGGGGGGGGGGGGGGTGCGATGTCTCGATAATGCGGCCACAAAAGTGATAAATATTCAGACATCTGAGAGCGGGCGCGGAGTAGTAATTTTACGTGACGCGGCCGCATTAAAAAGAGGCGATTTCAATACATTTTGGGCGCACTCACGCTCGCTGCGCGGGCTGCGAGAAATATGGCGGTGATAAGGCGTGCAGATAGCGGGCGCGCGCGTTTTTGTGAGGGGGCGGAGAGGGTTGGGGGCGGGGGCGAGGTGCGGGGGCGGCGCGACTGATGACCCCGACCCCTTATCGGAGCGCGCGCGCCATTGTCCGGTTTTAAGAGCACATTCTGCGCGCCGGCGCCGCCGCCCGGGAAGGCGCCGCCGACGATCGTAAACACCGTCCGCTGCCCCCGGCTCTTAATATGTTACAAGACGGTGAGGGAGGCAGGCCGCGGAGAGGTGCCTCCGAACACCTATGAGGCACCTGGTTCATTTTCGAGAGAGGCCTGCTCTGTTATGGCCCATGTACGATGCAATACTGGGTGTATAAAAAAGAATCAAAGGATTAAAAAAAGTATAACTATTATGTTATTGGAGATACACTACTGGCCAATAAAATTTCTGCACCAAGAAGATGACGTGCTACACATGCGAAAATTTAACCGACAGGAAGAAGATGCTGTGATATGCTAATGATGAACTTTTCAGAACATTCACACAAGGCTGGCGCAGGTGGCGACACCTACAACGTGCTGACACGAGGAAAGTTTCCAACCGATTTCTCATACACAAACAGCAGTTGACCGGTGTTACCTGGTGAAACGTTGTTGTGATGCCTCGTGTAAGAAGGAGAAATGCGTACCACCACGTTTCCGACTTTGATAAAAGTCGGATTGTAGCTTATCGCGATTGCGTTTAATCGTATCGTGACATTGCTGCTCGCGTTGGTCAAGATCCAATGGCTGTTAGCAGAATATGGAATCGGTGGGTTCAGGAGGGTAATACGGAACGCCGTGCCGGATCCCAACGGCCTCGTATCACTAGCAGTCTAGATGGCAGACATCTTATCCGCATGGCTGTAACGGATCGTGCAGCTACGTCTCGATCCCTGAGTCAACGGATGGGGACGTTTGCAAGACAACAAACATCTGCACGAACAGTTCGACGGCGTTTGCAGCAGCATGGACTATCAACTCGGAGACCGCGGCTGCGGTTACCCTTGACGCTGCATCACAGACAGGAGCGACTGCGATGGCGTACCCAACGACGAACCTGGGCGCAGAAATGGCGAAACGTCATTTTTTCGGATGAATCCAGGTTCTGTTTACAGCATCATGATGGTCGCAGCCGTGTTTTGCGACATCGCGGTGAACGCACATTGGAAACGTGTATTCGTCATCGTTATACTGCCGTATCACCCGGCGTGATGGTATGGGGTGCCATTGGTTACACGCCTCGGTCACCTCTTATTTGCATTGACGGCACTTCGAACAGTGTACGTTACATTTCAGATGTGTTATGACCCGTGGCACTACCCTTCATTCAATCCCTGCAAAACCTTACATTTCAGCTGGATAATGCACGCCCTCATGTTGCAGGTCCTGTACGGGCCTTTCTGGATACAGAAAATATTCGACTGCTGCCCTGGCGAGCACATTCTCCAGATCTCTCACCAATTGAAAACGTCTGGTCTATGGTGGCCGAGCAACTGGCTTGTCACAATACGCTAGCCACTACTATTGATGAACTGTGGTATCGTGCTGAAGCTACCTGGGCAGTTGTACCTGTACACGCCATCCACGGTGTGTTTGACTCAATGTGCAGGCGTATCAATGTCGTTATTATGGCCAGAGGCTGCTGTTGGGGTACTGATTTCTCAAGATCTATGCACCCAAATTTCGTGAAAATATAATCACATGTCAGTTCTAGTATAATATATTTGTCGAATGAATATCGGTTTATCATCTATATTTCTTCTTGGTGTAGCACTTTTAATGGCCAGTAGTGTATGTGTGGAACAACATACACTTGGAGAGAGCAAACTCTCGAATTTTACATGGTTCCCGCTAGGTAGTGACAGTGTGCGCCCACTTCTAGTAAAAATAGTGTCGGGACAACAGAAAGTGTTTTGTGTTCGAAGTTTTGTGCAGTGAGGGTCAGTAATACCTGTTCAGTGTGACTTTCGTACTAGGTGTGGTGAGGACCCACCTACAGCACAGAGCATTAGACGATGGCATGAACAATCCCGAGAACCAGGTCGTTTGTGTAAAAGCAAATCGCCGAGTGTCTGACATAGACTTCTAAGGTAGAAATCCATTTGCCGTGCAGATCGATAGCTCAACATGCCCCGCGCCCCCGATGTCCGTGTGCCGTGTGTTGCGTCGACGTTCGCACATGAAACCATACAAAATTCAGCTACTGCAAGCTCTTTGTGAAGGTGACAAACAACAACGTGTGGAGTTCTGTAATTTCGTTCTTGGCAGACTGAGGATGACAAATTTCTTCCACGATTGGTGTTTAGCGACGAGCAACATTCGATTTAAATGGAAAGGCGAACCGTCATAATGTGAGAATATGGGTTACGGTCCAACCACATGAAATTGTACAACATGTGAGACACTCTCCAAAATGTAATGTGTTTTGTGTAGGTTCACGGGGAAAGGTTACAGGAAGCAAGTATCTCGATATGCTTGAGAACTTCCTTTTACCACACCTGGAGACTGAAAAAATGGTTCAAATGGTTCTGAGCACTATGCGACTTAACCTCTGAGATCATCAGTCGCCTAGAACTTAGAACTACTTAAACTAACTAACCTAAGGACAGCACACACATCCATGCCCGAGGCAGGGTTCGAACCTGCGACCGTAGGAGTCGCGCGGTTCGCGACTGAAGCGCCTAGAACCACTCGGCCACTCCGGCCGGCCCTGGAGACTGACTCGAACGAATTGATTTACCAACAGGACGGGGCAACGCCACACTGGCATCCGGGAGTGCGGGAATTGTTAAATAATAAGGATTACTGTACGCTTGATCGGTCGCACTGAACCAGATGATTCAGCCTTACATTGCAGGTCTCCATGGTCACCGTACCTGACTGTGTGATTACTCGTATATCTCGTGGGGGTTTGTAAAAGACGCCGTTTATGTACCTCCGTTACCAGCAGTAATGAATGAACTGAGACGCTGCATAACAGCAGCTTTGGAAGCTGTAACTCAAGACATGATAGGTTTAGTGTGGGAACGATATGATAACACATTGACAACTGCCGAGCATTTGAAGGGGACATAATTGAACAGCTATGAAAAGGCACATGAAAAAACTTTTTGAGTTCCCCATTTGTCAAAGAACAAAATTCATTGTATATGTCTATTAGTTTCAGAAATAAAGACGTGCCAATTCATCTATATCTACATCTACATGGATACTCTGCAAATCACATTTAAGTGCCTGGCAGAGGGTTCATTTAATCACCGTCACAATTCCCTATTATTCCAATCTCGTCTGGCACGCGGAAAGAATGAAAACCTATATCTTTCCGTACGAGCTCTGATTTCCCTTATTTTATCGTGGTGATCGTTCCTCCCTATGTAGGTCGGTGTTAACAAAATATTTTCGCATTCGGAGGAGAAAGCTTGTGATTGGAATTTCGTGAGAAGATTCCGTCGCAACGAAAAACGCCTTTCTTTTAATTATGTCCAGACCCCAAATGCTGTACCATTTCTGTGACACTCTCTCCCATATTTCGCGATAATGCAAAACGCGCTGCCTTTCTTTGAACTTTTTCGATGTACTCCATCAGTTCTATCTGGTAAGGATCCCACACCGCGCAGCAGTATTCTAAAAGAGGACGGACAAACGTAGTGTAGGAAATCTCCTTAGTAGGTCTGTTACATTTTCTAAGTGTCCTGCCAATAAAACGCAGTCTTTCGTTAGCATTCCCCACAACATTTTCTATGTGTTCCTTCCAATTTAAGTTGTTCGTAATTGTAATACCTAGGTATTTAGTTGAATTTAAGGCCTTTAGATTGGACTGATTTATCGTGTAACCGAAGTTTAAGGAGTTCATTTTAGCAATCGGATGATTCTTTCTGGAATATCTGTATATGAGATTTGTTTGCAGTTGTAGCGACTAGGCGAAAACAGCCTGGATGGAACCAATAAATGGGCGTGTGATTATTTTTGTATAACATATTCAATGTCTTCTTAAATCCGTCCGGATAGCTGAATGCCTTAAAACGCTGCTTCCAGGATATGGGGAAACGAGCCTATCGCGGATCCAATCCGCCTCGCGGATTGTCATGGAGGGCTGGTGAAGGCCCAGCCCGGACGTGGATTTTAAATGTTTCCCGCATCAGACTAGGTAAATAACGGCCTGCTTGGCAGATCCCGCCTCGGATATACATTACGCAAACGTTAGGAAAACGTTCTCACTCATGAAATTTACTCGAGACACATGGGATACAACATTCTGGAGGGATGGCAGAGGGGGGGGGGGGGGGGGGGGGGGAGAAGGGGACATTACCTCATACAATAATGATTAGAACAAATTTGAAAATGGAAAAGGGGAGAAGAAAAGGGTTCCATGTCTTCTTACCGATAAGGCCACGACAGCACTTCTTACCACAGTCAGTTACTCTTGAAGCAGAGAGTGAAATTTAACGACGAAGGCTTTCTCAAATATCCCACCGAAAGATCCCTGAACAAAACGTTCCGAACAGTCTCCGTAGGATAATTATACGTGGACACTATAGTAGATATTATCGGGGGCATAATGATCAGTAGCAGCCACTTTTAAAAGACTCTGATCAGACATCTGGGTTGGAAAACGGACACCGCAAACAGTCATTACACAGTCTCAAACTGGTTTCTGGTGACACCTGCCGATTATCCCAGCAAGCGAAAAATGAGAAAGGCACACCAAAGAATACCAAACTATCCGCTTCCACTGCAACAAATGGAATTTATGGTCTTCTAATGTGCTTCAAAAAGTTCCCTCCTTCGCTATGCCACACATTTAGACTCGACCTACGCAGCCCGCGTACATCCACAAAGTTGCAACAGTAACAACAATGACTGCGTCAGTTACTACGCCCGCGAACGGGAACGCACTTGCGAAATCTTTGGAAATTTTCCACACTGGGATAACAACTTTATTGATCGTAGAGGACCACTGACCACCAGCTTCCACACACACCTCTCCGCAACATTACCTCAGCCCAGGAGGACACGAATATTCTCTCCTGCACTCCACGAAGGCTGTCGAATGACCACTCATTTCGCGAGCGCCAACCCCTTTCACGAGATTAGTTCACCATTAAGGCCTTTCGACCAATTAAGTTCAGGAACAGAATTTAGACTTGTGAGGTGGCCGCTTGCAACACCCACAAACAGTGCTCAGCTAAGTGCCTTTTACGGGGAGGACATTTCAAGATTTATTCCCAATAGCTTAGTTTTTCTGGGTACGTATTTGATGGACTCTGGAGAAATATACGAACACATAGGACAATACTGACTCTACGACTTATCTTAGAAGATTATTTAGAGAAAGGCAAACCTCCATTATGGCATTTCTAGACTTAGAAAAAGCTTATGGCAACGTTGAGGGAATATTGTTATTGTGGTCTTCAGACAGAAGACTGCTTTATCCAGCTCTTAAAGCACGTCTGTTCCGTGTAAGCGGCAACATACATTGATTTCAAACTGCCTGCTGCTGTTTTCATCTTTAGGTCTTCCCCAACATCCCTCCCCTCCACGCACATCCACCCACCCACACATTAACACACACATACACACACACACACACACACACACACACACACACACACACACACACACTTGCCTCCAACACTAAATTGACTATTTCTTGATGTCGCAAAATGTGTTCTGTCTACCGATTCCTCTTTCAGTCAAGTTGTACCACAAATTTATTTTCTCCCCAATTCCATTCAGTACCTTGTCATTAGTTAGCGATGTACACATCTGATCTCCGGCATTTATCTGCAGCACCACATTTCAAAAGCTTCTATTCTCTTCTTTTCTGAACTACTTATCGTCCACTTTTCCCTTCCAAACAAGTCTACGCTCCAGTCAAATACCTTCAAAAATGACTTCCTAGCACATCACTTTATACTCGATATTAACAAATTCCTCTTTTTCAGGAAAGTTTTCCTTACCATGGCAAGTTCTACATTTTATGTCCTATCTAGTATGGTTTTAATCGGTTATTTTAATACCCAAATAATAAAACACATCTACAGCTTCCAGTGTTTCATTTCCTAATCTAACTCCCCAATAATCGCCTGATACAATTCGAGTACATGATATTAATCTTGATTTGATTTTGTTGATGTTCATCTTATAACCTCCTTTCAAGATTCCTCGATTCTGTTCATCATTGTCCCAGTTCTTTTACTCTGACAGAATTACAATGCCTTAGGATAATCAAAGATTTTAGTTCTTCTCCCTGAATTTTGAGTCCTCCTCCAAATTTTTCTTTTGTTTCCTTTACTGCTTGCTCAGTTCATAGGCTTAATAACATTCGGGATGGGCTTACACACCGTTTCACTCCCTTCTCAACTACTTCTCACCTTATAAGCCCTTCAACTCTTGCAACTGACTTCTGGTTTCTGTACAAGTTGTAAATAACCTTACGCTCCTTGTATTTTACCGCTGTTACTTTCAGAATTTTAAAGAGTGTCAACATTGTCAAAAGCTTTCTCTAAGTCTACAAATAGCTTTTTTAACATATCTTCTAAGATATGCAGTACAGTTGGTATTGCTTTGTGTGTTTCCTGCATTCGAGCGGGACCCACACTATCCTTCCCTGAGGCCGGATTCTACCAGTTTCTACTCTTCTGTAAATAACTGGTGTCAGTACTTTGTAACCATGACTCATAAAAGTGATAGTTTGGTCTCTTTAATTTCCAGGAATGTACTCTTTTAAATTCAGAGGGTAGTGGGGCACCACAGTGACACAACAAACTGTTACGAATCGGTTACTTCGACAGCTCCGAGCAAGACGCCCAGTAGCATGCGTTCCACTGACCACAAAGCCCACCATTTGCGACTTCAGTGGTGTCACGTCTGAGCTCATTGAAGGGCAGATTGGGGATACGTTGTGTTTTCTGATGAAAGATGGTTCTGCTTCGTGCCAATGATGGCCGTGTGTCGATCAGAGGGAGGCCAACTCAGGGCCTGCAAAGTTGTGTCTGGGGCTCGACACAGGATCTACACCTGGAGTGGTCTGGGATGCGATTTCGTTCAAATGGTTCAAATGGCTCTAAGCACTAGGGTAGGTCATCGGCCCCATAGAACTACTTAAACCTAACCAACCTGAGGACATCACACACATCCATGCCCGAGGCAGGATTCGAACAAGAGGGGAGTCGCTCGCTAGCTTTGAACGCGGACGGTCATGTTACTATTTCCAGTCAAAATAATGTGTAAAATGAAGACATAATTGGCTTCTCAAGTCTAGATTGTGTGGCCGTAATAGCAGTTGCACTTACGGACAGTTTTGTGAAATTTGGAAGTTTTGGAATTGTTTTGTTGGAATGATATTCGCGTATGAAAATTTGGCCTTCATAGTATCCACATGGCTTCGTTCAGTATTCAACCATTGAACGTTTTTGGCAAACATTTTCTTTTTTTTAGAAATCCACAAGAAGGACCGTATGTAATTACTCATATTAGTGGTGGAATTAATGACTGTGAAAACGTGGTTTAAATTGGGTCGGGTTTGGACAGATTTCTGGCTGCTATGCGTGTGAAATGTATGTATGAATCACGAACCGGAAGGTAATAGCCAATAGTTTAAATGTGGACTGAATAGTACCGTTTCTTTGGCTATAGGGCAAAATAAACATTTTTGTGTGGAAATTCTGGACATTATTTTCCAGAAGCCAATCCATTTTCTTACTGCCCGATAAAAGATGCTAACCAAACCTGCAAATTTCGTGCTGTTTTATTTGAACACAAAAGACACCAGTGCAGTATCCTAGATACCAATCAAGGGTCAGTCGTGCCGGTACAGTGTTCTACGTATAATGGGCAGTCAAATGCAAACGAGGCAGAAGGAAAAAAAGTATGTAAACTACTTATTAATTCAAAAGTAATTTCCATGAATGTTAATACATTTATCGGACTGTGAGACAAGATGGTCAATTCCTTTATGGGAAAACGATTGCGATTGCCTACGGAAACATTATTGTACCCAGGAGAGCACCCTCTTCCTCTGAAGCAAGTCGACAGTCACGAATGTCCTTCTTCAGGGCTCAGAAAATATGATAATCACGTGGGGAGAGATGAGGACTGCATGGAGAATGTGTAAGGGCTTCCCAGCGAAACTTCTCCAGCATAGTCGAAACAACCTTGGGAAAACATGAGTGCACTGAGACAGAGCGAAGTAAATTTTAACGTGGGCTAACTACTGGTGCTCGTATGATGGTTGCTTCCGTAACCAAGAGCGGCGAAGTGTTTAGTGTGTCAAGAAGCTTTGTGTCGAAGGGGAAGCGGAAAAACATCATCTGCTAAGTCACAACGCGGGCGAAAGTGTGTGTTGAGTGGTCGTGAGTGTCAGTGAAGAGGACTGCGATGAAAAATAGAGGCCGATACGTGAAAAGGTCACTGCAGAACTGCATGTCGCACTCGCGAACCCTGTCGGCACAAAATAGCACCATGGGAGCTCCATTTGGAGGGAATTGCAACGCGAGCCGCAATTCCAAATGCATTCATCAGTGATTCTAATGGCCGTAATAGTACAACGTAGTCCCGAAGCCATAAAATCTTGGCTGTGGAGGAATGGAATACAGTCCGTTTGGACGGATTAGTCTTGTTTCACACTATTCCCAAGTTCTGGCAGATTTTAGGCCCCAAGAGTGTAAGATGACGGGGGTTCGGAGATGATTTTGGCTGCCATTTCTTGTTATTACATGAGCCCCACGATTACTCTACTGGGTCGTATTGCTGTCGAGGTGGCACAATATTTGTTGCCCAGGTAGTGATGCTACGTTTCCAGACGACAGGGCCAGTGATCACAGAGCTCGCACAGTCCAGGACTGGATGCGTGAGCGCGAGGATCAACTGCGGAATCTCCTCGGGCTACAAATGTCATCAGATCTCAATATAATTGAGCCTTCGTGAACTACATTGGAGAGGAATGGCGAGATTGCAATCCACCTCCATCATCGTTAACTGAGCTTTCCACTATTTTGTAGCAGGAAGATTCACTTGAAACCATACATGATCTGTGTTTATCAACTGCTGGACGATTGGAAGCTATTTTGTATGCCAACGGGTTTCATGCACCGTATAAAGCTTGGTGTTGTGTTGTGTTTTGGGTGTTTCTGTACTTTTGTCCAACACCCGTACTTTTTCCTGGAAAGTTTTACTTTTAAGTAGCATGTCGTTTTACCTTGGTGTTCTCTTGTTGCCAAAATGCATATGATAAAGGATAAGGATCTCGGCATGATTGTTAGTGTTTTATAGCTCCTACCCTACTCTTACGACTGGAAGATCAAATACTTCAATAGTATACAGGGTGGTCCATTGTTGGTAACTGGGCCAAATACCTCACGAAATAAGCATCAAGCCAAAAAACTACAAAGAACGAAACTTGTCTAGCTTGAAGGGGGAAACCAGATGGCGCTATGGTTGGCCCGCTAGATGGCGATGCCATGTCAAACGGATATCAACTGCGTTTTTTAAAATAGGAACCCCCATTTTTCATTACATATTCGTGTAGTACGTAAAGAAATATGAATGTTTTAGCTGGGACCACCTTTTCCGCTTTGTGATAGATGGCGCTGTAACAGTCACAAACATATGGCTCACGATTTTAAACGAACAGTTTGGTAGGTTTTTGAAATTAAAATACAGAGCGTAGGTACGTATCAACATTTTATTTCGGTTGTTCCAGTGTGATACATGCATCTTTGTGAACTTATCATTTCTGAGAACGCATGCTCTTACAGCGTGATTACCTGTAAATACCACATTAATGCAATAAATGCTGTCCGTCAACCTCAATGCATTTGGCAATACGTGTAATGACATTCCTCTCAACAGCGAGTAGTTCGCCTTCCGTAATGTTCGCACTTCCATTGACAATGCGCTGACGCATGTTGTCAGGCGTTGTCGGTGGATCACGGTAGCAAATATCCTTCAACTTTCCTACAAGACAGAAATCCGGGGACGGCAGATCCGGTGAACGTGCGGGCGACGACCAAATCACCTGTCATGAAATATGCTATTCAATACTGCTTCAACCGCACGCGAGCTATGTGCCGGACATCCATCATTTTGGAACTGCATCGTCATTCTGTCATGCAGTGAAACATCTTGTAGTAACATCGGTAGAACATTACGTAGGAAATCAGCATACATTGCAAGATTTAGATTGCCATCGATAAAATGGGGGCCAATTATCCTTCCTGCCATAATGTCGCACCATACATTAACCTGCCAAGGTCACTGATGTTCCACTTGTCGCAGCCATCGTGGATTTTCGGTTGCTCAATAGCGCATATTATGCCGTTTTACGTTACCGCTGTTGGAGAATGACGCTTCGTCGCTAAATAAAAGAGAACGCGAGCAAAAACTCTGTCATCATCCCGTAATTTCTCTTGTGCCCAGTGGCAGAACTGTACACGACGTTCAAAGTGGTTGCCATGCAATTGATTGTTCATAGAAATATGGTACGGGTGCACTCGATGTTGATGTAGCATTCCCAACACCGACGTTTTTGAGATTCCCGATTCTCGCGCAACTTGTGTGCTACTGATGTGCGGATTAGCCGCGACAGCAGCTAAAACACCTACTTGGGCATCACCATTTGTTGCAGGTCGTGGTTGACGTTTCGCATGTGGCTGAACACTTCCTGTTTCCTTAAATAACGTAACTATCCGGAGAACGGTCCAGACACTTGGATGATGTCGTCCAGGATAACGAGCAGCGTACTTAGCACACGGCCGTTGGGTATTTTCAACACAATAGCCATACATCAACACGATATCGACCTTCTCCGCAATTGGTAAACGGTCCATTTTAACACGGGTAATGTATCACGAAACAAATACCGTCCGCATTGGCGGAATGTTACATGATACCACGTACTTATACGTTTGTGGCTATTACAGCGCCATCTATCACAAAGCGAAAAAAGTGGTGCAACTAAAACATTCATATCTCTTTACGTACTGTGGGTTCCTATTTTTAAAAAAACGCAGTTGGTATCTGTTTGACCTATGGCAGCGCCATCTAGCGGGCCAACCATACCGCCATCTGGTTTCCCCCTTCAAGCTAGACAAGTTTCGTTGTGTGTAGTTTTCTCGTTTGATGCTTTTTTAGTGAGATATTTGGCCCGGTCACGATCAGTGGACCACCCTGTATATGCGGATCATTTGGATTCTTTTATGAAGATATCCCAGTTCCGTAGGCGGATAGAAACTAAATAGTGAAGCAATGGGTATTCAGTGCCTTCGTTGAAGACCAACAGCAGACGTACTGAAAACAGACCGCAGACAAGGAGTTGCAGTGTCATTCCTAAAACAAAGTGGGGTAAACTTCCCGGCGCCTATTACGTTGCTGCTTGGTCATCGACCGCTACATCGTATTTAGTCGTTTTTTCTAAGAATGGAGCTCAGGTGCCCCACGCATTATTTAATGTAGAGCACAAGCATCGTACTGAACTGTGGCTCGATTTCAGCCAGTCACGAACAGCAGACGGCGGCAAGCGGCCATTACCCACCTGCGGACTCTAGCTGCAAGAGAACTGTGCAGAGCTTATGGAACGAGGCCCGTCTGGCTGTTATGCCTCTACTGTACGGCGCCGCACGGACGCTGCCCAGCTTGTGTGAAATTGCCACTTCCGACGTCACTCGCGGGAAGAAACGATCACTACTGCGTTACAGTGTATGCATATCTTGATGCCAGGATAGTGGATTTTTACTGTGTGGCTTTAGCCTGTTGCAAGCCTTTCTGTCGAACACCTATTCCGTTCCTTGAATGTCCACCTTGTGTATCAGTTTACAGGGATAATAACTTTGCTGAGTGCCTTTGCAATGTGAGGCGAGGAATACTGCTACGAAGCATTAGCCATCCTAACTATACGTATAGTGGGAGTATGTGCCGTGGATCCACAAATGAAAAGCTATCAGCTATTGGCTGAAGACAAAGCACTATGTAAAATACGATAAATTCTTTGGGAACCAGCAACAAATCCATTAGTTATAAGGAATTTAATATTTTATGAATGGCATCTTCGGACACAGGAAGGAGGCGTTTCAGTCTCTTTCTAGTGTAAACTAAAAACTTCAGAAACATTTTGAGCCAAGTAGGCCACAGGTCCACTACTATTCTGGACATGGACCACATCGTTCATATGTTAATAACAAGACAACGACCAGTTGTGACTGGTGAAGTCGATACACCAAATCATGCCCTATGGGTTCGTCCTCTCCCCGAAGATACAGCAAGGACAGAAAATAAGGCATTAAGGAGTAAAACAGTTTATGACGTGATTAAAGAGAACTCTGATACCAGAGGTTTTGTAACTGACGGCGTTTCGGAAAAAGCAAGGTGTAACTATACTCAATACTGCAGAGACGTACAAGTCATGTTTATGATCGTAGGGAACGAGAATGAAGCCCGATATCGGTTGGTCCAGTAAGGGAAGAGTGAAGCTGGTTGGCGGGAGTGTATCTAAGAAAACCAGTAGTATCAGTGGAATATAAATGATGCTCTCTGATCCGTCGTCATGTAATTTAGAGGCAGAAAAATATTGCCAGACTCGATGGGGTGGCCGAGATGGTACGTAACGAAGACACAAACTAGATATATTCTGTTAGCAGTAAATTGTGTGTGCATGTATGTTGATATGTAAGTATGTGCGTGTGTGTGTGTGTGTGTGTGTGTGTGTGTGTGTGTGTGTGTGTGTGTGTGAGTCTGTGTCCGTGCGTTTGTGTGTACGTGAGTTCAACTCAGACTACACTAAAAGGCAGTAGTATAGCTACTGAAGGATAGCTACTGAAGGCAGCATACTACTTAATTGTTCTCTGAGGGTCAGTGACCCAACTATTATCGTATGAAATCGTCGTAGTAACTTTAGTAGTAGTGCTAGTAACACGATTTTAATTTTTAGTAGGTTTCTAGTAGCGGTCGCTGAAGAAAAATCAAGATGGCGGCAATGTTAATAGGATCTTTTTAAATGTGTAATAGTTATCTTGTTTGTTATTGTAATAATAGTACCAACAGTAGGACGTGTAAAGATAACTCTAAAATTATTGTGGATTATTTGAAATAAAGGAAAATATTGCTCTTTTTCTGTCACAGTTAAGGAAACCGACTGAGAATAGAGTGAGATTTCGTAGATAAATTACACGCAGAGTAGCGTATTGGTAGCCATCTACATGTTACAGCGATAGCAGTAGAAGTAAGTAAATATAAAAATTAAATTGTATTATAGATACTCTTAGTTAATTCAATGTTCAGAACAGAAAAAAACATTAAGAAAAGAGACATATACGTATATTTTCATGAAAATTCAAGTGCATGTCATCAAGAAAGTGGCTGTGATATATAAATAAATAAATAAAGGTAAAGCTGTGATGATGATGAACTCTGATGGTCACACATTTTGAGAATACCAGCTACTATATCCAACGGATGGATGCCCTTCAACGCGGACAAATAGCAGGAGATGAGAGACAGATAGAGACGACGAAATAGAGATGGGAGGATGAGGTAGACAGCCAGAGGCAAAAAGGTGTGGACACAGAAAGGAGGAAGAGGAGGAGGTGTGTTCAGTATTCAATGTATGTGTCGAATGCACATGAAGCCACGGGGAAAACGCTGGTAATTTATAAAACACAAAAAATAACGTATAGAAATATATAACACATTACAGAGAAAAGTTCTCAACTACTACGAGGGAGTCTTGTAGAGAACAGAAGAAATGTGCCTCAAGGAAACCTTTCAACTTGGGTTTGAACACCAGGGGTTTACCGCAGGAAGTCTGTAGAAAATAAAACCTGCTGAAAAGTGGACATTCTTCCATACAGTGCTTAAGGAAGTGTTATCCAAGTGTATATCGCTTTTCCGTGAAATGTTCAGTGAATGAATGTAGCAGTTTCTTCTGAAAGAGTCACTACTGTTAAAAACGTATTCCATGAGGGAATATAAGTACGGATGGGCAGAGCTCGAGTTCCGAGAACCTGAACAATGACCTACAGAAAGTTTGCGAACTGACATAGCAGATTAACTGACCGCCCGTTTCAGGGCTAGAAATTTTTTTGGCGTGTGCTCAAAGTTGCCCCAAAGAATAATACCACGCGAGACAACAGACTGGCAGTAAGCAAAGTGAATAAGCCTTCATGGTTCGCTGTCAGAGGCAGTGCAGATCATTCTTATAATGAAGGCAACAGCATTCAGTTTCTGCACAAGATCAGGAACGTTTGACATCCAAGGAAACGATTCAGCTACTCTCAGTGCAAAAAACTGAGAATCGTCGGCTTCACTGGCTGGCCGCATTCGGATGATAAACTTTCGCTTTTAAAGAGTTTCATGTTAGTAACATTATTCGTTACGTTTTTCCACAGCTAAGCGTTGATCTGTTCTCTGAAAGTAACGTGCTCACGTTACTAATTACGCTGTCAGCTACATCGTTTATATCACATTCCACGTCTTTCGCAGCAACAGTTGACCATCTGTAAAGAGAAGAGTTATTGTCTGATATGTCCTGTTTAGTGGCAGATAATTCACTGAAAAGTCAAAAAAAACTGGTACACCTGCCTAATATCATATAAGGCCACCACGAGCATGTAGAAGTGTCGGAACACGACGTTGCATGGACTCGACTAATGTCTGAAGTAGTGCTGGAGGGAATTGACCCCATGAATCCTGCAGGGCTGTCCATAAATCCTTAAGACTACGAGGGGGTGAATCCTGCAGGGCTGTCCATAAATCCTTAAGACTACGAGGGAGTGAAGATCTCTTGAATAGCACGTTGCAAGGTATCCCAGATATGTTCAATAATGTTCATGCCTGGGGTGTCTGGTGGCCAGCGGAAGTGTTTAAACTCAGAAGAATGTTCCTGGAGCCACTCTGTAGTAATTCTGGACGGGTGAGTGTCGCATTGTCCTTCTGGAATTGCCCTAGTCCGTCGGAATGCACAATGGACATGAATGGATGCAGGTGAACATACAGGATGCTTATGTTCGTGTCACCTGTCAGAGTCGTATCTAGACGTATCAGGGGTCCCATATCACTCCAATCGCACAAGTCCTACACCATTACAGAGCCTCCACAAGCTTGAACTGTCCCCTGTTGACACGTAGGATTCATGGATTCATGAGGTTGTCTCCATACTCGTAAATGTCCACCCACTCGGTACAATTTGAAACGAGACTCGTCCGACCAGGCAACATGTTTCCAGCCAACAACAGTCCAACCTGGGTGTTGACGGGCCCAGGCTTGGAGTAAAGTTTTGTGTCATGCAGTCATCAAGGGTACATGAGTGGGCCTTCGGCTCCGAAAGCCCACACCGATGGTGTTTCGTTGAATGGTTCACACGCTGACAACTGTTGATAGCCCAGCATTGAAATATGCAGCAATTTGTTGAAGGGTTGCATTTCTGTCACGTTGAACGATTCTCTTCAGCCGTCGTTGGCCCTGTTCTTGCAGGATCTTCTTCCGACCGCAACGATGTAGGAGTTTTGATGTTTTACTAGATACCTAATATTCACCTCGTCGCTAGCTCTAAGATTCTGTGTCCCATCGCTCGTGTGCCGCCTGTTAACACCTTGTTCAAACTCACTTAAACCTTGATAGCCTGTTACTGTAGCAGCCGTAACCGATCTAACAACTGCTCCAGACACTTGTCTTATATAGGCGATGCCGACCGCAGCGCCTTGTTCTTTCTGCTTTTGTATGGTCCACAAAATCAAACGCTGTCAGTTGTTCTACACATTTACTAATATCGATAAAGCTTTAATATAACTTGATGGCTATAGACAAAAATTGAGTATTAAATATTTTTCAGAGCTGTGGGGATCACCAACAGTTTCATTCTCAAAAAAGAGGGGTGGCATACTCAGCACCAATGTTTTTCACAATTGATAATATAGTTTTAATTTTGTTCTGAGAGCTTTCAGTGCTCTTGATGTAATATATTACCTTAGTCTGTCTGATGACATTCCTCAGCACTTTGCCGTACTGTCTGCAATGAAACTCTGTAACCAGGTTCTGTCTGTCCTTCCTATTATGACAGAAATACCGTTTCCTTATACATGGTATTCTAGCGTGATAGGTTGCATATGAGCATTGCAAACTTGCATGAAATTTTTGATGTGAAAGAGCTGTTAAAAATAATTGATTAAGATTTGAATAAATTATTATATTTGTCGTTCAAGTCATTTATGTTGCGGACTTAGTGCCAAATTATTCCTTCGAGGTTTACTTTAATTTCCTGCGTTACAAATGGATACAAATCTCCAAATCTTTTGTCTATTAACGAGGTATATGACTCTGCCTTGATTCCGTTTATTATTTTTACATGCGCACTGAAGTGCGGCAGTGCATTACTGATTTTTCTCACACTGTCCCCGTCAACAAGAGAACCATCCATGAAGATGGCTGCTGTTACGCTGAACTCTGTTGGGAAAGTACTGTCACTATCAAGTTGTAAAATTCAAGTGTCTTCATTAACATTCTCCTCTCTGGAGAATCAGTCACAAATTTTACAATGAAATCCTCACACAAAATCGTATATTACTTAAGAATATAGTTTACCATAGCGTCAAGTGTGGGGGGAAAAACACTCTTAAAAATGGTTCAAATGGCTCTGAGCACTATGGGACTTAACATCTGTGGTCATCAGTCCCCTAGAACTGAGAACTACATAAACCTAACTAACCTAAGGACATCACACAACACCCAGTCATCACGAGGCAGAGAAAATCACTGACCCCGCCGGAAATAGAACCCGGGAACGGGAAGTGAGAACGCTACCGCACGACCACGAGCTGCGGACAAACACTCTTATTGTCTGAACTAAGGAATCTATAGAGGCCTGTAATGAAAAGCTATTTCCCTGAAAATTCAAATTCTCATGCACAACCTTCAAATATTTGGTCTTTGTAGTGTTTATAAATGTTATCTGTCTCGACTGAGCCATGAAATTAGCATAAATGACTACTCCTCCCTTCTGTAATAAACTCCTACCATAGAAATCAGAAAAGGTGTAGCACTCCAAATGAAGGATTGCTAATACAAAGGAAGGATTTCTATTTTCTCGTTATGTAAATGATTCGCTGAGATACAAGTTATCTCAGAGTCAAGATCTGACTTTTGGCTTTAATTTCCCTAATATACCGATCAAATAAGCTTCAGCATCTACATTTCCTCTTTTACTGAACTGTCTTCAGTGTCAAAGGAACCGTCCTGAAGCAACGATGCGTCCTACTTGCCTTCATCCCAAAAATGTCTAGCTCTTTTAAACGTTATCGTTGGAATTTGGCCTTGATTGAGCCCAGATCCATCTACTATTCCTTCAACTCCTATTTAGGTGATAGGCTGTGTCTATTACAGTCAAACCTGTGATACTATCAACTGGACGACGGAATGTGAGCCTTGCCTTGTCAGCCATCAGAAGCCCTCTCTTGTCCTTGGACTGGGTAACTGCCCCTAAAGGCGGAAGTATCACCAATGGTCAACGGCATGAGGATAAAGAAGGCAATGAAAACCATTGCACTAAAGACACATAACATGTATTCCCAGGACTTGTGGCCTGTAACTGAGAAAGTATCATGACGGTCTCTCCATGGCAAAAGATTCCGGAGTAGTCCCCAATTCGGATCTCCGGTAGGGGACTGCCAAGCGGGAGGTGACCACGAGAAAAAGATGAAATAACTAACGAAAGGATAACGTTTACGAGTCGGAGTGTGGGTTCTCAGAAGTTTGAATGAGGTAGGGAAACTAGAACATCAGGAACGGGAAACGCAAAGGTTCAGTCTAGATATAGTAGGGATCAGTGAAGTGAAATGGAAAGAAGACAAGGATATGTGGTCAGATGAGTAGAGAGTAATAGTAACAACAGCAGAAAATGTTATAAAGAGAGTAGCATTCGTTATGAATAGGAAGTTGGGCAGAGAGTGTGTTACTGCCAACAGTTCAATGGTAGCATTGTTCTCCTCAGAATCGACAGAAAACCAACATCGACAACGATGGTTCAGGTATACATGCCGACGTCGTAAGCTGAAGATGAAGATGAAGAGGTAGAGAAAGTATATGAGAATACTGAAAGGATCTTAATATTCATGGGGCACTGGAATGCAGTTGTAGGGGAAGGAGAAAAAGAAAAGATCTGAGGAGAACATGGACTTTGGACAAGGAATGAGATAGGAGAAAGACTAATTGAGTTCTGTAACAAATTTCAGCTAGTAATAGCAAATACTCTGTTCAAGACTCACAAGAGGAGGAGGTATACTTGGAAATGGCCGGGTGATGTGGGAAAATTTTATTAGATTACATCATGGTCAGACACAGATTCCGAAATCAGATACTAGATTGTAAGGAGTACCCAGGAGCAGGTATAGACTCAGATAACAATGTAGTAGTGATGTATAGTAGGTTGAAGTTTAAGAGATTAATCAGGAAGAATCAATACGCAAAGAAGTTGGCTGCGTCATTATTAATACGAGATACGCTTTAAGTTCTCTAAGGCTATAGATATCTCAATAAGGAGTACCCCAGTAGGCTGCACAGTTGAAGAGGAATGGACATCTCTAAAAAGGGCCATCACAGAAGTTGGAAAGCAAAACATGGGAACAAAGAAGGTAACTGCGAGGAAACCACGGGTACACAGAAGAAATACTTCATTTGATCGATGAATGAAGGAAATACAAAAATGTTCAGGGAAATACAGAAATACACACATCAAAAGAAGTTTTACATCACCCCGGTTCCCAGAACTCCTGAAGATAGACGTTGACTGTGGATATTGTATCACAGACACAGTCCCTTTGACTGTTCAGAGACGTCACTGAACCTGCCCAAAGATGTAAACAACCATGCATGAGCAGCACCTATTAGACAGAGGGGGTCCGGCAGCCAATCAGATCCAGTCATTCCACCAGGAAGGAGTTAAACGGCTCGTGTTGTTTGTAGTTAAACCATGCCTAGACGGTCAATAACGCGGTTCGATCTCTCCCACATCGTTACTTTGTGCCAGGAAGGGCTCTAAACAAGGGAAGTGTCAAGGTGTAAGTAGGCTGTTAGGTTTTTATACTGGTAACGCCACGTAGCGCTCTGTATGAAAATCACTGGCTGTGCTGTGTGCAGTCTGTGGCTAGTTTGCATTGTTGTCTGTCATTGTAGTGTTGGGCAGCTGGATGTTAACAGCGCGTAGCATTCTGCAGTTGGAAGTGAGCCACCAGGAGTGGTGGATGTGGGGAGAGAAATGGCGGAGTTTTGAAATGTGTAAGACTGATGTATATGTTTATTTCTATTCTTTTGTAAAGCCTGTTTTACTACAAATGTTATCTGTATTGTTATGTTCTTTAATGATGCATTTTGTACATTTGTTATTGTATTCTTATGTTATAAAATTGTAATTGACACCAGTTCATCAAATTAAGTAACTTGTAAATTACATTTCACTGCACACGTTTCTGTTGGTCATAGTATATGGACAATATGTGAGAAGTAGGGACTGATAGTGTTTGCACGTGTGTTAATAATTCAGCAAGGGAGTGGATAACAGCATTGCTCGTTCTAAGGACATTTAAAAAAAAATTGTGAGTGCACAAGTAGTGGTTTATGGACTTGCTGTATTGTCCGCAAGACTCTTCGATGGTGATTTTGCACCTGCACAGTCACAAAAGATGGCTGCTGGCCATCTCTACAAGGACTACAGTGGGTCTGCAACTTTGATGGCCCACCAATACCATTATTTCTACAAGGACTACAGTGGGTCTGCATCTCTGGTGGCCCGCCAATACCGTAATCTCTACAGGGACTACAGTGGGTCTGTTCTGTGATGACCTACCTACCAATAGTCTTCAAAACTTCGACTGACTCTGCTGTGGGTTTGCTCTGTTGTGGCCCATTACCTGTCTACATGTCAAGAGTCAGCACTGTCTTTCCGTTGGAAGGACAACACTACTTCTTCAAGACTGCATGGAAATCCACTACTTCCGTGTGCATTTTCTTTTACTGCTCAGACTTTGAGAAAAACACTGCAATTTTACTGTGATGAATAATCAGGACTGTCTTTATGGACTGTGAGAAAATTTTAGCTTTCGACCCACATTGTATCAATAAGTGCTTGCATTTGATTTCTTTGTTACTGTAATTATGAAAACATTTTTCAAGTCTGCATTGGCCACTGCCCAAAACAATTTGTAAATTTTTTTGTGGGGAGCATGGGGGCTATGTAAGTAGGCTGTTTACGTTTTTATACTGGTAACGCCACGTAGCGCTCCGTATGAACATCACTGGCTGTGCTGTGTGCAGTCTGTGGCTATTTTGCATTGTTGTCTGCCATGTTAACAGCGCATAGCATTGCGCAGTTGGAGGTGAGCCGCCAGCAGTGGTGGATGTGGGGAGAGAGATGGCGGAGTTTTGAAATTTGTAAGACTGGATTGTATGAACTGCTATATATATTATGACTATTAAGGTAAATACATTGTTTGTTCTCTATCAAAATCTTTCATTTGCTAAGTATCCCCTATCAGCAGTTAGTGCCTTCCGTAGTTTGAATCTTTTATTTAGCTGGCAGTAGTGGCGCTCGCCGTGTTGCGGTAGTTCGAGTAACCAAAATTTTTGTGAGGTAAGTGATTTGTGAAACGTATAGGTTAATATTAGTCAGGGCCATTCTTTGTAGCGATTACTGAAAGTCAGATTGCGTTGCGCTAAAAATATTGTGTGGCAATTTAAGCACAGTCTTGTATAATTTTTCGAAGGGGACGTTTCACAGGCTTCTCGGAGGGAACCAAAGCGATGTTGTGCGGATATAGAGGAGATAGAGAGAGACAGGAACTGTCGATGACATGCCTCACTCAGGCCGCCCAAGGGCTACTACTGAACTGGATGACCGCTACCTACGGATTATGGCTCGGAGTAACCCTGACAGCAACGCCACCATGTTGAATAATTCTTTTCGTGCTGCAACAGGACGTCGTGTTGCTACTCGAACTATGTGCAATAGGCTGCATGATGCGCAGCTTCACTCCCTACGTCCATGGCGAGGTCCATCTTTGCAACCACGACACCATGCAGCGCGGCACAGGTGTGCCAACAACTTGCCGAATGGACCGCCCACGATTGGCATCACGTTCTCTTCACCAATGAGTGTCGCATATGCCTTCAACCAGACAATCGTCGGAGACGTGTTTGGAGGCAACCCGATTAGGCTGAACGCCTTAGACACACTATCCAGCGAGTGCAGTAAGGTGGAGGTTCCCAGATGTTTTGGGGTGGCATTATGTGGGGCCAACGTACGCCGCTGCCGGTCATGGAAGGCGTCGTAGCGGCAGTACGATATATGAATGCCATTCTTCCACCCATAGTCCAACCATATCGGCAGCATATTGGCGAGGCATTCGTCTTCATGGACGACTGTTCATGCCCCCATCGTGCACATCTTGTGAATTACTTCCTTCAAGATAACGGCATCGCTCGACTAGAGTGGCCAGCATATTCTCCAGATTTGCCTATAATAGATTAAAAATGGCTGTTTATGGACGACGTGACGCATCAACGACTCTGAGGGATCTTTGCCGAATAGCTTTTGAGGAGTGAGACAATATGGACCAGCAGTGTCTTGATGAACTTGTGGATAGTATACCACGACGAATACAGGCATTCATCAATGCAAGAGGCCATGCTCCTTGGTATTAGAGGTGCCGGTGTGTAGGGCAGTATGGACCACAAACTCTGAAGGTCTCGCTGAATGGCGGTCCAACATGCAATGTGTGGTTTTCATGAGCAATAAAAAGGGCGTAAATGATATTTATAATGAGCAATAAAGGGCGGAAGTGATGTTTTTATTGATCTCTATTCCAATTTTCTGTACTGGTTCCGGAACTGTCGGAACCGAGATAATGCAAAAGTTCTTTTGATATGTGTACAAGTCACTGAGGAATGAAACAAATAGGAAGTGCAGGGAAGCTAAGATGACATGGCTGCTTGAAATATGTGAAGAAAGAAAAATAAATGACTGTTGGAAAGATTAATTTAGGATATGGGAAAGTCGAAACAACCTTTGGTGAAATTAAAAGCAAGTGCACATTAAGAGTGCAACGGGAATTCCACTGTTAAATGCAGAGGAGAGAGTCGATAGGTCGAAAGAGTACATTGAATGCCCTATGATGTGGTAGATCTGTCTGATGCGATAGAAGAAGAAATAGATTTAGGAGATAGGCGATCCAGTATTAGAATCAGAATTTAGGAGAGCTTTGGAGAACTTAAGATAAAATAAGACAGAATGGATAGATAACATTCCATCAGAGTTTATAAAATCATTGGAGGAAGTGGCAAGAAAACGACTATTAACATTGGTGTGTAGAATGTATGAATCCAGCGACATACCATTTAACTGTCGGAAAAAATATCATCTTCACAATTGCGAAGACTGCAAAAGCTGACAAGTGCGAGAATTGTCGCACAATTAGCTTAACACCTCAATCATCAAAGTTGCTGACAAGAATAATATACAGAAGAATAGAAAAGAAAGTTGAGGATGTGTTAAATGACGATCAGTTTGGCTTTAGGAAAGGTACATCTACATCTACATCTACATCTGCATCTACATTTATACTCCGCAAGCCACCTAACGGTGTGTGGCGGAGGGCACTTTACGTGCCACTATCATTACCTCCCTTTCCTGTTCCAGTCGCGTATGGTTCGCGGGAAGAACGACTGTCGGAAAGCATCCATGCACGCTCTAATCTCTCTAATTTTACATTCGTGATCTCCTCGGGAGGTATAAGTAGGGGGGAAGCAATATATTCGATACCTCATCCAGAAACGCACCCTCTCGAAACCTGGACAGCAAGCTACACCGCGATGCAGAGCGCCTCTCTAGCAGAGTCTACCACTGAGTTTGCTAAACATCTCCGTAACGCTATCACGCTTACCAAATAACACCACGACGAAACGCGCCGTCTTATTTGGATCTTCTCTATCTCTTCTGTCAACCCGACCTGGTACGGATCCCACACTGATGACCAATACTCAATTATAGGTCGAACGAGTGTTTTGTAAGCAAACTTCTTTGTTGATGGACTACATTTCCTAAGGACTCTCCCAATAAATCTCAACCTGGCACCCGCCTTACAAACAATTAATTTTATATGATCATTCCACTTCAAATCGTTCCATACGCATACTCCCAGATTTTTACAGAAGTAACTGCTACCAGTGTTTATTCCGCTATCATATAATCATACAATAAAGGATCCTTATTTCTATGTATTCGCAATACATTAGATTTGTCTATGTTAAGGGTCAGTCGCCACTCCCTGCACCAAGTGCCTATCCGCTGCAGATCTTCCTGTATTTCGCTACAATTTTCTAATGCTGCAACTTCTTGGTATACCACTGCATCATCCTCGAAAAGCCACATTCAACTTCCGACAATATCTACTAGAATGAGATTTTCACTCTGCAGCGGAGTGTGCGCTGATATGAAACTTCCTGGCAGATTAAAACTGTGTGCCGGACCCAGACTCGAACTCGGGACCTTTGCCTTTCGCGGGCAAGTGCTCTACCAACTGTGCTACCCAAGCACGACATACGCCCCGTAGAAGTGAAACTTTAATACATTTATCCAACTCTAATGCTTTCATGGAAGAATATTTGCCGTGCGGTTCTAGGCGCTACAGTCTGGAACCGAGCAACCGCTACGGTCGCAGGTTCGAATCCCGCCTCGGGCATGGATGTGTGTGATGTCCTTAGGTTAGTTAGGTTTAATTAGTTCTAAGTTCTAGGCGACTGATGACCTCAGAAGTTTAAGTCGCATAGTGCGCAGAGCCATTTTTTTTTGGAAAAATATTAGCAGTTGCCTAGAGTATTATGATTGTACCTAGGCGTGAACTTCTTGGTCAGACGGCCACGAATGTCGTTCCTCAAGATTCCAAAAATATCGAAATCGCAAGGGGGAAGACTACGCTGCAGAGGTTTCGTTGTAAAGCCCTTATAAAATCTCCATACAGTCCTGATCTCTCCCCATGCGATTTCTGTATTTTTGGAGCCCTAAGGAGAGATTTGTGGCTGTCGATTTGCTTCGGACGAAGAGGAGTACGCCTGGGTACAATCATGGTCAGGTGGAAAACTGCAAAAATTGCTCTATGAAGACATTGACCGTCTTGTCTCAGAGTGGGATAAGTGTAGTAACATTCATGGCGATTACTTTTGAAGTAAATTGAAATGATCGTATGGCATTGTTGGCCGAGAGGCCCCATAAGGGGGAGTTCGGCCGCCGTATTGCAAGCCCTTTTTATTTGACGCCACTTCGGCGACATGCGAGTCAATGATGACGAAATTATGATGAAGGACACGCAATAACCAGCCATCTCGAGGCAGGGAAAATCCACAAACCCGCCGGGAACTGAACCCGGTACGCCGTGCGCTGGAAGCGAGAACGCTACCGCAAGACCACGAGCTGCGGACACTTTTGAAGTAATAAAGGGTTTACTTACTTATTTTACATCTGTCTCGTTTTAGTTTAATGTCGATATGTGGAAATACGTTTGGTGGTAAATCTTGTTAACCGAGATGGTGATTTCGTCAGAAAGAAAACATTTTACGCTTCAAGCGACAGTTAATTTGGCCACGTTTACACCTGAACTCCACAGGGCAGAGAGTGCCCATGCAATATCACCATTACGCATGCGCCAGAGCGCCTCATCTGGAGCAATAGAGGGCGCTAAACTCGACAGACGGCGCTGATGAAGTTATAACCTATGCGCAAGCGTCTCAGTGAAAATTTTTGGTATAAACTTAGTAAAGTGAATCAGCAATATTCAGTGTAAAACAGTCACATGTCAATAAGAGTGGCGATCAATAAATAAAGCAACACTTTTTTTGTGAAAACAAGTTGGTTCTATTCAGGACTGCAATAAACCATATTGTTTCCCATTCTTTTGGCTACAAAACTCTATTTTTCAACATAGTCTCGGTTCATTGCGACGGCCATACGCCCCCTTGCTGGGAGGTCTTCTTTGCCCCCAAGGTACCGCTCTACTGGTCGACGTCGGAACCAATGCCTTTCTGCATCAGTAACCATCCCATCATCCATGTACTGCTTCCCACATGATGTATTCCTTTATTGGACCAAACAAATGGAAGTCGGAAGGCTTCAAAGGGCTCTGAGCACTATGGAACTCAACATCTGAGGTCATCAGCCCCTAGAACTTAGAACTACTTAAACCTAACTAACCTAAGGACATCACACACATCCAGGATTCGAACCTGCGACCGTAGCGGTCACTCGCTTGCAGACTGTAGCGCCTAGAATCGCTCGGCCACACAGGCCGGCGGAAGTCGGAAGGTGTGAGATCCGAGTTGTACCGTGGATGAAGAAGAACAATGAAGTTTCGTGAGTTCTTCTCTGATGCACAGATCTGTATGAGGCCTTTCGTTGGCACGGAGAAGTTAGTTTGAATTTCTGTGGTGACGAACTAGCTGAAATCGTTTTAAAATTTCTTGAGGCTAGCACATTTCCTAATTCGTCGTTGCACCTTGACGGAGGACATCAAACAGAATAACAGCGAGATGTTTGACTGCGAACCGTCGATCGCGTCGAAGGAAAGTAAACACTGGAGAAGTCACAGCTGTGTACGACAGGCCGGCACGCAAGATGGTGGTGGTGGTTAGTGTTTAACGTCCCGTCGACAACGAGGTCATTAGAGACGGAGCGCAAGCTTTGGTTAGGGAAGGATTGGGAAGGAAATCGGCCGTGCCCTTTCAAAGGAACCATCCAGGCATTGGCCTGAAACGATTTAGGGAAATCACGGAAAACCTAAATCAGAATGGCCGGAGACGGGATTGAACCGTCGTCCCGGCACGCAAGAGATTGTGTAGGTTTACACGACTTTGGTGCAGTGATCACAGACGCCTCGGCCAACGACTCAACGTGCTTTTGTTCACTTACACATTCTGCAGTCATTTATGAATATCTGCAGTGCTCTGGTTTTCCGCCAAAAGAAACTCAATGACAGCTCTCTCTTTGGAACAGACGCCACTTTGAAGTCTACGTGTAGAGCTGCCACTTATCGGAACTTCATGAAACTTTAGGGGCGGGAACATTCCACGATGTTCCACAACAAATTACACATTTCTCCAACCGCAATTGACATAGAACAAAATGTGCTACAGTACTTACTGAACGCCCCCAGTAGCTGAAAGGCTCTCAGCCGAAATATCATGGCAAAATGACGTCACCCAGCCTACGGCAATAAAAAAGGAATAAAAGTCAGTGTTAATATTTTAATCCGTCTTTACCTCCTCTGCATTACTGCAGATGACGTGTCACTGAGCACATTTGTTCTGTGCATGCAGTACACGTGAGGTGCCTAGTTGTTTCCACTGCCCTGTGTGGAATACATAAGTTCTTGTACACTTCTCTAACCTGCTGTCTTCATGATGATAATGTCCCCAGCACAGAAAACAGCACGCAGGCCGTGGATTCTTTATCTTGAAGCTGAAATTAACTTCGCAAGGAACTGCTGCAACGAACAAACTATAACTCATTTGGGATGCCACTCGTGTTTTTATTGATATCTACATCTACATCTACATGACTACTCTGCAATTCACATTTAAGTGCTAGGCAGAGGGTTCATCGAACCACAATCATACTATCACTCTACTATTCCACTCCCGAACAGCGAGCGGGAAAAACGAACACCTAAACCTTTCTGTTCGAGCTCTGATTTCTCTTACTTTATTTTGATGATCATTCCTACCTATGTAGGTTGGGCTCAACAAAATATTTTCGCATTCGGAAGAGAAAGTTGGTGACTGAAATTTCGTAAGAAGGTCTCGCCGCGACGAAAAACGTCTATGCTGTAATGACTTCCATCCCAACTCGCTTACCATATGTGCCACACTCTCTCCCCTATAACGCGATAATACAAAACGAGCTGCCCTTTTTTGCACCCTTTCCATGTCCTCCGTCAATCCCACCTGGTAAGGATCCCACACCGCGCAGCAATATTCTAACAGAGGACGAACGAGTGTAGTGTAAGCTGTCTCTTTAGTGGACTTGTTGCATCTGCTAAGTGTCCTGCCAATGAAACGCAACCTTTGGCTCGCCTTCCCGACAATATTATCTATGTGGTCCTTCCAACTGAAGTTGTTCGTAATTTTAACACCCAGGTACTTAGTTGAATTGACAGCCTTGAGAATTGTACTATTTATCGAGTAATCGAATTCCAACGGATTTCTTTTGGAACTCATGTGGATCATCTCACACTTTTCGTTATTTAGCGTCAACTGCCACCTGACACACCATACAGCAATCTTTTCTAAATCGCTTTGCAGCTGATACTGGTCTTCGGATGACCTTACTAGACGGTAAATTACAGCATCATCTGCGAACAGTCTAAGAGAACTGCTCAGATTGTCACCCAGGTCATTTATATAGATCAGGAACAGTAGAGGTCCCAGGACGCTTCCCTGGGGAACACCTGATATCACTTCAGTTTTACTCGATGATTTGCCGTCTATTACTACGAACGGCGACCTTCCTGACAGGAAATCACGAATCCAGTCGCACAACTGAGACGATACCCCATAGCTCCGCAGCTTGATTAGAAGTCGCTTGTGAGGAACGGTGTCAAAAGCTTTCCGGAAATCTAGAAATACGGAATCAACTTGAGATCCCCTGTCGATAGCGGCCATTACTTCGTGCGAATAAAGAGCTAGCTGCGTTGCACAAGAGCGATGTTTTCTGAAGCCATGCTGATTACGTGTCAATAGATCGTTCCCTTCGAGGTGGTTCATAATGTTTGAATACAGCATATGCTCCAAAACCCTACTGCAAACCGACGTCAATGATATAGGTCTGTAGTTAAATGGATTACTCCTACTACCCTTCTTAAACACTGGTGCGACCTGCGCAATTTTCCAATCTGTAGGTACAGATCTATCGGTGAGCGAGCGGTTGTATATGAGTGCTAAGTAGGGAGCTATAGTATCAGCGTAATCTGAAAGGAACCTAATCGGTATACAATCTGGACCTGAAGACTTGCCCGTATTAAGCGATTTGAGTTGCTTCGCAACCCCTAAGGTATCTACTTCTAAGAAACTCATGCTAGCAGATGTTCGTGTTTCAAATTCTGGAATATTCCATTCGTCTTCCCTGGTGAAGGAATATAGACACCAGAAACTATTCTTGATCACAACGTATTGAACATATATTTCCACAGTCATTATATCTGCCTAAAATAACATGAAATACATCCTGCCACAGACAACATGTCTGTCTACTGGAACCGTCAGAACTGGAGAGAAAAATTACATGACTCAAATACTATTATTACAGACAACATGTCTGTACCTTGCGACGGTCGGAACTGTAGTAAATAAAATTGCATGAAACAAATACTGTTATAATAGACAACATGTCTGTCTGTCTACTGGAACGGTCAGAATTGGAGAGCCGGACTGCCCGAGACACTTTGTGCACCAAGCCAGCAAAGGCGTGACCCGAACGCCACCGAAGTGCATTGGCATTAATATCGTCCGTCTTTTGTTTTAGTAATACTTTGATTTTAATAATTTAGAAATGACTGATTGATAGCTGGCTGTTGAGAATGTTTATTTTTAAAAAATGAAGTAATTTGGATGACAGGTTTAATTAATAATAGCAACTAAAGTTTAACGTTCTGGCGCCCTGCCGCCAATCACAGAGCAGCAGCATCGTGCAGGCGGTCTTTCTCACGGGAATGGTACCGAGTCTAACATCTGTCACCGGTACCTTATCCCACATTGCGTCATCTCTATGCTTCTTGCATCTCCATTGCCCTGGGAATAGCTTCCTGGAGCCTAATAAGATGGCTGAATAAGCCAGAAATATTACAGGCTACAATCCCAAAACTTCAGGTAATTCCTCAATACTTTTTCGCGGAAAGAGTGTCTTCTTTCCTCGAGAAATTCTGATCTCAGTCACTGTAGCGGTTCAGCACTACTCGCGTGCTTCGTTGTCGAACACCTCAAAGGTAAAACGTACCTGATTAGAAGTCGTTCTTCACTCTGAGAATTAACTCACAGACTCGTCGTCCTATTGCATCTGAATCCCCTCTGTGTAGCCTTGTCGGACGTGCACCTACATCTACATCTACATGATTACTCTGCAATTCACATTTAAGTGTTGGCAGAGGGTTCATCGAACCACAATCATACTATCTGTCTACCATTCCACTCCCGAACAGCGCTCGGGAAAAACGAACTCTTAAACCTTTCTGTTCGAGCTCTGATTTCTCTTATTTTATTTTGATGATCATTCCTACCTATGTAGGTTGGGCTCAACAAAATATTTTCGAATTCGGAAGAGAAAGTTGGTAACTGAAATTTCGTAAATAGATCTCGCCGCGACGAAAAACGTCTTTGCGTTAATGACTTCCATCCCAACTCGCGTATCATATCTGCCACACTGTCTCCCCTATTACGTGATAATACAAAACGAGCTGCCCTTTATTGCACCCTTTCGATGTCCTCCGTCAATCCCACCTGGTAAGGATCGCACACCGGGCAGCAATATTCTAATAGAGGACGAACGAGTGTAGTGTAAGCTGTCTCTTTAGTGGACTTGTTGCATCTGCTAAGTGTCCTGCCAATGAAACGCAACCTTTGGCTCGCCTTCCCCACAATATTATCTATGTGGTCTTTGCAACTGAAGTTGTTCGTAATTTTAACAAAAAAATGATTCAAATGGCTCTGAGCACTATGGGACTTAGCATCTATGGTTCTCAGTCCCCTAGAACTTAGAACTACTTTAACCTAACTAACCTAAGGACATCACACAACACCCAGTCATCACGAAGCAGAGAAAATCCCTGACCCCGCCGGGAATCGAACCCGGGAACCCGGGCGTGGGAAGCGAGAACGCTACCACACGACCACGAGCTGCCGACTACCTTTAACACCCAGGTACTTAGTTAAATTGACAGGCTTGAGATATGTACTATTTATCGAGTAACCGAATTCCAACGGATTTCTTTTGGAACTCTTGTGGATCACCTCACACTTTTCGTTATTTAGCGTCGCGTCAACTGCAACCTGCCACACCATACAGCAATCTTTTCTAAATCCCTTTGCAACTGATACTGGTCTTCGGATGACCTTACTAGACGGTAAATTGCAGCATCATCTGCGAACAACCTAAGAGAACTGGTCATTTATATAGATCAGGAACAGCGGAGGTCCCAGGACGCTTCCCTGGGGAACACCTGATATCACTTCAGTTTTACTCGATGATATGCCGTCTATTAGTATGAACTGCGACCTTCCTGACAGGAAGTCACAAATCCAGTCGCACGACTGAGACGATACCCCATAGGACCGCAGCTTGGTTAGAAGTCGCTTGTGATGAACGGCGTCAAAAGCTTACCGGAAATCTAGAAATACAGAATCAACCAGAGATCCCCTGTGTAGGCTAGTCGAGAATCGAACCCTAGCTCTATCCCAGTTCTGCGGTTCGCAGCCGGAAGGCCAGCGGCGTGTTTGCAGCGCAGCTCGACGCGGTAGCGAGTCCGAGGGACGCCCGTATTCCGCCGGCCCCCTGCTTTCTAACCATTACTTTATCCCATAAATTGGTGGACGCGCAGAAAGCCTTTCAGCCGGCAAACTGCTTTTATCAAATACGGCAGCCGGCGGCCCAGCGCCCGTGCAGCAGTCGCCGCCTCTTTCCGCTCCGCCTCCTCTCTCTCCTACCCAACCCCCCTCCTTCCCTATCCACACCTCCGTCACCTACACTCCACTTTCAATCGCCACTCCTCTCTCTCTCGCTCTCCGGGGTCGCCTCGTCGGTCTCCGCACGGATCCTCCGTCACCCGTAAGCGGAATATTCCGTTACGTACTTAACTATTAGCCATAACTCCTCCCTCTTCCTCTCCTATCTGCGCTGCATCTTCTGCGCTCCAGAAACGCACTTGTTCCTGCCCCGATCTTTCCTCCTCTCTGGGCACGCCTTTAACCGCTCCATTTCCCTTGGAATATGTGTGCGCGATGCCATTTTAGTGTTCCTTGTCTTCTCGTCAGTATCAACTTTTTCTTTATTACGGCCACATTTCATATTGCAGGTTCAAGCCTTTCTTCTGCATATCTTACGCGCCCGTGCTCTCCGTAATTTATGTGCCAATAAAATTCTGAGGAAATGCAAAATAACGATGCCGATATTTTTTTTCCCTTGGGGGAAGTGTTTCAAGGGAAAAGCAATGAGTACGGGGGTGATTATGAATGGCTGCTCTTAGATATACAAATTGCTAAAACCAAATGTTTCACAGTTTCGGCAGTGTTGCCGATTCTTCCATTGAAATTGACGATAACACTGCTATGTTTCGCCGGCCTTTCTAGCCGAACGGTTCTAGGCGCTTCAGTCCGGAACCGCGCTACTGCTACGGTCGCAGGTTAACATCGAGTATAGATTTAAGTGTCAGGAAGTCATTTGTGAAAGTATTTGTATGGAGTGTAGACATGTATGGAAGTGAAACATGGACGATAAATAGTTTAGACAAGAAGAGAATAGAAGCTTTCGAAATGTGGTGCTACAGAAGAATGCTGAAGATTAGATGGGTAGATCACATAACTAATGAGGAAGTATTGAATAGGATTGGGGAGAAGAGCAGTTTGTGGCACAACTTGACCAGAAGAAGGGATCGGTTGGTAGGACACGTTCTAAGGCATCAAGGGATCACCAATTTAGTATTGAAGGCAGCGTAGAGGGTAAAAATCGTAGAGGGAGACCAAGAGATGACTACACTAAGCAGATTCAGAAGGATGTGGGTTGCAGTGGGTTCTGGGAGATGAAGAAGCTTGCACAGGATAGAGTAGCATGGAGAGCTGCATCAAACCAGTCTCAGGACTGAAGACCACAACAACAACAACAACAACAACCAGTGTGTACCAAATTCCTAGGCCAAACAGTTATTGCAACACTCAACCATAAATGAGTTTGCGAACTGGAACACTAATACGAAATTTAGGGAACGATTCAGATCAGCATGTGTCTCCCGTTTTCAATCACGACTCATTAACCAGAGTCTGGTCTCCGTACAGTTTACATCATATAACTCTGGCTTCCAATAAAATATTTTTTGCCCACTCCTCACTATCAAATAGCCAGATCTCCCCCGCTATGTTCTATTCACCACGTTAACCAGTTACCAAGAATTCACAAGCGGAAACTCCCGGTATCTATCATTCTACTATTTCGAGTTAATCATATATAACAAAACTTAACTCATTCTACAGTGCAAGAGTATTGTTCCGCTGTGATTAGCACCAATACAGCTGCAGTGGCTATTCACACATCACCTCTACTGATAATATCCAGTTCAGTCAGGCTGTCCTACGTTGACTCTTCCCCAATAATAGTTCCACCACGACTGACTTAATCCCATATTAAACCACTTAGGTACCATTAATCAAACAATACGATTACTTTTAACAATGAATTCAATCTTTTAGTTGGACTTCTACTCTTCTTCGAGTTGCTGGCTGTTATTAGTAGTATTAGTAGTATTTGCCACTCGAACTGATCACACTGTCTACGAGTGGTAGATGACATTTTTCCAGCTCAAATCTGAGTTTCGACCAAGCATAAGCATTGTTACACTGTGACACATGTTTCGGCTACATATAAGTGACATATGTTAATAGCATGAAACACACATTTAATACACCCTATATAGAGAGTGGCCACTGCATCAATATGTTTAGACGAAACAGGTTCCCTGGAGAACACTTCCACTAATACACTTTCCTTTTTGATCGTTATATAGTTGAAGACACAGATATTAGAGTAAAAGAAACAGATTAGTTTCTTGTGTTGTTAGTGAGTCCACTATATCAAGGGACGTCGGAATCTAACAAATCAGACATCATTGTCAGAGTATTTACTTTGTAGCATTCCCTATAAACACTACAAACAAACATAAACAGAAAATTATTAAATATTAGCTGCCACAAAACTACGAACGTGCTTTCTTCTCTTATCCTGAGTGCTTGTTGTGAATCATACCGTAACAACAATCCGTCAACGTAGAAGCTACCCACTTATTATCCACTTACCTTCACTCTAAGTTTGTATAGTGTCCTTCTGAAACACTGGAACATCGTCCTGTAAAGTAGCCCATCATATATACCTTCAGAGACAAGGGACATTCCCAGTTTGGTTCGATCAGGTCTACATCTACATCAACATCTACATCCATACTCCACAAGCCACCTGACGCTGTGTGGCGGAGGGTACCCTGAGTACCTCTATCGGTTCTCCCTTCTATTCCAGTCTCGTATTGTACGAGGAAAGAAGGATTGTCGGTATGATTCTGTGTGGTCTCTAATCTCTCTGATTTTATCCTCATGGTCTCTTCGGAGATATACGTAGGAGGGAGCAATATACTGCTTGACTCTTCGGTGAAGGTATGTTCTCGGAACTTTAACAAAAGCCCGTACCGAGCTACTGAGCGTCTCTCCTGCAGAGTCTTCCACTGGAGTTTATCTATTCAATATAGTTTTGTAACGAGTCTACTGTTAGCTTTGAACACTTTCTTCATCTCGTCCTCTGTGCTTTTGGACACTACTTGCCTCAGAAGTAGTGACAGAGCGCTGCAGAGAGAACTTGCAGAATATCGTGAGAAAGTTTACTGATCGTGCTTAGAAGTGCAGATAGATGGAGCACACCGTATCAGCGATAAAACCAATGTGAAATAGCAACTGAAAGGGTTGCATAAAAGCTTCTGAGGCAAAAGATACTACCATAAACTAAGCTACTAAGTTCTGTAGGAAGTTAGTAAAGTGTCACTATAGCTTATATATGTGTATGTATGTAATACTTACGATACATTAAAGGTATGAATGAAGTAATTAAATTTTGCGTTAATAAGGAAGTGTAATGGTAATGCCTTGTGGCTACTACTTCTACATTGAAAACAAACATTAATCTCGCAACTAAGTGAAATTATTCTCGTTAACTATCTTAACGGAGAGAGTATAATAAAAAAATACACATTGCTTTCATTCACTTTCAAAAAGCCTTTGACAATGTCAATAGACAGAAAGTTTGGGAAAATTATGACGAATCGCGGATATCCAAGACATCTAGTAAATGCGATAAAAAGTTTATATCAAGACACGAATATCACTCTAGACCTCAGTGGTAAAGCAACTAATGAGACTTCAACTAACAAAGGGGTACGACAAGGCTACTGCATCTCTCCAAGTTTGTTCAACATCTACACTGATGAAATGATAAATATATGGAAATCAGACTTTCAGAAAGGCATCTACCTAGACTGGAACATTCTTTTAAATGATTTACAGTATGCTGATGACGTAGTGATCGTAGCAGAGAAGGAAGATGACCTTCAGAAAGAAATCTACTTGCTAAAACAGAAAACTGCAAAATTTAAATTGGAAATTTCAAAAGAAGAAATACTAAGACAATGGCTTTCATGGGGGAAAGAACCAATCAGAAGCAAAATAGTGATAGATCAGAAGATTTTAGAGGAAGTAAAGCATTTCAGATATCTCGGGTGTGGAATGACACATGGCTACAGCAGAGATACTGAAATAAAACTCCGTAAATTCAGCAGGGTACGTGGAACAATTAAGAGAAACCTAAAAAACAAAACCAGGGAAGACGCTCAAATTAAATTTTACAAATCTGTTGCAGTTCCCACACTGCTCTTTGGAAGTGAGGCCTGGATGATTACCAAGAATCAAAAAAGCCGAATTTAGGCAAAGGAAATGAAATTCCTTAGAGGTTGAAACGCCTCTTAGAAAAATTATACACGACTGTGCTTAAACTGACACACAATATTTTTAGCGCAATGCAATCTGACTTTCAATAATCCCTACAAACGAATGGCCCTGACTAACATTAACCTATACCTTTCACAAATCACTTACCTCACAAAAAATCTTCGTTACTCGAACTACTGCAATACTGCGAGCACCACTACTACCAGCTAAATAAAAGATTCAAACTACGGAAGGCACTAACTACTGATAGGTATAGTTAGCAAATGAAAGATTTTAATAGAGAACAAACAGTGTATTTACCTTAATAGTCAAAATATATATGATAGTTCATGACATCCAGTCTTACAAATTACAAAACTCCGCCATCTCTCTCCCCACGTCCACCACTACTGGCGGCTCACGTCCAACTGTGCAACGCTACGCGCTGTTAGCATCCAGCCGCCCAACACTACAATGGCGAGTATTACAACAATGGCAACCAGCCACTGACTGCACACAGCACAGCCAGTGATTTTCATACAGAGCGCTACGTGGCGGCGGCGTTACCAATAAAAAAACCTAAACAGCCTACTTACATAGCCCCCATGCTCCCGACAAAAAAATTTACAAATTGTTTTGGGCAGTGGCCAATACAGATTTGAAATTTTTTTCATAATTACAATAACAAAGAAATGAAATGCACACACTTATCGATAGAATGTTGGTCAAAAGCTAAAATTTTCTCACAGTCCATAAAGACAGTCCTGATCGTTCATCACAGTAAAATTGCAGTGTTTTTTTTTTTTTTTCAAAGTCTGAGCAATAAAAGAAATTGCACTTGGAAGTAGTGGATTTCTAAGCAGTCTTGAAGAAGTAGTGTTGTCCTACCAACGGAAAGACAGTGCTGACTCTTGACATGCAGACAGGTAATGGGCCACAACAGAGCAAACCCACAGCAGAGTCAGTCCTTGTTTTGAAGAATATTGGTAGGTAGGTCATCACAGAGCAGACTCATTGTAGTCCTGGTAGAGATTATGGTATTGGTGGGCCACCAGAGTTGCAGACCCACTGCAGTCCTTGTACAAATAATGGTATTGGTGGGCCATTGAAGGTGCAGACCCACTTCAGTCCTTGTAGAGATGGCCAGCAGCCAACTGTTGCGACTGTGGGGGTGCACAATCACCATCGAAGAGTCTTGCGGATAATATAGCAAATCCATAAACCACCACTTGTCCACTCACAAAGAATTTGTTTGAAATGTCCTTCGAACAAGCAATGCTGTTATCCAGTCCCTTGCTGAATTATTAACATATGTGCAAACACTATCAGTCCCTACTTCTCACATATTGTCCATATAGTATGACCAACAGAAACGTGTGCAGTGAAATGTAATTTACAAGTTACTTAATTTGATGAACTGGTGTCAATTACAATTTTATAACATAAGAATACAATAACAAAGGTACAAAATACATCTTTAAAGAACATAACAATACAGATAACACTTGCAGTAGTACAGGCTTTACAAAAGAATCGAAATAGCAAATACATCAGTGTTACAAAAATTATAAGTACATACATAAAAGATCAGAATAACTTATGAAACATCAACTTCACACATTAGCATTAGAACAAAACAGAATAAATAATGTGTAAACTCTTTATGAAGTAAATAACATGTTATTAATGCAAATTATATTTGAGGATAACAGTATTCCTCATCATAGTGAATGTAGCTTAGTATTATAAGAGATAAAATTCTATGAAACAGTACACAGAGACAGGAAGAAAACAAATACACAAGGGTACACAAACACATAGTGGGATAACACAAAGAAAGGACAGGGTTTGTTTTACTGTAGTATTTTGCAAACAAAACTTTCTTTACTTCTCAGAGATCTCCCTTCATTCTTCATTATTTTCAAAAAGTCATATCGAAGCCTGCTTTCTGTATTATGCTCACATCCTCTTTCAAAAATAGTTTTCATCCACTACTTTTTTGGCCAAATCATTTCCTTATAGCTTCTCAATGCATTTCTTCCAATTCATCACAACTCGTTCTCTTTTATAGCCTACCCCCTCTTAAGCTAACTTAAATCTACTGAGCTCAGATGCTTAACTAAGGGACGAGGCAATGCAGCAGCACAAAACAATTAATACAAACAGCAATGACAAAAAAATACAAGTAAGCAAAGCAAGCAGCAATAAATGTAGTAACTTATACCTAAACATGACAAACCCACAAGCAGAAAAAATAGTACACTAAAGACAACAACGCAGATAAGGGAAATGTATATTCACATCTTCATGTCTATATAATTAAAGTGGTGCACCACAACTTATTCTACCATAAAAATTACCAAGTACTTGAAAAGAAAATTATGTATGCAGTTCCTGTGAAGGGAAGTCTTTTTGTGCTCCTTCGTTTTTTTAAGTACATCATAATTATTTACTAGATCTGTAGGCATAAAATATCTATATTAGTACATCCATTAAATTTTATTGTAACCAATGCTGCAGTGCAGCTAGAAACTAGATATTAAACAAAATAGGCAAAGCAAGGCGTTAAACATCATTCGCTAGCCATAAGTCATTTCATAATGCAGTAAACAATCTTCCAACTAGCAAGACAATAGACATTAAATGTTTCTCATCATTTCGTTTCAGTAAATATCATAAATTAAGAACTCCAAAGTATAATCATATGTTTTCAAGTTTGAACGTGTCGTATTTGCGACGCTTTCTACAAAGAAATGTCAATAGCGAGGATAATGACCCCCTTTTTTTTACCTGTGCCTCTGAAAGGCACACACTAATGGCTTTTTTCCCAGGCAACTGTCGCACAGCTGGGTGCCCACGACGCATTACGTGCAGGTGGCCACTTACCTTTCTTACTGAAAAATTTACGACAGTAGTTTCCGCTACAGTGACAGTCTCATATAAAAAAATTCACAGGTCAAGAATTTGCGTTACAAATATGTAGAAACAAAATCCTTTAAATAGAATAGTGTCCAAAAAAATTTTTGCCAGCATAGTGATACATTCACACATATACACACGTTTCATAACTCTTAAAGTACGATTCTCGGTTTCCAACATCCTTTTTCACAAATCAGAGTCCCTAACCACTACTCATTATTTCTTACCATATTACACATATATATATATATTCGTCGACACTTCTTCAATATTTCATCATAACAGATACGTAGCATAACCAAATAACTCATATAGCATCAGCTTAAACATACCTCAGCAGCATAATTCACTTAGTCATCGTAATAATAACATCATAACACCTCAATTAAATTCTCAAAATTGTCGTAGCTTCCTCCAATGATTTCAGAACCTAAAAAAAATTCTCTGCTCATGTCAAAAGTGTCATCTACTTCAAACGTACTTTAAAAATTATGATCCCATACCAAATACATCATTCAAAGCTCTCGTAATATCACAATGGTTCCGAAAGATATGAAGAGTTCACAAAGTACAGACAAAATACAGTTTCATAAGTGTGAAGTTATCCAGCTGTATAATTGCGTAAACATCTGTCACTGATGTATTAAAATAAATGTTTGACTCTCAAAGTTAGATGATCAGATAGCTGTGTAATTTATGTGTTAGAGAAACATGGTACCAATGTGTAAAGTTGTATAAGCAAATACCATATTAGCTAGGGCTCCTTGTGCTTGCCATACACATGGTACACAAAGTAAGCGTGTACCCCCCTGAGGATTAATGTAATTATATCCTCAGATGTCACAGATTACAGCAATGGAATGAAATGTATCACGGAAAACCTTTGTATCATTGTATTTCAAATATCTTTAAAAATAAATGTTTTAAGTACAAAATTAATCCCTCAAATACGCGTACTGTAGCGCTAAACTGTGTGTCGTGTTGTAAGATAATCTCTGTGGAAGTGTCGTAGTTATTGTCCTCCGAAAGCTAAGTTCTACAGAAGTCAATGTATTTACCTCATGATAAACAAAAGTGAAATGCTTTGCGTATAGATATCGTAGTTACTACGCTTATTGCCATGATGAAGTAAGTACTGTACTGTAACGTATTGTTGTGCTACAGAAAAGGCTGTCTCATTGTAGCTATACCACAAAGTTACTACTAAAACATGTTTTACTTTCCAGAAAAATTCAGAAAAAGTGTGATGATATAAAACAGATACACCGCAAAAGCAACATTGTAAATTGTCACTCATTAGTAGCGTCGTGATAAAATCGTGTAGCTGTCACATAAACTAACCACTGTGTCATCTGGTATCTCACAGAAAGTACTTTAAATCCAGAATGCATTTTCAAGTAAACCAAAATGTAGCATTAAAATCTCATTATCAGTACTGGTAAATGTTCTACGTATGTGAGCCTTATAGTCGCTACGTAATCGTGCAACTAACAAGCAAGAATGTACACACGCAATGACACTGTGATGTCTGTTCACTATAACAATGCACTCATAAATACTGTCTAAATATGTTCCGTAGGTTCTAGACTGGATAGTAAACTTCAAACATTGTTGCATGTTAACAGTTTCTCAGTGTGGCAAAGCATACTAGAAATGTGAAGTGAAATGTTTTATGGCAAAGACAAAGTTAAAAAGCAGATTATCTTTCAATAATCGGTTTTACATGTGAAATGTAGTACAATCCTTTACTCTTCCTAGTGCTCAGAGTTAACTTGAACGCAATTATCATGCTGTATACGTCGGTAAAGAATACTGGAATTTTTCTCAATATTAGCTTCTATGTTATTTTTCTCTGAGCCAGCGGGCGCACGCGGCTGCCTGCGGTGCGAGTCATTGTCTGTCTCTTTGTTGACGCGCGTCGTTATTGGGATTAGGAGACCTAACTTCTACAAGTTCACCTTGATGAGAAGGCCCTTCCCTGTCTAAAGCTCGCCAGTTCTGATGGAATTCAGGTCTGTCGTTTTGTCGGTAGTTAACATAGTTTCTTGTTTGTCGGTAATGTGGTTGATAATTTCTCCCTGAATTGTAACTGCGCGCTGGACCGTTGCGTCTGAAGTTATTCTGTCTCCCTTGATAATAATTGTTCTTGTTCCCATATTGTCTGTTTCTATGGTTATCTCTGTCATATTCAATACTACGGAAATGCGATCTTTCTCTGTAACCATTACTACTTTGCCAGTGGTTGTCATATGGGTGGTGTCTGTTTTGGTCACGATTTGCGTTGTAAGAATAGACTTGTCGTGTCCAGTTATTGTTTCTGTCGCCACGGAATTGTGACGGATGTGACCTGTAGTGATTGTTTTCCTGTTTTCGTATCCGGCTACGGTCTATGTCAATTTCTAATTCTTGTAAGAGTCGCTGAAAAGCTTCTATGTCGTCTTTGCAACGTCCTACCAAAATAATATGCCGTAAATATTCAAGCAATTTGATTAAGCAAATGCGGATGAGTTCTGACGGGCTGTATGGGTTTGAAAGATACTGATTCTTATGTAACATATCTTCAAAATATTTCACAAGACTTGAAAATTCAGATTGTTCGAAATTTTTCATCATTATGATGCCATGTTTTACTCGGTCTTGTGTGGCTTGAGACCAATATGCTGAGAGGAAGGCATGGTAAAATTCTCCTTCACTGTGGCAATTGTGAATGACCGATCGCATTCTTACAGCTGGTTCATTCTCTAAGTAGCCACACATAAATTCTAATCTGTGCTCTAGTGACCAGTTGGGAGGAAAACAATGAGAGAATTGATGGAGCCACGCTTGTGGATGAATGTCGTTGCCAGAATTCTTAAATGTTTTGAATTTACGTGTAGTAATGAACAGCTTATAGTCAAAATCATCGTGTCGGCGGGTTGCATGTCGGTCATTGTTACTTCGTTTTGGCGGTTCTGTCTCAAAATTCGATGTACTTTGCCAATTTCTTTCATAATCTCCAAAGTGCCCTGTGTTATTATTTTGTGGCAGTTCCGTATTTTTATGTCCCTCTTCCCGTATTGGTGTGCGAGAGTCGTCTGAAATACGTAATTCTTGTATTACCTGTGTCAACTGATCTTGTACTTCCCGGATTTCTCTTTGGTGTTGCGTATTAATTTGATTTTGATTTTGTTTGAATTTCCTAATTTGTTCGAACTCTTCTGTGTCATTAAAGACTACCGGTTTTGTGTCATTCAGATTATCATCTACCTTCGTAGATAAATTAGTGAACTGATCCGAAAGTTCGGCTACTTTCTCCGATAGTGAACACATTTCCTCCGTGTGTTTTTCTGATCCAAGTTTCAGAGTGTCCATTTGTGTTGAAATCGAATCTACTGTGTCCTTTAAGTTTTCCTGAGTTCTTGCAAGTTGCGTAACCGAATCGGTAGATGCAACTGAGTCAATTTTAGTTTGCAAGGTCTCATGATTTTCATGAACAATTGTTTGCAGTTCTTTTATGGCTGCTTCGTGATTCTGTAATGCATTTTCATGCCGCGAAAAAATAGGTTGGAAATGCTTACAAATTTGTGTTTTTACGTCATTACAGACTTTTTGACATTTCGATTCGATTTTATGTAATTCAGTAGTTAAATCTTCACGTGTTTGTTCAAGCGTATGTTCCACTGTGTCTAACTTTTGAAGCTTTTGCTCCATTGCGTCTAACTTTTGAAGATTTTGTTCCATTGTGTCTAACTTTTGAAGCTTTTGTCCCATTTGTTTCTGATTTTGTTCCATTTGTTGCATTAATTGCAATAATAATGTATTAGTGTCTGGAATCTGTTTTTCTATGCTTTTTGGTAGTGCATTTTCACCGGCAACGTTTACATTTTGACAGGCACAAAATGTGTCTTGACTCATTTGAGAATACGGTGAGGACCCATAACCTAAGTCTACAGTATTTGCAATATTGTGTTCTGTCATTTCGGATACCTGAGGCGAGCTGTTGCCGACTGATCGATCGATAATTGTACCCTGTTCACTACTTGTTTCATTGTCTACACCATTGTTTGCCGCCCGCTCCATTTCCCTATGCACAATTACCAAATTACTACTTCGAATGTCTGTTAATTCACTACACAGTGGTGCTGATAAGCGACGCTCGTTGTCACTATTATTTCTCAGTTTACTTTGGAGTGGTACAGAGCGGTTCATTAACAGAAGGAACGGTATCGATAGAGTCTATTTGGAACAGAAAAAAAGTCATAGAGTTTTTACAGATCTTGAGGTGAGATCAGAAAAATAACATTTCCCGCAAATGACTTTTTGTACGTACAAAACTCGACATGTTCTAGGTACTAAATGGGCATGTTCTTTTCACTCCACTCGAAAATCACCCACAGATCTGAGAGCCTAAAATTTCTGCAGGCCTCATGTCCCTATCCGCTAGGCTGTACTAGTGCAATTACTGCCCGATCTTCAGCAGAAGTAATTGAAGGTCGCAGTATCAATTCTTTTTGAGCAGCACGAATGCTTGCAAGACTGTGAGTATGCACATGCAAGTGAGAGAGGCAATCGAAAAACTGAAGCAATTTCACATCAACAGAGAGGTCGGCTACAATCTCCTGGCATTGAAACTGCCAGCGATCCCTATAAAGTGGGCCGCATGTGATCACACGGCAGCGGTCTCAAGCGGACACTGACGCGACCGGCGAAACAGTCAACATAGTGTTCAACCGGGGTTGTTTCAGTACAACTTTCACAGAAAAATGCGGCCCCCAGAAGTTTGTTGTCACGTAGCCTGCTGAAAGATGCTCTTGCCGTTGGTGATGACATCAAGAGTGAAAAAGTATAGGTGGTCTGCACAATGTCAACGCTATCCAGAAATTTCATGGTGTCTATGATTAATGCGACAGCCCAGGTGAATGTCCGTCATAGCAGAATATTGTCACCAACCACCGGCTGCATCGGTAGCGCGGTGTGTGTTTCGAACAGAAGATCGCTTGGGTGTCGGTGTATTCAGATACTACCGTAACAAGAAACGTGACTCCGTTGAGCTACGATCCAATCTTGTTGATGACTTGCAACCTGCAGTTGCAACTGACGATGTCGTTGGTTCAACATGAGTAAACGTAGGGATCATCTGCTATGTAAGTCCTTGTTCAACAGAGTGTGGCCGCGCGGTGTAGGGTGCATTGACACGGTTTGTGCTGCTCCGTGTCGGAGGTTCGAGTCCTCCCTCGGGCATGGGTGTGTGTGTTGTCCTTAGCGTAAGTTAGTTTGAGTTAGATTCAGCTTTTGACCTACGCATTCTGTGACAAGGCATCGAACTCCTTCACCTCCTCCCTATCTTTTGGTTTCACCGTTCTTCAGCTACATTTCGTTGAGGCTCACAACCAATAATCCGCGAAAAGGTGCCAGCTTCGTCGTTTCCAGGTTATCTGTTCCCAGGCGTTCGACCATACCAATCTGCTCTTTGTCGTAGTTGCTTATGTCAGCGGATTTCCCCATTTGGATTTCGTATCGCCGCTAGAATGATTCCACATTCACCTATGCCACTTACCTTATACATCTACATCTACACCTACATCGATACTCCGCAAGCCAGCTGACGGTGTGTGGCAGAGAGTACACTGAGTACCCCTATCGGTTTTTTCCTTTCTATTGTAATCTCGTATTGTTCATGGAAAGAAATATTGTCGGTATGCCTCTGTGTGGGTTCTAATCTCTCTGATTTCATCCTCATGGTCTCTTCGCGAGATATACGTAGGAGGGAGCAATATGCTGCTTGCCTCCTCGGTGAAGGTATGTTCTCGAAACTTCAACAAAAGCCCGTACCGAGTTACTGAGCGTCTCTCCTGCAGTGTCTTCCACCGGAGTTTATCTGTCATCTCCGTAACGCTTTCGCGATTACTAAATGATCCTGTAACGAAGCGCGCTGCTCTCCGTTGTATCTTCTCTGTCTCTTCTATCAACCCTATCTGGTACGGAGCCCACGCGGGTGAGCAGTATTCAAGCAGTGGGCGAACAAGTGTACTGTAACCTACTTCCTTTGTTTTCGGACTGCATTTCCTTAGGATTCTTCCAATGAAAATCTGTCTGGCACCTGCTTTACCGACGATTAATTTTATATGGTCATTCCGTTTTAAATCACTTCTAATGCCTACTCCCAGATAATTTATGTAATTAACTGCTTCCAGTTGCTCACCAGCTATATTGTAGCTGAGTGATAAAGGATCTTTCTTTCTATGTATTCGCAGCACATTACACTTGTCTACATTGAGATTGAAGTGCCATTCCCTGCACTAAGCGTTAATTCGTTGCAGATCCTCCTGCATTTCAGTACAATTTTCCATTGTTACAACCTCTCGATATACTACAGCATCATCCGCAAAAAGCATTAGTGAACTTCCGATGTTATCCACTAGCTCGTTTATGTATATTGTGAATAGCAACGGTCCTACGACACTCCCCTGCAGCACACCTGAAATCACTCTTACTTCGGAAGACTTCTCTCCATTGAGAATGACATGCTGCGTCCTATTATCTATGAACTCTTCAATCTAATCACACAATTGGTCTGGTAGTCCGTATGCTCTTACTCACGTGCCACGTTCTCGCAACACCATCAGGGAGTATCGTGTTGCGGAGGGCAGTGGTAACAATGATTTTGTTCATCCAGCTGATTAGACCGTGATCCGATGAAGACCGCTGCACCTCGGGGGGAACGTCGCTTTATTTTAGTATTCTAAGCACGAGGTCGCGCCGAAAAGCAATGTCTTTGAAACTGTTACGCGAAAATTCTTGAAGCTTTTTGATTAAAACAAACATGACTAACATTGAGCACCTTTGTTCTTCATGCCTACGTATTTATTTCTCAACATTGTCACCCTGGCAACCAACACATTGCTCCTAACAAGAGACCAGTTTGTTAACACAGTTACTGTAGAATGTTTGACTTTATTGACGGAGCCACAACCTCACTATTACTTGCAATGCTTGAAGTCCTAAAAGTTGCCTTTTAAGTTTTCGAGAGACATGCAAATCACATGGGGCAAAGTCGGCACTGCACGGAGGATGAGCGATGACAGTGAACCCAAGCCGTCGGAATGTCGCCGTCGCCGTAGCGCTCGCCTGTAGTTTGGCAGTAATGCAGAAAGACAGCGCGCTCCATGTGTGTACGAACTCTTCGAATTTGAAACTCGGTTGCAGCACACTGTGTCTCAAGCACCGACACAGTCACATTACTCATCGCTATGTTATAAGCTACTACTCGGAGCCCTCTAGCGACAGAGAGCTTCAAATACGTAGTCCTTAACATCAATGATGTAGAATGTTAATAACTGTTGCTGTAGGTTATTTGTCTTGAGCTGACTGCAATCTAATTAAAAAGAATTACAGCAGACGCGTTTCTCTTTTATTTACTAAGTATCTTCCGTGGTTATTCTGTAAACTGGATACATACGTTTGTACGTGTTTTGACTGATTTCGGTTAAAAACAGCGTTTTCTTTATAAAGTTGGTCTGCAAGCTACTTACGGTAATTCTTTACTTAATCTGCTCCTTCCCTTCTTGCTAGCAGTCCCTGTTGTCGACAGACTTCATTTCATATCTGCACTTGGCATTTTTTGGCATTCTGCAGTATTTCCTACGCCACAGTACTTACAATTCACTTTCTTAAATTATTTTTTATTCTGTACTACCACAGTGTTTCTGCTTGTTCGTTTGTTTTCGTTCACGTTGTGATTGTAGCCAACCTATGAAACGATTGTGTGTGTGTGTGTGTGTGTGTGTGTGAGAGAGAGAGAGAGAGAGAGAGAGAGAGAGAGAGAGAGAGAGAGAGAGAGCGAGAGAGAGGGTGGGGAGGGAGGGAGGGGGGGAGGGAGAGTTAGTGAGATTGTCTTGATGTGGTAGAAAACTGAAACGAGCGTATGGCATCGTTGGGCGGAGGCCCCATCCGGGGAAGTTCGGCCGCCAAGTGCAAGTCTTATTTCAGTCGACGCACACTGGGCGACTTGCGCTCCGGTGATGAGGATTAAATGATGATAACGACAACACAGCACCCAGTCACCCGAGCGGAGAAAATCTCCAACCCGGCCGGCAATTGAACCCGGGCCCGCTTGCATCGGAGGCGAGCATGTTACCGCCCAGCTAAGTAGACGTGAGAGGAGTGGCGATGGTTGGATTTTATTCTTTTTCTTTTCAAGCGCGAGGGGGTGGAGAGGGGGGTGCGGAGGAAAGACAGGGATGGGCCTGGACAGTCTTTATAGAACAGAATCTGGGAGGAAATAGTAGTGGTAAATGGAGCCTGTGGTTGTATGTCTACTTTTAGTGTTTTTTAAGTGGTCAATCAGTTTAAAGAGTGTGTGGTCTGACAAGTTGATCTGATCATTTATGAGTTGTTTCTTTTCCGTTACGGTTTTTTGTATATGGTACTTTTCTTGTAAGGTGATGAGGTGTTTTTTGTTGTTGTTTATCCTTATGATTTCCATGCCTGTGTCTCTGGTTGTAATTTTATGTTGGTGTTGTGTAAGAGTTCTGCAAAAGTTGAGTGATTTGTCCTATACTTCCAGGCTTTTACTTGTTCTTTGAATCTAGTGTCAAACGTCCTCCTATATCTTCCATCACGTGTGTTCCTTTTCCGTTGGTATATTCCTGATTTCTGATACAGATTAGTTTTTCGTATTGTTTTTGGGAAGTATTTCTGAATTGAGTTGTTGGTTTGGTGTGCTGTTTTTAATCTTGTTTTTTGAAAATAATGGATATTATGTGTGTGTATTTGCGGTTGTATGTCACTGTCTACCATCTTTTACTTTCTGCTTCTTTCACACTTTTAATTGTTTGTATTCTTGTATTTCATGAATTTAATAATAATACACTCATCATATAACTTCTAACAGGATTATATTATTATTAAATTACATGTGAACTCATGGAGCACATGACCATGCAGCGCCCCCTACCGAGGGAGCTTCGCTGCTGGTTGACTTGTTTAGCGTCAGTATACGCTCTGCTTCAAAACTGCTTGTGTCGCAGTTTTAGTCATATGTTATTGGACTCTTTCTATGAGTTGCTAAGGCTGTACGCCTAGTTGGTTAGGAGGGAGTTGAAGTTTGTGGTATGCAACTCACATGACCCGATCTCACTTTCTGTAACTTTGAGACGTGTCGAGTGTGCTGTTCACTTATGTTTTGTACTTTTTTTTAACAGATCTCTGAAAAGGGTGTAATCCCGATACACGTAACAGGTTCTAATAAAAGAGTCAATTAAAAATCTCATGACTCTATTGCCATTGTACAACATTGATTGCCAGTTATTAACATAAAAATGATCGCAGGCCTCAGACGGGATTTTATGTCCTGTATGTCATACATTATGCCAGGCTGGGCATTAAAGGAGGCAACAAAATACTACTTCGCTAAAAGGCCTATCGGGACAAGATTAAATTTAATGTGTGTGTGTGTGTGTGTGTGTGTGTGTGTGTGTGTGTGTGTGTGTGTGTGTGTGTGAAATCTTATGGGACTTAACTGCTAAGGTCATCAGTCCCTAAGCTTACTGACTACTTAACCTAAATTATCCTAAGGACAAACACACACACCCATGCCCGAGGGAGGACTCGAACCTCCGCCGGGACTAGCCGCACAGTCCACGACTGCAGCGCCAAAGACCGCTCGGCTAATCACGCGTGGCTTAAATTTAATAAAGCCTGTCTAGCAAGTGAAGTGACGCCTAGGTATAAGAAGTTAAGACTAAGAAATTGTACTGAATGTGCTCAGCAAATTTTAGAGAAGTTTGAACGTGAATGGGTGAGAAGGGAAGTCCGTTTTGTCTATAATACCAGCCTGGCGAGTTGCAAAGCCAGAGACCTACGTTTTCATTTACAACATACTCTGCACCCAGTGCAGTTTGCAGATTTATGTGTCCTTATTAGCGATTTCACGTGTTGCGAACGTGATACCATACACTCCTGGAAATTGAAATAATAACACCGTGAATTCATTGTCCCAGGAAGGGGAAACTTTATTGACACATTCCTGGGGTCAGATACATCACATGATCACACTGACAGAACCACAGGCACATAGGCACAGGCAACAGAGCATGCACAATGTCGGCACTAGTACAGTGTATATCCACCTTTCGTAGCAATGCAGGCTGCTATTCTCCCATGGAGACGATCGTAGAGATACTGGATGTAGTCCTGTGGAACGGCTTGCCATGCCATTTCCACCTGGCGCCTCAGTTGGACCAGCGTTCGTGCTGGACGTGCAGACCGCGTGAGACGACGCTTCATCCAGTCCCAAACATGCTCAATGGGGGACAGATCCGGAGATCTTGCTGGCCAGGGTAGTTGACTTACACCTTCTAGAGCACGTTGGGTGGCACGGGATACATGCGGACGTGCATTGTCCTGTTGGAACAGCAAGTTCCCTTGCCGGTCTAGGAATGGTAGAACGATGGGTTCGATGACGGTTTGGATGTACCGTGCACTATTCAGTGTCCCCTCGACGATCACCAGAGGTGTACGGCCAGTGTAGGAGATCGCTCCCACACCATGATGCCGGGTGTTGGCCCTGTGTGCCTCGGTCGTATGCAGTCCTGATTGTGGCGCTCACCTGCACGGCGCCAAACACGCATACGACCATCATTGGCACCAAGGCAGAAGCGACTCTCATCGCTGAAGACGACACGTCTCCATTCGTCCCTCCATTCACGCCTGTCATGACACCACTGGAGGCGGGCTGCACGATGTTGGGGCGTGAGCGGAAGATGGCCTAATGGTGTGCGGGACCGTAGCCCAGCTTCATGGAGACGGTTGCGAATGGTCCTCGCCGATACCCCAGGAGCATCAGTGTCCCTAATTTGCTGGGAAGTGGCGGTGCGGTCCCCTACGGCACTGCGTAGGATCCTACGGTCTTGACGTGCATCCGTGCGTCGCTGCTGTCCGGTCCCAGGTCGACGGACACGTGCACCTACCGCCGACCACTGGCGACAACATCGATGTACTGTGGAGACCTCACGCCCCACGTGTTGAGCAATTCCGCGGTACGTCCACCCGGCCTCCCGCATGCCCACTAGACGCCCTCGCTCAAAGTCCGTCGACTGCACATACGGTTCACGTCCACGCTGTCGCGGCATGCTACCTGTGTTAAAGACTGCGATGGAGCTCCGTAGGCCACGGCAAACTGGCTAACACTGACGGCGGCGGTGCACAAATGCTGCGCAGTTAGCGCCATTCGACGGCCAACACCGCGGTTCCTGGTGTGTCCGCTGTGCCGGGCGTGTGATCATTGCTTGTACAGCCCTCTCGCAGTGTCCGGAGCAAGTATGGTGGGTCTGACACACCGGTGTCAATGTGTTCTTTTTTCCATTTCCAAGAGTGTATTACCAAGACACAGGAGGAAGATTAACCAACTGTGCGCATCCAGCGGTTGCAGCATGCAGGGACGGAGCCAGCAAGTAAGTGAATGGAAGTTTGCAGAGCGTGTGGTGAACTTGACTGAAACTGTGTTAAAGAGGTGTTAGATTTTAATTTACCTTCACAGACTAATGGCAAAGTCATCAAGAGGATGATTGTCGAGATTAAGAATGGATGTGATTTAGCGAATGTCCTCAAAAGTTTTCAGGCCGATGTAGCTGTGGCAACTTGTAACGCAGTTACGCGAGCTAGACATATGCCACAGTTTCCAGGTACATTTTATGATACTGTGAAGCAACTAAATTTAAAATTAGAGGAGAAGAAGATCTTAGTAGACAAAGCCGATGTAGGAAACTCCGTTGTGTTGATTAAGGACAGTGACTACATTGCTAAAACCCTAAATTTTTTCAATGAAAATGGTATCGTAGAAACTAGTAAAAAGCCCCTAACTCAGTTTAACCGAGATATTAGAAAAAGTATTAATGATTCGCATTTCCTGTTTGACTCAGATGTAAAGAGAAAGAGGCTTTTCATGATGAATCCCAAAATGCCACAGTGAGGTGTCAAATTAAGCTCCATAATATTGAGAAACCCATCCGTCCGATTATTAGTGCTTGTTCAGTCTCAAATTATTATGTGAATAGATTTTGTCACGATAAACTGAAAGAATATTATACTTTTATGGAGACCTTTAGTGTTTGTAATAGTTTTGAGATGGTTGGCCTTCTACAAAATATTAGGGTGCCCGAGGGGGCTGTGTTAGCCTCATTTGGTATAGCTAATTTGTGTACGAACATCCTAGTCAATGAGACACTGAAGATTATCCAAAAAAATTTGCTAAGGAATGGTAAGATGGTTTATAAGGAAGTAGTTGACTTTTATGGAGTTGTTACGACTAACCTTGTTATTTAATTATTTTCCATTTAATGGTAAGGCTTACGTGCAACAAGATGGCATTGCTATGGGGTCAAGCCTCTCAGGCCTTTTATCAGAGATGTTTATGAACAATGTAGAGGTAAAGCTGTTCAGCTCTCAGAGCGATTTGCTAAATGACATTGTAATTAACAGGAAATATATTGATGACACATTTATTTTATTTGAAGGGGGGTGGATGAGTTAGGTCATCTAACAACCCAGTTTAATAGTATGCATGAGAAAATTAATTTCACAATAGAGTTAGAAGTCGAAAATCCCCTCAGCTATCTCGATCTACAAATTACTAAGAATAGGAATGGGTTGGAAATAGGCATGTTTCGGAAGCCAACGACAAGGGACATAATAATTGCGGCGGATTCATGCACCCCCCCCCCCCCCCCCACGCACATAATAGGGCGTTCTTTTTGTCAATAATTAACAGGTTGTACAGATTTAATTTGAGCAAAGAAGCCACTGATAGGAAGATTGAAATGATTGCAAGGATAGGACGGGCTAACGAGTACTCGGAAAAATTTATACGAGAGTTTGGAGTTAAAATTCTTAGCAAGACGCGGCAGCCGGGACGCCAAAAACCAAATAGTAAGTTTGTGTCAATGGAATATGTTGGACCATGTTGCCAAAAAATAAATAGAGCCTTCAAGAGGGCTGGCGTTCGAATATTACGACATAAGGAAGAAGGGAAAGCAGATAAATTTAAGCAATCCGGTGTATACGAAATTAAATGTGTAGTATGTGCTGGGACATAGATTGGCCAGATGGGTAGGGATTTTGCCACAAGGTTTAGAGAACATAACTATAGTAATAATAGTTGGCTGGGGTGCCATATGAGGGAGACTGGCCATAAGCTGGAACCGATAGAAGATAGCCTAAGTATTCTTCATTTAGAACCAAAAGGGAAGATTTTAGATAACCTTGAAGATCTGAAGATCTTTGCGCGTATACAGCACGATGCCCACCCATATTTAATGAACAGGCTTCCGGTGGGAACAACTGTTTTTTTTTTTTGCTTGTTTGATCGGATACTATTTTGAGTTTGGTGTCTGTTAGCCCCTCATAAGAAGTTATGATAGTGTATTTTATAGGTGCTGGCGGTGTTCTGTGTACGTACCGTTATGATAAGCTAGGTTTTTTGCTGAGTGGGTGGCTAGTTTAATGTTATATGGAAAAAGTTAGATGGGTAGATAGGTTGGCATATACGGATTTGTTCACCACCGTACCCTTTGGGTGGTCCTTGGTGACACAATGGTTTATTTTATTGATTTTAGACTTTAAAGTATTAATACTTTTAATTTTTTTAAAATTTAGAGCTCTCCAGTATCCGGATAGCATAGGTAGGACTCGGGCAATTGCCGTGCCACTAGTTTATATAAGGAATGTATGAGGTATAACCCACGTGTGTGTTTTGGGATTTATGAAAATGTTCTTCCTCTCACCATTAAACATTTTTCAAGTTGCTAAAGGGGCGTAAGTTCTTGTTTGAAGGCTTCTATTTGGGCAATCATGGCCAATGTGTATCAGTTGGCTGTAATTCGATAGGTGGATGGTTGCGGCCGACGTAGTTGCCGTTGGCTTTAACTGATGGCGCCTAAGACTTTTGCGTACCCAAGCTGATCACAGGGTTTAAGTTTATGATGGATAATGTTGGTTATCTTTAATTTGGTGGTATTCTTTTTGAGATTTGGGAGGCTGAAAGGTCTATTCATGAAGGAACTCCCCCCCCCCCCCCAATATTATTGACTTTATATTGACATATGATTTGAGTTGTGCTTTGTGCCATTACTGTCTATAGGTATAGTAAGGCAATGTAAAAATTTTGAAGTTTCTCTAAAATAAAAAATAAAAATCCTGTAGTGTTAACGTGTACGGAAGTACCATTCCGCTTTCTAGACGTAATCACACCCTGTTAGATGATAGGTGCTGATTATATTATTATCAAATTACATGTGAACGAATGGAGCACGTGACCATGCAGCGCTCCCTACTGAGGGCGCTTCGCTGCTAGTTGTATTGTTTTGCGTCAGTATACGTACGCTCTGCTTCAAAACTGTTTGTGTCGCAGTTATAGTCATATGTTATTGGACACTTTCTTTGAGTTGTCAAAGCTGTAGGCCTAGTTGGTTAGAAAGGAGTTAAAGTTTGTGGCATTAACTCATATGACAAGATCTCATTTTCTGTAACGTTGAGACGTGTTGATTGTGCTGTTCACTTATGGTTTGTGCTTTTTTGTAACATATGTCTGAAGATGCGTGTAATCCCGCAACGCGTAACGTGTTCTAATAAAAGAGTCAGTTGAACTTCTCATGAATTTATTGCGATTGTTCATCATTGGTTGCCAGTTATTAACATAAAAATGATCGCAGGTCTCAGAGAAGATTTTATGTCCTGTATATGAGATGGTCGTAATGTTTTGGCTCATGAGTGCCGATCAGCAGGGCAAACCAATACAGAAAATCGACGCGCAGATTTATGTTCTAAAAGAATTTGCATGGCGAAAAGCACTCGAAGAAGAACGATTTACGCGAGAAGAGGTGAAAATCTCGGCGACCGTCATCATCGACATACATTTATCCATTGTGATCAGCATAATCGATGTGAACGACCTTTTGGGAAACAAAACAAGACCTCCGCTTCTGCCACGCTGTTTTTCAGTGTGAGAACTGTGGGCGTTGATCACACTCGTTTGGGACTCCGCACGATCAAGATGTTTGAACTTCCATTTGAACTCCCAGCAGAAGATGTCGAGTCAGCTCTTTGCCCCTACGGAGAGGTGAATAGCCATGCCGCGGCAAGATGGACGTAATTCTGAACATAGACTATCCTGTTTTGAAAGGAGTCTGATTGGCCTGAACTGAACTTAAAAGAAATGACTCCTCATATTTCTACATATTTCTACCCACCCTGTGCCCTGAGGAAATAATGGAAGATGGTCCAGTGGCGTGGAGGAAGGATGATGAAAACACGCAAGTTACCACGACAGGGACAGCGACAGTGGCGCCTGATCTTAAGGAATAGTTCCGGCCGAGGTGGTGCACGTGACCTATAGGTGATGATGCAGTTCGACGACATGCTTACCGCATCGCCACAGTTAACCTCAGTTTGACTGGAACCAAACTGAAGATTCATCTGGTATGAGAGGTGCTTCATGTGTCGGATGTTGACTTTGGATGAAGTGCGATTTGCGTCCCTCCCCGACTCTTATGGTTATGCGACATATATGACACTGGGTGATCAGACTGACAGCAGCACGGCGATGTTAGTGCGTGACGGTATTGCCATCGAAGACGTGACATTCCTCCTCTCAACCTGGGGGATGGCGATAATGACGCTGGGTACACGTATTATTAACTTGTATGCTCAGTTGGAAACTGACAAAAGCAGCGAAACATCGCGGCTTTACTCAGAGGAAATCATGAATCTATCTTAGGGGGAGATTTTAGATGTGTGCTCTAGCCCAAAGACCAGGTCCCATACTTTTCGACGTGTCAGGAACTTTGGAACTGCTGCAAGACGTGTATCTAAATGGTTCAAATGGCTCTGAGCACTATGGGACTCAACTGCTGTGGTCATCAGTCCCCTAGAATTTAGAATTACTTAAACCTAACCAACCTAAGGACGTCACACACATCCATGCCCGAGGCAGGATTCGAACCTGCGACCGTAGCAGTCGCACGGTTCCGGACTGCGCGCCTAGAACCGCGAGACCACCGCTGCGGGCTAGACCTGTATCTCATCGGCTCTTAGGAGAAAATGCACGATGACCACCTCGGACATGTCATTTGGCCAGACGTCTTGATCGTAAAGAACTGTTTTATGTTGAGATGATTTATGTTATTTGTTTATAATGCCGTCTCATTAAAAGAAAAACTTTGTGTGTAGTTATAGCCCAAATTTTGGAACTGAAGGACAAAACCACAAATAAATAAATACAAAATAAAAAAGATAAAAAACATATGAATTAAAATAAAATCCGGAGGGAGGGGGGCGTTTAGGGACGGGAACGGTGAGGCATTCGGGGCCAGGCTTCGTACTTCGACCCCTGCCCACCCTGTCTCCACTAGCCTGAAACTGACCGCTCTATTTCATCTTAAAAAAAGAAGGGATTCGTAATTGGAAAAAGGCGGTTGAGGTGACCGCTCACGTACAGTGGGAAATCCAGACGGCACGTAAGATGGACAATGGATTACCAATCGTAGTTTTTTAAATTTTTTCTAGCTTTAGTGTTCTTATTTTTTATCACCAATCTTAATGTTGGATTGACACAGGTCTTCATTACTATTATTTGCTATTTGTCCTCATCACTACAGAACAAATTTTTGATAAACAAAAATCGTTTATGATTTAAACATAGGCTGAGGACACAAAATATTATAACCAGATGATTAATACCTTGATTGTACACCTTTTTGACACGATACAGTAGCGAATCTGCATGGCATCGATTCGATAACTCTTTGGTAGGTTTCCGGAGGCACATGGCACCAGATGTCTACGGATACATCATGAAATTCCCGTAGTTTACTGGTTTTTGGGAGAGGATCTTGTGCGTGTTAGAGTGCCTGATGTATTACACGGCGTTAAAATTTGCGAACTGTATGACCAAGACATCAACGTGAGTTCCGTATCGTGCTCCTCAAACTAAGAGTCAGGCCCTGTGACACGGACACTTACACTGCTGGAAGATTCCATCGCCGTCGAGAAAGACGTCAAGCATGAAGGGATCAAGTTAGTCTGCAAAAGTGTTCACTTAGTTCATAACTGCCTCGGTGACTTCAATTTTTATGGAACCCCAGCAGAATGATCTATGCAGTATAATAATGTCTCCACTGGCTTGCGTCTGTGATGCGGTCCATGTTTCGAGCAAATGTTCATCTGGATGACGGCCTATCCAGGCACGTCCATCGACCTGGTGCAACAAGAAATACGATTCATCTGTGTCCCCGAAGACATTCGCGGTGGAATGTCTGAATAAAATCTTCTCGGTCTTGAAGCCACGTTAATTCGAATAAATTTCTCCAGCTTTCGATGACGATCCCCGCCATCGTCGTCAGGTGTAAAACCACTGACTGCCAGGCTACTGCGTAATGGTGACAATACTTTTTACCTTCCATGAGGGTGGGATTCCACAGGCTTGCGTTTGAAGTACTTGGCTACGCTGCTCTGCGTCGTGAGCTTCTTTGACTGTTAAGGGCTGACGCTGCTTAATGTGGGCGGCAGATTTGCGTGGCTGCTACGTCTGCCGAGCAAAATCTTCAATGTTGTTGCGTCGTCTTGATGCCGCAGAATGTCAGACCAGCGTTGAGTTGCTCGCCAATGGGATCTGTTACCAAGCTGGCGCACCACAGTGCTTGGCTAATGCTCGGCATTTTCGTAGAAGTTGGTGGAGATTTGCTTGTACCGCTCTGTGAAAGGTAATACGACAGCGACCCTGTGTAGCTCCTCCTTTGGGAAGCCCGGAGGTGAGGTGCTAACTTCTGGATCGTCTGGAGCCGCTTTAAGTTGGTGAAGGCCGTGTTACCCTATACCATGGCCGCGCAGTCGAGCAAAGGACGAATGGCGGCCTTGTACAGGTTGAGGCCGGAAGTGTCACACTGCTGAGGCTCGCAAGGTTTTCCACTTATGTAGGCAAGACTGCGGCCTCTGGCACCAATAAGAACTGACCGAAACTACGAGAGTGTGGAAGCTAAGTTGGGCAGTTCATAGACGCTCCGGCCCACCGCAGGACCGAAGCCGACGAGATATACGAACTTGTGACGTCACACTAATGGGCTTGCTTACACACTCATGAACGCTCGGCAACATGCAGGGCCCATAGGAAATAAAGTTTTAACCGAAAACGTACCCAGTAAAAGTCTTAATTTTTGTCGTGTGCTATCTAAACCCTGAACGCTTTTGACACACGGTCAGGAACAATTAAATTTCTCGGTCCCCTCCGGACACGGCTGTTGGCACTCGTGAGATCTGCAGTGTCACGTGCTGTGACGTATGCGCCACGGCCTTTCTTTCTCGTGGGACCGAGTGACCTAAGGTGGCGCGAGGGGTCGGCGGGAAGTTTTGAAACTGTCGCTCCGACATCCACATAGGCGCCAAGTACTCGTCGTTGCTTCGTTTAGACATCCAAAGCCCGCGTCCTGCTAAATGTGTACCCCTGCTCTCTACTGTGTTAAAAATGTTGCTCTTCATTCTATTCTCTTTTTTAACGGAGTCCCAGTATGCTGACTCAAGAGCCAAGACTCAAGTGTTTTCGAACTATATTTTGTGCCCATTTTTCAGACAATGCTCAGCTATGGCCGACTTTTCGAGCTCCCTCTGTTGAATATGTCGTTTGTGCGCGATACAACGCTCTGCAACCTTGCGATTGATCTGATCTCAAGAGGACTATACACGCCCTGCACACAAAGAGCTACGTCGTCTTTAAAGAGGACGCAGCAGTGGCCGGAAACCTCGTCTCAGTACAAGACACCTTCGATCTTTTTGCCCAACATTTTCCGCCTGGAATCTTCAAGTTGTTCCGCCATGTTCTAACGATTATGTACTTCTTGCACCGCGACGAATATTATGAAATAATGGATGGCACAGCGATGGGCTCATCATTGTCCCGGGCAGTCGTGAATTCCTTCATGGAGCACTTTGAGGAGCAAGCTTGGAACTCAGCGGCGTTGCATCCGTTCTGTTTCCTAAGGTAAGTCGACGACACCTTTCAGGTATTGCCTCTCTGTCAAAATACACTGCAGCAGTTCGTCGATCACATAAACGGTGTCCATCCCAACACTAAATTTACCACCGACATGGAGAAGGACGGCAAGTTTAAGTTCTTGTTTTAATTGAGCAGAAACTGGGAGTCCGGCTTTGTCATTCAGTGTACAGGCAACCGACGCACACTGATAGATATTTGAATGCCGATAATTTTCATAACTTCGTGCACAAGAAAGAGCTCCTGAATACGTTAATTTTTTTCATCGTTCTTATGACTGGTTTGATGCGGCCTGCTACAAATTCCTCTCCGGTGCCAACACCTTCATCTCAGAGTAGCACTTGCAACATACTTCCTCAATTATTTGCTGGACGTATTCTAATCTTCCTCTACAGTTTTTGTCCTCTTCGGCTCCCTGTAGTACCATGGAAGTCGTGCTGGGACCTTTCTTATTCATTGTGTATGTGAATGACCTGTGCAACACATTACCATATAAATATGTAATGTATGCTGACGACACAACTTTTATCACGTCGCATAATAATGTGAATGTTGTCAAACAAATGAACAAATCCATGATGGAAAAGGCAGCTCACTGGTTCCGTGAAAATAGGCTGCCGTTAAATAAAAAGAAAACTGAACACGTACTCTTTTCCCTTAGAGATATTAATGATGGACATAATGAACTCAGACATTCAGTAAAATTGCTAGGCATTTATCTTTATACCAAATTGTGCTGCAATACCCACACACAAAAGCTGTGCAGTAATTTGGTAAGAGTTCTATATCTCCTTAGGAAACTGAAGGATTGTGTCATTAACGAGTTCATACTTATGGCATACCATGCCTTTTTTCATACTCATCTGCACTATGGAATACTTCTTTGGGGAAACTCTGCTGGGGCAAAATATGTTTTCCTCTGGCAGAAGAAAGCCATTAGATGCATTTTTGGTGTGAGCAATTTAACTTTTTACGGACAGTACTTCATTGAGCACATAATTCTTACAGTTACCAGTCTATACATACTTAAAGCACTTATGTATGCCAAAGAGAATGCCCACATGTATGACAGTAGGTCAGATGTGCACTCATATGAAACCAGAAATAGGAACATTCCTTGGACACGTTTGAGTAAAATCCAAAATAATTTTTTACATGCTGGCAAAACATTTTACAACAATACATCACATGGAACGAGGGAATTGCATGGGAATAGATTTAAAATGGTGGTAGAGACATGGTAGAAACAGAAAGCATTCTATAGCATAAGTGAATTCCTACATAATCAAAAAATATGATTCTCTACTATTATAAATGTGATTGTGATCAAAGAAATTGTAATTTATGTCATGCACCTATACTGACCTTTTGTATAATTATATACCGTATGTTAACTTTTGTATAACCATTTGTACCACAATCTGTATAACTATGTAACTACTGACCTTATGTATAATCATTTGTATAACCATCTGACGATGCCTATACAGTACAACACAACAGTTGTCTACAGGCAAATAAATATGAAATATCCTGTGAAGTCTTAACACATGCCTTATTATCCTCTCCCTTCTCTTTGCTTGTGTTTTTCACATATTTCTTTCCACACCTCCTCATTCCTTACCTTATCAATCCACCTAATTTTCAATATTCGTCTGCAGCACCGCGACTCAAATGCTTCGATTCTCTTCTCTTACTGTATTCCCGCAGTCCCTGTTTCACTACCATACGAAGCTGTGTTCCAAACGAACATTCTCAGAAATTTCTTCCTCAAATTAAGGCCTATGTTTGATACTAGTAGATTTCTCTTGGCCAGGTATGCTATTTTTACCATTGCTAGAGTGCTTTTGACGTCCTCCTCGCTCCGTCTGTCACTGCTTATTTTGCTACCTAGGTAGTAGGATTCCTTAACTGCCTCTACTTCATGACCATCAATCCTGGTGTTAAGGTTCTCACTGTTCCCACTTCTGCTGCTTCTCATTACTTTCATCTTTCTTCGATTTACTCTCAATCCATATTCTGCACTCAGTATACATTTCATTCTGCAGATCATGTAATTATTCTTCACTTCCACACAGAATAGCAATGTCGTCAGCGAATCCTATCATTGATATCCCTTCACCTTGAATTTTAATTCCACTCCTCAGCCTTTCATTTATTTTCTTCTTTTGTGTTAGCACAAGAGCCAACACCGTTTTACGAGTGGAGACCGAAATGCACGCGTTTTAGCTCACGCAGGCTGGCGTGAGGAGGGAATAACTATACTGACGTGAGGTCTGAAACATGACAAGGAATGAGAATTCAGAAAGCGGACGTAATTAGTTTGATACTTAACTTTAATCCACTAATGATGAACGTTGCTCTTGACGGTACATGATTAACAATATTATCTGCTCAGAATACATTCTTGAAGGTAGTAATTATAGTGACTAAATATGGCGCCTTGCTAGGTCTTAGCAAGTGACGTAGCTGAAGGCTATGCTAAACTGTCGTCTCTGCAAATGAGAGCGTATGTAGACAGTGAACCATCGCTAGCAAAGTCGGCTGTACAACTTGAGCAAGTGCTAGGGAGTCTCTCTAGACCAGACCTGCCGTGTGGCGCCGCTCGGTCTGCGATCACTGGTAGTGCGACACGCGGGTCTGACGTATACTAACGGACCGCGGCCGATTAAAAGGCTACCACCTAGCAAGTGTGATGTCTGACGGTGACACCACACCTTCATTGTTTCTTCCATGTAAAGATTGAACAGCAGCGGCGAAAGACTACCTCTCTGTCTTACACCCTTTTTACTCTTATTATTCCCTCTTAGCTCTTGTACATATTGCACATTACCAGCCTGTCCCTATACCTTGCCCCTATTTTTCTCAGAAATTCGATCATCTTACGCCATTTTAGCTTGTTGAATGCTTTTTCCAGGTCGACAGATTTTCTAAACTTGATTTTTCTTTACTCTTCCTTCCTTTATCAAACGCAACGTCATAATTGCCTCAATGGTGCCTTTACCTTTCCTGAAGTCTGATCGTCGTCTAGCACATCCTCGATTTTCTTTTCCACTCTTCTGTAAATTATTCTTGCAAGTAACTTCGATGCGTGAGCTGTTAAGCTGACTGTGCGATAATTCTCCCACTTGTCAGCTCTTGCAGTGTTCTGAGTTGTATGAATCATATTTTTCAGAAAGTCAGATGGTATGTCGCCAGACTCATACATTCTACTCACCAACGTGAATAGTCTTTTTGTTATTACTTCTCCCAATGGTTTTAAAAATTCTGATCGAATGTTGTCTAACCCTTTTACCTTATTTGACCTTAAGTCCTCCAAAGCTGTCTTAAATTCCGGTTCTAATGCTGAACCCATATTTCCTCTAAATCAACTCCTGTTTCTTCCACCGCATCAGACAAATCTTGCCCCTCCCCCCCCCCCCCCCCCCATAGAGGCCTTCACCGTACTCATTCCACCTATCTGCCCTCTCCTCTGCATTTAACAGTGGATTTTCGTTGCACATTTGCACATTACCACCCATACTTTCAATTTTACCAACGGTTATTTTCACTTTCCTAGATGCTGTACCAGTCCTTCTGACAATCATTTCTTTTTTGATGCAGCCATTTCTACTTAGCCTTCCTGCCTTCCTATGTATTTCATTCCTCAGCCATATGTATTTCTGTATTCCTGAATTTCCCTGAAAATTTCGTACTTCCTTATTTAATCGACCAACTGAAGTATTTCTTCTGTTATCCATGGTTTCGTCGCATTTACCTTCTTTGTACCTATATTTTTCTTTACAACTTGTGTGACTGCCCTTTTTAGAGATATCCATTCCTCTTCAATAGAACTGATTACTGAGCTATTCCCTATTGCAGTGTCTATAGCCTTAGAGAAATTCAAGCATATCTCGTCATTTCCTAGTACTTCCGTATCCCGCTTCTTTGGCTATTGATTCTTCCTGTCTAATCTCTTAAACTTCAGCCTACTCTTCATCACTACTATATTGTGATGTGGGTCTATGTCTGATCCTGGGTACGCCTTACAATAGATACCTTGTTTCGGATTCTCTGTCCGACAATGATGTAAGCTAACTGAAATCTTCCCAAATCAACCGGCCTTTTCCAAGTATACCTTCTCCTCTTGTGATTTTGAACAGAGTGTTTGCTATTACTGTCACTTACACTCTCTCCTCTCTCATTCCTTGCCCCAAGCGCATATTCTCCTGTAACTTTCTCTTCTACTCCTTCCATTACAACTGCATTTCAGCCCCATGACTATTAGATTTTCATCACTCATTACGATTGTAATACTCTTTCAAAATCCTCATGTATTTTCTCTATCTCTTCATCTTCAGCTTGCGATGTCGGCATGTATACCTGAACTATCGTTGTCGGTGCCGGTTTGCTGTCTGTTCTGATAAGAACAATCCTATCACTGATGTGTTCACAGTAACACATTGTCTGTCCTCTCTTCCTATTCATAACAAATCCTACTCACGTTATACCATTTTCTGCTGCTCTTGATATTACCTTACACTCATCTGCCCAGAAATCCTTGTCGTCTTTACATTTTACTTCACTACCACCTACTCTGTCTAGATTGAGCCTTCATATTTCCGTTTTCAGATTTTCTAGCTTCCCACGTTCAAGCTCCTGACATCGCAAGCTTCGACGCATAGAACGTTATCCTTCCGTCGGTTATTCAGCCTTTTTCTCGTGGTCTCTCCCCTTTGGCAGTCCCTCTCGGAGGTCCGTAAAGAGGACTATTCTGTAATCTTTTGCCAATGGAGAGATCATCCAGACAGTTTTTCAATTACAGGCCAGATCTCCTATGGATGCACGTTACGTGTGTTTATGGAGTGGTTCTCAAAGCCTTCTACATCCCCAAGCCGTTGATCATTGCTGATTCTTTGATTCTTCGGCCTTTAGAGTCACTTTCCCATCCCAAAGACAAGAGATTGCCGAGTGCCCTGAGGCTCTCCCCAATCCTTCGCCCTCTTTCACAAGGCAGTTGGCAGAATGAGAGTGACTTCTTAGCCGGAAGCCTTCGGGCTCCAATACTTATTTTTAATCAAAATTTAAGCGGTGGCTGATTTCGTACCAGTGACCGAGGACGTTTTGGTTGGTAATCAAAGACGTCACCCTCACCTTGATTTTTATTCGTTGATCACATTTTGTTCGTCACTGTTCGTTGCCTTTGTTCCGGTCGGACGTCTCATTCAATTCATTCAATTTTTGATTACAGATGGCAACAACCCTCTGACCGAACACGCTGAGCTACTGTGCCGGCATTCCTAGTCCACGACTGCACTTGTGAGCACGTTAATACACAAAGCAAAAGTAATTTCTGACGACGACCACCTACAGTCTGAATTACAGAAACTGCGTCACTTGTTCAGGGAGAATATGTATGGAAAGCGAGATTTGGAAACGTTTTCAGGTGCCACTGAAGAAGGACGAATTGTGAATCGGCAGAATAGGCCAAATCGGCTGCTCTCCTACCATATTGTGTGGCAACGAGCATCGAGTTAGGACGTGTTCTGCAGAGACATGGCCTGAGACTAGGGTTCCGGCTCGCTGCCAAGACATGAGACTTAGCTCTTAGTATTCCCTGTGTATATGGTGCCCCTTGCGAATGTGGCGGCATCTATATAGGCCAGACCATTCGCACTGTTGCAGAGCGTTGTACCGACCATAAGCAACATATCAGAAGGAGCTTGACAAGTTATCCACAGCTAAGCATTACCTGGAAAACGGACACACAGTTCGAAAACACTTAAGTCTTTCGCGCCACGTGAGAACACTCGGTCCCGCGGCAAGACCCACGAGAAAGAAAGACCGTGGCGCATACGTCACAGCACGTGACCCTGCAGGTCTTACCAGTTCCAGCAGCCGCGTTCGGCGAGTAGCTATTTCAGACGAATTTAGTAATTCCTAACCATGTTTTCACACCGAAGCACCAAAGGAACTGGCAGGCGTAACGAAATACAGAGATATGTAAACAGGCACAATACGGCGATGCGGTCGGCAACGGCTATATAAGTGTCTGGCGCAGTTGTCAGATCGGTTACTGCTGCTACAATGGCAGGTTATCAAGATTTGAGTGAGTTTGAACGTGGGGTTGTAGTTGACGCACGAGCGATGGGACACAGCATCTTCGAGGTAGCGATGAAGTGGGGATTTTACCGTACGACCATTTCAGGAGTGAATATCAGGAATCCGGTAAAACATCAGATCTGCAACATCGGCCGGAAGAAGATCCTACTGAAGAGAAACGTTCAGCTTGAGAGAAGTACAACCCACAACCCTTCTGCAGATTGCTGCCGATTACAATGCAGGGCCATCAAAAAGCGTCACTGTGCGGACCATTGAATGAAACATTATCGATGTGGACTTCCGGAACCGAAGGCCCATTCATGTTCCCTCGATCACTGCATGACACAAAGCTTTGTCCCCTCGCCTGGGCCCGTCAGCACCGACATTGGACTGTTGATGACGAAACATGTTGCCTGGTCGGACGAGTCTCGTTTCATTCAAATTGTATCGAGAGGATGGACGTGTGCTGGTAAGGAGACAACCTCATGAATCCATGGACCCTGCATGTCAGCAAGGGACTGTTCAAGCTGGTGGAGGCTCTGTAATGGTGTGGGCGCGTGGAGTTGGAGTGATACGTGACCCCTGATACGTCCAGATACGTATCTGACTGGTGACATATACGTAAGCATCCAGTGTGATAACCTGCGTCCATTCATGTCCATTGTGCATTCCGACGGCCTTGGATAAAGTCAGCAGGACAATGCGACACTCCACACGTTCAGCATTGCTACAGAGTGGCACCAGAAACACTCTTCTGAGTTGAAACACTGCCCAAACAAGAACTTTACTGAGCATATCTGGGATGCCTTCCAACGTGCTGTTCAGAGGAGATCTCCACCCCTTCGTGCTCTCAAGGATTTATGGACAGTCTTGCAGGATACATGGTGTGAGGCCGATCCAGCACTACTTCAGTCATTAGACGAGTCCACGCCACGTCGTGCTGAGGCACTTCTGCGTGCTCGAGGGGTACCTACACGATATTAAGCAGCAGTTTCTTTTGTTCTTCATTGTAAATGCATTCAAGTTTTCGATAGCACACGACTAAATTAAGACCTTTAGTGGATTTGTTTTCTTTGATTAACTTTAAATCGGCTGAAGGCCACATTAAAAAGACACAAGGCTTAAGCAAAATTGAAATACAAAGTTCATCGGGTGGTTTCAACCACGGATATTTTCTAAATCTTCAATCTAATCGGCTGAAGGCCTCAGAAAATTAATTTTAGTGGAACTAGGCTGGAGGTTGCATATTAAGCAATAAGAGAAGTTTCAACCAAAAGGCAGAAGGCCTTATCTTAAAACATTTCATGCAAATTGGGCTGAAAGCCCCAGTCAAAAGCATAACAACCTTATGTCTTAAGGGCAAGAGAAGAAGATTAATTTAAGAGATATTAAAACTCGGCTGAAGGCCACATATCAATTCGACTAAAGGCCCCATATAAAAATATAACAATCTCATGCCTTAAGGGCAAGACAAGAACATTGATTTAAGACATACTGATACTCGGCTGAAAGCCACACATCAACCAAATAAATAAAATTATCACAGGGAAATTACTACATAACACACAAGGAACAGCGCTCAGAAGTTTCCAAGGGTCGGCCTGGGATTGTAACACTAACGCTTGTTTAGGTGACACAAGTAGCCTGTCCAACGACTTCTTAATCTGGAGGCAACCCAACCGACAGACTGCCGACCGACCAATCAACCAAAGCTGTTCCACTCCCGCAAACAGCAAAACGACACCAAAATTTCAATACACGACACACAGCATATTGGCGCCCACAACGACCAACAACACCTCAGCTCTCGAGCTGCACACCACACTGGACAGCAATAACACGACGAGGAAAATACACCGCCTGAAATTACGTCAACGACCAGGGCAGGTAACCGGAACTTCAAGGGCCACAAGGCAGAAGATACCTCTGGTGATCGTCCGTAACAGGGAATAAATTAAGTTAAATTTCACAGGAAGACGGCTGGAATCTTAGCCGACTTAAAGACATACACTCTGTTGCTCGTGGGAATGTCCCAAAAGCGACAACCAGAATCAAACGAAGATAGGTGAACAGTTGAGGCTCGATAGTAAGCTAATGGAAGAGGCCTTACCCACACAATTTGCTATAATTGAAATTCCACCCACCTCTCCTACTGAAATTAGGAAGATAATAAACTCTCTCAAGAATAAAAGTTCGCATGGAATTTATGGCATTTCCAGCAGGATAATAAAAGCTTGTTCCCAAGAAATAAGTGGGATTCTTAGCCACAAATGTAATAGCTCTCTGACGCAGGATATGTTCCCAGATAGACTGAAGTATGCCATTGTTAAAACATTGCATAAAAAAGGGGAGACGTCTGATGTCAACAACTACCGCCCAATCTCTCTTCTGACTGTCTTATCCAAAAATTTTGAAAAAGTAATGTATTGTAGAGTAGCTTCACACCTTTGTAAAAATAAACTTTTAACAAAATGTCAGTTTAGTTTCCAGAAGAGTTTTTCAACGGAAAATGCTATATATACTTTATCTAATGAAATATTAAGTGCTCTGAGTAACCGGAAGTCACCCGTTGGGATTTTTTGTGATCTATCAAAGGCTTTTGAGTGTGTAAATCATGGAATAATTCTAGATAAGCTCAAGTACTGTGGTATGAATGGGACAGTTCTCCAATGGTTTAAATAATACCTAACTGGAAGAGTGCAGAAAGTTGAAATAAGCAGAATGAGATTTTCACTCTGCAGCGGAGTGTGCGCTGATATGAAACTTCCTGGCAGATTAAAACTGTGTGCCCGACCGAGACTCGAACTCGGGACCTTTGCCTTTCGCGGGCAAGTGCTTTACCAACTGAGCTACCGAAGCACAACTCACGCCCCGTACTCACAGCTTTACTTCTGCCAGTATCCGTCTCCTACCTTCCAAACTTTACAGAAGCTCTTCTGCGAAGCTTCGGTAGCTCAGTTGGTAGAGCACTTACCCGCGAAAGGCAAAGGTCCCGAGTTCGAGTCTCGGTCGGGCACACAGTTTTAATCTGCCAGGAAGTTTCATATCAGCGCACACTCCGCTGCAGAGTGAAAATCTCATTCTGGAAACATCCCCCAGGCTGTGGCTAAGCCATGTCTCCGCAGTATCCTTTCTTTCAGGAGTGCTAGTTCGGCTAGGTTCGCAGAAGAGCTTCTGTAAAGTTTGGAAGGTAGGAGACGGATACTGGCAGAAGTAAAGCTGTGAGTACCGGGTGTGAGTCGTGCTTCGGTAGCTCAGTTGGTAGAGCACTTGCCTGCGAAAGGCAAAGGTCCCGAGTTCGAGTCTCGGTCGGGCACACAGTTTTAATCTGCCAGGAAGTTTGAAATAAGCAGTTCACATAATATGCAAAAAAACTGGTGAATTCTCAAACTGGGGAACAATCAAGAATGGGGTGCCGCAAGGTTTGGTCTTGGGACCTCTGCTGTTCTTAATATATATTGATGACTGGCCATTCTATACTCATGAAGAAGCAAAGCTGGTACTTTTTGCCGATGATACTAGTATAGCTATCATACCCGACAGACAAGAATTAACTGGTGAAATTGCAAATGATGTTTTTCAGAAAATCATTAAGTGGGTCTATGCAAATGGGCTCACATTAAACTTTGGCAAAACACAGTATATACAGTTCCACCCAGTGAATGGAATGACACCATTAATAAATATAGACTTCGATCAGAAATCGGTAGATCAGGTAGAATATTCAAAATTTCTTGGTGTATGCATTAATGAGGGGTTGAACAGGAAAAAACACACTGAGAATCTGCTGAAACATTTGAGTTCAGCTACTTAGGCTATTAGTCTCATTGGAAATTTTGGCGATATACATTTGAATAAATTAGTTTACCATGCCTATTTTCATTCTCTGCTTTCGTATGGCATCATATTCTGGGGTAACTCATCATTGAGTAAAAGAGTGTTCATTGCACAAAAGCGTGTAATCAGAATAATTGCTGGATCTCATCCAAGATCATCCTGCAGACACTTATTTAAAGAGCTAGAGATCTTCACTGTAGCCTCACAAAATACACTCCTGGAAATGGAAAAAAGAACACATTGACACCGGTGTGTCAGACCCACTATACTTGCTCCGGACACTGCGAGAGGGCTGTACAAGCAATGATCACACGCACGGCACAGCAGACACACCAGGAACCGCGGTGTTGGCCGTCGAATGGCGCTAGCTGCGCAGCATTTGTGCACCGCCGCCGTCAGTGTCAGCCTGTTTGCAGTGACATACGGAGCTCCATCGCAGTCTTTAACACTGGTAGCATGCCGCGACAGCGTGGACGTGAACCGTATGTGCAGTTGACGGACTTTGAGCGAGGGCGTATAGTGGGCATGCGGGAGGCCGGGTGGACGTACCGCCGAATTGATCAACACGTGGGGCGTGAGGTCTCCACAGTACATCGATGTTGTCGCCAGTGGTTGGCGGAAGGTGCACGTGCCCGTCGACCTGGGACCGGACTGCAGCGACGCACGGATGCACGCCAAGACCGTAGGATCCTACGCAGTGCCGTAGGGGACCGCACCGCCACTTCCCAGCAAATTAGGGACACTGTTGCCCCTGGGGTATCGGCGAGGACCATTCGCAACCGTCTCCATGAAGCTGGGCTACGGTCCTGCACACCGTTAGGCCGTCTTCCGCTCACGCCCCAACATCGTGCAGCCCGCCTCCAGTGGTGTCGCGACAGGCGTGAATGGAGGGACGAATGGAGACGTGTCGTCTTCAGCGATGAGAGTCGCTTCTGCCTTGGTGCCAATGATGGTCGTATGCGTGTTTGGCACCGTGCAGGTGAACGCCACAATCAGGACTGCATACGACCGAGGCACACATGGCCAACACCCGGCATCATGGTGTGGGGAGCGATCTCCTACACTGGCCGTACACCTCTGGTGATCGTCGAGGGGACACTGAATAGTGCACGGTACATCCAAACCGTCATCGAACCCATCGTTCTACCATTCCTAGACCGGCAAGGGAACTTGCTGTCCCAACAGGACAATGCACGTCCGCATGTATCCCGTGCCACCCAACGTGCTCTATAAGGTGTAAGTCAACTACCATGGCCAGCAAGATCTCCGGACCTGTCCCCCATTGAGCATGTTTGGGACTGGATGAAGCGTCGTCTCACGCGGTCTGCACGTCCAGCACGAACGCTGGTCCAACTGAGGCGCCAGGTGGAAATGACATGGCAAGCCGTTCCACATGACTACATCCAGCATCTCTACGATCGTCTCCATGGGAGAATAGCAGCCTGCATTGCTGCGAAAGGTTGATATACACTGTACTAGTGCCGACATTGTGCATGCTCTGTTGCCTGTGTCTATGTGCCTGTGGTTCTGTCAGTGTGATCATGTGATGTATCTGACCCCAGGAATGTGTCAATAAAGTTTCCCCTTCCTGGGACAATGAATTCACGGTGTTCTTATTTCAATTTCCAGGAGTGTATTTCCCGTGGGCTCTGTGTGGAGCGTTCGTGAAGCTTGTCGTACAAGCCGACTACTGTGACGTCTCAAGTCCGCTAGTGTGACGCCTAAAGTTGGTATATCTCGTAGACCCCAGTCCCGCGGTGGGCCTGAGCTGCTATGAGAGCTGCTCAACTCACATTCCACGCGCACGTCTTTTCGACCCTCTCTGATTGGTCTCAGAGATCGGGGAGGAGGGGGTAGGGGTAGTCATTGAAAGCTGAAGAATTTTATTCGAACTGACGTTGCTTGAAAACCGAGAAGATTTTGTTTACGATTCATGTGACAAGGTGCCCGTTCCCTTTGATCCAAGGCCGACTCTCAGTTATCCGTGCCCACTCCGAAACACTTGTGTCTGTGGTAGCATTGTACTGTACCGTCAGATATGCGAAAGATGGCCGTCAATTCTGTTTCACGCAGCGCACATATCTCTGACCTCCACGATCTGTGGTAAGGGTGGACGTTCTGCACCTTGTCGCCTACTCCTAGTTTTTCCGTCCATAACAGCTTTTCACAGTGCGCGAAGATTCTTCCCCCTTTGTTGTTTCTGAGGTCCCTGATAGCGGCTGCAATAATCTGCCCTTTGTAAAAGTCGGTTATGCTGCATTTTTGCCTTCCACTTTTTGCGCAATATACGGCCGATTCACTCTGAAAATGTATGGCAGAAAGGCCATACGCGACATTTCTTTTCTGATTCTTCACTCCGCCGAGTGTTTGGCTCTGTTACGCTTCTAATATAATTTGTGGAGTACCCATTGCTCCTCAGAATACTTTCCAGGTGTTGCATTTCGCGTGTGAGGTGCTGCAGCTCACAAATTCGTCCTGCTCGCATTACGAGCATATTAATCAAGCCTCTTTTCTGGCTCGGATGGTGGCTTGATAGTTTGTGCAGGTATCGGTCCGTGTGTGTCGGTTTTCTATACACGCTGTGTCCCAGGTTTTTGCCATCCCTTGTGACCAGCGCATCTAGAAATGGCAGTTTTTTGTCCTTTTCTAATTCCATGGTAAATTTTGTGTTTATATGGAGGCTGTTCTAGTGCCTTAGGAAGTCAGCGAGCTGTTCCTCACCATGGCTCCACACGAGGAAAAACCTTAGGTTTGCAAGTCGCCAAGTCCAGTGCCTGTGCTTGTAATTGTTCCATGAAGAAGTTGTCCACCACTGGACTAAGAGGATTACCAATGGCGACGCCTTCCAGCTGTTCGTAGAAATCGCCATTCCACGTGGAATAGCTCGTGGTGAGATGCATGGAAGAGCTTTAGGATGTCTTGCGGGAAAATGTGCTCCAGAGCGTCACTGAGTGGCACTTCCGTAAACAAAGAAACAACATCAAAGCTGAGCAGGATGTCGTTTGGTGCAAGTTTCAGTTTCTTCAGCTTCTCAATAAAATGTCCTGAGTCCTTTATGTATTTTTCGGTCTTCCCCACTTGTGGCTGGAGCAGTGAGGCCAAGTCTTTTGCAGGTTTATACGTCTTTGAGCCAGGAGCGTTCTTATGGATCTTGGGTAATCCATACAGCCGAGGTGGTAGGGCTTCTGTGTTGTGTAGGTTTCTCTGTATGTCCACCGGCAGAGAAGACGCCTTGATTAATCGATTCGTATTCCGTGTGATACGCTGCGTAGGATCTGCGCTTAGTTTTCGGTACGTCGTCGGATCTAATAGGTCTCGGATCTTTAGCTCATCTTCTGTAAATCTTCTTAACATACATAAGCTGATGTACCTCACTTTTCCATTCCCAAATGCTGTGATGGAATAAATTATTGGCACTTTTCTAAACAGAATACAGAAAAACCTAAGTCGAAACCAAGGCCCTGGAGTAGACAACATTCCCTCAAGCTTGATAACTGTGGGAGAGCCAACCATCACGTATCTATTACATCTAGAGTGCAAGATGTGTGAGACAAACGAAATACCCACAGACCTCAGGAATGATGTAATAATTCCAGTTCCAAAGAAAGCTGACAAGTGTGAATATTATCGAACCATTAGCCTAAAAAGCAAAATAGTAACACCAACTCTTTACAGAAGACTGGAAAACGTGGTAGAGGCCCAATTTAAGGAAGATCAGTTTGGGTTCCGCAGGAACGTAGGACCGCACGGGTCAGTACTGAGCGTACGATTCGTCTTAGAAGATAGGTTAAAGAAAGACAAACCTGCAGTTATCAAACTTTTAGACTGAGAGAAAACTTTTCACAATGTTGACTGGAATGCACAATTTGAAATTCTGAAGGTATCAGAGGTAAAATACAGGGATTGAAAGATTATATACAACTAGTAAAGAAACCAGACAGCAGTTATAAGAGTCGAAGGGGATAGCCTATTTCCGATCTTATTCGACAGGTGAATTGACAAACGGCGGGGCAACCCCAAGAGAATTTGGGAAGGCGAATTAAAGTTCAACTAGGAGAAATAAAAACTTTGCCGTTTTCCGATAACAGTGCAATTCTGTCTGAGGCAGCAAAGGACTTGGAAGAGTAGTTAAACGGAACGGATAGTGCCTTGAAACAAGATTATGGGATGAATATAAATAAAAGTAACGTAAAAGTAGTGAAATGTTGTCGAAGTGTGTCAGGAGATGCTGAGGAAATGAAGTTAGAAAAGAGACACTGAAAGTAGTAGTCTGGGCATCAAAATAATTGATGATGGCCTATACATATAAATTGCGGACTGGCACAGCAAGAAAACGTTTCTGAAAAAGAGGAGTTCGACAAAGTACAATTTTAAATTTTAAGATGTCTTTTCTGAAGACATTTCTGTGCAGTGCTGCCTTTGCACGGAAGTGAAACTGGGAAAATAGGTAGTTCAGACAAGACGAGAAGCTTTGGAGTGTTACAAAAAAATGCCGCAGATCAGATAGGTAGATAGTGCAACTAATGAGAAAGTACTGAACACAATTGGAGAGAAAAGGAATTTGTGGCATAAATCGACTAAAAGGTTGATTGGATATATTTTGGGACATCAAGGACTCATTAGTTTAGTTTCACCTTGGCCCGCCTCTCGTGGTCGTGCGGTAGCGTTCTCGCTTCCCACGCCCGGGTTCCCGGATTCGATTCCCAACGGGGTCAGGGATTTTCTCTGCCTCGTGATGGCTGGCTGTTGTGTGCTGTCCTTAGGTTAGTTAGGTTTAAGTAGTTCTAAGTTCTAGGGGACTGATGACCATAGATGTTAAGTCCCATAGTACTCAGAGCCATTTGAACCATTTTTAGTTTCACCTTGAAGTGTTGTAAGTAAAAATTTTAGAGGGTGACAAACGTACCGTCGTTTGGACATCGAAGAGATTACCATATGGACGACGTGGTAATAAGTGTTCCTGGCATAAGAAACAAATGATAGAGTTGAAAACAAATAAATAACGAGGTACGGGTAGAATCCCAATTCGGTTGTTCAAAGAGTACTCTGCAGCGTTTTCCCGTTTCCTAGCTTCCATTTATCGTGAAGCTGTCGACCAGCAGAAAATCCCAAGCGATTGGAAAACAGCGCAAGTGACTCCTGTACATAAGAACGGAAAAAGAACGAACCCGCTGAATAACAGACCAATTTCTGTAACATCGGTTTGCTGCAGAATCCATGAACACATTCCCAGTTCGAGTACAATAAATGTTCTTGAGATCAAGCATGGTTTAGAAAGCATCGCTCAAGCGAAACGCAACCTGCCCTTTTCTGATATGATATACTGCGAACTACAGATGAAGGGCAACAGACAGATACCATATCTCTAGATTTCCGGAAAGCATTTGACACGGTGCCCCATTGCAGGCTGTTAAAGAAGATACGAGATTAGTAAACAGGTCCACAGATATGAGAGTGGCTCGAACAATTTTCAAGTTATGGAACCCGGGATGATGTCCTCGATGACGAGTGTTCATCAGAGACAGGGGCATAGTAAGGAGTGCCCCGGGGAAGAGTGATAGGACCGCTATTACACATAAACGATTTGGCGGACATGGTAGGCAGCAATCTGTTGTTATTTGTTATCGAAGTAGTGCTGGCGGCCTCTGTGGCCGAGCGGTTCTAGGCACTTAATTCCGGAAGTGCGCTCCTGCTACGGTCGCAGATTCGAATCCTGCCTCGGGCGTGGATGTGTATGATGTCCATAGGTTAGTTAGGTTTAAGTATTTCTAAGTCAAAGGGACTGATGACCTCAGATGTTAAGTCCCCTAGTGGTTGGAGCCATTGGAACCATTTTTTTTTAACTTGAGCGACTACAGGAGGATACAAGATGACTTAGGCAATATTTCTAGTTGGTATGATGAATGGTAGCTAGCTGTAAACGTAGAAGAAATGGAAGTTAATGCAGATGAGTAGGAAAAACAAACCCATAATATTCGGATACAGTATTATTATTGTCCTACTTGACAGCCACGTCGGCCGGCCGATGTGGCCGAGCGGTTCTAGGCGTTTCAATCTGGAACCGCGCGACCGATACAGTCGCAGGTTCCAACCCTGCCTCGGGCATGGATGTGTGTACTGTCCTTAGTTAGGTTAGTTAGGTTCAAGTAGTTCTAAATTCTAGTGTACTGATCACCTCCGATATTAAGTCCGATAGTGCTCAGAGCCATTTCATAGCCACGGCGTTTAAGTAACTGAGCGTAACGTTACAAAGCGATATGAAATAGAGTGAGCATGTGAGGACTGTGGTAAGGGAGGCGAAGGTTCGACTTTAGTTTGAGAGAAGTCTAGGAAAGTGTGCGACCTATTCTTGAGTACTGCTCGAGTTTTTGGCATCCGTACCACGTAGGATTATAGGAAGACATCGAAGCAATTCAGAGGCGGACTGCTAGGTCTGTTACTGGTAGGATCGAATATCGTGCAAATGTTACGGAGATGCTTCGGGAACTCAAATGGGAATCCCTGGAGAGAAGGCGACAGTCTTTCCGAGGAACACTACTGAGAAGATTTAGGGAACCGCTTTTCAAGCTGTTTGCCGAACTATTACACTGTCTCCAACACACATTGCCCGTAAGGACCGCGAAGATGATGTTGTTGTTGTTGTGGTTTTCAGTCCAGAGACTGGTTTGATGCAGCTATCCATGCTATTCCATCCTGTGCAAGCTTCTTCATCTCCCAGTACCTACTGCAACCCACATCCTTCTGAATCTGCTCAGTGTAGTCATCTCTTGGTCTCCCTCTACGATTTTTACCCTCCACGCTGCCCTCCAATACTAAATTGGTGATCCCTTGATGCCTCAGAACCTGTCCTACCAACCGATCCCTTCTTCTGGTCAAGTTGTGCCACAAACTTCTCTTCTCCCCAATTCTATTCAATACCTCCTCATTAGTTATGTGACCTACCCATCAAATCTTCAGCATTCTTCTGCAACACCACATTTCGAAAGTTTCTATTCTCTTCTTCTCTAAACTATTTATCGTCTACGTTTCACTCCCATACATGGCTACACTCCATAAAAATACTTTCAGAAACGACTTCCTAACTCTTAAATCTGTACTAGATGTTAACAAACTTCTCTTTTTCAGGAACGCTCTTTTTGCCTTTGTCAGTCTACATTTTATATTTTCTGTGCTTCGACCATCACCAGTTATTTTGCTCCATAAATATCAAAACTCATTTAAGACCTTAAGCGTCTCATTTCCTAATATTGAAACGTCCTCTTAGAACAATTATACATGACTGTGCTTAAACTGACACACAATATTTTTAGCGCAACGCAGTCTGACTTCCAAAAATCCCTACGAAAGAATGGCCCAGACTAACATTAACCTATACGTTTCACAAATCACTTACCTCACAAAAATCTTCGTTACTCAAGCTACTGCAATACAGCGAGCGCCACTACTGCCAACTAAATAAAAGATTCAAACTACGGAAGTCACTAACTACTGAGGCACAGTTAGCAAATGAAAGGTTTTAATAGAGAACAAACAATGTATTTACCTTAATATTCATAATATATATATCAGTTCATGACACCAATTCTTACAAATTTCAAAACTCCTCCATCTCTCTCCCCACGTCCACCACTGCTGGCGGCTCACCTCCAACTGCGCAACGGTACGCGCTGTTAGCATCCAGCTGCCGCTCCCCAACTACAATGGCGAGTATTACAACAATGCCAACCAGCCACCGACTGCACACGGTACAGCCAGTGATTTTCATACAGAGCGCTACGTGGCGGCGGCGTTACCAATAAAAAAACTTAAACAGCCTACTTACAATATAATTCCCGCAGCATCACCCGATTTAAATCGACTACATTCTATTATCCTCGTTTTTCTTTTGTTGATGTTCATCTTATATCCTCCTTTCAAGACATTGTCCATTCCCTTCAACTGCTCTTCCAAGTCCTTTGCTGTCTCTGACAGAATTACAATGTCATCGGCGAACCTTAAAGTTTTTATTTCTTCTCCATGGATTTTAGTACCTACTCTGGATTTTTCTTTTGTTTCCTTTACTGCTTGCTCAATATACAGATTGAACAACATCGGCGATAGGCTACACCCCTGTCTCACTCCCTTCCCAACCACTGCTTCCCTTTCATGCCCCTCGGCTCTTATAACTGCCGTCTGGTTTCCGTACAAGACCACGAAGATAAGATAACAAAAGTTAGGGCTCAGGGGGGAGCCACATAGACAGTCGTTTTCCCCTCGCTCTGTTTCCTAGCGCAGTAGGAAAGCTTCGTCGCGCCTCATAAGGTGAATTGCGGAATATTTATGTCAATGTAGAGGCGAATACATTAAGCGAGTTGAAATTGATGTAGTGGCGAGGTCACCGCTCGGCCATCCAGTCTACCGTAGACGACCAGGACCAGTGGGGCGCCTACAGTAGGTTGCGATTGTTGTTAGGAGATGAAGGGGATAGTATATCTTGGAGGGCTGCACCAGAGACGCTTCGGACTGAAGACAAGAGTAACAACATCGTGTACTTTCATGCATGTCAGAGTTCTCTCTTAGGATAGTGCAACCTGTTTATGAGGGTGTAGTGGGCCTTCACTACAACCTGTTGCTGCAGAAGGCGTGCGTGTGAGCGAAACGCGACGAATCGGGATGGGGTGGTAAGTGCGAGCGCCTCAGAGGACACGCTGCTCCGTGTCAACAGTGGGGACGGGCGAGGCGCTAATCCCAGCTGGGCCCAGCCGCTCTGTGTACCGTACGGGATAAGCCGCAGACAGAGTCCGGACACTTGGGCTGTGTATCACGGCCGTGTGTGCGCGACTTGTGGTCCTCGCCAGGATAAATATGCTCAGCAGCTGGCCAATCTCGCTGTGTGCCCTGCCGGCGGACGTGGCCGCCCCCCGATGAATTTCGTACGTGCTCATGTTTGAAGTCACCTACGGCACTTCATTTCATCAAGCACTTAGCGGGTTGGAATGTCGTGTCTCTGTACTCTTGCGGTACACTTCAGGAGAGATAAATCACTGAAACCGACAAGATGCTTTGTAAACTGTCAGGTCGTGTGGATTAATTCATTAATGTATCAACTAAAGTAGAATGAAGTTTAGTTTTTCAGTGGAGTTTAATTTTTTTTGTTGAGACACCTGTTTGGTGGTTGACTTTTTTCTCACACACTACGTACGATGTGAAATTAGACAATAGTGAACCACTCATCGCAAAAATCGTATTTTTTTACACTGCTGGCCATTAAAGTTGCTACACCAAGAAGAAATGCAGATGATAAACGGGTATTCATTGGACAAATATATTATACTAGAAATGACATGTGATTACATTTTCACTCAGTTTGGGTGCATAGATCCTGAGAAATCAGTACCCAGAACAGCCACCTCTGGCAGTAATAACGGCCTTGATACGCCTGGGCATTGACTCAGAGCTTGGATGGCGTATACAGGTACAACTGTCCATGCAGCTTCAACTCGATACCACAGTTCATCAAGAGTAGTGACTGGCGTATTGTGACGAGCCAGTTGCTCGGCCACCATTGACCAGACGTTTTCAGTTGGTGAGAGATATGGAGAATGTGCTGTCCAGGGCAGCAGACGAACATTTTCTGTATCCAGAAAGGCCCGTACAAGACCTGCAACATGCGGTCGTACGTTAGCCTGTTGAAATGTAGGGTTTCGCAGGGATCGAATGAAGGGTTGATCCACGGGTCGTAACACATCTGAAATGTAACGTCCACTGCTCAAAGTGCCGTCAATGCGAACAAGAGGTGACAGAGACGTGTAACCAATGGCACCCCATACCATCATGCTGGGTGAAACGCCAGTATGGCAATTGGTGCGAATACTCGCTTCCAATATGCGTTCACCGTGATGTCGCCAAACACGGATGCGGCCATCATGATGCTGTAAACAGAACCTGGATTCATCCGAAAAAATGACGTTTTGCCATTCTTGCACCCAGGTTCGTCGTTGAGTACACCAACACAGGCGCTCCTGTCTGTGATGCAGAGTCAAGGGTAACCGCAGCCATGGTCTCAGAGCTGATAGTCCATGCTGCTGCAAACGTCGTCGAACTGTTCGTGCAGATGGTTGTTGTCTTGCAAACGTCCCCATCTGTTGACTTGGGAATCGAGACGTGGCTGCACGATCCGTTACAACCATGCGGATAAGATACCTGTCATCTCGACTGCTGGTGATACGAGGCCGTTGAGATCCAGCACGGCGTTCCGTATTACCCCTCCTTAACCCACCAATTCCATATTCTGCTAACTGTCATTGGATCTCGACCAACGCGAGCTCCAGCGTCGCGGTACTATAAACCACAATCGCGATAGGCTGCAATCCGACCTTTATCAAAGTCGGAAACGTGATGGTACGCATTTCTCCTCCTTACACGAGGCATCACAACAACGTTTCATCAGGCAACGCCCGTCAACTGCTGTTTGTGTATGAGTAATCGGTTGGAAACTTTCCTCATGTCAGACCGTTGTAGGTGTCGCCACCGGCGCCAACCTGGTGTGAACGCTCTGAAATGCTAATCATTTGCATATCACAGCATCTTCTTCCTGTCGGTTAAATTTCGCGTCTGTAGCACGTCATCTTCGTGGTGTAGCAATTTTAATGGCCAGTAGTGTAGCAATGTCAAACTGTTTTGTAGATTCTGTAGCAAAGGATACTACCGTCCGATTGTTATTTTAACGCTGGCTTAGCAATGATTTGAACCTACTCCACTTCTGAAGATGATAGTTTATACTGTGGAAGCCAGTAATATGAACCGAATAAAGTTGCGCATCTGATCACGGCTATAAAGAATATCATAACATAACATAATAACTGAAAGAAATACAAATTAAAGTATTTTTAACAGCTGGTACCCCACACTAAATCATACTGCATTGTCATCAGCTGCTGCCAGCCGCGGTGGTCTCGCGGTTCTAGGCGCGCAGTTCGGAACCGTGCGACTGCTACGGTCGCAGGTTCGAATCCTACCTTAAGCATGGATGTGTATGATGTCCTTAGGTTAGTTAGGTTAAAGTAGTTCTAAGTTCTAGGGGACTAATGACCACAGCAGTTCCATAGTGCTCTGAGCCATTTGAACCATTTGAACCATCAGCTGCTTCGAAAATCCTACCCGTTCCTAATGTCAAATTGTTACCAGACACAGTGTATTTTTTCTTTGACAGTATCTGCATCTTGTGTACTATTTGGTCAGAAGTATTGGGATACCTCTAGGTAATGCGGAATTGACCACTACATGCCATGAAAGGTGAACCAATAATGTAAAATGGGTAGAGGGTATTCTGTTGTGAGTAGAGAGGCAGCAACGACAGAATGATTTGGTCAGGCTACCTCAGCAAGTCGCTGTGACAGAGGTGTTCTAGACGCTTCAGTCCGAAACCACGCTGCTGCCACGGTCGCAGGTTCGAATCCTGCCTCGGGCATGTATGTGTGTGATTTGGTTAGGGTTAAGTAGTTCTAAGTTCTAGGGGACTGATGACCTCAGATGTCAAATCCCATAGTGCTCAGAGCCATTTGAACCATTTTCAGGCGACCTCAGTGGCTTGAACGTGGGCTAGTCGTAGGGTGTATCTGAGGTAACCTGAGAAAATTAATCAAAGACATTTTAGACCCTCCGTTCGTGGCGACTGTTGCTAATGCGAGTGTGAGATGGAAACGAGAAGGGACAACCACAAACGAGAAGGAACAAGACCAGGCAGACCTTATGTACTGGTGGATCTGGACCATCGGGCGTTACGGTGGGTGGTTGAAAAAGAAAAACCACATGAAATCAGCGGAAAGAATCACCCGTGAGTTCCAAAGTGCAATTAGCAGTCCAGCTAGCACAACGACTGTGCGTAGGGAGTTAAAAATTAAATTGGGTACAATGGTGAAGAATCTCCTCATAAACCACACATTTCTGTATTCAATGCCGTTATCTGCTGTCGTGTGTGGAGCCAACAATGAAGCACAGGGGAGGAGGAGTTAAGGTCTGAGGGTGCTTTGCGGGGTTAGGGTCAGGGCCCCTTACTGCCCTTAAGAAAACTGTAAATGGCGAGGGATATTAACACAATTTACAGCATTGTGTAGCGCGAACAGTAGAGAAGACGCCTACAGTCCCAATGGTGTAACACCCCACCCGCCACTTATCTGGTTTTGGTGTGTGTTCACCCCATGTAATTGACTAACAGATGAACACAGAGTGCGAAACTGCCGCAATGTCGGGTAACGCAAAGAAAGTAATAAGGCCCTGTGACTCCTGATTGAAGTGCGGTGGCGGTGTTGACATTAACTGGTTCAGAATTGATCCCTTTTAATTAAAAGGGGTGCACATTGATGTTATGTTCAGCTATTGAACACCAGATGCAAATGTTAAACATAAAATTAATTGTGAAAATGACTTGGGATTTCAACTACTCAATTGAAAACAGATGCAGTCGATTAGCACAGATTTATTTTAACTCCCGACCTTCAATCATCACATTACATGACTCTCCTAACAGGCAGTGGTAATAAATTTCGTTCGCGTGGAGTAAAGCGCGATAAATCAAAAGTAATTCCTATCGACTGACCTAGGCGTAATGCGAAGTGCGAGAAGAATTCTACAATACACACCCCACGAAACCCTCGTGGAAACTTTATCGACGTGATCCAGCAAATTAATCAGTGGCTGGAGCGGGCGCAAAATTACCGAATTCAGCGTGGCGGAGCGGTGTCGTTGTGCGGACGTCGGCCGACCTTGTGGTGCTGCAAGGCTGCGCTCGTCTATTCACTCCTAGCTATCTTGCTCAGTACATTGCTGAACCAAAACTCCCCATCTCAAAGCTCAATCGTTCCATTTGCTTAGTCCTAAACTGCAGAGATGCTCACTCTTTCTCAGGCAAGCTGAGTAAAGAACGCCACGTCCGCACTCTAGGCAAGCTGGGAATGGAAGACCTCTACAGAGACTTCTCCCAGTCCGCTCTTCGCCTAGGTTTCCCCTCCAACAAAATGACTTACGCCAATTGCAGGGCAAGTCGCGTTAATTATGCGTCGCTTCCCAGCGCCAACCAATGCCTGCTCTGGGAAGTGAGCAAATTCCCACAAAATTTCCCTTTCTCTCATCTTCTACTTTTTAGCTCCTCCCAGGCCACCCATCAAGATTAGGGTCTGCACAAACACCAGTTTTTACGGAATTCTGACTCCCGGTAGAGTACTTCAGATTCCTTGGTCCTACGTTCCCATCAGAGGCCGGCGTATTTCATTCTGTCGCTCTTCACCTGATCTACTTCAGGCTCTGCGGACCATGAATTCAGCGTGAAGTTGCTGTAGTCACGGACACGCATATTTTGACCTCTGTTGACTGCTCCACTGCAGCTTTGCATGGCTTTCTCGCATGTTTGAATGAAAATAGGACGACAGACATTTATCAACAGGCGTACAAGTTCTCCATTTGTTTCCCGGTACACCAGCATGGGGTCAACCACTGACTCATTGTCACTCATCTTAAGGCAGCTGGAGGCCGCATCCCGTTACCGCTTTCTCAGAGCTTGAGACACCCTAAGCTGCCTATTGTCGCTTCCCTTCACTGCTCCCCTGCCGGCTGGCTATGGTCACTCTGTATACTTTCTTGGGATAAACTAGTCTCCAGTAAATCGACGTGTTTCGGCAAAGTTTTTCATGTTTTGTGAATTACTTTCAAACCATCACCCAACATGATTAATTCCAATATGTCCATGCTATACCATCTACAAGACGCATTGTGCCTTGTCAGTCATTTTGTTCAGCCCTACTGTTCGCTCAACGTGAGTTAGGTGATCTTTAATGACTTCATGTAAGGGGCATGTAAGGGGCATAGTTCTTGCCATCTTACAATGGAACACCTCTTGGATTAGCTATGTTGCTCCCATACCCACTGAATACCGTAATTAATAATGCACTCAGTTCAGTGAGACCATTAAGACCACTCGTTACCATAATTCATTACCCATTCACTACAGTAAGATGATTAAATTAAAAGTAATCCCCAGTAATGCATGAGAGTATGGAGATAATTAAAGCAAATATCAATGATTGCCAAAATAACTAATACCTCTTATTTAATTTCTTTCTATGATGTGGGGAAATATGTTATTTCTCTGTCGAGTTGAGGTCGCGTACTGATTGTGAGAGCACGAAGGGCTGCAGAGGAATAACGGCAAGCACGTCATAAAGGTGTTAGCTCTGAAAGTCAGGGCCTGTGGCAGGAACGCTCTGGGCAGCACCTACTACCCGTATTATGGACCAGCGTTCCGTGCCATGGTTCGCGGGCAACGGGAGACCATGGGACCAAGCTGCGTTGGTTTCCAAATACAGAAAAGCAATCGGAGGGATACTTTCCAAAAGAAATAGTACTCCTCGAAGAAAGGAGTTCTACAAGGTTCTGGACAGTGATCTTGAAAAGTAGTTATAACTGGATGGCTGAGTGACGTTGAAAAGTAGCCGAAATTATGTGGCTGAAACCATGACAGTCCCATTTCTTACCTACACGACTCCAAAAAAGATTTCCAGTAGATTTTTTTCAAACTTATGAATAACAGTATTTTTGGCAAAACTATGCAGAAAGAGTGAAAGAAGCTGGGAAGGTAGCTATGGAGCAAATCTGATTGAAAGGTCGTAGCCGACCGAAGTGGCCGTGCGGTTCTAAGCGCTGCAGTCTGGAACCGCGCGACCGCTGGTTCGAATCCGGCCTCGGGGATGGATGTGTGTGTTGTCCTTAAGTTAGTTATGTTTAAATAGTTATGAGTTCTAGAGGACTGATGACCCCAGAAGTTAATTAAGTCCCACAGTGCTCAGAGCCATTTGAACCATTTTTTGCAAGGTTCGCAGGAGAGCTTCTGTGAAGTTTGAAAGGTAGGAGACGAGGTACTGGCGGAATTAAAAGCTGTGAGGACAGGGCGCGAGTCGTACTTGGGTAGCTCAGTTGGTAAAACACTTGCCGTGAAAGGCAAAGATCTCGAGTTCGAGACTCGGTCCGGCACACAGTTTTAATCTGCCAGGAAGTTTCATAACAGCGCACACTCCGCTGTAGAGTAAAAATTTCATTCTGAAACTTCTCCTCTCCTATCCGAAATCACTTGTGCTAAGTAACGTAGGAAACTTCCTCCCTCTCACTCCAATAAAAGTGTATTTATAGACATCGGTCCATACTGTCTCCAATGCCCGGTAACGCCACGCAGGTCACACCTTCGTCAACACATAGTGGTAGGATCTAGGCCGAGAGATTTTTACGGGTGGAGGGCGCCGCAGCGATTCCTAGTGAACATTTATTCTGGCGAGCGCTCTCATCAGTTCGCATATTTTCTCGGAAACGGAGCGGAATATAATCGTGGAGAGCAGGCGAGTGGCTGGTGGTAATGAAGTCGTAGGGCGGGCGCCCCCTCGTGGGAACGGAACCCCGGACCGCGGCCCGCGGCGCCGTATCCGCGCATCTTCGGCGCGGCGCGGCCATAGCGCGCGCCTCGTGGTGGCGCTATCTGCCGCCCGCATCTTAACAGCTCTCCGTGCGCGCACCGCCGCCCCTAATAGCCCAGTGAAATTCCTTCCCCGGAACAATAACACCGCCACCATTTAGGCGGCAGTGCCGGCTCTTAATGCAACGTAAGCGGAACTGGCCGCGCACCCCACCATTACGCGCGTCTCCCGGCCCATTGCGTGCCAGCCGCCACTGTCGCCAGAGATGGCGGCTGGTTCGCGCCGTCTGCAGCATGCGCAGGCGGTGAGTGCGTGTGGCCTTTGAACGCGTTCTGGACGCGAGCGCAGGCGAAACTGTGCAGTCCACTACGCATCGGGTACTTTTCTCTGCCACCCCTTACGCTTGTAACACAACTAGCGAAAAAGTGAATGCGGATAGCCGGCCGAGCGGTTCTAGGTGCTACAGTCCGGAACCGCGCGGTCGCAGGTTCGAATCCTGCCTCGGGCCTTTATGTGTGTGATGTCCTTAGGTTAGTTAGGTTTACGTAGTTCTAGGTTATAGGGGACAGATGACCTCAGAAGTTAAGTTTCATAGAGCTCAGAGCCATTTGAACCATTTTTGATTCCGGATCCCGGAAACAAATCTTCACCTCATATTTACGCGTTTGTCCTGCGACGATTTCACCGACCAATGTGGCTCGGTGGATAGCACAATGGACTAGCACTCTGCAGGACAGCGGTTAAAATCTCCCTCCGCCCATCTAGAATTAGGTCTTCCGTGGTTTTCCAAAATTTCTCCAGGCAAATGACAGGATGCTCAGAAGTTAAGTTTCATAGAGCTCAGAGCCATTTGAACCATTTTTGATTCCGGATCCCGGAAACAAATCTTCACCTCATATTTACGCGTTTGTCCTGCGACGATTTCACCGACCAATGTGGCTCGGTGGATAGCACAATGGACTAGCACTCTGCAGGACGGCGGTTAAAATCTCCCTCCGCCCATCTAGAATTAGGTCTTCCGTGGTTTTCCAAAATCTCTCCAGGCAAATGACAGGATGCTTCCTTTGAAGAACCACGGCTGATTTACTCCCTCCATTCTTAACAATATAAACGAGCTTGTGCTCAGCCTCTAATGACCTCGTCGACGACGACTTCTTACGCAATCGATTTTTCTAGCCCGTTTTCCCTAGAGGCGATTGCATTACACAACTGGTGTCTGTAAGGGTTCGGTTATATCTTCTAAGAAGTCCTGTTAGAACGGATCCGTCGCTGAGTTATAGAAAAATAAGGGCACAAAGAGGAAGTCCTTGTTTTAACCTGGATGTTCCTCTATTACTGTTAGTCGGGAAGTATAATGTCGTAAGGAGTTAAAACATACTGTAATTCCACGATGAATAACACAGAAAGCCAAACATGCAATGTAATGGACAGTTAAAACAAAATAATGCAATGAAATACACACACACACACAAAAATGGTTCAAATGGCTCTGAGCCCGATGGGACTTAACATCTGTGGTCATCAGTCTCCTAGAACTAGAACTACTTAAACCTAACTAACCTAAGGACATCACACACATCCATGCCCGAGGCAGGATTCGAACCTGCGACCTTAGCGGTCACGCGGTACCAAACTGAAGCGCGCGCACACACACACACACACACACACACACACACACACACACACACACACACCATTAACAGTTACAATCTAATCCCAACTTTTAAAACAAATTCCGCTAGTAATTTATAAATGTGTGAAATCTAAGAGGATTAACAAATGAGAAGAAAGTTGTTGATGCATGAGTACCGGCTCCGTGCTCACCCAGTCGGATTCTCTCATGTATAGAGGGTAGCAGATGTGATTAATGTCCTGTAACTCCCCAGTCTCAATATGGCAATGTTACAAGATGGAGTCTATAACGGTGTTCTGGTGGCCGCCATGGTTGACTTTCAAACTGGCAATGATCCTTTCAAACTGTCTCTCAGTAACTATGCACCGGAGTTGCGTTTCAGAACCCAATTTTTATAATACCACTGGCGTTCTTAGGTGCGGGTGGATTTGTTTGTAAAAGGTGCCCTTATGTAGATCTTCGGTCTCGCACGCCTTGTTCTGCCGTTAAACAAGCACTGAGATACAGCATGACAATAGCAACTACCCACATCGTAATACTCAAAGGCTCGCTCTCTGCAGTGAAAACATTGTCCTCAAATGATAAGGAAAAACAGAGTTGTTGTTTATCATATCAAATAGCTGCCGTTGTGTTAGAGGTGTAATAATGGGGTGTGACGAGGTCCTCCCGTCGGGTAGACCGTTCGCCTGGTGCAAGTCTTTCGATTTGACGCCACTTCGGCAACTTGCGCGTCGACGGGGATGAAATGATGATTAGGACAACACCAGTCCCTGAGCGGAGAAAACCTCCGACCCTGCCGGGAATCGAAACCTGGCCCTTAGCATTGACAGTCTGTCGCGTTGACCACTCAGCTACCGGGGCGGACTGTCTTAAAGATGAACTACACTGACACGAAGGTATCATTTGTGAGAATCGAGGTACATGCGAACATCGTGGGAAGTGAAAAAGCTGACGGGTAGGATTAAGAGGCAATGATTATTGGCATAAAGAGCAATACATTTGCAGTAGTCAGAGACACGGCAAAAAACAAATCTGTATGTTAAAATACGTTTCATATTAATAGCTGGCAAAGAACATCACAGCCCTCACCCAGCGTCGCACTTTTGGTGACTCAGAGAACTGGTATGGTTGCAACGGAGGGCGTGAAGAATGGGCACTGAATCCGATGAGGCAGCCCCCACAGCCAAAAATGGCTTTTGAAATTTCAAAATAAAGACGAAGAGGTGTTTACACCGCCGGTACTCGCGCGTGTTGTTGTCTGACTCGATCGCCATGGCTCACAATTTTCGAAAGACTACGCTCCAATTTACGTTCGACAACGAATTTGCCAGTCCAAAACCTTTCGAAATAAAGCGTATTTTGAGGGAATAAGTTCGTTTACCTGCTGCAGATATCATTGGAATACACCTGTCCATTGTAAGCAGCACCATGTACGTAAAGATGACCGATGAAGCTGCATGTGAAAGAACTCTCTCCGCTGCTCAAAGAGGATTTAAATTTCGACACTCGGATGGCCATATCAGCGATGTCACAGTAGCTCCTTCAGGATTGGGTGTGAGGGTCATTCGGATCTTTGAATTGCCGTTTGAGGTGCCAGAATCGATGGTTACTGAATCGCTGCGACCATATGGAACGGTACTTAGTCATACGCCTGAACGCTGGGCTAGTTTTAGCACCTATCCTGTGCTGAACGGCGTCCGACAGGTGCGGATCGTCCTTAATAAACATATTCCTTCTTATTTATACATTGGAGGATGTCGAGCTATTGTGATGTACGATGGCCAGCCACGCACCTGTTCGGGCTGTGGTGGAGAAGGACATATGCGCTCGGAGTGCATCCAACGCCGCGTCGTGCAGTTGCCACATGGAGGAGCGTCACAGCGAGAAGTTCCCACGCAACTGCCAATGACGTACGCGTCGGTGGCCCGTCGGGAGGTGTTGCCAAGTTCGGAGCGTGACAAGGACGTGTTTATGCAAGAGTTACGGGAGCATGGAGGTGACTCGGAGAATGTCCCTACACCCACGTCACGTCAGTCGAGGGAGGACCCTTCCGGAATCTCACATGTAGCACGAGGCGTGGAAGTAGAGATCGAGACAGTGGCGCCGGCAACAGACCAACGAACGACCGACGAACACAGTGAGGCAGCAGAGGGCAGGGCACGCAAACAGCGATTGCCAAAGCGTCGCAAAAAGCGTCGCCATAGTTCGGGTGACACGTCCCCCCCTAGCCTAGGGGACACGGAAGGTATCCTAGCCGAAGAACTGTCTGATACAGAACACGTGCCTTTAGAGGACGCTGACAGGATTCCGTCAGATGGTGACCGGATGTCCTGCCTTACAGATGGTCCCTCTTCATTGACACCGACTGATCCAGCGCTGCCGACGAAGGAGTCAGGGACACCAATGTCCCGGCAGACATGTTGAAATACATCAGAGGACGTTTCTCGGGTTGATGACCCCTGCGACTGGGCGGAACCAGTCGAAGACGACAACAAAGGAGGGCCACGCGTTGGCGGGCACCCCTCTGAGCACGAATAGTGGACTAAAGCCCTTGGAGTTCTCAGTGACATGACACGAGCATGACAACGACAACGAACCAAGCATATAAGGTGGGCACAGTGAACATTAACACCACATGTTCACTTGCAAAGATGCAACTTCTCCGGGACATGATTTACACCACAGACGTTGATATTCTGCTGATGCAGGAAACCTGCAATGTTGCTTTTCTCGACGTTCATGGATACAACACTTATCTAGCGCGGACTCCAGATGGCGGACGTGGCACAGCCATACTAGTCCGGGAAGGGATTCCTATGTGTAACCTCGATTATCTTCCTTCGGCTCGGGTTTTGGCTATGACCTTGAACGGCATTCGTATCGTCAACATCTATGCACCCTCCGGATCTGACAATCGCCAGGCGCGTGCACGATTCTACTCGGAGGAGATTTCCCCCTATTCCATGGGAGGTATGACCACATCTTGGTAGGGGGGGGGGGGGGCTTTTAACTGTGTACTCACACCGAAGGATCAAACTCCTAATTTCAGCTCCTGCCACGCATTGAACACGATCTGCCGGGACATGGCCCTAATGGACACGTGGGAAAAGATCCATGGGCAGCGAGAGGGCTACACGTATTTTACTAGCCACTCGGCGAGCAGGCTGGATAGGATTTATGTTTCTGACGGATTAAGAGATCACGTGTTGGCTGTTGAACGTTGTCCCACAGCTTTTACGGATCACCTTGCATATTTCTGCACGTTAACCCTCCCACGGCAGCGTTTCTGGCGGAGTCGTGGTTCCTGGAAACTTAATTCATCCTTATTGGTGGATCTCGAATGTCGACAGCGGATCGAAGAAACATGGCAGACTTGCACTCGCCGTCTGCCGCTGCGCCGTACGGTTATTTCATGGTGGCTGCAGTGTGCCAAACCGGCGATACGAAGAGCTCTCGTAATGTATGGCAAGGAAAAAGCGAAATGGCTCCGAGATACACTTGATTATTACTACATGGTGCTCCGCGACCTGTCCTCCAGGGCCCCATCGCCCGAGTGTCAAGCGGAAGTCCATCGCATTCAGGCCTACATTTTATCGATCATGAGACGTCGACTGGAGGGACTTTCGATCCATGCTAGGTGCTTGGACAACGTCGATGGGGAACGTATTGGCATGCATCATGTGTCCAAGGGACATGCGCGTAATCGCCTATCCCCAATCACAGTCCTCCATGATGACGATGGTCGGCTCTTGACGTCACAACAGGACATTGCTGCTGAGTTTCGGAGCATTACCGCCGCCTTTTCACTGGGACGCTGACGGACAATCGGACAGGAGAAGAAATTTTGCGGCAGATGCAAACGGAGGTGGATGGTCCGGATGCAGAGGCGCTACTGGAGCCCCTAACGGCAGATGACATCCGGGGCGCACTCGCGAAGGGTGCGGTGCATAAATCTCGTTGGCCAGATGGGTTGATACTCGAATTTTACCGAGCATTTGCGGATTTAATGATGTCCCAGTTGGTATTGATGTATAATGAGTTATTGAGCCCTGACACGAACGTTCCGTCGCAGTTCATGGCGGGACTGCTTACACCAATACCGAAATCGACAGCGAGTGTCAGCGTCCATCATTTTAGACCGCTCACGATGCTCAATACTGATTATAAGATCTTTGCGCCAATGTTGGCGGCAAGGCTCAAGACTGTAATATCCAAGACAATACCACCAGACCAGGCTTGTCTAGGGGTTCGGAGCAACATACATTCTATCCTCGGCGAATACCGTGACGTAATTTCCCTGACGGAAGCTTGTCGCATGCGAGCGGCGTTCGTGTCGGTGGATTTTGATCGTGCCTTTGACAGGATCAACCATGATTTCCTTGACTCGACCATGCGACGCATGGCGATACCACAGGATTTTATTACCGTCCACATGCGCCTCCTTCGCGGCGCTTCTTCGACGGTGAGAGTCAATGGCAGGGAGGTAGGACCGATTCCTGTTTGCAGCTCAGTTACGCAAGGATGTCCCTTGTCGATTATACTGTTTACAATAGCGCTAGAACCATTGCTGCAGACTCTTAGACGGACTCTAACAGGCGTCCGACTCCGTGCGAGCTCCTTCACGTGTCGTGCATATGCCGACGACTTGATGATACTCGTCCGGTTGGAGAACGAAGTAAGTCAGGTGGTTCCCCTTCTTACTACGTGCGGAGTAGCTACGGGAAGCAGGGTCAACATGAATAAAACCAAGATCATGCACATCGGTCGAGGGCTGGACGCTCTGCACAGTCCGTTTACGAGGGTGGACATCTTGCGATGCTTAGGTGTATTGTTCACCCGATCGCTACAGCAATCAGCGGCGGCGAACTATCGACGTCTACTCCAGAACGTCCGACTGCACATACGCAACAATTCACTCCGAACGCACGACCTGATCCAAAGGGTGGACTACACTAATGTTCACCTGGCCTCGCGACAGCCGCACCTGGCACAGGTACTGCCAATGCCACATGGTATTGCTGACAGATTAATGGCGGCTTTTGGATACTATGTCAGCCAGGGAATGTTGTTTAAGATCAAATAGAAGACTTTGACTCTCCCACACCATTCTGGGTGAGTTAACCTCGCGGATGTGCTGAACAAGGCTCTATCTCTATACCTGCGAATGTACGGTCCCGCGATGACCGGGCTCTGTGCAGCCACGAAACACTGTCTAGAGGGAAGATCATAGTGTTAGCGTTTGCCTCTGGCGCATGGTGTGCATCTGCAGCATATAACATTTCAGCTCCTCAACACCAAATTAAAACGTTGCATTAGGAGGTGTCTGCTTCGTGCAAAAGGTCTTGAGTTCATATTGACGACAACAAGTAATTCTTCATTACAGTCGTTTATTTACAAACAGGACTGCCAGACTTCACAGACTCAACAACTGGCTCTCCGAGCTAACCACACTGCATATCCGAACTGGCAACTGACAACTCCTAGGTGTATTAATATCTTTCCAAACAATGAGAGTCTTTGACAATGTTTTGTTTACAATACGATAGCAATTCACGACTTAAAACTAAATTAGACATTACAGAATTTTAGTACAGATTAAAGTAAGTAAAAGGATCAGTACATATAAATTCTTACAAGCATAATTTCCACATAGATTTTATAACATTTTTCTACCAGCTTCTGGATAACCTTCACCAGATTTGTACCGATGTTTCCAGAAATATCTTGACATTTGATTCTGGATATTTCTTGAATGATTTAAAACAACTATTTATATGTAAAATGATTTAAATCGTGTTTCAAAACGTAAATAAATCTTTTTAGCAATATTTCTTGATACAAATCGTCTTTCGAAATTAGGTTATGAAACAGTTTTCACAAGTTTTCGTATTTTTGCGATCATAATATAGAATTTCTCCATATAAAGTTCCAGAAGTGTGCATTAAACGTTCATTTACAGACTTCCTCTTTAGCTGGTGAGTTTTTAAAAGTATCTTGTCCATATTATACGAAATAATTTAGCTCAAAACTGATAATTTATACAATTAATCAGAGCTACAGCAAACAGTGAGTCTTTCTTTTACAAAATGAAATATAATTACAAAATTGAATGAAAATAGGTTACTAACACTAATATATATTTACATGAATTCTATTTTTGTTCTTTCTGTGCAAAATGTCCCAATATTGACACAGTACAATATTTAAACATCACCAAAGTTTCCCTTTACATTTTGCATATCTGTATCGACATCCCCTAAAAGTCTACAGTATCGAATACTTCAATATGTCCCAATACGTCCTGTAATGTTACAAGCAGCAATATGAACAGCAGTTGGCATCACAGTGACGCAGAAAAAAAAGAAATCAATTACTTCAGTCACAGCTCCGAGCCAGATGCCCTGCAGCGCGCGTCCCACTGACCGCAAATCACCACCATTTGCGACTTTAGTGGTGTCCAGCGAGACCTCATCTGAGGGCAGGGTGAATGTCTGTTGTTTTTTCTGATGAAAGCTGGGTATGCCTCGGTGCCAGTGATGGCCGTGTGTTTGTTAGAAGGAAGCCAGTTGAGAGCTTGAAACCAACCTGTCTGCATGCTAGATGCACTGGACTTACACTTGGAGCTGTGGTCTCAGGGGCGATTTCGTATGACAGCAGGAGCACTGTCGTCGTTATCTCACAGAAACTGACTGCAAAACTGTATGTCAGTCTGGTGACTGGATCTGCTGTGGTGTCATTCCAGGGGGTGTCTTCCAACAGGATAACGCTCGTCCACATACCACTGTTATAAACCAACACGCTGTATAGAGTGTCGACATACAGTCCTGGCCTACTCGATGATCAGATCTGTTTACAATCGAGCGCGTAAGGGACATAATCGGGCAACTCCAGCGTGATTCACAAACAGCATTAACCGTCCCTGTACAGACCGACAAAGTGCATCAGGCTAGGAACTCCATCCCACAAACTGACATCCGGTTCCTGTACAACACAACGCATGCACTTTTGCATGCTTGCATTGAACGTTCTGGTGGTTACATCGGTTATTAATGTACCAGCATTTCGCATTTGGAATGGCTTGTCTCGTGCTTACTTTAACCTGTGATCTTGCAACGTTAATTACATAAGTATATTACAAATGTATTCGAGAAATGTATGTCAGTCTGGTGACTGGATCTGTTGTGGTGCCATTCATTAACAGCATTCCAGAGGGTGTCTTCCAACAGGATAACGCTCGTCCACATACCACTGCTATAAACCAATTTGCTGTATAGAGTGTCGACATACAGTCCTCGCCTACTCGATGATCAGATCTGTTTCCAATTGAGCGCGTAAGGGACATAATCGGGCAACTCCAGCTGATTCACAAACAGCATTGACCGTCCCTGTACAGACCGACAAAGTGCATCAGGCTAGGAACTCCATCCCACAAACTGAAATCCGGTTCCTGTACAACACAACGCATGCACTTTTTCATGCTTGCATTGAACGTTCTGGTGGTTACATCGGTTATTAATGTACCATCATTTCGCATTTGGAATGGCTTATCTCGTGCTTATTTTAACCTGTGATCTTGCAACGTTAATCACATAAGTATATTACCCAGACAAATGTATTCGAGAAATTTCATTACTCTACATTAATTAGTTCTTGGTGCTGCGATTCTTTTTTGTCTGTTTATATTGATTTACTGATTTTGTTCTGAAGGTTAGGTATTAAAATGCGTCATACTGTTTGTAACTTATATGCCAACTGCTTTTCAGGATTCTATACCTCAATCGGTAAAATCGGAACCCTTAAAGGACTACTTCTTTATCCGTATGTCTGTCCCTCCGTCTCTAAAGAAGCTTTTTTCTCAGGAACGGGTAGAGGTGGCAAGCTCAGATTAACGTCAAATACTAAGGTCTAAGCTCCCTTGGTGGTGCAATAACTTTCAGCTTCTGAGTCAAAACAGTCAAGAGATACGGACATTTGTGTCACATATGTTGATATACGAAAGCTCAGTCATGAAAAACGTACATAGGCCTATGAGCTATCTATAGGTTCATAATTAAGATTCTACGGAACTTTCAGAGCGCAAGTGCTACTCACACTTGTCCGGTTTTCTTTTTAATATATGTTGATTGGTCTACTGAGAACAGAATTGAATAACTTATCTCTACTTTCTTTTATCCTTTCTTTCTTTCCACTAGTTTTTCATACCGTCTCGATATTTTCACTTCTTTCTTCTGTTCGAGTTTCATGTAGCATTTTTTTCTGGAAGCTTTTGAAACTTTTTGCTTTTGATTTGAACTTTTCTCTTCCTACGGTTCCTTCCTCCGTTAATTCTGCACTCCTGGAAATGGAAAAAAGAACACATTGACACCGGTGTGTCACACCCACCATACTTGCTCCGAACACTACGAGAGCGCTGTACAAGCAATGATCACACGCACGGCACAGCGGACACACCAGGAACCGCGGTGTTGGCCGTCGAATGGCGCTAGCTGCGCAGCATTTGTGCACCGCCGCCGTCAGTGTCAGCCAGTTTACCGTGGCATACGGAGCTCCATCGCAGTCTTTAACACTGGTAGCATGCTGCGACAGCGTGGACGTAAACCGTATGTGCAGTTGACGGACTTTGAGCGAGGGCGTATAGTGGGCATGCGGGAGGCCGGGTGGACGTACCACCGAATTGCTCAACACGTGGGCCGTGAGGTCTCCACAGTACATCGATGTTGTCGCCAGTGGTCGGCGGAGGGTGCACGTGCCCGTCGACCTGGGACCGGACCGCAGCGACGCACGGATGCACGCCAAGACCGTAGGATCCTACGCAGTGCCGTAGGGGACCGCACCGCCACTTCCCAGCAAATTAGGGACACTGTTGCTCCTGGGGTATCGGCGAGGACCATTCGCAACCGTCTCCATGAAGCTGGGCTACGGTCCCGCACACCGTTAGGCCGTCTTCTACTCACACCCCAACATCGTGCAGCCCGCCTCCAGTGGTGTCGCGACAGGCTTGAATGGAGGGACGAATGGAGACGTGTCGTCTTCAGCGATGAGAGTCGCTTCTGCCTTGGTGCCAATGATGGTCGTATGCGTGTTTGGCGCCGTGCAGGTGAGCGCCACAATCAGGACTGCATACGACCGAGGCACACAGGGCCAACACCCGGCATCATGGCGTGGGGAGCGATCTCCTACACTGGCCGTACACCTCTGGTGATCGTCGAGGGGACACTGAATAGTGCACGGTACATCCAAACCGTCATCGAACCCATCGTTCTACCATTCCTAGACCGGTAAGGGAACTTGCTGTTCCAACAGGACAGTGCACGTCCGCATGTATCTCGTGCCACCCAACGTGCTCTAGAAGGTGTAAGTCAACTACCCTGACCAGCAAGATCTCCGGATCTGTCCCCCATTGAGCATGTTTGGGACTGGATGAAGCGTCGTCTCACGCGGTCTGCACGTCCAGCACGAACGCTGGTCCAACTGAGGCGCCAGGTGGAAATGGCATGGCAAGCCGTTCCACAGGACTACATCGAGCATCTCTACGATCGTCTCCATGGGAGAATAGCAGCCTGCATTGCTGCGAAAGGTGGAAATACACTGTAGTAGTGCCGACATTGTGCATGCTCTGTTGCCTGTGTCTATGTGCCTGTGGTTCTGTCAGTGTGATCATGTGATGTATCTGACCCCAGGAGACAATGAATTCACGGTGTTTTTATTTCAATTTCCAGGAGTGTATCTCCCTCATGTCTACTTTAGCTGCTTTGATCTACGGCATTAATATTTTTGAGTTTCTATCAAAAAAGCTAAAAATTATTTTTATCGTTCTTTTTTTGACCAATCTTTCATGTGTCCATAGAATACAACTCCTTTGGTCCTAATTGTACCTAGTATTCTTTCTATTCTATCTTAATCTTCTTTATTACTTCTTAATTTCCATTTTACATTGTTATATTTTGGTCCCAACATTTCCTTATATATCTTCCTTTCATTCTTTTCTGTTTGCGAATGTGTGGTTAGAATCCACTATTGATATCAATGTGAACTGTTATGCTAGTTAGTACAAATGTAAAATTTTCGATTAAGTCCGTAACAGGGCTCAAGGCCCATGGTTGGGGAAAGTTTCAGAAACACAGTGGATTAGCGGCACAATTGCAGAACCACGCGCTATGAATATAATCCAATATGGTTTGGTTTAACAGAGCTTGGCCTCCAAGATCATCTAAGATGAATCCTCTCAATCTTTTTCTCTAAAGTCGTTAGAAAAGTGAATTTTACTGGGTCCGTTCATACGGTTGAAGAATTGGAGCATCAGATAATATAGTCTGGTCAAGATGTTGGATTAGATGGGACACGTTTGAAGAAATTCGTAGCTTGTTAATAATGCAATTTTGTACTGATATTCGAGGCCGACACGTATGACACCCCCTTTATCAGGTATGAATGTACGATATACTGTAACATGTAACGTGCTGAAGTACATTACATAACACAATTAAAGGATTACTTTCTTGTTTTTCAAACCCAATAATTGTCTCCCATAAGCACCAGGACGATGTACTTGACAACTTTTGATCTTGCTGACACACCCTCACCCTCATTCGTCCAGACGATCCACTCCTTCTCTAAGGACATCGTACTCCTGGGACCCTACCATTCGGAGTGTTATGTGAGCCGAATTGTTGTTCTGATTAACACGGTGGAACCACTAGAGCCGGTTCAAAACCATACGACGAAATGAGAACGTGGTTCGAAACTTTTTCAGCCCTCCAGTTTCAAAATGGTTCAAATGGATCTGAGCGCTATGGGACTTAACATCTATGGTCATTAGTCCCCTAGAACTTAGAACTACTTAAACCTAACTAACCTAAGGACATCACACAACAGCCAGTCATCACGAGGCAGAGAAAGTTCCAGACCCCACCGGGAATCGAACCCGGGAACCCGGGCGCGGGAAGCGAGAACGCTACCGCACGACCACGAGCTGCGGACTCTACTTTTCCAGTTTTCACGAAGATACGATTCTGCACTCCAGACGCACGTTCTCAAAACTTTATTACTCAAATTAACCACTGGTTTTGACCTCCACATGAGTGAAGATATTCTGTCTACGACCTTATTATCCTTTAACTGCTGCACAAACTTCTTAGTTCATGACACTGAAATAATTCAAAGTAAACAAAACACAGTACCTAGATCACATTTCTGTTACATTTCATATTGAAAGAATTCACCCATGCCATGATGTGTTTAGCGACAATTGATCTCACAGCAACAAATTATTGTATAGCAATTGAGATGTCTAGGAAGGAATGTAAAAAGAAAACATTATCTACTCAAAAGTATGCGGACACCCTTATGTAATGTGGAATTGATCACTAGACGTCTTGAGACGTGTACCCGCTACTACATAAAGAGGCACGGAGTGTTACCTCTTAAAAAAATAGTGAAAATGGCTCTGAGCACTATGGGACTTAACTTCTGAGGTCATCAGTCCCCCAGAACTTAGAACTACTTAAACCTAACTAACCTAAGGACATCACGTACATCCATACCCGAGGCAGGATTCGAACCTGCGATCGTAGCGGTCGCGCAGTTCCAGACTGTAGCGCCTAGAACAGCTCGGCCACTCCGGCCAACTTACCTTTTCAGTAAGCAGCAGTGTGCTTTTGCCAGGAGAGCTGGGTGTCCTCGAAGTGGCCTAGTCGTTGGGTATCATCTAAGTAGCAATTCCATAAGGCACACTTGAAACATTCTAAAGTCCCTCAAGTCAGCTGTTGGTAATGAGACAACGAAGTGGAGCGTAGTCGTAAAAGATCGCATAAAATGAGCAGAGTCAAGCCAGCGCAACGACTTTGTATAAGAAGTTGAAAAAAAATTGAATGAAAACAATAAAAAAACAGAATCTTATCGAGTGTCGCGCTCGTGCCGCGAGAGGGTGAACGGCGCTGGCATGTGATGGACGCGAGCGCCGCCATGACAGAGCTGAGGACAGGCTCGTCGGCGGTAGTCAGTCAGCTGGAGTGACTGCAACTAGCTGCATCTTGTGAGGCCACCATCATCGCCATGGTGGGAGCAGCGGACAAGGATGCAGTGCGTCGTCTAGAGCGGGCTTGGTGCGGCGTCGAGGTTTCAGCAATGACAGGCTGGACCTTGCGTTGTTGGGGTGACACGAAGATATATCTGTTGCTTAAGACATGTCTGTGAGAACAGACACCACACTGATATTAATGCAGCAGGTGCAAATATCAGATCTAGAAGGAAGGACCGACACCAATAATCGGGCACTGAAATAATTCAGCGGTGAAAGTTAAAAATTTGTGCCAGACTGGGACGTGAACCCGGATACTCTAATGAACCCGAACGGTTGCCTAAACCGTCTTTTTTTTCATTTTGTTCAGTATTGTTTGTTGCGTTTGATTTGGGCGACGTCACATGACATCTTTTTAAGTTGATCGTTAATTCATTTACTCAATTTTCTTTTTTTTTTTTTTTTTATTACAGAGCCCTCTGACCGAATATTTTGAGTTACCGCGCCAGCGTATCGGCCATCCGGGCAGGCTTCCTAGCCGACCCAAATTCTCAACTTGTCACAGACAAGGTGCGTCCACTGTCCTTCTCCAACTTCCTCGCAAGCGAGTCTTATATTCCCGCAAGAGGCTCGGATCCTGTTGTGCATCCGCAGTGAAGCTATCAAGTGTAACTGGAAGGTGGATGTAAACGCGCGGAACGATTGATTTAGTGTGAGTTGGGATATAACTTCGAAATGCATGTTTTAAGATATACCACGTTGAGACAATCTTAAGAGAACAGCAATAAAACACCACGTTTTGTAAATACAGCCTACGCTGGAACAGACTGATGCGTCAGAATGAATACCCGAGCCACTATAAATACACCAACTAATAACAATTGCTATAGCAGATCCAAACGTTTCACCAACGTATCATTAGCTTTCTCAGTAACACACAAATAATCTATAAGACACCAGTGCAACAGAAGATTAATCATTAAGTGAAGGTAACAAGAAACTAGCCGTCAGACAACAAAATTAATCGCTCCTCATATCATTAGTTGTCTCATAAACATGAGAAACGAATCTAACGAAACCTTTGAAATGTAGCAATTCTCAACGTGAAAAAATAACATCATTGTTAAATAGTACAATTCTCAAGGCTGTCAATTCATCTAAGTACATGGGTGTTAAAATTACGAGCAACTTAAGTTGGAAGGACCACATAGATAATATTGTCGGGAAGGCGAGCCAAAGGTTGCGTTTCATTGGCAGGACACTTAGAAGATGCAACAAGTCCACTAAAGAGACAGCTTACACTACACTCGTTCGTCCTCTGTTAGAATATTGCCGCGCGGTGTGGGATCCTTACCAGGTGGGATTGACGGAGGACATGGAAAGGGTGCAAAAAAGGGCAGCTCGTTTTGTATTATCGCGTTATAGGGGAGAGAGTGTGGCAGATATGATACACGAGTTGGGATGGAAGTCATTACAGCATAGACGTTTTTCGTCGCGGCGAGACCCTTTTACGAAATTTCAGTCACCAACTTTCTCTTCCGAATGCGAAAATATTTTGTTGAGCCCAACCTACATAGGTAGGAATGATCATCAAAATAAAATAAGAGAAATCAGAGCTCGAACAGAAAGGTTTAGGTGTTCGTTTTTCCCGCTCGCTGTTCGGGAGTGGAATAGTAGAGAGATAGTATGATTGTGGTTCGATGAACCCTCTGCCAAGCACTTAAATGTGAATTGCAGAGTAGTCATGTAGATGTAGATTGCATTAGAAATACTCTATTAGGAAAGTCATCAAGCGAAGCACTCAGCAAATCAGTCTTAGCCAAATAATCGTACAGAAAGACCAGCACTTGGATATCCATCGCCTTCAAGAATCCAGACGGGCAAATAACATAACTGTATTAAAATAATTCCGTCAAATACATCGTCACCTTGAGTACAACATGAATTAGACTTTGCAGAACACGCATATACAAATATAGTACCCTAAAGAAGGTTGTATACGTGGAAGAACCCTGGAGATACTAAAAGGTATCAAATAGATTATATAATGGTAAGACACAGATTTAGGAACCAGGTTTTAAGTTGTAAGACATTTCCAGGGGCAGATGTGGACTCTGACCACAATCTATTGGTTATGACCTGTAGATTAAAACTGAAGAAACTGCAAAAATGTGGGAAATTAAGGAGATGGGACCTGGATAAACTGAAAGAACCAGAGGTTGTACAGAGTTTCAGGGAGAGCATAAGGGGACAATTGACAGGAATAGGGGAAAGAAATACAGTAGAAGAAGAATGGGTAGCTCTGAGGGATGTAGTAGTGAAGGCAGCAGAGGATAAAGTAGGTACAAAGACGAGGTCTGCTAGAAATCCTTGTGTAACAGAAGAAATATTGAATTTAATTGATGAAAGGAGAAAATATAAAAATGCAGTAAATGAAGCAGGCAGAAAGGAATACAAACGTCTCAAAAATGAGATCGACAGGAAGTGCAAAATGGCTAAACAGGGATGGCTAGAGGACAAATGTAAGGATGTAGAAGCTTATATCACTAGGGGTAAGATAGATAATGCCTACAGGAAAATTAAAGAGACCTTTGGAGAGAAGAGAACCACGTGTATGAATATCAAGAGCTCAGATGGCAACCCAGTTCTAAGCAAAGAAGGGAAGGCAGAAAGGTGGAAGGAGTATATAGAAGGTTTATACAAGGGCGATGTACTTGAGGACATTATTATGGAAATAGAAGAGGATGTAGATGAAGACGAAATGGGAGATACGATACTGCGTGAAGAGTTTGACAGAGCACTGAAAGACCTGAGTCGAAACAAGGCCCCCGGAGTAGACTACATTCCATTAGAACTACTGACGGCCTTGGGAGAGCCAGTAATGACAAAACTCTACCAGCTGGTGAGCAAGATGTATGAGACAGGCGAAATACCCTCAGACTTCAAGAAGAATATAATAATTCCAATCCCAAAGAAAGCAGGTGCTGACAGATGTGAAAATTACCGAACTATCAGTTTAATAAGTCACAGCTGCAAAATACTAACGCGAATTCTTTACAGACGAATGGAAAAACTGGTAGATGCGGACCTCGGGGAGGATCAGTTTGGATTCCGTCGAAATGTTGGAACACGTGAGGCAATACTGACCTTACGACTTATCTTAGAAGAAAGATTAAGAAAAGGCAAACCTACGTTTCTAGCATTTGTAGACTTAGAGAAAGCTTTTGACAATGTTGACTGGAATACTCTTTTTCAAATTCTAAAGGTGGCAGGGGTAAAATACAGGGAGCGAAAGGCTATTTACAATTTGTACAGAAACCAGATGGCAGTCATAAAAGTCGAGGGGCATGAAAGGGAAGCAGTGGTTGGGAAAGGAGTGAGACAGGGTTGTAGCCTCTCCCCGATGTTATTCAATCTGTATATTGAGCAAGCAGTAAAGGAAACAAAAGAAAAATTTGGAGTAGGTATTAAAATTCATGGAGACGAAGTAAAAACTTTGAGGTTCGCCGATGACATTGTAATTCTGTCAGAGACGGCAAAGGACTTGGAAGAGCAGTTGAACGGAATGGACAGTGTCTTGAAAGGAGGGTATAAGATGAACATCAACAAAAGCAAAACGAGGATAATGGAATGTAGTCAAATTAAATCGGGTGATGCTGAGGGAATTAGATTAGGAAATGAGACACTTAAAGTAGTAAAGGAGTTTTGCTATTTAGGAAGTAAAATAACTGATGATGGTCGAAGTAGAGAGGATATAAAATGTAGACTGGCAATGGCAAGGAAAGCGTTTCTGAAGAAGAGAAATTTGTTAACATCGAATATAGATTTATGTATCAGGAAGTCGTTTCTGAAAGTATTTGTTTGGAGTGTAGCCATGTATGGAAGTGAAACATGAACGATTACTAGTTTGGACAAGAAGAGAATAGAAGCTTTCGAAATGTGGTGCTACAGAAGAATACTGAAGATAAGGTGGATAGATCACGTAACTAATGAGGAGGTATTGAATAGGATTGGGGAGAAGAGAAGTTTGTGGCACAACTTGACTAGAAGAAGGGATCGGTTGGTAGGACATGTTTTGAGGCATCAAGGGATCACAAATTTAGCGTTGGAGGGCAGCGTGGAGGGTAAAAATCGTAGAGGGAGACCGAGAGATGAGTACACTAAGCAGATTCAAAAGGATGTAGGTTGCAGTAGGTACTGGGAGATGAAGCAGCTTGCACAGGATAGAGTAGCATGGAGAGCTGCATCAAACCAGTCTCAGGACTGAAGACAACAACAAACAAGATCTAGAAGACAAAACATACCTTCTCTTATTCTCTGCGTGGTGACATGAGGCCAAGTTCGTCTCACAGTCACAACATGCCCGCAACAGTCGTATCTCGAGGTAGTTATACAGGTTTCGACGTGTCTTACGTTTCCACGAGTGAGTCCACAACTCACTACTGTGAAGGGATATCGACCGCCCCACCAGATGAACGATATCATTTCGGCCAGCGCTAATGCACGCTTCCGAGTGCAACCGTCACACACAATTCTCGGAGCTGTTCTGCCAGACCAAACTGTGTTTTATGTTTAGGCTACATCCCCTCCTCAGAAGAGTACAATTAGCATTCAGTAGTTGATTGTGGACAATAAATGCTTTAACCATTTCAGAGAGCTTCGGTGCTATGTTTCGATTCATGAATGTTGCAACCTTTGTCGAATGTTCGTTTTGTACATAATCTCAAGTATGCATAGATCAAATGTAATAAGAAGCAACATTATCCTCTCAATAACATAGATTATACCTTTGCAGCGTAGAACAGGATGGCCTCTAAGATGGTGCTTGGTATGGTGAAGCATTACTGAAAGACTTACAAACACATTAGGTGCTCACAGTTCAGTCTTTGAATCACAACTAACAGTCACAAATAAGCCGACAATCGAAATGACAACACCTCTTATGTATTTTGACACATATTTGAACATGGAAATACCAGTATAATACTCGACGTAAGCTGATGTTTGTGGGTCGTTCCTTCACGGAAGTGGCTATGGCAGCTTCCTCTAGGGTAGGTGGAGTGCTAGAACTCAAAAATTCTGTGCCTTCCATGCGTGGTGAATATAGCGTGGCCTGTCTCGTTGGTTGTCATCTCGTTGCCTGTTTTCAGTTACGAGCACAGGGACGTGGTGAAATTCGGTGGCCGACCAACGGCGCAGCTCCCGCGTGGACGCGAACTGAATTTGGGATGTTGCTGATGTGCTTTTTTAACATACATTTTAGACATACTGAAAGTTACATTCTTTACTCATTTAGATACCCATTTAAAATGTGAAACTATCATTGTCATACTTAACATGAACTTTGAGAGTTGTTATCTTCTTAGTCGCTAAAATAATGATTGCTAAGGTTTGTTTCATTTAGGGCTAGGTTGAAGCATCAAAGGCCTGCTTAACATGTTACTGCAGCAGAGAGCAAGTGTTTTGTACAGTCACAGAAATGTAAACTTCGGAATATTGTAATTCGTAGCCATTACATATTTTAGACATTGAAATAACATTATGAACCTTGGGAAAAACATTGCATTGCTGACGTATTTATGACACGCATGTTAGACATGGAAATACTGTAAGTTACACCCATTACCCCTTAACTTATGAGGTGACATTTCTGTAACGTAAGTGGTGTCTCTGGGACCCCCATATTTAAAACGAGATTTAAGTCAAAAATCACTTGTAATTTCTAATTTATGCTACACAACATTTATTTTTACAATTATTTAAGTGTTGTTTAAATGCTTCTAGTTTATTTTAGTGCATTAAACAAAGTCTGCAGCGTTTTACTCTTTATCACACAAAAAGGCACATAAGTTTTTGTGTTTCTTTTAAACAGTCCACATAAATAGACTGTTAGAGTATTGAATTTTACATTCTGAAAAATGATACAATCTCTGCAGCAAATAAATTTCCAAATAAAACTAAATTCCAGGGTTTAAATTTGCGCATAAAAATTCCACCCGATAGGTGCAAAAAGAAAGTCTAGCAAATTGACATTCGTTGCAGGGAGCTATAATTTTCTTATCGCTACTCAGATCACATTCGATTTTAACAGACACTTTAAGTATTTCATTGAAGAAACAGACACATCCCCATCACAACAATCCTGAAGTTCTTCCTCTGAATGATACTCATGTTCGATAGTAAACTATGATCACCGCCCAACAGAAAATCATCATCTTTTTTGTTTATTTCTTGATCTATATCACTAACACCTTCCCCACATACCGATTAAACAATTTCATCAAACTCGGGAAAGTTAAAAATGACACATTCGTGCCCAAACATTTTGAGCCATACGGTACCGTACTGAAGAAAACAGGTACGTAGTTCACGAGGCGCGGTCTAGGAGGCTCCTGCACCTAGCAATAAACCTGTCAACAATAAACACAGAAGGCAATAACGCAACCGACAACAAAATATCGGAGGCTTGGCAATTTGAGGAGGGTAGGGGGAGTATAGAAGCATTCCACCTCAACTAGTCTTGGAGAGCGAGTTCGAAAATTTTAGCGCGGGATGAGGGACCACACCTCGTGAGTTAAGGGTTATGTATTTTGGCATGGATATAACATTGACATAACCATTACTTGTGTGGCATTACGTTTTCTAGATGAATAATACATCGTGTTTGTACTACCAATAACATAGCCTCGTTGAGGCGTAGCAGGAGCCATAGAATATTATTTGCGTTGCTTGCTACATGTGTTTTGTGCAGTTATAAAACAATTTCGATGTAGGAACATTGTAAGGTACAGCCTCTATGTATTTTAGATATAAAAATACAATTGTGACAGCTGACACAAAGATCGTATTGGTGATGAATTCTTTAATAGACACTTTTCGGACATGGTAATACTGTAATGTACACCCTGTGTGTGTGCGTGTGTGTGTCTGCGCTCGAGCGTGTGTGTGTGTCTTTGAGTGAAAGAGAGAAAGAGAAAGCTTATGTATTTTTAATAAATAATACATCGTTTTTGTACTACCAGTAACATTGCCTAGTTTAGGACTGGAAGGAACTTTCAAATACTTCCATTTAAATGTGTAATTAGCAGTGACATTGCCATAGAGTGTGCTTACGTATGTTTGGTAAGTAATACAGATACTTTAGACACGGAAATACCTAGTTTTAGTGTCCTGTTGTGCAACACCAAGTGTAGTACATTAATCGAATTTTGCTTGCCAACAGTTCCAGCTTAACCCGTAAGATGGGGAAGCATATGTGTTTTTCACTTGGAAATACTGTATTGTAAGTCAATATCTTTAAGTATTTTAATTAATAATTGGATACTTTTGAAGCTGAGTCAAAATTCAGTTCTTTTGGATATTTTCGTACATGACCAAGATGACTGCGACGTACTGAATGTCTGTTTCATTTTAATGTGTACTAAAATATTGGGGTGCGATTGGGAGAGAAACATTTGTTTGCGTGTGGGTGTCTGTTTTGCTGACGAGACAGGATTTTTGCTGACGAGGTAGACCTGTTGCTAAAGGCAGAATTTTTGCTTGAGTAACTGTGTACGAGGTTTCTGCTGACACCACCGCATCAATCCAACCTGCACGTGTGATGTACTTCCTCCTGCTGCCGTATGACTCTCAAAGTCTATTCAAGGTGAAAATGGCCCAGAATGAACATAGGCCTCTTGATGGTGTATGAATGAAGTTGTGACGTTTTGATCATCACTTCAAAAAATCGAGTTGCAGTCTTAACATTCGAACATTATGTTAGTCCTTCTCTACATAATCAGCCTTCAGTGAGACATATTTCTTCCAGTTGTCTATGAACTGGCGAGATCTTGATTTCGAATATTCTGGGTATTTGACAGCGTAAAGAAGCAGCAAGTGTGACTCTGTCCTGAGTAGAGTGAGCTGGTGCCTTGTCTTGAAGCAAAGGTACTCCCTTGGATTGGCTCCCACAACACTTCGTCTTGGCAGCCTTCCCGAAACTTGTCAGGAAATTTCGGTATTATGCTCCTATGATGGGTTGCCCCCTAGTAACATACATCGGCAGCACACGATTGCAATCCAGTAACGCGCTCAATGTCCCGTTGCCTCGTTTCCACATGTTTACAATTCTTTCTTTGCTACTTTATTTTTTTAGGTAATAATTACAATTTTATTACTATTCGTTGGACTGTGCAAATAAAACTGCATATATTGAACCAACAGTTTCACTAACGTATACTACCGTTAGCTCAGTTCAGACTGTGCTGTTCCAACAGGATAATGCTCTCCCAAACACTGCACGTGAAACTCAGCGTGCGTTGCAAGACCTGTAGCAATTTCTCTGGCCAGCATGATCACCGGACTTGTCTACTATTGAACACGTCGAAGATGTGATGAAATGAGAAGTGACTCGTCCAACTCGTCAGCCAACAACCCTTACAAAACTACGTGAACAGGTCGAGGAGGCGTGGAATAACGTATACTACACTACTGACCATTCAGATTGCTACACCAAGAAGAAATGCAGATGGTAAACGGGTATTCATTTGACAAATATGTTATACTAAAACTGACATGTGATTACATTTTTACGCAGTTTGGTTGCATAGATCCTGAGAAATCAATACCCAGAACAACCACCTCTGGCCCTAATAACGGCCTTGATACGTCTCGGCATTGAGTCAAACAGAGCTTGGATGGCGTGTACTGGTACACTTGTCCATGCAACTTCAACACGATACCACAGTTCATCAAGAGTAGTGACTGGCGTATTATGACGAGCCAGTTGCTCGGCCACCATTGACCAGATGTTTTCAATTGGTGAGAGATCTAGAGTATGTGCTGGCCAGGGCAGCAGTCGAACATTTTCTGTATCCAGAGAGGCCAATACAGGACCTGCAACATGCAGCAGTGCACTATCCTGCTGAAATGTAGGGTTTCGCAGGTATCGAATGAAGAGTAGAACCACGGGTCGTAACACATCTGAAATGTAACGTCCACTGTTCAAAGTGACGTCAATGCGAACAAGAGGTGAGCGAGACGTGTAAACAATGGTACCCCATACCATCACACCAGGTGATGACGATGACGAATACACGCTTCCAACGTGCGTTCACCGCCAATGTCGCCAAACACGGATGCGACCATCATGATGCTGTACACAAAATTTGGATTCATCCGAAAAAATGACGTGCTCTCACGTTCGTCGTCGAGTACACCATCGCAGGCGCTCCTGTCTGTGACGCAGCGTCAAGGGAAACCGCAGCCATGGTCTCCGAGCTGATAGTCCATGCTGCTGCAAACGCCGTCGAACTGTTCGTGCAGATGGTTGTTGTCTTGCAAACGTCCCCACCTGTTGACTCAGGTATCGATACATGGCTGCACGATCCGTTACAGCCATGCAGATAAGATGCCTGTCATCTCGACTGCTAGTGATACGAGGCCTTTGGGATCGAGCACGGCGTTCCGTATTACCCTCCTGAACCCACCGACTTCATATTCTGCTAACAATCATTGGATCTCGACCATCGCGACGAGCAATGTCGTGATACGATAAACCGCAATGGCGATAAGCTACAATTCGACCTTTATCAAAGTAGGAAGCGCGATGGTACGCATTTCTCCTCCTTACACGAGGCATCACAAGAACGTTTTACTAGGCAACGCCGATCAACTGTTGTTTGTGTATGAGAAATCGGTTGGGAACTTTCCTCGTATCAGCACGTTGTAGGTGTCGCCACCGGCACCAGCCTTGTGTGAATGCTCTGAAAAACTAATCATTTGCATATCACAGCATCTTCTTCCTGTCGGTTAAATTTCGCGTCTGTAGCACGTCATCTCCTTGGTGTAGCAATTTTAATGGCCAGTAGTCTACAATAGTATCCGCCATGTGTACGATAGTCTGGATGCCAGAGTCAGTGCCAGCATTGCCGCCCGTGGAGGCTACACCACGTAGTAATACGGGTGTTCCAAATGTTTCAACCGAGCGAGGTGGCACAGTGGTTAGACACTGGACTCGCATTCGGGAGGACGACGGTTCAATCCCGCGTCCGGCCATCCTGATTTAGGTTTTCCGTGATTTCCCTAAATCGATCCAGGCAAATGCCGGAATGGTTCCTTTCAAAGGGCACGGCCGTCTTCCTTCACCGTCCTTCCCTAATCCGATGAGACCGATGAACTCGCTGTCTCCTTCCCCAAACCAACCAACCAACCAAATGTTTCAAATGGCTTTGAGCACTATGGGACTCAACTTCTGAGGTCATTAGTCCCCTAGAACTTAGAACTAGGTAAACCTAACTAACCTAAGGACATCACACACATCCATGCCCGAGGCAGGATTCGAACCTGCGATCGTAGCGGTCTCGCGGTTCCAGACTGCAGCGCCTAGAACCGCACGGCCACTTCGGCCGGCATGGGTGTTCCAGATTGGGTCGATACCTGGTACCTAAGAACCACTTATGCTGTTGATCTGTAAATGTAATCATTTCATGTACTGCATATGCACTGGTGCAGCAACTAATCTTGAATGCATTAGAAACCTCTAGAAGAGTGTACTAAATTTCTTCCAGCAGAGTATTAAAACAGGAGACTTGGGCATTCGAATACGACGCCACTCCACGGCGAGAAACAGGAAATACAGCGCATCCAGATGAAGGGAAGCATGAATAGGCGCGCCGCCCCACAGCGAGTAGCACATTTCTCTGAGCTGGCGTGAACGGGTTAAGAACGTTCGTCTCTAATGCACAGAACATATCAGGGCAACATTGACAAGGCTTAGAAGGGTACGGCGCCTACTCGTCATCACCTATTACGTCGAGATATGTTGTATGTGGTCGGCTTGGCCAGATATGTAAGTAACAGAAGTGGGAGCTCCAGAGATGGCCAAGAGTTTCAGACTGGCGCAGCGGAAAGAGTGCAATACTGTAATTCAAGGTTCGTGGCTTCGATTCCCTATTCTAAAACTTCTTCCTGGTTTAAAGTTTTAGATGCTTACTAGGCAAACAAAAACCAAAAATAAGCTCAATTTATTAATTTTTCATGCAATGCATCAAAAGGAAAGGCAATGGAAAATTTGGGACTGCAAATAAATTTCCAGGTAGGGATTACAGGACATATACGAGAATTAGATAATGTTGTTTTACAGACGATTATTTACACTTGCTAGTACGACATTCACCCTAAGACCAGGAGAGGCGATAATTTCTCAGATATTGGTGTAGATAAAATAAAAAAAAACATCGCAAATAAACTTTTGAGAATAGCTTGGTGACCGCATTATTGTAACCAAAACAGACACAAAGCCCACACCCGCTGCAGTAGTACAAGTTTATATGCCAACTAGCTCCGCAGATGATGAGTGTTGTGGTGGGCAGGAGAGCCAACCGTGTTGCTAAAGGAGGCCGAAATGCACGCGTTTTAGCCCACGCAGGCTGGCGTGATGTCTGGAACATGAAAAGGGAATTAGAATTGAGAAAAACGGACGTAGCTGGTGGAATACTTAACTTTAATCCATTAATAGAGAACGTCGTTCTTTATGGTACATGATTCACAATATCAATAGTACGGATACTGGCGCCTTGCTAGGTCGTAGCAAATAACGCAGCTGAAGGCTATGCTAACTATCGTCTCGGCAAATGAGAGCGTAGAAGTCAGTGAACCATCGCTAGCAAAGTCGGCTGTACAACTGGGGAGAGTGCTAGGAAGTCTCTCTCTAGACCTGCCGTGTGGCGGCGCTCGGTCTGCAATCACTGATAGTGGCGACACGCGGGTCCGACGTATACTACCGGACCGCGGCCGATTTAAAGGCTACCACCTAGCAAGTGTGGTGTCTGGCGGTGACACCACAATGAGGAGATTAAAGAATTATAGATTAGAGAAATGAAATTATTCAGATAGTTAAGGGAGACGAAAATTTAATAGTACTGGCGGACTGTAACTCGATAGCAGGAAAAGGAAGAAAAGGGAAAATAGTTGATGAATATAGGCTGGGAGAAAGGAATGAAAGAGGAAGCCGCCTAGTTGAATATTGCACAGTATATGATTTAATCATAACTAACGCCTGGTTTAAGAATCATGAAGGAAGACTGTATACGTGAAAGAGACCTCGAGATACGAGTAGGTTTCAGATTGACTATATAAGGGTAAGACATCGGCCCCGATAGCTGATTGGTTGCTGGCACGGTAGCTCAGCGTCTTCGGTGAGAGGGTTAGCTACCCTCTGTAATAAAATGAGTTAATCGATTAACAACGAACTTAAACGGATGTCTTACGACGTCCGCCCCGGGTAGATGAAGCGAAAAAATGTGATTAAAAGAAAAGAAAAAAAAGTGGTTAGCTGGGTCAGGGATTTTCACTGTTCAAGGACTGGGCGTTGTGCTGTCTTCTCATAATTTCATCCCCGTACAGCGCGCAGGTCGAATGTAATAAGACCTGCACCAAGGCGGCTGGACCTGCCCCGCAAAGAGCTTCCCGGCAAATGACGCTAAACGCTCATTTCCATTTTCCATGGTAGACAAAGATTTCGGAACCAGATTTTAAATTAGAACACAGTTAGAGGTAGATATGTTTTATGACCACACTTTATTAGTTATGAACTGCAGATTAAAACTGAAGAAACTGCAAAACAGGAAGGGAATTCTACATGGATGAGAAATACGTTGATGCTTGAAACTTCCTGGCAGATTGAAACTGTGTGTCCGACCGAGACTCGAACTCGGGACTTTTGCCTTTCGCGGGCAAGTGCTCTACCAACTGAGCTACCGAAACACGACTCACGCCCGGTACTCACAGCTTTGCTTCTGCCAGTACCTCGTCTCCTACCTTCCAAACTTTACAGAAGCTCTCCTGCGAACCTTGCAGAACTAGCACTCCTGAAAGAAAGGATATTGCGGAGACATGGCTTAGCCACAGCCTGGGGGATGTTTCCAGAATGAGATTTTCACTCTGCAGCGGAGTGTGCGCTGATATGAAACTTCCTGGCAGATTAAAACTGTGTGCCCGACCGAGGAAGGTAGGAGACGAGGTACAGGCAGAAGTAAAGCTGTGAGTACTGGGCGTGAGTCATGCTTCGGTAGCTCAGTTGGTAGAGCACTTGCCCGCGAAAGGCAAAGGTCCCGAGTTCGAGTCTCGGTCGGGCACACAGTTTTAATCTGCCAGGAAGTTTCATATCAGCGCACACTCCGCTGCAGAGTGAAAATCTCATTCTGGAAACATCCCCCAGGCTGTGGCTAAGCCATGTCTCCGCAATATCCTTTCTTTCAGGATTGCTAGTTCTGCAAGGTTCGCAGGAGAGCTTCTGTAAAGTTTCAAAGGTAGGAGACGAGGTACTGGCAGAAGTAAAGCTGTGAGTACCGGGCGTGAGTCGTGCTTCGGTAGCTCAGATGGTAGAGCACTTGCCCGCGAAAGGCAAAGGTCCCGAGTTCGAGTCTCGGTCGGGCACACAGTTTTAATCTGCCAGGAAGTTTCATACCAGCGCACACTCCGCTGCAGAGTGAAAATCTCATTCTGGAAACATCCCCCAGGCTGTGGCTAAGCCATGTCTCCGCAATATCCTTTCTTTCAGGAGTGCTAGTTCTGCAAGGTTCGCAGGAGAGCTTCTGTAAAGTTTCAAAGGTAGGAGACGAGGTACTGGCAGAAGTAAAGCTGTGAGTACCGGGCGTGAGTCGTGCTTCGGTAGCTCAGTTGGTAGAGCACTTGCCCGCGAAAGGCAAAGGTCTCGAGTTCGAGTCTCGGTCGGGCACACAGTTTTAATCTGCCAGGAAGTTTCATATCAGCGCACACTCCGCTGCAGAGTGAAAATCTCATTCTGGACGTTGATGCTTGTCGTAGAGCATCGGGTGGATGGCGTGACAGTTGAGTACATAGTCTGTTGAAACCAGTTTCGAAAGAAAGCAAAATTATCATCATTCATGCTGCTGGGAAAAGCTTTCTTATACCTAAAGCCTACCTAAGGCTGAAACCTGTCCACAAAATGAGATATCGAGATATTGTCACAACGACAACCAGAGGTTGTAGGGAGTTTCAGAGGGAGCATTAGGGAATGATTGAAGATTACAGGGGAAAGAATACGGCAGAAGATGAATGGTTAGCTTTGAAAGATGAAATAATGAACACAGCACAGGGGAAACTCTAAAAATACTGTAAATGGAGCAGACGAAAGGGAATACAAACGTCTAGAAACTAAGATTAATACGAAATGCAAAATGGCTCAGCAGGAATGGCTAGTTGAAAAATTTAAGGAGTTACTTGCATAGGTCACTAGGGGAAACATAGATGCCACCTACAGGAAAATGAAAGAGAACTTTGGAGGAGAAAACCACCAGTATGAGTATCAAAAGCTCAGATGGAAAACGAGTCCCACACAAAGAAGAGAAAGCAGACTGGTGGAAGGACTGTATTGAGGATCTATACAACGGAAATGTACGTGAGGGCAATATTATGGAAATGGAAGAGGACATAGATGGAGATGAGACGGGAGATAAGATACTGCGTGAAGAGTAGACACAAGGCGTCAGGTGCAGACAACATTCCATTAGAACTACTAATAGCCTTCGCGAATCAGAGATGACCAAATTCTTCGAGCTGGTGAGCAACCACAAGACTGGTTAGTAGTACGTCTCTACGCAAGTATACTAGGAGCGGTGTTTTTCTTACCTCCATAACTTCTTTTAATAAAATTTTTCCTCCCAATTAGATTCAGTACCTCTTCATTAGTTACGCGATACACCAATCTAATCTTCAACGTTGTTCTGCGGTGTCAAGAATCTAAAGCTTAGATTTTCTTCGTGTCTGTACATTTCGTCGTATATGTTTTACTTCCGTATGAGGTTACACTCAAAACACTTTCAGAAGAGATTCCACAATACTTGAATTGCGCTCTAAATTAACGTATTTCTTTTTTCCAGAAAAAATTATCTTACAACAGCGAGCTTTTCTCTTTACTTCCGTCACGTTAGTTCCTGAGTCAATACTATTCCAAATACCGTAAATTAAAATCAGCACATGAATTGAATTCTAAATATCCATCTCGAACTTTATAACTCAAACCTGCGATAATACACTACTGACCATTAAAATTGCTAAACCACGAATGTGACGTGCTACAGACGCGAAAGTTAACCGACAGGAAGAAGATGCCGTGATATGCAAATGTTTAGCTTTTCAGAGCATTCACACAAGGTTGGCGCCGGTGGCGACACCTACAACGTGCTGACATGAGCAAAGTTTCCAACGGATTTCTCATACACAAACAGCAGTTGACCGGCGTTGCGTGGTGAAACGTTGTTATGATGCCTCGTGTGAGGAGGAGAAATGCGTACCATCATGTTTCCGACTTTGATAAAAGGTCGGATTATAGCCTACGCGATTGAGGTTAGCGTATTGCGACATAGCTGCTCGCGTTGGTCGAGATCCAATGACTGTTATCAGTAGATGGGTTGAGAAATGTCGCTATTATGTAATCAGGAAGACAAGTAACAACATTTCTTGTTGACAAATAAAGCTATTATGTAATTCGGAAGACAAGTAACAACTTTTTTTAATGGCAAATAAGTAAAATAAATATTCAATATAAAAAATTCATTCACATAAAATGATTTGTTGAAAACACAGAAACATTACTGGCAAAAGGCGAAATACCGAGTTCGATTGTCTGTCTGGCTGACAAATTTAATCTTCTAGAAAGTTTGAAAAGTGTGCTGGAGAGTGAAAGATTTATTCTAAGCTCCTGACCATCAATATTGCTACACCAAGAACAATTGCATATGATAAACGGGTATTCATTGGACAAATATATTATACTAGAACTGACATGTGATTACATTTTCACTCAGTTTGGGTGCATAGAACCTGAGAATCAGTACCCAGAACAACCACCTCTGGCCATAATAACGGCCTTCATGCGCCTGGACATTGAGTCAAACAGAGCTTGGATGGCGTGTACAGGTACAGCTGCCCATTCTGCTTCAGCACGATACCAGAGTTCATCAAGAGTAGTGACTGGCGTATTGTGACGAGCCAGTTGCTCGGCCACCATTGACCAGACGTTTTCAGTTGGTGAGAGATCTGGGGAATGTGCTGGCCAGGGCAGCATTCGAACATTTTATGTATCCAGAAAGGCCCGTACAGGACCTGCAACATGCGATCTTGTATTGGCCTCCTGAAATGTAGGCTTTCGCAGGGATAGAATGAAGTGTAGATCCACGGGTCGTAACACATCTGAAATGTAACCTCCACTGCTCAAAGTGCCGTCAACGCGAACAAGAGGTGACCGAGACGTGTAACCAGTGGCACCCCATACCATCATGCTGGGTGAAACGCCAGTATGGCGATGACGAATACACGCTTCCCATATGCGTTCACCGTGATGTCGCCAAACACGGATGCGGCCATCATGATTCTGTAGACAGAACCTGGATTCATCCGGGAAAAAATGACGTTTTGCCATTCATGCACCCAGGTTCGTCGATGAGTACACCGTCGCAGGCGCTCCTGTCTCTGATGCAACGTCAAGGTTAGCCGCAGCCGTGGTCTCCGAGCTGATAGTTCCTAACTGTTGACTCAGGGATCGAGACGTGGCTGCATCATCCGTTACAGCCATGCGGATATGATGCCTCTCATCTCAACTGTTAGTGATACAAGGCCGGTGGGATCCAGCACGGCGTTCCGTATTACCCTCCTGAAACCACCGATTGCATATTCTAACTCATTGGATCTCGACCAACGCTAGCAGCAATGTCGCAGTACGATAAACGGCAATCGCGATAGGTTACAATCCGACCTTCATCAAAGTCGGAAACGTGATGGTTCGCATTTCTCCTCCTTACGCAAGGCATCACAACAACGTTTCACCAGGCAACACCGGTCAACTTCTGTTTGTGTATGAGAAATCGGTTGGAAGCTTTGCTCATGTCAGCACGTTGTAGGTGTCGCCACGGGCGCCAACCTTGTGTGAATGCTCTGAAAAGCTGACCATTTGCATATCACAGCATCTTTTTCCTGTCGGTTAAATGTCGCGTTTGTAGCACGTCATCTTCGTGGTCTAGCAATGTTAATGGCCAGTAGTGTATATGATGAATGCGGAATGTCCGTGCCTAGGTTATTAAGAAAGACTATGCAATGTTCCTTCGGACATGAGCGCGAATCCAAAGGAGCATTACATCGTTTTTCTTAATAACCTAGGCACTGACATTCCATATTTATCCGCCAATACCGGGCCCTCGACTGCCCATAAATATGCCCTTTCTGGACTGGGATCTACGTAATGTACGAGTTCAGGTTGTGACTCATGGAAGACGACATGCGAAAGTTTCGTCTGGCCGGAATTCTTGCATGGATAGACGAGGGAATTAAGGTGACCGCTCACGTAAGGCGTGAAATCCGTGTTTGAGACGCGGTCAGGCACAAATTTATACTGTCGTCATTCCAATACACAGTCGCAGGTGGTTCATATTAGCAACTGTGAATAAATTTCCTGTGTTTTACACATGCTTATCCGTAGGTCGTCTCTCACTTTAATGCGGTTGTCGTGCTTTGACCACTTTGTAAGCTCGATAGACATTTATCATGGATGCTATAGCTGTTCACCTTGTCCTTCAGATGAACGTGAGCATTATATTCCATGGACTCCGATACTGTAGCTAATATTCTGGTCGGTCCGTACTATCACGGAGATTTTATCATTCTTGAACACAAAGCGACAAAAAATGTTGTTCCGTCCATTAAGGAGACGAGGGAGAAAGCGACAATATCTTTAAGAAGCGTAATAATATTTTTCCTGGCTGTAGTTATGCTTATACTCACTTCAGTATTGACTGCCGCAAAGTGCTTGTACGAACGGATCTTAATAAAATCAGTTCCTTTTGACAAGTTCTTCTATTTTGTACTTCGTAGTTAGCGAGGACTGACACTTTATCACTGTTTCAGACCTGATAGATGTCGAGAAAAAGTCGTTTAAATAGTCTGCTGAGATATGAAAATTCTCAGACGGCGCTTTCCTGTACCATACCTTCGAACTTTTTTCTCAACAGGGCTATAGAATTCGACTAGCTATAGTCATTCAAACGGGCTTGTTTATTTTGGTGTTGTTCATGGTTTTGTACGCTAAGGCTCAATCGAGATACAGTGCAAATCAATGTAGTGAAATGGAAGGCAGAGAAGGATTTGTCGTGAGACGAATGTAGGTTAACAAGCTGAGCTCACGCCGCTGTCTGGGCATATAGTTGTTCCAGTGTTCTATTAGTTCATCTCCTCCTTTCCCGTTTCTCTATCAATCTCCTCCTCCTTCACTCTTTGTCCATCTACTCCTCCCCTCTCCATGTGCTCATCTCCCCTCTGTCCATCTCCTTCACTCTCAGTCCATATCCTCCTGTCCTCCCTTACAAATGCTACTCCCTTTTACCTCCTCCTCAACCCCTCTAAATTCATCTGCTTTGCTCCTTTCCTCTCTATGCATCTGCCCATCTCTATCCCTCTCTTTCATTTCTCTTTCTCCTCCTCTCCCCCCAGTCTGCCTGTGTCTTTCTCCTCCCTTTCTCTGTCCATTTTCTCTTTTACTCTATTTCATCGTCCTCCCTCTCTCAGTCCAATGGTTCTGCTTCCCCATCGCAGTCCATCTCCTTCTCCTGCCTTTTTTTGTCCATCCGCTCCTCCTCCTTTTTTCTGTCCATCCCCTCCCCTCTTCCCTCTCTCTTTTATTGTCCCTTTCCCCCTTCCCCTTCCCCCCTCCTCTCGCTGTCCATCTTCTCCTTCCTGTATCTGTGTATCTGTCTGTCCATCGCCTTCTCTCTCTAATTTACCTCACCTAAACAAATTGGACACTTTATAAGATTTGTCGGCCTGGAAAAAGCCTTTGACAATGTAAAATGATCCAAGATGTTCGAAATTATGGGAAAAATAGCGATAAGCTCTAGGGAGAGACGGGTAATATACAATACGTACGAGAGCCAAGAGGGAATAATATGAGTCGACGACCAAGAACGAAGCACTCGGATTAAAAAGGGTGTAAGAGAGGGATGTAGTCTCTCGCCCATACTCTTCAATATGTACATCGAAGAAGCAGTGACGGAAAAAAAGAAAGATTCAGGAGTGGAATTAAAATTCAAAGTGAAATGATATCATTGATACGATTCGCTGAAGACAATGCTATCCTGAGTGAAAGTGAAGGAGAATTACATGATTTCCTGAATGGAATGAACAATCTAATGAATACAGAATATGGACTGAGATTACATCCAAGAAAGACGAAAGTAATGAGAAATAGCAGAAATGGAAACAACGAGAAACTTAACATCAGGATTGATGGTTACAAAGTAGATGAAGTTAACCAGTGACGGACGGAGTAAAGAGAACGTCATAAGCAGACTAGCACTGGCAAAAAGGGCCTTCCTGGCCAAGAGAAGTCTACTAGTATTGAACATGGGTCTTAATTTGAGGAAGGGATTTCTGAGAATGTACGTCTGGAGTACAGCATGGCCTGGTAATGAAACATGGACTGTGGGAAAACCTGAATAGAACAGAATCGAAACATTAGAGATGTGATGCTACAGACGAATGATGAATATTAGTGGACTGATGAGGTAAAGTGTGAGGAAGTTCTGCGCAGAATAACAGAGAAAAGGAATCTGTGAAAAACACTGACACGGAGAAGGGAAAGGATGACGGGACATATTCTAAGACATGAGGGAATGAATTCCATGGTAATAGAGGGAGCTACAGAGTGCAGAAACTGTAGAGGACGACAGAGATTGGAACACATTCAGTAAATAGTTGAGGACGTATGTTGCCAGTGCTACTCTGAAATGAAGATGTTTGCACGGGGAATGTAATTCGTGCGGGCAGCATCAAACCAGTTAGAAGACTGACAACCGAAAAAAAATGGACTTTGCTGACTCTTACACCAAAAGTATTTCTTTACAGATAGTAGGTAGTATGTGAACAAAGGTCGGCTGAAATCGATGCAGGGATTTAGGAGTAGCTTTTTACCCGTGGCTATGTTGCGAACGCACATGTCACATATATGTAAAATATTTCATACATATTTGTACACATAGTTCACCTGTATCGCTCTACAGGCTTGTTTTCATGCAGCTCAATGTTGATGATGTAATTTCTTCTGAACTATGTGTCGTACAGTGATATAATTTTGTAGTTACATCAGCGACATGGGTGCATACTGTCTGTGAAATGTGTTGCGAATAGAGTTGGTAAAACAGAAGTAAATAAATTTAAATGTCGTGTGACTAGCGCCTCTCGTCGAATAGACAGTTCTCCAGGTGTAAGTCATTCTATCTGACCCCAATTCGGCGACTTGCGCGTCGATGGGGATGAGATGATAATGATTAGCACAACACCCAGTGCCTGAGCGGAGAAAGACTCCGACCCAGCCTAGAATCGAACCCGGGCCCTTAAGAATGACATTCTGTCGCGCTGAACAAGTAATAAATGAAAAGGTCATGCCTGATGTGGCAGTTTTTCTCCATGAACAGCGAAAACGTAGCACGCAATAAACTTTTTTTCCTTCATTATTTTGTGGGTGTTGTCAGCAAGAAAATGATCTTTCTAAAGGTTTAAAATTATATGTAAAGGTTGCTCCAAGTCACTAACTGCTCTCATTCTCAAATACTGAATGGATAAAGTCTGGGTGTTCCCTCTTCGTGGACTGCAGTTCTTTTTCATACTATTCCCCCACACCTTTGATGGTTGGGTAGTTCTTACACCCACAACCAGACAGTAAGTGATACATGTACCACGTTTGGATGAAATCGGTCCAGCGGTTTATGAGGAGATTTGGAACACACATGCACACATTATTATAATACGTAAGGATGTCATCAGCAGCCGAAAGTGGTATACCGGAAGTAGCACTCGTTACGAAAGGAAAAGTAGGACAGAGTGTCAGTTACTGTGAACAGTTCAATGATGGGTTTGTTCTCATCAGATTCGACAGCAAACCAACGCCGAAAACGACAGGTCAGGTACATAAGGGGTAGTCAAATGAAAACCGACACTCGCCCCAACGGGACCATGTAATGGTTCCATTGAAAAGTAATCACCACACGCGTTAAGACAATTGCCTCACTGGGAAATCAAGCAATCATTTCCTGTTTCGTAGAACGTGGTCGTACCCACTCTTGCACCCCCTCCGTCCAACTGAAACCGACGTCCACATGCGTCTTTTTTCAATTGACAAAGGTGTGAAAATCACACCGTTAAAGATCCGAGCTGTACGGAGGATGTTGCACTGTTTCCCAGACAAATCACTGAAGCGTAGCCGTGTCCGATTGGCAGTGTGTCGGCGGGCTTTATCGTGCAACTGGGTGATTCCGTCCGACAGCATTCAGACAGCTCGAGGGCAAACGGCAAAGGCAATTATGGAAACATCCTACATCTCGCCAGGAAAAGAAATCGAAAGCTCTTCGCAGAAGTTCCGGTAATGTCGTGATAAGCTCCTTCAACTGCAGTGGGCCTCTGCTCGTAGAGTTCCTCGAGCGTGGAAAAGGAAGGAAAGAATATTAGGTTTTAACGCCCCGCCTACATGAAGATCATTAGACACGGAGCAGAAGTCCGATTGATTAAAGGATGGGGAAGGAAACTGGCTCGCCCTTTGAAAGGAACTATATCCGCATTTGCCTGGAATGTAATGATTGTGGAAGACTGGAATGCATTTGTAGGGGAAGGTATGGAAGAAATTGTTACAGAATACGGGCTTGCCAGGAGAGATGAGTGAGACTGACGGAGTTCTGCAATAAATTTATCATGCTGATAGCGTATATCATTGTTCAAGAATTAGAAGGAGAGGTGATATACTTGGAAAACGCTCTGGGACACGGGGAGATTCCAGCTGGATTATACCATGGTCAGGCAAAGATTCCTAAATCAGGTATTGGAATTTGAGGCGAACCAGGAGCAGATATGGTGTCAGATTACACTCTACTAATGATGAAGAGTAGACTGAAGCTTAAGAGAATGCTACGGAAAAATAAGTGTAGAAGTCAATGGGATATTGACGCAGTGAGGAATATTGGTAAGCGTTTGAAGTTCGCTAAAGATATGGAAACTGTGATAAGGAATACCATGGTAGCAGTTCAGTTGCAGAAGCTGAAAAAAGGTGGACATCTCTAAAAAGGGCAATCACAGATATTAAACAGACAAACATAGGTCCAAGGAAGTTAACTGCGATGACCGATGAAAGAAGGGACTATAGTAGTCTTCCAGGACGTTTCAATTACAGACATGTTAAGGGAAAGACAAGAACACAGGAACTGAAATCATTTAGGACTGGAATATATACGAAATGCGGGGAAGTCAAGGCGGAATGGCTGTAGGAAGAATGTGAAGAATCAGGAAAAGAAGTGAGCGTCGAATGTACTGACTTGGTATACCGGAAAGTGAAAAGAACCTTCGGTAAAATAAAAGGCAAAGGCGGTAACTTTAAGAGTGCAATGAAAGTTCCAGTTTCATACGCAGAGGAGAGAGCGGATAGATAAGAGTGTATAGAAGTACTAGTCTCAGGATCTGCTTGAAGAAAAAGTTGGAGTGGATGTGGAAGAGATTGGAGAACCAATATATGGTTGTAAAAGAGCCTTGGAAGACTTGAGATTAAAATGAGGCAGAAAGGCTAGATAGTATTCCATCGGAATTTCTAAAATCATTGGGGAAGTGCCAACAAAACGACTGTTCATGTCGGTGTGTAGAATGTATGAGTCTGGCGATGTACCACCTGAATTCTGAAAAAATTTCATCTACACCACTTCGAAGAATGCAAGGGCAAAAAGTGCGAGAAGCAGCGCATAATCACCTTACCAGCTCATGCATCCATCTGACAAGAATGATATACAGAAGAAAGGAAAGGAAAATTGCCTATCTGTTTCATGACGATTAACTTGGCTTTAGGAAGGTAAAGGCACCAGAGAGGCAATTCTGACTTGCGACTAATAATGCAAGAAAGACCGAAAAAGAACGAATATACGCACCTGAGATTTGTAGATATAGATAAAGAGTTCAGCACTGTGAAATGGTGCAAGATGTTCGAAATTCTCAGAAAAATAGGAGTAACCTACAGGGAAACACAGGTGATATACGTTCAATATGTATGACAACCAAGAATGCAAGACCAAGAACGAAGCCGTCGGATTAAAAACGGTGTAAATCAGGGGTACAATCATTCACCCTTAGTCTTCAACGGATACATCGAAGAAGAAATCACGGAAATAAAGAAATGTTAAAAGTGAGATTAATATTCAGGGTGGAAGGACACAACATATTCTCGACAATCCATTTTCGTCTTTCCACTGGATAGTTGGAACGAGGACTGAGTGTTCATAAAGCAGACTGATACTTCGAAACGTTTATTAAAACTTAGCATCATAGTGTTACCACAGACTACCGGTACGGAAGCAACAGCATGTTTACCAGTATGTTCCAAAACGCTGTGAAGAAAAAAGGGATTTTTTTGGTGCTCATTCCTCTGTTTCTATTGGTGATAGATAGGTAGGATGAAATCTCTTGGACAGCGCTTGGCTAGGGACCATTCGTATGCATGGAGAAATATGCTGTAAAGTGTCTCCTTTATCATCATAATAGTTATGGGAACCTCATGTTTTGTACTGAAGCACGCGTAAAATTTTTCGCACGTAATATCCGGTCTCAGGTGTAAAATTAGTTTTATGTTATTTTAATTTTACGTAAGTAAACCATCAAAATTTTACTGTCCAATACATTTCTTTTCATGGTAGATAACCAGCTGAAAAATGCTCCTATTGGAGCACAAAAAATGTTTATTAAAACGAGTGTCTGAAAAGCGAGGAACCAGCTGCTGATTCTACCTTTTTCAGCTCCAGTAAAAATTATCCCGAAAATTTTGACATTCGAACATTCTACAGTTTTTTATGCTGGGAGGGAAACAGACATTGGCAGTGGGAAAGAGACGGAAAAGGAATAAATAATGGCAGATAGTAGACAGAGTCTGTGGAATAGAAAGGGCGAAGGAGAGAATGGCAGTGTGAGAGAAAGAGAGGGACACAGTGGAAGTGGAACATAATTGACAGTGAAGATAATGCTAGGAGAAGAATAAAAGAGACAGTAGCAATGGGAGAGGAATAAAGAGACGGAGAAAGTGGACGTGGTTAAGAGCCAATGATAAGTAGAGACAGAGTCTATTAAAGTGACAACTAAGAAGAAAGAGAGTGACAGCGTCGATGGGAAGGAATGGATGAGATAGTGGCAATAAGAGAGAGCAAGAGGGAGACTGGAGACTGTAGCAGTAGGACAGAACGAAGGAGACTGAGGCTGTGACACGGGAGACAGTGACAGAGAGACACAAAGAGATAATGGCAGTGAACTGGTCTGAAGGAGTGAGTGAGTGAGTGAGAGTTGGCAAGTGGGAGTAGATGGGTCTGAGCGCCTTTAGGCGATGGGCTAATGGGTCTGAGCGAATTACAGTTAGGGGAGGTTATGGAAGTGATGGATGACTTGCCTTTTAAAAAGGTTACGAATTATTTCACATTTCAAAATTTTTGGGCAAATTTTAAAGGTGCTGAGGAAGATAGAATGAGGGAGCTACTACCTCAGTTTTCAGTCAGAGTCTTTTAAGTAAACATGAACATATTCGCATCTTACGTATTGCGAAAGGGGCGTTTTTCCACCGGTTAAATTATTAACCATCAGTGTTAAGTAGAGTCTTCTCAATTTTGTATCCATGTAGACGAATTAAGGAAATATTAAATTGAAACAATTCATAAGTTTCTTGAATTCAAAACTACAGCTGATACTTTTCTCATATTTCATAAAATTGCTTCGTAACGATTATTTAAAAACAACAATAATCATCCAAAGAAACTCAGTCGACGTAACAGAGATCTAGTTCCGTAATAAATGAGTTATTAATTAAAATCTTGAATTTAATAACACTATTTACACACCTTGTGCTCAAAGAAGGCAAACATTTTAAGTTATATTACAGTCAAGTAACAGTGAAAGTAATTACAACCTTTCGATAAAATGCCAAAAGCTCAACAATCAGTAACGCAGTTTCTTTGACCGAGTCTCGGCCGACACACTCAAGACATGCCGCTCGACTGCCGTGCCGGTAATGTTAACGGCTGCCATTCACCATACAACAGCAAATAGCGTCGGTTTTATTCTACTGTCAAGATTTACTGGACAGTCAACTCCCATCCAACAATATCACACATCAGGTATTTATTTTGGTAATCTTTAGGTAATCTGAAAACAACCATAATTATTTCCTGGAAAACATCTGATAGTACCAGGAAAGTTCAAAAACTAAATTTCGCCCGAACGGGCCGCGGAAGGCCCAAGGGTACCGTCCGACAGCCGTGTCGTCCTCACAACTGGATGTGGTCAAGCAGCTCCTTAATTGATCCCGAAAGAGCTCATCGCGGACAGCTTGTTAACAGCGCTCGGCAGACCGGACGGCCACCCAGCCAAGTGTTAGCAAAGCCCGGCAGCGCTGAACTTCGGTGATCTGGCGTGAGCCGGTGTCACCACGGCGGGAAGGCCGCCGGCAGGAAATAAAGTCGCAAGACAATTACGGTGGCAGTATTGACCAGGATAACGTCTTTCTTAAGTTAATTTCACTTAGTAAAACACAGCTGTCTCACGTCGCAAATTAAGCAATCACATAACATCTTGAGTTTTACATATAGTTCTACGTGCTTCAGCATACAGCATTTAAAAAAAAAAAAAAAAAAAACTTTGGGTGCACATAACATTCACTTCAGCAAGTTTCTAACTTAACGATGAGGTCACGCCTTTAGCATTTCCATGGTATGTTTGCCAACGTAATACGAACTTTCAGATTAAAGATGCTTGTGCAACACACAAAATACTATACGCCCCATCAGCCCACGAAGGAGTGGACTGTAGCATTCATGTCACTCAAAGGCTATGGCGGAATGAGAAACGATCTGAACTGCCCCACGAGTAACACTGCTACTAACACACTCAGTTCAGCTATACAATCACAGGCAAGAATCAAAGTTGTCTAATTCGTCCACTGCTGGTATACACCGTGATTCGGGCAGCCGGAAGTGCAGAATGCCGCTGAACACGGTAGAAGCATAGGGCGTACGAACACACAAGTTCACGCACCGTATCAGTCCTTCGCTGGTCACTGTATTAGTATGCTAAGAAAGCCCAATAATAAGTTTGTTTGCGTGGACATCTTCTGCAGCAAGCAAGAAGTACTTCTTTTGTAAATAAAACCGTCTTTTTGCTGCAGATTAATTTATTTTTCCCAGACGCATTTCGTCGTTTTATTGCTCTAAGGCACCTTCAGTGGGCTCTATAACGATATAGTTTTGTTGTTTTTAGATTATCAAACAGTTCACGTCGCGTCATTTTACGTAATTCAGTAATTACTTACAGTTTGCTGTGATCTGCGTTTCCTCTCACCGCGCGGGATAGCCGCGCGGTCTAGGCGCCGTGCCACGGGTCGCACGGCTCCCCCCGACAGATGTTCGAGTCCTCCCTCGGGCGTGGGTGTGTGTGTTTTCCTTAGCGTAAGTTAGTTTCAGTTGGATGAAGTAGTGTAAGCCTAGGGACCGAAGACCTCAGCAGTTTGGTCCCCCAGGAACTTGAAACTTCCTGGTAAAATTAGAACAGTGTGCCGGACTGAGACTCGAACTCAGGTCCCGAGTTCAAGTCTCGATCCAGACCCAGTTTTAATCTGCCAGGAAGTTTCATATCAGCGGTGATAACAAGGTAATAGTACACCACAAAAAGAAGGAGAAACATGGTGAACAGTGTGAAAAAGTTCGAAATACAAAACTGTGCTTATGTTTCGAAAATAAAGTGGTAGTACGACTTCCAGACCAGATGAGATGAAACGCAGATCATAGGAAACTGTAAGTAATCACTTAATTACGTAAAATGACGCGACGGAAATTGTTTGATAATCTAAAAATATCAAAACTGTATCGTTATAGATCCCACTGAAGATGTCTCAGAGCAAGGAGAAGGCGAAACGTGTCTGTAAAAATAAATTAAGTTGCAGCAAAAAAAAGGCGGTTTTATTTACAAAGTCCTCGGGCCACAGTTATAAGACATCTCCACGTGCAGATTAGGCCACCAAATCCGCCGGCCAGTGTGACCGAGCGGTTCTAGGCGCTTCAGACTGGAACCGCGCGACGACTACTGTCGCAGTTCGAATACTGCCTCGGGCATGGATGTGTGATATGTCCTTAGGTTAGTTAGGTTTAAGTAAGTTCTAGGGGACTCATGACCTCAGATGTTAAGTCCCATAGTGCTCAGATCCATTTGAACCATTTTGAACCACCAAATCCGGGTCGGCACTGACACGTCCCAAAAACGATTTAGTGCCCTTCACCAAACAAGAAACTCTGAAACACCCAACACTGAGCGCACCCAACGGTTCCCAACCATCTTGTCGACCCAGGACCCGATAGCTCTTTCCCTCCCCGCCCGTCCGGTTTCGGCCATCGATGGCCCCACTGTCAAGTGTCAGAGGGGAGAACACGACAAGTGCCATCATACGATTTCCCAGGAACTTCACTCAGTGGACGAGGTGACAAAATGAGCGAACACGTGTCTCGGCTTATTCGTAGCTAATCGACCGTTTCTAAAAAAAAGACGGACAAAGTTTCCGATGTATTTCCAATTTACTTTATGTGCCTTGTAACGCGCCATCATCTCACACGAAACTGTGCTCAGTGGATGGCGTTGCGGGTTATTTATTTTCCGCCCCCTTTTCGAAATACGATTACTGTTTTTATTTATTTTATTTTGTTTTTATTGTTTTCTTTTATGTAGCTGTGTATGTAGAAAATTGCTACACCAATGTTTCGTATCAAATTAGCGATACAAGGGCATTACATTAACTGTATTTCACAAAATGTGTCATCCATTTATTATATAATTTATGAGTGTATTTTATGTTGAGGGCTTACAGTCTTTTTACATTATAATATTCTGATATTTCATCTCATATCAATTCTTATATTAATTCTTATATATTATTCATATGTTGTTTCTTCAGGAAGAAGATATCGACCATAGGAACATTCGAAATGTAGATTTTCTGAATACCACTAGCATTGCGTGAAGGCAAGTTTGCGAATGTGACATTCTTTCGTATGAAACTCTCTCGGGAAAGAAACGTTGTTGACACTGGTGAAGATTTTGTGCGTTGGGAGTTATTTCGCCATAAACCATGCTTTACGGACCACATTTCAGAAAACTTCCGCTTTCAACTGATTACGAATTAATATACACTACAGAAATTTCATCGAAAACAATTTCAAATTATTTCCTCCTTTTTTTAAAAATTGATTCATCTCTCATACAATTAGTAGGTGAATAAAGACAACGTTATATCAGTATACAATGGCAAACATTGGTGTAGTAATCTTCTACAGACATGGGTAAGCAAATGAAAAACAAAAATAAAAATAATAATCGTGTTTCGCAAACAGGGAGCAAAATTAAGAAGCTTTGACGCTAACCACTCTGCCACCAGTTTATTACACAATATCGAACGGTAAAAGGCACTGGAAAAGTTTGAACGTCTTGTTTTCAGAAACGGCCTAATATCTACGGATAAGCCGAGACACACGTTCGCTTATTTTGATTCTCTTCCACTGAGCGGAGTTGCTGGGAAACCCCGGGTTATGGTTCTCGCCGTGTTCTCGTAAGCCGCAGATGTACCACTAATAGTCACACTGTCGGTTGGACCAGCGACTAAGCAGCTTTAGAAATAATATTCGTTTCAGTCTTCAGACCTCGCTTCGCACGTGGGTACCTCAAATACTGGAAAGATATTAGTGATAAGATTCCCTGATGACATCGCTATCCTCAGTGAGAATGAAGGTAAGTTATAGGACTTATTCAAAGGAATGAAGGTTCTAATGATGATAGGAAACTGGCTCACACTAAACCGAAGAAAGAGGAAAGTACTGAGAAATGACGAAAATGAGAACAGCGAGGAACTTAACATCAGAACTGATGATCACGTGGGAAAAGGAAGAAAGGAATTGTGCTACCTTGAGAGCAAAAATAGCCCATGAAGGACATAAAAAACAAGCTGGCATAAGCAAAATCGTCATTCCTGCTCAAGGACATCTACTAGTGTCAAACAAAGGCCTTAATTTGAGGAATAAATTTCTGAGAATGTACGCCTAGAGCTCAGTACTTTATGGCAGTGAGACTTGGGTTCTGGGAAACCAGAAAAGAAGAGAACAGAAGCGTTTGAGATGTGGTGCTACAGACGAATGGTAAAAATTAGATGGACTGATAAAGTAACGAATGAGGAGGTTCACCGCAGAATCGGCGAAGAAAGGAACATTTGGAAAAAACTGATAGGAAGAAGTGATAGGATGACCGAACATGTGTTAAGACATCAGAAGACGGCACTAACGGGAGCTATACAGAGTAAAAACTTTAGAGGAACACAGAGATTGGAATAGTTTAGAAAAATAACAAAGGACGTAGGGTGCAAGTTCTATTCTGAGACCAAGAGGTTGGCGCAGAAGACAGTTGACTGAAAAAACTACGAATGTCTTACTCGCTAGTACCGTACACCTGTATTAAGTGTACTTTGCGTAGGCTTCCGCAAGGTTTCAGTCCTTACAGAGCTGGAGAAACACAGAGAACGAAAGTCCATGATGATTTGCTGATTCTGACTTCAGTTTTACACGACAGAGGTATTGTAATACACTCGCTACAACACAGGTATGCTATTTTGCAGGTGTGTACATCAGTACTTAATCCCAGATACATCAGCCAAAAATATAAATTACCTTTCTCTGCCCCAGAAGAAAGGATGAAATGTGTTAAATTTCAAGGTCGAAAAACTGTGCTCTCTAGTACAGGAAACCACTTAAAATCTATGGGTGCAACACTGGAGCACAGTCTGTCAGAGAGCTACGAATTCGACTTTCCAGATGCCTTGCTACACAACAGTGTCAAAAACTGAGGAGACGAGGATTGCCTCGGTGGAGTCCTGAGCAAATTTGACGTTGGTTTTGGGAGGTGCCCAGATTCGTTTAGTAAACTGGTCATGGGCTACATCCAAAAAGCGTTGCTTTCAAAACCCACTTTATCCAACTCCAGTTATGCCAGCATATACTAAATAATAGAAATTACTTAACGCAAATGGATATGAAGTTTTCCACGTAAACAATGTTATAGATGGTATCAAAGTTGAATACACCTTTTTTAATGCTTGTTCCGTGTTTCGCCACACCGAGGGGTATTAACGTCGCATTTTTGTTGTTGCCTAGCAGTATTCTCTCTATCATTCTGACTTTTTCCTACCTGAGATTTTTAATTTAGAGATTCAGCCTAACATGGGAGTATGAATATATTATTTTTGCTAATACTTTCTAACTTGATTTCATAACTCTTTGGCTCATATGGACGTAATCATACGAGGACGTAATTTCAGATCGCTGAATCAAAAAGTGGCATTCGTATTCATATTAGCAAATATAAGAAGCTGTACTTTACATATACTATTGAAACCCGTTTAGATACCACAGTAATCCGCTTCAAAATAGTAAATAGATAACTATTAGTGTTTCGAGATTCCATGAGGTTTGTAGATGTATTGTCAAATTTAGTTCTTGGGACTGCAAGAGTTTTTAAACTCTTACAATAATTTATACCAAAACAGTCAAATTTTGAATCTTGCTTCCACTTGAAGAAATATCTGCAGACGCCCGTGGTACTTCAATACGCTGTGTGCACTCGGTGGGGCCACTAGGTGACACCTTATAGAGAAAAGTGTACGTTGGGTGCTGTTTTCACTAAGCTGTAGTTGACAATATGGCAACTTTTCTGACGTACGCGAGAAATTATTAACATTTATAGTTGCATACTTTTCTGTGGAATTTGAAATAGCTTTTGAATAACACCTAAGCGACATGTGTGAAACTTGGCCAAACAGGACACAACAGCCCCGCGAAACACTGTACCGCCATCAGGAGAAGAGGTTCCAGATACCTCGCTCTACTGTATCAAACATGAGCAAAAACAACTCATCTACGGTTTAAGTGTGCTTACTTACGCCCTCTGGAAACATCACAGTGTGCTCTGCTGCTGTAGCGATCACGCAACTTGGGAGTGAAGTTATTCAGACTTTCGCAATGTATACGAAAGCCCAAAAAGTGAACGTGGTTTCCGTTTATGGTGTATATCGCTAAGCTGCTTGAACCGCGGTGGGCTTGCATCCTGAAAGATGTCCTGATCGTTCCAATCCTTTTGAAACTCTTTACAAACATAATTAAAAAATATAAAACATGGGTGCGAAACAGCGACTGTATAAATCTGAAGAGGTTGGAAAATCAACCAACGAGTTTAAATAAAGATTACTAGTCCATGACGTAGGTTTCGGTATTTGTAAAGGAAGTTGGCCTTAGTCTCTACATCTACATCTACATTCATACTCCGCAAGCCACCCAACGGTGTGTGGCGAAGGGCACTTTACGTGCCACTGTCATTACCTCCCTTTTCTGTTCCAATCGCGTATGGTTCGCGGGAAGAACGACTGTCTGAAAGCCTCCGTGCGCGCTCGAATCTCTCTAATTTTAAATTCGTGTTCTCCACGAGAGGTATTAGTAGGGGGAAGCAGTATATTCGATACCTCATCCAGAAACGCACCCTCTCGAAACCTGGACAGCAAGCTACACCGCGATGCAGAGCGCCTCTCTTGCAGAGTCTGCCACTTGAGTTTGCTAAACATCTCCGTAACGCTACCACGGTTACCAAATAACCCTGTGACGAAACGCGCCGCTCTTCTTTGGATCTTCTCTATCTCCTCCGTCAACCCGATCTGGTACGTATCCCACACTGATGAGCAATACTCAAGTATAGGTCGAACAAGTGTTCGGCATAAGGTACACATAACTTACGTAAATATTTTATCTAGTGACGCCTACTACAATTTTATGTTGACAAGAGCCTCTGCCTGTGGGCATTTACTAGTGAACATTCATTCTGAAGTACAATGTACGTAATCTGGCTGCTATCTAAAGCCATGGCTTGTGATAATTCTCGTTTTGTTAATTTTCTTTATGACAAGGGCCGCTCGGCTTCGTCTGTCTAACGTACCATCGTGTGATGCAACAAGGCAGAGCGCCTCTCTTGCAGAGTCTGCCACTTGAGTTTGCTAAACATCTCCGTAACGCTACCACGGTTACCAAATAACCCTGTGACGAAACGCGCCGCTCTTCTTTGGATCTTCTCTATCTCCTCCGTCAACCCGATCTGGTACGTATCCCACACTGATGAGCAATACTCAAGTATAGGTCGAACAAGTGTTCGGCATAAGGTACACATAACTTACGTAAATATTTTATCTAGTGACGCCTACTACAATTTTATGTTGACAAGAGCCTCTGCCTGTGGGCATTTACTAGTGAACATTCATTCTGAAGTACAATGTACGTAATCTGGCTGCTATCTAAAGCCATGGCTTGTGATAATTCTCGTTTTGTTAATTTTCTTTATGACAAGGGCCGCTCGGCTTCGTCTGTCTAACGTACCATCGTGTGATGCAACAAGGACCACTACTTCTGTGGAAGGTATTTTTACAAATATCGAAACCTAGGTCAAGGGCTAATAAACCTTTATCTGCAACTGGTTGGCTGATTTTTCAACCTCTTCGTAATTAAAAAATCAAGACCTAAAAGTGCGAGTGACGAAAAAATCGTTCAAATGGCTCTGAGCACTGTGGGATTTAATTCCTGAGGACATCAGTCCCCTAGAACTTAGAACTACTTAAACCTAACTAAGCTAAGGACATCACACATATCCATGACCGAGGCAGTATTTGAACCTGCGACCGTAGCGGCCGCGCGGTTCCAGACTGTAGCGCCTAGAAACGCTTGGTCACCCCGGCCAGCCAAGTGACGGAATTCGACAGCGAAAAGGTACAGCTTTTGATGGAAGAAATGTAGTTAACATCTTAGCAGTCGCAACTCCCCCCCCCCCCCCCCCCATTTACCCTCCTATCCGACATGTCTTCTAATTCTTTGCAACACGTCACGATTTCCTATCCCGCGTCAACCTCTTAATATTTGAATACACACAAGAAATATCTGATAACGTCGGAAGATGCTGCTGTTCTCACGAGGCAACAAGGTAATCGTCTTTTAAGCTTTTCGAGCGTTATTAATATCTTCAAGTACGGTAACTTCATTTTCGACCAGTACCGTGGATCAGAGATAGACTGCTTGTCTGCCATGTAGAGGTCCTAAATTCAATTCCTTACCGAAGCAAATTTTTAACAAAGGTGCACGTTCTACGAACATTTCCGTAAAGCGTAAAATATATGAAGGTGGAAAAAGTAAATAGCGCTCGGAACAGATTATCACCGGTTCGATTCTCCTTATCGTCGATAATTTTTTGGTTTCTTCTTCGTTAATTTTGAGTATATACGTCATACAAAGTTCATCAAATATACGCAAATGAACATATATATGATTAAATAAAACATTAAATAAATATCACTAAAATATTCAAGAAACTGAAAGGGCGAGTAACGAAATTCACCAGCGAAAAGGAACAGCAACTGATGGGAGAAATGTAGCTAACATTTTAACAGCCATAACTCCCCTGCCTCAACCCAACCCTATATGACTTCCATTCTTTGCGACCCGTCACGATTTCGTATCCTGTGTCAGGCTTTTCATGCCAGAGATCTTTACTAGTCTCGGACATCTGTGATGTATACCTGCAAACTGAGGCGACAAATAGAAATTTGTACCAAAGCTGGGATTCGAACCTAGGTCTCAAGATCACTAAGCAGATTCGCTAATCACTACTCCACGTCGGCACAGTTGCTTTGAACAAGTGCGTGCACTAATGTGACATGCCTTCCTCCTCTATCGAAATGCCGGTACACACCTCATGCACACACACATCACAAATGTTTGAGACTTGAAAAGTTCTTTGGAACCATATAATTTCATTTGATTAAGGCACCTGTGCCTGGTTTTCAGACAGGTTCTCCCGTTTCCTTCGATGCTGTGGTGCTATCCCAAATCAGTTGGAGAGCTTCTGCAATGCTGTTTGAGTTTATAGGGAATACCAAGTGGGGCGAGGTGTCAATGGGAATTTGGATTGAGGAGCGGCGCTTGCTAGGGTAGTCAGTGCAGTGTACCTGCATACTGAACAGGACGCGTGGGTTCGAATCCTGGCCTCGTTACAAATTTGTGTTCATCGCTTCATTCTGCATATACACAACGTATCTAATTGTTATTCTTGCGAAAGCTGGTCGTGTACTTGTTTCTAATTTCGTATTGCATACAAAAATCCAGTTATCTTTGCAAATATAAATTCTTAATTGTCTACCTTTTGTAAAGGATTGTTAATACAAATTTTCTGAACTGACGGATACATTACAAATAATTTTTTTCATCCTTATGTATTTTACGCTTCTTGGAAATTCTCAAGGAATACGCCGGCCGCTGTGGCCTAGTGGTTCTAGGCGCTTCAGTCCGAAACAGCGCGACCGCTACGGTCGCAGGTTCGAATCCAGCCTAGGGCATGGATGTGTGTGATGTCCTTAGGTTAGTTAGGTTTAAGTAGTTCTACGTTCTATGGGACTGATGATCTCAGATGTTAAGTCCCATAGTGCTCAGAGCCATTTTCTCAAGGAATACGCTGCGTATTCCTTGAGAAAATTCACTGCAGCCAGGAACGTAACCCAGACCCCCACGCTGTAGGCGTGTGTTCTACTTCGGAATCACACGGGCTAGCGATAACACAAGTTAGTTTTAGAGTATTAAAAAGGTTCAGAAAACTTCGAAGTCGTTTTTCTCGAGAATATTTGAAAGTTGCATCGAACTGCTTCGGGGGATTTATGTGCCATGTGGCCTCCTTTTTCGGACGGCAGCTAGATCTAACGTTCTGGAATATCTGTTAGATGGATTCCAATAGCTATTCAACTCTAGAATTTTTGCCTTCTACAGTTTCCTCTGTTACCATGGAAGCTGTTCCTTGAGCTCTTAACGCATGTCCTGTCACCTTGTTCCTTCTTCTACTGAATGTTTTCCACCTATTCCTTTCCGTCTCTGCCGAGAACCTCCTGACTTATTACCTTTTCAGTTCAGCATCCTTCTATAACAACACATCTATTCCAGTTTCCTAAACACTCCATACTTCTTTTCCCTACAATGGTGGTATCAGAAACTTCTTTCTCAGATTGAGGCCTACCTTTATAAGCTGACTTATTTCGACGAGGAATGCCGTTTTTGCCTCTGTTCGTCTGCATCATAAAAATATAATTTTATATTAAAAATGAAGAAATTCCTCCAGCTGTATCTAAGGTGTCAATTTTATTTTCGCAACTAGTTTCAATGTTGTAACAATGTCATATTCAGGCACATACATTTGCTGACGTCAACTGTGTGCCGCTGTTACTAGAAGTCCATAGTGAGATACGGATGTGCTCCGTGTGGAAGGTGGGAAGTAACTAACTTCCACACGGAGCACGTCTGTATCTCACCATTGACTTCTAGTATCAGCCGCACGCAGTTGACGTCAACAAGTGCATGGGCCTGAAGATGACGTTGTTACAACGTTGAAACTATTTGCCAAAATAAAATCGACACCTTAAATACAGCTGGAGGAATTTCTTCGTTTTTAATATAAATGTATACCAGATGACGTCCCACTTTCCTCCAATTCAACTATGGATGTGCGAAGAATACGTATATAAAGCTGAGGCATACCATACGTCCGTTTTTAATAATATGCGCACCCACTGTCCCCCGCCAATAGATGCAGGAAAATTGGACAATTCTAGCGCAACAAAGTATAGCGTTGCTACGTACATCGGAATCGTGCGCATTGTGTAGATGGTAATACAGATTGAGATCTGTGTTGCGGAAGAGTATCAAAATGTGGGATTAGAGGCTATGATTGTAATTGTTTTGAAATTTTTTGTAATTTCTTATGAAGTGCAGCTCATGTTCTTAGGTCTCAGAGCAAATAACAATGTTCACCTTCGGAATAATGTAGAAAATTCGTGGCCGTGTAACTGTAATGTCCCTGAAAATAACGCAATCTCTTTTCCCCGATAACTGCAGAACACGTCGCCCCGAAATCGGCCGCGGCGGCGATTTCGTCGGAACAGCGCACTTACGTGCATACGAGCCGGCGAGCACCCCGTGCGGCTGCGTTTTGGAAAGGTAAACCACGGCCTTAATTTTCCCGTGCCGGACGCACAATTATCAGAGACGGGACCGTGAACTTGATAACAAGGCTCGCCGGGGATAATCTCCGCCTTTGTTGTCTGTGTGTGTACTCTCTGTTAAGACGTTAAGTAAATTCCTTAGTAGGGCAATTTCTCTTCCGTGGCCTATGATTGTAATGGCTTCGATAGAAGCGGGCGGTTGAACTTTGACTCCGGAGCGCTCCACGTTTTAACAACTGCTTTTATGGCCACGGCACGTCCCGGCTCTGTTCTGCCGGCCGGCACGCCGCGCCGAGCCGTCGCGATCGCCGCAAACCGCCGCTCCGCAACGCAGCCGTTGCCCTTCCAGGCCGCTCCGAGGAGAAATCACACGGACGCTCTTCACCTCTCGCTTCTGCAGTCGCTGCGCTGCCAGCCTTCCGCGCAGGCGCTTTGGACGAAGTGCGCTGCTATGCAAAACTTGAGGACGAGTTACACTGAAGCGCCTAAGAAACTGGTGTAAGCATGGATTTTCAAATACGAAGATACATAAACAGGCAGAATATGACGCTGCGGTAGGCAACGCCTATACAGGGTGGTCCATTGATAGTGACAGGGCCAAATATCTCACGAAATAAGCACCAAACGAAAAAACTACAAAGAACGAAACTCGTCTAGCTTGAAGGGGGAAACCAGATGGCGCTATGGCTGGCTCGCTAGTTGGCGTTGCCGTACGTCAAACGGATATCAACTGCGTCATTTTAAATAGGAACCCCCATTTTTATTACATATTGCTCTAGTACTTAAAGAAATATGAATGTTCGGAGGCCTTAGAACTTGAATGCACCTCGTACTGTACAACAATGAAAGACTGCAACTACAAAGGAGATTCTCTCTACAATTACGCGCTAGCAATAAACAAAAGCTATACTAATTACACAAACTACAAGAAAAAATCAGAAAATTCCAGTGAGGTATCGTTAGCTAAGGGTCGACATATGAAACGTCCCCTTTGAACAGTTGTACACGACTGTGGTTAAACTGACACACAATATTTTTTAGCGCAACGCAGTCTGACTCTCAGTAATCTCTACAAAAGAATGGCCCTGACTAACATTAAACTATACCTTTCACAAATCACTTACCTCACAAAAATCTTCGTTAGTCAAGCTACTGCAATACAGCGAGCGCCACTACTGCCAGCTAAATAAAAGATTCAAACTACTGAAGGCACTAACTACTGTTAGGCATAGTTAGCAAATGAAAGAGTTTGATAGAGAACAAACAATGTATTTACCTTAATAGTGTTCAAAAGTCATAATATATATAGCAGTTCATGAGATTCAGTCTTACAAATTTATTGTCTCTGATCGACACACGTCCAGATAATCAGCTTTCAAAACGCCGCCATTTCTCTCCCCACATCTACCACTGCTGGCGGCTCACCTCCACCTGCGCAAGGCTACGCGCTGTTAACATCCAGCTGCCCAACACTACAATGGCAGACAACAATGCAAACTTGCCACAGACTGCACACAGCACAGCCAGTGATTTTCATACAGTGCGCTACGTGGCGTCACCAATATAAAAACCTAAACAGCCTACTTACAACATATTCCTGTAGTACGTAAAAAACTATGAATGTTTTAGTTAGACCACTTTTGTCGCTTTGTGATAGATGGCGCTGTACATGGCATCATTTAACATTCCGCCAGTGAGGGCGGTATTTACTTCGTGAACTTCGACCATAGATACGAATAGACGGGCCTTGCTGTGCAAAGCTATAGGGCTGGTGTGGCTCCAATTTAAACCACGTGACTGTTGGCAAAACGTGGCGGGATTTCAAATCAGCGGTCTGCTATCCTATATTTGTATCGTATTTTCCCCACATTTCTCAGTTGACTGCCAAACACTTCCAACAAAAATTACTTTTTTCTTTGCGAAAAACTATGCCAGAGCTACATTTGACCTAGATTTGCTCACAGTACCATATATAAAATCTAACAAATACATCGAACGCCTCTCTGACGGGCAGCGGGACAAAATTACTATAAACTATCAATTAAAGTAAAATGTCGTTAAAATTCTTTTAAACAGTAAGAGTTGGCTCGTGTCAAAACCTTAAACATTGGATTCGCCGCGTTTTGAGCTCTAGTCACTTATAAACGAAAATGGGACATGGGAATTATGTCAACTATAGGTGCCAAAATTGTCGATTTTAGGAGCAGGTCCATTTTACAGTATCAATTATGGGTGCACTTCAAAGGTTCAGTAAAGTTTAAACTATCAGTTTTTAAACAAAGTTACGTGCTACAGTTCTATTCTAATACAATATTTTACTTTTCGCAGTTATTACACACATTCTAACAACATTCAGACTTACAGGCTTTGGAAGCACAGATTTCAGAAGACGAGGCATCGTCTAACGAAAGCCTTCTAGTGTGTGATTTACGGAGCTTAGGCCTCTTAGATCTCATATGCTCCGGGAAATCAAAAAGTGTCGGGATAGCATCACTACTTAGCCGATTCCCTCCAGTCTTATCCCTATAAAAACATCAGGATTAAAATTGACAGACACTGTAAATATAAATTATAAATAAAATTGTAAATAACAACTAACCTATCAAAACTCTTCTCTTCGAAGTGCTTCGAGCAAAGGCGCATATGTGCAGATGGCTTAAAGTTGTACCGTTTCAAGACCTGTATCCAAAGTTGCCTTCGGTTTTCATCCTTAGGGAAACCATGAGTAGGAACGAGAAACAGTTATACTTACTTCTGTAACCGAATTATCACAGATACTTTCCAAAATGTAATATGAGTCTGACTTTACAGGCATCACCTTAAACACTTTAATTTACGTGATACTCTAGTTCAAGTGTAAAAAGCATATAAAACTCACTTCAGCAGATTTCAATAAACGGATCTGCACTATCATAGAAATACTTACACATGAAATGTGATGCCAAAACGCTGAGTACAGCCATAATCGCAACACGAAACAACCATGTTTTGCCAAAATTCACGTGACTTCAGCCCAGAGATGTTGGGGCCACGAAAATAACGTCAGGACCAGTCTATTATATTTATGGTCGAAGCTCGTGATAAATTGCCCATGTTAAAATGGACCGTTTACCAATTGTGAAAAACGTCGATATCGAGTTGATGTATGGCTGTTGTTGTTGTTGTTGTCTTCAGTCCTGAGACTGGTTTGATGTAGCTCTCCATGCTACTCTATCCTGTGCAAGCTTCTTCATCTCCCAGTACCTACTGCAACCTACATCCTTCTGAATCTGCTTAGTGTGTTCATCTCTTGGTCTCCCTCTACGATTTTTACCCTCCACGCTGCCCTCCAATGCTAAATTTGTGATCCCTTGATGCCTCAGAACATGTCCTACCAACCGGTCCCTTCTTCTTGTCAAGTTGTGCCACAAACTCCTCCCCAATTCTATTCAATACCTCCTCATTAGTTTTGTGATCTACCCATGTAATCTTCAGCATTCTTCTGTAGCACCAAATTTCGAAAGCTTCTATTTTCTTCTTGTCCAAACTATTTATCGTCCATGTTGCACTTCCAAACATGGCTACACTCCACACAAATACTTTCAGAAACGACTTCCTGACACTTAGATCTATACTCGATGTTAACAAATTTCTCTTCTCCAGAAACGCTGTCCTTGCCATTGCCAGTCTACATTTTATATCTTCTCTACTTCGACCATCATCAGTTAGTTTGCTACCCAAATAGCAAAACTCCTTTACTACTTTAAGTGTCTCATTCCCAAATCTAATTCCCTCAGCATCACCCGACTTAATTCGTCTACATTCCATTATCCTCATTTTGCTTTTGTTGATGTTCATCTTCTATCCTGCTTTCAAGACACTGTCCATTCCGTTCAACTGCTGTTCCAAGTTCTTTGCTGTAACTGACAGAATAACAATGTCATCGGCGAACCTCAACGTTTTTATTTCTTCTCCATGGATTTTAATACCTACTCCGAATTTTTCTTTTGTTTCCTTTACTGCTTGCTCAATATACAGATTGAATAATGTCGGGGACAGGCTTCAACCCTGTCTCACTCCCTTTCCAACCACTGCTTCCCTTTCATGCCCCTCGACTCTTATAACTGCCATCTGGTTTCTGTACAAATTGTAAATAGCCTTTCGCTCCCTGTATATTACCCCTGCCACCTTCAGAATTTGAAAGAGAGTATTCCAGTCCACATTGTCCAAAGCTTTCTCTAAGTTTACAAATGCTAGAAATGTAGGTTTGCCTTTCCTTAATCTATTTTCTAAGATAAGTCGTAGGGTCAGTATTGCCTCACGTGTTGCAACATTTCTGCGGAATCCAAACGGATCTTCGCCGAGGTCGGCTTCCGCCAGTTTTTCCATTCGCCTGTAAATAATTCGCGTTAGTATTTTGCAGCTGTGACTTATTAAACTGATCGTTAGGTAATTTTCACATCTGTCAACACCAGCCAGACATCCATTATGTTGGAAGCCATTGCCATTCTGTCATGCAGTGAAACATCTTGTAGTAACACCGTTAAACATTACGTAGGAAATCTGCATACATTGCACCATTTAGGTTGCCATCGATAAAATGGGGGCCAATTATCCTTCCTCCCATACTGCCACACCATACATTAACCCGCCAAGGTCTCTAATGTGCCACCTGTCGCAGCCACCCTGGATTTTCCGTTGCACAATAGCGCATTTTATGCCGTTTACGTTACCGCTGGCTATTGTGATAAAAATGCACAACGGACGTGTGCTATGTATGCTGCTCGGTATCCTGGACGACATCATCCAAGTGTCCGGACCGTTCGCCGCATAGTTACGTTATTTAAGGAAACAGGAAATGTTCAGCTTCATGTGAAATGTCATCCACGACCTGCAACAAATGATGATGCCCAAGTAGGTGTATTAGATGCTGTCGCGGCTAATCCGCACATCAGTAGCAGACAAACTGGGCGAGAATAGGGACTCTCAATGGTAAATCAACATCAGTTACACCCATACCATATTTCTAGGCTCCAGGAACAGCATGGCGACGACTTTGAACGTCGTGTACAGTTCTGCCAATGGGCACCAGAGAAATTACGGGACAGTGACAGATTTCTTGCACGCGTTTAATTTAGCGATGAAGCGTCATTCACCAAGAGCGGTAACGTAAACCGGCATGAAATGCTCTATCGGACAACGGAAAATCCACGGTAGCTGCGACAAGTGGAACATTAGAGACCTTGGCTGGTTAATGTATGGTGCGGCCTTATGGGAGGAAGGATAATTGGCCCCCATTTTATCGATGGCAACCTAAATGGTGCAATGTATGCTGATTTCCTACCTAATGTTTTACCGATGTTACTACAAGATGTTTCACTGCATGACAGAATGGCATTGACTTCCAACATGAGATGTCCGGCACATAGCTCGCATACGGTTAGAGTGGTACTGAATAGCACATTTCATGACAGGTGGATTGGCCACCGGATTTAACGTCCCCGGATTTCTTTCTGTGGGGAAAGTTTAAGGATATTTGCTATCGTGATCCACCGACATCGCCTGACAACACGCGTCAACGCATTGTCAATGCATGTGCGAACATTACGGAAGGCGAACTACTCGCTGTTGAGGGGAATGTCGTTATACGTATTGCCAAATGCATTCAGGTTGACGGACATAATTTTGAGCATTTATTGCATTAATGTGGTACTTACAGGTAATCACGCTGTAACAGCATGCGGTCCCAGAAATGATAAGTTCACAAAGGTACATGTATCACATTGGAACAACCGGAATAAAATGTTCAATCGTACCTACGTTCTGTATTTTAATTTAAAAAAACCTACCTGTTACCAACTGTTCGTCTAAAACTGTGAACCATATATTGGTGACTATTACAGCGCCACCTATAACAAAGCGAAAAAAGTGGTCCAACTAAAACATTCATATCTATTTACGTACAACACGAAAATGTAATAAAAATGGGGGTTGAAACTTCTTGGTATATTAAACCTGTGTGCCCGATCGAGACTCGAACTCGGGACCTTTGCCTTTCGCGGGCAAGTGCCCTACCATCTGAGTTACCGCAACACGCGAAAGGCAAAGGTCCCGAGTTCGAGTCTCGGTCGGGCACACAGTTTTAATCTGCCAGAAAGTTTCACATCAGCGCACACTCCGCTGTAGAGTGAAAATCTCATTCTGGAAACATCCCCCAGAATGTGGCTAAGACATTTCTCCGCAATATCTTTCCTTTCAGGAGTGCTTGTACTGCAAGCTTCGCAGGAGAGCTTCTGTAAAGTTTGGAAGGTAGGAGGCGAGGCACTGGCAGAAGTGAATCTGTGAGGACGGCGCGTGAGTCGTGCTTGGGTTGCTCACATTGCTTAACGGCAGCCTAGAAATGATATATTCTATGTTCGTTCTATTCTCTTTACAAATCGGAGCAAATGTTTATTTTCCCTTTCTTTTTTTTAAAAAAAAAAGACCTCAAGAAGACATTTCTTTTCTTATATTGCGTAACGGCAGCCTAGAAATGATATATACTATGTTCATTCTATTCTCACTATAAATCGGAGCAAATGTTTATTTTCCATTGCTTAAAAACAATAACTCAAGAAGACATTTCTTTTCTTTTCTTATATTGCGCAACGGCAGCCTAGAAATGAGCCATGTCTCCGCAGTATCCTTTCTTTCGGGAGTGCTAGTTCTGCAAGGTTCGCAGGAGAGCTTCTGTAAAGTTTGGAAGGTAGTAGACGAGATACTGGCAGAAGTAAAGCTGTGAGACCGGGCGTGAGTCGTGCTTCGGTATCTCAGATTGCGCAACGGGAGCGTAGAAATGATATATACTATGTTCATTCTATTCTCTTTACAAATCGGAGCAAATGTTTATTTTTCCATCCTTAAAAAAAGTCTAGAAGACACATCTTTTCTTTTATTACATTGCGCAACGGCAGCCTAGAAATGATGTATACTATGTTCATTCTATTCTCATTACAAATCGGAGCAAATGTTTATTTTCCCTTCCTTAGAAAAAAAAACTCAAGAACACATTTCTTTTCTTTTCTTATATTGCGCAACGGCAGCCTAGAAATGAGCCATGTCTCCGCAATATCCTCTCTTTCAGGAGTGCTAGTTCTGCAAGGTTCGCAGGAGAGCTTCTGTAAAGTCTGGAAGGTAGGAGACGAGATACTGGCAGAAGTAAAGCTCTGAGACCGGGCGTGGGTCGCGCTTCGGTAGCTCAGATGGTAGAGCACTTGCCCGCGAAAGGCAAAGGTCCCGAGTTCGAGTCTCGGTCGGGCACACAGTTTTCTTCTGCCAGGAAGTTTCATATCAGCGCACACTCCGCTGCAGAGAGAAAATTTCAGTATGGGGGTTGCTATTTAAAAAAACGCAGTTGATATCCGTTTGACCTATGGCAGCGCCATCTAGGCGGCCTACCATAGCGCCAGCTGGTTTCCCCCTTCAAGCTAGACAAGTTTCGTTCTTTGCAGTTTTTTCGTTTGACTCTTATTTCGTGAGATATTTGGCCCGGTCACGTTCAATGGCCCACTCTGTATAAGACAGGGTTAGAACGGTTACTGCTACTACAATGGCCGGTTATCAAGATTTAAGCGAGTCAGAACGGGGTGTTATAGTCTGCGCATGATCGATGGGACACTGCATCTCCGAAGAAGCGATGAAGTGGTGATTTTCCCGTACATTTCCACGAGGGTACTGCGAATATCAGAAATCCGGTAAAACATCAGATGTTCGACATTTCTGCGGCCGGAAAAATATCCTGCAATAATGGGATCAACGATGACTGAAGAGAATCGTTCAAAATGTCAGAAGTGCAACCCTTCCGCAAATTGCTCCAGATATCAATGCTAGCATGCGCTTTGGGAGCCGAAGGCCCACTCATGTACCCTTGATAACTGCATGACACAAAGGTTTAGGCCTCGCCTGGGCCCGTCAACACCGACATTGGACTGTTGATGACTGGAAACATGTTGTCTATTCGGACGAGCCTCGTTTTAAATTGTATCGACCGGATTGATGTGTACGGTTATGGAGACAACCTCACGAATCCATGGACTCTGCACGCCAACAGGGGACTGTTCAAGCTGATGGAGGCTCTGTAATGGTGTGGGGCATGTGCATTTGGAGTGATATGGGACTCCTGATATGTCTACTTACGACTCTGACAGATGACCCGTACGGAAGCATCCTGCCTGATCAACTGCATCCATTCATGTCTATTGTGCATTCCGACGAACTTGGGTAATACCAGCAGGACAATGCGACACCCCACACGTCCAGGATTGCTACAGAGTGGCTCCAGGAGCACTCTTCTGAGTTTATACACTTCCACTGGCCACCGAATTCCCCAGACATGTACATTATTGAGGATATCCGGGAAGCATGGCAACATGCTGTTCAAAAGAGATCTCCACCCCCTAGTATTCTTACTGATTTATGGATAGCTGTGCAGGATTCATGGTGTCAGTTCCCTCCAGCATTACTTCAGACACTAGTCGAGTCCATGCCACGTTGTGTTGCACCACTTCTACGTGCAAGCGGATGCCCTAAATGTGGCTTTTCAGTGGTGGTTCAAATGGCTCTTAGCAGTATGGGACTTAACATCTGAGGTCATCAGTCCCCTAGACTTAGAACTACTTAAACCTAACCAACCTGAGGACAGCACACACATCAATGCCCGAGGCAGGATTCGAACCTGCGATCGTACCAGCAGCGCGGTTCCTGACTGAAGCACCTAGAACCGCACGGTCACAAATATCCTTTTTTCAGTGCAGATTAACTATGATGGCTATTAGCAAAATACGAAGAGGTAGCCAAAAGAAACGAAATTAATTGTTAAATTCTGTAAATTTTCAAATTATTTACAAAACAACCTTGTCCCCTTCAAAATACTCTCCATTACAACTAATACACTTGTCCACCCGGTGCTTCCATTGTTTGAAACCTTTTTTGGAGTGATCTTTAGAAATGGCTGACAGCTCTTCTCTCGTTTTTTTCTTGGCTTGTTCAACGTTCTTAAATACGTATCCTTTCATACTCCTTTTCATGTGTGGAAATAAGAAAAAGTCGCACAGAGCCGGATCAGGTGGGTAAGGTGCGTGGAGCAGCGGAACCGTGCCATTTTTAGCCAAAAAATGTCTAACGGAGAGGGCTCTGTGTGCAGGTGCGTTGTTATGATGAAAGAACCAGTGTCCTCTCTGCACAAATCTTCCGTTAAAATTCGCTGGTCCGAGATCCAAGATAACCCACTAATCTCTGACAATTGATCAATTGTCTGTCGATGGTCTGTGAGCACAAACTCTCGAATTTTTTTATATTCGGGCAGTTTATGGACGTCCAGAACAAGGTTTGTCATAAATCGTCATGTCGCCATTTTTAAATGAAGCAAACCACTCGTACACTTGAGTTTTTCCCATAGCGTCACCTTGGTAAGCTGCATTCAACATTAAAACAATTTCAGCAGCATTTTTACCGCGTACAAAACAAAATTTCACTGTTGCACGTTGTTGACTTGAATTTGGCATCATAAAAAACAGAGCTAGTAAAAACAACCTCTCCGGATGAACGGAATAAGACAGGTCGATAACACAGGCGGGTTGCCGGGTTCGATTCCCGGCGGGGACAGAGTTGTTGGGTTGTTTTTGGGGAAGGAGACCAGACAACGAGGTCATCAGTCTCATCGGATTAGGGAAGGAGGGGGAAGGAAGTCGGCCGTGCCCTTTCAGAGGAACCATCCCGGCATTTGTCTGGAGCGATTTAGTGAAAGCACGGAAAACCTAAATCAGGGTGGCCGGACGCGGGATTGAACCGCCGTCCTCCCGGCGGGGTCAGGGATTTTCTCTGCCTCGTGATGATTGGGTGTTGTGTGATGTCCTTAGGTTAGCTAGGTTTAAGTAGTTCTAAGTTCTAGAGGACTGATGACCATAGATGTTAAGTCCTATAGTGCTCAGAGCCATTTGTACACAGCTCGCGGCAGAAATGCGTACTACACAAACTCCACCCACGGCAATGTTATTCCGTTTTTATTTATTTATTTTGGGGGTGGGGGTGGGGGGGTTGACGGGTCGCGAAATGTGAAAATCAAAAATGTTTTATTTGCAACTAGTAGTTGCTTCTTCCAGATACTTCTCTACACAGTCGCCGGCCGGTTTTAGACGTATGTCGTAGCGTTGTGCCAACTTTCCAATACCGAGGTTGTAGTTGGCAGCTATCTGTGCTTTTCGCCAATACTCTACGCTATTCTACGGCTCGTTGTGTGTGCCAAAATGTTGTCTCCACAGCCATCATATCGTGTGAGCGGAGAGCCATTTACGGACTGTATTGTGGGTGATCCGGCACGTCTCGTGGAAAAGGCTTCATTGCCGCTGTAGAGTACGGCCGAGAATTGTCATGAAGAAGGAAACGCGTGATTGTTATGTAGGCTGCATGACATCAGGCGAAATCGCTGATAACGCCCTCACGCTTGAGAGGGGCAATACTGTTGTAGGCATCTTTAGTGCTCACTGTGCCCTCAGAACTGGAAAGAGCGACGTGACGTGATCGACAGGAATACTAGAGACACTGGCCCACGTATCTGTACATAACTTCATCAGATATTCGCTATGGTTTCGATTCCCCGTCCTGTCTGACTTTACATCTGCAGTAGTCCTTGTAACATAACATACTCTGATGAACAACTCGGTGGAAATGGATAAAATTGTGTTAGCTAGAGGTGCCCCCAGCAGCGCGCTGACAGTTGGACGTCACTACATGGCGTGAGGCCTGCATAACAATAGGGACAAACAGGGCTGGCCCCACAACTTGAGACAGCTGAAGGAACAGGAAAAGACATGTGCGTCAATCAGCGAGCAGTTAGGGTCCACTGCTGTGGTGTTTGTCCATCGCAGCTTGGTCTGGAGCCAACGTCTGGATAACGTCACGCGTAGAAGAACGACTGGAAAACAGGAAGAGGAGCGAAGTGTAAGCAGTGTCGCCCAGGAGTTTGGTATTGCTCACAGTATTGTTCCACATGTATGGAGAGCCTTGCAAAGCACAGACACTGCTGCCCGGAGGAGATGAGATTGCCGACCACGGTCAACTACGACAACAGCAGGTGGCCGCCACATTGTGCAACAGGCAAGGAGGGGGGTGGTGGGGGGAAGGGCATGTCAAACAGAGGGCGCAAGGAACTGATGACCTCAGATGTTAAGTGCCATAGTGCTTAGAGCCATTTTTGAGTACCGTTTGCGATATTGACGAGGACGTAAGGACCGGACCAACGAGCAGTGGGCTCGCGTGCTCTTCTCGGATGAGTGCAGATTCAATGTAAGTAGTGATTCTCGACATACCCTCATATGCAGAGATGTGAGAACGTGTAATGCGCCCGGAACATTGGCGAACATGATGGTTTCGGTGGTCCACGTGTTATGATGTGGGGAAGCTTAATGTTACGTGGGCGTATTGACCTCCAAATCTTTCAACACTCATCAGTCAACATCATTGTGACACGTTGCTCCCCATGTTCGTGCATTCAGGGGAATATTCGGCCCTAACTTCATTTTTATGGATGACAATGCGCGAGCACACAGAACTGCTCAGGTAGAGGAACTCCTGCAACAGGACCACAATGAATCACGGTAATAAATGTATTTACTGTCTTTGAATAAAGGTGTCATTTCTGTTCGTCTCATTGCGTATTTCTTTCAGTTCCCTTCTGTAATATACTTTCAATGTATGGCCCAAGTTCCATCGAGATCTTTTTCTTGGGAGTTACACATCATGTGAAGTTACTTTCGTCCTAAAGTTTTGTACTGTCAAATCACTTGCGTACACTGCTCATTTCTCCCGACCGACAGTGGGCAATGACAGTTCTTCAGAAAAAATTGTGCACTGTTGTACAACTGAGGTTAAAAATAATTTAAAATCAAAGTGACAAGTATTTACTTAGAACTGCACATAGCTCTATGCATACTTGATTTAAATAAGGAATTGTTCAAATGGTTTAAATGGTTCTAAGCACTATGGGACTTAACATCTGAGATCATCAGTCCCTTACACCTAGAAACTACTTAAACCTAATTAACCTATGGACATCACACACGTCCATGCCCGAGGCAGCATTCGAACCTGCGACCGTAGCAGGTGCGAGTTTCCGGATTGAAGCGCCTAGAACCGCTCGGTCACAACGACCGTCCATGAATGTTAAAAGAACAATCAAGTTACAGAATGTTGATAACATGCAGCAACAATAAGTCGCAATTTGCTTCAGGCAGTAGCAGCCGACCAAGACAGACGCAGCAGCAGGGAAGTAACCCCTTTTGCGACATTTATGAGTTCCTAATCAGGAGCGAATTTTATTATATCATCTGAGCGCTTTAATAATTTAGTTTCTTGAGTTACTGCGTATAATTTAATATCTAATAGCCACAGTTCTAGCGTTTTCGTTTGCGTCGGAAAGTAAACCGATTTTGTGACATATTCCAAGTTCCTAATCAGGGGCGAGTTATTTAGTTTCACCTGAGTGCTTCGGTAGTTAGGTTTTTGAATATCTGTGTATTCTTAGACACAGTTCCTGCGTTTTCGTCAGGGTCTACAGTAGAGTTGCGCAGCACGTGCCGATAGTCCGTTTATTAGCATGGTTTAGTTTTCCACAGTCTTTAGTATGGGCAGGGACTGAGATTGTTGTGTGCAGATGCGTGCCGCTCTCAGCTTCAGTCTGTGGTGGCTTCGGTTACACAGCTTGAGGCTACAGTGGATAGGCACCAGTGTTGTGGGCCGGCCGTGAGGATCCAACGGACGTCCAGCACGTCAGAGTCCTCCGATAGGTCATCAGTGGCCAACCCAGTTACTACTCGCAGTGAGATTGGCCTCTCACCTGTGGTCGAGTGGGAGGTCGCTCTAGGGCGAAGCAGGCGGCGAAAGACTTCCCAGGCGGCCGCGCGCAGGGCCTCCCCGATCTGTCTGACAAACAGGTTCCAGGTGCTGTCTGTGGCTGACACTGTCGCTGAGCCAGATGCTGTCGCCTATCCTGTTTCAGAGGAAACCACTCAGCCTGCAAGATCCGGGCAATCACAGAGGGTGGGATTATTGGTAGTTGGGAGCTTTATAGGGCCCCTTAGGGACTCGGCTGACAAAAAGGGAAAGAAAACCAATGTGCACTCCGTGTGCATACCGGATGGAGTCATTCTAGGTGTAGAAAGGGCCCTCCCAGATGCCATGAAGAGCACAGGGTGCAGCCAAATGCAGGTGGCTGTTCACGTCGGTACCAATTATATGTGTCACTTTGTATCAGAAGAGATTCTCCCTGGTTTTGAGCAGCTAACAGAACTGGTAAAGGCTACCAGTATTGCTTGCAAGATGAAAGCAGAGCTGACCATTTGCAGCATAGTCGACAGAGCTGATTTCGGACCTCTGATACAGAGCCGAGTGGAGGGTCCGAATCAGAGGCTGCGACCGTGCAGGCTGCAGATTTCTCGACTTGCGCCAGAGGGTGGTTGTATTTCGGGTTCTGTTGAGTAGGTCAGGTGTCCACTATACGCAAGAGACGACTACACGAGTAGCAGGGGCTGTGTGGCGTGGTCCGGGCGGTTTTTTTGGTGAGAGGGTCTCGGGAAAACACAAGAAGGGCTTCAGTCACAAAGTGTGCAGGCCGAACACAGGAAGAACGTACATACAGGAACCACTGGTATAACAGTTGTAAATTGTCGTAGCTGTGTTGGGAAAGTACCAGAGCTCCAAGAGCTAATAGAAAGCACTGATGCTCAAATAGTTATAGGCACTGAAGGCTGACTAAAGCCGGATATAAGCGCAGCCGAAGTTTTTGCAAAGAACCTGTGTTCCGAAAGGATAGGCTAAACACGGTTGGCGGTGGCGTGTTTGTTGCTGTTAGAAGTAGTTTAACTTGTCGCGAAATTGAAGTAGATACTTCCTGTGAGTTAGTATGGACAGAGGTCATTGTTGGCAACCGAAATAAAATAATAATAGGATCCTTTTACCGACCTCCCAGTACAGATGGTGCAGTTGCTGAAAGGTTCAAAGAAAACTTGAGTTTGCTTTCAAACACGTACTCAACTCATACGATAATATTTGGTGGTGACTTCAATTTACTTTCGATATGTTGGCGAAAATACATGTTTAATTCCAGAGGTGCGCATAAAATATCATCCAAAAATTGTGCTAAACGCATTCTCTGAAAATTATTTCGAGCAGTTAGATCATGGTCCCACGCGAATAGTAAACGGTTGTGGAAACACACATGACCTCTTAGCAACAAATAATACTGAGTTAATAACGAGCATCAAAACCGATACAGGGATTAGTGAACACAGGGTTGTCGTAGCGAGATATTGCAATCCCCAAATCCTCCAAAAATAGGCGATAAGTATACCTATTCAAAAAAGCAGATAAAAATTCACTTGACGGCTTCCTGAGAGACATTCCCCACTCATTCCAAATTAATAATATAAGTGTAGACCAGATGTGGCTTAAATTCAAAGAAAAAGTATCGGCAGCAATTAAGAATTTTATACGAAATATATTAACAAACGACGGAGCTGATGCTCCTTGGTACACAAAGCGGGTTAGAACACTGTTGTAGAAACAACGAAACAAGCATGCGATACTTAAATGCAAAAATTCCCAAAATTGGCGATCTTTTACAGAACCTCAAAATTCAGCGCGGACTTTAGTTCGAGATGCTTACAACAGTTTCCAAACGAAACTTTGTCTCGAAACCTGGCAGAAAATCCAAAGAGATTCTGAGGTGTGGGGTTGATCTGTTATTCTGCGCAACGGATTGATCAGAGATGTACCCGTTACCCTGTGGCTCCTGCAAGATGAAATTTCCACCCCCACACTACTACAGAAGTCAGACAGACGCTCCTAACGTTCTAAAGAGAAATGCCTGAAAAACTTTCAGCAATAAATATCTTCTGGAGTCGTCCGCTGTAAGGATATGACACAAAAATTCACAAAATTTCTTGCGTAACTAGCAGAATACTTGGGTACTGGAGTAGTGCTAGTTAGTGTAAGAAAAACATGAAACTAACGAAAGTTACTATTTATTTTGAAAAAATTCTGAGAAATCACAATGGCACTTTTAGTTATGAATTGAACAAGTTATATCCTCGTTCTTTTCGGAATGTGAAGTTACCTCTCAAGGATAAGATTCGCTAATGAAATTTCTGTACAAAGTTTAAGATGGCTGTTGACTTGGCACATTGGCTGAGAGGCACGCCTACTCAACTTGAATAATTATCCTTACGGTCGAGGCTGTCGTGTGTCAAATGCAGTGAAGTGTATTGTTGTGGAGGAAATATGGGGCTCGCAATAGCTGTAGCGCACAATACCGTAAGCTGCAATGACCGCTGTCTGCGCCGCTCGCTGCTGACAAATAAGACAACTCTCGTTCTATCTGGATTGACCTTCGCCAATCAAACTCTCCTTATGCCTTGACGAAGTCAAGGATTCCTATTCGCCCCTAGTCTAACTATTGGCGTGGTACACCGGTCAGATAACCAGTCCACCATGATGCCACTCAAAATTCGCTCGCAGGCGTTTAACTATAACTCTGTCCGTTCACACCACACAAAAAGTGTGTCGGCCAACAGAGTGAACAATGCTTAATTGCAAGGACTCAATACAGAGTCGCCCTTCGATTCGCTTTCGACAGAGGTGCTCTCCCAGTGAAGTACTGAGGAGAGACTTGTTCCTCGTTCCAAGAGCGACAACGCAACGGCACCTCTCCACGCCAGACCTGAAGGGGTATATCTTTCGGTCTCTTCCATTATTCTTTCAGCTCAAGGCGTCAGAGATATCGTCTGCCAATCAGCATTGCTCTTCTAAAAAGGGAGAATGACGTTTCGTTTAAGGCGACCAATCTGGAAACCTGTAGCATTGGCGTTTTGCGTTTGCTGCCTCCCTGTGAAAATCTCTGAAACTGCGTGCTATGTGTAATGAATGCGTAGGCTGGCCGCTCCCACACAATGTAGCGGAATTTACTTTTGAGCCGAACACGGGATTGTTCCCCCCTTTTCACTTGGGCCTACGCTGTCCACTACACGGGCGGTCATAGGCTGGATCGCCCTCTGAAGGGACCAGTGTCCTGTTGTTGTGCCTTTTTACAGCTTCTGTGACCATCGTGTCTGGAATGTATGTGTGTACGCCAGCCTCGAGTATTTCAACCACAGTGCGCTTAATTGTTAATTGCATATCGTTTACATGAATTCATACAGCACTGACTTTATCTTATCAAGTTTGGGTTCGAATGAAGCGTCTTGATGTGCGGAGTATGATTGTGAGGGCGGAATATATAAGCAATGAAGGTCAGGAGACCACGACGTCTTACAAGATTCTGGTCATATGTGAAGTATGTTAGCGGCAAGAAACAATCAATGCCTTATCTGCGTGATAGAAATGGAGATATTATCAGAGACAGTGCTGCCAAAGCAGAGTTACTACACAGCCTCCTGAAATACCTTCACAAAAGAAGACGAAGTAAATATTCGAGTATCGAATCGAGAACTGCTGCCAACATGAGTAACATAGAAGTAAATATCCTCGGAGTAGTGAAGTATCCTCGGAGTATGCTGATGCATTAGCCCCATACTTAACAATCATATTCAACCGTTCGCTCGACAAAAGATCCGTACCCAAAGACTGGAAAGTTGCACAGGACATACCAATATTCAAGAAAGGTGGTGAGAGTAATCCACTAAATTACAGGCCCATATTGTTAACGTCGATATGTAGCAGGATTTTAGAACATATATTGTGTTCGAACATTATGAATTACCTCTAAGAAAGCTGTCTATCGACACACAGTCAACATGGGTTTAGAAAATATCGTTCCTGTGAAACACAACTAGCTCTTTAGTCGGATGAAGTGTTGAGTGCTATTGACAAGGGATTTCAGATCGATTCCGTATTTGTGGATTTCCGGAAGGCTTTTGATACTGTACCACACAAGCGGCTTGAAGTGAAATTGCGTTTTTATGGAATATTGTCTCAGTTATGTGACTGTGATTTCCTGACAGAGAGGTCACAGTTCGTAGTAATTGACAGAAAGTCATCTAGTAAAACAGAAGTGATTGCTTGTATTTCTGAAGGTAGTGTTATAGGCCCTTTGATGTTCCTTATCCATATAAACGATTTGGGGGACAATCTGAGCAGCCGTCTTCAGTTGTTTGCAGATGACGCTGTCATTTGTCGACTAATAAAGTAATCAGAAGATCAAAACAAACTGCAAAATGATTTAGAAAAGATATCTGAATGGCGCGAAATTTGGCAGTTGACCCTAAATCACGGAAAGTGTGAGGGCATCCACATTAGTGCTAAAAGGAATTCGTTAAACTTCGGTTACACGATAAACCAGTCTACTCTAAAAACCGTATATTCAACTAAATACCTAGGTATTACAATTACGAACAACTTAAATTGGAAGGAAGACATAGAAAATGTTGTGGGGAAAGGCTAACCAAAGACTGCGTTTTATTGGCAGGACACTTAGAAAATGTAACAGATCTACTAAGGAGACTGCCTACACTACGCTTGTCCGTCCTCTTTTAGAATACTGCTGAGCGATGTGGGATCCTTACCAGATAGTACTGACGGAGTACATCGAAAAAGTTCAAAGAAGGACAGCACGTTTTGTATTATAGTGAAATATGGGAGAGAGTGTCACAGAAATGATACAGGAATTGGGCTAGACATCATTAAAAGAAAGGCGTTCTTCGTCGCGACGGAATCTTCTCATGAAATTCCAATCACCAACTGTCTCCTCCGAATGCGAAAATATTTTGTTGACACCGACCTACATAGGTAGAAACGATCACCACGATAAAATAAGGGGAATCAGAGCTCGTACAGAAAGATATAGGTGTTCGTTCTTTCCGCTCACTATACGAGATTGGAATAATAGAGATTTATGAAGGTGGTTCAATGAGCCCTCTGCCAGGCACTTAAATGTGATTTGCAGAGTATCCATGTAGATGCAGATGTTTTAGAGCATTAAAAGCATTTTAACAGTTTTTGTCGCTGATTTCTTCAAGAGGTACCCCTGATGGAAATCCACAAGAAGCGTCTTTGACATATGTAAAGTACCCACTGGTACCTAGTGGTTTATAAGATAGAATGTTAAATTGCTTAATTCAGTAGCAACTAAACTCTCCCAAAATACGACCCTGGACTTGAAATACGATCATTCAATCAGAACATTTGTTCCCTAGCTACATTCACATCTCATTACTAGCTTCTGTCACACTTTCTGCATAGTTTTGCCAAAATTAATGTTATTCATAAGTTTTAAAAAATCTATTCGAAATCTTTTTTTGCGTCCGTATCGGTAAGAAATGGGACTGTCGTGGTTTCAGCTAAATAGTTCCGGCTACTTTTCAAGGTCATCCAGCCATCCAGTTCCAAGTACTTTTCAAGATCATTGTCCAGAGGCGACATGCAGATCATCGTACGAGGTGTGTGAGAAGAGTACTGAGACTCACAACACTACGAGCGATCTGGCAGCGCTTTGCTGTTCTACATTCTGCGTAGACCGGTGTGTTCATCACTTCCAGATGCTCAGACCGAGTTTCAGCTCCGTACAGCCATCACTTGATTTTTGAGAGCGCATCAGCGGAGTTGTGTTTTTCTTGCATGTTACGAAAATGGAACAGCGGAATTTAGGACAGCTTCAGCAATCAGGTTTCGTCATTAACTTGGAGAATCCGCGAATTTGACCCGTGAAAAGTTGAAACAGGCCTATGGGGAACATTCCTTATCAGGAGCATCAAGATTTTCGCTGGCACGGAACATTTTTGGCAGACCGAGAATACACTGAAGATGAATCTCGCTCAGTGAGACATTCAGCTTCAAAATCCGACGAAAACATCAAAAGTGTGCGTGCTCTTGTGGGGTCAGACCGAATTTTGACAATAATGATGATGGATGACCTGTTAAACGCTTTCACTGTACATCAAATTTTGACGGAACTTTTTCACCAGCGAAAGGTTTGTACCAAATTGCTACCGAAAAACGTCATAACTGAGCAGGGTAACCGAAATAACTGACGCGTTGATCTTCTTGAGAAGAATTCCAAAAACCACGAATGGTTCAGTCATGTGATCACAGGTGATGAATTCTAGACTTTTGGTGGAGATGGAGCTGATTAATGTTTAACGTCCCGTGGACAACAAGGTCATTAGAGACGTAGCGCAAGCTATGATTAGAGAACGACGGGGAAGGAAATCAACCGTACCCTTTCAAAGGAAGCATCCCAGCATTTGCCTGAAGCGATTTAGTTAAATTACAGAAAAACCTAGTCTGGATGGCCGAACGCGAGTTTCAACCGTCGTCCTCCCAAATGCGATTACAGTGTGCTAACCACTGCGCCACTTCGCTCGGTCTGGAAGTGTGTGGGACAAAGCGGCAAAGTAAGGAATGACACACTGAGACATCTCCTAGACCGAAAAAAATCTCGAATGATCAAATCAAATATCAGAACAACGATGATTTGCTTTTTTGTCATTGGGGGCCTAGTACGTAAAAAATTTCTTCCTCCAGGACAAGCTGTCAATGAGATGTTTTACAAAGGTGTCCTTGAAAGGTTCAAGAAAAGGGAGAATCAAGTGATATCAGACATTGCAGACAAGTGGGTGCTGCTTCTTGACGAAGGCCCATGTCACCCTGCCACTTACATCACGGAATTTGCGATCTCAGAAGGCACTGTCATTGTTCCATAGCCCCCCTGTTCACCAGACTTGAGTCCTTGTGACTTTTTTCTTTTCCAGAAATTGAAAAATATATTAAAAGGACGACGCCGGCCAGGGTGGCCGAGCGGTTCCAGGCGCTACAGTCTGGAACCGCGCGACCGCTACGGTCGCAGGTTCGAATCCTGCCTCGATCATGGATGTGTGTTATGTCCTTAGGTTAGTTAGGTTTACGTAGTTATAAGTTCTAAGGGACTGATGACCTCAGAAGTTAAGTCCCAATAGTGCTCAGAGCCATTTGCACCATTTTTTCTTAAAAGGACGTCATTCTGGGGCTCTGGAGAACATTCAAAATAATGTGAGCGACATGTTAAAAGGCGTACCAGTCGAAGCCTTTCAGCGATGCTAATAAGACTGCAAACGACTCCACTGGTGTACAGCTGCCAAAGGGAACTACTTTGAAGGGTTCCGTATTCTTGTTTGAAAAAAGTAAAAACTTTGGCAGATAAAAAATCAGTCTTATAACTTTTTCAAACCTGATAAACAGAAGACTTTTTTTAGGATCTTTGGCAGAGTAATGAGTATGATTAGACTCCTTATTAATTTATGCACATACTGAACCGTTGCGCTAGCGATAGCTCGCATCACGCCTCCTGGAACACAATCTTTGGCGTAAAGGTGGCATGCCACTTTTGTTGCGAGTGCCGTTGATGCCATTTGCCAGGGAGAGGCAGTCAGGGAAGTACCACGGGAAGTGAGATCTGCGAAGCATCAGGTCAGCTGTTTCTTCTACCACCGGGGTGACTTCCAAGTTAGTGTGGCTCAGCATCTTCCGCACACGAGGGATGTGCACCGGAAACGGGAGGGACACTTTATTCCTTTGGGCGACCAGGTCTGGAGTTGAGCTGTGGGTCATCATCATCCACACATCTCCTGGCGGCTCCAAGTTTTTCAGCTGTTTGTCACCGCACAGTGTCGTTGTGTACCTGGTAAGGTACTTTTAGTTCGTTGTTTCGGTGCCGAGAGCAAGCGGCATTCGTAAAGGCTGATCTTCATCCCCGCTGTGAGAGTGATTATTGTGAATGGTTCGCTTGCCGCGTGTGTTTGTGCCCTGCTGCTTCTATACTGGACTCCGTTCAGCCTCCTATTGATGTTCAGAGTTCCTGTGTGTGGCCAGGCGATTTGAGAAACGTGTCTGTCGTATCAAAACATAATAGCTTCTATTTGTCAGTTGTCATAGGGTTACAACTCGATGGTGTATTTTGAATTATTGGGGTTTTCTAAATTTCTTTTATGTTCAGTGTCGTTAAATAAGACGGCCAAAACTTTTTTTTTCTTTGTACCTTGTGATCTAAGTCACAGAGTAGCTTTCTTTAGTTATTTGGAGCCCACAGCACTACGCGCCTCACCGGTGCAAGTCTTGTTGCTTGCATTTTGGTGGGTTATTCTTCAAGTCAAGTTTGTGTTTATGTAGGTGAGGTTTTTCAGCCAACTGTTCGCGTCTTCCTTCCACCTACGTTTCCTTCCCGTGTGACGGTTAAGTATCTACCGCTTTCGTCTCATGGTGTGATCTGCAGCTGAATCTCGGCTGCCCGCTGAACTGTTTTACCATCAGCTGTAAGTGTGGGTGGTTCCCTTGACCAGTTACCTCATTATCTATTAGCGACTTTGCACAAATGTTTTGTCTACGGTGCCAGCGTATAATCTGATGATTTAAATTTTATTCGCTGTACTTAAAGCTGACTTCTGTATTCATTAGACTGTCATTGTATGTTGTGCATTGGGGAGTGTTCCCACTGGTTGCTTGGACAAAGAAAGATTGTGGTGAGCAGCGTATTGGGCCTGCCCTAAGTAATTTCGGAGCCGTACGTTTGGACCACATCGCCCGATGCTTGGTGGTTTCATATTAAGCAGCTTTAATTGTTTTTGTTCTTCTTTGGTTCAAATGGCTCTGAGAACTATGTGACTTAACTTCTGAACTACTTAAACGTAACAACTAACCTAAGGACATCAAACAAATCCATGCCCGAGGCAGGATGCGAACCTGCGACCGTAGCGGTCGCGCGGTTCCAGACTGTAGTGCTTTGTTCTCCTTTAATGAATTCCTTTGAAGGTGAACCTAAATTATTTGTCGTGTGTTAGTCAAACATATTCTACAGCCGGCCGGGGTGGCCGAGCGGTTCTAGGCGCTACAGCCTGGAGCCGCGCGACCGCTGCCGTCGCACGTTCGAATCCTGACTTGGGCATGGATGTGTGTAATGTCTTAGGTTAGTTAGGTTTATGTAGTTCTAAGTTCTAGGGGACTGATGACCTCAGCAGTTAAGTCTCATAGTGCTCAGAGCCATTTGAACCATATTCTACAGATGTTTGTGGCCTACTTACTTGAAGACTGTTTTCTTAGAACCTTTGAAGAGATTGTTACGTAACTATAATTGGTGAAATATTATCTTGCTTTCTTATTAACATTTGCTACAAATATTTCAATAATAGCACAAGATTTGTATATTTTGGGAAATAGGGTAACATTTGTTGTAAATTTGTATTTTAGTGCTTCTTGTCCCAATGAATGGGTTTTGAAGAGTTGAGAGGAAGTATCTGAATTAACGCTACATACTTTTGTTATTTGATCTCACTGAAATATTTGATAACATTGTTGATCATTTACCAGTAATTGTTGTTAAATAAGTTTTGAACAGTTTCGTCTCAATATATCAAGGTCCTACCGGTCTAATTGCTAAAGATATTTTGCTGAGAAGTGTTTAAAAAAATCCTGATACGAATGATGTGCAACCCTTATCTGGCCCAGTTCTTCCACTCCCAGGCAACTTTAAACCAGTAGTTCGTAGCACATACATTTAGAAAAAGGAAATAATACTGCCTGTCTGATGGCCTGATGTAGTTTTAATACTATCCAGCTTCACGTGTAACTTATAATTTAAATCTACGTCTGCATCATGCAGCTGTAGATCGTCTAATTCCTTCACCAGTTGTCTTTCTCCAGCCATTTTGCACCCATGAGTATGTGGAATGTCATAACAATGGACTGTCGTATGCACGAAATAAAAGGCAAAATAAAATATGCCTATATGCACTTGGGTAGGAGAACTGCAAGAAGGAATTCACGTAATTGTTAAGGAGGTACAACATATGGCTTATAGGGAAAAATTATATGTGGAATAGAAGATGGGAATACACCTTCTTTGTATTTACCAAATTGCTGGTTGTTAGCTGTAACAACGACATGGCTCTTTTCTTAACTATTGGTACTCCGCAGGGCAGTATCCCTGACAGACACTAAATATTCTTCCAAGTTCTACCCTGGCAGTTCCCAGAAGCCTAGCAGCCTGTGTCAATGACCAGTGGTCAGCCAGCTAGTGGGAAATGCTGAGTTGCGGTTTACGGACAGACTATAAATTTGGAAATTTGTGGTAAGGTCTTATGGGACCAGACTGCTGTGGTCATCGGTCCCTAAGCTTACACACTGCTTAATCTAACTTAAACTAACTTACGCTAAGGACGACACTCACACACCAATGCCCGATCGAGGACTCGAACCTCCGACGGGGGGAGCCGCGCAGATCGTGACAAGACGCCATAGATCGCACGGCTACCCCGCGCTGCGACAGCGTTTCCTATCCAGTTCTCTTACTCCAGTCAGCTATTATTTATATAGTGGACTTATATTCAGTTTATTGAAGACTTATTTGTTGGTTTTAAGTGAGCTACTATGCAGAAAAGCTCAACAAGTGGTTGTCTCGGTCCCAGGTGTAAAATGCTGTCACTATTTATTAGACAATTGCGATTTTCTTATCTCCACTATAACTGGCTGAAATATTTAACACAGTATGAGGCGTATCACATGAATCACCCCATCCTCTGCTCTCCTAAAACCTGAAGAGACCCAGAGGTTTAAACTGCATCCTTCTACAACAGAAGTAGATCATATAGGTGCTAAAGAACTTCATGTGTTTCAACGTAAGTCAGGCAATGCTTTGTAACAAATTACTTTTCTAATGAATGTGATCAGTCACTCCCATCATACATACACGTGTCGTGGAATATACACTGTGGCTCCACGGAACGCAGCAAACTCTGTAAGTGCCAGAAATTCCGGAATGAAAAACATTTATACAACCTACCGTTATTAATGGCGAGAGAGGTGCGGTAACTTTCTGGTCATTCATTAATTCACAACCAAGTGATTGTATCACAGTTAGGGAGTTTTACAACACGCTGTCAACGACATACAGCACCAATCTGCCACACTTACCAAGCCATTCCCTTTTACCCTCTCACTAGAAAGGACACTGAGAACATCACAGAATGAAGTGGTTCTGAGCACTATCGGACTTAACATCTGAGGTCATCAGTACCCCAGAACTTAGAACTACTTAAACCTAACTAATCTAAGGACATCACACACATCAATGCCCAAGGCAGAATTCTAACGTGCGACCATAGCAGCAGCGCGGTTTCAGACTGAAGCGCCTAGAACCGCTCGGCCACTGCATCCAGCTGACAACATCACGCTCTCACATTAAACACTTCTCAGCCATTGCTTACAGGAACGTATTGTACTTGAAAACTCACTTAACATTTTGTGAAAAATAAACATCCCCAGGTGCGACCACGCACTGAGCCGCAAGTGATTAGTTAGGCGCGCTGTTGAGGGTCGGTATTGCTTTGTAAAGCACCGTGACGTTGCTTCTTGTGACACAGTGGGATACGTTCCCGAATCACTTGCTCGCACTATAAAGGAGGGATGTGAATGAACCTACCCCAAGTACTTCGCCCCTCGGTCTTGTTACGCCCCGGGACACAATTTATGCCTTAATACGGCTCTACTGCGCTTGGGCGCGGCGCACACGTTTAAAATTTGTTTTTATCTCATTTCATTTAAAGATAAACTTTAATTTTATATCGTTAAAATAGTATTTTCAATAATCTTTGATTTTTATATTCCTAGAACGGGGCAATTATTAGCCCTCAAGAAAAAAGTGAACAGAACCTTTTCGTAGGAAATTTAATGTAATTTTGTACTGGGAAACACTTTCGTTAGAAACGGCGATTTTCGATTTATGCGAGAAACTCATTAAAAGTGACTTTTAAAGACCCCTATGCCCTAACGTTCATACTCCATAAGTCAAGGTTGTAGTGTGGTGTTCATGACACTTCGCACTAGCAATGTGCAAAAATTTTGCTATTACACGATTGTTTAGCCGGCCGGAGTGGCCGAGCGGTTCTAGGTGCTGCAGTCTGGAGCCGCTCGACAGCTACGTTGGCAGGTTCGAATCCTGCTCGGGCATGGATGTGTGTGATGTCCTTAGGTTAGTTAGGTTTAAGTAGTTCTAAGTTCTAGGGGACTGATGACCTCAGAAGTTAAATCCCATAGTGCTCAGAGCCAACATTCTAAAACAGGACACATTGTGTTTTTTTCTGGTGGGAAGTGTTGGGTCATCTGTCTTACCGTCTATATCTGTCACCTTATAACTGTCAAGCGTCTGGCATCTTAAAAAAAGGCCCTGAAATGTCAGCGTTTGATGTTTCCACTTCGTTCGGCGTACTTAAGTTTGGCCCTCACTACGTGTACCCAATTATTGGACAAGGCATCAATTCCGAAGCATGTTAACCAAAAGGATAAGAGAACGATACAACTAGTAATCAAAATAGTTCTATTGTTTGAATATTATTTATATTTCAGGGAAATACTAATAAAATAATGAAGGATTACTTTGTCACTCCAAAAGCGTACAACGTGTCTTTCTAATTGGTAATACATCTTTCCTACCAAAAAGTGCATCAAGAAGGCGAAAGCTGCGGGTTTAAAATTCTCGAAGCCAACTTACCTTCTGTAACAGGAAAACAAATTGTTAATGTAATAGAAACTCTTGGTGGACCGTAATGAACAATAGTTATCATCAAACTAATGGGTGAACCGAAGGCATAGAATTATGTCTCTTTTTATTCCTATCAAAGGCATGAGTGCAAAGCCTCATGGTTACTAAATACTATCACCATTTAATTGAACATAAAAGGAACGAAATAGAAATAAGAATATGAGATTTTCCATTAATTTTTGGTTATTAGTTCCCAAGCATTTTTACACAGCGCAATAAGCTTAACATCACATGAACCACGCATCACACACTCTACTAACGTACAAAGAACTATTCTTCTCGATAGTTGTGAATTAAACAACAACGAAAACGTCTTTGGTGAGCAGCCTTGCTCTAGAACACTTTGTCCTCCTTCAGAACTTGCGAGTCACACAGCCTTCAATTTTCATTCGCCGAGGTTGCTCTCACTTCAAACAGCTTAGACGAGATAACCCAGAATATCACAGGCAGCAGTGAGTATGGAGAAAATCCAAAAGCTGGAGCAGATATGATAGCAAAGATTGCTCGCTACTAGCAGACACATAAAAACAGTAGAATATATGAAAGTTGACAATGCGCAACAGACAAATTTGAAGCTGAACTAAAGTAAGGTAACAGCAGATCAGGGTGTGAATCGTTCAGTGAATTCGAAAGTAAAATTCTACCGAACATCTCGTCGAAAAGTCCTAAGACATCATCTATCCTATTGATCATACGACCACTGAAATGGAAGATGACACGGAGAAATCTGAAATACTGAAACTAATCCACCAAATGAATGAAGATCGATTTACAGTACTTTTCGGTCACTGTACGGCCGCCGAAACGATACCCGCTGAGATAAGCAATTGTAGAATAGCAAATCAGCTAAAACTGCTCAACAGAAAAAGGCAAACTAACCTGTAATACTTGTGCTACTTTATATAGATAATCGATAACACTTGCTCGCCTACAGAGGCAGTTTGTAGCGGATCGTCAGAACAATGACTGGTCCCAGGCGTTGGAAAAAAAAGCTGGAAGTCAATCCTGTTTTCATTGATTGGCGGACTTACATCCGGAACTACTTTCCTATGTAACTAATATCAATCTGTTGTACAATTATGGTAAAAAATTATGACTTTTGGACACCTAGGAATTCACCTGCAGGAACCAAAGGGATTCCTTAAAAAGTGGTCACAGTAAATACTAACCTTATTAAAAACGTTGTGACATCAGTTTCAATGAGCACGACTCCTGGCGTATCTCAGTCTTTCATTGTGACTGATGTTTCCATTACTACCAGAGGTTGTCAGATGCTAGAAGTTCTATAACTTCCGTAAGGAGGATGAAGACTAATGATGGGACACCTATTCCACGGCATTACTCACCACTTGATTGTTAAGTTAAACTCTTGTAACAATGCAACACATTTATAACCACTGAAATATAAATATTTCTTTCCTTTCTCACATGTGTAATAATGTTTATTTGTCATTATCACTGATCAAGTGTAATATTGTACAAGTATTGCGAAATAATGTTATGTATTCTTTGTAACTAAAGCATTTTATGAAAAACGAAAACTGTTCTTAAAAACGATATGCTAGCCACGCTTAGTAATATACAAATCACAACATAGTCTAAGTGCTGGCACACAGTGAAATTATTGCCGTTGTAGAAAACAATGTTTGGAGACGATGAGTAGCAGCAGACCTTCAAACGAAGTAGCGGATCACAGAAGGAAGTGTAGCAATCACTTGGCCCACGAACTTCAGCAATAGAAAGCGAGCTACGAAATAGTGGAATAGTGGAACATGATGGCCGCCGATCTACTACTGCACGTCTGCAGAACAATGATGATTTGCCTTTTTGTCAATGGCGGCCTAGTGCGTAAAGAATTTATTCCTTACAAATTGTAAGACAAAAGCAATAGACTTTTATCTGTGTAAAAGGCATGTTAGTGTTTTGCACAATATGAACAATATCAAGTCCTATTGGCCTGCATTCCATAAATTATGATTTTGACATTTAAGTAAAACAATAAATGTTGCCAGGAAGTAAATTTAAAATATTTCTGAATGAGAAAGTTCGGATTGTTTCTAGGTAATGAAACTCGTCAAACCAAATTTGAATAACTGCAATAGATGGAATTTTGAAGTTAGTATTTGTAAGAACTACTGGAGAGATAAACTGCCACATTTCCGTAGTCTCTTTTTTTACTTAACCATCTTTATTAATTCTGTGTACTTACTGTGATTGTTTGTATCGATGTATCCGCTATCGTTTTCCAGCTCCGCTACAGCGCTTTATTGTTTATTTCAAGTTATTAATATTTCAATGAAAGAATGTTGTTAATGAGTTTTGAGTATTTGAAAAGTTATGGGAGTAAGAGTTACGGTGAGATCACGGTGTGTTATTCTAACCATCTCGTGTGCTGCAGTTATTCATTCATTTATTGTTCTAGTGCCCATTCAGTAACTGCAAATTTCATTATTCTAAGTTTTGACTTAACTAAACGTTTTGATCCTTACGCACAAAAATTTTCTTCTGCAAGGGTAGTAAATAAATTTTACGTGAATGTAATTCTGTCCGTAAATAATCGGCTCCAAGACACAGTCTACGCTTTAGCACTGACGACTGTGAACCTTCATTATTTTATTAGTATTGCCCTGAAATTCAAATAATATTCAACCAATCGAACGACTGTGGTGATTAGTTGTATCTTTCCATATCCTTTTGGTTAACATACTTCATAACTGACACACTGCCGAGTTACTGGGTATACGAAGTCAGAACAAGATAAGTGAGGCAGAACGAAGTGGGAAAATCACATTCTGACACTTCAGGCCTGCCTTTAAGGGGTGCTGCTTTGAGGAGTCAAACATGTGACAATTGTAAGGTGACAGGTGTAGACTGTAAGACAGGTGACGCAACACATTCCACTGTAAAAATGGAGTGTGTCCTCTTTTACAATGGTAGTGTCCAGCCGTGTGTTATCGAGAAGAAAAATCATATGTTGTTATAATCTGCCTCACCGAATGAAGTTCAGTCAACGAAAGAAAATTGGGGAAACATCGTGTACTAGCAAATTGAACCTACAATATTGTACACGTCTTGTCTACTAGGTGTAGTGCAAATGATGCTTATGGAATGCAAGATTAGATTAAGTGAGGAAAAATTTGCTCAGTTAACGGTAGTAAGTGATTCCAGATCTGAAAGAATATTCGTTGCGTCAAATACGTGCGTCTGTATCGAATTATACCGGAAGGGCAAACAGATTCTGTAATAATACAAAGTGTTTAAAAACGAACATACCGGTTTTAAGGCTTTGTAGCATTTATTAAGTTCAACTTAAAATTGTAAATAATACATCAAATGAAAAAGCAACTCAGTTTTGTTTGCATACCTGTGCGCAGTGGGAGGAATATGAAATGAAAAAGAGTGACTGAAAAACGTGTTGAACCAGTGCGGGACTTTCACGTTTAGCCCCAAGAAATATCTCCTCTGAATGGTTATGGGCCTTTCTTTTTCGGTGAGTCAACTGTAACTGAAGTTTCTTATCTTGATGCGCTACAGCTATGGCACGTGCCTCAATGGGAAGAAACTGAAGCCGGCCGCTGTGGACAAGCGGTTCTAGGCGCTTCAGTCTGGAACCGCGCGACCGCTACTGTCGCAGGTTCGAATCCTGCCTCGGGCATGGATGTATGTGTTGTCCTTAGGTTAGTTAGGTTTAATTAGTTTTAATTTCTAGGGGACTGATAACCTCAGATGTTAAGGCCCATAGTGCTCAGAGCCATTCGAACCATATGAAGACGCTGAAAAACACATCTTTATTTGGGAGCAGTATGGTGCGTCACATCACTGTTATAACACAGTACGCGACAGGTTAAATGACGCTGTATCCGACCGGTGGATTGGGTGCAAGGGGTCGGTTGTCACAGCATTCTATGCATAACCTCCACGTTCACGCACTATCTGACGCGATCATGTGTATGTGCCTCGGATACCAGCTGATGTCCGACTTTAGAAAGAGTGTTATTGCAACAATTACTCCTGACACATTGATCAAGGTTTCGGAACAACTCGCCTATCGACTGGCTGTGTGATCAGTGATCACACTGAATAATTGTAAGAAAAACTGTTTGTGTTTCTCTTTAATTTGGTGTATTATTTACAATTGCCAGATGAATGTAATATGTGCTACGAAGTCTTAAAACTCGCATATTCATTTTGACACACCTGGTATATTTGGGCTTTACTCATTTAGCAAAGAAGGCATCTTTAGTAAGGACACATTTATGTGGAACTCATTAGCACTACACAAAATATACCCCACTGGCCATTAAAATTGCTACACCAAGAAGAAATGCAGATGATAAACGGCTATTCCTTGAACAAATATACACTCCTGGAAATGGAAAAAAGAACACATTGACACCGGTGTGTCAGACCCACCATACTTGCTTCGGCACAGCGAAAGGGCTGTACAAGCAATGATCACACGCACGGCACAGCGGACACACCAGGAACCGCGGTGTTGGCCGTCGAATGGCGCTAGCTGCGCAGCATTTGTGCACCGCCGCCGTCAGTGTCAGCCACTTTGGCGTGGCCTACGGAGCTCCATCGCAGTCTTTAACACTGGTAGCATGCCGCGACAGCGTTGACGTGAACCGTATGTGCAGTTGACGGACTTTGAGCGAGGGCGTATAGTGGGCATGCGGGAGGACGGGTGGACGTACCGCCGAATTCCTCAACACATGGGGCGTCAGGTCTCCACAGTACATCGATGTTGTCGCCAGTGGTCGGCGGAAGGTGCACGTGCCCGTCGACCTGGGACCGGACCGCAGCGACGCACGGATGCACGCCAAGACCGTAGGATCTTACGCAGTGCCGTAGGGGACCGCACCGCCACTTCCCAGTAAATTAGGGACACTGTTGCTCCTGGGGTATCGGCGAGGACCATTCGCAACCGTCTCCATGAAGCTGGGCTACGGTCCCGCACACCGTTAGGCCGTCTTCCGCTCACGCCCCAACATCGTGCAGCCCGCCTCCAGTGGTGTCGCGACAGGCGTGAATGGAGGGACGAATGGAGACGTGTCGTCTTCAGCGATGAGAGTCGCTTCTGTCTTGGTGCCAATGATGGTCGTATGCGTGTTTGGCGCCGTGCCAGTGGTGTTATTTCTATAGCGTTTTGAAAGTTAAACTTTAATGATAATAACCCTGTATATAGTACGTATATTGTTTCGTGTATTTTATGTTATACTGTGGCTTGGTAATTTTGCTTTTTTTTTGTGTCTTCTGATAATAGTTACTGGTGAAAATACTAAAACATTGTAATGTATTTAAATAGGTTTACTATCTCGATTCAATATTGGTTTCGTGTATCCATATGATTTCCACCAGCTATCAGGAATATTTATACTATATTGCCCCAAGAAAATGTTTGAAATAATTTCGAAGCTCATCCTTATCGTATCTGCGGAAGTTTCTGTGTCCAGCAGCGTTAAGTCAACAGGGTTACGACCCTACATCTTCCTGCTTTCGTTTTCACCGTCCTGCCTTAATAGAGTAGACTCCTGTCTTTTCTCAAACGTGAGTGTTTCTTAGGTTCGGGTGACAGGGTTTGGGAAGCAGGGAAATAGTCCGCTGGCCCAAGTAAGGGGGCCTCTTGACCCAACTATGTAGTTAAAATTCTCTTATTACAAAAAGTAAGGCATCGAAAAATTACTGGAATGACAAACACTATGAGCGTTTTACAACTTCTGACTTTGTTCAGAAATCGGTATCAACTGCTGATTGTACTTGCTCTACAGGAATTGTACTCACGAACGTGTCAAGTCTTCACATTGGGGCGGTGATTAAGTAGATAAAATGTAACTGTCAGTACTAATTGGGCCCACACGCACGACATGACCCGCAGAAGTACCCAGCTAAACGACTAGGATTGCATCAGCTGTGCTGCAACTACTGCAGATAAACTCTGCTTACGCCTGCCTGGATACTTTCTGCAGCTGCCTCTGCTGACAGAATTACTAACTTCCTAATCCGACTCTCGGAGTGTCTTGATTCCGAGTTCTCCCCGTCGCCCCCGTCAGTCCCTGACATTGCGTGCTGTTGAAGGGCCGCCACCGTCACAACGGCTCCAAATGTGCACAGATCACATCTTGGTCGTGCTATAGGCTCTTCATGACGTAGGTGTCCCTTCCAAAGACTCGCTCCTTTTATTCGTTTCTTATCCTCGCTCTTTTTCTGTAGTTACATCATTCCTGTTTTTACAGCATATTGTGTTATCGTCTCTGCCCTGGCGCTTCTCGTCAGTATTGTCGGCCACGCGTTTAGGACCATCTGACATTTAATGTAGCCGTTCCCCAAGAGCCAATGAAAGTTCGTTTTACATCCGCCCACTTCGCGGTCGTCGGCTTATAGGAAATAGAACAGGCACCAGTGCTACGTAGTATCCATGGGCAAGGATTCTGTACAATGTTGACCACGTTCTTACGCTCCCTTACACTGACTCAATGGTGTGTTTCCTTACACCTGGTTATGAATCTCTTGGCTAACACTATTTCGTGCACGTTCTGCGGTGGTATTGGGTGCAGCAGATTTTTTTGTATGCAATTCATCTGGTCACTTTCACCTCAAACATAAATTTGTTTTACTTACATTAGTCTAATAGTGATAGCTCTGTTGCTAATTCAAGTTATTAGTTCGTAATGTCGACAAAGAAGGTTCTTAAGTCTAATTTAGTTCTGCTGTTTTTTGTTATCATTAATTTTGGCTTTGCTCTCACTAAATTTTGCTGTGTTCATTGTGGGTTCATTAAGAAATCTTTTAATTATTAGTATACCTTCTTCTTTTGCACTATTAATAAAACTGTAAAATTGTCGCATGTGCTGTTAGTCTGTTTGAACAAGCTAATCTCCGAAACTACTGGACGAATATTCGTGTTATTTTCACAGGTAACTTAAGCGTAATTTGGTGCGACCCACAGGATTTATTTCATCAAAATAAAATCACGGGAGAAAAAGATAACGCAATTGGAAATTTTAAGAGTTAGGAGACTGGTCAGATAAGTGGTTAGGATGTTTGCCTTAGTGACGGTGTATTACCCCAAAGAACCAATGGAATGCCCTGTAGTTTCGTACTGCACCACAGAACCAATAAATGGCATTGTTAGACTTTTATTTAATTTTCGGTGTTTTACATCAGCGACCAAATTTACTGCTGCAATCTTATGTTTACGAGAACAAACTAACATTGAATTTACTTGCCCACGATATACGAATTTACTGATTTCGCTTTTTCTATCAAAAACTTAATGAAATTGCTTCTTTCGACATGTTTCATTTGTATTTACTTCTTGACTAGAAAAAGCGAATTTAGTGACAAATGATCCCGTAAGGGTTGTTTTTTGACCGACTGAACTATGGAACCCTCAAAAGCGACGGTATGCAAATGCTCTTCACTAATCTTCCTTGCGAAACACGGGCGTATAGCTATACTATCACATGCACTGACTTTCACTCTTAAGTTTGTGCATTGTTTATGATGAATTAATTAAGCTTTTATTTACAGTTATATGTATGATAGGCACTGCGCTATCACTTGCAAAAATTGTTCTGTTCATTATGCATGTATTAAGGACGCTTTTATAACAGTTGCTCTTTGAATCATAGGCGTACGTTTTCCTCGCACTACAGGTTTTGCTCTATTCATTGCTAAATCATTTGACAAACTTTCTTTTGAGGTGTAATGATTACCGTAATTTCCTTGTTTGGAAATGCTTTTCTGTGCTGACGTCAATAAATTGTGTATTCTGCTAAGAAACGTATACTCCCACACAACCCCCTGTCACTTCCACTTCTTAACCTATGCCGCTGTTTAATTTGCCGTACCACTTACAAGTCGTGCTGAAACATGTTTGGGCAACAAAACAAGAGAGCCGGCCGGAGTGGCCGTGTGGTTCTAGGCGCTACAGCGTGGAACCGCGTGACCGCTACTGTCGCAGGTTCGAATCCAGCCTCGGGCATGGATGTGTGTGATGTCCTTAGGTTAGTTAGGTTTAAGTAGTTCTAAGTTCCAGGGGACTGATGACCACAGCAGTTAAGTCCCACAGTGTCCAGAGCCATTTGAACCATTTTTTGAACAAAACAAGAGAGGAATAATTCGCGTTTTGCAGAACACTGGTGCAACCAATGCCTATAGTAAATGTGAATGCCATCGGCCGCCCTTACAGTAATCCCTATTATGACCAACCTAAATAACGGGAATAGTTCCTTCAAGCTTGAGTCGAGACGTTGTCTCGTTTCATGTGCACCAAATGTGAGCTCATGTCCCGCAGCGCAGACGGAATGTGAAAGGGTCACGTGTCTCGTCAGTGAGCCTGACAGCCGCATCACGTGTCTCTCTCAGTCCAATGCGTGACAAGCAAAGCCGGTGCCAGGAAAGGAAGTCGCCCTTCTTCGGCTGACACGGCGGCGACGTAAAATCGTCACACTCGGCGGCGGCGCTGTGCGGCCATTAATCAGAAGGTCTCCGCTGACAGGTTGCAGGCGGAATTTGTATGGCGCGGCCAGATACGATATTGCGCCCCCTCCTCTGTCGCGCTGCCAATGTGATTAATATGCGATTGCAAATAATAGTCCGCAGACAGACAGGGGGTGAGGGGTGCCGGCAGGGCAGGCACCGGCCCCTAGCGCCGTGTCGTGTCGGCGACCACAATAGGCCACTGTCTGGAGATCCAGCAGACCACCGGGCCCACTTGCACTGAAAGAGAAAGTCTTCCTGCATTCGTCACTTTTCCGTCTCCCGTAAATTTTAGAACTGGTGTGAAATAATTAAAAAGTCAGTCGTGATAAAACAGCGAGGAGTACAAAGCGCTCTGCAGAGGTACATTCAAGGTAGTGAGGCGTGAGAAATACCTGGATTAACTCCAGCTCCCTGTGAAAGCAGACTTTCAACATTCATTTAAACTAAATCAGAGCCCGTGTTGTTAAAGCTTGTATGGGCTCTGCAAATTACACTACTATCCATTAAAATTGCTACACCACGAAGCTGACGTGCCACGGACGCGAAATTTAACAGACACGAAGAAGATGCTGTGATATGCAAATGATTAGCTTTTCAGAGCACTCACACAAGGTTGGCGCCTCATACAACGTGCTCACATGAGGAAAGTTTCCAACCGATTTCTCATACGCAAACAGCTGTTGACCGGCCTTGCCTTGTGAAACGCTGTTGCGATGCCTCGTGTAAGGAGGAGAAATGCCTACCGTCACGTTTCCGACTTTGATTCAGGTCGGACTGTAGAATGTCGCGATTGCGGTTTATCGTATCGCGACATTGCTGCTCGCGTTGGTCGAGGTCGAATGACTGTTAGCTGAATATGGAATCGGTGGTTTCAGGGGGGTAATACGGAACGCCGTGCTGGATCCCAACGGCCTCGTATCACTAGCAGACGAGATGACAGGCATCTTATCCGCATGGCTGCAGCGGATCGTGCAGCCACGTCTCGATCCCTGAGACAACAGATGAGGACATTTGCACCAGCATGGACTATCAGCTCGGAGACCATGCCTGCTGTTACCATTGACGATGTATCACAGACAGTAGCGCCTGCTTTGGTGTACTCAACGACGGACCTGGATGTACGAATGGCAAAACGTCATTTTTTCGGATGAATCCAGGTTCTGTTTACAGCATCATGATGGTCGCATCCGTGTTTGGCTACATCGCGGTGAACACACATTGGAAGCGTGTTCAAAAAATGGCTTTGAGTCTGAGGTCATCAGTCGCCTAGAACTTAGAACTAATTAAACCTAACTAACCTAAGGACATCACACACATCCATGCCCGAGGCAGAATTCGAGCCTGCGACCGTAGAGGTCACGCGGTTCCAGACTGAAGCGCCTTTAACCACACGGCCACACCGGCCGGATGGGAGCGTGTATTCGTCATCGCCATACTTGCGTATCACCCGGCGTCATAGCATGGGTGCCATTGGTTACACGTCTCGGTCACCTGTTGTTCGCATTGACGGCACTTTGAACAGTGGACGTTACATTTCAGATATATTATGACCCGTGGCTCTACCCTTAATACGATCCCTGCGAAAGCCTACATTTCAGCAGGATACTGCACGACCGCGTGTTGCAGGTCCTATACGGGCCTTTCTGGATACAGATTACGTTCGACCGCTGCCCTGGCCAGCACATTCTCCAGATCTCTCACCAACTGAAAATGTCTGGTCAATGGTTGCCGAGCAACTGGCTCGTCACAATACGCCAGTCACTACTCTTGATGAACGGTGGTATCGTGTTGAAGCTGCATGGGCAGCTGTACCTGTACACGCCATCCAAGCTCTGTTTGATTCAATGCCCAGGCGAATCAAGGCCGTCATTGCAGCCAGAGGTGGTTGTTCTGGGTACTGATTTCTCAGGTTCTATACACCCAAATTGCGTGAAAATGTAATCACATGTCATTTCTAGTATAATACACTCCTGGAAATTGAAATAAGAACACCGTGAATTCATTGTCCCAGGAAGGGGAAACTTTATTGACACATTCCCAGGGTCAGATACATCACATGATCACACTGACAGAACCACAGGCACATAGACACAGGCAACAGAGCATGCACATGTCGGCACTAGTACAGTGTATATCCACCTTTCGCAGCAATGCAGGCTGCTATTCTCCCATGGAGACGATCGTAGAGATGCTGGATGTAGTTCTGCGGAACGGCTTGCCATGCCATTTCCACCTGGCGCCTCAGTTGGAGCAGCGTTCGTGCTGGACGTGCAGACCGCGTGAGACGACGCTTCATCCAGTCCCAAACATCCTCAATGGGGGACAGATCCGGAGATCTTGCTGGCCAGGGTAGATGACTTACACCTTCTAGAGCACGTTGGTTGGCACGGGATACATGTGGACGTGCATTGTCCTGTTGGAACAGCAAGTTCCCTTGCCGGTCTAGGAATGGTAGAACGATGGGTTCGATGACGGTTTGGACGTACCGTGCACTATTCAGTGTCCCCTCGACGATCACCAGAGGTGTACGGCCAGTATAGGAGATCGCTCCCCACACCATGAGGCCGGGTTTTGGCCCTGTGTGCCTCGGTCGTATGCAGTCCTGATTGTGGCGGTCACCTGCACGGCGCCAAACACGCATACGACCATCATTGGCACCAAGGCAGAAGCGACTCTCATCGCTGAAGACGACACGTCTCCATTCGTCCCTCCATTCACGCCTGTCGCGACACCACTGGAGGCGGGCTGCACGATGTTGGGGCGTGAGCGGAAGACGGCCTAACGGTGTGCGGGACCGTAGCCCAGCTTGATGGACACGGTTGCGAATGGTCCTCGCCGATACCCCAGGAGCAACAGTGTCCCTAATTTGCTAGGAAGTGGCGGTGCAGTCCCCTACGGCACTGCGTAGGATCATACGGTCTTGGCGTGCATCCGTGCGTCGCTGCGGTCCGGTCCCAGGTCGACGGGCACGTGCACCTTCCGCCGACCACTGGCGACAACATCGATGTACTGTGGAGACCTCACGCCCCACGTGTTGAGCAATTCGGTACGTCCACCCGGCCTCCCGCATGCCCACTATACGTCCTCGCTCAAAGTCCGTCAACTGCACATACGGTTCACGTCCACGCTGTCGCGGCATGCTACCAGTGTTAAAGACTGCGATGGAGCTCCGTATGCCACGGCAAACTGGCTGACACTGACGGCGGCGGTGCACAAATGCTGCGCAGCTAGCGCCATTCGACGGCCAACACCGCGGTTCCTGGTGTGTCCGCTGTGCCGTGCGTGTGATCATTGCTTGTACAGCCCTCTCGCAGTGTCCGGAGCAAGTATGGTGTGTCTGACACACCGGTGTCAGTGTGTTCTTTTTTCCATTTCCAGGAGTGTATGATGTGTTCAGTGTTCCGATTGCAAGCCTAGCTACATTGAAGGCACGCATTGCGCAACACATTCTGAACGTGATCCCGGAAACACTTCAGTCAGTTGTGGAACGTGCTGTTCCTCGATTGTAACTTGTTGCAGAAAACGGTGGACAGCATATTGAACATGTTTTGCCCCTGTGCATACTAAATTGTATGTAGTAGATACTGTAATCACAGCAGTAATACCACGCATAAGAGCAAAGTAGCAAACACGTATAAGGAGAAAAGATCGTATGGGTACAATGGGTAACGGACGAACAGGCACCTAACTGAATCCTATGAAAAATGCCTAATGGTACAATCTGTCTATGACAGGGGGCAGATTGATAACTCACATCCTGAGGTATCAAAGAATAGTTAATTTTGTAATGCAAGGCAGTGTGGTGGCCGAGACGTTAAAAATTATGTAGGCTGAACAAGGCTCGAATTCAGGCAGGAGATTCAAAGTGATGTGGGTTGCAGTAGTTAGGGAGAAATGAAGAGGCTTACGCAGGATAAACTTGCTCAGAGAACTGCATCCAACCAGTCTTCGGCCTCAAGATGGAACCTGTGACAAGTACAAACTTATAAATTACCGCTAGACAGTGCTATTCTCTAATGTGTAGTATCCTCGTTCCAACTACTTATAACGTACGTTAATACCATAGGAAATACCGTTCACTGAAATAGAAAGCTATGTGAGTAAAGTGACAAGCAAATGTTCAGTAAACTTGCAAAATGACCGTATATAACATTTAAGATGACAGTAACTGTAATTACATATATGTTCATCATTTCAGTTAAACAATAATCGCTACTAGCAGTGTTACGTGAATACGTTTACACTCCAATGTCGTCGTAAATTTTCTGTAGCAATTTCGTCGAGTAATACGACGAATCTGGTATTAACATACCATTTGAAAAGGAGAGGCTGTTGCGACACTGTCTCAACATAGTTACTTAAAAGAGCATCACGTGTGAACAATAGATTTTTACCTACTGTTTTTTGTAGCACATAGCATTGAGTAAACATTGTCAGCACGTTGAAAATGTATATTGACATTTATTATCAATATTGACATCTCGTCCAGGGCCCGCTGTGACCTCGCACTGAGGTCAATATAGTGTCGAGCACTCAAGACCTCGCCCATTTCGAGACCTCAGCTACAGCAGTCAGCATCATAGCTTAGGACCTACCAGTTTCAGATAATCCTGTGGAGTTGTTAATGTTAACATCGTACCTTGCGAGAACAATTTGTTAATTAGTGCATCAAGTGATGCTTTGCTAGTTCATGACAGTTATAAATTATACAATACTCCTGTGGCAAAAAAGTGTTGCGAAGTTAAGTAAATCTTTTATTCATTTATATACTAAACTGAACAAATATGTCATGTGTTTTAGTTTGATGAGTCTTTTCCCAGAACAATAAAAGAATCGACAGCGGTATCTGGACGAAACTAATTATCCAAGTAAAAACACTTATGTCTTCGTAAGCACTGCAATCTGCACCCACTTACACCTGTTTACTGTTGCCAAGTCTGTCTCTCCAACCAGACTGAAGATTCATCAAGCGTAATCGAACCATTGCAAAAGACATTTTTTTTTTTTTACTTTGCGATATTAAGTGAACGTTGGCAACTGGTTTGTTACTATACTGGAATTACGAAACAAAAATCATTCTTGATATGTTCTCTCTGCAATATAGGTATAGTAAACGTAGTGTCATAGTTAATAGCTCTATAGAAAATTTACAAATATACATACATTCTTTAAAATGAGTATCTTTTTAATTTCAAAATTTGTAGGTATTTTGGCAACTGTTAGTTGCATTACTTATACGAGAGTTGACTGAAAAGTAATGCTTCCACCTTCGTAACTCTTCAACAGTTGGCAATATTGATATGTGGCAGGTAGTGGCATGTTCCGTAGCCTTTTCTCTAGAGCTCCAGTTGGCGGGAAGTCTTAGCATTGAACGGTTGTGTTGTTACAGTGTAAAGTATGGAACCCTGTGCAGACGGTCGGTCAATACGATTTAAGCAACGTGCAGTCACTGAATTCTTGACAGCAGAAGGCGTCACCCCAAAGGAGATTCATCAGAGAACGAAAGCCATTTATAGTGATTTTGTTGATGTGAGTTCTGTGCGTCGTTGGGCGAGTAAATTTAAAGATGTTGAGGCGAGAACATCTGACCTGCATGACAAACAAAGAGTTGGACGTCCTGTGACAGCAACGGCCAAGTTCAACAAGTAAAACGTTGACATATTGATTCCGGACGATCGTCGTACCACTCAGAGAGAAACTGCAAGAGCAATCGCCATTTCACAAGAACGTGTGGGCTAACAAGGGTACGAAAGGAAAAGGGAAATGTTTTCCAGCAGCATGACAATGCCACACTACACACTTCACGTGCCACTACAACAGAACTTCAGAGACTGAATCTCACCACCGTACGGCATCCTCTATACAGTCCAGATTTAGCACCGTCTGACTTGCATCTGTTCCCGATAATGAAAGACGATCTGCAGGGACATCATTATTCTTATAATGAAGACGCTGAGAGAACTGTCAGACTGTTGTTGCGGTCGAGCGGTAGCGTTCTCGCTTCCCCCGCCCGGGTTCCCGAGTTCGATTCCCGGCGGGGTCAGAGATTTTCTCTGCTTCGTGATGGCTGAGTGTTGTGTGATGTCCTTGGGTTAGTAAGGTTTAAGTAGTTCTAGGGGACTGATGACCATAGATGTTGAGTCCCATAGCGCCCAGAGCCATTTGAACCATTTTTTAGACTGTGGTTGCGGAAACAGAGTGTCGACTTCTTCTGTGACGGCTTCAGAAAACTTGTTCATCGTTGGCAGAAATGTATCCAATTGGCTGGTGATTATGTGGAAAATTGAATATTGGTAATTAAAGATCACACTCTGAGGGTTATTTCTCCGTTTTATTTATTAAAATATTCCCATGCAAACCCTATTAACGAAGGTGGAGGCTTTACTTTTCATTCAAACCGCGTACCAAAACTTAAGGGAATTGAAAACTGAAAGTAATGATGTCGATTTATCCGTCCCAATTTTGTCTGTAAAGTACCATGTCATTATAAGTAGTAGAAGAAACAAAGTATTTCTTATGTCTGGCATGGAGGATCTGACAAGATGGCCGAAGTAAGAGAGGTCTCAAACATAAGTGGTACCAGTAAAAAAAAAAAAAAAAAAAAAAAAAAAAAAAAAAAAAAAAAAAAAAAAAAGTCAAAAAAGTCCATATATGGCAAAATTCTTACGACATCAAATGTTGAAGTGCAACCGTAAAAAAAGATCCTCAGATTTTACTTCTGGACTACAGAGCTGAATGAAAATGGCATGTAGCTCATGGGAAAGACACGAAATGAGAAATTTAAGGAATTTCAAATGTGATGTTGTTGAAACATCTTACAGGTGATATATAAAACGGAGATATACTAACAAGAACAGGCAAGAAAAGAAATATGTGAAAGAATATACAGGAAAATAGGGCCCGCAGGATGGTTTTAAGAAGTAGATGACATAACGCTGGAAAGAGAAATAGAGGAGAAACTTTATATCAGTGGATAAAAATTGAGAAATGTGAGAGAGCTTTACTAGTGTGATGGCTGTTGTAGGAATGTAGAGATCAGATTACGAAGATATAGAGCGTGGCGTCAAGCCAGCAAAAAGAATGCAGTTTATTTGCAACAATTTATTGTAAGGCGTTTTTGATTAATGAGTTCCTACGTTATCGACTTAAACATCTCGTAACACTGTACAACACGTTTTAACAGTGTGTGCACTTGCATTGTCCGTAGGTCGTTTCGTTCATCGTTAGTTCTCAGAAAAAAGTTTGAAGTATAATGTTCAATAACTGTCAGAAGTTATGGTTTACTTAAAAAATCGAATAAATAATTTATTTCAGTAATTGCACTTCACACTGCATTTTTCTCAAAATGGAGAGACTCCTGATGAGAATTTTCGGAATTTGAATGATCGTTCTGTGTGATGACGTACTTCGATAAATGCAGCCACGCTTCATCAAGAAAAACGACCATTTCACGATGAACCTCACGATCATGCACAGATTGCAATATCCAGCTACAGTGCTGACTTAGGGAACGCTATATGAATTGGTCAGTCGTTACAGTACCGTTACATTGCAAGGTTTCAGTTTCAGTTGGTGTGAATTTCCGTCAAACTGAAATGCTCAATGGCGCAACGATTGACTTCTTTCCAAGGTCGCTCCCAACTTTTCTCTGCTAAATCCGATGCGCCACCTGCCACATTCTCCGAGCAAATATCCGGAGCGTCATTCGATGACGCGCGCGTGCGTAGGGCACTACTTGTTTCCGCGAAACGCCGCGTACAGGACTTGCGATGTATATGAAACATATAGAAACTAACGTAGAAGAAAATGTCACTCCAGTCGTGTTAATAAGTCTACCTGGACTCCAAAGCTGGCTTTCACAAGTGAATGGTAGTTGTTTCCACACATACAATCCACGAGATCAGCCTCATTTCAAATTACACCAGTTAAGATGCTCCCCAATAATCTAAATTCAAACCACTTATGATGAAGTCAAATGTTTTTTTGTCTTCAACGACTCTCATTAATATATATTTATGATGAATTGCCATTTACTATCCGTCCGCAGTGGCTAAGCAGTTGTAGGCGCTTCAGTCCGGAACCGCACTACGGTCGCAGGTTCGAATCCTGCCTCGGGCATGGATGTGTGAGATGTCCTTAGGTTAGTTAGGTTTAAGTAGTTCCACGTTCTAGGGGACTGATGACCTCAGATGTTAAGTCCCATAGTGCTTAGAGCCATATGAACTATTTTTTGCCATTTACTAGACGAGGAGGAAGTTTTCATATTTTCGTTTGTTGGTTCCAATCCTGGTGATGAAACACATTTTACTACCATTATTTTTTCGGCAAGATGAGGATAGGTGGTGACCTGAATTTAGTAACCGTTAGTTCGACTTTGCTCTAACGCTCTGGATTAAAATCCGTTACTCTCTATCCAAGTGATGGGATCAGTGGCAAGACACTGAAATCATATTCGATAGAATGTCTGTTCAAACCTCAGTCCAGACATCCAAATTTAGCATTTTCATGTCTTCCTCAATAAAAAAAAAATGGTTCACATGGCTCTGAGCACTATGGGACTTAAATCCTACGGTCATCAGTCCCCTAGAACTACTTAAACCTACCTAACCTAAGGGCAGCACACAACACCCAGTCATCAGGAAGCAGAGAAAATCTCTGACCCCGCCGGGAATCGAACCCGGGATCCCTGAGTGCCAGTGCGCTTCTTTTAAAATGAGATTGGCATTTTTCCTCCTAATCTTCCCGAACCCAAATTTGAGCTCCCTAACTAACAACCGCATCGTTGACGACACTCTAAACTATAATATTACTTCTTTCATATCTCCCCTCAGTGTGATATCATGGGTGGGCGCTATATGTTATAAATTCTACTAGATGACCCACTGAGATCATTTCAGAAAGTCGAAATTTCATTAGCTTAACTTCGCGGATATCGGGAATGGTACGTTAGTTCAGATTCACTGTGGTGAAAGATGTATCGGATGTGATCTTCTTGTAGGACCCGTCTTCAAATTTATCTGCTTTATGGGTACCAAGGAAAACGCTTTAAGTCAGGGAAACTATGGCAATTATGAATAGCTGAACATGCATTCGAAACATGCCTCTGTGTCACAAAAGTCCAGTGTCTTAATAGATGAACCATCTTTATCGATTTGGAGAGTCAATATGTTCATATACCTCTACAGTCGTTAATATTGTACGTTATCTTCCACAGTGGATGGAAGGAAGATTATGTATAGTGATCGTCAACAGAGCAGTTATTACGGATACAAGCGACAAGTTTGTTTTGTTATCGAAAGTGGTTTGTTTAATTCACTCCAAAGACAGCCACGATATCGGCCCAGGAGCTGTGCCTGAAGACGAGTGTCAAAGCGCTCAGCCTCAGTGCACATTTCCCCCACCATCATGCCACGCTGTCCGAGCGCGAAGAGGTTGAAGAGAGGAAAACTGCGAACTTGTTGCGTTTAAATGGCAGTGCAACAGCACTGCATGTCACTTGGTTTTATATTTCACGTTTGTTAACAACATGTATCAAAAACACAACTAATTTTCAGTATTATTAAATTATTTGTGGCGCTTTGAAGGGATAATATAATTTTTATCTGGTACAAAAATTCGGCATACAGACAGGCACAGACAATTTCACAGAGTTTCACACTCAAGTTGCCATGTAATCCTGACTTATTTTGTTTCGTAATCGAAATAAGACCTTTCACACAAAATATACCGACCGAAATATTGTAGCACTTTTGCAATCTCATTATGGAGACGTGGAAAGCAAGGTAGACGTCCTGGGCGGTTTTCACTTAAAAATATTTGTCATTAAAACTGAAATTATCTTGCAGGACAATTAAATACACTACCGCATGCACAGGGGCGCTTTCAAATGAAACGGCGAACAGTATCCAAAAGAGTTCGGAAACAGATGTAAGATTGACAGTGTCCTCAAAACCTTTATAAAACTATCCTTGTAATTCCTTCAAGTCCACAATAAATTCGTCAAACCTCGCGTTCTCATTAACGCCAGTGAGATTAGGAAACTGGGCTCTCTTTGCCAAAATATGTCCCTTCTAAAACGTGACGTTTATTTAAAAAAAAATCTTCCCGATCAAATCAGAAAGAAGTCACCTTGCAATACGTTACTGAGGTCAGTGGCCAGTCGTCCCCGTAAAATACGAAGTCTGCAGTCCATCCCTGATGTTGTAATTTTCGTTCCTGAACCTCTTTTTTCCTTCATAAAATCAGCAACAGCGAGTTTAAAATAAAAAATTATTCCAGGCATACCTCTTGACTTATCCAACGTACTTCGCAGTAGTAGATGATGTCTCTACGCTGTTCTCCGTTGAGTTTCATTGAAAAGGAAACTGATGCAACTGACAATGGAATAACGTGTGCAATTTCAGAAATTTTGCTATCTGTACCACCATTTTCTTCACGTGCTCCACGGCTGCAAATTTGGCACAAAGTGTTTCTTGATGTACAGAGCAATGAATCCCGTCTGTCTATCATTGCAATATTTTGCTCGTTCATTCTCAACTAGATCTTTAAATTATTTCTGCATGATATTGTAATGTTATTTCATAGCAAATATGCAATACCGTCGCTTATGCAAACTGACAGTTCTGATCCCTGTCTTCTGTCACTTCCATTCATTTTAAAGCATTCGATAGTTCTCTAGACCTCTTTTTGTACAAGCAGCCACTTGACCTTTGGACGTCCTTCGTAGCACGAACAAATAGCAAAGAGTAAACAGCGCTGACGCCACGATTTTTCCGAACTGAGAGAATGTACCAACCAAAAAATGCCGAACCGCAATGATAAATGAAATGTCTCACTGTTGTAGGTACGTCCGAGAAGCACCGAGGCAAGGCGAGTGACAGGGCGAGTCTTGCCCCCACACAGTCGGCACACGCTATACACGCAATTTTTGGCACGTCGTGGTCTGCCCTAACCTAAACTATATTCTAGAGTACACTCTCTCCAAGACTGTGAATTTCGTAGTTGCCATTTCGAGATCTCGTTTCTGCACTCGTGTGGTTCGGCTTAAATAAGAAAATTTGTTCAGAGCTAGCAGGTGGTACCTCCAGTGTGGCTAGGGGCTGTTACTGACATAAATAGTTGGGCTTGCGATTATGGAGTTGTTTCCACTGTGGGTGTTGGAAATTAATGTTGTAAGGTCCAATTATAAGAAATTTCTTGGCATAAGTTTTACCTTGGTGCTTTCTGTATTAAAGTGATTTAATGTTCTGAACCACAGTGGCGGCGTGGGAATGTGCCATAAAAATTTTATGTACTGTATGCTAAGGAATATATTGTAGCGGTTAGGATCTCAATCCCGTATATTATTCTATACTGGGTTGCATTTGGGATTTTATAATGTAGGTGGGGGTCTCATGACAGCAATTTAATGGGGTATAGTTTTAAGTTATTTTATTGATATGCTCACTAAATGTTCAGCCTGGATGTGAGTGAATTTTATTTTTAAGGCATATACAGGGCGGATCATTTTATCTTAAGACAAGGAAATTTCTCAATAACTATGCAACACATTAAACAACGGAAAAATAAGTGATAAATGTTTTTAAAAATGCTATATGGCGACACCAATGTTAACCTCCTGCCCCTGCGCCACTCCCTGGGGGAGGGCAGCTTTGAAATCTTAAATAGGAACAGCCCATTTTTATTGTAGAATCGGATTCCTCGAAAAAAAAACAACAAATTTTGTATTTAGCGCTTTTCTCGTTCGACGACAGATGGTGCTGTAATAGACAAATGACACATCTGAGTTCCAAAACAATATTATCTCGAGAAAAATGCATTGGTAAAAAATATGAAAACAGACGTTTGTGGCAAACGACACAGTATTTTGAATTTTTCTGTCTGAAACTGTTGTGAAACATTACTTCATTCATTATTTAGCTTGATCTCATTGCGTGCACATCGTCCTTCATTTCTCTAACACTTTCCTTCATAACCTGAGTGCGTTATTAATTAGAATACAGGTTATGACGATAGAAGAGAAAATTGTAGGCTGGTATAACCTTTTATGTTCAAAGTTTCCCAAATAGGGTGCGATCACGCTCCTCAATTTGTCGGGTTATTCGACTGTTCTGCCCGAGGGAACTGTACAACCATATAAAAGGAACCGTCGAAGAACTATTACTGGAGAGATATATGGAACTGAGAGATTATCAGCAATGAATCATTACCCCCACATTAGCGGTAGGCAATTATGTCGTGAATCGGGAATTTTACTACGGTTTGCCGAATTTTGAAACGTAGACATTATCATCCGTTTCATAATTCCACAAACGAGTAACAGTTTGCTAGTGGTGTCTTCAGCAACTACAGAGAGACCTCAGTTTGTTTGCTCGAGTATTGCTCCCCGATCAGGCGAGTTCCACGAGCCACTCACGGTACGGTTAATCGACACAACATGCGCTAATGGAATGTGGAAAACTTATATTGGTTGCGCCAAGTTGAACATGAGCGTCAGTGGAATGTGAGTGTTTGTTGTGAAATAATTGGTGACAAACTCATTGTTTCATTCTTTATCAATCGCACCTTAAATTGTGGAACATTCTTGGAGGACAATCTTTCAGTAACGCCTGCTGCTAATGAGATGGTTGCAAGATGATGTCCAGCTCATTATTCTGTAGTGGCAACAGATCGCGCGTACAACCGGCGGTGGATCTGAAGATACTGACCAGTGTCTTGGCCTGCGAGATCGCCAGGTCTTACTTCTCTTGACTTACGTTTGTGGGGTTATTTGAAGAGTGAAGTTTATAATGAAGTGCCAAAATTAGTACATCGAATAGGGCGGGGTGGCGACATTTTTGACGCTTACTGTCAAATAATTCTTACAACGAACACTCTGTGGGTGAGAGACGTGAGGACGCTCATCAAACAAGCACCCCGTTCGTAAGAGGTGAGAGGACACAACTCAGACAAACTTTTTTCACGATATTTACGAACTTCCATCATGCTGGAGTAGCTTGCGTCAGCAACTTCTGTTTCCTTCTATTTTTTCGCTATTACTGAATTCGTCTAGTTTCCTTTGTTTTCTCGAGGTAATACCCTTGGGGGGGGGGGGGGGGAGGGCAATGGGGGTCAAAACTGTATAAGTAGGCTGTTTAGGGTTTTATGTTGGTAATGCCACATAGTGCTCTGTATGAAAATAGCTAACTGCGCTGTGTGCAGTCCGCGGCTGGTTGGACTCATTGTTGGAATATTCTCTATTGTAGTGTTGGACAGTTGGATGTGAACAGCGGGTAGCATTGGGCAGTTGGAGGTGAGCCGCCAGCAGTGGTGGATGTGGGGAGAGAGATGCCAGAGTTTTGAGAGTGGACGATCTGGACGGGTGTCCGTCAGAAAAAGGAAATTTGTAAGACTGGATGTCATGATAGTGCCTTCAGTAATTAGAATCTTTTAATTAGCTGGTAGTATTGGCGCTCGTTGTATTGCAGTAGTTCGAGTAACGAAGATTTTTGTGAGGTAAGTGATTCATGAAAGGCATAGGTTGTTGTTAGTCAGGGCCATTCTTTTGTAGGGATTATTGAAAGTCAGATTGCGTTGCGCTAAAAAATATTGCGTGTCAGTTTAGTGATGATGTGAATAAGTAAAGAGAGAGCTGTCTGAGTATGTTGTGTATTACTCAGCTGTTTCTGTAGAAAATAACGTAGGAGTTTTGCTATGATAGTCATTTATAATTTTTCAAAGGCGACCTTTCGTATTTCCTAATTTTTCAAAGGGGACGTTTCATGAACACATCTAGTTTCCTTTGTTTGATGCAATGCCTTTTTCTCGAGGTAATACCCGTGCGAAGGGGGTGGGGGGGGGGGGGGGGAATGGGGGTCAGAATTAGTATCGCTGGATAACATTTTTACAAATACTGAACCCGTATTTATCCGTTTTTTAATCCGATGCGTAGTTTTTGAGATATTTTGTCGTCTCAAGATAAAAAATATCACCCTGAATAATAAGTATTTTAAGGCGTATGGTCTGTGGATTTTTAATGTATTTCGAGTTGGGGCTGGGTTATAATATCCGCATCTGGGGCCAAGCTGGAAGAATGTTAATGGCCACCGATGCTTCTGGCTTGGCCAGTGCTAATATTGTTTGTTTTTCAGATGCCCAGAGTCATTTTCTCATGAAAACTATTACTGAATACCCAGTGTGGAACGTAAGTGTTAACGTCTTGTATCCTGTGGATGCAGCCTCCGTCGAAGTATCTACCAGTGCTACTCATTGTATTATTGTATTTTTGTAAATTGTTATGCTATATTCCATGGCTCATAATCTTTGTTTCTTAACAAAACTTTTACTGACTAACTGTATCTGTTTAATAAACGAATGTTTGGAGTTGTCATTCTGCACATTAATAATCCAAATTTAGCTCCATTATATCGTATGTAAGAGTCCCAGGACGTTAATCCAGACTTAGCTCCACTATACACTATGGAACAGTCTCAGGACGTTAATGCTGTGAAAATATCCCAAGATTCTAAAACAGATAATTAGAGTTATACATTTACGAGCTTGTCATCTTAGAAAAAAGTTACTGTTTTGATGACGTGGTGGCTCTTATGTTGCTCCGTCTTCACCGATCTTCAAAAATAATGGGAATTGCTATACTTTGGCCTCATGGAGAAAACCAGAGTGATGAAAGGGAAGGTCTTATTATAGAATTTCCAAAGTACTTGAGCAGTAACTATTAACTGAAGAAAACCATGCTGAATGTGGGATGTAGCTTAGATTTCGCTCTTTGTATTTTGCTCAAGAAACAAAACTCCATTTTTGTATTACGGCGATTTTGTAGCGTACACTGTGTATAATTCAATCAATGAAATGTCTTTTATAAGCCACCGGGCAGCATAATTTGAAGGCTAGCATAGCGAGGCAGAAAGAGAGACAGTGAGGGAGGGAGAGATTTATATAATCAGAAATCGAAGACGAAAACGGGGAAATTTAGCAACGGAAAGACCCGTCCATATTTACTTCTCATTTAGGTTTCATAATGTTATTACTCATATTCCATAATTTCCAGCCATACACTAAAAAGTTAATATTCCTAAGCGTTAAGTTCGTCTGATGCTTCCTAGACATAATTTTTCTGCTGTACATACGGGAGTAAGCCTTTCAAATAGAACACACCACACTTCGCATTTTCTCAGCAGTTAAGAAGTAACAGCCGAAGGAACGGCTCGATTTGCATACACATCCAGACACGAAACACGAACCAAACTGCTTCCGCGACGTAACGCGGTACAATTTGTTTCCGCTGCGGCAGACATTATGATGAATAATTCATGGTGTTTGGAAATAAATGCGCAGATATTTAATACCGGCGCAACAGCTGAATGCGGCAAATAATGACCCAAGAACGTTTGAGCTTAAAACGAGACACGTTCGCTATTTGCAGTTTATGAGTTTTAAGTTAACAGATTGCACTTTGGAGTGCTGTAAATTTCAGGTCTGTACGATGTTGCAGCGTAAAAACACAAGTTAACTATGTCATATTTCAAGATTCATGGGTAACCATGCACTCTATCTTGACTCTAGATTATCATCTATGTTTTTACTTGATACAGTGAGTGGTGACGGCTACATTATTATTAACCTTTTTTAAGTTATCAGTAATCTTCGAGGAGGTAAAAACTTGTTCGATATCGTCTGTCTTGTCCAATTTTGTCTTTTTATGTCTATAGATATGCTTCGCCCAATAACCATGACAATCTGTTACGCATATTCAAAACTGTATCTGCCCTAGAATATCATCCTACTCTTCCGTGCCATCTGTATCAGAGTCACCTATTACTAGATATTGTAGCAGGTGGTCTCACTAATAAACATCCCTTCTCCTCCTACGAGTTTTCTACGGACTTCTTTGCCAGCCTGTTCTTTCCGGTAGCTAAAAATCTCAAATTTTATCTAGCTACTGGATGTTTAAGGTTCGCCTACGGCACTGGGCAGTCTGTCACTTGCTTCTTTGCTGTTTCAGTACTACACTATGTGATCAAAAGTATCCGGACACCCCCCAAAACATACGTTTTTCGTATCAGGTGCATTGTGCTCCTACCTACTGACAGGTACTCCGTATCAGCGACCTCAGTAGTCATTAGACATCGTGAGAGAGCAGAATGGGGCGCTCCACGGAACTCACGGACTTCGAACGTGGTCAAGTGATTGGGTGTCATTTGTATCACACGTCTGTACGCGAGATTTCCACACTCCTAAACATCCCTAGGACCACTGTTTCCGATGTGATAGTGAAGTGGAAACGCGAAGGAACACCTACAGCACAAAAGAGTACAGGTCGACCTCGTTTGTTGACTGCAGAGACCGACGACAGTTGAAGAGAGTAGTGATGTGTAATAGGCAGATATCTATCCAGACCATCACAGAGGAATTCCAAACTGCTTCGGGTTCCATTGAAAGTACTATGGCAGTTAGGCGGGAGGTGAGAAAACTTGGATTTCATGGTCGAGCGGCAGCGCATAAGCCACACTTCACGTCGGTAAATGCCAAACGACGCCTCGCTTGCTGTAAGGAGCGTAAGCATTGGACGACTGAACAGTGGAAAAACGTTGTGTGGAGTGACGAATCACGGTACACAATGTGCAGATACGATGACAGGGTGTAGGAATGACCGGTGAACGTGTTCTGCCAGTGTAAAATTTGGAGGCGGTTGTGTTATGGTGTGGTCTTGTTTTTCATGGAAGGGGATTACACCCCTTGTTGTTTTGCATGGCACTATCACAGCACACACCTACACTGATGTTTTAAGCACCTTCTTGCTTCATACTGTTGAAGAGCAATTCGGGGATGGCGACTGCTTCTTTCAACACGATCGAGCACCTGTTCATAATGCACGACGTGTGGCGGAGTGGTTATACGACAATACCATCCCTGTAATGGACTGTCCTGCACAGAGTCCTGACCTGAATCCTATAGAACACCTTTGGGATGTTTTGGAGCGCCGACAACATGCCAGGACTCACCGACCGACATCGATACCTCTCCTCAGTGCAGCACTCTGTGAAGAATGGGCTGCCATTCCCCAAGAAACCTTCCAGATCCCTGATTGAACGTATGTCTGCTAGAGTGGAAGATGTCATCAAGGCTGAGGGTGGGCCAACACTATAGAGAATTCCAGCATTACCTATGGAGGGCGCCACGAATTTGTAAGTAATTTTCAGCCAGGTGTCCGGATACTTTTGATCAAATAGTGTATGTTACGACTTGCCGCTCCTGAGGCTGACCGTGGGGACATCGCTGACACAACAGACCTGAATCCTGAGCTAGAAATGGTGAGACTATTCTTTCTTTGGATAGCAGGTCGCTGGTAACCGGTCTTTTATAGAGCCCGTTCGTTTCTGCGCTTTCACCGTTCAGTATTTATTATCGGGATATGTATTTATTCCACTTCTATTATTCCATCTTTTCCTCTCCTCTCTCTGTCCATTTCCTCCTCTCCCTTTTCTGTGTCCATCTCCTCTTCCCTCCTCTCTCTGCCCATTCTCCTCCTACTCTTCTCTGTCCATTTCCGCATCCCCCTTTTTCTGTTCATGCCCTTCCCCCTCTCCCCCACATTTCTGCCCATCTCCTCCTTCCTTCATTTCTGTCTGTTCATCTTCTCCTACCGCCTTCTCTTTCCACGTTACCACGCACATCCAAATACGGGGTTGCTGGCTCTTACCCGCAAAGTATTTACGGATAGTAAGAAATATGTGTACCGAGTCTGGTCGAAAGTACCGAGTCTGAAAAGGGATTTGGAGGATCTGAATGCTCACAGTTATGTCTCCACACGTACATGTCACATAGATTTCATGTATATTTAACACTTTTGACACATATTTGTAAAATATATCACCTGTACCTCTAGTGAATTTCGACCTGCAATTTCGTTCCAAAGCAGCTCAATGTTTATGACATCATGTCTCTTGAATTATGTGTCGTACAATGATATATCTTTGCACGTACATCCACTGGTATATGTGAATAATTTCTGAAAAATTTGTTGCGAATAGAGTTGTTAGTAAAAAAGTAATAAATTAAAAGGTCATATCTAATGCGGCAGTTTTACTGCATGAACAGCGAAAATGCAGTAAGCGATAAGTGATGACCGAGATAAAGTCTCGTAAAGGTATGAAATTATGTGTAAAGTTTGCTGAAAATCACTAAGTGCTCTCATTCTCAGATACGGCATGAATAAAGTCTGGCTATTTGCAAGTCGTGAGCTACGTTTCTTTTCACCCACACCCCCAGCGCTTTGAGATGTAAGTGGTTTTAATCCCCACCTGTTTTTTACCTATTTTGTATCTGTATATTTCTATGTCAATTTGTAGTATTGCTTATGTATAATGTTGTATCTGCCATGGAAATTCTTTTACTATGTATACATGTTTCAGTTATGCGAATTTTTGAGTGATCTTGTTTGAATTATGCTTGTGAATTTAAATAATTACTGAAATGATTGTTATGTAATGCACTGTAAATGATTTGCTCCACAGTTAATAACATAGAGTTGAATGTAAAAGATGTGGGGAAGCCCCGCAGCTACGGAAATAGCCTGGCGAAGTGGGAAAGGTGTAGTTGGCACGCAAGTGGCAACTCGTTCGTTCTGACGGGTGAGGAATCTGGCCTGAACAGTGCTGTTGTTAACATCTCGTTAGCAGTAGCGGACAATTGTGGCTCACGTTCCTCGAGTTTTGAGGCCAGAAGTGCTTAAGGGCAGTATTTATGGGCCTCGGATGCTGCATTTGGTGATGCCATTATCATGGCATGGTTTTTGGCCCTGTAAAAGTGTAATTTCAATTCAAGAAGATATGTAACAGAGCGAGACCAACAGTATTGCTACGACTGCATCGCTTCCATGTTAACAGCCACTGCAAATTGCGCCACCAGTGCCACCAGCCCTGTTTATTGTTTAGATTTGACACTCTGTAAATGGAACACGTATTTGTGAAATTTGATTGCTTTTAATAATAATCGTTGTGTTAATAAAAACTCTCTCTTACACCAGTGATTACCCCACATCACAAACCTGCACAGGACCGAGCGAGGTGGCGCAGTCGTTAGCACACTGGACTCGCAACTCGCATTCGGGAGGACGCCGGTTCAAACCCACGTCTGACCATTCTCATTTAGGTTTTCCGTGATGTCCCTAAATCGCTTCAACCAAATTCCTGGATGGTTACTTTGAAAGGGCACGGCCGACTTCCTTCCCCATCCTTCCCTAATCCAATGAGACCGATGACCTCGTTGTTTGGTCTCTTCCACCAGATCAGCCAACCAACAAACCTGGACAGGAATCCTATCCTAGTGAATTTAATTCAGAGTGTCCTAATTTATTATAAGAAAGTGGTTGAACTTGAATGTAATGTTGTGTTGTCAGTTGCACAACCTATTATACCTTTGATTAAGTCAAAAGACTGCTTATGAAACCACATTTGTTATTTAAAGAGTTGAGTGCTTTACTTAATTAATAATTAATGATAACAGTACTTACCATTTATCTTACATACTGGTGTAGTTTAGTTAATAAGCATGGTTCTTCAAACCATGAAAGTTTAAGGCTCCTCGTAGCCGGCCACGGAGGCCGAGCGGTTCTAGGCGCTTCAGTCTAGAACAGCGTGACCGCTACGATCGCAGGTTAGAAACCTGCCTCGGGCATGGATGTGTGTGATGTCCTTAGGTTTAAGTAGTTCTAAGTTCTAGGGGACTGATGACCTCAGAACAAGTCCCATAGTGCCCAGAGCCATTTGAACCATTTTTAAGGGTCGTCGTGTAATAAGCTAGTTAGGTAATTAAGCAATGGAAAGGCTCCTTCAGAGCCAGTGTAGTTAGATTTTAAGTCTGTTTAGTTGCTTCAAACCTAGTTTAAGAAAGAGCTATTTATTGTGTTGTCTATTCTAATGCAAGTTGGTTATGGTATCATTTCAAGCTTTTTCCTGTTCAGTATTGCTACCAGTTTCATGTATGTTGGCAATTGTTTTTATAAACTATTGCACCTAGTTCATTTAAGGTACGTGTTGTTGAGAGGCATATTCTGCTGTCTACTATCTCATTGACCATTTGTTTATATGACTTGATGGTTAGTAGTACATTTATCTGCAAGGTTAGATTATTGTGTGAACATATATAAGGAAAAGTCTAGTGCGTGCGTCAAGAAAGATTAGGTTTACCGTAGCTCTGTCTTCTGCTTTATCATTTTGCTTGACACAAGAATTCCAAATTAGGCTGCCCACCGAATCTAATATGTATTGTTCCAACTTGCTTTCCTGCTGGGACAACGTCTGTTCCTGACCCACCTGTTTACTGTTAGTTATACTCTGGTGGAGTATTTCGGAAACGAATCCCAGTTCGATTGTTCCGTTTCCATTAGGTTATCTCACGGTCACATTTCAAAAATTCCTCGCAAAGGTATAACGTTAGCATCGATTGCCTTTTGAAGGTGGCCAGTGGTGCCGTTACAGGTTCTGTTCAAAGTGTAAAAAGTTCGGCTGAAATAGATGCAGTGGTTTAGGCGGAGATGTGGAACATACGTACGTACAAACACACACGTGCGCTCTTATGGTTTGCCGGCCGTTGTGGCCGAGCGGTTCTAGGGGCTTCAGTCTGGAACCGCGCGACCGCTACTGTCGCAGGTTCGAATCCTGCCTCGGGCATGTATGTGTGTGATGTCCTTAAGTTAGTTAGGTTTAAGTAGTTCTAAGTTATAGGGGACTGATGACCTCAGATGTTAAGTCCCATAGTGCTCAGAGCCATCTTATGGTTTGTATGGAAGTAATACTGTGCAGCTGTATCAAATTTTTGTGTATTTTCATGCAACAAGTAGTTCGAAATATGCAGGCCTTATTATTATTAAAAATTATTAAAAAACGCTCTTTTAGTTAACGTTCCCGTTTGTTAATAAATACGTAATTTAAATAAAAGTAAAATACAGTTGCTACTAATGAGATTTCATCCAGCGACTTTACGCTTAAACATCTGCTTTACATTTTTTTTGAACTACCGCTGACTATGTTGATAGCTTTTAAATGTTTTGTACTTAACAGCGCTTGGAAACCCACCAAATTTAAAGTCGATTACCGAATTTTTTGTGTACTGTGCAGTCCTATTGTTAGATGAATATTGCTTATATTGAACCTCTTTCTGTTGAATTGAATAGACAGATTTAGCAAAGTGTGGATGCTGAATGGCATTCACAAAGAACTAGAGACAGATTTTGAGAATGGTTTGAAACTGGACAAGAAGAGACGAACATAATGAAAAAAAGATATTACGACTCAATAATGACCGATGGAGATGGGGCGATGAACGACTGACCACCCGAAAAATAACAAGGCTGACCGAACAGTACCAAGGCGGGAACGACGAACGGCAGAAGTAGAATGGAACTGACTGAACTAGAGCGAGGTGGGGACGAGGAACGGCGAAGCTAAAGGAAGAACGAGACTGACTGAACGAGATGGAGGCGAGGATGGGGAATGGGGGACTCGAAGTGGAACGAGACTGGCCGAAAGAGACCGAGGCAGGAACAACGGGCGGCATAACTTGAACGAGGAAAGAGACCAACTAAAGGAAACGATGAACGACCAATGATTAGAAGTCGTTCTTTAGTCTCTCCATTCAGTTTAGTGAGTCATTCCTCTGGACTCGTTCGTTCGCTAGCAAAGGAACCAGCTCTATCTTTTACGCCGTTTGTGAGAGACTCTGAGCATCTCACATCTGTTCCTGGCTCGTGGCTGCTGCCCAAAGGAAGCAGATGGCGTCCATTTGCTGTGGAATCATGTGGAATGGCGTAGGACAGAAGAATTTAGCCTTTAAATGTCTTGCTACACACCACATAAGAAGTAATGCAAATCTCTTCAGCCAGTCTTGTCACAGGTGCAGAAAGTACTGAAATCGCCATTGTCTTGGTAATTTGCTGGACTAACCTATCTGAGCTAGCGGAAGGTGGCTGTTGTCGTGCAGCCGTGAAGGCTCACAGCTGGAGCTTCTCACATTGCAGTTCATTGGATCCATGCCAGGCTGACTGTCCTGACAGCACTGTCTAAACGACTCATTACAGCTGTTGCAGGAAGCACAGCAGCAACCAGTGGGAGAAGCTGTCCAATCGACACCAGTAGCTCATGTCATTCAGGAATTAATGGAGCGAATGTTAGCGGCACGTGTAGCCTGTCTGAGGACTTCTGTCTCCATCCTTAATATCCGACTGTCACAAGATGTCGAGTAAGTTACCACACAAGAATCAGTGAAAAATCTATTAAATGTTGTTTGCTGCTTCGCGCAGATAGCCAAAGTTTGAATGTGGAACACCTTATCCATGCTGTCTGTTTCCCCAACACTCGATTTCATAATTTCCACTTTGGTAACATTTTTTGGGGTGGGTTGAAGGGGGCGGAGATCAAAGTTTACTTAAGGCTGCATCAGCCTTGGATAAGTGGTTTCATTAATTTATGAATGACGTGGGCTACTGGTGTCGCTGGGACAGCTTCTCCCACTTGATGCCGCTGTGCTTCCTGCAACAGCCGTAATGAGTCTTGTAGACACTTCTGATAGGTGACGTGCTGCTTTTTGTAATGCGGCACGTGAATCTAAGGCGTTTGAAAACTTTTTTGTATTTGGAAGGTAGACGGCATGAGCGCTACCAGGTATCGCTAGGGACCACCGAAACTTAATAAAATCTCAATAAAGCGTGAGCAAATGTTCGAAGAATTCGTTGATCCTCTTCGAAAAGTCAATAAAAATACACAAGTCCTGACAGAGGTCCCAGATGCCGAACAGCGCACACTGGGCGCATTTCTACGTAAACTACACTCCTGGAAATTGAAATAAGAACACCGTGAATTCATTGCCCCAGGAAGGGGAAACTTTATTGACACATTCCTGGGGTCAGATACATCACATGATCACACTGACAGAACCACAAGCACATAGACACAGGCAACAGAGCATGCACAATGTCGGCACTAGTACAGTGTATATCCACCTTTCGCAGCAATGCAGGCTGCTATTCTCCCATGGAGACGATCGTAGAGATGCTGGACATAGTCCTGTGGAACGGCTTGCCATGCCATTTCCACCTGGCGCCTCAGTTGGACCACCGTTCGTGCTGGACGTGCAGACCGCGTTAGACCACGCTTCATCCAGTCCCAAACATGCTCAATGGGGGACAGATCCGGAGATCTTGCTGGCCAGGGTAGTTGACTTACACCTTCTAGAGCACGTTGGATGGCACGGGATACATGCGGACGTGCATTGTCCTGTTGCAACAGCAAGTTCCCTTGCCGCTCTAGGAATGGTAGAACGATGGGTTCGATGACGGTTTGGATGTACCGTGCACTATTCAGTGTCCCCTCGACGATCACCAGAGGTGTACGGCCAGTGTAGGAGATCGCTCCCCACACCATGATGCCGGGTGTTGGCCCTGTGTGCCTCGGTCGTATGCAGTCCTGATTGTGGCGCTCACCTGCACGACGCCAAACACGCATACGACCATCATTGGCACCAAGGCAGAAGCGACTCTCATCGCTGAAAACGACACGTCTCCATTCGTCCCTCCATTCACGCCTGTCGCGACACCACTGGAGGCGGGCTGCACGATGTTGGGGTGTGAGCGGAAGACGGCCTAACGGTGTGCGGGACCGTAGCCCAGCTTCATGGAGACGGTTGCGAATGGTCCTCGCCGATACCCCAGGAGCAACAGTGTCCCTAATTTGCTGGGAAGTGGCGGTGCGGTCCCCTACGGCACTGCGTAGGATCCTACAGTCTTGGCGTGCATCCGTGCGTCGCTGCGGTCCGGTCCCAGGTCGACGGACACGTGCACCTTCCGCCGACCACTGGCGACAACATCGATGTACTGTGGAGACCTCACGCCCCACGTGTTGAGCAATTCGGCGGTACGTCCACCCAGCCTCCCGCATGCCCACTATACGCCCTCTCTCAAAGTCCGTGAACTGCACATACGGTTCACGTCCACGCTGTCGCGACATGCTACCAGTGTTAAAGACTGCGATGGAGCTCCGTATGCCACGGCAAACTGGCTGACACTGACGGCGGCGGTGCACAAATGCTGCGCAGCTAGCGCCATTCGACGGCCAACACCGCGGTTCCTGGTGTGTCCGCTGTGCTGTGCGTGTGATCATTGCTTGTACAGCCCTCTCGCCGTGTCCGGAGCAAGTATGGTGGGTCTGACACACCGGTGTCAATGTGTTCTTTTTTCCATTTCCAGGAGTGTATCTCCTGAGATGTTGAGGAGAGTGAGAACTGATTTTTCAACAAACTTCAGGGAGTAGTGACAGCGGCCTAGCGTCCTTTGAAAAGAGGTAACAACACTACTTGTTGGACAACACTAAAAGGCCTCCCGTCATTTGCGTCCTAGTTTCTGTGTTGTTTTGACTATTGAAGACGTGAAGCCTTATGTGCCTCAGTTTCCGTTGCAATGTTCGCTCAGTATGTGGTGGAAATGGACTCTTACGGTCTGAAGTCTCCAATTCCTGTTTGAGCATAGGTATCACACACCCAACCGGTTTCGACTTACATACGGTTGCTGACAGACAGCCATGTGTAATAATTCCTGTTTGGTATGAAAGCGACTGTCGTCGAAAAGGCGTCAGACTCCGGCGCCTGTCGGTTAGGATCTTTGTATGACCACTGTTCTCAGGCTATGCTAAACGGCTGTGAGTGTTACACCACTCCTGGAAGCCATGTTGTATGATCAGCACTGATACACCTAAAAGTCGGGCACCTTCTCTCACGATGAGGTTTTGGGCAAATCCTCACACGAGAGCTGCTTTTCGCCATTCTGTAATCTCTCCACGTCCAACTATTTTATTGCGCTGATGCCATACAGGATGTCCCAAGATTGTTGCTATAAGTTTAGAAGGGTTGTAGAGGGTGTCTTGAGAAACAGCTCAAGGATAGGAACCCGTATCTGGAAACGTTATTCAGTGACACTACAGAGTGCCTGCCACTAGGCTACCACTTCGGGAGCAAACGCGATTTTGTACGCTAACGGACCATAGGCGGAAAGGGTCTCAGTGTTTGTTATTCAGTGATCGCGATTGATTGCGACGAACGGCAGTGAAGAGGATGGAGCTAGTTGCTGCCTAGAAACGCTCTGCTGCCTCGGTGGATGACAGTGTCGGAAAACAGTTTCCATCTGTAATCTATTTTTCTCCTGGAACCCTCTAAAATCTCTATAGTTTTTCGGTATACCAAGGCAACAGAGCATCGCATTCATAGGAGACAAGCTGCTACGCAGCAGCTAGCTCCATCTTCTCCACCGTGATAGTGCCAATCAGTCGCGATCACTCAATAACGAATAACATTTCCAATCGTTCCGCATGTGGTCCGTTGGTGCGGAAGGGGTGCTGTAGTGACAGGTGACAGTGCCTGCAACTTCGACACTGTAGCGTTTTTCCAGACAAAGGTTCCTATCCTCAATTTCTTCCCCAAGACACACCATACGACCCCTCGACCTTTGTCTGGGATATCCTGGATACAGCTAGCCGCGCTATCTAATACGCTCCTTCCCGAGCGGGAAGGTGTGCCGGTCCGCGGAACGAATCTGCTAGGCGGATTAGTGTCGAGGTCCGGTGAGCCGGCCTTCCTGTGGAAGGTGTGTAGGCGGTTTTTCATCTGCCTTGGCGAATGCGGGCTGGTTCCCTTTATTCCGCCTCAGTTACATTATGTCGGCGATTGCTACGGAAACAGTGTCTCCACTTACGCGTACCCCATAATTACTCTACCACTCACATATTTGGGGTGCACTCGTCTGGTATGAGACGTTCCCGGGGAGTGGGAGGGGGGGGGGGGGGTGTCCAATGGTCCACTGGGGCCGAACAATAACCCTGGCTTCGTTGTGGGGCGGCGGCGGGATGAGTGGACTGCTGTGGCCTGTTGTGGGGTTGTGAACCTACGACGGGACGAAGCCTCTCCGTCGTTTCTAGGTACCCGGTTCAAATACACAATGCAATACTAAAGCAACGTAAAAGACGAGAAAAAATTTAGCTGCATTTGTGTTTGTTAGTAGAAACGTAGATCCCCATTTTTTCTAAATTGTCTGTCTAGATGTCATTAACTGGTCTGAAACAGTACGAAATGCTATGATTCTCTTCCGTAAAATGTGCGCCCAAAGCGGTTTCATTGCTTGGGTAAGAGTGTTTTTTTTAAAACGTTTATCGAGTACTCTACCTGTCTGGCCTATCCATTTCATAGCACACTCCGTGCCTGAAACCTCATAAACTCCCGAGCGTTCATACTTGTTCTCTTTCTAAGCAAATTGGTGCCATACTTGGGTTTCCATGTTAATTGTTTTTCTGAAAACAAAACATGTGTTCTATTTTATCAGACGTAAATATGTCACACCGGTAAACTTTGCTGTTTTCTGTGGATCCGGAGTTCGTAAAGTGAGATTATTTTTCGTAAATTTCTTGGGGTGTATACAGTTGACTATTTCCTCATCATACCAGTTTTTATTTGAAGTATTGCCTTACACATGAAGTTTAGAAAACTTATAGGACTTGCAGAAGGGAGTGAGTAAATAATATTTCGGAAAGGGACTCATGTCTGTACCGTTTGGTTCTAAGACGATTTCAATTAAGATGTGTCACGCGTCCACGTCTGCTTAGGAAAAGAGAAACGTCTCAGAGTTACTTGTCCTGGTATGCAGTAACGTGCATAGGACTACGTGTAATACGTCAGCTGGTCAACTGATGTCATTTAAAGTCTGCCTTGCTGCGAGACCTGTGGAGTGTCTGTGCGTCTCCTGTACAGTAAACGTGATTCAGTACACGTTTTCAGAATACACACAGATGCTCCTTGTGTATGGCGAACCTCGAGGTAACGGAAGAGCTGCTAGGCAGCTGTATCGCGAACGTTTGCCGCAACGTAGCATGCTGTCGTAAAACTTTTTGCTCAAGGTAAGCGGTGGCTCCGAGTGTGGGGGTAGGGCTATGGTGCTCCACCGCCACGCCGCAAGTCCTAACTGCACCGCGTCGAAGAGAACCCGTCAACGAGTACTCGAACTGTTGCATGTGCAACGAATATTAGTCACAATATCGTATGTCACTTTCTGCGTGAGCAACAATCTACACCACTTACAAAAGGTACTCACTATGGGTCCAGTCAATTTTCCATAACGCCTGCCTACTGCACGTGTTTACTACAGCGCTGCATCGACATACCGCTGTTTCACAGGCATGTCTGGGCAGACGAAAACGCTCGTGCAGCGCTTGTTTAGGGATTCCGGTAACTGTTTGGTATTAACGAGTGGGCAGTTACTCTGGGCGGTCATGTGATTCGGCCATGTCTCCTTCTACTCAGGCTAACTGTCTTCCATACTTGATCTTCCTGCAAAACACATTGGACCCTTTCTTGGAAGATGTGCCACTGGATGTCCGTCAATAAATGTAGTTTTAGCATGATGATGCACCACCTGGCCTCTCAAGTGCGTTTCGAAGATGTCTCAGCAGACAATATAGTAAAAGATTTCACATTCAATCAGTATTAGTCACTATATCGTGTGTCACTTTCTGCGTGAGCAGTAATTAACATCTGTACCACTTACAATGAGGGTTTTATGTTTGTTAGTAGAAACATACATCCCCGTTTTCTCTAAATTATCTATGTGTCTAGATGTCAATAACTCGTCTGGAACAGTTGTAAGTAGGCTGTTTAGTTTTTCTTATTGGTAACGCCACGTAGCGCTCTGTATGAAAATCACTGGCTGTGCTGTGTGCAGTCTGTGGCTGGTGGCATTGTTGTAATACTCGCCATTGTAGCGTTGGGCAGCTGGATGTTAACAGCGCGTAGCGTTGCGCAGTTGGAGGTGAGCCGCCAGCAGTGTTGGACGTGGGGAGAGAAATGGCGGAGTTTTGAAATTTGCAAGAATTGGTGTCATGAACTGATATATATATTATGACTACTAAGGTAAATACATTGTTTGTTCTCTATTAAAATCTTTCATTTGCTAACTATACCTATCAGTAGTTAGTGACTTCCGTACTTTGAATCTTTTAGTTAGCAGGCAGTAGTGGCGCTTGCTGTATTGCAGTAGTTCGAGTAACGAAGATTTTGGTGAGGTAAGTGATTTGTGAAACATATAGGTTAATGTTAGTCAGGGCCATTCTCTTGTAGGGATTATTGAAAGTCAGATTGCGTTGCGCTAAAAACTATTGTGTGTCAGTTTAAGCACAGTCGTGTATAATTCTTCTAAGGGGAAGGTTCACAGTACGCAATTATATGATTCTCTTCTGTAAAATGTGCGCCTAAAGGAGTTTCATCACTTGGGTAGGAGTGTATTTAAATCGTTTATCGAGTATTCTATCTGTCTGGCCTATCCATTTCATAGCACAGTCCATGCCTGAAAGCTCATAAACGCCCGAGCCTTGACATTGTGTTATGGGTAGCAACATCATAATCGGAATACTAAGTATGGGGACGTGAAAGATGGATAGGCCGAGATGCTCCAACAGCGTGGTCGCCGCGATCGCCATATTTAACTCTTATGGACTGCTTCCTGTAGGAGGACGATCTGCTGGCACGAATTCTGGCAGCTTCACTAGAAACTGAAGAAACGCCTGGTGGGATAGAGAGTGTGCACCCGAACATGCTTCGTAGCTACAATGTAAGAACGTTGGTGGTCGTCACATCGAGTCGCCGTTGTTAATGCATGAGTACTGTCCTGCGAGCACAGCATGCTGGGTTCTTTTTCGTTTTGGAATAATGTCACCACTTAATGTTTAACTCTTAATACAAACAAATGTGGCTAAGTGATAGGTGGATGTTTCGTTATGTTTCCTTTCGGATTGTTAATTAACAATTGTACTGCGTCAAGCCTAATTAAATTCCTCAAGCAGAAGTGGATGAGTTAAATATCTTAACTGAAATCGTCATAGAACGGACACGTTACATTTCCGGGCATGGGTTCCCGTTAAAAATATTATGTACTTACTCCCCTCTACAAATCCCAGATGTCTTTAGTGAGTATTTCCAAACACCCTGCATAGGCAGTGCCAACGACAGTATCCTGGGCCTACATTTCCTGGCTTCGCTTCGCGGGTAGTTGACTAAAAGAGCATATTGTAGAGTACGATAGGTTTCCATTCGTGAAGATGCCAAATTGAAGTGAGATAATGTTAAAAGCCTTAACACCACCACTGAACCGCCATCATGGTTCCACAAGCTCCACTTGCGTGGCGGGATTCCGGAAAGAAGAAGAAAGATAAAAAAGGTAGGGGGAGCTGATTTCCGGACCGATGCAGTGCTTGATTCTAAAAAACATGATGGGCATAATGTAAACCTCTCATAGTGGATAATTTGGGATAAATGAAAGCTGAATTAGTCGCGGAATGCTCATTACCTGTTTTTACAGTCAAAGAGGAGTTGAAAAGAGTGTGCGAGATTTGGAGCCACAGGCAGACAACTATAGATCATCTAAGGCGGATAATGGCCCTTTAGGATGCAGTTCCCACACTAAGAATGTGAAGTAAAAAGTTAATTTCTACGTGACATGTTTTTAGAAAGTCAGCTACTGCAAAAGTAAAAGGACAAAGGATAACAAAAAATATGTGGTAAAGTCGCACTTTGGACACAATATCATACTTACCGCAAGACGAACGCGAGGAAATGACTGCGCTGCTCTAAGGATAGGAGAGTGTTAATCTGCCTGGAAGAGTCATCGTTTAGGTGTTCTCTAACAGAAAGGACATATGCGGTTCTGTCCTTGATTGGCTTAACTTTACGACCACGCAGCGACCGGGATCATCAACAGTAATGCTGTAGCTGCCTCAGATCGCTGACCGCGACATGCAGTAATTACACATCGCGTGACTGCAGTTGTGTTAGGACATGACCTGGGCTTACGGCCGTGCTTTTATATTACACCACATGACGAATGCTGCGAAAGTCCTCCGAAAAAAAAACAAATATAACAGCACTTTTGGAAGGACTTATTGTAACTGTGTCGCTGTTAATCTCGCAACATCGTATGATCACCGAACGCCAAATAACAAGTAGTTTACATCAGGATATAGACAAGAGAATTCGTTTCCTACTGTGCTCCTTAGTTCGGTTATCATCTTCCTGATGGTCTCACCACGAATATTTTATTGATTTCCTGGCGCATCTGTATCTTCAAGAAACGTCACATAGTGATACAACTTATACTGTCGGTACAAATTAAAATGCAAACTCAGGATAAAGTTGAGACCATTGATTTGCACCGAGTATATTGGCGAGATGCATTATGTAAGTCTATTTTATGTCCTTTTGAAGGCGGAAATTGGTCGAAACACGTCAGAAAATTAATGAAATAATTTGCTTGTGGCATAGACTAATACATGATTAAATTATATTTTCATTATTCACTTCATATAGTTATTAATCTAGTTCTGACTCAATAAAAAGCTCACGTCGAAACTTATGTAATGGCTGATGTAGGAGACATTGAGTTCTGGGTAATAACATCATAATCGGAAGACTAAGTACGGGTACGAATACAACGAGTAATGAACGTCAACAGGAAGACAACGTAGAGCAGTGAGTGTTTACCGTTCTTGGCAAAAGTGAAACGGCCCATATCTCAACAAGCTTTTGTTTTATAGCAATACTTGAAATGCAGAAAAGCTCGAGCTGCTAACGAAAGGATTATACCTAGAAATATTTAAGCAAATTTTTTGTCTCTTTTGAAAACATGGCTTAGCCACAGCCCGGGGGATGTTTCCAGAATGAGATTTTCACTCTGCAGCGGAGTGTGCGCTGATACGAAACTTCCTGGCAGATTAAAACTGTGTGCTCCACCGAGACTCGAACTCGGGACCATTCTGGAAACATCCCGCAGGCTGTGGGTAGGCCATGTCTCCGCAACATCCTTTCTTTCAGGAGTGCTAGTTCTGCACGTTTAGCAAGAGAGCTTCTGTAAAGGCAGAAGTAAAGCCGTGAGTACCGGGCGTGAGTCGTGCTTCGGTAGCTCAGATGGTAGAGCACGTGCCCGCGAAAGGCAATGGTCCCGAGTTCGAGTCTCGGTCGGGCACACAGTTTTAATCTGCCAAGAAGTTTCATATCAGCGTACACTCCGCTGCAGAGTGAAACTCTCATTCTGGAAACATCCCCCAGGCTGTGGGTAAACCATGTCTCCGCAATATCCTTTCTTTCAGGAGTGCTAGTTCTGCAAGTTTAGCAAGGGAGCTTCAGTAAAGTTTGGAAGGTAGGAGACGAGATACTGGCAGAAGTAAAGCTGTGAGTACGGGGCGTGAGTCGTGCTTCGGTAGCTCAGATGGTAGAGCACCTGCCCGCGAAAGGCAATGGTCCCGAGTCCGAGACTTGGTCGGGCACACAGTTTTAATCTGCCAGGAAGTTTCATATCAGCGCACACTCCGCTGCAGAGTGAAAATCTCATTCATGTTAGACACCATTATAGCTAGATCACACTACCCTAACGCGTCAGAAGCCGACAGATTGGCAACAAACCAAATTTAGCTAACGTATCAGATAAATTCGCATTTGCGAATAATGACTACCATCAGCTGTAGAATTGAATGTCGACAGTGAAAATTTATGCTAGACCGGGTCACGAACAAGGATTTCCCGCTTATCGCGAGCGGTAACCTTACCATTCTTTTCTACCGACTTTTTAAAACATTTTTTCATTTCCCTTTTTTTATTGTTTTGAATGTTTATTTTTTTTGTTTTTTACTTCCATTTAACTTTGGCTACATGTTTTTTATTTTATTTAATTAATTATTTTTTTAAGCAGTAAGTAACTGAAAACTAATAAGTACACTCGTTGCGTTGAATTGGGGACGCACATAACTGACAACATACTTACAGTTGCAGCAAGGGGCTTAAAAAAAAAAAAAAAAAAAAAAAAAAAAAAAAAAAAAAAAAAAAAAAAAAAAGAGAGAGAGAGAGAGAGAGAAGGAAAAAGATAGATAGAGAGAGAGCGAAGTGTGAGACAAAGCAAGCCATTAAATAAAGCCTAATGGTGGAATCCGTACCACCATTAACCAGTAGTACGCCTTGCACCGGATGAGAAACAAAAACTGCGAAGAACCTTTTGGACTGGGGAGAAAAAGAGGAAAGGGGGCAAATACTGCTACAGAGTGCGAGGGGTCACGAAACTCTCCACCTGTGTTATCATCCATGTATGACTTGTCGCAATGACCAAGGTAGATCCCACGTTGTGCCGTGTAGTGTTCTACCATCGTCTTGTAATTTTAGCTTCTCTTACCCGTGATGATCCAGCTGCGTGGAGGGTCGTGGAACGCACTCCACAAATAATTGGAAAAATATTGTGGATACTTTGGGTTTCGGGGGATCTTGTAATTTCGTTCCTGCAAATAGTTCTGAAAGTCTAAAGTCTCCTTAATTCCGTCTTGAAACAAATAATGCACCGCATGTCTACGAAGCCACGTCATGGCTTTAGTATTCGTGCGTGGGTAATATTTCTCATCCGGGAATAAGACAGTCTCGGGTTCGATATGATTCGGCTTCACCCGAAGAAAGTACACTTACATTTGATTCACTAAGTGCCACACTGCCGTAGACTCGCCAACGGTGGTCATCGTTGTCTTGAACGCCACAGCTGGTGCACATGGGTGAGTCCACCATATGGGTCGCATGTAGCCTTGATCTGGTCACCTGCTTACCGTTGACAGTGACATACCACATCGCCGTGACGGCAGTGTCCAGTGTTACCAGGCGAATCGTCCTCCACACTACTAGCCACTTGACGTTCGGATGTTTCATCTCCACGATGTCATTGGGTCGTCCACACTGGTGGTCACGTTAAACCGTCCTTGCCGTCGCCAGTCGAATCGCTGGTAAGGCAAATAGAACGTAGCTGAGTTCGAGGTAAAAGACACCGATGAAGAATACTGACGAGGGGACGTGGTGTATCGGCACAGGTGGCGAGAGGGAGGGCAGCGCTAGTTCTTCTAGTTACAAACTCGTCAGCCTGCCCAGACGGTGGTGCCATAGTTTGACCAACGTGCTCACAAACAGGGCGACAGCTCTGTCACGAACGTGTTAAAGGCCAAGCCCTCCACGATCCGGGGGAAGGGCGAGAGTCCAATATTTTATCTTGAAAAGCATTCCTGAAATCACGAAGGACCCAAAAGCCGCCAGTATACGGCGAGCTAACATCACCGGTATTGGTAATATCTGGGCGACGTGTGAAACGCGTGACGCTAAATGTGTGTTGAGATACTGGTTCCGTTGTATGAAGTCCACTGCTAGTAGGTAGTTGTTGGCTATCCCAGTCCGAAGGTTTCGTTAAAGTCGTCGAAAGTTGTGAGCACTGATATGTCTTCTGTCGTCTGTGGTATCAATGATGGGGTATTTCAAAGTATCTCTGAGTTGTAAGAAGGTGACGCTGTCCTCAGGGCAGTCCGACACTGATGTTCATAGCCACTGATTTTGCGACGTTGGTACGACTACCAGTGGCCATGCTGTACGTAGCTATCCAATTCAGTGGCTGGCGGTATGGTTGCCATTGTGGATGACAGTTACCAGGTCGTCAGTGTAGGCTTTAAATCTGAAAGTGTGGCCTCGTTACGTCATACCCGTTAGTCATTGGTGCAGGCCGCATAGGAGTGGTTCAATGACCACAGGATAAAGTAAAGTGGACAGAAGGCAGCCTTGGCGTATCGATCGAGAAATGGTAAGGGGCTGCGTAGGTCGGCCATTGTCGATCACCTTGGATGTCGCTACACGGACTAGTCGCATGACGACAGTGACAAGTGGATGTGGGTATCACATATGCTGGAGGACGGCTTCCAAATAGTCGTGGTTCACGTGGTCGAAAGCTTGATAGAAATAGATTGCCGCCAGCGCACCCTTCAGATGACATGTCCTCGCCAGTGAGACCAAGTCACGATATTCACAGAGTGCTTTCTGAATATTATTGTCACCTCCTAACAACGTTTGATCGGGTGAGTTGATGTGTTGTAAGGTCTGGTGTATCCACGACGCCAAATTCAACAGCGTCAGTGGGCGGTAGTCCTGCATCCGTGAACCACAAGACGGTTTTTGAATAGGAATAATCATCCCTTCTACAACGGCCGCGGGGAGCGGCACTTCTAAGGATAGTAGTTCGCGACAGATGTCCGTCCATTGTGTGGATAACAAATATTGAAAAGTCTGGTAAAATTTCAAGGGGAGGCCTTCAAGACCCAGAGACTTTTTTACAGCTCCTCTTCTAATGACATCGATCAAATGTCCTTTTTCGTAATTTCTTCCATCAAAGTCGCTTCCATTGCCGGGATGACGGTGCCGTAAGTCGTCTGAGAGATGTCCTCCAGTGCTGTCGGATCAGGGGTCTGAGCTGAATAGAGCTAGGCATGATGATAGTAGAACGCTGTGATGGCACAGGTGTAAGCTGAGTGGCCCGACAAAGCTGCAGGCCACTGTTTCGCATCCTCTATCCTAGCGGCAAAGGAACGTGAGACTCGTGAAGTGTGTGAATCCCTGCCGGTGGCCGTGAAGATGTCCCCAAGCGTCCACCATCTGAAGGTCTCGGATAGCGTCTCGAGTTCCGGACAAGGATTATGTCGCGGGAGCTGGTCTGTAGGTGCCAGCTCGCAATTGTAGTCACCCCAAAACAACAGATGGTCGTGCCGGTCTTGGAAGTGCTGGGCGACGTCTTCAGCAAAGAATCGTGAACGTTCGTGACGTTTGTCCTTCCCGGAAGGTGCATAGATATTGAGAAGGCAGACACCCAGTACTGTGAGTGCCATTTCTCTTGCCCCAGGCAGAAAGAGGATATCGTCCGCCACGATCCTTCCCCAAAAAGTACAGCGACGCCGCTGCCTTTGGGGGAAGCTGTAGATACGTCATAACCTTACATGCCTGGAAAGTCGTCGACGTACATCGATGGTGCAGAATACAACATATCCTGAAGTAGGGATAACATAGTGCGTGCCCGAATAGTGTTGATGTTTATAGTCGCAACACGATAAGTTTGAGGTCCATCCATAGCACCCACGTTGGCCATCAACACCCTTGTAAAGGGTGTGTGCATGTGACGTCAGTCCGTTTCATCGCTGTCTCTGATGGTGGAAAAGGATCAGCACTGGTGGACAGAATACCCTCGCTTGTCGTCTGACACGATGGGAAAGGAGTTTTCCTCACCGTCGTCCGCCCAGTCGCCGTAAATACCATCGGCTGTTCATTACTGCTGCGGCACTCGGCGTAGACGCCTTCCGGGCTACTGGCTGGTAATCGGCAGCGGTTCTCTGCATTTGACCCTGCTGTTCTGTGGGGTCGGAGGGACTGAAGCCGTCACCATGGATGGGACGTTACTGCTCGCCTCTGTACCGCCGGTCGGATTGTGTACAGTCCATGTCAGACGTTCGCTGCAAGCACTCTTACGATGGAGCACGCTGCCGTATCTTGTTTTTCCGCTTGGAACGCTGGTTAGAGGACGTGTGTTTCGGTATCAGAATGTGGGTGGATCTCTTCAGACGTTTTGCTGTCTGGAAGAAAGGCGGCTGTCAGCACAATTCGGGGGCCAATGTTCATCCTGGCATCCGTGCTTTCTTGCAAGGGCGGTAGCTGACTGTCCTCAGGAATGAGCGCCTTTGTAGTTGCTGGATTCGGTACTGTAGAATGCGTCGTGGCTTCGCTATCGGGGGCGTCGACATCGGCAAGGGTGGCTGCGAGTGCAACCCCGGAGTAATTGAGAGGAAGGGTCGTCACCGTAGAAGGAGTCATAGATTCGCCTGTCGGGATTTGAGCAAGCCGTCGTCGGAGAGAATCAGAACAGACGTGTCCGTCTTGACCACAATCGGAGCAAATGCGTGGCTGTCCTTCATACATAATAATCGCCCTACATCAGTCGATGACAAAATAGGATGGTACATGTTTTGTCAGTTCAATTTTGATCTAACGTATCCCGTTAAGAACCTGGTGCATTGTAAATGTGGTCCATTTTTCGGTCATGTGGCTGACATCTCTGCCGTAAGGTTGGAAAGCGGAGGTGACTACGTCCGGTGGTACTTCGAACGGAAGTTTGAAGACTCGAATCCTGCGGAGGCCAAGCCCCGCGTGATCGATAGAGACCGCCCCAATATGGCAATCAGAGTGTTTGAATTTAAGATCGTCGCTTGTGCGCGCGCTATTCTGTTGCACACCTCGTCACTTACTAACTCGACGCAGACAATACTGCTCGTGATACAGAGATGGATAGCAATTATGTTCTACGGATCAATTTTAACGTCGTCACGTAGAAAACGTTCCAATTCAAAAGCTCGCGCGCCTGCGTGATCGGGTTGAAAACTGATTTTGATGGTGGTTTGTCTGTATGAATGTGTCATATAATGTCGGCAGTGATGGACTCTAAAGTAGTGGCGACAGAGTAGTAAACAACTACGGACAATGGCGATCGTGTAGACGGGACGTAAACAGGACGTCCTCGCAGCAGCGCTGCAGAAAGCAGACTACCATTTGGCATCCGTGCCCGACTGACGGTCAGAGCCAAACATCCATATGGAATTCATGGGATATGTTTCGTAATGGCTGTGGTCGCCGCAGTGCATCGTCATCAGAATAACAAAGCCACTGCAATATCATATTTATATACCTGAAACGTGGATCTACTTCCAAAATCTTCTCTTATTTACTAACGATTCATCAAGAACATTAATACATGTCATAACACTATGTGAGCGTGGAAGTAGTTGCCAGTGGGTAACTCATGAAAACAAATTTCTTTCTACAAATGGAAATTTTATTCCTAAAAACACTTTCTTTATTTAAAAATATATTTAAAAATTATTGTCAGAAAGCACCCTTTAAATATCAAGTTACAATTTATTCACAGGCAGAAACAGCTTCTTTTTTTTTTTTTTTTTTTTTTGACAGTATGTGCTTTCTGGCTGAGAACCTTGACGCTCACTTTTAACACTGCCGAAGCCACGACCGCTCACAACAACCTCTGAAAGACTACACTGGTGCAAATCTGCAACACACCAGATTGCTTTAAACTAAAAAATTTAACACATAAACTGTGCACCCCGTAGGATTGATGGAAATGGTACAAAACACTCACATTAAAAAAAAAAATACTTGCCACCGAAAGTGCAACTTGTTTTTAAAAGAAAACACTTATGGTGGTAGGGTGGCAACTTTATATGCTAAAATGACCATATAAATAAAAACCCATGAAATGCAGTCTTACATAAAATGTACAACCATCTCTATATACTGCACATATACTGACCCTCAAGATGATAGGCAAGATAAAAACATATTTCAGGAATTCGGCCTTTACACCTTAAGCAATGAATTTGTTAACACCGAACCCGACAAACATGACAGAGGCAGCTACTAACGTATGGCAGATCGGCAGACAGACAGACAGACACTAATTGCCTAACAAATGTGGACGAGAGACAGACGAACAAGCTGGGAATGAGAGACTGACCAAGAAAACAAGTAGAATTTAACAAGAGTAAATCAAACAACATATCACTAATCACTTAACTTCTAATAAACTGCGATTTCTGGAGAAGACCTGGCGCAGCACCCCCAAAACGCTCTCCCAAACCGTCCGCTGCCAGCTGCTTCAACGGACACAGGAAGGCTCGCCGATCTCCCGTCTCACGGCGTCGCAGCTCGCACTGACCAGACCGATGTCGTGGGTTGACTCCTGTCGTTCTCGTGTCGGCCGCGAAGCCACTGCCCCTCGCCATACGGCGCGGCCCTCTGGACTGACGTGGGGACCTCACATGCGCCGACGCTCAAGGCGGACAGGTCATCTCGTGTCCCAGTGCGCGACCGACCAACCGATCGATGCAACCGCCAATGCCCATTGCCTGAGCAAACCCGAGCACACTGGCGGCCTAACACATACTAGCACACCGGACGACAGACAGACACTGACTGCCTCACACTGACCCGGCTGACCAACTGACCAGACTCTCTCCGACTGACCAACTACCACTCGTGAGCTTTCAGCGCCCCTTAAATGCACGTGAACCGGCAAACTTTCCTCCTTTCCACCAGAGGAGACACCAAAGCTGCCATTGCCGCAGCGGCGTTACCGCCAGAAACGGAGGGCGACTGCTTCACACTACGCGCTGCGGCGCGCTCTTCAAAACAGAAAATTTTACCTACCCGGCATGCGAGTCTGGAGTAAAACGTCTGATCTGTACGGGAATACACATAACGGATGTGCGAGTATACATCGTAGACGCATGGTTGAGGACATAAGGAAGTTTGGGTGTGGTCGTGAGTCATGAACGGATAGCGAAATAGTAAAGCGACTGCTCGCGATGAGCGGGAAATTCGGGTTTGAGTCCCGACCTGACACAAATTTTCATTGTCGTCATTCCATTCCACTGCTGATTGTAGTCATTATTTGCAATCGCGAATTCATCAGATATGTTTCGTAACGGCTGTGGTCACCGCACTGCAAAACCAAATTTAGCTAAGGTCTGCCTTTTACAAACACACTTGCTAGGGGAAACTGTAATGCTAATGGCAAATATTGAGAGACTTCTCAATAAATGAAATGTACTTTGTGATCTGTTCGCGGTTCATGGGTTTAAGTCACCAACAGCTAGTCCCTTAGAGCCAGCTGGCCCGTCTCTGACTCTTCCCGGAACCTTCGGACTGCAACACGCCTCTTCAAATGTTCCCTGTTTACCACCTCGTTTTTCCATATCAAACTATCTTGATCTGAAATAATCTTTGTATGGTGTCACCGCCAGGCACCACACTTGCTAGGTGGTAGCCTTTAAATCGGCCGCGGTCCGTTAGTATACGTCCGACCCGCGTGTCGCCACTATCAGTGATTGCAGACCGAGCGCCGCCACACGGCAGGTCTAGTCTAGAGAGACTCCCTATCACTCTCCCCAGTTGTACAGTCGACTTTGCTAGCGATGGTTCACTGTATACATACGCTCTCATTTGCAGAGACGACAATTTACCATGGCCTTCAGCTACGTCATTTCCTACGACCTAGCAAGGCTCCATATTCAGTCACTATAATTACTATCTTCAAGAATGTATTCTGAACAGATAATATTGTGAATCATGTACCCTCAAGAGCGACGTTCATCATTAATGGATTAAAGTTAAGTATCAAGCTAATTACGTCCGCTTTGTGAATTCTCATTCCTTGTCATGTTCCAAACCTCACGTCAGTATAGTTCTTCCCTCCTCACGCCAGCCTGCGTGAGCTAAAACGCGTGCATTTCGGCCTCCACTCTTAACACGGTGTTGGCTCTTCTGATAACACAAAACTTTGAATCTATCCTGAACCTGGATATCATTACTTACGAAATTACCTCCAACACGAGGAACGTCTCTTACTCTTATCTCTTCAGTCTCTTCACTGTCAAACGACATCGTATTATATCTGAGAAATCTGTGCAAGACACGAGTGGGCAGAATCACATTCTCTGCAAGTTCCGGACTGAGACAGGTCTTGCGATACTAAACCCTAAATTTGGACGCAATATTCCAAAAGCTTTTTTATCTCCTCAGGCTCCGTTATGTCTGTAACGGTATACTATTTCCGATTGTTCATCTAATTGTGTACATCATGAATTACGTTTTTAATGCAAAAGCTCCGTCTCCAACAATGACGTGAAGCAGTCGAATTCTCCTATTTGGTAATTCTGTTGGGCCTGGTGTATTCGAGGTATTTGTTTCCAGTTCCTTTGCTAAATCTGACCGTGAAAAGATCCCCGCAATGTAATTCTTTCTAAGGTCAACTGCGTTAACATATATAAACTTAAATAGGCCGGTCGGTGTGGCCCAGCGGTTTTAGGCGCTTCAGTCTGGAACCGCGCGACTGCTACGGTCACAGGTACGAATCCTGCCTCGGGCATTGATGTGTGCGATATCCTTAGGTTAGTTAGCTTTAAGTAGTTCTAAGTCCTAGGGGACTGATGACGTCAGATTTTAAGTCACCTAGTGATCAGCCATATAAACTTATAGACTTCTTCCTCACAACATGCCAACGGCTTTGCTGCTGTGGGAACAGCGGTTCCTGTGAGAGCACCGAAGTTAAGCGCTGTTATGCTTGGCTAGCACTTGGATAGGTCACCGTCCGTGTGTGCCTCAGCCCTCGTGAGGCCAACTGAAGAGTACCGGTCTCGAAAACTGACAACGGCGGGAAGAGCGATGTGCTCACCACTTGCCCGTCCGCATCCGATGACGCCTAAAGCCTGAGGATGACACGGCGGCCAGTCGGAACCACTGAGCCTTCGAGGCCACTTCGGACGGGTTTTTTCCCCTCAAACATAACAAGGAAATTACTATCAAATCCATGTCATTTTCACCCATTTTGCACGGAGGCTACGTACCCTCTCGCCGCTGCAATTCAAAGGCGGTATAATAAACAGATCCACGTCGTGCCGCACCGATCTGCTGCAGATCATTTCCGCTCAGTGCGGTCTCATCAATCTTCTGACTGGTTTGATGCGGCCTGCCACGTCTTCCTCTCCTGTGGCAACCTCTTCATCTCAGAGTAGGACTTGCAACCTACGTCCTCAATTATTTACTTTATGTATTCCAATCTTTGTCTTTCTCTACAGTTTTGGCCCTCTATATCTTCATCTAGTACCAAGGAAGTAATTCCCTCATGTCTTAACAGATTTCCTATAATGCTGTTCCTTCTACTTGTCAGTGTTTTCCACATATTCCTTTCCTCTCCGATTCGGCTCAGAACCTCCTCATTCCGTACCTTATCGGTCCACCTAATTTTCAACATTCGTCTTTGCACCACATCTTAAATGTTTCGATTCTCTACTGTTCCGGTTTTACCACAGTCCATGTGTCACTATCGTACAAAGCTGTGCTCCAAACCTACAATCTCAGAAATTTCTTTTTCGAATTAAGGCTTGTGTTCGATACTAGTAGACTTCTCTTGACGAGGAATGCCCTTGTTTCAGTGCTACTCTGCTTTTGATGTCCTTGCTTCGACCGTTATTGGTTATTCTCCTGCCCAGGTAGCAGAATTCCTTGACTCCATCTACTTCGTGGCCATCGAGCCTGTTGTTAAGTTTGCCATTTTTCTCATTTCTGCTACTTTTCATTACTTTCGTTTTTCTTCGATTTACTCTCAATCCATATTTTGTACTCATTATACCGTCAATTCATTCAGCAGGGTCATGTTATTCTTCTTCACACTCTCTCAGGATAGCAATGTTATCGATAATCGTATCATTGATATCCTTTCACATTGAATTTTAATCCCACTGCTGAAGCTTTCTTTTACTTCCATCATTGCTTCTTGGACACACAGGTTGAACAGTAGGGGCGAAAGACTGCACCCCTGCCTTACGCTCCTTTTTATGCGAGCACTTCGTTCTTGGTCGTCCACTATTTTTATTTCCTCTTGGCTCTTGTACATATAGCTTATCCCTGTGTTTCTCAGAATTTCGGACATGTTATACCGTTTTACAATATCGAACGCTTTTCCAGGATCGACAAATCCTATGAACGTGTCTTGATTTTTCTTTAGTATTTCTTCCATTATCAACCGCAACGTCAAAATTGTCTCCCTGGCACCTTTACCTTTTATTTATTTATTTATTGCCAAATTATTGAACTGTTACCTGATGTTTAACACTGGTCGTACATCTTACAATTTTCGTTTCTCGTCTTTTTGCAGTTGTCTTTCCTTTTGTTTTATCTACGACATGTAGAAATACTGATACTTTTTAAAATAACAATAATTAAGGATGAAATATAAATAAAATGTTGTTGTTTTTTAAGAAGAATATAAAAAGAAGATAGGAGAGATGAGAGATTTGTTAGTACCATCACCGAATGTGACTGACGGTGAATACCTCGGAATGGTTTCTTCGAGCCGTTGACCGCCAGTCACACTCACGCACACACACACACACACACACACACACGCACACGCACACACACACACACACATGGTTATTAGTAGAGAAATACTGTTGCTTATGCTATTTATTACTAATTCTATGTATTAACTACTTTAGGTGCCCATCCACGTACAGCATTTGGTGTTTTCTTGGGTAGATTGCCAGCACTTTTGATTATTTTCTGTCACATCTCAGCTTCCTCCTCCTCTTCCTCCTCATTGTCACTATTTTCGCTGTCACTGTGGGTATCTCTGTCCATCCTCTGGAGATTGCTGTTACGCTGCACATAGGCATGTCTGTGATGTCGTGTCCGCATATACTCTTCATGTGTTGTTTTTGAAATAATGTTGGTCAGTGCGTTTAATTGTGCCCATTGTTCTTCGGGTCCTACTTCTGTGTATATATCTATGTCTGTATCTGTGTAATATAAGTGTAGTGTATGTCTATTGTTCGCGTATTGCCCGCAGAAAAAGACAGTGTGTTCTGGGGAACCTTCTTCCCCGCATGTGCATGTAGGTGTTTGCCTCAGACTCACGCTGTTGAAGTGCGTGGGATAAGGTCCGTGTTCAGTTAAGAAATGTACCAGACCGCGGCTGGGATCGATATGTCTCATTCTCAACCGCTCCCTTATGTCAGGGAGGAAGTCGTGCAGCCTACGTCCCTTATGACGTACATCCCACTCACCTTGCCACGTATTCAAAGGCCAACTTTTAAGGTGACGTATCGTGTCTATGGGCACACCGGTTATTGTGTGTGCCTTATCTAGTCTCCCCATCTTTAACCAGTGCCTTGCAGCTCTGTGTTTGATCGTGATATCTATGGGGCGTAGTCAGAGCACCACACACAGTGCATCCGCTGAGGTGGTACCGAAGGCTCCAGATAGCCTACGTAGGACACTTCTCTGAATTCGTCTGGCGGATGCTTTGTTGGTGACCACGTTCAGTCTATGTTCCCACGTGCTAGCTGCGAAGCTGAGTACTGATTCGAAGAGCGCACAGTGGTATGTATGACTGGTAGAGGTAGTCTGTACTGTTTTGAATTTAGCCTCACCAGTTTGTGGAGTATTTTTTCTGCTTTGTCTGTTGTTAGCCTTATGTGTTCGCGGAAATTCAAAATTCATTTATGTGTACCCCAAGATAGCTCGTAATGCGATCTCGTTTGATGTTTGTGTCCCGAATTTTAACCGAAGGATTCAGTTGGAATGATCCTTTCAGTAAAGTGGATGTTGTTTTGTTTTCGGTTATCCTGAGTTGGTACAGATGGCTCTGAGCAGTATGGGACTTACTTTCTGAGGTCATCAGTCCCCTAGAACTTGGAACTTCTTAAACCTAAGTAACCTAAGGACATCACACACACCCATGCCCGAGGCAGGATTCGAACCTGCGACTGTAGCGGTCGCGCGTTTCCATACTGTAGTGCCTAGAACCGCTCGGCCACCCCGGCCGGCACCACTGAGTAATTCCACTGGCTTTCTTTTCTAACTGGGCTCTGTTGTTTGCAGTGACTACAACTAATAGGTCATCTGCGTAGGCGACAATTCCGTCTGGCCTGTCATCCCCATCCAGAAGTTGTAGGAGGGGTTCGATTGTTATGTCCCAGAAGATGGGGCCGCAGATCGACCCCTGAGGACAGCCTTTGGTAATTCTTTTAATTACTTTCCGGCTGTCCATCTGCCATTCGACTACTCGGTCTTTATAGTAGTCTAGAAAACTGTTGTACAGTGGTTGCGGTACCTCCAGATGTCTTAGCCTCTGAAACACTGCTCGCCACAAAAGATTATCAAATGCTCCGGCAGTGTCAATCATTATTTCCATGGCGTATTTCTGTTTTGTAGTGTTAACTGTGTGCAGGGCCTGGTTGATGGCATCATCTATTGATCTGCCAGATCTGAAGCCGAACTGGTGTTGGCTCATACCCCTGAGAGCTCTGTGTGTTTGCAGGTGCTTACACAATAGCTTCTCCTGAATCTTTGCTAGGCATATTGGCCTGTAAGTCTTTGGATTTGAGGGTCCCTGTCCGTTGATTTCTTAATAATGACTGCTTTGGAGGTTTTCCATATTGTAGGTACCCTGCCCAGCCGTAAGGCATCGTTCAGTAACGTTGTTAGGAACGGGGTGGCCTGCGGTGCTTTCCTAAAGCCAAACTGATCGTCAGCTAACATATCCTCAATTTACTGTTTCATTCTTCTCTATATTGTTCTTGCCAAGTGGGAGGTGACCACGGGAAAAAAGATTTAATAACATATTTTATAGGCAGCACAATTGCTCGCATTGCTTCTGGTTTTCCAACTTCCGTCAGTGCAGTCGTCAGAAGTGAAATGAGTCTTACGGGCAACTTCAGTGGAGCAATTGAAAGTGTTGTTAATAAAAATTCTATATTTATACTAGACTGAACTGCATGTGATTGCTTTAGTCTTTAATAAAACTTGCATCTTACTGCGTATTTAACTGAACTGAATAAATTGATCGAAAATGAATACTCAAAATACACATCTGACTGCATGAAAGTTTAGTGGTAAAAATAAATGAACGTCATCAACCTGCATCTGACTGCGTCTGTGGACTTAGCTCGTGGACTCCTTCCCGTTTAGCCGATAATAAAACATATATTCAACTCAGCCGTAATGCAATGGCATAAAATTGTCATTCTAGATAACTTTACTCATTTTGGCCCTGTTTGTTACTTAATAAAAATTCTGTCCTGATCTGAATAATTTGCCAACTGTGCAATGACATATACATTATTTTACTCTGATAAATGAAATTATTAGCTTTACTCATGGGAACTTTACTTTAATGTACCTTTTGGTTCAATGCAAGCACAGGATGCGGAGAACGACATAAGGTGTGAGATGAAACTCTAATTTTATCTAAAAATATTTATTGTTCAAGCTTTTAAGGCACATGTGAAAAACTAAAAAAAACTTCTATAGCATGGATTTACGAGAAAGTTTCACAAAACGCTTATTGCATCAACAATGGGATTTCTATCTAACTTTTAGACATTATTTAACCAAAGAGCACAGCACTCCGTCTTCAGGCCACAAGTGGCCCATCGGGACCATCCGACCGCCGTATCATCCTCAGTGGAGGATGCGGATAGGAGGGGCGTGTGGTCAGCACACCGCTCTCCCAGTCGTTATGATGGTTTCCTTTGACCGGAGCCACTACTATTCGGTCGAGTAGCTCCTCAATTGGCATCAAGAGGCTGAGTGCACCCCGAAAAATGGCAACAGCGCATGGCGGCTGGATGGTCACCCATCCAAATGCCGACCACGCCCAACAGCGCTTAACTTCGGTGATCTCACGGGAACCGGTGTATCCACTGCGGCAAGGCCGTTGCCCATTTAACCAAAGAAAACTTATTTTATTAATTATTCTTTCTAGTTTCCCCAGGTATGTGCCGAGTTTCGCTCAATATGTAGCTTATTATGTGTGTAGCGCCAATTCTTACTTCGATGCTGTCACGACCCGGCTGCCTCCTGCAGGCATCTAGCTCCGACTCGAAACACGTCTGCTGTCTGTGCGCATCTCCTCACCACTACTCAAACTTTTACCGCGTGCACCTAGCTCTGTTAGCTGTCAAAGATCTTACTACTCGAAGCTGTACTACCCGTCCAACCTTGCGGTTGGGAACTATCGACATTTTTCACTGGCTCTATCCTGATCGAATCTCAGCACACACCTTTGACAATGTTTTCCGGAGTGTGCAGCAGTGCCGCACAGAGTCGTGAAGCGGGCACAGCACCTCCCCCCACTGCTCTCCTCGTCTAACCACTCGAGTCTGTCCGTGGCGAGAGCATCAATCACCAGAGTGTCACCGTGGACCGCCCATCCCTGAGGGGTAGCAGTGCCAGCAGCAGAGGCGGCTGCGGCTGCCACAGCCGTCGTCCCCAGCCAGGCCGTCTCACACAGCGCCGCACCGGCTCTGGTTTTTACCGATCGCCCCCGCGCCGGCGTTCCTTTCCGAACGCCTCTCTCCATAATGTATGCATCTTTTGAGGGCAAGAAAACGGAACGCCCGCGCCCGGCGGGGTGGCGGTGGCTGTGGCAGCCTTGACATCGATCTGGCGCGCTGACAGCTCGCGGGATTTACTTTTCCTCCTGCCTGTCCAACCCCATCCCGGCCACCCCGCCATCGTCGCGCCATCCACCCCCTTCATCCCTCTCACAGCCGCACGGGAACTTTCCGGAAGCGATTGCTATTCAAGAAGAATAACCTTTCATCGAACGGCGTGAGAGAGGAAGTCGAGGGAGGAGGAGGAGGAGGAGGGGAAAAACCGATTCGGCTGTTGAGAGCAGCGCGAAGTGTTGAGGCAGGCGCCGTTCTGTTGTTATTACTTTGGATTCGCGGGCATGTTCGGTTGCGGCTGCATTGTGCCATCGAGCTGTATAGGCCTAATCAATCAGGATCGGACTGGCACCACAACAGAAGGCATCAATCACTATTTATTTGCCAGCTCAAGGCGTTTCTGTTCTAAGGAATTTCCTAAAGTGGTGCTACAGAAAGAGCAAAATATCAACCTCGACAACTTAAGTCATTGCCATTAGACTCGGTAAGATTTCATTCTTCATTACGTGTTTTTTCCTGTCTTCCCTTTATTCAAGGAATCGAGCAACGGATTCGTATAAGTACGCTTGTGTGCAAAACATAAGAACGAAAGCAATTTTCGGGTGGAGTGTCAGTTGCGACATTTTTATACAGTGTCTACAGTACCTGTGGAGGGCAAATAATGGTCCGTGCCATTCGCTAAGGATTTGTGCTGTTGGCCGCCAAGACATAAAAATCAACTTTGAACCGAGAGTTCCTCCCCACACGCGACTGAAGATTTCCACTAGGATAGGGTGCCCAAATTATTTTCGGTGAAAACCGGGACACATTCACCCGGATGCTAGTGGACACCTCATTCCACATGTACCCACGTTTCTTAATTTTACATATTAATGTTTTGTTGATGCATTTTGTTAGCCCGATTATTATAACTAATAAGAGGATACAAAAGATTGATATAATCTAGATTATCTGTATAATTAATGACATTTAATAAACGTATACAATAATAAAGAAATGTAACGGAGGGGTATCTGTTGAGAGGCCAGACAAACGTGTGGTTCCTGAAGAGGGGCAGCAGCCTTTTCAGTAGTTGCAGGGGCAACAGTCTGGATGATTGACTGATCTGGCCTTGCAACATTAACCAAAACGGCCTTGCTGTGCTGGTACTGCGAACGGCTGAAAGCAAGGGGAAACTACAGCCGTAATTTTTCCCGAGGACATGCAGCTTTACTGTATGATTAAATGATGATGGCATCCTCTTGGGTAAAATATTCCGGAGGTAAAATAGTCCCCCATTCGGATCTCCGGGCGGGGACTACTCAGGAGGATGTCGTTATCAGGAGAAAGAAAACTGGCGTTCTACGGATCGGAGCGTGGAATGTCAGATCCCTTAATCGGGCAGGTAGGTTAGAAAATTTAAAAAGGGAAATAGATAGGTTAAAGTTAGATATAGTGGGAATTAGTGAAGTTCGGTGGCAGGAGGAACAAGACTTCTGGTCAGGTGAATACAGGGTTATAAACACAAAATCAAATAGGGGTAATGCAGGAGTAGGTTTAATAATGAATAGGAAAATAGGAATGCGGGTAAGCTACTACAAACAGCATAGTGAACGCATTATTGTGGCCAAGATAGATACGAAGCCCACACCTACTACAGTAGTACAAGTTTATATCCCAACTAGCTCTGCAGATGATGAAGAAATTGAAGAAATGTACGATGAAATAAAAGAAATTATTCAGATAGTGAAGGGAGACGAAAATTTAATAGTAATGGGTGACTGGAATTCGAGTGTAGGAAAAGGGAGAGAAGGAAACATAGTAGGTGAATATGGATTGGGGCTAAGAAATGAAAGAGGAAGCCGCCTAGTAGAATTTTGCACAGAGCACAACTTAATCATAGCTAACACTTGGTTTAAGAATCATGAAAGAAGGTTGTATACGTGGAAGAACCCTGGAGATACTAAAAGGTATAAGATAGATTATATAATGGTAAGACAGAGATTTAGGAACCAGGTTTTAAGGTGTAAGACATTTCCAGGGCAGATGTGGACTCTGACCACAATCTATTTGTTATGACCTGTAGATTAAAACTGAAGAAACTGCAAAAATGTGGGAAATTAAGGAGATGGGACCTGGATAAACTGAAAGAACCAGGGGTTGTACAGAGTTTCAGAGAGAGCATAAGGGAACAATTGACAGGAATAGGGGAAAGAAATACAGTAGAAGAAGAATGGGTAGCCCTGAGGGATGTAGTAGTGAAGGCAGCAGAGGATAAAGTAGGTACAAAGACGAGGGCTGCTAGAAATCCTTGGGTAACAGAAGAAATATTGAATTTAATTGATGAAAGGAGAAAATATAAAAATGCAGTAAATGGAGCAGGCAAAAAGGAATACAAAGGTCTCAAAAATGAGATCGACAGGAAGTGCAAAATGGCTAAACAGGGATGGCTAGAGGACAAATGTAAGGATGTAGAATCTTATCTCACTAGGGGTAAGATAGATACTGCCTACAGGAAAATTAAAGAGACCTTTGGAGAGAAGAGAACCACGTGTATGAATATCAAGAGCTCAGATGGCAGCCCAGTTCTAAGCACAGAAGGGAAGGCAGAAAGGTGGGAGGAGTATATAGAAGGTTTATACAAGGGCGATGTACTTGAGGACAATATTATGGAAATAGAAGAGGATGTAGATGAAGACGAAATGGGAGATACGATACTGCGTGAAGAGTTTGACAGAGCACTGAAAGACCTGAGTCGAAACAAGGCCCCCGGAGTAGACAACATTCCATTAGAACTACTGACGGCCTTAGGAGAGCCAGTCATGACAAAACTCTACCAGCTGGTGAGCAAGATGTATGAGACAGGCGAAATACCCTCAGACTTCAAGAAGAATGTAATAATTCCAATCCCAAAGAAAGCAGGTGCTGACAGATGTGAAAATTACCGAACTATCAGTTTAATAAGCCACGGCTGCAAAATACTAACGCGAATTCTTTACAGACGAATGGAAAAACTGGTAGATGCAGTCCTCGGGGAAGATCAGTTTGGATTCCGTCGAAATGTTGGAACACGTGAGGCAAAACTGACCTTACGACTTATCTTAGAAGAAAGATTAAGAAAAGGCAAACCTACGTTTCTAGCATTTGTAGACTTAGAGAAAGCTTTTGACAATGTTGACTGGAATACTCTTTTTCAAATTCTAAAGGTGGCAGGGGTAAAATACAGGGAGCGAAAGGCTATTTATAATTTGTACAGAAACCAGATGGCAGTAATAAGAGTCGAGGGGCATGAAAGGGAAGCAGTGGTTGGGAAAGGAGTGAGACAGGGTTGTAGCCTCTCCCCGATGTTATTCAATCTGTATATTGAGCAAGCAGTAAAGGAAACAAAAGAAAAATTTGGAGTAGGTATTTAAATTCATGGAGACGAAGTAAAAACTTTGAGGTTCGCCGATGACATTGTAATTCTGTCAGAGACGGCAAAGGACTTGGAAGAGCAGTTGAACGGAATGGACAGTGTCTTGAAAGGAGGATATAAGATGAACATTAACAAAAGCAAAACGAGGATAATGGAATGTAGTCAAATTAAATCGGGTGATGCTGAGGGAATTAGATTAGGAAATGAGACACTTAAAGTAGTAAAGGAGTTTTGCTATTTAGGAAGTAAAATAACTGATGATGGTCGAAGTAGAGAGGATATAAAATGTAGACTGGCAATGGCAAGGAAAGCGTTTCTGAAGAAGAGAAATTTGTTAACATCGAATATAGATTTATGTATCAGGAAGTCGTTTCTGAAAGTATTTGTTTGGAGTGTAGCCATGTATGGAAGTGAAACATGGACGATAACTAGTTTGGACAAGAAGAGAATAGAAGCTTTCGAAATTTGGTGCTACAGAAGAATACTGAAGATAAGGTGGATAGATCACGTAACTAATGAGGAGGTATTGAATAGGATTGGGGAGAAGAGAAGTTTGTGGCACAACTTGACTAGAAGAAGGGATCGGTTGGTAGGACATGTTTTGAGGCATCAAGGGATCACAAATTTAGCATTGGAGGGCAGCGTGGAGGGTAAAAATCGTAGAGGGAGACCGAGAGATGAGTACACTAAGCAGATTCAGAAGGATGTAGGTTGCAGTAGGTACTGGGAGATGAAGCAGCTTGCACAGGATAGAGTAGCATGGAGAGCTGCATCAAACCAGTCTCAGGACTGAAGACAACAACAACAACATTAACATGAGCTTAACATTACTGAGCACTTGTAGATGGAATTGACTGTCCTTGGAGAAAAGGGTAGTTTTCACTGCCTCCAGCCTTCCTGATCACGTCTTTGAGACACAGTGATAAAACTCGGCAAAAACCATTTTGTAGTTGTACAGGATCTGCAGGATTGCTTCAAGAGAGTCCACCTCCATTCTGTTTCTTTCATCAGTCCACTAGATATTCATGAACGAAAATATTCTTTCCACATTGGCATTATGGGCTGGGATTGCAAATAAATACCTTGCAATTATACCAACTCAGAGTAAGGCTGAAGTCAGTCACAGCTTTTAAAAAAACTCGCCCACTTCTCATGACATTCCAATGGTGTTTTTTCTTCATCATTCCACTTGTGAAGACTTTCTTCAACAAAATTTGTCAGTATGCTGAACTGATCAAAGAGAATGGAATCATCGATTTCAATCTCTTTACTCTTCAAATAAGAAACTGTCTCTTCAACACTTTCCCATTTTGGCACTCTCTTGAGTAACATCCAGTCAAACACCGGCGATGAGGGTAAATATGAGGCGTTCCACTTGCTGAGATATTCTACACAAGTGTCATAAAATTTGTTAACTTCTTCTCTAAAACTCCTTTCCGCTGCTTCTGATACTTCTGCTCTTTTAGGGACAGATTTTTACATTAAAAGAAATGAACTGCTGTTCTCTCCTCTTAGTAACAGTTTCCAGAGTATTTTTCAAAACATCATTTACCTCTATTACACTTTTCGTGCTTCCCCCAATTTCCTTTATCTCATGCTGCAAAGTGCTAAGCTGACTGTGAATGAACCATAATTAGGCTTCACTTAAAGGGTTACTGAAAAACTGAACCAATATTTGGGGGCTTTGTCTTCATTTAGGAAAAAAATCTTTTAACGGTTCAAACAGGCGGATTACTCTTTCAACTGCTAGAAACAGTGATAACCAGCGAGTTTTCGAGTGACACATTACATTCATATATTCAGTCCCCACATAATCACAGAACTCCTTAAGCCTCTCTGTTCTAACAGTATATATGTAAAAGTGTGAGTATATCTTCATGACGATAGTTTCAACATCACAGCTTAAACTGTCAGCAGATGACTGCACACTATTGTGTAAATCATGTGCAGGGCACCCTATGCCTTCAATGTTTTCATGCAATGTTGCCTTTAATTTGGTAAATACGTTGCATTTGCCTTGTCTTTTTAAACCACCAAAGTTTGTGGTGGTGTTGCCTCCACAAAATGCCACACATTTATTTTTCTCAAGATCAAACATTTCGGTAGTATTCACACAAAATCTTCAAATTTCGTCAGATGTTTCATTAGGTAGATGAGTGACGAAAGTTTGGTCTGAATTCCCTGATTAATATCGAAAAACTGAACAACAAACGGAAATATTTTAGTGGCCTTATGATTGCTGGCATCAGTGGATATCCCGTAGAAAGAAGGCTTTTTGATGTATTCAAGGCTTTTCTTTACACTGTGGGGAGCAATAACTCCTTTCACTGAGGCTGACACTTTAGTTCTTGCTGAACTAAACTTTTTTTTGCAGTGGAAGAATCATCAAACATAATGCTGTTAAGCTTATTAGTACAATCACTAGATCTATAATGAGATTTTCACTGCGGCGGAGTGTGCGCTGATATGAAACTTCCTGGCAGATTAAAACTGTGTGCCCGACCGAGACTCGAACTCGCGACCTATGCCTTTCGCGGGCAAATGCTCTACCATGCTAAGCCATGTCTCTGCAGTATCCTTTCTTTCAGGAGTGCTAGTTCTGCAAGGTTCGCAGGAGAGCTTCTGTAAAGTTTGGAAGGTAGGAGACGAGATACTGGCAGAAGTAAAGCTGTGGGCACCGGGCGTGAGTTGTGCTTTGGTAGCTCAGGTGGTAGAGCACTTGCCCGCGAAAGGCAAAGGTCCCGAGTTCGCGTCTCGGTCGGGTACACAGTTTTAATCTGCCAGGAATTTTCACTAGATCTATAAGTTTGGTGATGTTTCACTGTGTGGTAGGCTAGTGTAAGCTCGGCTGCTCTTCACTTGACTAATGTTTCACAAAATAATTTTGTAGAGTTTTACTGCAGCTCGGTGCACTGTATCTGTTAATGTGTTTCTTTGACCTGATGTGATCAACTATGTCGGATCGTCCACCATGACTTATACTAATAAAACAGTTACATGCGGAACACACTGCTTCGTAATCAAAACGACCTTTCTTAATGAAATTCCATTCCTTGGAATAACAGTCACTGAACTTGCAGGCACGTTTCGGCATTGCGTTTCACAGTACTGCAGCAATAATACCATTAATATGAGAAAAAACTACTGCAGTTTGTCTGACAAAACATCAAACACTACACTGTTCTGACAATGAGTGTGCGAGTAAGTGGAGCGACGACCGGGCGGTTTCATAGCTCTGTTACAATAATGCAGCCCGCATCTCGGGGTCGTGCGGTAGCGTTCTCGCTTCCCACGCCCGGGTTCCCGGGTTCGATTCCCGGCGGGGTCAGGCATTTTCTCTGCCTCGTGATGGCTGGGAGTTGTGTGATGTCCTTAGGTTAGTTAGGTTTAAGTAGTTCTAGGTTCTAGGGGACTGATGACCATCGATGTTAAGTCCCATAGTGCTCAGAGCCATTTGAACCATTTGTACAATAATACAACTTACTACTTGTTGACCAAAGTAAAGCTCAAAGAAAATTATTGCCTGAGTGTATCAATACTGATAATGTAATTACTAGTATGGGACAATGGAGATTTTAGATAAATAAGCTAAAATATATTAATTTCTTGTGTTGTATTTCCTTTAATATAGCGAAATCCCAAAAATTTGAGAAAGTTTCACGAAATGAATGATGGAGGTCATGAATTGATATATATACACTCCTGGAAATTGAAATAAGAACACCGTGAATTCATTGTCCCAGGAAGGGGAAACTTTATTGACACATTCCTGGGGTCAGATACATCACATGATCACACTGACAGAACCACAGGCACATAGACACAGGCAACAGAGCATGCACAATGTCGGCACTAGTACAGTGTATATCCACCTTTCACAGCAATGCAGGCTGCTATTCTCCCATGGAGACGATCGTAGAGATGCTGGATGTAGTCCTGTGGAACGGCTTGCCATGCCATTTCCACCTGGCGCCTCAGTTGGACCAGCGTTCGTGCTCGATGTGCAGACCGCGTGAGACGACGCTTCATCCAGTCCCAAACATGCTCAATAGGGGACAGATCCGGAGATCTTGCTGGCCAGGGTAGTTGACTTACACCTTCTAGAGCACGTTGAGTGGCACGGGATAATTGCGGACGTGCATTGTCCTGTTGGAACAGCAAGTTCCCTTGCCGGTCTAGGAATGGTAGAACGATGGGTTCGATGACGGTTTGGATGTACCGTGCACTATTCAGTGTCCCCTCGACGATCACCAGAGGTGTACGGCCAGTGTAGGAGATGGCTCCCCACACCATGATGCCGGGTGTTGGCCCTGTGTGCCTCGGTCGTATGCAGTCCTAATTGTGGCGCTCACCTGCACGGCGCCAAACACGCATACGACCATCATTCGCACCAAGGCAGAAGCGACTCTCATCGCTGAAGACGACACGTCTCCATTCGCCCCTCCATTCACGCCTGTCGCGACACCACTGGAGGCGGGCTGCACGATGTTGGGGCGTGGGCGGAAGACAGCCTAACGGTGTGCGGGACCGTAGCCCAGCTTCATGGAGACGGTTGCGAATGGTCCTCGCCGATACCCCAGGAGCAACAGTGTCCCTAATTTACTGGGAAGTGGCGGTGCGGTCCCCTACGGCACTACGTAGGATCCTACGGTCTTGGCGTGCATCCGTGCGTCGCTGCGGTCCGGTCCCAGGTCGACGGGCACGTGCACCTTCCGCCGACCACTGGCGACAACATCGATGTACTGTGGAGACCTCACGCTCCACGTGTTGAGCAATTCGGCTGTACGTCCACCCGGCCTCCCGCATGCCCACTATACGCCCTCGCTCAAAGTCCGTCAACTGCACATACGGTTCACGTCCACGCTGTCGCGGCATGCTACCAGTGTTAAAGACTGCGATGGAGCTCCGTATGCCACGGCAAACTGGCTGACACTGACGGCGGCGGTGCACAAATGCTGCGCAGCTAGCGCCATTCGACGGCCAACACCGCGGTTCCTGGTGTGTCCGCTGTGCCGTGCGTGTGATCATTGCTTGTACAGCCCTCTCGCAGTGTCCGGAGCAAGTATGGTGGGTCTGACAAACCGGTATCAATGTGTTCTTTTTTCCATTTCCAGGAGTGTATATATAATCACTTTTGAATATTAAGGTAAATACATTGTTTGTTCTCCATCAAAATTTTTCATTTGATAACTATGCCTGTCAGTAGTTAGTCCCTTCAGTAATTTGAATCTCTTATTTAGTTAACAGTATTGGCGCTCGCTGTATTGCAGTAGTTCGAGTAACGAAGATTTTTGTGAGGTATGAAAGGTATAGGTTATTGTTAGTCTGGGACATCCTTGTGTAGGGATTATTGAAAGTGCGTTGCGCTAAAAAATACTGTGTGTCAGTTTAGTGATGATCAGAATAAGTAAAGAGAGAACTGTCTGAGTACCTTCAGTTTTACTCAACCGTCGCTGTATCAAATAACGTAGAAGTTTACCAGCGCAGTAATGCATAATTTTCCAAAGGGGACGTTTCAGACCTATTTCTATATTACTACCGAAGATAAAGCAGTGTGTTCATTGTGTCAGGAACCGCAGCCGCAAGCCGTTGTCACCGAGCGGTCCTAGGCGCTTCAGTGCGGAACCGCGCTGTTGCTACGGTCGCAGGTTCGAATCCTGCCTCGGACATGGATGAGTGTGATGTCCTTAGTTTAGTTAGGTTTAAGTAGTTCTAAGTCTAGGGACGATGACCTCACATGTGAAGTCCCATAGTGCTCAGAGCCATTTGAATCATTTGAACTGCAGCCGTATTTAAAAAGTTTAATTACGAAACAAAACATAGCAAATTTAGGCGCAGACTTTTCCTGGATGAAGGCAAAATTAAAGCCGCGGAATGTGTGAAAAAGCTCGGAAGAAGCAACAAACATTATTTACAAAACAATAAATACCTCAGAATAGCGCTACAGAAGCAAGTTCTATTGTAGTCCATAAACTTGCTTAGCACACCGCGCATAGTTTATTAAGCATTGTATGGTGCAAGCATGTTGTACCCTGATGTTAGAAGTAAATTTGAAGCATTTCATTGTTAAGAAGGACTATACTGATGCGCATTGACGCAGTGACGTACTGACGAACTCACACAACAGCTGAAGTCCGCAATAAAAATTTCGTTTGGTTTCCTTTGGTAATAGAGGAGGACACAGACCACGAATACACTGCAAAGTCACTCATCTTTATCAGCGGAGAATTTCTTCATCACACAGGAATTACTTGGCCTAGAATCAGTGGCGGATAGAACCGCCGGTCTGGTCTTGGTCGAATGTGCTGTGATTTGTGTGGAAAAAATGTAGCTTGTTCTGGAACAAAATAGCATGCATTACAACATTCATAGTGGTGTCTGTTTGTTCTATATCGTGTCTCCCTACCACTTTCGCCCAACGACGCTCTGAGCGTGTTTTTTTAGGGAATTGACTAGTTTGAACCTGGGACCTGTTGCTGGTAAGGAGACGCCAGACCACACATGACATGTAGAATTCAGAAGAGTTCAGTGAGACTAGCGATGATATAACCAAATGCTAAATGATCTCAGCGTCAGCTCCACTGCACTCCCTGTAAAAGAATCTTAATACTAACTAAATTTAGTGGAAAGGGTTCAAGGCTTTCCTATTTTTAGTTAGCTGCCAAAATTACGTGGAAAAAGCAGTTAAGTTTACCATTGGAAATTTATTCTACTCACAAAACATTGTTTACAAATTGCACTATTGATAAAAGGAGATGTTTTAATACAGGATGGTAAAAACCAACTGCGTTCAACAAAAATGTGAACCAATATTCCCTGAATGGGTTTCCAAGTTCTTCAATGAATCGAAGGATGACCTATGCCATACCACATCTATAATCTAGGTTTAAATTTACACAAAAGAGAAAACTATCAAAATGGTCTACAGTGACCCTCAATTATATTTAATAACTTACCTAACTTGTCGTAAATTACAGTGGCTGATGTGGCTTCTCAATAACTATATAACTGAAAAATCATCGCGTTTCTGATTTTTACTTCAAATGTCAAATGTGAACACCATGAGTTTTAATTAACGATCGACACTACTATTACGCAAAATGGAGGTGTAACAGATGAGACTTCTGCAGTTCTGAGTGAAGCCTTATGCGCTCAAAAATGCGGCATCGCCTGTGTTCATTACCTTGTCGGTGTTTAGGCAGCGTCAGGGCAGCGGCGGGCAGCACAGCTCCGCTCACCTCGCCATCTCGGAAGCAACTCTTTCCTAACTTCTCCTTATTACAATTTACCGAAGTTGGTTTAAAAAAAACTATCTGGCTGTGTTTTCATCTGACCAATCAGGGTCTCAATGTTAACCTTAAGCTCCGCCTACAAACATTCTGTCCATCCAATGAGAAACGTTATACTTTTCGTGGTGGAGCAATGTTTTTAAAGTTTGCAACGTAACAGAGACGCTAAAAAGTCTCACGCTAAAACCTGCAGCTGGTGTGGTCCTTTTAGCGTTATCGTAAGATCTATACTGTTCTTCTGGAGGGCTCTAGCTTTTAACATGGGCTGGGGGTGGTCCTTGACGTAACAGAGACGCGAAAAAGTCTCACGCTAAAACGTGCGGGTGGTAGTCTTAGACGTAGGCTGGCGACGTGGGTGTCCAGTCCGTCCCTTACCGTAGGCCCTTCTAGCTTAACATGGTTCTGCTCTCGGCTTCTGTTCTCGTTTCTCTCCTCGGAACTGCGTCGGTCTCACGGTGGGAAGGTACGACATGCATTTAGGCATTCTTGTGTTAGTCTGTGGTATTCCATTTGCTCACTCGTTACTCGTATTACTTTGGTTAACTTAATGTCACGATTTATTCGGAGCTATGTGACATACTACTAGATTTGCTTATTATGTCAGGGTTTTCATGGAAGGTGTTGGATTTGCCTGACACCTTACACAGATGGGACCAGAACTTTCTGTGGGGGCAAAGTAGGCATTTGAAACTTTTAAAAAACATTTACGAGCTTTGTGATACACTATCTTTTTTTATTGCATTTTGCATCAGAAGAGCCTTTGTGAAGATGCACTGGTAGATCCTACATTTGCTGTGGTGAATATACGAGGGTCGTACAGTAAGTAATACACCACATTTTTTCCTCAGAATATATTTATTGTTAAGAATCAGAATTTGGTGACAATACACATCGACATGTCTTGTCCATGTCCTATTTTTCTACGTAGTCTCTATCACTTTTCATGGACGTACGCCAACGTTGTGGAAGAGCATGTATTCCTGCTGGTAAAAGCTCTTTTCCTGAGCACCTCTTTGTATATCCGAGAGTCTCGATCATTGCAGACGCACTTCCAGTGCTGACCGACAACTGTAGAGACAACTGTCGAGTTGTGAGGAGCTGGTCGGCATGAATAATGGCATCTGCATGATTCAGCATGTCTGGAGCAGCGGCTGTGACAGGACGTCCCGAGCGTGGATGATCGTGGAGCTATGTTTCTGCATTTCCTGAGGCTGTAACTTTCCTTACCCATCGCCCAAGTGTACTCCTATCAACTACAGCATCGTCATACACTGCACACACACGTTTATGTATGTTCACCACGGTTTCTTTCTCTGCACACAAAAAGTCAATAACAGCAAGCTGCTTGGAACGTGAGTCGTATGTAGACCCCATTTTGACGCTGCACTACGGCTTTTCCATCTGCCAGAACGGTTCCAAACTTCACCGGCGCACGGAACAAACATCAAATGTAAAGCTCCAACATGGACGTTTGTCTAAGTATATTAATTGCTTCGTAAAGACATGTGGGGCTTCACTTATTGAACTACCCTCGTAACATGCGAGAGAGTAAGGGCACTCCACCATACATTGTACAAAGTTGTTCTTATGGAGACAGGACATGAAGACGTAATTGACCACAACAGTGTGACGTGGTTTAGCTTCGACAAAGTGTTAAAATGAGTTTGGGAGTTTCAAAATGAAATCATCTGGAAATGGAGGGAGATATCTCATGGTTTTCGGCATTTTTAGAACGTTTCTAGTGGATAACAATAGTCTGGCAAAAAGTACTTTAAAAATTTACATCCCACGAAGTTAAAGCGTTTACGTTCGTGGACTTACATCAACTGCTCCTTTCGCCGCCATTCCGTACCACCGCGGTATGAGGATCTGAGAATGGTCAAGAACTGGTCGACACCGACTACCATCGAAATAAATGTTTCTGAGCTCAAGACCGTGTCCGTTTTTAAGGTCTCATGGTCTCATGGTTTTGTTACAAGAATAGAATGTGAAGAGTGGAAATATGAGATGATGTTCTCCCTAATATATTTGCGAAACTGAATGAACTGAATGTGACACTGCAGGAAGCAAGTAAGAGTATTCAAAGCAAAACTAGTTCCATTTGCAGGGTCGACAGGTGAAGGCAGTTTTTGTCATTTCTCTTTGTTAGCAAAACAGAACGTGTCTGGAACAGTTTCAGTTAAATTTTTGGAAGACGAGGTAACTAAAAGTTTTTCTCATTGAACTGATTCTAAAATTAAATGTGCTTGCAGCTACAGATGATTTGAAACTGGCACAATAAATAATTTTTTTTAAATGCCACAGTTTTATTTAATTTATATTTATTGACTTTTACTATTTAATTTTTATCCTTCCAGAAATGCAAAGTTAACTAATGAATGCAATCATTTTAAAAGGTGCGACCCTCATCAAATCTCTGCTTTTATAAAGTGGCCTCCTATCCAAAACCATTGCCCACTCCTGGACTACACATCATGTAATCTCTTTGTCTGCTTATGCTTAATGTGACATATGTGTCACCATGTTCTTTACATGTGAATGTTCTGTTCATATTTCATGTCAATTTAAATCACTGTATTTAATGTATGTATGTGATTTCAAAAGTAATGTTTTGCCACAGTACTGAAATGTTGAAATAACAGCTGTAGAACTAATTCGGGCGTAGGACCCGTATGTCTGTGATTAAGGAAAAACTGGAGGGAAGTCCCTCCGCTACGGAACCCGCATGGCGGGAATAGAGAAAGTGGATTTAGCGGCAGAACACAAAATGCCTTTCTGGCACAGAGTGTCAGTAGCTGGCTTGCAAAAGGTTCACATCGAGCGTGCTGAACGAGGCATGGAAAGCAGATACATTGAGCAATAGTGCCTTGGATGCGGCTGATAACAGGTTATTTATTCGTGGTATTTATTAGCTGACTCTGAATTACAAAAATTCAGTGGCAATAAGACAATTTCTAGAGCCTTTTATACATCGAGAGCCATGAGTACGTTTGCCCCCTTTGTAGTTGCCACGGAAGGTTGCGGCAGCCACCACCTTCGTCTCAAGTCCATGCAGTCTTGCTGGACCAATTACTCGCTTTATTTGAAAAGAATAACACATTTTCGTTTAACTTTGTGTGGGAAACCTTGTATTAATCTTCCGTAATTGTACCTAATCAACATCCTCTTCCTAGGGATGCAGTACACATGAGTATCCTCTTTAATTGAACTGAAAAAATATTTATTGCTTTAAGAATGATCATTAACTTTTCTAGAATAGTAAATTCCATACGTGTCCAGTTAGTTTCGTTTCTGAAAACTCCATGTAAATTCGTATAAGTTCAAATGGCTCTGAGCACTACGGAACTTAACATCTATGATCATCAGTCCCGTAGAACTTAGAACTACTTAAACCTAACTAACTTAAGGACATCACACAACACCCAGCCATCACGAGGCAGAGAAAATCCCTGACCCCACCGGGAATCGAACCCGGGAACCCGTGCGTGGGAAGCGAGAACGCTACCGCACGACCACGAGATGCGGGCAATTCGTATAAGTGAAGAGCTTAAGTTTTACATAAGCGTAGATGCAAACAAAAGAGCTAATTACTTTACTTAAAAGCCATTGTTGTTGTAATCTGCAACCAGTAACAAAAGTAGTGATCACTCAGAGTAGTTACTGGCCAGTAAGTCAGAAGGGCCTAGATAACGATTAATTACTGTACAGGTTTGTTATAATGTATGTATTTTCAAGTTTTTGCTTAAAAGTGTTTTCATGTTGTGTCTTGACAAAAATGTTCAACCTTACGTTTTTCCAACAGATAAAATAGATTGTGGGTTCTCATACTAATTGTCGAGTCAGCTTTTCATTCCCTATTACAGTAAAAGTACTTACAAAGTGCGGCAATAATTTTAATAGCTTTTATGTTCTTTAAAGGTTAACTTTCTGCAACTATTCAGGTTATAACAGATTCAGGGATCTCTTGTTTTTTATATATACCACACTTAATTCAGAGAAGGAAATGATACTAAAGTAAGCAGATAGTAATCATTTTAAGCCTTATTCTGTGTAAGCGTTTTTCATAATTAATGTGTAAAAGTTCCTAATGTCCAATGTAGTTGTGCTTCATCGTGTAGTGACTCTATGTAGTGCACATTAGCTTTCTTGAGTTGAATACAGAAAGGATATATTAGTGTCCAAGCCAACAATTTCGAAGCGTTACCCTTATACCGCGAGACGTGGAAATACGTAATGCACCCAGGAACATTGTCTGAATTGATCGTAACGGTAAGAGAGGTATTAGTGTGAGGGGAGGCGTAATGTGTCATCGGAGTACTGATATCCAGATCTCTGAACACGGTACGGTCACAGAACGTCGTCATTCTGATATTGCATTCGTTCCTTCTTAATCAGGGGTGCGTTTGGCACTGACTTCTTTTTTAGAGATGACAATGCGCGACCTATGCAACTTGAGGAACGATTGGAACGAGAGGATATTCGGTGAATGGACTGACCTGCCCAATCCCCCATTTAAAACCTATCGAGCACGTGCGGGTACGTTGGGGAGATGTACTGACGCACGTCCACATGCACCAACGACCATACAGCAGTCGCCAACCGCTCTGGTCTAGGACTAGGACGCCTAACACAAGAAATCCTTACCAACCGCGTGGCCAACGTGGAAGCAGATCATCACTACAGTCCATAGTGATCACACACCCTGTTTCTAATGTCCAGGGGGCCTTAATAAATCGTAGTGACTACATAACCATTTCTAGTCAATGATTGGCTCAGTTGTACCAGATGATCCAGTCCATTCCCTGTAAATACCGCCCATACGATTATGGAGCCACCACCAGCTTGCACAGTGTCTTATTGACAAATTGGGTCCAGGTTATAGCCAGCCTGTGTGGCCGAGCGGTTCTAGGCGCTACAGTCTGGAACCGCGCGACCGCTATGGTTGCAAGTTCGAATCCCGCCTCGGGCATGGATGTGTGTGATGTCCTTAGGTTAGTTAGGTTCAAGTAGTTCTAAGTTCTAGTGGATTGATGACCTCATATGTTAAGTCCCATAGTGCTCAGAGCCATTTGAACAATTTTTGAGCCATTTGGTCCAAATTTTCGTGGAGCTGCGCCACACTCTAACCCTTCCATCAGCTCCCCCCTACGAAACTCGGCACTCATCTAAACAGATCAACGTTTTTCTATCATCTGGGATCCAACCGAAGCGATCACGAGCTCAGGAGAGGAGTTTCTGGTGACTTCGTGCTGTTAGCAAAGGCATCGCGTCGGTCGTCTGCTGCCATACCAGTTAACGCCACATTTTACTGCACTATCCTAACGGATACGTTCATGATATGAGCCATACTGATTTAGGTGGTTATATCATGCAGTGGTGCTTGTCTGCTAGGACTAACAATTTTATACATACGCCGCTGCTATCGGCTTTTAAGCGAGCTGTTATTCGTGGTAAGAGGTAATGACTGAAATGTGGTATTCCTCCTATACTTGACACTGTGGATCTCGTAATACTTTATTCTCCATTTCCAAATGTCCCATGCGTCTATCTCCAACTGCTATTCCACGTTCAAAGTCTGTTAGTTCCTGTTGGACGATATAATCACATCGGAAGCGTTTGTACATGAATCGTCTGAGTACATATGACAGCTCCACCAACACACTGCTCTTTTATAACTTGTGTATGCGATACTACCACCATCTGTATATTTGCACATCGCTATCCCATGACTTTTGTGACTTCAGCGTATAACTCTACCAGCTACTAGTACATAAGCAGTTCTGGTAATGTTACTGCTATGAAAAGAATTTAGAATGACCATGATCATGTATTAATGGGAAAGACTAAGGTCGCACAGTCTCCTGACCTTCATTTCTTACATATTCTGACTTCACCATCGTATTCTACGTATCAAGACGTTTCATTCGAGCCCAAACGCGATAGGATAGAATCTAATAAATAAATCGCAAGTGCGCACCGAGATTAAAAAGTGTAGGTTGGCGTACACAAACATTCAAGACACGATGGCCACCGGAGGTTTTGTTCGGTGGAGTCAACCAGCCTGCTGGAAACTCCGTAGGAGGGTGAGTTAGCACGCTACTGCACCCACCGGTCGACCACCCAGGGACCAAAACAGTTTTTGCCGGAGAAATGGGATAATGGCCTGTGTGTTCACCTTAAAAGCAAAACCAGCTGTATTGTTTGGGAGAGCCGCAACATATGCATTTTTTTGACGAACTTAGTGTGCAGTTTCAGAGTTCTCACAGGTGGGCAGTAAATGCTTAACGCAGATGCTATTTATTTCCAGATCGGTCAGCTTAAACGGAGCGCCATTCTCCCGTTTGTAAGAATAACGCTGATTGGCGGACTATTTCTGATGCAATGAGCTGGAGGAGTGAGGGAAAGACAGCGGATGATATACCCTTTTTGCATGGAGAGGTGTCGTTCCGGTGACACTCTTGAAGCAAGAACACGTAGTGGGAGCAAGTGTGCGCAGAGAGCAAGGAACAAAGTCTCTACTCAGCACTGCACTGAGAGAGCATCTCTGTCGCTAGCGAATCGGATTGATACTCTATACTGAGTCGCTCGCGATTAAGCGTTTGTTCACGGTGTCGGCCGCGACACCTAATGTGCGGTGTGAACACCGACAGAGTATTAGTTAGCGCCTGCGAGCAAACATTGAGTGGCATCGCAGTGGACTGGTTATGTGACCGGTGTACCACACCAATAGTTAGACTAGGGGCAGATAGGAGTCCTTGACTTCATCAAGGCATAGTGAGAGTTCGATTGGTGAAGGTCAGTTCAGATAGAAAGAGATAGTTTTGTTATTTTTCAGCGGCGATCGACGCAGGCAGCAGTCATCGCAGCTCACGGTATTGTGCGCTACAGTGTAGGTGAGCCCCATCTTTCCTCCATTAGAAATAACATACTTCATTCACGTCACTCCATTACATTTCTCACGCGACAGCCTCAACTGTACTTAGAAAAAAATCAATCGGATAATTATTCAAGTTCAATTTCATTAACAGGGTTCCTATCCATAAGAGGTAACTTCCTATTCCTAAAAGAACCTGGAAATTTGTGTATCAGTTTATAAATATAAGTTCACTTGATTTTCTCAGATTTTTGCATTAAATAATATTTTTCGTTCGCTTAATGTTTTTCTTACACTAACTAGCAACTAGGAGCGTCTGTCTGACTTCTGTAGTTGTGTGGGGTGGAAATTGCTTCTTGCAGGAGCCAAAGGGTACTTGTCAGATCAATCCGTTGCGCAATTCGTCAACATAACACCCACATACTGACAAAATCTCGGACTATTTTGCGTTATGCAAAAGTTTATGTTGCATAGCGACCGCTAGCTGATTTAGCGGGACTCGAACCAAGGTTCTATTAGTTATAAAGTGAAATGTAAATACGTCAAAAAATAGTCATCCGTTTAATTAGAAAAGTGGTACCAAGTAGTCTTACTGTTTACAAAAGCGTTTAACTACTGTACAGTGTGAATATGAATAGAGCCGACAAGCAGCAGGGTATGAATTCCTGACTGGAAATAGAGGAAATAAGGTCCCATGAAATTTTGTCCGGAAATAAACGGTATATGTACAACTAAAAGTTCAAAAAATGGTTCAAATGGCTCTTAGCACACTGGGACTTAACATATGAGATCATCTGTTCTCTAGAACTTACAACTTCTTAAACCTGACTAACCTATGGACTTCACATACATCCATGCCCGAGGCAGGATTCGAACCTGCGACCGTAGGAGCAACGGCAAGTAATCGTCCCGGAACGCAATACAGAGCTGCATCGCATCCAGTCACAACAGATGTTCAAAGTGGCCTCTGTGAGATGGCAGGTGATAGGGATAGTAGAGGTTTTCACGCAAGTTAAAAATAATCATACTTTGGCTTACACCATGTTGGTGGGCCACTTGCCTGGAGCTTTTACCACCGTTCGTCTCAGTATTCTGTAGAACCCAGTCTGGTGTATGCACAGTCATCCGCCTCCCGCATGTTCGTCTGAGAGAAAACATGCCCAGAAAAGGGCTTGAAAGGTTTTGTGATGTAGTTGGCCTCTGCGAGGGGAACTTGTTATGGTATAGCCGTGCTGCCTGTCACGGTTTCCATCTTCCTGGCCGTGCAAAACACCATCTCGTCTTGTTCCCGACATGAACACCGGACCATTCTGCTGCTTACAGTATATTGCGTCAATCACACAGCCTGCAGCAATTAAAGAAGACACAGCACGTAGTCAGAACGACTGTCATTGGTCAGCGCCATCTACCCTGGCAACGGTGCTTTACCTGACACATTTTCGAAGGACCTTTCTTCCATTCAGAAATCCGAGACTGCAGTTTGTCGGTTTTGTTAATGTTCGCTCTGTATATCTCTTTACTTGGTACTAAAATCTGTTCTCAATGTAGCACATGTGACAGCAGTACAAGCTAACAAGCCCTGGAGCAGAAGTTTGCCATAAGCAACACAGGTGCTATTACGCCTGGTGCAGTGTAACAGATATACTTCATTGCATAGTTAGAATTGCTACACAAATAATACTGACAGTTCACAAAAACCTGTCCGCGCTATAGCAAACAAGCTAAGAGCATTGCCCGGAGCGTCTGTTATTACACCAGGCCCTTCAACAGCAATGTGTTAGCGGTCGTGAGGTCGTCTAAAGAGAAGGGCACGTAAATTGCCAGATAACGTTAGCGCAGCGTCGGCGAGATCATAGGAGCAGAGCACAGTACGATAAAAAGAGTTAGTAGAGAATAGCACGCTGCCGAGCGATCACTTTTACGCGCTGTATGACGTCAGGGGACACGGATTTTTCGGCAGCGACACCATAGGTTATCGACCTCACTGTCTGAGCACAGAGATACAGCTATGTGGATCGATGATAACGATGCATTTCATCAACAACAGGCAACAAAGGACCAGAACATGTAAGCGAAAAGCGTACATGTTCAGCAAATATGATTTCGTTTCTTAGACAGGAGCCAGAATAGTTTGATTCAAGCGAAGAACACGTAGACGAACCCTGGCTCAAGTTCAGATGCGTAGTCTACCAAACTCTAGAAAAATACGTATCTCATTGCATACCGGTAATACGAAGAAAGTTATTATGAAACAGTACTCAATTTTTTGTTTCATGATCGTGTGTTATGATCTTTCTGGAGACTAAAAGTTTCCTCTGTAGGAATGAACACGGATTCCATGAAATCCATCTCACTCTGTTCGTGACAGTAGATACCGGCACCAGTGCTGATGCTGTCTTCCTTGAATTTCCGAACACGTTAAATACAGAATGAGATTATCACTCTGCAGTGGAGTGCGCGCTGATATGAAACTTCCTGGCTGATTAAAACTGTGTACCGGACTGAGTTCGAACTCAGGACGTTTGCCTTTTGCGGGCAAGGGCTCTACCAACTGAGCTACCCAAGCACGGCTCTCCCAAGAGCACTGGCCCGCGAAAGGCAAAGGTCCCGAGTTCGAGTCTCGGTCCGGCACAGTTTTAATCTGCCAGGAAGTTTCATATCAGCGCACACTCCGCTGCATAGTGATAATCTCATTCTGGAAACAACCCCCAGGTTGTGGCTAAACCATGTCTCCGCAATATCCTTTCTTTCTGGAGAGCTAGTTCTGCAAGGTTCGCAGGAGAACTTCTGCAAAGTTTGGAAGGTAGGAGATGAGGTACTAGCAGTAGTAGAGGAGTGAGGACGGAGTGTGAGTCGTGCTTGGGTCGCTCAGTTGGTAGAGCACTTGCCCGCGAAAGGCAAAGGCCCCGAGTTCGAGTCTCGGTCCGGCACACAGTTTTAATCTACCGGGAAGTTTTACATTAAATACAGTTTTTCCCTGTCGTCTAGTGACCAAAAAACGAGAGGACAGAATATTGGATGAATTTCGTGACTGCACTCAAGAGTTCGTACAAAATAGAACAAGATATTGTTCTTAAAGGAGAAAAATGTTCTAAAGAAGGAGTATTTTCGGCGGTATCCCAGTATAACTTCTAAAGGACCATTACTGTTCTCAATATACATAAATTATCTAATGAACGGGCTCAGGAGATCCATGACGTGGTTAGCATGTGATGATGTTGTACAAGAAGAAGTCGCAACGCTAGAAAATAGCATCAAAATTGACGAATACCGGCAAAGGACCGACGCTTGGCGCAGGAATTGAGAATTAATTATCAACAGAAAAAAATGTAACGTATTTTATGCAAATAGGTGAAGAGACACGTTATTGTTTGATCAAATCAATCCTTGACCATCACTGGAAGCAGTACATCCAATAAATACTTGGTAGAACTGAGCGACTTAAAATGGAACGATCACACATGACTAAAAAAAAAAAATACAGTTGCCAGACTGAGCTTCTTTTACGAATCATCAGTAAGTGTAGTCGACCTAAGGGGGAGATGAGTCACAAAACTCTCTCTCAATCAATCTAGCTTTCTGCTGTTCAGCCTGGGACCGTTATTAGTTACGAATGGGCATAGCAAACAGGGAAGATCAAATGATCAGCTTTTTTTCGTTTCGAGTTTGTTTCACAAACACGAAAGTGTCATGGGGATGATCATGCGACTCTATTGGCAGACGCTACAAAGAGAGGCGTTTGGAGATGATGCCTGTGTTTTTTAATAGTTGTAGTGCGGAGTAATCTGTTGGTCAGTTACTGATCTTTGTCTGTGTTTCTGATAAAAAATTGGCAAAAATGTGACGGTAATAGGTCTAACTGCTAACCCCTGTTATTGTTTCATCAGAAACACTGTTGCTGGTGTTACACACAGTTACTCATTCGCAAAAATTTGTGATGCTGATAATGTTAAAATTTGAAACATCCCCTTTAATAATTATGAATGACTGTGCTGGTAAACTTCTACGTTATTTGATTTTCAAACAGCTCAGTAAAACTCAATTTACTCAAACAGTTTTCTCTTTACTTATTCCGATCGTCACTAAACTGACACACAATATTTTTAGCGCAACGCAGTCTGACTTTCAACAATTCCTACAAAAGAATGGCCCTGACTAACAATAACCTATACCTTTCATGAATCACTTGCTTCACAAAAATCTTCATTACTCGAACTACTGGAATACATCGAGCGCAAATACTGCGAGCTAAATAAAAGATTCTTACTACTGATAGGCATAATTATCAAATGAAAGATTTTGATAGAGAACAAATAATGTATTTACCTTAATAACGTTCAAAAGTCATAATATGTATCTATCAATTCATGACAACCACTTAACAAATTTCCTTTTTCTGGTGGACATACGTCCAGAACGTCCGCTTATAGTTACCTCTCAAAACTTTGGCATCTCTCTCTCTCTCTCTCTCTCTCTCTCTCTCTCTCTCTCTCTCTCTCTCCACATCCACCACTGCTGGGTGCTCACCAACTGCCCAACGCTACGCACTGTTCACATCCAACTGCCCAACACTGCACAAGCGAATATTCCAACAATGAGTCAAACCAGCCACAGTCAGTGATTTTCATACAGAGCGCTACGTGGCGTTACCAACATAAAAACCTAAATAGCCTGTGACTACGAAGCCTTTCCCGGCGTAATAATTGATAATATTCTTCTCGGGTATGCAGCCGGATCATAACGTCTTCATGACACAATATTTCCGCGGTTTAACTGGCCACCATCTTCAGGTGAGAGTGCTGGTGCACGATCTCGCCGGAACTGACGTCCCAGCGCAAGCGGCGGCCCCTATATAGGCCGCAGAAGACCCACAACGCGTGCGCGAGAAGGTGCCGTAACCGCCCTCTAGCGCAGTAGACATACCCCGCCGCCAGTTATGGAAAGAGGCGAAATCGAGATATCGCTGTCAAAAATTAAAAAATAAAAATATATAAAAAATTTTATTCCGACGATAGAACCACAGACCGTTGTTTTTTAATGTCAGATAACACTGGGTCCCAAGTCTTACTTATAAGAAAACCCTTGTTTCTATTAATAAGATTGTCAGATAACCGAACCTCTATGGATTCTTTTAAAATACTGTCCCAATAGCGACATGCAGGGGCAACCATTTGTGTCTCGTCATATAGTATTCTGTGTCCCTTGGTGAGACAGTGTTCCGCCACTGCAGACTTCTCAGGTTGAAGCAGCCTTGTGTGCCGCTGATGCTCAACACATCGCTCCTGAATGGTCCGGATTGTCTGACCAATATAAGTCTTTCCACAGTGGCAAGGGATCTTGTACACACCGGGCTTCCTCAAACCCAAGTCATCCTTAACAGAGCCAAGGAGCGCTCTAATCTTGGCTGGCGGACGAAAAATACTTTTGATGTGATATCTTTTCAGAATCCTTCCTATCTTCGAGGAAATGCTCCCAGCAAAAGGCAGAAAAGCTACCGATTTGCAGGTATCTTCTGGTGGTTCAGGCGAAGGTCCAAACTGGAAAGCACGACGGATCTGTTTATCTGTATAGCCATTCTGCTTGAACACAATCTTAAGATGGTCCAATTCTTGTGTCAAGCTTTCTCCATCTGAAATGGCATAAGCTCTTCTCGCCAACGTCCGCAGGACCCCCGTACGCTGGAATGATGGATGACAACTAGAAGCATGTAAGTAACGGTCCGTGTGCGTAGGCTTTCGATAAACGCTGTGTCCCAGTGTCCCATCATCCTTTCTGTACACCAGAACATCCAGAAACGGAAGCTTTCCATCATTTTCCACCTCCATTCATAAGAAAGGGGTCCCGCTTCGTCCGATCGTGAGTAATTTGGGCGCTCCTACCTACAATCTAGCCAAGTATTTAGCATCTGTTCTTGGCCCTCACGTCGGTAAATGCGAACATCACATTTCCAATTCTATGGTGTTTATTGAGAGATTGAAGTCCTTGTCTCTTAGTCCCTGTGATTTGCTTGTGAGCTTTGATGTCGTGTCCCTTTTTACCCGGGTTCCTCTGGAAGAATCCTTGCAATTAATTTGTGAGAAACTGGATGAGGAAACAACCAGGCTTTGTCGCCACGTGTTAACGTCGACGTACTTTTTATTCAATGACAAATATTTTGAACAGACTGACGGAGTGGCTATGGGGAGCCCTTTGTCCCCAATAGTCGCCAATCTTTTTATGGAAGATTTTGAGGACATGGCGCTGAAGACAGCGTCCTTAAAACCAACCTGTTTTTGGAGGTACGTTGACGATACGTTTATGGTGTGGCCTCATGGGAGAGAAGCTCTGGACCGCCTCCTAGATCATTTCAATTCCCTGCATCCTAGCATCAAATTTACCATGGAGGTGGAAAATGATGGAAAGCTTCCGTTTCTGGATGTTCTGGTGTACAGAAAGGATGATGGGACACTGGGACACAGCGTTTATCGAAAGCCTACGCACACGGTGCGTTACTTACATGCTTCTAGTTGTCATCCATCGTTCCAGCGTACGGGGGTCCTGCGGGCGTTGGCGAGAAGAGCTTATGCCATTTCAGATGGAGAAAGCTTGACACAAGAATTGAACCATCTTAAGATTGTGTTCAAGCAGAATGGCTATACAGATAAGCAGATCCGTCGTGCTTTCCAGTTTGGACCTTCGCCTGAACCACCAGAAGATACCTGCAAATCGGTAGCTTTTCTGCCTTTTGCTGGGAGCATTTCCTCGAAGATAGGAAGGATTCTGAAAAGATATCACATCAAAAGTATTTTTCGTCCGCCAGCCAAGATTAGAGCGCTCCTTGGCTCTGTTAAGGATGACTTGGGTTTGAGGAAGCCCGGTGTTTACAAGATCCCTTGCCACTGTGGAAAGACTTATATTGGTCAGACAATCCGGACCATTCAGGAGCGATGTGTTGAGCATCAGCGGCACACAAGGCTGCTTCAACCTGAGAAGTCTGCAGTGGCGGAACACTGTCTTACCGAGGGACACAGAATACTATATGACGAGACACAAATGGTTGCCCCTGTATCTCGCTATTGGGACTGTATTTTAAAAGAATCCATAGAGTTTTGGTTATCTGACAATCTTATTAATAGAGACAAGGGTTTTCTTTTAAGTAAGACTTGGGACCCAGTGTTATCTGACATTAAAAAACAACGGTCTGTGGTTCTATCGTCGGAATAAAATTTTTATTTATTTTTATTTTTTAATTTTTGACAGCGATATCTCGATTTCGCCTCTTTCCATCACTGGCGGCGGGGTGTGTCTACTGCGCTAGGGGGCGGTTACGGCACCTTCTCGCGCACGCGTTGTGGGTCTTCTGCGGCCTATATAGGGGCCGCCGCTTGCGCTGGGAAGTCAGTTCCGGCGAGATCGTGCACCAGCACTCTCACCTGAAGATGGCGGCCAGTTGGACCGCAGAAATATTGTGTCATGAAGACGTTATGATCCGGCTGCATACCCGAGAAGAATATTATCACCTAAACAGCCTACTTACAAATTTCATTAACAGATTTGCACGGGACAAGAGGAAAGTTGATGTTATTATAGGCACTGAAGCAAGAGAAGGAACACACTGTTCAACTTGAAACAGTGCGGGGGAATCACTTTAGCTTACAATACACGTGGCTTAGATCAGCAATTCAGAAAGACTTTGGTACGAAGACTTGCGACCTAACTAACAGTGCGCTAGCAAGCAGGTGCGTTGCATCTCACCATTATTGCCTGGTGGTACAGCTGCACATCGTGTCCCCACCGGTCAGCAGCATCTCCAACGCGCCGCTCCTCTACACTCGTAAGAGGACGCATCTCTTTCCGCACCTTCAGGCCAGTCGCAGTCTAAGCTTCCTGGTGCAACATGGCGGTAGAATCAGCTCGCTTCAAAGCTCCCTTCTGTGGATTCCTCAGTTACCTATTTTAAATGACAGGCTCCCTCGAAAGATCTCGAAGCTTCAACTGCAAAAGTTCAGCAACCAATGGTGGCACACTCCCACAACTTCGGAGGGAAAGATCGTTCCACTTATGTGCTCCAAGTCACGTGTGCCACGAGAGAGAGATATAATTGACTAGATGTTAAGAAAAGCTGAGTAGTTGCAAAAAAACAGGTACCAGTTTTTTTATTTTGGTGCATTTATTCCAAAGGACATGTTTCGTGCTCTGCCCGTCATCAGATTTCCTGGCATAAACAATATAACACATAATTAGTTATACATTTTTTAAAACGCCAAACGTTAACAAGGAAGCGCAAAAACTACTTAAGATCTTATTGTCATGCAATTTTTCATCAAGGGTTTTTACATTCATTTTCACTTTTGTTCGGTGTGCTTTCTTACAGCTAATTCTACTAACTATGTTACCAATTCCAACTGCAATGCTTGCTTATGCTGCTGTCGGGAGTTTAGCCTGTTCACAGCCATTCTGCCCTTCAGCTATAACTTTTTTCGTAACCCTATCACTCAAGATATTCATTTTCTCGTCTGAAAAGTCTCCGTCAGTCAAGTTGACCACCAGATCTGCAAATTTGTGTTTACTTACTTGAGAACCGGCTGCCGTTAGTTGAAGGTACCTGCTGTGGGTAAGCGATCCAAATTACGTCACTGTTTACGGCGTATAATATCTAGTTCCCAGTTTAAGTAGTATTGAACAAGATTAGCAATTTTTTTGAAGAGCATTGCGTGAAAATCGCTGCTCAGTCGCAGACGCAACCTTTCTACTTTGCGGCTGGCCAAATATTTTGCTTTGTAGGCTGCCCTAACTTCACTTTTAACCCAGAACTTTTCCTCCTTATTTTCTACACTTTGTGCACTACACAAACGATTTTGCAACTTAATTCTTGCATCCACCGGTATCACTTCACTATTTAAATACGTCTTGTTGGACAAGATTTTCATTTGATTTTACATAATGGATTTTTTGTCTGATAACAGTTGTTCACCTATTGTTTCGCCCAGCTAGACGTTATTTTACGTATGGCGCCCTGAAACTGTCCGTAGAGGTATGCGACGATTATTATTGATATAATTGACTGGATTTCAGAAAATCTGAGTAGTCGCAAACGAACAGATACAAATTTTTTTTGGTGCATTTACTCCAAATGACATGTTTCGGGCTATGCCAATCATCAGATTTTCTGGTGTAAACAATATAAAACATAATTAATTGCATATTTGTTAAACACCAAATGTTAACAAGAAAGTTAAGGAAGAGACCCTTAGTTTTTCAGATGTAGAAATAACCAGGTAAAATTCAAAGCTCAAACTAGGTATATTGCGGAAACCAACAGCATCAGATCTTATGACCCCAATAGATTCTTGCCACCCTGAAAACCAAAAAAAAAGTCATGTCTTGTATCTATGTTCTACGGATTAGCAAAGTTTGATTTGGACAAGGATTCGATAAATAAAGAAACTGGGACAGTTGTACAGATCGGTCTCTCAAATGGGTACGATGAAGCTAATATTAGGAGGCCAGGTGAAAAAGTTTTTGCTAAGGTACGGAACGTAGAGAAGAAGTAAAACACGTCGCATTAACGTTCTCTGGACCATTTCACAGACGATTGTAAACCTGTACAAGAACTTTAACGTTCAGGTAGGATACCAGACGGTTAACAATTTGGGAAACCTGTTGAGACACAGTCTGGAACCCAAGCAAAACAAATTTTGTAAAACAGGAGTATGTAAAATTAAATTCGGATCATGAGAAAAAGCCATATGCTGGAAGAATTCGAAAGTAGCATGACAATTCTGCACACAGAGAGGAAAGGAAACAATCTGGACATCTTGGAGTAACTGGAAATACATGCATTCGGTCAAGTGTCTCCGAAATGCTGATCAACGACCAAACCAGTAGTAGTAGGAAATGCGGTTTTAGTCTCTCTCACGATTGGTTGTGAGAGACACGTAAAAACTATAGCTTTCGTAACTACTCTTCTGAAATTGGGCACATAGACAACCACCCCTCACTTTTCTATTTATTGTGCCCTGCAGTGTTTAATCAATCCCCCTTTAGTTAGGTTCATCAATGGTTCAGGACGAAAACGTCTTCGGTTTCCACGTTTGTCGTTCAGTTAGCAAGTGCAATGTCAAATCGAAACAAATCTATTGTAATTATAACATGTTACCTTGCATGATACTACGTGTTGGAGGGAGAAAGAGATGTGAATTTTATTTAGTTTCTATAAATGAAATGCAAGGAGTGTTGTTCAACAAATAAGTGGTTTATTCAGTGAAACTGCATTAAACTGTAATGCAATAATTATTGAAATTTTATCAAATTCATTAAACATCACTCACAAATTATTCAAATAACGATAAAAATAAAAAAATAGCGTCGCCAGATACTGTAGAAAGTATCAAATGAAAAAACAACAAATTGAATTGAATTGTCACCAACAGCTTACAACAAGTGAATTATATAAGGTGTCTGCCCTGGTATTGGCCTTTTACAATGAGCAAGACGAAACTTCCTGGCACATTAAAACTGTGTGCCCGACCGAGACTCGAACTCGGGACCTTTGCCTTTCGCGGGCAAGTGCTCTACCATCTGAGCTACCGAAGCACGACTCACGCCCGGTACTCACAGCTTTACTTCTGCCAGTACCTCGTCTCCTACCTTCCAAACTTTACAGAAGCTCTCCTGCGAACCTTGCAGAACTAGCACGAGCAAGACCGGTTGACCTGGTGTATTAAATGAGGAAGGAATAAAAAAACAGCTGAACATATGACTGCCGGCCGCTGTAGCCGTGCGGTTCTAGGCACTACAGTCTGGAATCACGGGACCGCTACGGTCCCAGGTTCGAATCCTGCCTCGGGCATGGATGTGTGTGATGTCCTCAGGTTAGTTAGGTTTAATTAGTTCTAAGTTCTAGGGGACTGATGACCTCAGAAGGTTAAGTCCCATAATGCTCAGAGCCATTTGAACCATTTTTTTAACATATGACTCTCTTAACGGGTAAACAGTGAATACTGTGCCTTGCGCCTGTATGAGCATCTAACACATTGCAAAGAAATTGAAGAAAGCGAAAGAAGAACTCGCAGCTAGGAAGCAGGGCGTTTTCAGTATTACCACGTTCAAAGCGTGGTCGGAGTTTCGGTGGAGTCGGCTGATTGCGTGCGGCTGCATCAAGACTCTACCGGCGATGTTGTTGATAGCGTCTAACGTGCCCTACGCTGAAAATAGTGATCGAAACCTGCTACTGGAAGTTATCATTACTGGACGACGGTATACGTCAATCTGCAAGTGCAAACCTACGTGAAACTGCATTAAACAAAGCTCAAAACTTTTCTAACAGTACTTCCATCATCGGACATGTAGTAAATCAAAATGATCCTTCCTGAGTTAACCTCTTGATGAAGTCCGCAGTGAGTGAAGCTCGCCTACTTGGATCTAACAAACTTTGCACTCTACCCTGTTGGCGACGAATGCAAAGTGCACTGTCTCATGACAGGCGATAAGAGAATCGTTGCGACTTATCGGAAGCAGTCAAGAGTGAACTCCTGCCTCCTCAGAAGCAAAATTCGGAATGCCTCATACTACTGCGTTCCTCGTACCTGGAGAGAGAGAGCCGCTCCCCTCCAGCGTCTTGTCTCCGCCCTTCCGCAAATTACGTAGCTCGTACTGCTTTTCAAAGCGAACATTAGATTCCTGCCAATGAAGAGGTCCCTTTCAAAATTTCCTGCCTCCTCCTTCGCCTGTCGCTAATCCTCTGGGGGCCTGCCCTCTGTGAAACGTGCCGACATGTGCGCGAGACCGCCGCTTGCCCGTGGGCGCACCACCTGTATCCACCTGTTCGCCGGGCTTCCCAGCTAAGAAGGCGACAGAAGAATTCTTCTCATGCACAAAGTGTACCAAGTTTGCAAAGATAAGAATCATAGCCCGTTACCGATGCTTAATGACACAATAATTAACCTCCATCACGCTTCATACGTTGCAATAAACCAAAGACTGATTTTAAAAGCAATTATCTCCTTTAATTAAAAACATGAAAAGCTTTGACGCTTTTCAACCTTTTTAATACAAAAAAAGAAAAATTTTGTACGTTGGAATGTACAGTCCCTTCCCTATCTACTATTGTGATCAGTGAATCGATTTTTTTGTAATTTTGATACGTTATCGTTTTAAGATAAATAAATGTATGTACTACAGTAATGGTTCTTTTATTGTGCTTAACTGCGGGCAGGCAACCACTTTTCCCTTTACTACTTCTTACGTGCAGACACACTAGAAATATTTTTGTTGTTGTTTTTTACTTTTGTAACGGGCAGTAAATATTTTGGCTGAATAAACCATAGGATGGGACAAATGTCTTAAGATTTTGTGTTTGACTAACAGTCAACAAGTGTAATTGCAAATCTAATCAAATCCTTTTGAAATCTTCGACAAATCATGTGTTTCCAATACAAAATATTTTTTCTACTATTTTGCAAAATACTTTTTGTACTTTGTACTACTGAGATGCCTATGAGCAGGCATACAACATGTACTTTTAGTTGTTATTGGCTACTGTTTTGATGGTTAGTAAACATAGCGGCATTTGCACAGCTCCAATTCCGTAAGGTGGTGCCCTTTTGCACTGCGATTTTTACCTAGCAAGCGCAAGCGCACTGAAGTAGCAGTTTTTCGTAGTTCTTCTAACGACCAACATTCCCATTTTCGAAGTTTAAATTATATGTCACACTTTCGGTTCGTGAATGTATAAGTAAGGAACAAGCAGCCAAAGCTAGTTTTTGCTATGAAATGGTATGTATTGGTTCTCACACTCAGTTCCATTTTGCACTTTCTTGTTAACATTTAGTGTTTAAAAAAAATGTATAACTAATTGTATCTTATATTGTTTACACCAGGAATTCTAATGATGGGCAGAGCCCGAAACATGTCATTTGGAATAAGTGCACCAAAAAAAAACTTGTCTTCCCCCTACCCTCAACCCACGCTGCTGTTGTCCTGTGCATGCCAACTGTTCAGCTATCCATTTTTAAGCTTGCAGAGAAAAGAAAATTCGCCTTAGCCCTCAGCCAAACTAACAGAATGGATTGCATCCAAGACGTGTTCGTAAAATAGAGGCTACTGATAGAGAGAGAAAATCAGTATTAAATAAAATACTTACCCCACTCATCACTTCTCATAAGCATTGGTCAGAATAGAGAATGATAAAGATGGGTCATCAAAATGATAATATACCAGATCTGGTTGATAGGATATACTCATATGAAAGATGTACTCAAATTAAGGAACCAATGTGATTTACAGCTAAAAGTCCGAGAACATAACTTCCTAGGGGAGTCAGTCAACTTGCTGCTTCCTTCCAAGTACATCTAGCGATAAAGGCCCAGAGAAATTCGAGCTCATACAGGTTCTTACGGACACTCAGTCTTCCCGTGCACCATTCGTGACTGGAACAGGAAGAAGACACGTAACAGTAGTACACAAAGAACCCTTTACAACATTTCGGAATGTAGCTTGACGAGTATAGATGTAAATGTTGATGTAAATGAGCTACTACTGCTGAAATCCACCTTAATCTGATGGAACTCTTATAATAACCAAAGGCCTGAATAAGTGCGTACAGTTTTTTGGAGCAAATAAGCTTTACTTTCGATCATGCTCTACTGTAACTCCCTGGAGCAGAGGTATTTCGCTGTGATTAGAAATGAGCAAGAATCACAGTCAGCTACAATAAGAGAAGAATAATTTACCCACAGAACTACTTTCCTATACCACTAACATTGATTTTGAATTCAAATACTGTAACCTGCCTGGAAGAAAATAACGTTCCCTGTGGAAATCAGCATCGTTTTCTAAGATGTCAGTCACGTGAAGCATGGCACACGCTCCTCAGACATTATATCTTCAGCACCATGGATTCGAAGTTTTTCATTCTCGAAAAGCTTTGTCTCTATAGCACAGCTAGACATGCTAAGGAAAATGCATTCCTGTACGACATCTAAAAGGCTTACTATCTCACCGAAAATTCTCGTTATCCTCCATAGGGAGTCATCTGCTGATAGTGAACTAATTTCTCATGTGCCCCAGGAAAGTATAATACGACCGTTGCTGTTCACGTCTATGACTCATAAGCCACTATTAATTGCATATGATATTCTATAAAAGTATTATAAAGCCAAAAACAGTTTATCGATGCGGGTGTTTGGAACTTACTGGAAAAAATAAAAACAAATCGAGAATTGCAGAATTGGATTATCTCATAAGAGCATGTAGAATATCTGAGCGAGGCGTGAACAGTGATTGGGCAAATTCCACAGACTCAAGAAATCATCACAAATAGATGTGGCAGCTCAGTTCGTATGGACACATATTGAGGTGAAGAACAAGTGCCAAGATGAGAAACATAGAAGTAGATATCCACGGTGTAACAAAGCAGCTTAAATCATTTAATGAAGGCAAGGCCTCCGGTCCAGATTGTATACCAGTCAGGTTCCTCTCAGAGTATGCTGATAAAATAGCCCCATATTTAGCAATTATATACAACGACATGGTCACAGAAAAATACGTACCTAAAGACTGGAAAATTGCTCAAGTCACACCAATACCCAAAAAGGGAAGTAGGAGTAATCCGCTGAATTACAGGCCTATATCGTTAACGTCGATTTGCAGTAGGGTTTTAGAACACATGCTGTATTCTAACATTATGAAGTACCTCAAAGAAAACAGATTCAGAAAATATCTTTCTTCTGAAACACAACTAGCTCTTTATACTCATGAAGTAATAAGTGCTATCGACAGGGGATGTCAAACTGATTCATTAGTTTTAGGTTTCCAGAAGGCTTTCGGGACCGTTCTTCACAAGCGTCTTATAATCAAACTGCATGCCTACGGAGTATCGCCTCAGTTGTGCGACTGGATTGGTGATTTCCTGTCAGAAAGGTCACATTTCGTAGTAATAGACAGAAATTCATCGAGTAATCCAGAAGTAATATGCGGCGTTCCCCAAGGAAGTGTCATAGGCCCTCTATTGTTCCTGATCTATATTAACGACATAGGAGACAATCTGAGTAGCCGCCTTAGATTGTTTGCAGATGATGCTGTCATATACCGTCTTATAAAGTCATCAGATGATCAAAACGACTTGCTAAATGATTTAGATAAGATATCTGTATGGTGTGAAAAGTGGCAATTGACTCATAATAAGAAAAGCGCGAAGTTATTCACATGAGTACTAAAAGAAAGTAGCTAAATTTCGATTACGCAATAAGTCACACAAATCTGAGGACTGTAAATTCAACAAAATACTTAGGGATTACAATTACAAATAAGCTAAATTGGAACGATCACGTAGATAATATCGTGGATAGAGCAAACCAAAGACTGCGATTCATTGACAGAACACTTAGAAGGTACAACAGGTCTAGCAAAGCTTACACTAATCTTGTCCGCCCTATTCTGGAGTACTGCTGTGCGGTGTGGGATCCGCACCAGATGGTACTGACGGATGTCATCGAAAAAGTACAAAGAAGGGCAGCTCGTTTTGTATTATCGCGAAATAAAGGAGATAGTATCACAGACACGATACGTGAATTGGAGTGGCAATCATAAAAACAAAGGTGTTTTTATTTGCGACGGCATCTTCTACGAAATTTCAATCGCCAGTTTTCTCCTCTGATTGCGAAAATATTTTTGTTGGCACCCACCTACATAGGGAGAAATGATCATCACGATAAAATAAGAGAAATCAGGGCTCGCACAGAAAAACTTAAGTGCTCGTTCTTCACGCGTGCTGTTCGAAAGTGGAACGGTAGAGAGACAGCATGAATGTGGTTTATTGAACCCTCTGCCAGGCACTTTATTGTGAATAGCAGAGTAATCACGTAGATGTAGACAAAAGTCGTGACAGTTACATGCACATATACAGATGGCATTGGAATTGGCATTGGCATTGGCAGAGCTGTCTTTTTTACTCGGGTGACTGATGTGAAACGGGTTTCGACATGATTATGGCAGCACTACAGGAATTAACAGACTTTGAACGCGGGCTGGTAGTAGAAATCAGGCGCATGGGACATTCCATTTCGGAAATAGTTTGGAAATACAATATTCCGAGACTCACAGTGTCAACAGCGTGCCGAGAAAACCAAATTTCAGGCGTTACCTCTCACCAGGGGCAACGGTGTGGCCGACGACCTTCACTTAACGACCGAGATCAGAGGTATTTGCGTAGAGTAGTCAGTGCTAATAGACAAGCAACACTGAATGAAATAACCACAGAAATGACTATGGGACGAATGTATCCTCTAGGACAGCGCGGCGAAATCTGGCGTTAATGGGCTATGGCAGCAGACGACCGACGAGAGTGCCTTTACCAACAGCATGACATCGCCTGCAAAGCCTCTAAAAAGGTTCAGATGGCTCTGAGCACTATGGGACTTCTGAGGCCATCAGTCCCCTAGAACTGTGAACTACTTATACCTAACTAACCTAAGGACATCACATACATCCCTGCCCGAGGCAGGATTCGAACCTGCGACCGTAGCAGTAGTGCGGTTCCGAGCTGAAGCGGCTAGAACCGCTCGGCCACAACCGCCGGCAATAAAGGAAAGAAGAGACCGAAGAGTGCTTGGTTAGATGGGGTAAATGAGACCATGGAAAAGAGAGAAACAGAAGAAGATGATGAAACTATGGAAGACAGAAACCGATGGCGACAATTATAAGGGATGTGGCGACAGGAAGGAAGGAATATTTCTCGCTCAGCATGTATCTTCGGTTGTAATAGTATTGACGTGAATGTTACTACATGTAAAACAATGGTTTTATGTGTTTAGAGTTATTTAGTGATATTAGAGCCAGTCAACCCATACAAAAACATTTTCGAGGGTATCTAGAGAGATGAAGTGAAACTTAATCTCTGCATTAGTTACGCAAAAAAGGTTGTGATTTATTGGAAGAGTACTGGCATACTGAAAGTCATCTAAAAGATAGGTGACATGCAAAATCATTGTTGGACACGTACTGAAAGTCATCTACAACAGACATCACATACAAAATCATTTTTGGACACGTACCTTAATTTTTCTCAAATCACGGCCTAAGAAAATGATACATACACTGATTCATTTGGAAGGTTGCCATTAAGCCATTACATCTACATGTGTGGCAACGTGGCCCATATCTGTTGTAAATGGTCCTTGCTATCGCGGATTCTGGGAGTGGAACGGAGCTGACGTCCCACACGTATCCTATCGGGGACAGATCTAGACACCTTGGTGGCCGCAAGCGTACCTCAGCGTCATGCAGAAAGTTCATAGGGACACATGCCATGTGTAGACGAGCATTGTCTAGTTGAAAAACGGCACTACGGTACTGTTGTACGACAGGTAACATATGAGGACGCGGGATGTCCGTGACGAACCTTTTTGCCGCCAGAGTTCCCTCAATCCCTACCAGCCATGACCTGAAACCGTACCCGATGGCTCACCACAGCACGACACTAGGCATAACGCCGTCCGTCAAAAACCTTGGCAGAACTGCGGCCCTTCCTAGGTGGCTGCAAAACTCGTCAGCGATGGCCATTCGTGCTAATGCAGAGCCGCAATGCGACACCATTCGTTAGCAGCCCCTACTTCCCAGTCACGGCACCATTCCAAATGCAGCCGTTTGTGTTGTGATTTTAACGGTAGCCTACGCATGGGATGGTAAATCCAAAGTATGACTGCCTGTTAGTCTCCGATAAATGATGCGGGATGACAGAGTGTTGCAGTGAGTGCATTACATGTTCTCGGATGGCAGGCGCAGATGTGGAGTGGTTATGATGTGTTTGGTGCACAACTGGGTAATCATTCAATGTGACGCTAAGACATGATCTACCGGAACCTTGACGTAGTGTATGTCTGTCCTCGAGTGCCCATGCAGTCCAACATCGGGACACTACGATATCCGAAGCCCAACAGATATACGAGCCAAATGGTGACCCATAATGATGCCTCTTTCAAACCCTGTCAGAAGCAGATAACACGAGTACATGGCATCTCCGTATTCTTCACAGTGATCAGTCAACCTCTGACACTGTTCACGCCTCTTAGGTTTCTAACTAGACGTGGTAACAACACAAAACACGGTCTGCTTCTACAAGTACATACATACTGGGAAAAGGGGAGTGTAATTTGTGTACCAGTGTCACGTCGTCACTTTCCTGTTCCAGTCGCGAATGTTTCACTGGAAGACTGCTCGTAAGCCTCCGAGTGGACTCGAATATCTCTAACGTTATCTTGATAGTCTTTTCACGATGTATACGTAGAAGGAAGCATTAGTTGATTGCGGGAACCCACACTCTCGGAACTTCAACCATACCGTCATGGAGAACGTGTAACGTCTGACATTGGGGTTAACTGAGCGTCTCCCTGACGCTTTCGCTCTTGCTAAATCAACCTCTAATTCTTGAGTGATCAGTTCTTTATTTATGCTGTTGGCTGTTACGAGTGTTTCTATCATGCATTTCTATTTCTGTAATTTTAAACATAGAATTTACGAAAGAAGAAATTGATTTAACAATGGTCTAAAATATAATCTACAAGCACAGTTATGTAATACATCAATATCCTCTGTTTATTCTGTCGTTCCTAGATGCTTCGCATTCCAGACAGACAAGCAATAATCAAGTATTGGTCGAAAGAGTGTTTTGTAAGCTGGCTTGTTCTCTGATGGACTACTTTTCTTCCAATTAATGTCAGTGAGGCAGCTGCCTTAAGCGCGATTAATTTTATGTAGCCGTACCACTTCAAATCGTTCCAAACGCATCTTAGATGTTTTATGGAGGTAACTGTTTACTGTAAGCGTTCTGCAATTGCGTAGTCATACAATAAAAGGTCGTTCTGTCAAGACAAATGCATTCTGCTGGCCTTTCTGTCACAGAGAATTGGAAGATCTAACCATCGTTTACGTGCACAACGCTACACTTACCTGCGACTGTGTTTTGTGGATGCTTCTCTTCCTTTTTTTAGGGAGTGCACATTATACTCTTATCAGATTTGCCCCATATCATATTTGATTACTAGAGGACTTCGAGACTACGCAAAGGAAGACCGTGTGAATGACCACATACTTGTTTGACGGGAGGGAGGGTCTAAGTGAAATGTTCGAGAACCTTAAATTGAAGATTCTCGAAGATGCCGTATATCTCGTGAGAACCTGCTTGGAAAAATTCAACATTTGTTTTACAGGGCAGATACTATTAATTCATAGTTATCAATCCCTTAGAGATCATGTTGATAAAATGAAAGAAATAAGCCGGCCGCGATGGCCGAGCAGTTCTAGGCGCTTCAGTCGGGAACCGGGCGACTGCTAAGGTCGCAGGTTCGAATCCTACCTCGGGCATGGAAGTGTGTGATATCCTTAGGTTAGTTAGGTTTAAGTACTTCTAAGTCTAGGGGACTGATGACCTCAAATGTTAAGTCCTATAGTGCTTAGAGCCATTTCAACCATAGCAGTAGTTCATATTTATATCCACAGTTCTGTGTGCTATGTGAAATTCCCCATCGTGAGTAAAGATTCCTTTCTGTAACACATCAGTCCTTTCTGTAACACACCACGATAGTTTTCATTCTAGTTTTATATTTATGAATTTTGCTGTGTTTTTCTAATGATAGCTAATTGTTGACATGTAAACGTGAGTGACGACATAAAATAAACACTTGGCATCTGCTGATGATTTCTGACGGATTACACAGAAACTTTAATAAGGGATTTATTTCCTTTTGATATCGCAGTGTAACACCACAAATAAGAATAGAACATTATCGAAGAAGATGTGGAAATCGTCCATGTTTAAAGAAAGAGCCCTATAATGACACTCGTTCTGTTTTATGTATGACTGTTACCGGAACAGGAGCGTTTCTGAAATTCGATGACGATGACGGCGATGCCTCACAGACCATACAGGCAACAATTCTAGCTACTAGGTCAGGGTTATTTCGATTACAGATTACAAAGATAATATCGTCCTATAAAGCGAGAAAGAAAAGTCAATCCACGTTACATCTGTGGAGGGGATGGAAATCAAGCATTACAATGAACGCAATAATAAGGATTGTGCATGGTTCAAATGGCTCTGAGCGCTCTGGGACTTAACACCTGTGGTCATCAGTCCCCTAGAACTTAGAACTACTTAAACCTAACTAACCTAACGACAACGCACAACACCCAGCCATCACGAGGCAGAGAAAATCCCTGACCCCGCCGCGAATCGAACCCGGGAACGCGGGCCCGGGAAACAAGAACGCTACAGCACGACCGCGAGATGCGGGCGATTGTGCATGGTCTTCCAAGACAGCCGTCGTAGCAAGACTGAAGGGGCGAAACAAAGGATGGAGGCGGTGAAGTTTTCTACGACTTTTTTTTAGTACCCCTTCTGTACATTTTCATTAATTAAGTCTACTCTGGTGATCTCATTCAATTACAGAATGCTCTTTACGCGTTTACTGTTACTCTCTTAATCAGAGCAGTGAAATTTCTTTCTTTCTCGCGTTTGATCTGAGTACTTTAAGTATTAGAAATCATATTGACGTGCTTTATCATAAGTGCCTGTAGCCAGACTTTCTATTGTGTCGTGGTCGTGGTAAGTTCCTATAGGACCAAACTCCTGAGGTCATCTGTTCCTAGGCTTACACACCACGTAATCTAGCTTAACCTAACTTACACTAAGGACAACACACGAAAGTATACACAAGGGAGGACTCGAACTTCCGACGGGGAGAGCCGCGCGAACCGTGGATAGGCTACCTAGACGGCTCGGTTACACCGCGCGGTTCTATTACACTACTGGACATTAAAATTGCTACACCACGAACATGACGTGCTACAGACGCGAAATTCAACCGACAGGAAGAAGATACTGTGATATGCAAATGATTAGCTTTTCAGAGCATTCACACAAGGTTGGCGCCGGTGGCGACACCTACAACGTGCTGACATGAGCAAAGTTTCCTATCTGTTTCTCATATACAAACAGCAGTTGACCGGCGTTGCCTGGTGAAACGTTGTTGTCATGCCTCGTATAGGGAGGAGAAATGCATACCGTCACGTTTTCGACTTTGATAAAGGTAGCCTGTCGCGATTGCGGTTTATCGTATCGCGATACTGCTGATCGCGTTGGTCGAGATCCAATGACTGTTAGCAGAATAAGGAATCGGTGGGTTCAGGAGGGTAATATGGAACGCTGTGCTGGATCCCAACGGCCTCGTATCACTAGCAGTCGAGCTGACAGGCATCTTATTCGCATGGCTGTAACGAATCGTGCAGCCACGTCTCGATTCCTGAGTCAACAGCCGGGGACGTTTGCAAGACAACAACCATCTGCACAATCAGTTCGACGACGTTTGCAGCATCAGCTCGGACACCATGACTGCGGTTACCCTTGACGCTGCATCACAGGCAGGAGCGCCTGCGATGGTGTACTTAACAACGAACCTGGGTGCACGAAAGGCAAAACGTTCTTTTTACAGCATCATGATGGTCTCATCCGTGTATGGCGACATCGCGGTGAACGCACGCACATTGGAAGCGTGTATTCGTCATCGCCATACTGGCGTATCACCCGGCGTGATGGTATGGGGTGCCATTGGTTACACGTCTCGGTCACCTCTTGTTCGCATTGACGGCACTTTGAACAGTGGACGGTACATTTCAGATGTGTTACGTCCCGTGGCTCTACCCTTAATTCGATCCCTGCGAAACTCTACATTTCAGCAGGATAATGCACCGCCGCATGTTGCAGGTCGTGTACGGTCCTGTCAGGATACAGAAAATGTTCGACTGCTGCCCTGGCCAGCACATTCACCATATCTGTCACCAATTGAAAACGTTGATCAATGGTGGCCGAGCAACTGACTCGTTACAATACGCCAGTCACTACTCTTGATAAACTGTGGTATCGTGTTGAAGCTGCGTGGGCAGCTGTACCTGTACACGCCATCCAAGCTCAGTTTGACTCAATGCCCAGGCGTATCAAGGCCATTATTACGGCCAGAGGTGGTTGTTCTGGGTACTGATTTCTCAGGATCTATACACCCAAATTGCGTGAAAATGTAATCACATGTCATTTCTAGTATAATATATTTGTCCAATGAATACCTGTTTATCATCTGCATTTCCTCTTGGTGTAGCAATTTTAATGGCCAGTAGTGTATGTTATGAAGACAATCATTGAGCTCGCAATGTAAAAAGACCATGATTATAATTCCATTGAGGATTGCGTTCAGCACCAATGTGTTCTAACAAATACCCAGAAATAATGGGTCGGGAAAAGCCAAGCCGGCATGAACAGCAAGTCTAGGTCATGCCTGATAGTTGTGAACAATGGAAACAAGAATGAGGCATACGGATCTTCTCACCGCCACAACGACAGACAAAAATCAGCGTAAAGCACGTAGTAACTGCCAGAATTTAAAAAAAGAAAAAGAAGTTCAGAGATAGGAGCAGGGTAGTTACCATTATACCATGGACGGTGTGAACTTGAGCCTTCGTGCAACTGGAGGAACTGTCTCCGCTTACCCTTCGCCGGCCTGGGTGGCCGAGCGGTTCTAGGCGCTACAGTCTGGAACCGCGCGACCGCTACGGTCATAGGTTCGAATCCTGCCTCGGGCATGAATGTGTGTGATGTCCTTAGGTTAGTTAGTTTTAAGTAGTTCTAAGGTCTAGGGGACTAATGACCACAGAAGGTAAGTCCCATAGTACTCAGAGCCATTTTTGTCTCCCGTTAGCTTACTGATAATTTTACGGAGGGCCTCGAACCAGAGCCCCCGTTATCTTCGCGCCTACAGAAGTCGCAGCAAACTGTAACTATGTCAGTTGGCACCGGCATTACAGCCTGAACCGTCAACATTGGCTGATAACGAGACAACTGACATTTGTCACAATGGCTTGGCTACTCGCGCTGTGCATGCGCATGGGGTACTTCCCTCTCGCCGGATTTCTTCCAAGACGGAAATCCCGTGGCGCGAGAATACACTCCTGGAAATGGAAAAAAGAACACATTGACACCGGTGTGTCAGACCCACCATACTTGCTCCGGACACTGCGAGAGGGCTGAACAAGCAATGATCACACGCATGGCACAGCGGACACACCAGGAACCGCTGTGTTGGCCGTCGAATGGCGCTAGCTGCGCAGCATTTGTGCACCGCCGCCGTCAGTGTCAGCCAGTTTGCCGTGGCATACGGAGCTCCATCGCAGTCTTTAACACTGGTAGCATGCCGCGACAACGTGGACGTGAACCGTATGTGCAGTAGACGGACTTTGAGCGAGGGCGTACAGTGGGCATGCGGGAGGCCGGGTGGACGTACCGCCGAATTGCTCAACACGTGGGGCGTGAGGTCTCCACAGTACATCGATGTTGTCGCCAGTGGTCGGCGGAAGGTGCACATGCCCGTCGACCTGGGACCGGACCGCAGCGACGCACGGATGCACGCCAAGACCGTAGGATCCTACGCAGTGCCGTAGGGGACTGCACCGCCACTTCCCAGCAAATTAGGGACACTGTTGCTCCTGGGGTATCGGCAAGGACCATTCGCAACCGTCTCCATGAAGCTGGGCTACGGTCCCGCACACCGTTAGGCCGTCTTCCGCTCACGCCCCAACATCGTGCAGCCCGCCTCCAGTGGTGTCGCGACAGGCGTGAATGGAGGAACGAATGGAGACGTGTCGTCTTCAGCGATGAGAGTCGCTTCTGCCTTGGTGCCAATGATGGTCGTATGCGTGTTTGGCGCCGTGCAGGTGAGCGCCACAATCAGGACTGCATACGACCGAGGCACACAGGGCCAACACCCGGCATCATGGTGTGGGGAGCGATCTCCTACACTGGCCGTACACCTCTGGTGATCGTCGAGGGGACACTGAATAGTGCACGGTACATACAAACCGTCATCGAACCCATCGTTCTACCATTCCTAGACCGGCAAGGAACTTGCTGTTCCAACAGGACAATGCACGTCCGCATGTATCCCGTGCCACCCAACGTGCTCTAGAAGGTGTAAGTCAATTACCCTGGCCAGCAAGATCTCCGGATCTGTCCCCCATTGAGCATGTTTGGGACTGGATGAAGCGTCGTCTCACGCGGTCTGCACGTCCAACACGAACGCTGGTCCAACTGAGGTGCCAGGTGGAAATGGCATGGCAAGCCGTTTCACAGGACTACATCCAGCATCTCTACGATCGTCTCCATGGGAGAATAGCAGCCTGCATTTCTGCGAAAGGTGGATATACACTGTACTAGTGCCGACATTGTGCATGCTCTGTTGCCTGTGTCTATGTGCCTGTGGTTCTGTCAGTGTGATCATGTGATGTATCTGACCCCAGGAATGTGTCAATAAAGTTTCCCCTTCCTGGGACAATGAATTCACGGTGTTCTTATTTCAATTTCCAGGAGTGTAGTACAAGCATGAGGCGTAAGCAGCAGTCGCATCTCATCGACTCACTAATAGTATTGAAGGACGATGCCACAACGCAAACCAAATCATTAAAGAAACATAATGTGAACAAGCAGGACATGTGGTCTGTAATTGAAAAACTGTCACGATGATCTCACTATTCGCAAAAGATCCCGGACTAGTCCCATATTTGGATCTCCTGGAGGGGACTGCCAAGGGAGAAGTGACCATGAGAGAAAGAGGGCATAACCAACGACGGGATAACATTCTGCGAATCGGGATGTCAACTTGAACGTGACAGTGAACCTTGAAAATATGAAAAGTGGAATTCGGTGGCTCTATCTAGATATAAGAAGGGTCAGTGAAGTGGGATGGATAAAAAGACAAGGATTTCTGGTCAGATGAGAATAGGGTAATATCAACAGCAAAAGAAAACTCAATAACGGGAGTAGGATTTGTTGCGGGAGATAGGGCAGAGAGTGAGTTACTGGGAACAGTTCAGTGATAGGACTGTTTTCATCACAATCGACAGGAAACCAACACCGACAGCCAAAGATCAGGTATACATGCCGACGTCGCAGACAGAGGATGAAGAGATAGTGAAGGTATATAAAGATGTTGAACGGGTAATTCAGTACGTAAAGGAAGATGAAAATATAAAAATTATGGGGGATTGGATCGCGGTTGTAGGGGAGAGAGTAGGAGAAAGGGTTACGGCAGAATATGGGCTTGGGACAAGGAATGAGAGAAGAGAAAGAGTAATTGAAACCTGCAATAAATTTCAGTTGGTCATAGCGAATACTCTGTTCAATAATCACAAGAGATGAGATATAGTTGGAAAAGGCCGGTAGATACGGGAGAATTCCAATGAGATTACTTTCTGGTTGGCTAGGAGTTCAAACGTTGCCACTTGTAAGGCACTCTTTGACGGGTATATATAATTTTCTGCAGCCCAGCTGCCCAACTTGTGATGTTTCTTTTCACACTAGTGTTTTATTGTGACGGCCAACAGAAAAATACGTTGCCGAATCTCTCTTCTCAAATCGCGTTTACTGGCTCAGCTATTTCTTTTGATTCTAACCAGGAGCTCTGGAGCGGGATGCTGAAAAAAAGACAATTGTCAATTGTTCCGTTTTTCTGGCCTGCACTGCAGAAGGAGGACGTTATTGTTCTCGCTGGAGCAGATCGTCTCATAGGCGACTGTTTCTTCTGCAGTGCATGTCAACCAAGGTGCCCTTCACGATGAACTTATCCTGCCTTTCCACCTGATTAAATAACGCAGGAGTATCATCAAGCTCCGAAATGGTAGCACATTTTAAACGAACACAGGCAGTAAATGTAATTTTATTCCGGACTAAATAACACTGTGTGATGGACCACAACTAAAATCTTTTTAAAAAAAGTCCTTTAAGTTGAAAAAACTACTCACAAATTAGCCGCAATGAAGTAAGTGCTCTCCGAGTTGAAAAGCAATTCAACTTACAACGAGTATCTCAAGATAATCGTCTTTCTTAATGAGTATCATTATTAAATCATGATATCGGCACGAGTCTTAGAGAAGCTGTTGCGAAAACTGTTGGCAGTGTCAACCGAACGAAGCCACTGGTGACCTGATGACAGTACCTGAATATAGCGGTGGCGATTCTTATAAACATTAACACTTTCAGAATGATATTTTCATTCTGCAGCGGAAGGTGCGCTGATATGAAATTTCCTGGCAGATTAAAACTGTGTGCAGGACCGAGAAGCGAACTCGAGACCTTTCCCTTCTGCGGGCAAGTGCTCTACCCATTGAGCTACCGTAGCACGACTCAGTGCCCCTCATCACAACCTCAATTCTGTTAGTACTTAGTCTCCCGCTTTCAAAACTTCACAGAAGCTCTTCTGCAAACATTAATCAGCTGTGGACCTCGTGGTGATCAAGTTCATATCTAAAGATCTTGTTGCTGACAGGACGTTAAATTATGAGGGCGTGCTGAAAAGTAGTGCCTTCTAATGTTTTATTTGAAAACTTTAACGTTCTTAAATAAAACAAGCGTTATTAACATTCTACATCTTAAGTCTACGTGCATACATATTTGCAACCCTCTCCCGCTAGAGGACTCCGAATCGTAAAGCGTCACATGGCGGTGTGTAACGTAACTTTGTCGGTGCGTGAGAAACACCGTTTCGAATTAAAAGAGTTCGTCCGAGCCTGGAGCACTTTCTCCTTCATTACGGCAATGCCACACCGCCCACGAGAGCTGCGACGTCTGTAACAGGCCGACTCCTTGTGGTCAACTGCCATTGATCATCCTCCGTGCAGTCCTGACTTGGGCCCACAAGATTTTCCTCTGTCTCCAAAGCTTCAAGAACATCTTCGAAGACTTAATATTGGTAGTTCTGAAGCGGTACAAGCAGAGGTAAGGTTGTGGCTCCATCAACAAACACAGACATTCTACAGTGACGTTACCAACAAACTGGTCTCTCGTTTGGAGAAATGTGTTCATCAGCCAAGTCCCATTCGGTTTTTCGAAGAGTGCTCTACACCATTGTTCCCATACTTAGCTTGCATTTATCGCCAGACTCTCGCCCAGCGCAAAGTCCCTAGAGACTGAAAAACGCGGAGGTGACTCCTGTATATAAAAAGGGTAGAAGAAAGCACCCGCAAAGTTACAGACTAATACCCATAACATCCGTTTGCTGCAGAATCCTTGAACATATTCTCAGTTCGAATATAATAAATGTTCTTGATAGAGCGAAGCTTATGTCTACGAATCAGAATCCTGACTTGAGCCCACACGATTTTCCTATGTCTCCGAAGCTTCAAGAACATCTTCGAAGGTTTAATATTGGTAGTTCTGAAGCGGTACAAGCAGAGGTAAGGTTGTGGCTCCATCAACAAACACAGACATTCTACAGTGACGTTACCAACAAACTGGTCTCTCGTTGGGAGAAATGTGTTCATCAGCCAAGTCCCATTCGGTTTTTCAAAGAGTGCTCTACACCATTGTTCCCATACTTAGCTTGCATTTATCGCCAAACTCTCGCCCAGCGCAAAGTCCCTAGAGACTGAAAAACGCGGAGGTGACTCCTGTATATAAAAAGGGTAGAAGAAAGCACCCGCAAAGTTACAGACTAATATCCATAACATCCGTTTGCTGCAGAATCCTTGAACATATTCTCAGTTCGAATATAATAAATGTCCTTGACAGAGCGAAACTTATGTCTACGAATCAGCATGGTTTCAGAAAGCATCGCTCGTGCGAAACACAGCTTGCCCTTTTGTCACATGATGTATAGGAAAACTATGGATTAAGGCTACAGGCAGATTTCATATTTCCAGATTTCCGGAACGCGTTTGACTCGGAGTCTCGTTGCAGGCTGTTAAAGACGGTACGAGCATGTGGAACAGGTTCACGGATATGTGAGTGGCTCGAAGACGTCTTAAGTTACAGAACCCAGTATGTTGCCCTCTTTGTCGAGTGTTCATAAGAGACTAGGGTATCGTTAGGAATCCTGCAGGGAAGTGTGACAGGACCGCTGTTATCCACTACAAACATAAATGATTTGATGGACAGGGCGGTCAGCAACGTCTGGTTCTTTGCTGATGATGTTGTAGTGTAAGGTAAAGTGTAGAAGCTGAGTGACTTGGTTCAAACGGCTCTGATCACTATGCGACTTACCTTCTGAGGTCATCAGTCGCCTAGAACTTAGAACTAATTGAACCTAACTAACCTAAGGACTTCACACACATCCATGCCCGAGGCAGGATTCGAACCTGCGACCGTAGCGGTCGCTCGGTTCCAGACTGTAGCGCCTAGAACCGCATGGCCACTCCGGCCGGTGCTGAGTGACTGTTGGAGGATAGAAGACTTAGAGAAAATTTCTAGTTGCTGTGATAAATGGCAGCTAGCTCTAAATGTAGAAAAATATAAATTAATGCAGATAAATAGAAAAAAACACCTCGTGATGTTTGTATACAGCATTAAGTGTCCTGACTGACACAGCAACGTCATATAAATATCTGGGCGTGATGTTGCTAAGCTGCGTGGAATGGAATGTACGTTTGAGGGTAGTAGTAAAAAAAGGCGAATGGTCGACCTCTGTTTATTGGGAGAAATCTAGGAAAGTGTGGTTCACCTGTAAAGGAGACCGCATATAGGACGCTAGTACGAGCTATTCTTCAATAATAATCGAATTTTTGGATCCGTACCACGTCGGCGTAAAGGCAGACATTGATGCAATTCAGAGGCGGGCTGCTAGATTTGTTACTGGTAGTTTCGAACAACACGCAAGTGTTACGGACATGCCTCTGGGCCTCAATAGGGAATTCCTGGATGGAAGGCGCCGTTCTTTTCTAGAAACGGTATTAAGGAAATTTAGAGAACCTGCATTTGGAGATGACTGCAGAACGATTCTGTTGCCTATAACATACACTGCGCATAAGGACCACGAAAATAAAATACCAGAATTGATGGGTCATACGGAGCCATAAAGACAGTTTTTTCCTTCGATGTATTTGCGAATGGGACAGGAAATGAAATGTCACGTAGTGGTACAGAGTGCCCTACTCCACGCACCGTAGGATGGATTGCGGAGTAGCGACGTAGATGTAGTTGTAGGACAGGATGACTATGCTGAGAAACAAATGTGCAGACATGAAGACTCAGGATTTGGAATCGTCAGGTTTTATTCCATAGATGCATTAATCTGAGAATAATGACCTAGTTATGATGAGTAACCTGATAGATCGCATAATAGTACAAAGTTTCTGGAGAGTAATGTAACATAGTTCCCAACCAATCACATGATGTAGTTGTCAGTTTATCAGTTTTAACACCAAACTCTTTAAATTATGAAGGATTTATTTTCGAAGCTTATAAGAATGGATATTTTAAAACAGAAATATTCCTGGACGTTCGACATTTGCTGATATTACGATGACTTGTAGCACCACTCTTTTCTGTTCCAATTCCTTTAATACTTAGTATGTAGCACAGTCTTAATGAAAACTGTATTAACTTAGGTATCTGAACACAATGTTTCGTATATTTCAAACCACGTTCAGCAGTAACTGACGCCACTGGTTAGTTCACACTGTTACCAAGATGTAAACATTAGTCGCCGGCCGCTGTGGCCGAGCGGTTCTAGACGCGTAAGTCTGGAACCGCGCAACCGCTACGGTCGCGGGTTCGCATCCTGCCTCTGCCATGGATGTTTGTTATGTCGTTAGGTTTAAGTAGTTCTAAGTTCTAGGGGACTTATGACCTCAGATGTTAAGCCCCATAGTGCTTACAGCCATTTGAACCATTTTCTAAACGTCAGTCACTGGTTTCAGTTGCAACCACCTCATTTCTTTTATGTACAAAACTTTTAATAGTATAAAATAATAAATAAAATGATAAAACATACGAATTGTAAAATGAAGTTAGTGCTTGTTGTAAGTGCACAACACACGCAAGGAGGGCGCTGTACAGTGGAGCCAGTTGCGTCGTAATTGTAAACAGCGGCCTTAGTGCGAACTAAAAGACTGACGTGAATACCCAGTTGAGAATATAAAGTATTTTTAATGTTTTAAGTTACATCCACTGATATTAATTTTAGAAGTGGCTCACATTTAACGCTTATGCAACTGTACATTCAAGAAGTTTACGTCATTGTAATTGGTCCTTCACATGTTTAGCAGCACTGATGACAGCCACGCAGTGATCGAAATCTGTACATTCAATAAACATCATCTGCGAGAGACTGCCGTACCCTTTACTACTTGAACATGTAGAATCTTAATAGCGTTTGTTTTATTCAAAAAACTTAGTAAGTGTAAAAAATTCGGGGGATTGCTTTTTAGCATGCAGCCGTCTAATTTTCCTTCTGTCGTCAAAATACTCAAGGCAGCTTTTCCTGTGCGGATACCTAGGTTTCTCAATGAGTTTCTTTCTTGACATTCGTGGATCGAAAGCTTTTGTGAACGGTATTGTCCAAAGGGCTAGAATGAAACACAAGTCAGTTCCATGAAAACATGGGCAAATGAGCATATGCATAAAATAATATAAACTTTCAGATCAAATGTATCCGGACATAGCTACGTTATGCGGGAATTACTACCAACTGCCACGAGAGACGGGCCCTCCGTGATAAACGGTGGAAGGGGGGAGGGGTGGGGGGTGGGGGGGGTTACTGTGTTGTCAGCTCAGTGGCTTCGAATGTGGACTAGTAATTGAATGTCACCTGAGTAACAAATCCATCAGGGACATCTGAGCCCTTGCAAAGCTACCCAAGTCGACTGTTGGCGATGTAACTGTAAGCTACAAAGTGCTGCTAGCAGTGCAAGTAACGCAATTACTGTGTGCAGTGATGGTCGAGCAGCTCCTCGCATGTCAAACATTTCTGCAGCGAGCGTCAAGCGACGCTCGAGACGGTGTAAAGGGCGACGCCACTAAGTGGTGCATAACTGGAAACGAGTGATTTGGAGTGATGAACCAAGCTATAGCGATAAATGCCGTTAATACGAGGGGAATTTAAAAATACGTTAAACATTATTATGGCAAGCCAGCTACCTGTTGCTGAATTCTGCACTATATCTCATAATGACATAAATACGTGACACTTTCCTACATAGTCACCAGGTCTTTGTAAATGACGTCCGGAACGTTCGTAGGCGATATAAATTCGCTCCATGAGAACGGCTTTGTGAAAGTCGGCATCGCCTAAAAATATCTTTCCCCTCGGATGGTGTTTCATTTTACATAAATGCTGGAAATCGCACGGTGCAAGGTCTGGACTGTATGGTGGATCAGCGTCAAGAACATTTTTTCGACCATGGTCAATTTGGTGGCATCGTTTCAGCACGTACGGACGCGACTTCGTTTTTGCTTCGAATTCGGCCAGTATTTCATTGTGAATCTCTGTAAAAGTCAGATGTTTTCCCCACAAGAATCGTAGCGTCACGCATACTTTAAGTTTTGAGTACTTTTCCAGCTGGTAAGGCATTTCACACAAACGCTGTGATGCGCCCGTTATCCATACCACAGCAGAGCTGTGTAATCAGGAAACCAGGAGCGTGAACCATGTTCTTCTAAAGGACCACTTTTGTTGTTCAAGCGTGGGGCGACACACGTCATTTACGAGGGCAATCTCAAAAGTAAACTCTCCTATTTTTCCAGAATGAGATTTTCACTCTGCAGCGGAGTGTGCGCTGATATGAAAATTCCTGGCAGATTAAAACAGTTTTAATCTGCCAGGAAGTTTCATATTAGCGCACACTCCGCTGCAGAGTGAAAATCTCATTCTGGAAACATCCCCCAGGCTGTGGCTAAGCCATGTCTCCACGGTATCCTTTCTTTCAGGAGTGCTAGTTCTGCATGTCTCGCAGAAGAGCTTCTGTAAAGTTTGGAAGGTAGGAGACGGATACTGGCAGAAGTAAAGCTGTGAGTACCGGGGGTGAGTCGTGCTTCGGTAGCTCAGTTGGGAGAGCAGTTGCCCGCGAAAGGCGAAGGTCCCGAGTTCGAGTCTCGGTCAGGCACACAGTTTTAATCTGCCAGGAAGTTTCTCCTATTTTTTTATAAGTACATAGGCCTCTTTATTTCTACAATGGTTTACATCCGTTTACAGCTTGAACATTTAGCTATTTTTCGACATAATCACCATTTCTGTCGATGCATTTTTGTAGACGCTGTGGCAGTTTTTATATGCCCATGTCATACCAGCTCGCCGCCATCCTGTTCAGAAAGTTATGAACCTCTTCTTTCACGTCGTCGTCGGAGCTGACACGCTTTCCGGCCAAATGTTCTTTTAACCTAGGGAACAGGTGATAGTCAATGAGAGCCAAGTCAGGACTATAGGGTGGGTGGGCGATTATGTTCCACTGAAACTGTTGCAGGAGAGTAACGGTGCGCCGAGCGATGTGTGGGCGAGCGTTCTCATGGAGAATGTGTACGCCCTTGCTGAACATTCCTCTTCTCCGGTTCTGAATTGCCCGTTTAAGTTTATTCAGAGTCTCACAGTACCTGTCAGCGTTAATTGTGGTCCAAGCGATTCAGCTCAGCCGACCAGGTGAAAAAAGAGGTTCATAACTTTCTGAACAGCATGGCGGCGAGCTGGGATGCCATGGGCATATAAAAACTGCCATTGCGTCTACAAAAATGCATCGACAGAAATAGTGATTATGTTGAAAAATAGCTAAATGTTCAAGCTATAAACTGATGTAAACCATTCTAGAAATAAACAGGTCTATGTACTTATAAAAAATAGGAGACCTTAGTTTTGGAATTACCCTCGTATTTTGTGAAGTCCCTACATATGACTTGTTTGTGTGTACAGTGTCGATTAAGCCTTATTTTAAGATAAAAATGAAATTTTGATTTAGATTAACGTAAAAGTCTATCATGTTGCCCCACAAAGTCTGTTTCACTGACCACAGTGTACGATATTCCACGTTCTTCTTCTTTACTTAGGTCTTTGTACGACAGGACGTTCGCCCAAACGATTTGTGACTTCTGCGGGGCCCTCCGAAGAGACTTGTGTGACGAACACCATGAAGTAGCTCGTATATGTCATGCGTCATCTTCGTTTACCCTCGTCGGGAGAGAATGATGCTTGCCACGCCAGCCGCCTGTTAGTGTGAAATTGCCATACCATTGGCGCATTTTCGGCCGTGACGGTGGTTTTCTTTCCCATTACTTGAGGTTCAAATGCCTCTGAGGACTGTGGGGCTTAACATCTGAGGTCATCACGCCCCTAGAACTTAAACTTAACTAACCTAAGCACATCACACACACCCACGCCTGTGGCAGGATTCGAACCTGCGACCGTAGCGGTCGCGTGGTTCCGGACTGAAACGCCTAGAACCACTCGACCTCTGAGACCGGCATTACTTAAGGGACCGTCACATGTTCAGTCATATTGTCAAACTGCCACTAAATTGACCGTCTGAGGACGCGTGTTGACATATCGTCAATACTAGGAATACTGACGAGCAATGCTGATGGACCTCAAAATATTCACAGTACTGCCAATACATTCTGAACGGATGAGGTCAAGTATTAAGGGTTTAACAATATTCAGATATTGACACAGCTTCAGGAAACAGCCATGCGGTATTAGTGTACGCTGTTCATTTTTCGATACGCCATCATATTTCAGATTCAGTTTTTAAGGGGTATTAACACAAAAGAATTTTAATAGGGCCTGTGCAAGGGTAATCATTGTATATACTACTTTATGGTGGTTAACGGGCGATTCCCTATGAGATTGCTTACTTCATTAATTTGGAAATATAGTATAGATTAGTGTATTACATAGCAGTTTGGAAAATCGCTCCCATTTCGAAAAATATGTCATATATCTGCAATTACTTTTAAGAGGTCTGCAAAATACACGCCAGTATCACGGAATTATCACAAAGTGTAAAAAAACTGTTTTACGTTAATTGCCCGAACAGGTCCTTACCAGCCAGATACAATTGCTTCAAAGGTTTCCACAGAAGTTTACCAATTGCGCGAGCTGATATTACACAACTAAACTAAGAGAATGAGCAGTCTGTCGCCAGAAATCTCTTACTTACTTGTAATCTCTTGTCGACGGCGGATTGCCTCTCTCATTAACGTAATTTGCTTCTCTGTTTTTATCTCGTATCAGCGCTAGTAAGTTGATGTACGGTGCAGGGCTCTTCGGAAAATAATTTATGAACTGTTACGGCTCCGTCATTCGGACTTCAGTCAATAAATTAACATGTGATCAGTCGCTTCTTTTTTTCCTTTTCTTTAAAAATCATTCTCGGAGCCATTTAATCTTTTCCGTTATTTTCTGTTGGTTGTAAGCTGTATCTAATGCAACTGTAACACACGCTTTCTTTTGGGTGTTCGTCATCTTAACCTTGTAAAATCGCCTGGTCAACTGACAGATTTTATCAGCGTTATTGATAACATGTGGCCGCTTCAATACATTGAAGATTTGAAAAACTAGATTTGTCAATAGGTTCTGAACGTGTGGTGGCCCCTTTAGTACCTGAATGCAGATTTGTTTTGAATAAACCATTCATCACGCTCCGCACTTTTTCTCATATCACTATTATTTTCAACTATTTTGAAAGAATAAATGGGTAGAAATGGAATCTTGCGAGATGCAAATTACGTGAAGCAATCTTTTTTTGTTTAAAAAAGTTGCGTATTGCTTATTTTAACAGTCTTATACAGTCACCCTCGTAAACTGACTTCGTGAATGTCCTTCTATAACACAGGAACTGTGAATGTGAAAATTTACCCCCATTGCTGTTTAGTAGAAGAAGCACTTATCCATCAAAGGATGCTATAGGCATTTCTGCAACTTTCTGCAATGACGCTTACTTGCGTTTGCTGTTCCCTGGAGACACAGCTGCTTGTTGACTTTTACCGAGATAGGTCACAATGCATAACGCGTCATTAGTGCTGCAGACGTGTCACATTTGCTCAGCACTGACACCTGCGCACACTGATGAACAAACGCGGCGACTGCAAACAGCGGAACGCATTATAAAGATCGCGCAAGCCATCTGCTGCCGCGACAACGGAGTTTACGGAAATCAGCCGTCGCTTTGTGGAGAGGGTTCGGACCTCCTTCCTCCCTTTCATAACCGCCGCAGGCGATCTCGCGGCATACACTGACTGCGGGAGCACGGAGCTTAAAATTGCATTCAGAATGGGGACGCGCACGCACTCTGCATAATATGCGGGGGTTATGGCCGCCGCCGCCGCGGCACGGATAGGGTGCGTGAAGAATGGCAAAATAATGAAACACGCACTCGGGATTATTCGAGTGTCACTCAGCATCGGCGTGCAAATTTTATAGAACGGATAAGGCGGAGGAGGCGATGAAAAGAGACGGCGGGCGCATTAAAAATGCAGAAACATAAATCATGGTTTGACAGCGCTGGCTCAGCGCTAGGCGACTCCGAGTGCACCCCTCTGCGGACGGACAGCCCTCCGCCGCCGGAAAGAGATGAGTTTCTCTTTCTCCCGATCTGACTTTGTGTGCGGGCCGCGCTAGTGTAATTAGCTAATGCAAACTAGGCCCCCTTTGCACTCAAACGTGATATCACTTTCATTTCTTCGCATCGACATGATTGTGAACCCTAAGCAGCTGTTGCTGCAGCTGCATATCCCTCTCCCAGGTCTTGTGGCCTCTAATGCAGACACGCCATCGACAGCTGACGGAACACCTTTTAAGAGAAAAATTGGTTCATTTAAGGGGAAGTCAAACGAAAAGGAGACGGATGAAAACACTGAAACTACATGGCAGATTAAAACTGTGTGCCGGACCGACACTCGAACTTGGGACGTTTGCTTTTCGCGGGCAAGTGCTCTACCAACTGAGCTACCCAAGCACGACTCACGCCCCTACCTCACAGCTATACTTATGCCCGTACCTCGTCTCCCACCTTCCAAACTTTACAGAAGCTCTCCTGTGAACCTTGCAGAACTAGCACTCCTGAAAGAAAGGATACTGCGGAGACATGGCTTAGCCACAGCCTAGGGGATGTTCCCAGAAAGACATTTTCACTCTGCAGCGGAGTGTGCGCTGATATGAAACTTCCTGGCAGAAACTTGGTAGAGCACTTGCCCGCGAAAGGCAAAGGTTCCGAGTTCGAGTCTGCTGGTGGCGGCAGACGGAGCGAGATCAGTAGAAGTAAGGATGTCATTGCCGAATAAGGCTGTTTTACTCAGTGGTAGTAACGAAGAATGACTGCCACAGTACGAAGCACGAAGATCGACTTCCATGCCACCACACATCTGCTACTTCGTCAGCGTTCCGTCCTCTGCCGTGGCATCTCTGGTGGGCCTCGCTGCAGTGCAACTATCGATACTGGCAAGCCATTGTTATAGTTACGAAACGTATCTGTCTTTGCTGCAGCGAGTACATACAAATGCCCACAGAAGGCAGACTGCACACAAAAGCGATTGCATCATGCCTGGAACTTTGTTCTTTTACTTAAAGTAATTATGATAGGGGTAGAGAAGTAAAATTTTATGTATGTAATTGTTGTATTTGTATCTGTATCTATTTTGCTTAAAAATTCGACAGAACCAATCAATGTAGCATATCTCATGCATGATTGGTTGTCAGTTATGTAATGCTGTAGGTGATGGGGGGAGTTTACATAATATAATCTCTACTAAAGCTCCCTTCTATGGATCTCGATCCGTCTGCAACCACCAGGAGCCATAATGAGTACAACATCATACTTTTCAAATATTTTGGCTTATATTTTAGAAGTTGTTTAGCCACATTTTCATCCCTCTATACTGAATACGTATTATTACTGTATTGCAGTGGGGGAAAGACTTAAACCAGTTGCTAACTAATAAAAACTTGCATCCGCGATCGATACTGTTTTTATTTGATTTTTAGATTTTGTACCGATCGCTGTCCAATTACAGAATGCTTCCTAAAATTTTAAATTGATTATTACTTCAAAAGTAATTACTGTAACAATACATTTATCGCAACTGTAGGTGCACCCAGATGCTGCCAAGGTTGTTTCGACTGTGCCACAAAAGTTTCACTGGGAAGCCGTTATACATCCTCCATACAGTCCCGATATCTCCCTATACGATTTCCATATTTCTAGAGTCCCGAGAAAAGACATGCGTGGCCGCCGATTTAATACGGAAGAGATGCAGTCATGGTTACGTAAGCAAACGGAAACGCTTTTCCATAAACCCATTGACCGTCCTGTATCACAGTAAAATATATATATATATATATATATATATATATATATATATATATATATATATATATATATAATTATGGCGATTACTTTTAAAATAACAACGGTTAACTTACTTTTTCCACCTGTCCTGTTTTCATTTGATTGCCACTTATAAAAAGGATCACTTTGTGACACTGCAGTTTGTAATGTAGCAAATTATCACGAGTCGTCATCTTGCATTGAAAGCGCAGCTGTCCATGGAGCCGGGAGGAAAGGAGATGTTGGTTCTCACGCTCGCATTGCTGATCTTGACAAATGCTGTGTGCAATATATCGCAGATGCTCTCTATGGATCTGAGGAAGTACTACTAAATTTTAATCGATCTTTTTCATTCTTAATGTACCAAATTCTGTGAATAACGCAACCATACAGCTAAAATTTCAAACCAATAACTTCAGTACTTCTGGAGATAAATTTTTTTTACCTAAAACACGTAATAACCGTGCTGTAATTGTGACACTTGAGTTAGCGACTATAATGTGTTCATCTATAGTATTAATTGAAACTACAGCCAAGAGGGTAGGTTCACATTATCTAGTTTTCTGGAATTTTCTTTAGGTTCTTTATAACGGATTTCTGATGTAACTAAAAATATTTTGCAAATTATTATTTCATCGTGTTCTGATTGTGCGAATGTTTGGGAGAGACTGAGAGAGTGAATGGAGGACATACGTAAAGTGATAATGTGATATTTTATTAAAACTATGTAAATGTATGCGCAAGGAAGTTGTTGTGTGATAGAGGAATCTGTGACGTGTGTCCGAGTGAGCTTCATTTTGTAAAAGGCAGGCAGAAGGGGCGTGGAGTACTAAATTTATTAGTTACTTTGTGGAAAGGAATCGCATTTTGTTTTCATTTAAGTTTATTTATTTTCGGAATTATGAACTTTCTAGTCTAAATTACTTGTGGCAGCCTGATAGGCTGACATTGTAAATACCGCGAGCACAGAAGTGCTCGAGATGATCTGATTGGTTGCTTAACATCCTAACCTGTTTGAGTAGGGCTTTGTGTCTCAGATCGATGAGTCGACATAGTCGCTCGAGAACCGCCTTCTGATAAACACCTACTTTAAATCACGCTGATCAGATTTGTACCAAAATGAAGAAATGTCCACGTTTGATCGGTTTTCTTGTAGATGGTGAAAAGTAGCTTCAGTGTAGAGCATTTTGTGAAATTTTTTGCTTTGTAAGTGTTTCGTGCAAATTACCCGACATTATGGAAAGCATTTGTGTTCAAGAAGCCTACTGAACGACTGAATGTGTTAACTTGCAAGTAGTCGTGGGTTGCGACTGTTGAAGTTTAAAATATCGGGTCTGACTAAACAACTTCTGGCTGCTTTCGGGTGTCCCACAAGGACGGAATATGTCCATCCAAACTGTCCGTGTGTAGTCTGAGTCTGTGAACTGTATATAAACTGTGTAAACGTTTGTGTCTGCAATATTATGTGAAAACAATATTCTGTGAAACTTTCTTAGCAGGTGCATTGACACTGTCAGGGACTTAGGCTGAAATAGTCTGAGTGGTAGGTCAGATCTCTGGCGTTGGAGGAGTCGACTGATAGTCGTCGTAGGAAAGAAGTGGTGGACTTACGAGAAAGCTGATACAAAACCCAATGTCGCTGGTGGGACATAAAGGAAAGCAGCACGTTCTTGTGGTTGGGAATCGCGCTGTAATGTACAAGGGGCGCAGTATATTGTCGCCAGGGATGGCTCGCCAAGATATCTACGCGGGAAAGTGATGCCTAGTGGCACTGATCTCTGGGCGAAAGCAACTATCAAATACGCAATCATCGGAGATCGAACCATTACACTGTGGGAGTATGGAACATTGTAGCTGCCCTGCTACTACATCCCTTCTGCATTAGTAAAATTATAAGATTAAACCACTACGGATTAAGAGTTGTGTACAAGGCTTGCCATTGTTTTGCAATTTGTTCACAAACAATATAATTTTGAATGAGAACTAGCTTATAGACCGGTGTACACTTTCACAAGTCATTGTTACCTCGAACAGGATCGCAATCCATCTGACCTGTATTATGAATATCATGGTATGCTGTGTAAATGATACATGTTCAGAAAGGAAGTTCATATAGTTTCTAACTAAATAACTCGTTATTCAAAACATGAATAATGGTGCTAATAACAGAAATTTTGAAGGTAAAGTTTACAAAAACAATTGGAAAAGTACAAGTCACAAATTTCAACAGTTTCCTTCTGTTTTGGTGATAATAATTAATTCCGTGCTTAATATAATTATACTCATCTATTTCTTGGATTTGTATTCCTTCGTTTTGGTTTTATGAAAAAAGTACTAATATCTCAGTTGGTGACTATTAAAATGTAATGTTTTGATGAATAAAAAGTTTCATTTGAAAGAATTTATATGAATAAGAGTTACAGAGTGGCCACACAGTATCATTATTAACTTATTACAAACAGCAGTTACCGTTTTATTCAGCATTATGTTTATCATCACATTAAGTATTTCTAAATTTATGGTTCTGAAGGCTGTCGTAAGTATATTTCTCCATCACTTAAGTGAAATTCTTTTGGCACACGTGTTTTTGACAGGTGTCATTAGTATGAGTAACTGTTACATGAATCCAATTATAAAAATAACTTATTGGTTCATACGTATGTTGTCCAATTTTAGGACTGGCGACCATATTTTTTGGCAATTTAATTAATTAAACTCACTTAAATACGAATACTGATTATACGTTCTATCAAATATTCGGATGTAATGAAAATGGACTACAGTTAAGATTTCTTAGTTCCGTGTTTACTAAGAAAGGATAATAAATTACATTTCTCGTATTTAGCTATACACTTTTACATTTTGTTTCGGGTGAAGTATTTCGGAATCGATGCGTTTTCGTATTTATTAAGTAAAGTAATCACAGTCTACTTAATTGATTAAGCAGACTGGAATGAAAGTGTTACGAAATGTTTTCCTAACAAAGAATGTACAGATATTTCCGATTAATATATGTCTCGACGACAACTGTTTAAGACACATGGTAATGTTTTTTGTTTCTGAATTACACAGTGAGACTCTCCATAGCATCAGTAGCAGAGAAACAGCTTGGTTGATATAATGTCATGAGACATACATTGACCTCAGAACAACTTTGGTACACATCTAGAAAAGTGACCTAGCCTCACTCTTTAAACAGAGTATCCACAGTGTAATCCTGGGGCTAAAACCGCTCTTCCCGTAATACAGCAACGACTGCAATAAATTCTGCACTGCTGCAACATAATTCTCGGGATTCCAGTACACGGTACATGGGCCACATTGACTAAATCCGGCCGATATGTTCCATTGTATTGTCAAGGGTTTATCGGCTTCGTATGCACAGTAGAGAACAAAGGCTTCGAACAATATTGTCGGTATCTGAACAGAATAAACTCTTGAAGCAGTCAGGATGACCTGATGTGAAGACTTTACTATTTTCCTATTGAGTTCCAGCTAAAGGTCCTCCAACGTTAACAACCTCCACCTTCAGAATCAACCAATAAGTGCGTAACACTGAACGGTAATCTACAACAGAAATGAAAATAGCAACGGGTGTGGTTCAAAATTCAAATGGCTCTAAGCACTATGGGACTTAACATCTAAGGTCATCAGTCCCCTAGACTTAGAACTGCTTAAACCTAACTAACCTAAGGACATCACACACATCCATGCCCGAGGCAGGATTCGAACCTGCGACCATAGAAGCAGCGCGGTTCCGTACTGAAGCGCCTAGAACCGCTCGGCCGCAGCGACAGCGGGTGTGGCCCAAGAAAGCATAATAGGGCTCTCGAATGATACTAATGTACGTAAACTATTCATTAATCAGCATCGGCAATATTATTACACTGTACGCTGAGCATGCTGATGGCTACAAAAATTATCGTAACTGGATGATCTTATGCAAATGCAAAATGACTTACGCCGTACTCCTACTGATGCAAGAGATCAGAAAAATTTCTGCAAATGGAAAGGAAGCTAACTATAAGACGCTAGTCCTAGATTACTACTTCAGTCCAGAAACTGAAAAATTCGAGAGATACACTATGTGATCAAAAGTATCCGGACACCCCAAAAAAACGTTTTTCACATTAGGTGCATTGTGTTGCCACTTACTGCCAGCTACTCTATATCAGCGACCTCAGTAGTCATTAGACACCGTGAGAGAGCAGAATGGGGTGCTCTGCGGAATTCACGGACTTCGAACGTGGTCAGATGATCGGGTGTCACTTATGTCATACGTCTGCACGCGAGATTTTCACAGTCCTAATCATTCCTAGGTCCATTGTTTTCGATGTGATAGTGAAGTGGAAACGTGAAGGGACACGTACAGCACAAAAGCGTACATGACAACCTCGTCTGTTGACTGACAGTAACAGCCAGTATTTGGAGAGAGTCGTAATGTGTAACAGGCTGACATCTGTCCAGGCCATCACATAGGAATTCCAAACTGCATCAGGATCCAACTGCAAGTACTATGACAGTTAGGTGGGAGGAGATAAAACTTTGATTTCATGGTCGAGAGGCTGCTCGTCAGACACACTTTACGCCGGTAAATACCAAACAACGCCTCGCTTAGTGTAAGAGGCGTAAAAATTGGTCAACTGAACGTTGTGTAGAGTGACGAATCACGGTGCACAATGTGGCGATCCGATGGCAAGGTGCCGGTATGGCGAATACCCGGTGAACGTCATGCGCCAGCGTATGTACTGCCAACAGTAAAATTCGGAGGCCGTGGCGATTGCATCTTTCATCACGATAGAGCATCTGTTCATAATGCACAGCCTGTGGTGGAATGGTTACACGAAAATAACGTTCCTGTAATGGATTGACCTGCACAGAGTCCTGACCTGAATCGTACGGAACACCTTTGGGATGTTTTGGAAGCCCTATTTCGTGATAGGCATCACCGACCGACATCGATACCTATTCTCAGTGCAGCAGTCCGCGAAGAATAATCTGCCATTCACCAAGAAAGCTTGTAGCACATGATTGAACATATGCCTGCGAGAGTGGAAGCTGTCATCAACGCTAAGGGTGGGCCAACACCATGTTGAATTGCAGCATTACCGATGGAGGGGGCCACCAATTTGTAAGTCACATTCAGCCAGGAGTCCGGATACTTTTGATCACATAGGGTATGCTGCTAGGTTCGTAACAGGTTACTATTAGAATGAATTTTTCATACTGCAAACGAAACTTCCTGAAAGATTTTAAGTGTTTGCCGGCCCGAGAATCGAACCCGTGAGCCGTGCTTGTTGAGCTCAATCGTAGTTCGCCGTTGGTGGCCAAGCGGTGCGAACTCAGCAATTTACCTCGCCGCGGCCTGTGCTTTATTAACCAGTACACTAAATGACTGTCTTTACATCACGCCTATAGAAGTATAACGATAGTAAGTAGCTTCAGGCCTAAATGTGTCATGGTTCTGTCGTAACAGATATGCTCTTGTGCACTATCAGTTACTGATAGTTGTTGCCATAACCAAGAGAGATGTCAGTATCGTACAGACAATAAAATTGTAATGAGTAAAAGCAATGATTGTTGGAAACTAAATTTTATGTTGTGTGAATATTACGTCTTATATTAATTATTGCTGGTTTTATATGTTTAGTTATTATTGTGAATGAAAGTGAGGACGTGAAGTAACATGACAAATGTAGATTTCTTTATCTACGAGTATTATCTGAGTAAAAAGTAGCGTGGAAATTGCATCGGTATAGAGTGGATGAGTCATATACTTAGGGAAAATTGGTTATGGAGGTATACTTTTGGCCTACAGAATCTTTATTTGAAGGCCTCGAAGAAGGCTGTATATCACAATTATTTCATAAATTTTCGGGTATTAAAAATATTTGTTGTTTTACTTTGGTGCTATTTATTTATACACTTTATTATGTGTGATCAAGTGACACAGTTTGTATTACCGAACAGCAACATGTATTATGTTTTTAGAAAGTTATCTTAACTTTTATATAGCTTTTCGTGTAAGAACGCTGCATATCCTGTAAAAGTAGAGGTGAGGCAAAAATCTAGACACACACTTACAAAAGTCGAACTTTGTGAAGAACATACTGGCGTTTGGTGTGGGGTGTCTGTAGGTGGGGATGCGTCTTATGCGTGAGCTAAGGCGACAGCCACGACTGTCTTGAAATCTGCCACCTTGCATTTGAGTTACGTGTTTCAGATGGGAAAGGGCTCATGTGGCACATCATTTTGAACTGCCTCTTTCTCATAAATGCACATGTACAGTCTGTTAAGATATCTTTATTTTTGTTGGAGTTGTGACATGTTAAAGTGTAAGGTACTTGACAGTGTCGGCGTTAGAGAATATGATAGGCAGAAGCCTCCTCAATACGGCGGCAAAGATGGCCTACATTATTGATTTTTACCTCATGCACAACTGATGTCGAGCGTTCTCACAGATAAAAGTCAAGAGGTGTAAGATCAGGGGCCCCTGGTGGCCATTCGATAGCACCCCTCTTACCTATCCAGTTACCTCCACAATGTTCATCCTGAAACTGACATCAATAGCTTAGGGGGTGGGGGTGGGGGGTGGGGGTGGGGGGTGGGGGGGGGTGTACTGTCTTCTTGGATGAGGGTTGGAAAATCGTCCTGCAGTTTCAACTGGATTGGAAGCACATAATCACGAAGCACGTTAAGATACCTCTCCCTATTCAAGGATCCATTAATGAACACTCGATCTGCCATCTTTGAGTCCCAAATCCCACACCAAACCATCACTTTTTCACCACCATCACCTATACAGATATCCACCCGCGAGGGGGTTTGCATCTGACCTGTAACGATGATTCTGTTTGTTTACTTCTCCTTCCGCATAAAAATTAGCTTCGTCACTGAACAACACTTGTCGTTTGAAGTATGGATTCCCGTTACACTAATCCAGAGCCCATTCTACAAACCGCATCCTCCGATCAGTGTCATCTTCTGAGGCTGATGCTGCAACTGCAACTTGTCAAGGTGCCAGTGGTTTGTGGGCAACACACGCAGGATAGAGCGCTGACTGACACGGTATAGTGCTGATAACTGACACGTATCGTGATATGGACTTTTCACAAACCATGCCACAATTACTGTTCGTGTCTCCTCGTCGACGGCTGTTCTTGTCCACCAGAGAACTTATAACACTACCGTGTGCTACCGCTGTACCATAACCTTAAAGCTGGAAGGAGGTTGTGTGATAACACTATTTTATTAAAGCAATTATAGTACAACGCAACAGAGCAGTGTTACCCTCTGAGAGGAATTTTGTTGTGTTGACCGTGTTGTACCCAACGGAGGTGGCTTATCGGAAGTGAAAGTCAGAATTACGGAAATATTTGAACAGTAACAAACAAAATTTTGCCTATCTGCACTGTTTAACAGGTAAAGAAAACGGTCGCCAGCCTAACTAGGCAAGAGAATGATTAACATTCTCGTTCAAGAAAATAGTTATTAGTAACTTTAATGGATAAACACAACCTATACTTTGTCACACGCGAGTGCAGTGAACTCTTGACACATACATATGTTTATTGTATGATTGAAACTAACAGTTAGAGCAGCACAAACTATTTCCAAAATTATAACAGATACCGAAACATACTATTACTTTCAGGTCTTACACAAACTGAATGGTCTTTATAACTTTATTATTACAGTACTATTAACTGCAGAATCATTAATTGGATATAGGTTAAGTCTCTCAGTTAAATACGTTACTATTTAAAATGAAAGTTAATTTGAATCAACTTACAGGTTGCTCCTCACTATTATTTGACTAAAGAAATTAAGGTTTTCCTAATTAGTGGTCTTTCCGTTACTTGTTACCGAGCATTAACCCAATAGATAAACTGTTAATCCTGTTATATTATTAATAAGCACTTCTAATACACAAGAGAGACAAACACTTAGCAAACTTGAGTATATAACGTTCCACACTGCAGTTTTCACTTTTACTACATGAGACACAAAATTAACATATATGTAAGATACTGACTCACCTTCTGCGATTTACAACAGGCAGTAATGTGATCACTTACTAAGGAAAACTTTATAAGCCTCAGTCTTCAGAACTCTTAATTTGAAGATGACAACAATACATTAATGAGCAGTTTTATTAGGAAAATTACTTTCATTAACTTTCTTTTTTTATTATGTTCAAGAGGCATTAATTAGCAAAGACACTGGTCTTTAATGTTCTTTCAGTAGGGACACTCGGAAACCACATTAGTTCAAACGGAGAGGAACCTGAGAGGTGTTATGATAAGGAGAAAAATCAAGATAGATACATAAATGCAGTTATAAATTATCTTATATTTGAGCACACTGACACATCCATTTAGCTGATTCTTCACTGTACATTATTATAGTACTCCTTTACAGTGATTGCGCAATGTGGTGGCGATTGCATGTCGGTAGGTGGAATTGCAGGTAGAATTGCTGGACTCTGTCATTTCTTGGTGGCGATGATAGATACAAATTCCAGAATAGTTCCAGCTATAAATCCATCCATCCGAGGCATTGGAAAGTAGCAGAAAAAACCTCTCTCGGAACCAGCACAGTATGCAACATTTACATGGCAGTGCACAGTTTGGTAGCTCGTCCCCGACTGGTGGCTCGCCCCCGACTGACTCTCAGTTCCACCTTTTCTACATGGGCCAACCACAATTTGCGCGCGCTACACAGTTCCGTCCCCGAGGGAAACCACAACAACTTTTACATACAGAATAACAAAGAACCCTAAGTGAGGATCAGCAGTTTACATAACAGTAAATAAATACATTAAATAAAACAGAGTATTTGCACATAATGACATTTCTACAAAAAAATTATTCACACAAAAATTACAATTATATACACTTAGTTTTGTTCCCTCCAAATGGGACAAAGAATTTAAATGAAAGATACACTATATTGCATAGAATCATATCATGACATCGAAGTTCTTACAAAGAAATGAGTATACAATTTTATGTTATCGATTCAAACAAACACATTTACAGAAGGTCAATGATGTAACATTAAGTGAAACAAAAACCAAAATAAATCATTGGAGTATTAGAGCTATGGTGTTATAAACTTGTTGCACTAAATTTGTCCAATAACTTGGATACTGTCATATGTGAAAGGACATTTCTCTTAGGATGCCAGAAGCTGAAATCAGCACCAATCACTCTAGTTATTTGTCCACCACTAATTGACACAATTTCAATGCCTTCTTGCTGATGAAGTGCCATTGTGAACAACCTGCAACAATAAATAGAATTGATCACATTGTTGCAATTTCTAACTTTGGCATGTCATAACTTCTGCACAAATAAAGAGAGCGTAAAACAGATTTCACATGTGTACTTCTGGGAAAGAGTCAGCTGAAAATGATGAGCCACATGACCCCTTTTCCATTTGAAACACATAACCAAATCCAAGACAGGGGAGTGTAAGATGGCTGCCGCTGTCACCATAGCTCGTATAAGTTGTGCCCCCACTTACAGACACCCTATACTAGGCGCCATTATAGGGATGTATCCATACTTTTGCCTCTTCCTGTACATTATGGAATAACGTAGTGAATCAAGAAAATATAATTTTCTCTTACAGTGGCGAAAACATTGGAAAGTATTAACGGAATATATTACCTGCCACATTTAAATAATATAGTTTATTTATGTAACATCCAAACTAAAAAAAGAACTAGTTATACAGAAAAGAAACAGTCACAAAGAAAAAAATTAAAGAGAGGAAAAATAAACTGAACTGCTCACTCAGAAGTTAAGTACACATAAAATTGCCTGTAGCTTACATCAAGGTATTTACACATATCCACAAGTCTCGCATTTTCTCTGCCGGTAGAGCAAGAAGCTCTTTATACAACAAAGGAATTTAGGATGGTCGGAGACATTGAAAAAGTTAAAAACAGGATAACTCGTTTTGTGTTATCACGAGATAAGGGAGAGAGTGGCACAAATATGATACGTGTGTTGGGCAGGCAATCATTTAAAAAAAAAGGTGTTTTTTATTCCGGCGACAACTTCTCACGAAATATGAATCTCGAACGTTCTGCTTTGAGTGCGAGAATATTTTCCTGACACCCATCTATAAAATAAGAGAAATCAGACTCGCACGAAATTATTTAAGTGTTCGTTTTTCCCTTTCGCCATTAGAGAGTGCAACGGTAGAGAAGTAGTGTGAAAGTCCTTCCTTGAATCCTATACCAATAAATTTAGATGTAGGAAACTTCATAACGGATACAGACTTGTTAACCTGATTTCCTATTTTTTTTAGCAGAGAATGACGTACCCAAAAGTAAATGACAATAAAAATGAGATACATTGAATTTGAATCATCTGCATTGATTCTCAAGCATGTAACTAGTAATTTTCCAGTTTGGATCACACTTCCTGCAGGAACATTGACAGCAACAAAGCAATTCTGGCTCATTTAGTTTGTAATGTAAGAAGTACTTAAACAAAAAATGATAAATCCATCCGTACATAACCATGATATAAATTATTATTCTTTTTCCGATTAACGCCGACTTTCAGCCCAGGGAAAAATATTATGTCTCGAAACAACTTTTGCTCTACTACTGTAAAATATCCAGCCAAAACAAGGTAGTCGTATAAAAGTGTAATTGTCCCGTTGTTGTTCTGCCGAAACCAACGTCCGCACCAAACAAATTACTGTACTGTGTAATTTTTAAGTTTTGATAATATACAACATTCCTGCACGTTCCACATTACATAAACTTTCTTCAGCCATGCTTTTGTAGCTGTAGAAATATAAGATTTACCACTTTTCCTCCTACTTTTCTTGTTATTCGGCATCAGTTTCATCGATTTATTTTCCTTTCTACGCTTTTATTTAAAGATACAATATCCTTAGGAGTGAAACTTACATTGGCCATACCTGCCGTTTTCATTTATATAAGACGTTTTTCCAGGATGGTCAACTTTACAGCTACAAACAGCTCATCTTATAAACAGAAAGAAAGAAATGTATCTGTAGTAAGATGCCTCATGCGATGTAACACTTTATTCTAGTGAAAACACAATTTTGCCAAAAATGTGACATACAAGCGTGTTTAAGGAAGGTCTTCATTTGTTGGGACGCAAAGTGATCGTCTATAGCCATCACAGGGCATTGGTTTTCCTACAAGCATGTAAACTCAAGCACCCAAGAATAACAAAGGTGGACTTAATATTTACAACATGATATGGAGATTAAAATCATCAAAGGGTCAGAAAATGTAGTTGGAGTTGCTTTATCCAGGAGAGTAGAGGAAAGTGGTGAAAATAAAAACCTGTTGATGTATCAGGAAGCAGTACACGTTTTCCCTACAGTGATTAAAATAGATGAGGTAGGTCAACTTAAAAGGATAAGCAAGGAATTATGGCAGGAGAAAAATCAGGCTGTTAATCTCATAGGAATCTTGTTCAGAAGTAGAAAGGAAAGTGAAAGTCAACGGAAAATTTACTTTACTGAGCAACATATGGATTTATTTATTTGCTAACTATGAACACAAAAAGAGGAGCATGGAAATGTATAGCGACGTTTAGCGGAAAGGTCATATTTAACAACATGTCCACAAAAAAGAGTAGAAATGTGAGGCAAATGCAAAGAGTTGGGGCCAGTAATCAAATAATACGAGGCCAAACGTATATTGTACAGCCACAAAACAAACTTGACTTAGTCACTGCCAATCTTTTTTGGCCGTTACCCATATCTAGAGAGGGATGAGAAAATGTTTTTGTGCTGGTAGACGGACTAACCAAGCGTGTTAAATTTTGTCTTGTTAAAAAGTGAAATGTGAAGGTACTGGTGAACAAGCTACAGAAAATTGCCTTGTTACCATGGGTGTATCCAAGACATATTATTAGACAACGTTCCTCAGTGTGCTTTGAAAATGTTTAAAGAATGTTTGCAAAGTAGAAACATTGAACATATCAGAATTTCAGCAAGTTTTTCCCAAGGTAATATGTGTGAACGAATTATGAAAGAGCAGATTATGTCGAATATATTGCCATGGAAGGCATGCTGCTTGGTCACAATATGTAGGATACTTTGAGGAAGTAGTTAGCTACATTAAGCGTGAAGCAACTGCCTTTGTTCCATGTTAGTTGATGTGTGGAATAATCCTTATATTGTCTGATATGGTGCAATTTCCAGCTGTTTTTGACTAGCTTGGAATATTGCAAATCAGGAAAGCCGTTAGTATTATGAAATATTATTAACCTAAAGAGATATATCCACAAAGAGTATGAGCTGGAAGTTAATTACCTCTGAGGCCATTGCACTCTTTGTAACGGTAGGTGACTGATGGCGACTAGGCACTTGAGTTATTGACCATATTGCTTAATTTTCCTTTCATATTGTCATTCTTCCTCTTCAGTCATTCTGAACTGCATCTATTATCTTTAATCTTCTTCGCTATCGAGAGAAAAGTAAATATATTAGTGGGTGTTATTGTGATGAATTTAGCGGTTGGAAAAGTGTAATGAAACAGAGAGAAAATAGTAATTGGGTTTTGGATAATATAAGTAATTAAATAATGTAGCTGGTGAAAAAATAATTAGTAATGAAATAAGGTGACATGTTGTGTAAAACATTGTGTTGAAAAATTGAAAGTGGATTTTGAAATAGTGATGTAAATATTGTCAGGTATTGTTTAGGAGGAAAGTAAAAAAAAATGATGGAATAAGACAACTTGTTGTAGAAGAGTGTATTGTTGTGTTGGAAAAAACAGGCAAAATATATTGGAGTAGTTACATGAACAGTGCCAAATATAGTTTATAAGAAAAATAATTAGTAATGGAATAAGGTGACTATTTGTGAAAGAGTGTGTTGTGAAGAATCATGATTAATGACTTTTGGAATATTGATGTAAAATGTGACTAATAACAGAAACTAATTCGCATACGCAAGCTAATGAGAGAAAGGTAACTAACTGCAGAGGGATACATTGTCATGATGGAAAATTGATAATAGATATTGAAGTAGTTATGTAATTTTACAGGATGTGACCTACAAAATGAAGTAATTAGTGTATGCAAACTAATAATGGAGTTAAGTTGAGAATTATATGGTGGACTGATATAAGACGTTAAACAGTGGATAATTTAGATGCTTCAGGGAGAATACAGAATAAATATCCTAATACTTACATAACATACCCGATCTTGAAGTGTGAGAGACTATGAATGAAAGGAAATGATACGACGAATTTTGTAAATAGGTTCATGATTTTCGGTGTATTATATTCTTTTATAGTAAACAATGTGAAAGGCGTTGTGGCCCCACTAAAATATATGTGATTGTATATAAGCTTTGGGTAAAAACTGGTAAAACAATTGGCAACTAACTTATGAAGTGAATCTAGCAAAAAGTTATTTGTGGTAGATTTATGACTATTTGAAAAATCTTGACAGACCAGTATGCGACAAACAATTTTAATCTGTTAGGTAAATTAGAAGATGTTTTCACTAGCAACTAGTTTTTGCTAAAACTGTTGATTTTTCTCACTTTGAAAAGAATGACAGTTTTTCCAAGTGCTATAGCTTCAGTCTGTGCCAATTTAGATCACCAGTTAGAGGAATTTCTCCGTTAATTAACGTTCATTTACGATAACTAGTATTTTTTTAAATATATATGTAGGTCTAATATTGTAAAAACATGGTAAGTTTAGAGGAAGAATATGTTCTAATATTATCTTTCAGGAAGACTCTATATAAGTTAGTTAGTCGTAAACTAAACTATGTTTGCAGGAAAATCGATATGCAACTGAAGCCTGGACTAAAGTAACGGTGGATTTTTATGGACACAACATAAATAAAGTGCAATGACAATCTAAGAAAATAGTTCGAAGTGTAGGACACAACTGCAATGCCAAAATAAGGTGGAGATGGATGGTTTAAATAATTTTGAGTGTTCTGAAAACAGAAGAAAATTTGTTGTTGGAAACAGAGATTGCATATAACTTGATTTTATAAAGAATGTTGAACAAAAGTGAGGTTTTGTAAAACTATAGTCTAAGTTAGTTTTAGAACTGCCACACCTGAACTTAGCATAATGTATTTTATTTTACTAGTTTTCAGAATTTTAAAATAGATGCGATTCAGTGGAATTATTAAAAATTCGCGTCACACCTACAGTAGTTTAACGATAGCAAATAGCTTCAACCCTAGATGAGTCGCGTTTCTATCGCAATGGATGTGCTCTTGTGCTCCAGCAGTTGCTAACAATTACAGCCGTAGCCAAGGGATGTCAGTTTCATATAGGTTGTTAAATCATAAGCAGACAAAACTATGTGTTTTGGAAACTGAATTTCATCGTCTGTGAATATTGCACCTTTTATAAATTATTGCTAATTTAATATGTTTATTTATTAGTGAGAACGAAGGTGAGGATGTGAATTAATATGATAAATGCATATAGTTATATATATTAACTGAGTAAATGGTAGTATGGGAACTGTAAGTCTACATAGGACTGAGTCGGTATGCTAAGGGGAAACTGGTACTGTATAATACACCAGTTTATTTTATTGAGGAAACACGAAACATATTGTCGGTTCACCAAGTGAGAAAGGCACAACGTTGATTTGTCTATACAGTGCCGCTCACAAAGTTCGTTCAATATGAGTGCCAACGACATATTCGAGATGTTATACAGCGTCATATTTGTACCTGATGGCCAAAATTGGAACTACTTTTTTCCAGCGCAAAATTAGCTCCACATTAACGAATTAGCCGTACGTGAATTACAGCACACACTGCACCTCTGTGAGTAGCTGTACTCAATTACAACGGCGCTGTATGACTCCATCGCTGCGGGCCAGACAAACATGCCGCTCAACACGGCACAAGTACATGCTTAATTTTTTATTGTAAGAAGAGGAAAATAAAAAAAAAAAAAACATGTACTTTGTGTAAGACCTCGGACAGAAGCCTAAATCCGTTTTCAGATGCACCTTGTTAAATTGAAGTAAGAACGGAAGGGAAAGCAAACGATGTAATGAGTGTGAAATCTATATCAAATCTCATCAAGCCTGAAAATACTTCTCGTAGCACTACAAGTTTCGCCCATCCCATTTTATTCGCGACACGTGCGCGGGATAAAGGCTTCGGACTCTTCTGATTTTTTCGGTCTGGTCATTTCGCAAGACGTGTTTTGAAGACAATATTATGTTATCCGCCTCTTCTTGGAATATACATTCATTGAGTTTTAAAGTTAAAACTCTATTACTTGGAGTTAATGTAAGGAAAATACGCCAAATTGTGCTAGAAAGATAATCTAACACTCAGAAATTCTATATGCGTGTGTAATGACAACTGGTTTGAAGTACCGTAAAAAATCACCATTCATCTCAGTATATCACATCACCAGGAAATAATGTAATAAAACTGCTCTTTATATTTTAGTTGTGAGGGAGAAATTGTATTCTGAGGTGTGATTATTTCATATGTATGTGGCCACGTTGTTATGATCTCACTTCAAATGAAACTTGATTTTCGTCGCGATGTGAATAAATACACGTTGCATATATGATACAAATGTAACACGATTTGCAAGAAGCAAATATGATGAATGTGAGATGCATTGTTTAACCTAAAAACACTCATCGACCTCAGACAAATGTGTGAAACAGCGCACTGAAACGGCTGATTTGTGTCGCCAGTCCGCAAAATGTGACTGTAACGTCCACAACACACCTAAGCTGGCCTAAGCGTACCCACCTCTTCAAACACGTCAGAGCTCGTATTTTAGCAGCATGCTCTCTAATTGGCTCTCGCAGGGCAAAGACTGTGAGCTATCCTAGACAAATAATGCGAGACTGCCCAACGATACTAACTGAGCTCGTCAGAGTAAGGGTGTCTTGTAGATTACGATAAATTGGCGCGAAAACGGCAGAAAAGCGCGTGTCGGGCTTGAGCGCTGAATTAAAAGGAGGTATTACAAGCAGCCGACGCCCTTCAACCCACTGTCAACCATTAATGGGCAGAATTGTGAAGCAATAAAGACGAAAAATTCGAAATGCTATGTTTGTGCAACTTGAAGATCACAATAAAGATATATTGATAAAAATACATTAAGCCACGTTTATTTTTATATATATATATATATATATATATATATATATATATATATATATATATTGTAGTATGATATATTTCTTACATTGGACACAAGGAAACAGATGAATTACGTGTTGGCTTGTGAACAATTGCACATGTACTTGTCTGACATTTGAAAATATTTAAGAATTTGAAACTATTGATTCTCATAGTTTTTATTTTTTATGAAAGTCCAGAAAACGGTTCCTTTTCTTTTCAATGCCCAAATAAAAATTACACTTTTGGCAAGTAATTGATGGATTCCTTTAACTGTTTGGCATCTTGCATCTACTTTCTTATTCAGCCATAATCGGCCAATGTCCAGCACCCTGGTAAACAATCTTTTGGGGAATTGGCTTTGATCCAAGCCTCATTTTCTACTTTTGGCGTATTTAGTGTCTACACTTAAAAAAGGTCTTCTCCCCTTTCTTTGAATTATGTTCTTGTTCATATTGCACAGGGCATCTGCTATTTCAGCTTTGAACTGACCAAGTAGTCTCCGCTTATATGTGGGTAGACAGTCCCTTCTGTTATTGATTCTGAATAATGCAATCAGTGAATCTCAAAGACCTACTTCTCCCAAAAACTAATTGTAGGGAAGACTATTTGGTGGACTTTCTTTGGCCATCTTATCGAATCGGTTCATCTTGTTGTTGTGGTCTTCAAAGACTGATTTGATGCAGCTCTCCTTGCTACTCTGTCCTGTGCAAGCCTATACGTCTCCAAGTAACTACTGCAACCTACATCCTTCTGAATGTGCTTACTGTAGTCATCTCTTGGTCTCCGTCTATGATTTTTACCTTCCCCCCCCCCCCCCCCCAAGCTTCCCTCCAATACCCCTTATTGCCTCAGAATTTGTTCTACCAATCGATCCTTCTTCTAGTCAGATTGTACCACAAATTTCTCTTCTCCCCAGTTCTCTTCAGTAGAGTACCTCCTCATTAGTTATGTGATCTACCCATCTAATCTTCAGCTTTCTTCTACAGCACCGGTCAACGTACTTACTGGTATCAATTGAGGAGGGCCTCGTGCAATAGTCTCTCCATCATCCTCACGAGCGACAACACTCCTCTTCTCTATAAAATTCTGCGAGACTCATTGTCTTAACAAAAAGAGATCATTTTGCTTGTGAATGCTCAAGTTGAAAAATTTGTAATGTTTAATATACAGGGTGGTCCATTGATAGTGACCGGGCCAAATATCTCACGAAATAAGCATCAAACGAATAAACTACAAAGAACGAAACTCGTCTAGCTTGAAGGGGGAAACCAGATGGGGCTATGGTTGGCCCGCTAGGTGGCGCTGCCATAGGTCAAACGGATATCAACTGCGTTTTTTTAAAATGGGAACCCCCATTTTTATTACACATCCATGTAGTACGTTAAGAACTTTTTTCGCTTTTTTGATAGATATCACGTAACATTCCGCCAGTGCGGACTGTGCTTCGTGATACATTACCCGTGTTAAAATGGACCGTTTAGCAATTGCGGAAAAGGTCGATATCGTGTTGATGTATGGTTACTGTGATCAAAATGGCGAACGGGCGTGTGCTATGTATGCTGCTCGGTATCCTGGACATTATCCAAGTGTCTGGACCGTTCGCCGGATAGTTAGGTTACTTAAGGAAACAGGAAGTCTTTAGCCACATGTGATACGTTAACCACGACCTGAAACAAATGATGTTGCCCAAGTAGGTGTTTTAGCTGCTGTCACGGCTAAGCCCCACATCAGTAGCAGCCGGCCGCGGTGGTCTCGCGGTTCTAGGCGCGCAGTCCGGAACCGTGAGACTGCTGCGGTCGCAGGTTCGAATCCTGCCTCGGGCATGGATGTGTGTGATGTCCTTTGGTTAGTTAGGTTTAATTAGTTCTAAGTTCTAGGGGACTGATGACCACAGCAGTTGAGTCCCATAGTGCTCAGAGCCATTTGAACCATTTTTGAACATCAGTAGCAGACAAATTGCGCGAGAATCGCAACTCTCTAAAACGTCGGTGTTGAGAATGCTACATCATCATCGTTTGCACCCGTATCATATTTCTATGCACCAGGAATTGCATGGCGACGACTTTGAACGTAGTGTACAGTTCTGCCACTGGGCACAAGAGAAATTACGGGACGGTGACAGATGATTTGCTAGCGTTCTATTTAGCGACGAAGTGTTATTCACCAACAACGGTAACGTAAACCGGCATAATGTGCACTATTGGGCAACGGAAAATCCACGATGGCTGCCACATGTGGAACATCAGCGACCTTCGCGGATTAATGTATGATGCGGCATTAGGGGAGGAAGGATAATTGGCCCTCATTTTATCAATGGCAATCTAAATGGTGTAATGTATGCTGATTTCCTACGTAATGTTCTACCGATGTTACTACAAGATGTTCCACTGCATGACAGAATGGCGATGTACTTAAAACATGATGGATGTCCGGCACATAGCTAGCGTGCGGTTGAAGCGGTTTGAATAGCATATTTCATGACAGGTGGATTGATCGTCGAAGCACCATACCATGCCTCGCACGTTCACCGGATATGGCGTCCCCGGATTTCTTTCTGTGGGGAAAGTTGAAGGATATTTGTTACCGTGATCCATAAATGCCTGACAACATCCGTCAGCGATTTGTCAATGCATGTGCGAAGATTACGGAAGGCGAACTACACGTATTGCCAAATGCACTGGGATTGACGGACATCATTTTGACCATTTATTGCAGTGATGTGGTATTTACAGGTAATCACGCTGTAACATCATGTGTCCTCAGAAATGATAAGTTCACAAAGGTACATGAATCACCTTGGAACAACCGAAATAACATGTTCAAACGTACATACGTTCTGTATTTTAATTTAAAAGACCTACCTGTTACCAACTGTTCGTCCAAAGTTGTGTGGCATATGTTTGTGACTATTACAGCGCCATCTATCAGAAAGCGAAAAAAGTGGTCCAACTAAAACATTCATATTTCTCTACGTACTACACGAATATGTAATGAAAAATGGGGGTTCCTATTTGAAAAAACACAGTTGATATCCGTTTGACCTATGGCAGCGCCATCTAGGGGGCCAACGATAGCGCCATCTGGTTTCCCCCTTCGAGCTAGACAAGTTTCGTTCTTCGTAGTTTTTTCGTTTGGGGCTTATTTCGTGGGATATTTGGCCCGGTCACGATCAATGGACCACCCAGTATATGCTCGCGAACACTAGGAGTAATATCTTTCATAATCAGTTTTGAGCCCCCCGTAATGCGTATTTGAATATGCTGCATTACCTTTTTCAGTATCAATAATAATAAATATCAGCAGCTGAAATACACCCGACCACGCTACACAGAACTCTCAAGATGCAATTGCTCAAGTAGCTGAGGATATTCTCGCAGTGCAGCGTGACTTCCTACACTTGAAGTCTGAAGCGTTGCGAATCTGCTACGCACGGTGACTGCATGAAAATGTTTCTCGCTATGCAGATACAGCTTTGTATTGTTAGCGTTGCAACCGAGTTGGTCTCAGCCGCCGGCAGATTGGCCGAGCTATTCTAGGCGCTACAGTCTGAAACCGCACCACCGCCCCGGTCGCAGGTTCGAATCCTGCCTTGGGCATGGATGTGTGTGTTGTCCTTAGGTTAGTTAGGTTTGAGTAGTTATAAGTTCTGGGACTGATGACCTCAGAAGAAGTTAAGTCCCATTGTGCTCAGAGCCATTTGAACCACTTTTTTTTTTTCTCGGCCACAGGCGGTTAAAGTGGATCTATATACTCTAAAAATTATGTTTACAGATCAGATTATGATTCCTTCCCGAGAATGATGTGTTACGTTCCATCTACTAAGAAGTCCTGAATCACATTCAAAACTTTGGTTCGATACCCGTTAGAAGTCCATGTTTTGTTCACTAAACAGCAGTGGGGAACTGCATCGAATGCCTGAAGAAGTCAAGCAACACGGCATCAGTGTTACATTTGCTGCTAGGATATACCTGTCGGCTACATTAGCTACACAGTTCTGTCTGCGCATGAAGGGCACATCAGCCCCTTTGCTGCGCAGCCCCAGGAAGCCGCGGTCCTGCAGACAGCGCGACGCTGAGTTTGCATGAAAGGAGCTTTTTACAGGGGGATGAATTGGCTTTTCGCCATTGTAGAGGAGGACGACTGTTGGGTGTAATTACGTGTGGGAGCTCGGTGGGAAGGACTCGCCATAGAGTTCCTTCCCGACCCCACCTGACTGCGGCAGCTGCGCCGCGGTGACACTGCACATCCGCCGCCATCCATCACCCTTGCCTCACAGAGTTCGCCGACTCTGACAGCCACTGCACGTCCTCTCTGGGTCCTGCTCTGTCTGCATAAGTGTTCCCCACACTGAATCATAGCACGGTCGGCCCTGCAACTGCGTCCAGCACGGGCGTGGAAGCTCGTCGAAACAATATAACTACACTACTGGCCATTATAATTGCTACACCACGAAGATGACGTGCCACGGACGCGAAATTTAACCGACAGGAAGAAGATGCTGTGATATGCAAATGATTAGCTTTTCAGAGCATTCACACAAGGTTGGCGCCGGTGGCGACACCTACAACGTGCTGACGTGAGGAAAGTTTCCAAAACGTTGTTGTGATGCTTCGTGTAAGGAGGAGAAATACGTACCATCACGTTTCCGACTTTGATACAGGTCGGATTGTATCCTATCGCGATTGCGGTTTATCGTATCGCGACATTGCTGCTCGCGTTGGTCGAGATCCAATGACTGTTAGCAGAATATGGAATCGGTGGGTTCAGGAGGGTAATACGGAACGACGTGCTGGATGCCAACGGCCTCGTATCACTACCAGTCGAGGTGACAGGCATCTTATCCGCATGGCTGTAACGGATTGTGCAGCCACATCTCGATCCCTGAGTCACCAGATGGAGAAGTTTGCGAGACAACAACCATCTGCAAAAACAGTTCGACACCGTTTTCCGCAGCATGGACTATCAGCTCGGAGACCGTGGCTGCAGTTCCCCTTGACGCTGCATCACAGACAGAAGCGCCTGTGATGGTGTACTCAACGATGAACCTGGGTGCACCAATGGCAAAACGTTATTTTTTCGGATGAATCCAGGTTCTGTTTACAGCATCATGATGGTCGCATCCGTGTTTGGCGACATCGCGGTGAACGCTCATTGGAAGCGTGATGGTATGGGGTGCCATTGGTTACACATCTCGGTCACCTCTTGTTCGCATTGACGGCACTCTGAACAGTGGACGTTACATTTCAAATGTATTACGACCCGTAGCTCTACCCTTCTTTCGATCCCTCTGAAACCCTACATTTCAGCAGGATAATGCACGACCTGAACGGGCCTTTCTGGATACAGATAATGTTCGACTGCTGCCCTGGCCAGCACATTCTCCAGATCTCTCACCAACCGTAAACGTCTGGTTAATGGTGGCCGAGCAACTGGCTCGTCACAATACGCCAGTCACTACTCTCGATGAACTGTGGTATCGTGTTGAAGCTGCATGGGCAGCTGTACCTGTACACGCCATCCAAGCTCTGTTTGACTTAATGCGCAGGCGTATTACGGCCGCTATTACGGCCAGAGGTGGTTGTTCTGGGTACTCATTTCTCAGGATCTATGCACCCAAATTGCGTGAAAATGTAATAACATGCCAGTTCTAGTGTAATATATTTGTCCAATGAATTCCCGTTTATCATCTGCATTTTTCCTTGGTGTAGCAATTTTAATGGCCAGTAGTGTACCACGAAGACCACCTACTCGTAAATTTTTACAAGAGAACACTACTTACCACTATTGAGTTGTGACGTTGACATTGTTGCACAATTTGTCATTTGGTATTGTTAAACAGCTGAGCCAGAGGGTTTAGCGGCAAAGCGCGTTCCTGGACATCGAAAGGTCGCAGGATCGAATCCCGGAGGGACCACGGAATTTTCAGTCTGCTTTTCACCCAGAGCCGTCATCTCTCAATGATGCGAATAATTGCTAGAAACGACATCGGATTCGAATTTCATGTCAAATGTAGGTCATTTTCCCCAGTAGAACTACTGGAGTAGTTTAAGGCATGCAAGCCACCGAAATGTCATGTAGTTAAAACACTTGTACCAGCTCTTCGACCCACACAAATTTATCATTGTTATTATTCTATGTTCAATTTTTTTTCATATTTTCAAGATCTCCTTGTTACGTCTCGTTTTCCAGTCACCTATAGTTCGTATTGCAATCTTTATTTTTCTAATAATAATTCATTCAGATACGTCTATTCTGTTCCACTTATAGTTCATCATCAAACTTGCACATGTTTATAAGTATTCTGATAAACAGATTGTTCAGTGTACAGACGGTCAGTCTTGCACACAATTAATTATCTTACATGCATATGAAATCTTGTTCAAAGACAAAGATTTCTAGAATTATTCGTCCTTTATTCGATCTCGGAATTCACGGTTTTTATTGGCAGTGTTCATATTACCATAAAGTTCATGATAAACGATGTCTCCCAATGAGAAATTATCAAGTAGGGAATGTTAGATAACAGAGTTTCTTCAAGTAATAAAGGAAGTTTTTGATATCTAGGCCCCGTCTTAATCGTAGCTATCTCGTTGTATAAGTATACGCGTGTTACAGGTTTATTTTCTATTTTCTGTGTAATCCTGAAATCTTCTTTTTGAGTGTTCTGCAGTGCCTACGAGCAATTTTCAGAAGTGCAGTGATTGTAATCAAAACGCCCTTCTTTCAGGACTAAGTTCAATTTTGGAAAAAAATGACTGGCGTCTAGTGAGGTCAAAGGAGCGGGGTAGCCTTGAGAGGACAGCCATCTGATATGATGAAATGCAGAACTCACAAACCTGCATGATTAACGCTCTACCATGACTCAGGAAGCATTAGATGTCTCCTGAATACTGTAGTCCTTTTGTGATGGTTGATTGTTTGTCCACGATGCAAAATGAATCGAAACGCACAATTGAATTACACTGACATAAAACAGCTGTTAACATCTCTTGGACACTGCATTACTAATATTACTAATTTCTACATTTAGAGCTAGCTGCCATTTATCAACTAGAAATTTTCTCTAAGTCATCTTCTATCCTCCAACAGTCACTCAGCGCCGACCGGAGTGGCCGTGTGGTTCTAGGCGCTACAGTCTGGAACCGAGCGACTGCTATGGTCGCAGGTTCGAATCCTGCCTCGGGCATGGATGTGTGTGATGTCCTTAGGTTAGTTAGGTTTAATTAGTTCTAAGTTCTAGGCGACTAATGACCTCAGAAGTTAAGTCGCATAGTGCTCAGAGCCATTTTTGCTAAATGACTGTCATAAACAAACTTTTATTCCAGTGCCATAGCAATTAAACCAACATTGATTTTCTGTAACGATCCTTTGCCTCAAAGTCACGTCATCATGAGCTTACTTGTACAGTTCCTGCTGTTTTTTATTCTTCGGCCACAAATGAGGAACAAACGTTGACACATAAAAAGTTTTTCGTTTAAAATCTCGTGAAGCATCTAGCTGATATTTCAGTCTCTTTCACTAGTTCTCTGACAGGCAATGTTTGCCAAATACTGGATCCCTTATTTTCTGAATATGAGCGCCTTCCTCTTCTCCGGTTACCTTCAATTGACTGGCGACCACTTGTGAATTCGACCTGGAGCCTTATCCTCGTAAGCTTGCGTCAGATGCTCAAACTGATCAGTAAATGTTTTTCCCGCATCCATGCAAACGTTTTGGATGCATCATTGATACTGTAAAACAGATATTTCAAAAACTCGCAGAATATGCTGTACCACTTTTTTCTGAAGTAAAAATAACTCTTAAACTTAACGCGTTATCGATTGCACAAAAAAATGTTTGTCGAGATGAAGTAACATCTGAAAGAAAACATCAGAAATATCCAGACATACCTTGATAAGATTTCAATGTGGTGCAAAGTCGGGAACTTGCTTCAAATGTTCAGAGATACCAAATTATGCGCTTCAGAAAACACAAAAGCGTAGAATACTATGACAACAATCGCATTGAATAACTCACGCCACAACAACATTAGGAGTAACAATTAGGAATATGAAACGGGATGATCACGTAGTCTCAGTTGTTATTAGGGCAAATGGCAGAATCCTGTTCACTGACACCGGATGATTATAATTAAAGTGTAGCTAGTCGCAGAGAACCAATGCGGAGTGTAATTATTTATGGTTGTGAATCTTGGTAGATGTTCTAATGCGTTAATGCTGAACCGATTTGCGCTGGAAAAACAGTTAGTTCTAATTTTGGTCACCAAGTGTCAACTTGGCGCTGTGAATGCAAGATAGACATTCAGAAATGCTATGACATGTAATGGGTTAAGAACGTGGACAGAACTGGTCAAGCAAGAGAGAAAGGTGTACTGTTGATTTTATTATTTACCGTCGCTTACACAGTGTTTTCAATATGATCACTGAGACATCGACGAGATGTTGCATTCGTAAAACGATCACATCAACAGTTGCTCGCAACAGTTTCGGTGGAATCTGAACAACGTGTTCCTGTATACTGGCCTTCAGATGAGGTAGAGGCCGAAAGAATTCCTAGGAAACCTGTTCTTTTAAATCTCCACGGAGACAAAAGCCACGTGGATTCACATCATGTGGTCTTGCAGGCCATGCATTTAGAAAACCTCTCGAGACAACACGTTCGTAGAAGTTTGCATACATAGATCTTTCACTAGGCGATCGACGTAAAGTGATGCCCCATTTTGCATGAAAACAATGATTTCCAAGCAGTTGCGTTTTTTCAAAGCAGGAATCACATGATGTACAAGGAATTCTCGATAACGTGCTGATGTCATGATACACCTGACAGGCGCTGTTCAAAGACGAACGGAACGAGAATAAAGATGCACCATAGTCATTTACGGCGAATGCGATGGCTCTTCGTCCAGAACACGCGGCTTTCCAGTACTCCAAATTTAGCAGTTCTATACAGGGTGATCCACTGATAGTGATATCTCACGAAATAAGCATCAAACGAGAAAACTACAATGAACGAAACTCGTCTAGCTTTAAGGGGGAAACCAGAAGGCGCTATGGTTGGCCCGCTAGATGGCGCTGTAATAGGTTAAACGGATATCAACTTGGTTTTTTTAAAATAGGAACCCCCATTTTTGTTACATATTTGTGTAGTACGTAAAGAAATATGAATGTATTAGCTGGACCACTTTTTTTCACTTAGTGATAGATGGCGCTGTAATAGTCACAAACATATGGCTCACAATTTTAGACGAACAGTTGGTAACAGGTAGGTTTTTTAAATTAAAATACAGAACGTAGGTACGTTAGAACATTTTATTTCGGTTGTTCCAATGTGATGCATGTACCTCTGTGAACTTACCATTTCTAAGAACGCATGCTGTTCCATTGTGATTACCTGTAAATGCTACAATTTTGTGTGGAGGATTTAAATGGAGGCGACGATCTTCACGACAACGCTGCTCAACAATAGAGGTACGTGGCTGTATTCATCTCTTTCCCTTCGTGGTCGCCAGTGTCAATTTCAATACTTAGGTCATATTTGCGACGATTTTTCGATCTAAAATCGGCAATTGTTAAATTTATAAAGGAAAAAGAAGTGCATTAACAAAAATTAGAACGTCCGGAATGAATTGCAGATCTCGCACTTTAAGTGGACTTGACTGCACACTTCCCACGATAAAACGATGCAAGCTAAGTTTTTTCTGATTTTATGGAGATGCATTTAAAAAGAAAATCCTATTTCCTAAGCTAACTGGCGTTAAGGAAAAAGTGACGTCTGAAGAAGTCATTGTGGCCTTGAAAGAATTACAAGGATAGTTTTATAAAGGTTTTGTGGACACTGTCAATCTTACTTTTTTCCCCGGAAGACCGTTTGCCGTTTAAATTCATGGCACCCCGGTCCCATGTGCGGATGTATTTGATTCATCTGCAAGGTACTTCCCGTTTTAATGACAAATCTTTTTACGTAAAAACTATGCAGGATGCCTGCATTGCTATCCGCAGATAGACTTTCCAAGTCTCTATAATGAGGTTGCGAAAGTGCTGTAATATTTCGAGTGACATACTGTGTGAAGGTCCTTTTTTCTGTTATGAAAGAAAATAAAGCACGATTACGTGGCAACTTCAGTGCAAAATTCTATGAAATTGTCTGTGTCTGCCAGCATGACGACAGTTTGTACCAGACAGAAATTATATAATGTCTTCAGCGCGCCAAAAATAATTAAATCTCACTGAAGATTTGTTTTGTTTGTGATCTATGATGTTGAGAAATGTGAAATATAAAACCAAGTCGTAAGCAGTGCGTATGCACTGCCATTTAAATGTGGCGCATTCACAGCTTTCCCCTCACCCCCCCCCCCCCCCACACCCGCTGTGACACGTGGCGTGGTGGTGGGAGAAGAGTGAAGCGAGGCTGCGGGCTTTTAGCTCGCTGGTCCGGACACGGCCCCCGGGCCAATATCTTGGCTGTGAAAACGAAACCAAAAGCGAAAATATGAATCAACAATAATTGATTTAATAAATAAATATTTAAAATGATTAGTATGAAAAGACACAGGAAATTTCAGGCAATCTTATATTGTTATCGAAAGTGGAGGAGTGTACCCAGCACTGTTGACTGCAAGATGAGAGGGGAAACAGACTTACCTAATTACTGAGAAAGAGGGAGGAGAGTAGGAAAGGAAGTACAGATTCATTCAGAATGAAACACGAACTATTGAAATACTACGTTCATTTATCAGCAAACGTGCTAATTGGTGTACCTGATGCAAATACCATGGTCAGTACAACGGTGGCTCTTTACTTGCTCCCACCGGAGAACGAGAGTAAGGTTGAAGATGTAAAATATCAGTTCGCTTTATTACAAATTAGATAAGATCATTTACTTTGTTTAATCCATTTACACGGGAATGTTCTCAGTATTTACGACTGTCTGTAGTATTAAAGCGTCATTGGATTCAGGCAGTTTACAAGACTGTTCACTCGGATCACATAGACATAAAGTTCACATTTAAAGTTCAGCGAAGACACGAAATACCCCCTTGTACCCTATCTAAGACGATGCTGTAGTCTTAATCGTAGATCACAAACTGGGGCTCGAGCGTTGCTCCGCTCGTTTGTATGTGGGCGTCTCCGTGCGATGGCGCTGCGAAGCTGGGAGAGAGTGTTTGACTTCGCCGGGGCCACCCACTCGTCGGTGCAGCATCTAGCGAGACACCGTTGTCTTCTGTGGTGTCGATGCGAGGATCCACGATCTTTGGACGATACCACACAAATAGGGCCTCTTTATGTGAGGTGCAGTAAGTGTAGTTACAAAGGCCCGTGAAAGTATAAAGGCTACTCGAACTTGAGAGTCTCTGCAATGCTGCAATCTTGTGGAGACAGAATACTGGTGTCATTCGAAATCCCTCGCCCCCCCCCCTCCCCCACCCAGCTTACACACAATTATTTGAAGGAGACAGGATGTCGCGTTTTCTCTCAGTACGGTGTTGAGTTACGCTGGTCTGAAGTTCTCATTCCTTGTAATTAATGTAAACTTGAACTAGTTAGATTTTTCCAACATAACTGTATTGAAAGCGACAAATTCTCCTGTCGACGTATACTTTACCGTAGGTCGTCGCCAGGCACTATTTTTATGTATGGCGTCTAGGCGGTTTCAATTCTCACCCAGTTGCCAGTTTACTCACGCAGAGCCAGTTTTTTCCTTCTTCTTCTTCTACTACGCTGAATATAAAAATAATACGTGATGAATGATAATGATTAGTATTAATAATAATTAATAAAAACAATAATTACCCGACTGTTATTGTCAAGTAATAAAAATTACTTTTTCCGTACATTTATTGTGTAAACATATTAACGCAAAAGAGAGAGTCCATCTTGGCATCTATGTGACACTTCTTTAGAGAGCAATACAGGTAGTCAAGGTCAGCATGGCTTTCACAACTACTGCAACCACCTATCGATTTCAAGTAAAATGCAGACAAGAAGTATTTGAAAAAAAAAATCTGTATGCAGAAGAGAAGAGTTTTGAAGAAAAATCTACATGCTACTAACAGTAAGAAGGTATTTGGAAGGTCTCAGTCCATTCTTAACTCATGTTGCTGGGAACAAGAGAGCTAAGGATGTGTTGATGCGCAACATTTGAAGTGGCCTAGAGGAATAATCCGACTCAAAATGTTAATGGGATTAGAAAGGCTGGAAAAGGGAGTATTGTTGGTTTCCAGAAAAAGATTTTCTCCGCTGAACTTCAGATCAAGAGACCCCGAAAAGTGCAAGGCTACTGGGAAGAACGAAAATGACTATTTGTGCGAAAACTGAGCCTATAATTTTTTTGTATCACTCTACTTTTTCTCGGTAGAAATAACAATCGTTTTTAAAAAATAATGATTATATCATGTAATTAATTTTTTACTCTCACTATTTTTGTCAAAGAGAAAACTAGTTTTCTCAGTTGATTTAGGCCTCTGTGGTTTTGGTGCTCACACTAAGCAAGTTGACGTCGCCGTTAACGAAACTGTACGTATTGCCACAGGATGCCTCAAACCAACTCCCAAAGACAAAATGTATTCCATCATAGGCATAGCACCACCCACTATCCGCAGACAAATAGCCGCCGAGATCGAAAGATCAAAACAAATGAATGATCCTCGACGCCTGCTGCATATGCACCGAAAACAATGTGTCCGGCTGAAATCCCGCAGGAGTTTCATTGAAACTACTGAAGAGCTCGCCACCAAGCTCGTCGCAAGGCGGGTATCTCTTTGGGAAGAAATTGTGCCACACTCCACAATGGAACTACTTGAGGAGGGATCTGCAGGATTTCAACTACCTTTTACAACTTGGAGGTCATTAAACCGGCTGCGCACTGGAGTAACTGGGTGCAAATCAAACCTATTTAAATGGGGTTACAGTGATAGCGATAGGTGTGAATGCGGAGCAATACAGGACTTGGACCACCAATTGATTTGCCCAGATGTGTCTATAACATGCACTAAAGACGATATTTTGAAAGTCAATGACAAAGCAACCTACGTTGCTAATTACTGGGAAGGGAAGATATAATTGGTGCATCCGGATACGGAAGAAGAAGTTGATGTAGGCCTTTTTAGCTATGTGGCCATTATGTCCTATCCCGTTGGCTAGAATAGCCGGACGCGAAAGTGTGCGAGCGTACTGCCGTTCCACATCAGGATGGACACAGAAAGAAAGCAAGTTACCTGCGTAGCGGAGGCCAGCGGAGACCGCTAGAACCAGCGCAGGAAGTACCCCACCCTTACTTAATGAAGAAGCCGGGTGATGGCGCCAACTGCGCGGACCCACGTCTGCGTGCAAGTCCGAATATGGGAAACATTCCATGTCCTCAAGATGGCGACGCGTTGCGCTGACAGAAATGGCGTGCGTACTGCAACCTTACTGAAACGATTTTACATGAATTATTTGTAGCACTATAGGTCAGCATCATTCTGAAGGATATATTATTGCATTAATGTTCAAAGTTATTCTGATATATTTCTTTTAAGTAAGACATTACGTCAGACTTGAAAAAAAATAGGGATTGCTATGATTTTTCCTTTGGTTATATTAGGTACTGAAAGCTGGTTGAAACCAGACATAAAAAGCAGTGAAATTTTGAACCTCGGTTGGACAATGTTTAGGAAGGATAGGACTGATGCTATGGGAGGTGGTGTGTTCATAGCAGTTGTTGTTGGGATGTTTAAGGGGACTAAACAGCTAAGGTCATCAGTCCCCATAGCAGTTAAAAGCTGTTTAAACGCAGTTGAGATCGATACTGCGTCGGCCTGTGAAATAGTCTGGATAAAGCTGTCAATCAGACAACGATTGACCATTGTATTAGGATGTTTTTAGAGACCACCAGCATCGCAACAAACGTCGCAGAACGTTTCAGGGAAAGTATTGAGTACATAGGAAGTAAATATCCAAATTATTCATTACTTGGAGGTTTTAATCTAGCATCCACTGACTGGGAGAAATACACGTTTATCACAGGGGCAGAAGCAAAGATTCGTGTGAAGTTATTCTAGGAGCGCTCTCAATATACAACCTTGAGCAACTGGTTAGAAAACCAACTCGAGATGGGAACATATTAGATATCTTGGCGACAAACAGACCTGATCTTTTTGAAGAAGTTAAACTAGAAGAAGGTATTAGCGACCATAATGTCGTTGTGGCTTCTATGTTACTGAAAGCTGCAAAAAAAGGAAGAAACAGCGTAGAGTTTTCTTGTTTGGGAAAGCAAATAAAAGCGTCACTAATGAATAACTTCATAATCAGCTCCAAGCTGTGGAACACAAAGATAATGAGCATCTTTGGTCGGAATTTAAAGGTATTGTCCACCGTGTGCTAGAGCGTGCCTAGCAAAAGTATAAGGGAGGGAAAGGATCCACTTTGCTGCAACAAACATATTAGGAAGTTGCTGAGAAAGCAGAGAATTTTGCACAGTCCTTTTAAACGTAGTCACTACCCCACTGACAAACAGAAATTTTGCGAAATGAAAGCAGCTATCAGAAGGAAAATGAGAGACTTTTAACGAATTTGAAACCAATATTTTATCTACAGATTCTAAAAATAACCCCAAAAATTTTGGTCGTACGTAAAATCTATGAACGCTACAAATAATTGAATACCTACTCTTCCTGACGGTAAGGGTAATGTAACTGATGATGATAAACAGAAGGCCGAAATTCTAAACCTAGCTTTAAAAACTCGTTTACGATATAGGACTGCAGCACCAATCCCACTTTCACTATCGAACAAACGAAAGGAATGCTGACACAATGTTTAGTGTATCCGGGGTTGTAAAACAGTTAAGATCATTAGACGCCAGAAAGACATCTGGCCCAGTCGGTATCCCCGTAAGATTTTATGTTGACTATGCTACAAATATAGCACCATTCTTATCCGTCATCTATCAGAGATCATTGGAACGCTGGAAAGTTCCACGGGACTGGAGAAGGGCCAGGTCATAGCAATCTATAAAAGGGTATAAAATTTGATGCACATAATTACCGGCCAATTTCACTGACATCGATTTGTTGTTGAATCATGGAACATATTTTGTCTTCAGACATAATGACCTTTCTAGACTCTGAGAAGCTCATCTGCAGAAACCAGCACGGTTTTAGGAAACGGCAGTCAAGCAAGACACAGCTGGCTCTCTTTGTGCATGATATACAGCAGGCTCTAGGTACCGGCTCCCAGGTTGATGCCCTATTTCTCGACTTTCGAAAGGCGTTGGACTCAGTCCCGCACTGTCGCTTGCTACAAAAAGTACACGCTTACGGTCTATCCATTGACATATGCGGTTGGATAGAAAGTTTTCTAACAGACAGGGAGCAGTATGTCGTTCTGAACGGGGTAACTTCAACAGTAACAACAAGAGTAACTTCAGGTGTTGCCCAGGGCAGCGTAATAGGTCCTCTACTTTTTACGATTTACATAAACGATCTGGTTGATGGTATTGACAGCGGCCTTAGACTGTTGGTCGATGATGCTGTAGTGTACAGTAAAGTAGTAACACATGAAAGTTGTGAACAAATCAATGAGGATTTGCAGAAAATAAATGCGTGGTGTGATGACTGGCAGTTATCTCTCAATATTAGTAAGTGTAACCTACTGCATATAACAAGGCGAAAATCCCCTTTAATGTATGAGTACAAAATAAATTATCAGTCTTTGGAAGCGGTAACACCAGTCAAGTATTTGGGTGTGACCATTCCAAATGATCTCAAATGGAATGATCAGGTTACACAAGTAACGGGTAAGGCGAACTCTAAATTGAGGTTTATTGGTAGAATCCTGAAGCGATGCAGTCCTTCAACAAAGGAAATAGCTTAAAATACGTTAGTTCGTCCAGCCTTAGAGTATTGTTTGTCTGTATGGGACCCTTACCAGTTGGATCTGATTCAAGAGATTGACAAGGTCCAACGAATAGCTGCAAGATTCGTGACTGGTACATTTAGCCATCGCGAGCGCGTTACAAATCTCATAGAAAGTTTTAAGAGGGACACACTTGCAGATAGACGACGCGCTAAACATAAAGGGCTGCTCACTAAATTCCTAAATCCAATCTTCGCCGAGGATGTAGAGCATATATTATTACCACCAACTTTCAAATCGCGTAATGATCATCATTCAAAGATGAGAGAAATAAGAGCTCGTACTGAGGCGTTCAGACAGTCGTTTTTCCCTCGCGCGATCCGCGAGTGGAAGAGAGGGAGGGGGGGATATGACTTTAGCGCCAATTGTGCCCTCCGCAACACACCGCTAGGCGGCCCAGTCACATTAAAGTGGCCACCGCATATTTTGGAAGTTAACGTGCAGTAACCACTCACAGATAGCAGGTAGCATCGCTAACAGTGGAGATTATATGAAGTGCGTCAGAGGGGGGAGGGGGGGGGGGGGAGGATGACAGACGACGCGCAAAGCAGTACAGCTGTAATCATAATGCGGAAATGCTTAGTTTTATCTGACATACAAATGGGCATGATCATTGGCTGTCGGCCCTAGAGTAAAAACATTTCCGAAACGATTAATTTTGTAAACTGTTCGTATGTCACCATGGCTAAAGTACACCATGCATGGCAAAATGGCGTTATCCAAAACTATCGCCGAAGCGACTGTGGTGTACCACCGTCCATAGATGATACGGGTGAACGACGACAGCGAGGATGTGTACGGGCGAATAGACGTGCAACTATTGAGCAACTGACCGCACAGATGAACCGGGGGGTTGCAAATAGTGTCTCGTCAATGCCAGTTCAGCGAACGTTGCTGCATTTGGGTCGCTGCAATAGGTGCCTGTTTCATGCACACATGCCGAATGCTGCTCATTGTTGGCAAAGGCTGCAGTTTGAACGCCAGTACTGCAACTGTGCGTCCACTGGCTGGTCACAGATGGCCTTTTGAGATAAACCACGATTTACACTCCATCGGACAGACGGCCGTTTCATATACGGCGTGAAACTTCTGAAAGCAAACACCATGCAACACTTGTCGAAAGGACACGGGCTGGAGTAGGAATCATCATAGTTTCTTGGCATTCCCTGTGTGATATCATCATATTGGGAGGCATGAGAGATCAACACAAGTGTGTATCAAGTATTGGGGACCATCTACACCACTTCGTGCAGTTTGTTTTTCCTCGGCACGATGGCATCTACCGGCAATGTGTTACGCAGCACGCAGTTTAAGTGTGTGGTACGAAAAGCACCAGCGTGAATTTAGTGTACTCCATTGGCCACCAACCTTCCCAGGTTTGAAATCAGTAGAGAAGGTGTGGGATCACTTAGATCAGGCTGTTCGTGTCATCGATACTCAATCGAGAGACCCGGCGCAGTTGGCCATTGCACTGGAGCCATCATGGCTGCACATTCCTGCCGGTACTTTCCAAAACCTCATGGACTCTCTTCCTGCACGTCTTGTAGCGGTCCGCGCTGCAAAACGTAGTTATTCGTGCTTTAGACAGGTAGTCAAATTAATGTGACAGGACAGTGGACGTTGTCGCATATAATGTTACCTAATTTACCTAACATATTGATTTTTATCTTTAGACTTGAGAGGAGATGTCTATTGTAGCGGCACCACTGTTTAAGATAAGGTTTAAGATAAGATTTTGTGCAACATTTCGGAGCGCACAAGTTACAGCCAGGTGCGGGCTGGATTGCAGTAAGTTACGCTGACCAGCGGTTGCGAAGTGGAATGACGGCCACAGGGGCCATCGAACCACCGAAACAGGCCGGTGTGGCCGAGCGGTTCTGGGGGCTTCAGTCTGGAACCACGCGACCGCTACGGTCGCAGGTTCAAATCCTGCCTCGGGCATGGATGTGTGTGATGTCCTTAGGTTGGTTAGGTTTAAGCAACTGTACTCCAGCGTTTGTTTTTACCTCCTTATTTCACGATATTTTAAACCAGCATCCGGACCATGTACCTGTATTCACAGATGGCTCTAAACAGGGGGACTCTGTTGGTTGTGCTGTTGATTTCCCTGATCGAGTCGTCAAGTTACGGCTTCCTGCGGCCTTTACCATCCTCGATGCCGAATTGTTTGCAATCTTGCGGGCATTAGAGCTGATGAGATGTGTTCCCAGTCTTAAGTTCCTCATCTGTTCTGACTCCATGAGTGCCCTTCAGACCATGCAACACTTGTACCAAGCGGATACGGTCGTCCAGAACATCCATGATGCGCTACTCCACCTGCAATGGCAGGGGAAGGAGGTTTCTTTCTGCTGGGTGCCGGGGCACGTGGGTATTAGGGGAAACGAACTGGCGGATGTGGCTGCCAAAGATGCATGTTCCCTCCCTCACGTTGTTGAATGTGCTGTCCCCCTCCATGCTGTAACCTCCCTTTTGGGTTTTCGTGTTATGCATCAATGGGAAGAGGGGTGGCTGGCAGTATCTGACAGTAAGCTGCGTGTGGTAAAGGCCACAACGCGACCATGGCGTACGTCCTACCAGTCATACAGGCGGGATGAGGTTCTCCTCACTCGTCTCCGCATCAGGCACAGTCCCTTAACGCATGGTTTTTTACTCCGGCGGGAGGACCCCCAATCTGCAGTGCTTGTGGCGTCCAGACTACTGTCCGCCACATTTTACTTGACTGTCTTTTATTCTCTGACCAGAGGGCGGTGGTTTCTTTGCCACCGGATTTGCCCTCTATTTTGCAAGACGACGCAGCGACTGTGGTTAAGGTCTTACGGTTTTGTGTCCTGTCCAATCTATTGCCTCGGATTTTAGGGAGAGGGTTTTAATGTGCTGCTGGGTGACTGGCTCACCCAGGTTTTAGGTAAGAGGTCCGCCAGTCACGATTACCTCCTTGTTTCCCTTCGGTTTCTATTCTCTTTTCCTTGTGTTTCCTTTGCATTTTAGTGTGTTCCTTCTCCTCTTGTTTTGCCCCTGTATGTGGGGTCTTTGAAACTGCGTCAGGTCTGCGTCTTTTAGCCATTCTCCTTGATCGCTGTTCGTCTTAGTCCCTTCACTGCATGTGTTCCTGTTTTTATGTGCTTGGGCGCTGATGATCACGCTGTTTAGCGCCCGTAAACCTCAAACACACACACACACACACACAGGTTTAAGCAGTTCTAAGTTATAGAGCACTTATGACCTCAGATGTTATTCCCATAGTGCTCAGAGCCATTTGAACCTTTTTGAACCACTGAAAAGAGTAAATGCAGTGATTTGCATGTCACAAGCTATAGGTAGAAGGGGCCCACTGGCACAACCAGGGTGTGGGGCATATGTGACTCAGAGCGATATGTTAGTGAAACAGAGCCGCAAAGCCGAGTATAAATAGGGTTATTTTCTAACGAGAGTCATTCAAATGTGGCAGCTCTCCTGAATGGCTGGGTGTGTCACACTACCGGCTACACACGGCAACAGATTGGGCGACAGCGTCCCAGTCCACACGGGGTCCGCAGCCAGCCTGGATGGGCCATTCTTCGGGTCGCTACTTCAGGCAGTCGTCTCCCGACACACGCTGGAGACTTACAAGGCGAGGGTCGATGGTTCGGACGCTGGAACGGGGACGGTCGTTGCCGCCGCGTTTCCAGCTACTGCAGCCAAGGAAGAAGCAGCCGTGGGGCCGGCCTACTGCTCCAGGCGGAGCAGCACAGAGTCAAAAGGGACGGTGTCCACTGAGTCGGCTGCTGGCGCAGCCATCTTGACGTAATTGGAACTGTGCAGCTGGTGTACAAGGCTGACTCGACACACTGCGTTGCACAGGCCACTGGGGTGCTACCTTAGCAATGCAAGGCCTGTGACGCAGACTGAGGTCAACGAAAGATTGTAGTGGAAACGAATAAATCATTTGAAAATCTCGGCCGAGTTTTAATACGGCACCTCCTGGCACCCATCCACCACATTTGGTGTCAATACGCCGCAATTGGTTTCTGATATCACTGCACTATTTCCAATACCGAGAAAATGGATTTTATATAGCTACCGACTTCCAGATAAAACCAGGATGAAATATTCATAACATCCTTCATATTTCATAAACAGTTTGAGGTATGGAAAAAAGATTTTGGCACATGACAGTACGCAAAGAGGAAAATATTTTGCCATATGTTTACAATGCGAACTTCATTATCTACTACATTATTCAACAACTGTTGATTTTTCAACGAAACAATGTAGTTTTTAAGAGCCATCAATAGGTGGCGGAACGAGAATTGCTGCAGGTTTTGTTAAAACATAAGTGAAGAAATTACGCATTTCTTTTCGTAACGAGAATGGATTTTCCAGTATACTATTGACCTGTCTTGCCCTCAGTTGCTTCACGATTTTATCCAATTTTCATCTACATGAGAATGTTAGCCGGATGAATCTTTGTAAACTCTGCTATATTTTTGCAAAAGAAGCTACTTTTAACATGATAACAGAAATGTAGCTGTTACTCAAAATTCGCCATTGGTGGCGCTTGTCGGAGAGTTAAAACATGGTTAACAAGTCAGGGCGAAAATAAATCGCTGGTTTCGTTGCATTTTCAGCGGCATCCTTTAAGCCACTGTGTTTTTAATAATGAATAGCTGGTACTGAAACTCACCAAAGAACTTTCTTTGTCCACCTCAAAGATCTGAGAAAAATGAAAACAATTCACAGGACACTGTTCACCATCCTTTTTTCCTATCGCCATTCAAAGTGAAGTCGTCAACTGTTTCACCATTTTGGTGCGTTAAAGATATAATGTATTTTCATCTTGATGAGCAGCTGCAAGTTAGGTGTACAATTACAAACATTGTAATAATGGGTCCCTTAATATGTACCCACTTCAATGTGTTAGTTGTTCCTGCTACGTATCTAACAGTCTTCCAACAAACACATAACTAACTACCTGATATTTTCTGCAAGGTTGCACAGCACCATGAGATGAACTGCACCTGTCATTATAGGTTATCCATTTTGCGTCCACGCATCCTCAATTTCATACCCGATCTGTTCCCCACAGGAAAATAAACATTAATGGCTTGCTTGTGCCATAGGTACTTCTAGGTACTAACCAAACTAAAACATACTACTCATATAGCTATAATTATTAGCCTGCAAATGAAATAAATACTTATGTAATGTTGTAAAATGCACTGTGCTCAGTCATCAACAGAAATATCTGCACTTATGCCCCTAATTTTTATGTACTCTGTCGCTCTGAAGATGTGATCACTCTGACGACTTGCAGAATCCTGTCGACTACACAACAGGGGTAAAGTAGATTATCAATACCTTTGACTAACTAAGTGGTATTTGAGGTGAATAAGTTTAGCACTTCACTCTTAGGATGAAAACGATGGTAAGCTATATATTGTAATTTATGTCATATTTCTCAGATCATTGAAGTATACAAAAAAAATCCTTCCATAAGTTACAGGGCCAACTATTTGTTACTAAAAACACTCTCGGTTACATGATTACACTGAAATTAAAACCAAAGGGGTGATTTAATTGACTCTCTCTTCTTACCCATTTTCTTCTTCAGAAAAATGCAGTTAGTAGCTAATTTTAACTAAGCTCCTATATTTCTCTTCTTGCCGTATTCAAATCATCAGATTTGTCAAAAGTACAGCAGAATTTACACAATGTCACCTCACTACACGCTAGTGCAGAGGTAACTGTGAAAGAATTCTGGAATAAGAAAGGTCAACAGATTAAGAAAAAAACCTTCGTGATGTAAAAGTAAACATGTTTTTTTTTTCATTTATGTTGGAACAAAACCCACTGCGATTCTCACTTCACCAATTATCGATTGCCCTTAAAAATTACATTATTTCGTCGAAAATATATAGTTATTTGAATAATGCAGTAGATAAGGAAGTTTCACTTACTTCACAATATGACAAAACACTCTCCTTTTTCTGTGCTGCCATTTGCCAAAATCTCGTTTGCCCTTCTCAGACAGCTTGTGGCTTCATCACTGATACACGTGACCAGAAATCAATGTGTTGCATAAAATCCATTTTCTCGAGGTTGGGAATAGAAATGGCCTTCCAAGTCTAAAGAATATGTTAGCCAATTTTATACACTGTAACATTTGCTGTAATATGGACCAAATACAAAATCATAGCGACTCCTATTTTTCATTGTGAACTTTTCAAATTTCGTGCAATGTCTTGCTTAAAAGGAAAATTTAGGAGGAACTGTGACCATTAACAAAATGATGTGCTCTTCACCATAGCTTTAACATATACAGCTACAAGTAACGAAAACAACAAATAGATTCTGTAAAACGTGTAAGGCTGGAGAGCTAATGCACGCGACACTGCTGGAAATGGCACTGCTACATCTTGACTAGCAGGGTAACCACCATTCACGATGTGTACTCGTAGTCACGTATAGCTGCAGTGGATGGAGCGACGAGTTGGCATGCAGATTACTGACTTTCTTTACCTTCTAAGTCTTAAACAGAGTCTGAAACTTTAAGGAGCAAACCGGCGAATATAGTTTGGTTTGTGGCATTATCGCCAGAGCTGGTCACTCTTGCCAGCACAGGCACGATGCAGTCAGCGTATATCGGAAACCACGTGAGCATCTAGACAGTACCATACTGTACTGTAAATCGTGTTATGCGGTAAGTGATAATACTCTTTCTATCTTGTGCCTTTGTCCTACATCGTCTCAGTGTCGGCGTGGTGTCGCTGAGGACAAGGGTACCAACCTGGTATTCACCTAGTGGGATGTGGGAAAGCGCCTAAAAACCGTATGCAGGCTCACTGGCACACCGAACCTCATCATTAATGCGCTGGGCGTATTCGATCCGGTTTTAGTGCCCCTCCCTGTCAGGGAAGCCGTGCTTAGAGGGGCCTGCACACTTCCAATATTTATTGACAATACTAGTGTGTCAAACCTTAAATATATTGACAAGCAAATGTTGAAATATTTTAAAAGATATAATCCGATGATGACATCGTACCTCTGTCGAAACCAGCCAACCAATAAATGCTTTTTAGCGATCTAGTACTGTGAAGTTTTCTTCAGTTGTAAGTAGGCTGTTTAGGTTTTCTTATTGGTAACGCCACGTAGCGCTCCGTATGAAAATCACTGGCTGTGCTGTGTGCAGTCTGTGGCTGGTTGGCATTGTTGTCTGCCATGGTAATGTTGAGCAGTTGGCTGTTAGCGGCGCGTAGCGTTGCGCAGTTGGAGGTGAGCCGCCATCAGTGGTGGGTGTGGGCAGAGAGATGGCAGAGTTTTGAATTTTTAAGAATGGATGTCATGAAGTGATATATATATTATGACTATTAAGGTAAATACATTTTGTTCTCTATTAAAATCTTTCATTTGCTAACTATACCTATCATTTGTTAGTGTCTTCCGTAATTTGAATCTTAGCTGGCAGTAGTGGTGCTCGCTGTATTGCAGTAGTTCGAGTAACCAAGATTTTTGTGAGGTAAGTGATATGTAAAACGTATAGGTTAATGTTAGTCAGGGCCATTCTTTTGTAGGGATTTTTGAAAGTCAGATTGCGTTGCGTTAAAAATATTGTGTGTCAGTTTAAGCACAGTCATGTATAATTGTTCAAAGATGAAGTTTCATATGTCGACACTTAGCTGAGGATACCTCACTGGAATCTTCTGATTTTTTCTTGTAGTTTGTGTAATTAGTGTAGATATTGTTTATTGCTAGCGCGTAATTATAGAGAGAATTTCCTTTGTAGTTGTAGTTTTTCATTGTTTTACAGTAAAACAGTTGTGTCATGCATGTAGATTTGCAGCAAGTATTTCGCAGCCGCGCTTGCAATTAACTAGATATTATTTTCAGTGCTATGTTAAGGTCTTTTCTTATTTTGGTCTTCAAATTGTGCTTTTCTGTGTTGTCGTGTGAAACATTGTGACAATAATGGCGTGTGAAAAACATAATACTAGGCTCCAAAGTAAACTGAGAAATGACGGTGAAGACGAAAGTAGTGTGTTACCGCCAACATGTAATGAATTAACTAATGTTCAAAGTAGTAATTTGGTAATTGTGCATAGGGAAATGGAGCGGGTTGCAAGTAATGGCGTAAGCAGTGAAACAATTAGTTAACAGGGAAGCATTATCGATCGATCGGTCGGCAACAGCTCGCCTCAGGATTCCAAAATGACAGGACACAATCTTGCAAATACTGTAGATTCAGATTTTGCGTCCTCTCCGTTTTCTCAAATAAATCAAGACACATTTTCTGCTTTTCAAAATACGAATATTGCCGGTTCAAATGCACTGCCGAATAGCACTGAGGAACATGTTTCAGACACCAGTGCACTGTTATTACAGTTAATGCAACAAATGGGACAAATGCTACAAAAGTTAGACACGACGCTTGAACAAAATCAGAAACAAATGGAACAAAATCTTCAATAGTTAGACACAATGGAACAAAATCTTCAAAAGTTAGACACAATGGAACAAAATCAGACACAAACACAGCAACAGTTAGAAACAATGGAACAAAATCTTCGGAAGTTAGTCACCACACTTTGAACAAACACGTGAAGATTTAACTACTGAGTTACAAAACATTGAATCTAAACGTCAAAAAATCTGTAATGACGTAAAAACACAAATTTGTGAGCATTTTCAACCTATTTTTTCGCGGCATGCAAATGCATTACAGAATCACGAAGCAACCATAAAAGAACTGCAAACTATTGTTTGTGAAAATCACGACACCTTGCAAGCTAAAATGGACTCAGTTGCATCCACCGATTCGGTGACGCAACTTGCAAGAACTCAGGAAAACTGAAAGGACACACTAGATTCGATTTCAACACAAATGACACTCTGAAACTTGGTTCAGAAAAACACACTGAGGAAATGTGCTCACTATCGGAGAAAGTAGCCGAACTTTCGGATCAGTTCACTAATTTATCTGCAAAGGTAGATGATGATCTGAATGACACAAGACCTGTAGACATCACTGACACGGAAGAGTATATCAATCAGTTGACGCAGGTAATACAAAAATTACATATTTCAGAGAACACTCGCGCTCCAACACGGGAAGAGGAACTTAGAAATACGGAAAAGCCACAAAAATCTTGGTTACTCGAACTAATGCAATACAGCGAGCGCCACTACTGACAGCTAAATAAAAGATTCAAACTACGGAAGACACTAACTACTGATAGGTAGAGTTAGCTAATGAAAGATTTTAATAGAGAACAAACAATGTATTTAGCTTAATAGTCATAATATATATATCATTTCATGACATCCATTCTTAAAAATTTCAAAACTCCGCCATCTCTCTCCCCACATCCACCACAGCTGCCGGCTCACCTCCAACTGCGCAACGCAACGTACTGTTAACAGCCAACTGCCCAACGCTACAGTGGCGAGTATTACAACAATGCCAACCAGCCACTGACTGCACACAGCACAGCCAGTGATTTTCATACGGAGCGCTACGTGGCGTTACCAATAAGAAAACCTAAACAGTCTACTTACATAGTTACAGTACGAGTATTGAAGCAATCCACACACCAACAATACTCTTGTCAATATTATCTTTTGGTAAAGCAGTTTTACGAGTTTAAGATGTCTGACACCCAAAAAAATTGGGTGCCGCATTTATACAGGGTTATCAATTATACGCGATCACTTGGATGGCACTTTTTACGGTGCTGCGGGGAGTATATTTTCTTTCCATCCTGATGATTTTGTTTGTGTAGAACTGTTGAGTAGGTAGTGCATGTTTGTTAAACGAAAGAGTTTATAGTGAAATGGCGAAATACAAGTATTCTATTCACCAAAGAGTATTCCTGTATGATTCATACTTATGTACAGAATCAGTACCTGCTGCAAGGACATTATTCCAAGGGGATTTTTCTGATACTTAAGTTGGAATACTAGAAATACTGATACCTAAATTTTGTGAAACAGTAAGTGTTCTTGACAGGGAACATAGACAATAACTTAGAGCAGTCACAGAAGAAATATTGGGCTTGCTTTGAAAAGGTCTCCTAAAAAATCAGTTTAACGTCTTTCCCAGCAAATGCGAAGGTCCTATGGCTCTGTTCAAATGGATACAAAGCTTCTGAAGTTAAAGCCGTGTAACATAGGTACAAAGAAGATAACTGCGAAGAAATCATGAGTGACAGAAGAAGTACTTCAATTGATCCACGAAACGAGGAAGTACAAAAATGTTCCGGGAAACTCAGGAATACAGAAATACAAGTCACTGAGATATGACGAAATGGCTACAGGAAAAACGTGAAGACATCTAAAAAGAAATGATTATTGGAAGGACAGACTCAGCATACATGAAAATCAGAACGTATTCAATGACATTAAAAGCAAGGGTGATAATATTAAGAGTGCAACGGGAATACCACTGATAAATGCAGAGTAGAGAGCGGATAGGTGGAAAGAATATATTGAAATCCTCTATCAGGGGGAAGATTTGTCTGTTGTGACAGAGGAACAAACAGGAGTCGATTTAGAAGAGACAGGGGACACAGCATTAGAATCGGAATTTAAAATAGCTCTGGAGGTCTTAAGTTCAATTAAGGCAGAAGGGATGGATGACATTCCATCAGCATTTCTAAAATAATTGGGGGAAGTGGCAACAAAACGACAATTCACGTTGGTGTGTAGAGTGTATGAGTCTGGCGACATACCATCTGACTTTCGGAAAAGCATTATCCACACAAATCCGAAGACGGCAAGAGCTGACAAGTGGGAGAATTGTCGCACAATCAGCTTAACAGCTCATGCATCCAAGTTGCTTACAAGAGTAATAAACAGAAGAATGAAAACGAAAATTGAGAATGCGCTAGATGACGATCAGTTTGGCTTTAGAAAAGGTAAAGGCACGAGAGAGGCAATTCTGACATTGCGCTTAATAATGGAAGCAAGACTAAAGAAAAATCAAGACACGTTATCAAGATTTGTCCACCTGGAGAAAACGTTCGACAATGTAAAATGGTACAAGATATTCGAAATTCCGAAAAAATAGGGGTAAGCTTTAGGGAGAGACGGGTCATATACAATATATACAACAGCCAAGAGGAAATAATAAGAGTGGACGACCAAGAATGAAGGGCTCGTATTAAAAAGTGTGTGAGGCAAGGATGTAGGTGACGAAGTAGATGAAGTTGAGGACTTCTACTACCTAGGCAGTAAAATAACCAACGAAGGATGGAGCAAGGAGGACATAAAGCAGACTAGGAGTGGCAAAAAGGGCATTCATGGCTAAGAGAAATCTCTTAATATCAAGTATCGGCCTCAAATGCAGGAAGAAATTTTTGAGAATATACGTCTGCAGTACAGCATTGTACGGTAGCGAAACGTGGACTATGGGAAAACCGGAGAGGGAGAGAAGCGAAGCATCTGAGATGTGGTGCTACAGACGAATGTTGAAAATTAAGTGGACTGATAACGTAAGGAACGAGGAGGTTCTGCACAGAATCGGAGAGGAAAGTAACATGTGAAAACACTGATAAGGAGAAAGGACAGTATGATAGGACATCTGTTAAGACATGAGGGAATGACTTCCATGGTACTAGAGGGAGCTGCAGAGGGCAAAAAGTATAGAGGAAGATAGAGATTGGAATACATCCAGCAAATAATTGAGGATTTAGGTTGCATGTGCTACTCTGAGATGAAGAGGTTAGCACAGGAGAGAAATTGTTGGAGGGCCGCATCAAACCAGACAGAAAAAAAAAAACAGCCGTGCAAGATCTTAACCTTGGTGACTGAGAAAAGGCTGCAGTTTTGTGATAGACTCTCAATGGGCTGAATGACAGAAATTAACTCTCATCTTTCTTTTCGGACAAATCGTGGTTCCGTCTAAGTGAATACATTTATTCCAGGCATTACTGGAGTTCTGAAAAGCCTAACGTGATACCCAAGGTGCCCCTGCATGATCAAAAAATAGGAGCGTGGTGCACTGTTTGCGGTGAGAGAATAATAGTCCCAATTTTTTTTCTAGGATGCAATTAACAGCGAGAGATAAATGGAAAAAAATGTGGCTTTTTTTGGCTATTTTGCAGAGAGAGAATGCGCTTCACAACCTTTCAGCAGGATTCTGTGATGACACATACAGCCAAATTCTCATGCCATGTTTAAAAAAACAGTTCAAATGGCTCTGAGCACTATGGGACTGGTCTATGTGAAACGTCCTCTTTGAACAATTATACACGAATGTGCTTAAACTGACACACAATATTTTTAGCGCAACGCAATCTGACTTTCAATAATCCCTACAAAATAATGGCCCTGACTAACATTAACCTATACCTTTCACAAATCACTTACCTCACAAAAAATCTTCGTTAGTCGAACTACTGCAATACAGCGACCACCACTACTGCCAGCTAAATAAAAGATTCAAACTACGGAAGGCACTAACTACTGATAGGCACAGTTAGCAAATGAAAGATTTTAATAGAGAACAAACAATGTATTTACCTTTATAGTCATAATATATATATCAGTTCATGACACCAATTCTTACAAATTTGAAAGCTCCGCCATCTCTCTCTCCCCACGTCCACGACTGCTGGCGGCTCACCTCCAACTGCGCAACGCTACGTGCTGTTAGCATCCAGCTGCCGCTGCTCAACACTACAATGGCAGACAACAATGCAAACCAACCACAGACTGCACACGGCACAGCCAGTGATTTTTATACAGAGCGCTACGTGGCGGCGGCGTTACCAGTAAAAAAACCTAGACAACCTACTTACAACTTAACGTCAGAGGTCATCAGTCCCCTAGAACTTAGAACAACTTAAACCTAACTAACCTAAGGACATCACACACATCCATGCCAGAGGCAGGATTCGAACTTGCGACCATAAAGGTCACGTGGTTCCACTCGGTCAACCCACGTGTTTCAAGGTAGAGTTATCAGTAATTGTCGGATCACAGAGCCATACCACCCTCACCAGTGTCTCACAGTTGGCGACGGGAATTCACGTTTCCGACAGACGCCGACAGCGATCATAGGGGGGGGGGGGGGGGGGGGGCTGGTGGATCCAATGTTGCTAGCCTGCTGAGCCATACCTTCAGCATCTCCGACTATGAGCACCCACTGCCTCTGCGATATACGGTAGGATGGACGGCGCAAGCTACTCAGCTCAGTCTGAGTCTCTTTCTTCGACAGTCTTCAGTCTTAGTCAGCCTTCGACAATTCACTCATGCATTTAGTGAGAGCCTCACACTACAATACACATTTTAGTTGCTTCTTGCAATAACTGGATTTTATTGCTGTTAGGTCCTTCGTAAATTTTCTTTGCAAGCTTGGAGAAAGCTATAACTAAAACTTCTTTTTTCTGCATTTATGTGGTCGCTAATCATTTCTGCTTCTGTCCAGCTTCCTTACGACGACAGCTACAGCACCGTTCTGCAGCCCACCTCTTCTTGCCATTGTTTGCAAAGTAGAACTCAAAACTTACAGCTTGCACCCTCCTCGTCACCCCGATTTTACACCCTTCGATTTTTATTCAGGCGGGGGATTGCATTAAAAGAAAAACCAAAGAAAAACCATGCAAATCAAATCTACACATTTTAGATGAAGCTAAATGAATGTTGCTGCCATTTCTCAGAGGAAATATCAGAGTGTAATAAGCAGTTTCCTAAGCAGGCGCCAGAAATGCTTGAACAACGAGGGAGGCAGTTCCAGCTTAACAAACGCGAGTAACTCATTTTTCTTTGTAAGTGTTTGCTGTGTATGTTATAAATAACTTACAGGACAAACTGTACTATACTTGTTGCGGACCATCCTGCCACCCACGCCGAGGGCACAGCAGCCGGCTTCCCTGGCCGGCCGGTGTGGCCGAGCGGTTCTAGGCGTTTTAGTCTGGAACTGCGCGACCGCTAAGGTCGCGAGTTCAAATCCTGCCTCGGGCATGGATGTGTGTGATCTCCTCAGGTTAGTTAGGTTTAAGTAGTTGTAAGTTCTAGGTGACTGATGACCTCAGATGTTAAGTCCCATAGTGCTCAGATCCATTTTAACCGGCTTCCCTGGATGCTCGCGTGAAAAAAAAAAAAAGCACAAAAATCAAGCAATACCGACACATCACGACATCCCATCTCCCAACAAACATCATGCCAGATGGAGAAGCGCCGTAAGGGCGCTAGAACTTCGATCACAGCAGAGGGTTCAACCCTCCACAATGTGCGCGGCGGCGGCCGCAAGAGCGGTTGCGGTAACGAGTGATCACACGGGTATTAGCTGTGCCGACAGAAAACAAAAGAGAGAGTAAAATGGCTGGAAAAGACGATCGACTTGTTGCGTGTTAATTTACTGATCACGAGAGATTAGGGATAACTTCGAGATTTCGGGCGACAGGCACGTCATTCGACTGCTAAAGCCGGCCGTGGTGGCCGAGCGCTGCTAGGCGCTTCTGTCAGAAACGGCGCGCCTGCTACGGTCGCAGGTTCGAATCCTGCCTCGGGCATTGATGTGTGTGATGTCCTTATGTTAGTTAAGTTTAAGTAGTACTAAGTTCTAAGGGACTAATGACCTCAAATGTTAAGTCCCATAGAGCTCAGAGCCATTTAATTTCGAATACTTAAAGTTTCCCTCCCGCCGGAGCTTTGAGTCCTCCCTCGAACATGAGTGTGTGTGTGTGTGTGTGTGTGTGTGTGTGTGTGTGTGTGTGTGTGTGTGTGTGTGTATGTGTTGCTCTTAGCATAAGTTACAGTTTAGTGTAAGTCAAGGGACCGATGATCTAAGCAGTTTGGTCCCTTAGAAATTCACACACTTTTGAACATTTTCTTAGAGTTTAGTTCTGTAAAATCAGCAATAACAATTAGAAAAATTGTACTGAAATCTGTGTAGCAATGTATCTTTCTGGCAAGTCTACATTCACGTAATTAACTCAAAACTTCTTTTACTTGTTATGTTCAAATGTGTGTGAAATCTTATGGGACTTAACTGCAAATGTCATCGGTCCCTAAGCTTACACACTACTTAATCGAAATTATCCTAAGGACAAACAAACACACCCACGCCCGAGGGAGGACTCGAACCTCCGGCGGGACCAGCCGCACAGTCTATGACTGCAGCGCCTCAGGCGCTCGGCTAATCCCGCGTGCCTTTCGTGTTATAAAAATTTGGACAAACTGGCATACATTTCGCAGGCGTCATACTAGTCATTGAAGATATGTGGCGCATTGTTCGAAGTGGAAGTCTTTTTCGAAACTGGTATGTAATTCGCCTACTTATACTACACACCTGAAATAAGAAAAATTGAAATAAGAACACCGTGCATTCATTGTCCCAGGAAGGGGAAACTTTATTGACACATTCCTGGGGTCAGATACATCACATGATCACACTGACAGAAACACAGGCACATAGACACAGGCAACAGAGCATGCACAATGTCGGCACTAGTACAGTGTATATCCACCTTTCGCAGCAATGCAGGCTGCTATTCTCCCATGGAGACGATCGTAGAGATGCTGGATGTAGTCCTGTGGAACGGCTTGCCATGCCATTTCCACCTGGCGCCTCAGTTGGACCAGCGTTCGTGCTGGACGTGCAGACCACGTGAGACGACGCTTCCCAAACATGCTCAATGGGGGACAGATCCGGAGATCTTGCTGGCCAGGGTAGTTGACTTACACCTTCTAGAGGACGTTGGGTGGCACGGGATAATTGCGGACGTGCATTGTCCTGTTGGAACAGCAAGTTCCCTTGCCGGTCTAGGAATGGTAGAACGATGGGTTCGATGACGGTTTGGATGTACTGTGCACTATTCAGTGTCCCCTCGACGATCACCAGAGGTGTACGGCCAGTGTAGGAGATCGCTCCCCACACCATGATGCCGGGTGTTGGCCCTGTGTGCCTCGGTCGTACGCAGTCCTGATTGTGGCGCTCACCTGCACGGCGCCAAACATGCATACGACCATCATTGGCACCAAAGCAGAAGCGACTCTCATCGCTGAAGACGACACGTCTCCATTCGTCCGTGAGCGGAAGACGGCCTAACGGTGTGCGGGACCGTAGCCCAGCTTCATGGAGACGGTTGCGAATGGTCCTCGCCGATACCCCAGGGGCAACAGTGTCCCTAATTTGCTGGGAAGTGGCGGTGCGGTCCCCTACGGCACTGCGTAGGATCCTACGGTCTTGGCGTGCATCCGTGCGTCGCTGCGGTCCGGTCCCAGGTCGACGGGCACGTGCACCTTCCGCCGACCACTGGCGAAAACATCGATGTACTGTGGAGACCTCACACCCCACGTGTTGAGCAATTCGGCGGTACGTCCACCCGGCCTCCCGCATGCCCACTATACGCCCTCGCTCAAAGTCCGTCAGCTGCACATACGGTTCACGTCCACGCTGTCGCGGCATGCTACCAGTGTTAAAGACTGCGATGGAGCTCCGTATGCCACGGCAAACTGGCTGACACTGACGGCGGCGGTGCACAAATGCTGCGCAGCTAGCGCCATTCGACGGCCAACACCGCGGTTCCTGGTGTGTCCGCTGAGCCGTGCGTGCGACCGCAGCGACACACGGATGCACGCCAAGACTGTAGGATCCTACGCAGTGCCGTAGGGGACCGCGCCGCCACTTCCCAGCAAATTAGGGACACTGTTGCTCCTGGGGTATCGGCGAGGACCATTCGCAACCGTCTCCATGAATCTGGGCTACGGTCCCGCACACCGTTAGGCCGTCTTCCGCTCACGCCCCAACATCGTGCAGCCCGCCTCCAGTGGTGTCGCGACAGGCGTGAATGGAGGGACGAGTGGAGACGTGTCGTCTTCAGCGATGAGAGTCGCTTCTGCCTTGGTGCCAATGATGGTCGTATGCGTGTTTGGCGCCGTGCAGGTGGGCGCCACAATCTGGACTGCGTACGACCGAGGCACACAGGGCCAACACCCGGCATCATGGTGTGGGGAGCGATCTCCTACACTGGCCGTACACCTCTGGTGATCGTCGAGGGGACACTGAATAGTGCACAGTACATCCAAACCGTCATCGAACCCATCGTTCTACCATTCCTAGACCGGCAAGGGAACTTGCTGTTCCAACAGGACAATGCACGTCCGCAATTATCCCGTGCCACCCAACGTCCTCTAGAAGGTGTAAGTCAACTACTCTGGCCAGCAAGATCTCCGGATCTGTCCCCCATTGAGCATGTTTGGGACTGGATGAAGCGTCGTCTCACGTGGTCTGCACGTCCAGCACGAACGCTGGTCCAACTGAGGCGCCAGGTGGAAATGGCATGGCAAGCCGTTCCACAGGACTACATCCAGCATCTCTACGATCGTCTCCATGGGAGAATAGCAGCCTGCATTGCTGCGAAAGGTGGATATACACTGTACTAGTGCCGACATTGTGCATGCTCTGTTGCCTGTGTCTATGTGCCTGTGGTTCTGTCAGTGTGATCATGTGATGTATCTGACCCCAGGAATGTGTCAATAAAGTTTCCCCTTCCTGGGACAATGAATTCACGGTGTTCTTATTGCAATTTCCAGGAGTGTATTTGTTCGTGGGTGATTCCTGAGAAAATGGCGAAAAGCTATGATATGTGGGTATGAAAATCACTAATTATAGGGACGGTCACTTTTATAACTTTTGTTCATGGCAGACCGTCGAAATTTTTATCATATGTTCTTAAGTTAATATTCACGGGGAGCTTTGATACTTTTTACGATATCAGTGTTCATTATCGAGATTCAAAGCTTCAAAATTGCCTTTCTTACGTACGTAAAATATGCTCGTAATATCCGGTCTGAGGAATAAATGTAATTTCACATGAAGCAGTGAACACGTGTCAAGGGTTATACGATCATCTCAAGCGTAATGAAGTCACTATGGAATCTACTATGGTTTTAGTCAGACTTTTTTCACCTATAAAACTGTATGACCCGCTGACTTCATGCCTATAGAAACAAGCCCAAAGCAGTACTGTGAAGGTGACTGTCCTACTTGTCATTACGATTTTCAAGAAGTTTACACCATAAAAGTCCTACACATTTTTCAATACCAACTCCACACATTTACAAACACGAGTTTCAACTAATACAAAAACGAGTTTAGAAATTTTACATTAAGCTTTCAACTGTGGGACAAACAATGGGCTAAAAAGGGTCCTAACATGCCTGAAAATAACGTTAAATGACTGCCAAAACTTACTTAAAACTGGAACGATTGCAAATTCAGTTAGATATTTCTAATATCATTTGTACTTTGTTAAGGTAGAAATCAAATTCCTGGTATTTTCGATTAATAAAGGACAACGAGAAAAAATGTAAGGTAAACGATTTTGTGGTAATCTTATATTGTGCGTATTCATTTGTTGTTTGTGTCAATGTACATAAACCTATCGATGTATATAAATAAACTGTCAAAAGTTTATTGACCAACAGAATTCGTTTTATACGAGCAGCAAATCCTGCTGTAGAAGGAAAAAAGAGGAAAGCAGTGGGAAAATGCTGCTGTTTCAGTACAAAAAAGGTGAGAATGCTCACGTTGGGCCGCGCGGGATCAGCCGAGCGGTCTTAGGCGCTGAAGTCATGGTCTGTGCGGCTGGTCCCGGCGGAGGTTCGAGTCCTCCCTCGGGCATGGGTATGTGTGTTTGCCCTTAGGATAATTTAAGTTAAGTAGTGTGTAACCTTAGGGACTGATGACCTTAGCAGTTAATTCCCGTAAGATTTCACACACATTTGAACATTTTTTTTTGTTCCTGTTGGAAATTTGGAAATTTGTGGTAAAGTCTTGTGGGATCAAACTGTTGAGGTCATCGGTCCGTAAGCCTACACACCACTTAATCTACCTTAAACTGACTTATGCTAAGGACGATACACACACCCATGCCGGAGGGAGGACTCGAACCTTCGATGGAGGAAGCCGCGCGGACCGTGACAAGATGCCCCAGACGGCGCAGCTACCACGACCTGCAATGTTCCTGTTTAGAAGCCTCTGGAAGAAAAGTGGGGAACCAGCCGCCGCAGTCCTAAATTCTCCCTCGTCAGAAAAAAGTATTGGCATGCGAACGTATTCGCGTTTTTTATGCGCTGAAAGAGAGTAGCAAAGAGTCAATGCCAGTTGAAGAAAAAGGGTGTGGAAGAGAGTACGTAGCGGTGAACGAGAAAGACAGATGGTTGAATACAATAGCAGTGCAAGTCAAAGAGAGAGGAGATATTGATGGTCAGTGAAAGGCAGTGGAAGTACAAGAGGAAGAGAGATGGGTGGAGGTAAAAGCAATGGGAGCAAAAGAGAGGAGACAATGGAAAATACAGATGGATGGAAATCATAGGCTCTTGACTCTCCCACGCTGGCGAACTGTAATATATAAGTGTAGAGGATGTCAGATTTTGGACGGAAATTTTAAAAATGTGGATATAGTGAAAAATAAATGGGATTCCTCAAAATTTTTGATCTGCCGAGGTATGTTGTTGGCAGTCGCAGTGGGAAAGGAATACAAAACGCGGCATTGTAATTGAAAGAGGAGACAATGGCTGTGGGATACACTGTAAATCAATGGGAGATGGTTAAAATGGCTCTAACGACTATGAGACTTAGCATCTGAGATCATCATTCGCCTAGCCTTAGAACTTCTTAAACCTAACTAACCTAAGGACATCACACACATCGATGCACTAGGCAGGAGTCGAACCTGCGACTGTAGCGGTCGCGCGATTCCGTACTGAAGCGCCTAGAACCGCTCGACCACACCGACCAGCCAATGGGAGAAAAAGGGGACAGTGGGAGACTGTGAGAGGGAAATGCTGAATATGGAGGCTTAACTACAAAGAAAGACGAGGTAAAAGGCCTTAGAACGTTCCATGTTAAAGCGTGCGCATATGTTCGCATGCCAAAAATTTTGATGAGGAAGGTAGTATGAGTATTGAGGCAGCTGGTAGCCTACTTTTCTTTCAGTCTTACTGGTACAGTAACGAACAACCAAGTATTAGTTCTAGCCACATACGTGTGATTGAACGTCATCAGATGTAAAGAGCAATTGGTTATATTTCACTGAACGGTTTCTCAGAATATACGTTAGGGTATTTTCGAGTATGTGACACGTTATTGCGAATCGCCTTTCTAAGTAAGTAAGCATCACTTCCAGTTACAATGTACTGTAGCGTGAACAGCGAACGGTTGCAGCTTATGTACTACCGAAAGGTGACTGACTGATACAAACTGTGCCGTGCGCTTGAGCATCAGTGAACATACAAAAGCACTAAGCACGTTTTATTTAGAAACGCGCCATGTACACGTAATGCGCTCACATATAATAGAAACAGTTCCAATATGGGGCGTTTCAGAAGTGATGGTCAATAATTCACAGATGGAAAGTACAGGCCAAAAGTAGCTAAAAACCTGCATTAAATGTGGGTCCGCAAATGAACCGTTGGCGAGGTGTCGTATTAATTCGAGTTGCGAACCAACTTTAACCGCCCCTCAATACCTCACGTTATGTGATCGACTGTCTGTTTACGTATACGCAACTACTTCCCTATCCCTCTCTGTGCTCTGCGCCGTATGTAGCAGCCCTTTTTCTGTTTTCGCTTTTTCGTCTAATAGGTGAAAGTTTGATTTTAATTTTTACACATTGACTGTCATTGAAGGGTTTTAATTTTATTTAATATTGTTCCGGCTAAGTATCAGTTTGATTACTTTTAAAACCCAATGTTAAACGTGGGTCACTACACGTATAGTCTTCCTAACTCTGAGAGAAAAAATCTTTAGTAGCTTTACTACTAATGTTTACAGACGACGATACTTTAACTTTTCGTTCAGCTGTTTTAATTAAGAATCGCTAGTTTGTTCTTGGCATAGATCACGTAACCTTAACGTTTATTAATCTAAGTTAAATTAATGTTCAATACTTGTATTAAGTTTCAAATTAACAACGTCAGTTTACTGACAATGATTATTAATAAATAGGTTCACTCTTAGGATCTCATTCAAAGAAGTTGTTTAATTAGATGTCTAAGTAGGATTCCCGCTAGTATCAGAGATGTTAGATAATATCCTGTCACTTTCGGTAAATAAGTTAATTGTATTTAATATCAGCAAACTGTCATTAACTATGAACACTAGCCGCCTGAAGTTAAAGTTTCCCACTATCACAATTCAAAGTCCGAATCCGATTAAAACTCTCAATGCAGTAAAGCGTTTTAATACTCACACGAATTGACATTAAAGCCAAAGAGATTACTATTCACCTTCCCGTTTATCTAATCTGATAAATCTCCAAATTAAAGTCTTGAATTGACAATCTTCAAAAACAATCTCGCCACGATCAGTTCTTGATCCCCGTTTAGTAAAGTCCCGATTGTTGCTCTCTAAAGCTGTATGTCCTAAATAACTTCCGAACTAGAACAGACTAGAGACAGGAGTATCGTAACTGCAACGTATGTCTTTTTATACATTAATAAACACTATCTTTGGTGTCCCAGACCTACATTCTATGACTACAATATTGATTTTCTTACGTATTGGAATAACTAATATTTTAATATTTTCTACTGTTTTTCCCCCTTCTCATGTTTCTAAAATTTATAATTAAATTTTCCTTTTCTTTTATATCGCTTTCTATACTAGATATTTCCCCCTATTTGTTTTTATTTAATTTTCGTAATAACTACTTGTGGAGGGACTTGGGTCATTTTGTGGATTGATATTTTAAGGACATGGGAGCTAATTTGGGAGCAATTTTTGTTTTTCAACACCGAGAGGCGCTGTACGTGTTACACATACCAGGCTCACAACCAGTTACGAACATGAAGGCACCATGGACACCAATGTAGAGTACCCTGACATGCACTTCATGTACGGTAAAGTGAATGGCAGTGCCCTTGAGGGTGCACGATTATGTGAAGAAGCTTTTCCTCTCCCAGGCAGCCCGACAGGCGTACATTTAGCCGGTTACATCAACGCCTTAGAGAACCCGGGAGTCTCGAACACCATGTACGAGAAGGTCTACCCAGCTCTACAACACCGGATGCTGAAGAATCGGTGTTACGTATTGTACACGAACGTCCGAGAACTTCAACAAGGAGGATTTGCTACCCAAGAGCGTGTCCTGAGTCACAGCAGTTCGTGGTGGATTTTACATCGGCAAGTACTCTGTCCATATCATCTCCAGCGAGTGCAAGCCCTCAACAATGTAGACTTCCCTCAAAGGCAAATATGCTGCCAATGGGTTCAGCAAAACTGTGCCACGAATCCCCTGTTTGATCACGAATGAGGCTGGATTTACCGTGACGGTATTTTTAAGTACTGTCACATTTGGGCAGATGTCAATACTAATGCAACATACGTATCACGACATTAGCAGCGTTATTCGTTGGACGTCTGGGCAGAAATGCTTGGAGACCACAAAATTCGACCAAACGTCCTACCACAAAGGGTAACCGGACAGCAGTACATACTGTTTCTGTGGATTGTACTTCCAGATAGTGACCCGTGGTCTAGGGGTTGCCGGAACGGTGAGAAGGTTAGCTGCCCTCTGTAATAAAAAACTGAGTTATCGAGCAACAACGAACATAAACGGATGTCTCGCGACTTCCGCAGCGAGCCAATACGACGAACGAAAACGATCAAAATGAGATTTTAAAAAAAAGGGGGGGGGGTAGCGTCTTTGATTCATAATCAAAACGTCTTCGGTCCCGGGTTCGATCGCCGCTACTGCCTAAATTTTGATAAATAATCAGCATTCTGCCAACGGCCTTGTCAAAGAGAGCGTAGGAGCGGATAGAGGTTCAGGGCACTCTCTTGTCCTAGGGATGGGAAATTGCCCATAAAGGCGGAAGAATCAGCAATGATCAACGACATGAGGATGCAGAAGGCAATGGAAACCACTGCATTAAAGACACGTAACGTGTATCAGCAGGACATGTGGCCTGTAGTTGAAGAAGTGTCATGATGATCTCTCCATTGACAAAAGATTCCGGAATAGTCCCCCATTCTGATCTCAGGGAGGGGACTGCCAAGGGGGAGGTTACCATGAGAAAAAGATTCAATAATCAACGAAAGGATAATGTTCTACGAGTCGGGGCGTGGAATGTCAGAAGCTTGAACGTGGTAGGAAAACTAGAAAATCTGAAAAGGGAAATGCAAAGGCTCAATCTAGATATAGTAGAGGTCAGTGAAGTGAAGTGGAAGGAAGACAAGGATTTCTGGTCAGATGAGTATCGGGTAATATCAACAGCAGCAGAAAAAGGTATAACAGGTGTAGGATTCGTTATGAATAGGAAGGTAGGGCAGAGGGTGTGTTACTGTGAACAGTTCAGTGACTGTGTTGTTCTAATCAGAATCGACAGCAGACCAACACCGACAACGATTGTTCAGGTATACATGCCGACGTCGCAAGCTGAAGATGAACAGATAGAGAAAGTGTATGAGGATATTGAAAGGGTAATGCAGTATGTAAAGGGGGACGAAAATCTAATAGTCATGGGCGACTGGAATGCAGTTGTAGGGGAAGGAGTAGAAGAAAAGGTTACAGGAGAATATGGGCTTGGGACAAGGAATGAAAGAGGAGAAAGACTGAGTTCTGTAACAAGTTTCAGCTAGTAATAGCGAATACCCTGTTCAAGAATCACAAGAGGAGGAGGTATACCTGGAAAAGGCCGGGAGTGCTAGTAGTGCTAGTGTTTGTTTTCAATACCGTCCAGAGACAGGTAGTGCTATTTTCCTTGTTTCTACAAGAAGTGGTTAGCAATCACAGTTTAGTCAATAATCAACCGCCTTTAGTGAATTACCAGACTAGTTAAAAGTTGATTAACACTCTATAGTAAATTGATTTCTTAGGATGCATAGGATGTGTGGCTGCTGTGTACGGACGCAGGAGGAGCTGGCCACTCTTCGCGAACAGCTGAGCGTGTTGATGGCCGCGGTCAGCCGTCTTCAGGCTGCTGCCTCGGAGTGTAGCGGCAGTGGGGAGTCTGGTGCGTCGCATGGTGCACCCCAGGTGTTAGATGCTTCACCCACTGTCCCTGCTGTCGAGACATCTTCGCGGGTACCGGGCGCGGTTGGGCCACCCTCTCCCCAAGGGGAGTGGCGGGTTCAGCGGCGTTCGCGGCGCACGAGGCGGAGGGTCAATGTGGAGGCTGGCCGTGTGGCATCGTCCGCTCTGCCTGTGAGTGGACATGTGGCTGCTCCTTCAGCAAGGTCCGAGCAGGCACACGGGGGGAGGGGTTTATTAGTTATTGGGAGCTCCAACGTTAGGCGGGTGATGGAGCCCCTTAGGGAAATAGCGGAAAGGTCGGGGAAGAAGGCCAGTGTTCACTCTGTCTGCTTGCCGGGGGGTCTCATCCGAGATGTGGAGGAGGCCCTACCGTTGGCGAAAGAGAGCACTGGGTGCACCCGACTGCAAATTGTTGCTCATGTCGGCACCAATGACTCTTGCCGTCTGGGTTCAGAGGTCATCCTCAGTTCGTACAGGCGGTTGGCGGAGTTGGTGAAGGTGAAAAGCCTCGCTCGCGGGGTGGAATCAGAGCTAACTATTTGTAGTATCGTTCCGAGAACCGATCGCGGTCCTCTGGTTTGGAGCCGAGTGGAAGGCTTAAACCAGAGGCTCAGACGATTCTGCGGAGAGCTGGGGTGCAAATTTCTCGACCTCCGCTATCGGGTGGAGAAATGTAGGGTCCCCCTGAATAGGTCAGGCGTGCACTACACGCCGGAAGCGGCTACGAGGGTAGCGGAGTACGTGTGGAGTGCACATGGGGTTTTTTTAGGTTAGAGAATTCCCTCCCTAGGTCCGACAAGACGCCTCCTGAGACGCGGCAAGGCAGGAGTAGGCAAAATGCAACAAGGAATAACAATATTAATGTGCTAATAGTAAACTGCAGGAGCGTCTATAGAAAGGTCCCAGAACTGCTCTCATTAATAAACGGTCACAACGCCCATATAGTACTAGGAACAGAAAGCTGGCTGAAACCAGACGTAAACAGTAATGAAATCCTAAACTCTGATTGGAATGTATACCGCAGAGATAGGCTGGACAGTGAAGGGGGAGGCGTGTTTACAGCGATAAGAAGTGCAATAGTATCGAAGGAAATTGACGGAGATTCGAATTGTGAAATGATTTGGGTGAAGGTCACGGTTAAAGCAGGCTCAGACATGGTAATTGGATGTCTCTATAGGCCCCCGGGCTCAGCAGCTGTTGTGGCTCAGCACCTGAAGAATAATTTGGAAAATATTTCGAGTAGAGTTCCCCACCATGTTATAGTTCTGGGTGGAGATTTTAATTTGCCGTATATAGACTGGGAGACTCAAACGTTCATAACGGGTGGCAGGGACAAAGAATCCAGTGAAATATTTTTAAGTGCTTTATCTGAAAACTACCTTGAGCAGTTAAACAGAAAACCGACTCGTGGCGATAATATATTAGACCTTCTGGTGACAAACAGACCCGAACTATTAGAATCAGTTAATGCAAAACAGGGAATCAGCGATCATAAAGCGGTTACTGCATCGATGATTTCAGCCGTAAATAGAAATATTAAAAAAGGTAGGAAGATTTTTCTGTTTAGCAAAAGTGACAAAAAGCAGATTACAGAGTACCTGACGGCTCAACACAAAAGTTTTGTCTCAAGTGCAGATAGTGTTGAGGATCAGTGGACAAAGTTCAAAACCATGGTACAATATGCGTTAGATGAGTATGTGCCAAGCAAGATCGTAAGAGATGGAAAAGAGCCACCGTGGTACAACAACCGAGTTAGAAAACTGCTGCGGAAGCAAAGGGAACTTCACAGCAAACATAAACATAGCCAAAGCCTTGCAGACAAACAAAAATTACGCGAAGCGAAATGTAGTGTGAGGAGGGCTATGCGAGAGGCTTTCAATGAATTCGAAAGTAAAGTTCTATGTACTGACTTGGCAGAAAATCCTAAGAAATTTTGGTCTTATGTCAAAGCGGTAGGTGGATCAAAACAAAATGTCCAGACACTCTGTGACCAAAATGGTACTGAAACAGAGGATGACAGACTAAAGGCCGAAATACTAAATGTCTTCTTCCAAAGCTGTTTCACAGAGGAAGACTGCACTGTGCTTCCTTCTCTAGATTGTCGCACAGTTGACAAAATGGTAGATATCGAAGTAGACGACAGAGGGATAGAGAAACAATTAAAATCGCTCAAAAGAGGAAAGGCCGCTGGTCCTGATGGGATACCAGTTCGATTTTACACAGAGTACGCGAAGGAACTTGCCCCCCTTCTTGCAGCGGTGTACCGTAGGTCTCTAGAAGAGCGAAGCGTTCCAAAGGATTGGAAAAGGGCACAGGTCATCCCCGTTCTCAAGAAGGGACGTCGAACAGATGTGCAGAACTATAGACCTATATCTCTAACGTCGATCAGTTGTAGAATTTTGGAACACGTATTATGTTCGAGTATGTCTTTTCTGGAGACTAGAAATCTACTCTGTAGGAATCAGCATGGGTTTGGAAAAAGACGATCGTGTGAAACCCAGCTCGCGCTATTCGTCCACGAGACTCAGAGGGCCTTAGACACGGGTTCACAGGTAGATGCCGTGTTTCTTGACTTCCGCAAGGCGTTTGACACAGTTCCCCACAGTCGTTTAATGAACAAAGTAAGAGCATACGGACTATCAGATCAATTGTGTGATTGGATTGAGGAGTTCCTAGATAACAGAACGCAGCACGTCATTCTCAATGGAGAGAAGTCTTCCGAAGTAAGAGTGATTTCAGGTGTGCCGCAGGGGAGTGCTATTCACAATATACATAAATGACCTGGTGGATGACATCGGAAGTTCACTGAGGCTTTTTGCAGATGATGCTGTGGTGTATCGAGAGGTTGCAACAATGGAAAATTGTACTGAAATGCAGGAGGATCTGCAGCGAATTGACGCATGGTGCACGGAATGGCAATTGAATCTCAATGTAGCGAAGTGTAATGTGATGCGAATACATAGAAAGATAGGTCCCTTATCATTTAGCTACAAAATAGCAGGTCAGCAACTGGAAGCAGTTAATTCCATAAATTATCTGGGAGTACGCATTAGGAGTGATTTAAAATGGAATGATCATATAAAGTTGATCGTCGGTAAATCAGATGCCAGACTGAGATTCATTCATTGGAAGAATCCTAAGGAAATGCAATCCGACAACAAAGGAAGTAGGTTACAGTACGCTTGTTCGCCCACTGCTTGAATACTGCTCAGCAGTGTGGGATCCGCACCAGGTAGGGTTGATAGAAGAGATAGAGAAGATCCAACGGAGAGCAGCGCGCTTCGTTACAGGAACATTTAGTAATCGCGAAAGCGTTACGGAGATGATAGATAAACTACAGTGGAAGACTCTGCAGGAGTGACGCTCAGTAGCTCGGTACGGGCTTTTGTTAAAGTTTCGAGAACATACCTTCACCGAAGAGTCAAGCAGTATATTGCTCCCTCCTACGTATATCTCGCGAAGAGACCATGAGGATAAAATCAGAGAGATTAGAGCCCACACAGAAGCATACCGACAATCCTTCTTTCCACGTACAATACGAGACTGGAATAGAAGGGAGAACCGATAGAGGTACTCAGGGTACCCTCCGCCACACACCGTCAGGTGGCTTGCGGAGTACGGATGTAGATGTAGATGTAGATGTAGATGTAGATGTAGATGTAGATGTAGATGTAGATACGGGAAGATTTCAACTAGATCACACATGGTCAGACAGAGATTCCGAAATCGGATACTGGATTGTAAGGCGTACCCTGGAGCAGATATAGACTCAGATCACAATATAGTAGTGATGAAGAGTAGGTTGAAGTTCAAGACATTAGTCAGGAAGAATCAATACGCAAAGAAGTGGGATACGGAAATTCTAAGTAATGACGAGATACGTTTGAAGTTCTCTAACGCTATAGATACAGCAATAAGCAATAGCACAGTAGGCAGCACAGTTGAAGAGGAATGGACATCTCTAAAAAGTTCCATCACAGAAGTTGGGAAGGAAAACATAGGTACAAAGAAGGTAGCTGCGAAGAAACCATAGGTAAAAGAAGAAATACTTCAGTTGATTGATGAAAGGAGGAAGTACAAACATTTTCCGGGAAAATCAGGAATACAGAAATACAAGTCGATGAGGAATGAAATAAATAGGAAGTGCAGGGAAGCTAAGACGAAATGGCTGCACGAAAAATGTGAAGACATCGAGAAAGATATGATTGTCGGAAGGACAGACTCAGCATACAGGAAAGTCAAAACAACCTATGGTGACATTAAAAGCAACGGGAATTCCACTGTTAAATGCAGAGGAGAGAGCAGATAGGTGGAAAGAATACATTGAAAACCTCTATGAGGGTGAAGATTTGTCTGATGTGGTAGAAGAAGAAACAGGGGTCGATTTAGAAGAGATAGGGGATCCAGTATTAGAATCGGAATTTAAAAGAGCTTTGGAGGACTTACGGTCAAATAAGGCAGAAGGGATAGATAACATTCAATCAGAATTTTTTTAAATCATTAGGGGAAGTGGCAACAATACGACTATTCACGTTGGTGTGTAGAATATATGAGTCTGGCGACATACCATCTGGCTTTCGGAAAAGCATCATCCACACTATTCCGAAGACGGCAAGAGCTGACAAGTGCGAGAATTATCGCACAATAAGCTTAACAGCTCATGCATCGAAGCTGCTTACAAGAATAATATACAGAAGAATGGAAAAGAAAATTGAGAATGCGCTAGGTGACGATCAGTTTGGCTTTAGGAAAAGTAAAGGCACGAGAGAGGCAATTCTGACGTTACGGCTAATAATGGAAGCAAGGCTAAAGAAAAATCAAGACACGTTCATAGGATTTGTCGACCTGGAAAAAGCGTTAGACAATTTAAAATGGTGCAAGCTGTTCAAGATTCTGAAAAAAGTAGGGGTAAGCTATAGGGAGAGGCGGGTCATATGCAATATGTACAACAACCAAGAGGGAATAATAAGAGTGGACGATCAAGAACGAAGTGCTCGTATCTGTACATCGAGAAGAAATGATGGAAATAAAAGAAAGGTTCAGGAGTGGAATTAAAATACAAGGTGAAAGGATATCAATGATACGATTCGCTGATGACATTGCTATCCTGAGTGAAAGTGAAGAAAAATTAAATGATCTGCTGAACGGAATGAACAGTCTAATGAGTACACAATATGGTTTAAGAGTAAATCGGAGAAAGACGAAGGTAATGAGGAGTAGTAGAAATGAGAACAGCGAGAAACTTAACATCAGGATTGATGGTCATGAAGTCAATGAAGTTAAGGAATTCTGCTACGTAGGCAGTAAATTAACCAATGACGGACGGAGCAAGGAGGACATCAAAAGCAGACTCGCTATGGCAAAAAAGGCATTTCTGGCCAAGAGAAGTCTACTAATATCAAATACCGGCCTTAATTTGAGGAAGAAATTTCTGAGGATGTACGTCTGGAGTACAGCATTGTATGGTAGTGAAACATGGACTGTGGGAAAACCGGAACAGAAGAGAATCGAAGCATTTGAGATGTGGTGCTATAGACGAATGTTGAAAATTAGGTGGACTGATAAGGTAAGGAATGAGGAGGTTCTACGCAGAATCGGAGAGGAAAGGAATATGTGGAAAACACTGACAAGGAGAAGGGACAGGATGATAGGACATCTGCTAAGACATGAGGGAATGACTTCCATGGTACTAGAGGGAGCTGTAGAGGGCAAAAACTGTAGAGGCAGACAGAGATTGGAATACGTCAAGCAAATAATTGAGGACGTAAGTTGCAAGTGCAACTCTGACATGAAGAGGTTAGCACAGGGGAGGAATTCGTGGCCGGCCGCATCAAACCAGTCAGTGGACTGATGACCCAAAAAAAAAAAAAATCTTCCAGATCTACATGTACAGTCGTGGACAAAACGAGCGAAACTCCTCGCCTTTTTGTTATGCTGATCTGCACACCTTTAAAGTATGCTACACAGCATAACAGGCAAGGCGATGAAGTGCTACCAACATAATATACACAGGCGTGAAATTGACAAACTATCCGAACTTTGTCAGACTGTTTTCAATCATGTGTAAGACTTTATTAATGGTGATTAGTATGTCAAACACAACACGTAAATATAAGATATAAATGAAAGAATAAACTCTAATTAGTATGAACTGTACTAATAGAAATATCAGCCTATCGACATTACGTAACTGCTTTAGTAAGACAAAGTACGAATTAGCAAAATATTATGCACATTCGGCCGCGAAACGGTCTGTGTCAATGTTCAGACCAGTCATACTCGACTACCATTGCTGACCTGCCATGAAAGTGTGCAAATTTAGCAATGCGTGAAGATTCATAACGAAATTCAGTTAAAAATCACTCAGTGCCACACTTCAGTCAATTCAATTATTGACAGAAGCGGGAAAAGTAGGCAGTAACAAATATGAAATTCAACAAGAGTTTCATATTGACATCCACAGGGCTCCGGTACAGAATAAAGGTAGCAATAAAGCATATTGGGGGCGTGAGAATTACTTAAAATTGATTTACTGATAGTCTATCCGCCTCCATCGAGATTAGAACCCAAAATAAACCAGACCTCCCTTGCAATAGCAAACATCTTTCACAACGTTAGCAACCAACCGAGGCAAACAGCCCTCTATTATTACCCCAGGCGTAAATAAGCCGGCAATTTCGCAATGAAAATGGCAAAATTGCTTAGAGCTTTCTGGACTCAAAAACAAGAAATTTCTACATTTATGTCACCGCTTATGTGATAAACATTCGGGATGTTTATCGAAATAACAAAATACTGTTATTAGCGAGTAAATTTAATAGGATAATTCCGCACCATCCCAGGAAAAAAAAAGTGTTTCGAATTCTCCATTAGACTCGACACAGCCAGAAAACGTTCATTAGCCGAAGTGTTTCTTAAGCTAGCTAGCAATGGAACGTCTGGTTTGTTTTGGGTTCTAATCTCCATGGAGGCAGATAGACTACCAGTAAAGTAATTTTAACAAATTCTCGCTACCCCAATACGCTTAATTGCTACCTTTATCCTGTACCGGAGCCCTGTGGATGACAATATGAAACTCTTGAAGAATTTCATATTTGTTACTGCCTACTTTTGCCGCTTCTGTCAATAATTGAATTGACTGAAGTGTGGCACTGAGTGATTTTTAACTGAATTTCGTTATGAATCTTCACGCATTGCTAAATTTGCACACTTTCATGGCAGGTCAGCAATGGTAGTCGAGTATGACTGGTCTGAACATTGACACAGACCGTTTCGCGGCCGAATGTGCATAATATTTTGCTAATTCGTACTTTGTCCTTACGTCATCTCGATAGGCTGAAATTCATTTTTATTAGTACAGTTCATACTAATTAGCGTTTCTTCTTTCAATTATATCTTATATTTCCGTGTTGTGTTTAACATACTAATCACCATTAATATAGTCTTACACATGATTGAAAACAGTCTGACAAAGTTCGGATAGTTTGTCAATTTCACGCCTGTGTATAGTATGTTGGTAGCACTTCATCGCCTTGCTTGTTATGTTGCATAGCTGACTTTAAAGGTGTGCAGATCAGCATAACAAAAAGGCGAGGGGTCTCGCTTGTTTTGTCCACGACTGTACATGATGGGGTCCCAATGAACCAACGCCTTAACATGTTCGTGAGTGACGGTGCTCCAGCATATTTTCACTAACGAGTGCGCCGGCTTCTAACGCGGATGTATGACCAATATTGGATAAGTGAGACGAGGCTATGCCATGGCCTTCAAGGTTTCCGGTTTTAAATCTCATGGATTTCTGTGTGTGGGGTCATGTCAAAAACATGGTCTACGTTACCGAGGTCAACTCTTTTGAAGAATTATACTTGCGGATTGAAGCAGCCTTCTGGCGTTTACAGAATTCTCCAAAACTGCCTGAGAAGATTCGCATCTCATTTCAGAGACGAGTTCATTGTTACATCCTGACGCACGGACAACATTTCTAACACCTACTTTACCGTTCAGAGATGCCACGTGTTCCTAGACACTGATGAACCGCAACAGAAAATGTGTTGCGTTTCTACAACGGTTAATTTGTGGACCCATGTTTAATGGAGCTTTTTAGCTACTTTTGACCTGTACTTTCCATTGCGACCATCACTTCTAAAACACTCTGTGTACTGAGAGACGCTTACATCTTTCCATATATCAAAACTATGGCTAAAGAAACATAGAACTTTCAGTCGGAAGCTAGTGATCAAATATCTATCGAGTGCTGCTTTCTACCGATCTTTGAATGATCCATGAATACCTGACACATGTCTTCTGCCCCGTGAAACGTACCTACAACAAAGACGTAACTTACCTACGACAAACATAGCCTATGCTCGTCTGTGAAAATGGACTCTATAAGCAACCTGAGCTATCAGTAATCGGAATCTAACCCGCATAACACTGTGTGGTGTGGCATGAGTGTCAGTTTCACTGTCATTTAAGCCCTCAACAGTTCGTTAGAGGAAAAACTGGAAACTATCATTTGGACAAGTTATCTGACTGCCTATTTGAATACAAATTTAGAAGTGATACAGAATCTGAGGTGTGCAACGGAATTTACTGGATTGACATGTCGTGGTGCGTCAGTGTCTCTGTTTTGGCCCTAAGTTTTTCACTCACCTCATTAGATGACTGTCATTTTCCAAGCGGTTTACAGCAGTTCACAGCAGCGTGCAGCAGCAGCGGCTAAACGTTGTTACTAAGAATGAATTTAATAAAAAGGAATTTGCTTGGGTCCTGTTAACTACTAAATATCTTGTAAGAAGGCTTTCATAAATTAAGTCTACTTAAAAACTTCAGAAATCATCATGACCAATAATAGATTGACACATATTAATAATGGCGAAATGCCTGACAATGACCTTATACGTATCAATAATGGCTGAGTGCCACATTACCAAATTATTTCAATTTCAAAGTGACATTATCATTTAACAACCACAGAATATTTACGAATTATACGTGGAGAATAATTATTATTATTTTCAGGGTAAGGAGGCTTCTTTAACTGACAAGCAAAACATGGGATTATTCCAAACTCGGACTAACAATCACGAGCCTAATCCTGCAATTGCGCTTTACGCTGTACTTGTGAATTTTACCTTGAATTCCATCTTCAAGCGTAGTTTAGCCATCTAAATCTCTCCTCTCCATATAAATGAAATCAGATCTTGAGTGTGGAAAGATCTGCCATCACCGAGGTGAGGAGAGCATAACACGTATACTGTCTCCGAGCTCTCGACCAATATTATCGAAATTTTACTCTCGCACACAGGCCTTGTCTCACAACAATACTTAGAATCACGCTCCCATGTTTCGCCCTCGGATTTTTACTATCGATATCTGAGTGCTTATTTACACTAATGGCCATTAAAATTGCTACACTAAGAAGAAATGCGAATGATAAACGGGTATTCATTGGACAAACATATTATACTAGAACTGTCATGTGATTACATTTTCGCGCAATTTGGGTGCATAGATCCTGAGAAATCAGTACCCAGAACAACCACCTCTGGCCGTAATAACTTCCTTGATACGGCTGCGCATTGAGTCAAACAGAGCTTGGTTGGCATGTACAGGTACAGCTACCCATGCAGCTTCAACACGAGACCACAGTTCATCAAGAGTAGTGACTGGCGTATTGTGAAGAGCCAGTTGCTCGTCCACCATTGACCAGGCGTTTCAATTGGTGAGAGATCAGGAGAATGTGCTGGCCAGGGCAGCAGTCGAACATTTTCTGTATCCAGAAAGGCCCGTACACGACCTGCAACATGCGGTCGTGCATTATCCTGCTGAAATGTAGGATTTCATAGGGATCGAATGAAGAGTAGACCCACGGGTCGTAACACATCTGAAATGTAACGTCCTGTGTTCAAAGTGCCGTCAATGCAAACAAGAGGTGACCCAGATATGTAACCAATGGCACCACATACCATCACACCGCTTCCAGTGTGCGTTCACCGCGATGTCTCCAAACACGGATGCGACCATCATGATGCTGTAAACAGAACCTGGATTCATCCGAAAAAAATAACGTTTTGCCATTGGTGCACCCAGGTCCATCGTTGAGTACACCATCACAGGCGCTCCTGTCTGTGATGCAGCGTCAAGGGTAACGGCAGCCATGGTCTCCGAGCTGGTAGTCCATGCTGCGGAAAACGTCGTCGAACTGTTCGTGCAGATGGTTGTTGTCTTGCAAATGTCCCCATCTGTTGACTCAGAGATCGAGACGTGGCTGCACGATCCGTTACAGCCATGCGGATAAGATGCCTGTCATCTCGACTGCTAGTGATACGAGGCCTTTGGGATCCAGCACGGCGTTCCGTATTACCCTCCTGAATCCACCGATTCCGTATTCTGCTATTCTGCTAGCAGTCATTGGATCTCGAGCAACGCGAGCAGCAATGTCAGGATATGATAAACCGCAATCGCGGTGGGCTACAATCCGACCTTTATCAAAGTCGGAAACGTGATGGTATGCATTTCTCCTCCTTACACGAGGCATCACAACAACGTTTCACCAGGCAACGCCGGTCAACTGCTGTTTGTGTATGAGAAACCGGTTGGAAACTTTCCTCATGTCAGGACGTTGTAGGTGTCGCCACCGGCGCTGACCTTGTGTGAATGCTCTGAAAAGCTAATCATTTGTATATTACAGCTTCTTCTTCCCTTCGGTTAAATTTCGCGTCTGATTTAATTCATCTTCGTGGTGTAGCAATTTTAATGGCCAGTAGTGTATTTCCAATCTTACGCAATGCAAAGATTTGGATGTATTGTTTTCGATACTCAACGTAATATTTAATCAATCTAATGAAGAGTTCTGACGCACTCCTTACACCAGTACCATGCAGGCAGTTGCGAGATGTAGCCAAACACTCTGGGTCCTGGGACGGCAGTCACTCCGATAATTAGCAGAGATTGGCAAGCCCCTCTGTTGTGTTTGTGGTACAGAATTACGGTTTTCGCTGGCAAAGAGTCTAAATTCTGTTCCTGCGGTATTGGGTTATACGGCAGGTGTTTCAAATCGACCAGTGACGTTAATGAGGGAGAGTTTAGTTGTAATGCGAATGTTTCGCGAAATGGCAGTCGAATGCAATTACTCTGCGTCGTAACAATAGCGGCGCTATAAGCACGTTATTTGCGGCTGACAGGCTTCGTAGTCATTGCGTTCATATCCGCTGTTGTTACAACTCGCTATTCTCTCTTCCGCGGCGCCAATAATCAGTGCCAAAAATTTGTCCGGAAATGCGCTCATTTCGGATCGAGTTCGCACGCGTCATGTAATATCGTTTATCTAATAATTACTGTTTATTAAATTTCACAAATTCGTTTCTGTATGAAAGCATAATGCAAAAGCGTTCCTGTCCGATATTTAGTGATATCTCCACATTCAAATGTCAATTACTCGTAATAATTAAGAATCACTGAATAAATAATTAGTAAATGGTGGCTAAAATGTAATGTTCGCCGCATTTAAAAACGCGCACGGCACAATGAATTTGCTTCAAAACTATTATTTCGAGAAAGACTTCCCACAGCGAGGTTTAATTATTTGGTGCTGTAAATGACAATGTCTGAATTTTTGCGCCATACGTAATGTGGCTATTCGAAACATTTTTTTATAAGCCACTTTTGACAACGAATTAGTTCACATATAGTACATTATCGGTTACAGGCAATAATAACTGTAATCATTCTCTTGGTATATCATGTTTCGGTTATAAATTCTAAAGTCTGTCTGATGCAGAACTGTATTACTCTCGCTTATCGGCATTTCAACATATGTATTGCATTAGGGACATTTATTTTTCAAACTGGATTTTTTTCTTCTAGCAACCCACCAGTTTGGTTAAAGAGCTGATCATAATTTGAACTCAGTAGGACAAGGGGAAGGTGTGACTTTTAGCCCATACATTAAATAACCGAAATTTTTTTGTTTTCTTCTCTCAAAACAAGAAAAAAGAACAAAGTTCAAAAGCAGCTCATTAACCAATAATTTGATTGCTTTGAAATTAATAACACTGTTGTGTTAACTTTAATAATACAACACAGACTCCATGATGTACAATGTTTGTGGGGCTAATATGGTGAGAAAATCACATTATCTTCTCAAAACCTTTTTATTGTAGCCTTTACTGATGGTGACGATTTCCTTAACCAGATCGTTTGCAAGTTCCAGATCAATAGTTTGATGTACAAAGTTGACGAAAGTTTCATTTCACGCCATTTCATACGATCTGTCAAAGAGACTCGTCACTTCATCCAAATCTGCAGTAAAATTTATTTGGTTAGAAACAAGCTGTCAAATCCCATTAGTGGCAATTTCTGCGGTTTAGTTAATTCCTATTTAAGTTCTTTTAAGAATTAAGTTTGATGAATTCACTACATTGACCACATTCATTTTTCATTCAGATCAAAAATTAGTATCAAAGGCGAGCAAGTTGGAGGAAAAAGTTTTTTTTTAGTTTTTGTAATGCCAAACGAGAAATGTGACGATGTAAAACATGATATTTATAAAGTTTTGAAAAAATATTGACATCCAGATATGGTGCCTTGACTTCCTAAGAGCCGTGAACTATTCTTTGACATATACAGCTATACGACAAATATAAAGATCACGAAATGTATTATCTGCTTTTGGCGACTATTCAAATTCATCACAGAATATAAACATTCTCAACAAATAAATATGTTTTTGGCCTTCTATCTTGCATAATGGATGACCCCTGGAGTACGAAATTGTACTACAAAACCACTGCACAAGTTATTCTAAAATTCAGTATACCTCTCTCTGAGCCTCTGTTCTCTAGAAGTGTATAGGTGTTGGGACTCAGCGACTCGGTACAAGTGTTCGTTAACCTTACCGTGCTGAATTCTAGATTACAATTTATTATCCCCGATTTCAGATCAAGGGTACTGACATATTTTTGAGTTCGGTGCAGTATGAATCTCATCTTTTCTTCAAAAATGTATCCGACTTTTCTTTCATATATCTGATGTGTACAAGGTAAGTACAACAGCTACTTTTCCAAAAAAGTTTCATCAAAACACACGCAACTTTCATACTGTCTGTATTTAATACCATTGCATTATAAACTAGTATTTTAACACAGGATTGAAAATCCGATTCATTGAGATTTTGTAGTCAGATTTCCTCTGCTCCTATCCATAAAAAGTTTATCGTAACCCAACGAAGGTCGAAACATACGCTGGGCTCATGGGATAGAGCTACACATACGAGGGTTGGAACTTCAATAGTAGCAACTATATATTTACAGCTCGTACAAAATAGATACGTGTTTCAAAGTTTTAATGACCTTCAAAGTAGTCACCAGCAATGTGTATAACTCGTTGGCAGCGATAGGGAAGTCGTAGGATACTCTTAGCAGTACCACTTGTGTTGACAGTTCGAGCAGCGCGTTCTATTGCCCAACGAATTTGTAGCAGTTCTTAAGCAAATGCCGTGAAGTGTTTCCTTCAGTTTAGAAATAGAGTTGAACTCGGGAGAGCCTAAGTCAGGGGAGTGCAGTAGGTGGTATAGCACTTAGCAACGCCATCAGTCAAACGAATCAGCAACAGCTTGCACGTTACGTGATGGTCAGGTCCTGCAGAAAGTGTCATCACTTCTGTCTCAAAGCTGGTCCTAGGTTCTGTTCCAGAAATGAACAGCATAGAGACAAGAGTGACGACGCTTTCTGCAGGACCTGACCACCATTTTGCGGCACAATGCTCAAGCACGTACAGTGCAAGCTGTTACTGATTTGATTGACGGATGGGGCTGCCAAGTGCTATACCACCTGCAGCACTCCCCTGACTTCAGCCCTCGTCAGTTCAATTCGATTTCTAAACTGAAGGAAACACGTCACGGCATTCGCTTAGGAACTGCTACAAATTCGTCGGGCAATAAACCGCGGCTGCGCGGGGTTGCCGCGCGGTTTGAGGCGTCATGTCGCGGAGCGCGCGGTCCCTTAAGCCGGAGGTTCGAGTCCTCCCTCAGGCATGTGTGTGTGTGTGTGTGTGTGTGTGTGTGTGTGTGTGTGTGTGTGTGTGTATGTGTGTATGTCTCTGTGTGTTGTTCTTAGAATAAGTTAGTTCAGAAAGTGTGTAAGTCTAGGGACCGATGGCTTCAGCAGTTTGGTTCCTTAGGAATTTACACACATTTGAACAGACCACTCCGCTAGAGCTGTCAACACAACTGGCACTGCTAAGAGTATCCTACGATTTCCATATCGCTGGCAAAGGGTTATACACAATGCTGGTGACTACTCTGAAGGTCAGTAAAACTTTGAAATACGTATCTATTTTGTACGAGCTGTAAATAAAAAGTTGACACTATTAAAGTTCCAACCCCCGTATATAGAGGGCGGTAGCATCGCATACACGCTGTATATAAGTGCAGTGCATCGGCAGAGCAGTCTCTGTACTCCGGTTATTCGTGTGATAAGGCTCCCTATTTGATTATGGCCACACAACGGGAATTAACAGACTCTGAACGCGGATCTCTCCATTGTGCTCTTCAGATTGTCTTGAGTAAAATGAACAGTAATAAGCCAAGTTTGACTGCAAGCTCTCGCAGTTCTTAGGAATTACTAGGATTTTCTTTGCTTGGTCTACTTATCTTCTAGTGACCTCCTTTCCCCACTGTTACAAGTGTTTGAGTTTTAATGCATTCACAAGAGAAACTGTGTCCCATCCTCCCTATGACATGATCCTTTGATGACATAATAATGTCTTGGTAGCGTGTTAAGAAATCAGCTCCTATGAGGAACCACAGTATTAAGCTGTGAAGTGGCTGCTAAAATTCGAGGAGAGGATACCTCGTGTTAATAAATGTCCTTTTTCATGGTGTATAATTCACGAGTCTTTTCGCCTACACGCACTCCGCCACTCTTTTCCTCATACTATGATTAATCAGAGCAGCTGTCCTGCTCCAGGAATGTCTTTTTGAAATTATCAGTAAACTCACTTACTGATCAGTCGCGCTGAAGTCGTTTAGTCATATTCTTTTGAGCATTGTAGATAAATCATTTGGCCAAATGTCATTATATTCTTTTACCGACCTAAGATGACATCCATTCACCTGAATTTACCAATGGTGAGGCAATGCCTGCTTTTGGCAAGAAGCGCTGTACTACCATAAGGCCTACTATGTGAGGATTTAGTCATAAGTTCAGAAATAAACAGAATCGTATGATCAGTAGCATCAATGCCTAATGTTGAATCTAATTGAATGAACAACGGGCAAGTTTTATTCTGTACGACAGAGGTTAATAACCTGAGAGTAAATACTTCCTGGAGGCTGATATCAAATTTTCTGGGAATAAAAAAAAGCTGTCACTATGGGTTATCAGTGGCTTCAAATATTAAAAATATGCCCCAATATCAATCTCTTTTTGGACTCTGCTCTTTGTTGAATAATAAAAATCTGCCATTTGACATTCACTGCTGGACAGTTTCCTCCTATAGACATTTAAACTTTCACCGTGATAGAGTTCGGAAACACAATAGTGCAGACGCTGGATTATAATTAAATTTACCTCAGACTGCAAGAATGATGTTCACTTCCTTTGCTGTAGCATGACAGATTTCGGGGCTGCTTTACAGCCTCAGCTCAGAGGGAGCTACTTACTGAGTGGTGCCGTCGACACAGTCTTTGCACACTACTGTAAGTCGGTGATCCTGATGATAACATACAGCATACCGATTACATGTAGAACGTAAGTTCCGAAAATGCTGTTCATTTTACTAACACAGCACTGTCGTCCACGCAGAAGTAGTCGAAGTCGTCAACACCGATCCTCATTAATTAGCGAAAGAAGGAATATATTCAGAGAGTGAAATCTACATTTACATCTACATACTCCGTTAGCCACCTGACGGTGTGTGTGGCGGAGGGCACCTTGAGTACCTCTATCGGTTCTTCCTTCTATTCCAGTCTCATATTGTTCGTGGAAAGAAAGATTGTCGCTATGCCTCTGTGTGGGCTCTAATCTCTCTGATATTATTCTCGTGGTCTCTTCGCGAGATATACGTAGGAGGGAGCAATATACTGCTTGACTCCTCGGTGGAGGTATGTTCTTGAAACTTCAACAAAAGCCAGTACCGAGCTACTGAGCGTCTCTCTTGGAGAGTCTTCCACTGGAGTTCATCTATCATCTCCGTAACGCTTTCGCGATTACTAAATGATCCTGTAACGAAGCGCGCTGCTCTCCGTTGGATCTTCTCTATGTCTTCTATCAACCCTATCTGGTACGGATCCCACACTGCTGAGCAGTATTCGAGCAGTGTGCGAACAAGTGTACTGTAACCCACTTCCTTTGTTTTCGGATTGCATTTCCTTAGAATTCTTCCAATCAATCTCAGTCTGACATCTGATTACCGACGATTACTTTATATAGTCATTCCTTTTTAAATCACTCCTAAAGCCTACCCACAGATAACTTATGAAATTAACAGTTTCCAGTTGCTGACCTGCTATTTTGTAGCTAAATGATAAAGGATCTTTCTTTCTATGTATTCGCAGCACATTACACTAGTCTACATTGAGATTCAGTTGTCATTCCCTGCACCATGCGTCAATTCGTTGCAGATCCTCCTGCATTTCAGTACAATTTTCCATTGTTACAACCTCTCAATATACTACAGCATCATCCGCAAATAGCCTCAGTGAATTTCCGATATTATCCACAAGGTCATTTATATAAATTGTAAATAGCAACGGTCCTACGACACTCCCCTGCGGCACACCTGAAATCACTCTTACTTCGGAAGACTTCTCTCCATTGAGAATGACATGCTGCGCCCTGTTACCTAGGAAATCTTTAATCCAATAACACAGTTGGTCTGATAGTCCATATGCTCTTACTTTGTTCATTAAACTAATGTGGGGAAATGTATTAAATGCCTTGCGGAAATCAAAAAACACGGCATCTACCTGTGAACCCGTGTCTATGGCCCTTTGAGTCTCGTGGACGAATAGCGCGAGTTGTGTTTCACACGATCGTCTTTTTCGAATCCCATGCTGATTACTACAGAGTAGATTTCTAGTCTCCAGAAAAGTCATTATACTCGAACATAATCCGTTTTCCAAAATTCTACAACTGGTCGAAATTAGAGATATAGGTCTACAGTTCTACACATCTATTCGACGTCCCTTCTTGAAAACGGGGATGACCTGTGCCCTATTCCAGTCTTTTGGAACGCTACGCTCTTCTAGAGACCTACGGTACACCGCTGCAAAAAAAAGGGGGGCAAATGCGTTTAATTTCATCGAATCGGTGGAGACAATAGAAAGGCTGGTAACATTTTATGGAATTTTTGGAGCACCTACTATTATGGATAAAAGCCATAATATTACCAAGTCCATTAATAAATTTCAGCATTGAATGTAGATTTTCTGATACAGTTGTAAGTAGGGTGTTTAGGTTTTCTTATTGGTAACGCCACGTAGCGCTCTGTATGAAAAATCACTGGCTGTGCTGTGTGTAGTCTGTGGCTGATTTGCATTGTTGTTAGCTATTGTAGTGTTGGGCAGGTGGATGTTAACAGCGCGTAGCGTTGCGCAGTTGGAGGCGAGCCGCTAGCACTGGTGGATATGGGGAAGTGAGATGGCGGATTTTTGAGAATGTATAATCTGGAGGTGTGTCCATCAGAAACAGTAGAATGGATGTCATGAACTGCTATATATATTATGGCTATTAAGGTAAATACATTGTTTGTTCTCTACTAATCTTTCATTTGCTAACTATGCCTATCAGTAGTTAGTGCCTTCTGTAATTTGAATCTTTTATTTAGCTGTCAGTAGTGGCGCTCGCTGTTTTGCAGTAGTTCGAGTAACCAAGATTTTTGTGAGATAAGTGATTTGTGAAACATATAGGTTAATGTTAGTCAGGGCCATTCTTTTGAAGGGATTACTGAAAGTCAGACTGCGTTGCGGCAAAAATATTGTGTGTCAGTTTAAGAACAGTCTTGTACAATTTTTCTAAGGGGACGTTTCATGTGTCGACCCTTAGCCGAGGATACCTCTCTGGAATCTTCTGATTTTTTCTTGTAGTTTGTGTAATTAGTGTAGCTATTGTTTTTTGCTAGCCCGTAATTATAGAGAGAATTTCCTTTGTAGTTGTAGTTTTTCATTGTTGTACAGTAAAACACTTGTGGCATGCATGCAGATTTGCACCAAGTATTTCGCAGCTGCGCTTACAATTAACTAGATATTATTTTCAGTGCTATGTTAATGTCTTTTCTTATTTTGATCTTCAAATTGTGCTTTTCTGTGTTCTCATGTGCAATATTGTGACGATAATGACGTGTGAAAAACGTAATACTAGGCTCCAAAGTAATACTAGGCTGAGAAATGACAGTGAAGACGAAAGCAGTGTGTTAGCGTCACCGTGTAATGAATTAACTAATGTTCAAACTAGTAATTTGGTAATTGTGCATAGGGAAATGGAGCGGGCGGCAAATAATGGTGTAGACAGTGAAACAAGTAGTGAACAGGGAAGCATTATCGATCGATCGGTCGGCAACAGCTCGCCTCAGGATTCCGAAATGACAGAACACAATATTGCAAATACTGAAGACTCAAGTTTTGGGTCCTCACCGTTTTCTCAAATAAGTCAAGACACATTTTCTGCTTGTCAAAATGTGATGTTGCCGGTGCAAATGCACTGTCGAAAAGCATAGAGGAACAGATTCCAGACATTAATACATTATTATTGCAATTAATGCAGCAAATGAAACAAAACCAGAGACAAACGCAGCAACAGTTAGACACAATGGAACAAAATCTTCGAGAGTTAGACACAATGGAACAAAATCAGAGACAAACACAGTAAAAGTATCAAAAGTTAGACACAATGGAACAAAATCTTTGGAAGTTAGACACCACGCTTGAACAAACACGTAAAGATTTAACTATTGAGTTACATAAAATCGAAGCGAAATGTCAAAAAGTCTGTAATGACGTAAAAACACAAATTTGTTAGCATTTCCAACCTATTTTTTCGCGGCATGAAAATGCATTACAGAATCACGAAGCAGCCATAAAAGAACTGCAAACTATTGTTCATGAAAATCATGAGACCTTGCAAGCTAAAATTGACTCAGTTGCATCTACCGATTCGGTTACGCAACTTGCAAAAACTCAGGAAAATTTAAAGGACACAGTAGATACTCTGAAAATTGGTTCAGAAAACACATGGAGGAAATTTGTTCACTATCAGAGAAAGTAGTCGAACTTTCGGATCAGCTAAATAATTTATCTACGAAGGTAGATGATAATCTGAATGACGCAAGACCGGTAGTCTTTAATGACACAGAAGAGTACGAACAAATTAGGAAATTCAAACAAAATCAGAATCAAATTAATACACAACACCAAAGAGAAATCCGGGAAGTACCAGATCAGCTGACACAGGCAATACGAGAATTACGTATTTCAGAGGACACTCCGGCTCCAACACGGGAAGAGAGACTTAGAAATACGGAAAAGCTGCAAAATAATAACACAGCGCATTTCGGAAATTATGAAAGAAATTGGCAAGGTGCACCGAATTATGAAATGGAACCGCCGTAATGACGTAACAATGACCGACATGCGACTCGCCGCCACGATGATTTTGACTATAAGCTGTTCATTACTACACGCAAATTCAAAACATTTAAGAATTCTGGCAACGACATTCGTCCACAAGCGTGGCTTCATCAATTCTCTCATTGTCCCCCCCCCCCCCCCCCCCCAACTGGTCATTGCAGCACAGATTAGAATTTATGTGTGGCTACTTAGAGAATGAACCAGCTGTAAGAATGCCATCGGTCATTCACGATTGCCACAATGAAGGAGAATTTGACCATGCCTTCCTCTCAGCATATTGGTCTCAAGCTACACAAGACCGAGTAAAACATAGCATCATAATGATGAAACAATTCGAACAATCTGAATTTTCCAGTCTACTGAAATATTTTGACGACATGTTGCACAAGAATCAGTACTTGTCAAACCCATACAACCCCTCAGAACTCATCCGCATTTGCTTAATCAAATTACCTGAACATTTACGACGTATTATTTTGGCAGGACGTTGCAAAGACGACACTGAAGCTTTTCAGGGACTCTTACAATAATTAGAAATTGACACTGACAATCGCGGAACGCGAAAACAGGAACACAACAATTACAGGTCACATCAGTCGCAATTCCGCGATGAAAGAAATAATAACTGGACACAACAAGGCTATTCTCACAACACAAATCGTGAGCAAAACAGACACCACCCATATGACAACCACTGGCACAGTAATAGTTACAGAGAAAGATCGCATTTCCATAGTAATGAATAAAGCAGAGACAATCATAGAGACAGACAATATGGCAACCAGAACTATTATTATCACGGGAGACAGAATAACTTCAGTCGTAACAGTCCACCGTGCAGTGATAATTCAGCGAGAAACTCTCCACCACTTAACCGTCAAGAAAGAAACTACAGGAACTACCGACATGACGACAGACGATATAATTGTAACGACAGACTTGAATTACAACTGGCGAGATTCAAACAGAGCAGGGCACTCTCGACAAGGTAAATTTGTAGAAGTTAGGACTCCAAATCCCAATAACGACGCGCGCCAACAAAGAGACAATAGCCAATGACTCACACCGCCGGCAGCCACAAAATGTACTTAGACGACGCAGCTGCTGTAGCTAGTAATTACGTAAAAATGGAAGACATTAGGGACATCTTACTCCAGGAGCACGACGTAAAACATAACAACATTGCATATCCTGTGATTCACGTTACAGTAAATGACGTAAAATTTACGGCAGTACTTGACTCTGGCAGTCCCATTTCAGTAATTAGTGAAACAGCCTTTAGCAAATGCAACAAATCGAACGATTGCCCCACACTTCCGTTACGTAAGATTAAATTACAAGGTGCGATCGTTGGAAAAAGTGTAGATGTACGCCAACAAAACAACGTAGAATTCTTTTGTCAAAGCCATAGCTTCTCTATGAACTTTCTTATTGTCGACGGAAATTATATTGGGAGTAGACTTTTTGAATGAATACAAAGCAATCGTAAACTTTCACGATGCTGAAATAAGTTTAGAGAAAGAAGGTAAGTCAATAGCTTTGAAATTTGAAGATTGGCTCTCAAACTATGACGAGGAAATTAATCGGCTTTACCTTCTGTTAGACAACAGTTCGGAATTTTCTACGGAACTAGAGACTAACAATCACTCTGCAAGTACTGACAGGGATGATATCTACGACATATTTTAAACTAATGAATTAATTCAGAATTAAATCCAAACAATTGAGAATTGTAATGACACTGATAGGCAGGACCTTTTTGAGATTTTACAAGCACATTCCACAGTTTTTACTTACAAAACAGGAACAATCAAGGGATTTCAATACCATTTTCGTGTTCGTGAGCATACTAAATTTTGTGTTAGACCATACGTAATTATAGGGTCCGTGTTGGAACAGAAATACAATCTATGCTTGACGAGGGCATTATTGAGCCTGCAGTAAGCTCATACAACAATCCATTACATGTTGTTGAGAAGAAAAATGGATCGATCAGATTTGTCTTAGATTCGAGACAAATCAATATTATCATTATTCCTGAAACAGACAGGCAGCAAACGATGGAAGAACTTCTTCAAAAATTTAATGGTGTAAAAGTGTTGTCTTCTATTGATCTCAGATCAAGGTTATATCAGATCGAACTTCATCCAGAATGTAGAAAATAGACAGCTTTCCTTTGTTTCGGCGTTTGTTATCAATTTCGGAAAGTTCCTTTTGGTTTGAACATTTCTTCGGCAGCATTCATTCGCGGGCTAAATTCCTTGTTACCTGAGTTCTTAAAACGTCACATCACCTTATATGTGGACGATATTCTGATAGCAGAAGCCTCATGGGAACAACATAATCGCACCCTCAACAGTTGGTTACGTATTTTTGCAGAATCTGGACTTACAGTTAACTTGGAAAAGTCTTAATTCTTTAGGTTAAAGGTGAGGTTTTTGGGACATATTATTTCTTCTGAAGGCATTCAGCCGGATCCTGAAAAGTTAGAAGCAATCAGAGCCATTCCCGTTCCATCCACAAAAAAACAAGTCCGCAGCTTCCTAGATCTCGTAAATTTTTACCGTCGTTTTCTGAATATGCAAATTCTAGTTACACGAAAGCTTTGTTCTCTCACTGAAAAAAATACTATTTGTTTCTGGAACGAACAAGCACAGTTGGAATTAAATTCTTTGAAAGACTGGCTACTTAACGCACCAATACTAGCTGATCCAGATCTGTCACAAGATTTCTGCCTTACCACGGATTCTTCTAAAGTCGGTCTTTTTGCCCATTTATTTCAAGAAGCCATAGAAAATGACACTACTGTTCAGAAAACCATTGCTTTTGCTAGCCGAGTGCTAACAAAGCCGGCCGCGGTGGTCTCGCGGGTCTAGGCGCTCAGTCCGGAGCCGCGCGACTGCTACGGTCGCAGGTTCGAATCCTGCCACGGACATGGATGTGTGTGATGTCCTTAGGTTAGTTAGGTTTAAGTAGTTCTAAGTTCTAGGGGACTGATGACCACAGATGTTAAGTCCCATAGTGCTCATAGCCATTTGGTAACAAAATCTGAAAAAAATTATTCCCTTACTGAATTAGAAGCTTTAGCTATCGTTTGGGCATCTAACAAACTCCGTTTCTTTCTTTCTGGCAAACACATAAAGTGATCATCGTGCATTACAATTTCTTATGTCTTCAAAATTAAATCATGACAGGTTAAAACTTTGGGCATTGTTTCTGCAAGAATTCCACTTCACAATAGTCTACATTCGCGGCAAGGAGAACATTGTTGCGGACGCACTGTCACGTGCACCGGCTGGGCTTGAGAAAAGTAACACAGAAAGCAACCTCGAGAAAAATTTCAGTATTCTTTACATTCAGAAAGTTGCCTTTGAAAACTTCATCACCACATCTTTAAAGGACATTGCTCATCAAAAGTAAATGGCATGAAAAGACGCACACTCAGATTCGGCATTATTATCTGGTTAGAAACAACATACTCTTCAAACGCTGCACTGTCGATGACAAGCTATGGGTACTTTGCATTCCAGACGATTTTGTTAATAAGCTCATTTGGTACATTCATTTCAGATACGCACATTTTGGTCCACGAAAATGTTATCATATTCTTCGAAAGACTTGTTATTTTAACAATATGGAAAAGAGAATTCGAAGAGTGTTGTCTATTTGTAAACTTTGTCAAAAGGCGAAACCATCTACTATCTCACATCGTGCTCCGTTGTTTCCTATCATTCCTTCTAAATTAAAAGAATTTGCTGCATTTGATCTCTTGGGACACCTTGTCAGAACATCGAGTGGATTTTCGTACGTTCTAGTCGCTGTTGAACTTATTTCAAAATTTGTTTCTTTCATTCCGTTGCGAAAAGCCACTGGACGGTCTGCATCCAACGCCTTTGTTAAAAATTTCTTACGTGAAGTTGGCCACGTTGCTAAAGTCATTTGAGATAACGGACCACAATTAAGATCTGCTGTTTGGTCACGCATGCTTCGGAACCATAAAATCAAACCTGTTTTTATTTCATTGTACTCACCACATTGTAACCCGTCTGAACGGATTATGAAAGAAATCAATAAGCTTTGCAGACTTTATTGTCATAGAAAGCATCAGCATTGGGACAGATATTTACACTTATTTCAAAATGTGCTGAATAAAATGCCCCATGACTCCACTGCTTTACCACCTACTCTTGCACTGAAGAATGAAGAACCATCGAACAGAATCAGAGAGCTTGTGCCTTTCCCGAATACACGTAAACTTCGGCACAAAGACATAATTGATTTGGCTATTAAAAATATAAAATGTGCAGCAGACAAAAGAAAACAACTACACGGTAAAGCAAATGCAAAGAAATTATATATTGGTCAGAAAGTTCTCATTAAAGCTCATTCATTGTCACATAAGAAGAAACACTTGAGTCACAAATTCTTTCTGATTTACAATGGACCTTACAGAATCCGACGTATACCACATGATAATTGCGTTGTCGTTGAAACTCTGCGTACTAGGAAGAGTAAAGGATTGCACCACATTTCACATGTAAGACCGTTTATTGAGAGATAATCTGTTGTTTTTTTTTAACTTAGTCTTTACTATAAAATTTTTCACTTCACGCTACTAGTACAATTTGTCACAATGAGAAACTGTTAACATGCAACAATGTTTTGAAGTTAACTATCCAGGCTAGAACCTAGGGGACATTTTTAAACATAAATTACGAATGCATTGTTATAGTGAACAGACGACACAGTGTTGTTATTTGTATACTCTTGCTTGTTAGCTGCACGATTATGTAACGACTATCAGGCTTACGTACTTAGAACATATACTGGTACTGCTAATGAGATTTTAATGCAACATTTTGGTTTACTTGAAAATACATTCTGGATTTAAAGTACTTTCTGAGTGATATCAGATGACACAGTGGTTAGTTTATTTGACAGCTACACGATTATATCACGACGCTACTAATAAGTGACACAATTTATATTATTGATTTTGCGCTGTATCTGTTTTATATCTGCACAGTTTTTCTATATTATTGTGGATGAGGTAAGTACATTGACTTCAGCAGAACTTTGCTTACAGAGGACGATAACTACGACAGTTCCACAGAATTATCTTACAGCAAGACGCACATTTTGCGCTACAGGACACGCATTTGAGTGATTAATTTTGTACTTAAACCATTTATTTTTCAAGATTTTTGAATTACAAAGAAAGTTTTCTGTGATACATTTTATTCCATTGCTGTAATCTGTAACACCTGAGGGTATAATTACATTAATCCTCAGGGGGGGTACACGCTTACTCTGTGTATCATGTGTGTGGCAAGCACAAGGAGCCCTAGCTGATATGGTATTTGCTTATACAACTTTACACATCGGTACGATATTTCTCCAACACAAAATTACACAGCGATCTGATCATTTAACTGAGAGAGACAAACATTTATTTTACTACATCAGTGACAGATGTTTACGTAATTACACCGTTGGATAACTTCACACTTACGAAATTGTATTTTGTCTGTACTTTGTGAACTGTTCATATTTTTTCGGAACCATTGTGATAAATATGAGAGCTTAGAATGATGTATTTGGTAAGGGAACATGATTTTTGAAGTACGTTTGAGGTGGATGACTTTATTGAAGGTCTTGAAATTATTGAAATAAGCTGCGACGATTCTGAGATGTGATTGATCTGTTATGATGTTATTACTGCGATGACGATGTGTATTATGCTGTTGAGGTATGTTTATGATCAATAAGCTGAGAATCGTACTTTATGAGTTATGAAATGTGTGTACATGCGTGAATGTATCATAATGCCGCCGAAAATTTTTTGGACTCTGTTATATTGATAGGATTTTGTTCTTACACATTTGTAACGCAAATTCTCGACCTGTGAAATTTTTATATGAGACTGTCACTGCTGTCGTAAATATTTCGGTAAGAAAGTTAAGTAACCACCTTCACGTAATGCGTCGTGGGCATCCAGCTGCGCGACAATCGCCAGGAAAAAAGCCATTAGTGTGTGCCTTTCAGAGGGACAGGTGGAGAAAAAAAAGGGCCATTATCCTCGCTACTGCATCTTTGATGGCCCGCCAATACAGTAATCTCTACCAGGACTACAGTGGTTCTACTCTGTGATGACCTACCTACCAAAAATATTCTTCAAAACTTCGACTGACTCTGCGGTGGGTTTGCTCTGTTGTGGCCCTTTACCTGTCTGCCTGTCGAGAGTCAGCACTGTCTTTCTGTTGGAAGGACAACACTACTTCTTCAAGACTGCATGGAAATCCACTACTTCCATGTGAATTGTCTTTTACTGCTCAGACTTTGAGAAAACAAACTGCAGTTTTACTGTGATGAATGATCAGGACTGTCTTTTGGACTGTGAGAAAATTTTAGCTTTTGACCAACATTGTATTAATAAGTGTGTGCATTTGATATCTTTCTTACGGTAATTATGAAAAAAATTTCCAAGTCTGTATTGGCCAATGCCCAAAACAATTTGTAAAATTTTTTGTGGGGAGCATGGGGGCTATGTAAGTAGGCTGTTTAGATTTTCTTATTGGTAACGCCACGTAGCGCTCTGTATGAAAAATCTGGCTGTGCTGAGTGCAGTCTGTGGCTGGTTTGCATTGTTGTCTATCGTAGTGTTGGGCAGCTGGGTGTTAATAGCGCGTAGCGTTGCGCAGTTGGAGGCGAGCCGCCAGCAGTGGTGGATGTGGGGAAGTGAGATGGCGGATTTTTGAGAATGGATAATCTGGAGGTGTGTCCATCAGAAACAATAGATTTGTAAGAATGGATGTCATGAACTGCTATATATCTTATGACTATTAAGGTAAATACATTGTTTGTTCTCTACTAATCTTTCATTTGCTAACTATGCCTATCAGTAGTTAGTGCCTTCCGTAGTTTGTATCTTTTATTTAGCTGTCAGTAGTGGCGCTCGCTGTTTTGCAGTAGTTCGAGTAACCACGATTTTTGTGAGGTAAGTGATTTGTGAAACATATAGGTTAATGTTAGGCAGGGCCATTCTTTTGTAGGGATTACTGAAAGTCAGATTGCGTTGCGCCAAAAATATTGTGTGTCAGTTTAAGCACAGTCTTGTACAATTTTTCTAAGGGGACGTTTCACAGTGACAATGAAAAAAAAAGAACGGAAGTGAATTAACTCTGACGCCAAACCGAATATAGAAACGTAGTTAGAAACAAGCTGCATCAGTCTTCTCAGTGCCTCGTTATTCCCTGATTTATACATTTCAAGAAATCCTAAAGAACACGAGTCCCATTCTTTTGCGCATTTAGTGAGGGAAAGACTCGCCCTGGTCACTTATACCAAAGATCGTAATGCGACACATACATCGGCGGCAGGGACATAGTCGTACTGTCATAATGGAATAGAAATTCTCCATATTTACCTGACATAGTCACACGAGATGTACGTCGTCTTCCTTCCAATGGTTCGCAATTAAGTTCTCTGAGGATATCGCTTGCACTTTCTTCGTCTACATCTACATATATATATACCCCGCAAGCCACCTTACGGTATGTGGCGGTGCGTAGTGTCTGTAATTGTGTCCCTCCCTCATTTCATCCAAGGAAGTTGTAAGCTTCCTCCGTTGCTGACGGACTACATGTCCTAAGGGTTTTTCCAATGAGTCTCAGTCTGGCATGTGCCTTACGCGCGACTAATCTGATATGGTCGTTCCACTTTAAATCGTTCGGTAAGCATACTCTTGGAAATTTTAAGGAAGTAACTGTTCGTAGTGATTTTTGTGTAATCACACAAGAATTGATCTCTTTTACGTCAGGATGCTTCTCCGCACTGAGAATGACATACTGTGTTCTGTTTGCTAGAAACTGTACAATACAATCACACCAGTTGTCTGGTATTCCATATGCTCGTATTTTGTTTATTAGGCGGCAGTGCGGAGCTGAATTGATCAGCTTCCTTGCCGGTATCTACCGCTTTCTCACGATCACACGATCATCGTTTTCGCTACGCAGCTTTGTGTGGGTTATGCCGACCTCTGACGATCCTGGCATCTCCTTTCTAAATTCGTTCAGTGGCTGCTGTCATGCCTACAGGATGAGGAGTTTAAAAGATGGAAGAATACTCGGAAGGTGGTCGCACTATGGGATTTCCTTTACAGAAAGCAGGTTTGTTTTACTCAGGATTCCAGCTCACCAATACACCATTTTATTCTCCACTCTTTTGGCTACAAAACCCCATGTTTCATCATAATCTCCGTAGAGTGCGACAGCTTTACCCCACCTTACTGAGAAGGCCTTTATGTGCGCATAGTACCACCCTAGTTCTCGACGTAGGAGGCATATTGCTGCATCAGTAACCTCACCATCATACTCGTACTGCTTCCCGCGAGTGCATCCTTCATTAGACCAACAAAAGGAAGTCGGGAGATGCGAGATCTGGGCTGTAGGGCGGCCGTTGTGACCCAGCGTTCTAGACGCTTCAGTCCGGAACCGCGCTGCTGCTACGGTCGCAGGTTTGAATCCTGCCTCGGGCATGGATGTCTGTTCTGTCCTTAGGTTAGTTAGGTTTAAGTATTTCTTAGTCTAGGGGTCTGATGACCTCAAATGTTGTCCCATAGTGCTCAGAGCCTCTTGAACCACTTGGGTTGTAGAACGGGCTAGAAAGAACAGTCCAATGAAGTTTTGTGGAATCCTGTCGGGTGTGCAGACTTGTATAAGCCCTTGCGTTGTCAAGGAGAAGGAGACATTCGTTTGCATGCTGAAATTGTTTCTCCAATTTCCTGAGAGTAGCACAACACATTTCTGAGCTGATCGTTGAAGGTGAGAGATGACAGCGAACAGAATAGCTCCTTCAGATTCCCAGAAGACGATCCCCATGTCTTCACCTGCTCAGGGTGCAGTTTTGAAATTTTTCTTCGGAGTAGAGGTGGTATGAAACCACTCCATGGATTACTCTTTTGTTTTCGGTTCGATGTGATGAACCCATGCCTGTGACTATGTTCGACAAAAAATTGTCACAATAATCCTCGTAACTCGCAAGCAGTTTCGCGCAGATGATCCTTCATTGCTCTTTATGCTCATCTGTTAGCCGGCTAGGAACCCAGCGAGCACACACTTTTGAGTACACCAAATGGTGGACGAGTGTGTCAGCAGTACCAACAGAAAAGTCCAGTTGAGCAGCGAAGTGTGATTGTGATCCGTCGATCACATCGAATAAGAGTTTCCGCACGTTCCAACATCGCAGAAGTCACAGCTGTTTGCGGCCGGCCGGCACGCGCGATATGGGAAAGATTTGAGGGATCTTATTGCTTTGATGACAGACGCCTCGCCCAACGACTCACGGTGCTTTTGTTCACTGCCGGGCCCCCATAGACAGTCTGCAAGCTCCTATGAATATGTGCGATACTTTGTTTTTCCGTCAACAAAAATTCAATGAAATCTCTTTGCTTGGAAGGCACTTCCATTACAGTCAGTACCTATCGGAACTTGTAAGGTGCCTCTCACGTGAAGAAGACATTTTTACCAGTTTTAATAAATTATTGTCTCTTATTGTATTCACGATAGTTAGGAAGTGCTGTAGTTCGTAGCCGGCCACGAGTCGGAGAGCATTTCCCACGCTGGCTGGCTACGTGACGAAGCGACCATATGTCGCGCGTAGTGGGGTGGGGCTCGGCGCTGGACTCAAGCAACAAGCGTCAGCCTGGGAAATATATGACGGGAAGTACCGCCATCCTGGCGCCAAAGTCACCGATTTTGTTAATTTGTATTTAATAATTAAAGTCATTTATGACAACAAGAATACTAGGAGGCGCCTCTGGATGTTTAAAACTATTTATCATAATTTTGCCTCGTGAAAATTCACACCCGTTCATTAACAAATGCATACCTAAGTACGAACTTGATCGGAAATCCACGAACTGTGACGAAACTAGTAAGAGATACGGACTACGCGCCAAAGTCGGCAGTCGGCGTTAAGAGCTGTTCCTGTCTTGTTCGATGGTAGCCATGCTCTCGGTTACGAGTAGTTAGTGACATGAGTGTTTCATTATTGATCTAATAGGAATAAAAGTGATATTACGGCATTCTGAATGTTAATTTAGAGTAAACATCATCATCATCATTTAAGACTGATTATGCCTTTCAGCGTTCAGTCTGGAGCATAGCCCCCTTATAAAATTCCTCCATGATCCTCTATTCTGTGCTAACATTGGTGCCTCTTCTGATGTTAAACCTATTACTTCAAAATCATTCTTAACCGAATGCAGGTACCTTCTCCTTGGTCTGCCTCGACTCCTCCTACCCTCTCTACTGATGAACCCATGGATCTCTTGGGTAACCTTGCTTCTCCCATGCGTGTAACATGACCCCACCATCTAAGCCTGTTCATCCTGACTGCTACATCTATAGAGCTCATTCCCAGTTTTTCTTTGATTTCCTCATTGTGGACACCCTCCTGCCATTGTTCCCATCTACTAGTACCTGCAATCATCCTAGCTACTTTCATATCAGTAACCTCAACCTTGTTGATAAGGTAACCTGAATCCACCCAGCTTTCGCTCCCATACAACAAAGTTGGTCGAAAGATTGAGCGGTGCACAGATAACTTAGTCTTGGTACTGACTTCCTTCTTGCACAAGAGAGTAGATCGTAGCTGAGCGCTCACTGCAATAGCTTTGCTACACCTCTCTTCCAGTTCTTTCACTATGTTGCCATCCTGTGAGAATATGCATCCTAAGTACTTGAAACCGTCCACCTGTTCTAACTTTGTTCCTCCTATTTGGCACTCAATCCGTTTATATTTCTTTCCCACTGACATTACTTTTGTTTTGGAGATGCTAATCTTCATACCATAGTCCTTACATTCCTGATCTAGCTCTGAAATATTACTTTGCAAACTTTCAATCGAATCTGCCATCACAACTAAGTCATCCGCATATGCAAGACTGCTTATTTTGTGTTCACGTATCTTGATCTCACCCAGCCAGTCTATTGTTTTCAACATATGATCCATAAATAATATGAACAATAGTGGAGACAGGTTGCAGCCTTGTCTTACCCCTGAAACTACTCTGTACCATGAACTCAATTTACCGTCAACTCTATCTGCTGCCTGACTACCCATGTAAAGACCTATAATTGCTAGCAAAAGTTCGCCTTCTATTCCATAATCTCGTAGAACAGACAATAACTTCCTCCTAGGAACCAGGTCATATGCCTTTTCTAGATCTATAAAGCATAGATACAATTCCCTGTTCCACTCATAACACTTCTCCATTATTTGCCGTAAGCTAAAGATCTGGTCCTGACAACCTCTAAGAGGCCTAAACCCACACTGATTTTCATCCAATTGGTCCTCGACTAATACTCGGACTTTCAACAATACCTGAGAAGATTTTGCCCACAACGCTGATTAAAGAGATACCTCTGTAGTTGTTACAATCTTTTCTGTTTCCATGTTTAAAGATTGGTATGATTACTGCTTTTGTCCAGTCTGATGGAACCTGTCCCGGCTCCCGGGCCATTTCAATTATCCTGTGTGGCCATTTAAGACCTGACATTCCACTGTATTTGAGGAGTTCCGACTTAATTTCATCCACCCCAGCTGCTTTATTGCACTGCAATCTATTGACCATTTTCTCCACTTCCTCAAATGTGATCCTATTTCCATCATCATTCCTATCCCATTCTACCTCGAAATCTGAAACATTGCTGATCGTATTTTCACCTACATTGAGCAACTCTTCAAAATATTCCCTCCATCTACCCAAGGCATCCACAGGATTCACCAGCAGTTTTCCTGACCTGTCCAAAATACTTGTCATTTCCTTCTTACCTCCCTTTCAAAGACTGCTAATTACATTCCAGAATGGTTTTCCAGCAGCTTGACCCATAGTCTACAACCTGTTTCCAAATTCTTCCCAAGATTTCTTCTTGGATGCTGGAATTATCTGTTTGGCTTTGTTCCTTTCTTCAACATAACTTTCTCTGTCTACCTGAGTTCTGGTATATAGCCATTTTTGATACGCCTTCTTTTTCCTTTTACAGGCTGCCTTGACTGTGCCATTCCACCAAGCTGTTTGCTTCATCCTACTTTTACACACTACTGTTCCAAGACATTCTTTAGCCACTTCTAGTACTGTGTCCCTGTACCTTGTCCATTCCTTTTCCAATGACTGTAATTGACTACATTAAACTAACTGGTACCTTTCTGAGATCGCTGTCATGTACTTGTGCGTGATTTCCTTATCCTGAAGTTTCTCCACTCTTATCCTCCTACATATGGACCTGACCTCCTGCACTTTCGGCCTCACAATCCCAATTTCACTACAGATTAAATAATGATCAGTGTCATAAAAAGAATTCCCTGAATACACGTGTGTCCCTCACAGCCTTCCTGAATTCCTGATCTGTTATTATATAGTCAATGACAGATCTGATTCCCCCAAGTAGAGTAAACAGATACCCCAAAATTAGTCAACAGCAATTTCAGATAATTAGCTTCCACCGACAGAGACATCCAATGTGCCAATGAAGAATCTGCACGGGACGACATTTACGAGAGCTGCACTGTGTACAAGTAGGAGGAAATCCGACGACACGACCCACCGAGGCGGATCAAGGAAGGTCGGACTTACACTCACAAATCCCGGGTGGAAATGCTAACCAGTTATACTGTACGTCACATATGCCACCCTCTATGGACTCGCGGCTAAGCTGAGTAATAACAGTATCAGTTTAGAAGCGAGGAGATCTTGCAAACTTCATGAAACTACGAGTGTAGAGACTGATGTGGCAATATTCCACGATGTCCAACAGCAAATTTGGTATTTTTTCAGTCTAAATTGCCCAAGAAAAAAAAAAAGGTTTTGCTCTACTTTTTGGACGCCTCCTGTATTTTCCCAGAGTGCTTCCGACAAATCAAACCCTCCCCTTTGCCTTCCCTAATACTGATTGTATGTGCTCTTCCTCCTTCGTACCGCTCCTGCTGTGCTGCTACGAGTCGGGATCACGCCGACATGCTTTGTACTTCCGCGCTCGCCCCAGTGACGTAACGCTGAGAGCCGGTGGGCGCGTGCGTCAGTGGCGGTGCTCGACCGCACGTATGAGACGGCCGCCCCTCGGCTGTAATATCGCTGCCCACCTCCTGCTCCCTGGCCGCCGGCCCCTGACCGCGTCTCTGATTGCGCTCCGTGCCCTGCGGTCGGCCCGCTTTGCGGCGGTCGCCATCTGTCAGCGGCCGTCCTTCGCAGCCAGACAGATGCAGATGCGCGCTGCGGCCTCTCGGTGCCACCCGCACGGCCCTCCCTGCTTGGCCGGAAAGCTATTGACTCCCCGTATACGTAATCTCGACCGAATGCACGGTATGGATACGCTCGAGACTTCTTGAAGAGAGAGCTGCAGTTAATCCATACATCTGATGACTCGGTGAGATGAAATTACTCTGAGGGGTAGCTGTGCACATATACAGAAGATGGTTGTATCGCGTAAGCAAGGAATAAAAGGGCTTTGCATTGGCGGAGATGTCGTTTGTACTCAGGTGGTTTAGGTGAAAAGGTTTTCGACGTCATTACGGCCGCATGACGAGAACTAACAGGGTTTGAATGCGGAGTTTTAGCTGGAGCCACACCCATATGGGGAATCGTTAGGGAATTCAATATTCCGAGATCCACAGAGTCAAGAGCATTGCCCAACGTAAAGTCCCGAGCGACTGGGAAAAAAGAGCAGGTGACTCCTGTACGTAAGAAGGGTAGAAGGATGGATCCTCAAAACTACAGACCAATATCCTTGACATCGCTTCGTTGCAGGATTCTAGAACATATTCTCAGTTCGAATATAATGAATTTTCTTGAGACAGATAAGTTGCTGTCCATGCATCAGCACGGCTTTAGAAAGCATCGCTCCTTCGAAACGCAACTCGCCCTTTTTTCACATGATTTCTTGCGAAGGGTATCAGACGGATGCCATATTCCTTGACTTCCCGAAAGCGTTTCACTCGGTGCCCCATTGCAAACTCTTAACTAAGGTACGAGCCTGTGGGATTGGTTCCCAAGTATGTGAGTGGCTCGAATATTTCTTAAGTAATAGAACCCAGTACATTGTCCTCGATGGTGAGTGTTCATCAGAGGTGAGGGTGTCATCTGGAGTGCCCCAGGAAAGTGTGGTAGATCCGCTGTTGTTTTCGATCTACATAAATGATCTTTTGGATAGGGTGGATAGCAATGTGCGGCCGTTTGCTGACGATGCTGTGGTGTACGGGAAGGTATCGTCGTTGAGTGACTGTAGGAGGACACAAGATGACTTGGACAGGAATTGTGATTGGTGTAAGGAATTGCAGCTAATTCTAAATATAGATAAATGTAAATTAATGCAAATGAATGGGAAAAAGAATCCCGTAATATTTGAATACATTAGTAGTGTAGCGCTTGACACAGTCAGGTCGATTAAATACTTGGGCGTAACATTGCAGAGCGGTATGAAGTGGGACAAGCATGTAATGGCAGTTGTGGGGAAGGCGGTAGAATTTTGGGAAGATGTGGTTCATCTGTAAATGAAACCGCTTATAAAACACTAATACGACCTATTCTTGAAAACTGCTCGACTGTTTAGGATCCCTATCAGGTCAGATTGAGGGAGGACATGGAAGCAATTCAGTGGCGGGCTGCTAGATTTATTACTGGTAGGTTTTATCATCACGAGAGTGTTACGGAAATGCTTTAGGAACTCGGGTGGGAGTCTCTAGAGGAAAGGAGGCGTTCTTTTCGTGAATCGCTACTGAGGAAACTTTAAGAACCAGCATTTGAGGCTGACTGCAGTAAAATTTTACTGCCGCCAACTTACATTTCGCGGAAAGACCACAAAGAAAAGATTAGAGCTCGTACAGAGGCATATAGGAAGTCATTTTTCCCTCGTTCTCTTTGGAATGGAACAGGGAGAGAAGATGCTAATTGTGATACAAGGTATCCTCCGCCACGCACCGTATGGTGGATTGCGGAGTATGTATGTAGATGTAGATGTGGAATACCAGACTTCAGGCAGTACCTCTCACCACTGCCAGTGGAGTGGCCGACGACCTTCACTTAACGACCGAGAGCAGCGGCGTTTGAGTAGAGCTGTCAGTGCTAACAGACAAGCAACACTGTGTGAACTAACCGCAGAAATCAATTTGGGAGGTATACAACGAACGTACCAGTTAGGACAGTGTGCCGAACTTTGGTGTTAACGGGCTACGACAGCAAATTGCCGATGGGATACCCTTTGGTAACAGCACATCATCACCCGCAGCGGCTCTGCAGGGCTCGTGACCATATCAGTTGGACCTTAGACGATTGGAAAACCGTGGCACGCAGATGAGACCCGGTTTCAATTGGTAAGACCTGATGGTAGGGTTTGAGTGTTGCGCAGACTCCACGAAGCCATGGATCCCGGTTGTCAACAAGACACTGTGCGAGCTTGTGGTGGTTCCGTAATAGTGTGCCCTGTGTTTAACATGGAATGAACTGGGTCCTCTGGTCAAACGAAGCGATCATTGATTGGGAATTGTTGCCGCTTGGAGACCATTTCAGACATTCATGGAATTCGTGTTTCAAAACAACGATGGAATTAGTATGGATGTCATGTCAGAACATGCTGTTCGAGCTAATGATTTGGTCACCCAGATCTGAACCGTAAAATTACTACTGGTTCACCAAAGGTTATTAATCACAATTAATACACAAAATGTAAAGTGGAAGTAGGTGCCAAGGAATAACTGGTAAAATTACACATAATTTTCAGTAACCCTCTTTATTCAAATTTGGTGCAAGACTTTACGATATTTTTTTTAAAAAACCAACAATGATTTAACGAATAAGTCATAATTTACGATAGGAAAGGAATTTAAAATTATTAAATTACTATAAAAAATTTCACGCCAGAAAAAGGCAAGTGCAGGCAAGCAATTTAACGAATACAACGCAACGCTGTATTATATTTCAAGCTCAGCTACATTACAGGTGAATTTCACTCCATTAATAAATGAATTCAGTTTAAATATATGACTTCACTTTTGGGCAGACAAATTTCCCATTTGGTGACAACAGCCGTAGCTACGGCCGCCCACAACAGCCTCACTCAGGGTTATTAAATGGCGAAGAATCTAACTTGTCTGCAACATATAAAGACAAGCCTGTTTACAAAAGTTCTCAAAATAGAAAAACCAAAACGCATGAGTCATGCACACGGGGGAGGGGGGGACGACGACACTCACAGTTAAATAGAAATATTAAAAAAGGTAGGAAGATTTTTCTGTTTAGCAAAAGTGACAAAAAGCAGATTTCAGAGTACTTGATGGCTCAACACAAAAGTTTTGTCTCAAGTACAGATAGTGTTGAGGATCAGTGGACATACTAAATGTCTTCTTCCAAAGATGTTTCACAGAGGAAGACTGCACTGTGCTTCCTTCTCTAGATTGTCGCACAGTTGACAAAATGGTAGATATCGAAATAGACGACAGAGGGATAGAGAAACAATTAAAATCGCTCAAAAGAGGAAAGGCCGCTGGTCCTGATGGGATACCAGTTCGATTTTACACAGAGTACGCGAAGGAACTTGCCCTCCTTCTTGCAGTGGTGTACCGTAGGTCTCTAGAAGAGCGAAGCGTTCCAAAGGATTGGAAAAGGGCACAGGTCATCACCGTTTTCAAGAAGGGACGTCGAACAGATGTGCAGAACTATAGACCTATATCTCTAACGTCAATCAGTTGTAGAATTTTGGAACACGTATTATGTTCGAGTATAATGTCTTTTCTGGAGACTAGAAATCTACTCTGTAGGAATCAGCATGGGTTTCGAAAAAGACGGTCGTGTGAAACCCAGCTCGCGCTATTCGTCCACGAGACTCAGAGGGCCTTAGACACAGGTTCACAGGTAGATGCCGCAAGGCGTTTGACACAGTTCCCCACAGTCGTTTAATGAACAAAGTAAGAGCATACGGACTATCAGATCAATGTGTGATTGGATTGAGGAGAGAGATAAGAGAACGCAGCATGCTATTCTCAATGGAGAGAAGTCTTCCAAAGTGAGAGTGATTTCAGGTGTGCCGGAGGGGATTGTCATAGGACCGTTGCTATTCACAATATACATAAATGACCTGGTGGATGACATCGGAAGTTCACTGAGGCTTTTTGCAGATGATGCTGTGGTGTATCGAGAGGTTGCAACAATGGAAAATTGTACTGAAATGCAGGAGGATCTGCAGCGAATTGACGCATGGTGCACGGAATGGCAATTGAATCTCAATGTAGCGAAGTGTAATGTCATGCGAATACATAGAAAGATAGGTCCCTTATCATTTAGCTACAAAATAGCAGGTCAGCAACTGGAAGCAGTTAATTCCATAAATTATCTGGGAATACGCATTAGGAGCGATTTAAAATGGAATGATCATATAAAGTTGATCGTCGGTAAAGCAGATGCCAGACTGAGATTCATTGGAAGAATCCTAAGGAAATGCAATCCGACAACAAAGGAAGTAGGTTACAGTACGCTTGTTCGCCCAATGCTTGAATACTGCTCAGCAGTGTGGGATCCGCACCAGGTAGGGTTGATAGAAGAGAGAGAGAAGATCCAACGGAGAGCAGCGCGCTTCGTTACAGGATCATTTAGTAATTGCGAAAGCGTTACGGAGATGATAGATAAACTCCAGTGGAAGACTCTGCAGGAGAGACTCTCTGTAGCTCGGTACGGGCTTTTGTTAAAGCTCCGAGAATATTCCTTCACCGAACAGTCAAGCAGTATATTGCTCCCTCCTACGTACATCTCGCGAAGAGACCATGAGGATAAAATCAGAGAGATTAGAGCCCTCACAGAAGCAAACCGAATATCCTTCTTTCTAGGAACAATACGACACTGGAATAGAAGGGAGAACCGTTAGAGGTACTCAGGGTACCCTCCGCCACACACCGTCAGGTGGCTTGCGGAGTATGGATGTAAATGTAGATGTAGAATAACATTAAATATATATAAAAAAAACAAATTTCTGCCAGGTAACTTACGGCAAACACACACGCTCGCAAGGTAGGACTTGCGAACCTTTACAACACTCTCCTTTCAAGGCAACAGTTTCTATCCGTAATGAAATGGCAAACTTTTGCATCGCAAGAAAACACAAAAAGCCTTAAAAGGTATTGAATTGGAAAAACACACAACAGTTTTTGCTGACTGGAAACAATATAAAAAATCCACTACGGCGTGTATTACAACCTTGCTTGATTATAGCCAAATTTACATAAACGCAAATTTACGTACGTTAGATTTTCCAGATGAGCAGGAATTCGTTATGCAATTCACTAATTCTTACCACGAGGCAAAAGGAATTTTTCTTCTTTCTTAGAGTGCCTTTTACACATGAGTCTAGTAATACTAGTCATGGCAGGCGAAAGAATGGATCAGGTCTTAGTGCCTTGCATTCTAAACAGTACAGCCATTGGTGCCTCAGATTTTCACAGACATGGCAGAGGCTAACAGTCGAATAAACCCGTAGGTAAGCTGGGAGGGGAAAGAAGCAATCTGAACCACAGATTTATTCTGACTCCCCCCCTTTCGTCCTCAAAATGGGACAAACGGACCACCCTTTCTAATATTACCACCTTCCCGTGGGTGAGCAGACAGAATGAATGGCGGGAAACCCCCAAAATATACGACTGCTATAATTAACAAGAATAAGTTAATTGAATTCAATTAAACTTCATAAAATCTGTTAACAATCAATACTCAACTTCTGCTGCGTTACGACACCCAGGACTGAACCAACGCAGCACCTCCAAATGCTCTGCCGAGCTGCCCCTGCCAGCTGTTTCAACGGACGCAGGAAGGCGCGCCCATTTTCATAACCTCTTCGCCGGTCGACAGCATACGGCCGAACTGCAAATTAGGCCCCACGCTCAAGAAGATTCCTTTCGCGACGAGCAGTTAACGCCCCGTACCACGGAGCCGTTGCTCGCGTCGCTTACGCTGATGACGCGGTCTGCATGCTGTCCCTAAGCACCGGCAGAGAAGTCGCTTCTGGATGTCTCGACATCCAACTCTCTACGAGAGCCCATACAGCCACTTTTTAAGCCTACGCGAACAGCCCAGTTTTCCCCTTTCCCGCTAGAGGGAGACACGGAAGCCTTCAACTGCGACAACGGCGCCACTGCCAGAAAACAGAGGGCGAGTGCTTCACGCTACGCGCTGCGGCGCGCTTTTCAAAGCTAACTTTACTACGGCTCAAGATCGCCGGACAAAAGTCCCATCGTACATTTACGGGACGTAATCGAGATGTCAGTTCGTGCACAAAATCCTGCATCTGCAACGCTTACGCAAATATGGACGGCTATAGAGGCAACATGGCTCTGTATTTTTGCGGGGGACTTCCAACGACTTGTGGAGCCCGAGCCAACTCGAGTTGCTGCACTACCCGGGCAAATGGGAGCCTGACACGATATCAGGAGGTATCCTAAGATTCTTTGCACCAGTGTAACCTTTGAAGTATCGAGACTCGGCTGTATGAAATTATAATTAGTAGACGAAAAGTTTTGGGAACTCCTGTGATATGTTTAGTTAATATGTTGTTATGTGTTTAATTTATACGTCATGTAGTTAGACAAGGGTTTGTTCTTGCTAAAGGGGTGCAAATAACTCATTGAAATATGCTCCATGCTGGTTGCTGCGAGTCAGTTGTAACGTGCTGCAGTGTCCATAGAGTCCTGAAGGAATGAATGTTAGGAAAAAGATGTGGAAGTACAACGAAGCATTAACATTGCTTAATACATGTGTGCAAGGTAGTCATAAAGTTTAAATTACAGTGCTCTCCAAAATTAGGACCGAGCTAGATGAAGTAACATAATATATTAACTAATCGGCGCAAATGAATAAAAGTGAGGAAGCTTGTTGCCAGAGGTGTCCGAGCCGTGGACAGAAAATTCCACGTCACATGGTGTGTGAAAGAAGGATAAAGTGTGACGAGTTTACCCCAGTATTGTTTCACGTGCCTGGGGAGCGTTCCGAACCACAGGCGCTGCTTCACGAAGGTGAGGATGCGGTCGACTACAGCAGCAGATAATCGCTACATTGTACAACGGGCAAGAGAGGGCGCGCGTAAAACAGCGGGTGCAACTGCAACCACATTCAACAGCACTGCAAGGCCTACCATCTCACAATGCACAGTGGCGACTATATGAGAGCAGTCTCTTTGCCCAGTACGTTGACGTCCTAACATAGACGGCAACGTTTGCGATGACGCAAATAACGTAGGAATTGGAAAGGCAGGAGGTGGGATTGCGGTCTCATAGTAAGTGATTCTGAGGATACCCTCATCTGGCGAGAGATGGAAATGCATAATGCACCCAGCAAAGCCGGCCGTTGTGGCTGAGCGGTTCTAGGCGCTTCAGTCTGGAACCGCGCGACCGCTACGCTCGCAGGTTCGAATCCTCCCTCGGGCATGAATGTGTGTGATGTCCTTAGGTTAGTTAGGTTTAAGTAGTTTTAAGTTCTAGGGGACTGATGACCTCAGATCTTAAGTCCCATAGTGCTCAGAGTCATTTGAAGCTCCCAGCCGTATAGTCGAACAAAAGCGTTTTGGTGGTGCAGATATTATGGTGTGGGGAGGCCCAATGTTGCATAGCCGCACTGACCTCCAAATATTTTAACATTGTCCGCCCCGATAGCTGAGTTGTCAGCGTAACGGATTGCCGTCCTACGGGCCCGGGTTCGACTCCGGCTGGGTCGGAGATTTTCTCCGCTCAGGGACTGGGTGTTGTGTTGTACTCATCATCATTTGATCCCCATCCGGCGTGCAGGCCGCCCAATGTGGCGTCGAATGTAATAAGACCTGCACCAAGGCGGTCGGACCAGCCCCGTAAAGGGGCCTCCTGGCCAATGACGCCAAACGCTCATTTCCATTTTTATTTGAACAATGTCCTCTCACCGATCAACCTAACTGTAACACTGTAGTCGTTCCCCATGTATGTCTTCTGGCTGCATGCGGCCTTAATTACCTTTTTATGGATGACAACGCACGACTGCATGGAACAGTGCATGTGAATGAGCTCTTGCAACGAGAGGATGTTTGGCGAATGGACGAGCCTGTCCATGCCCCCAGACTTGAATCCCATCTCTGTTGCAGAGACGTCTTTTGCAATCAACAAGCACCAATGACCAGCAGTGGGCAACCGCGCTGGTGGAGAAGGGAAACGCCGTATCGCAAGAACTGTATGTCAACATTGTGCCCAGGACGGGAGCACTTTGGAGTGCATGCACTGCCGTCTGTGGTCATCACACACCCTATAAAGGACAATCTTCCATCTTTTGTAGTGTTCAGCGGACCGTCATAAATCGCGGTCAGTTCAGTGTAATTATTCTCTTTAAATAAAAGTGTCGTTTCTCTTCATCTCATGCGGTATTTCTGTCAGTTACCGTCTGCACTATATTGTAGTAGTTCCTGCTATGTTTGCTGAGTAGTGATGTAAATGTAAAGTTACTTTCATCCTCCCCCCCCCCCCCCCCCCCCATTAACCATGGACCTTGCCATTGGTGAGGAGGATTGCGTGCCGCAGCGATACAGATAGCCGTACCGTAGGTGCAACCACAACGCAGGGGTATCTGTTGAGAGGCCAGACAAACGTGTATTTCCCGAAGAGGGGCAGCAGCCTTTTCAGTAGTTGCAGGGGCAACAGTCTAGATGATTGACTGATCTGGCCTTGTAACAATAACCAAAACGGTCTTGCTGTGCTGGTACTGCGAACGGCTGAAAGCAAGGGGAAACTACAGCCATAATTTTTCCCAAGGGCATGCAGCTTTACTATATGATTAAATGACGATGGCGTCCTCTTGGGTACAATATTCCGAAGGTAAAATAGTCCTCCATTCGGATCTCCGAGAGATATGATATTGCTTGAAGAGTTTCACAGAGCACTGAGAGACCTAAGTCGAAACAAGGCCCCGGGAGTAGACAACATTCCATTAGAACTACTGAAAGCCTTGGGAGTGCCAGTCCTAACAAAACTCTACCATCTGGTGAGCAAGATGTATGAGACAGGTGAAATACCCTCAGACTTCAAGAAGAATATAATAATTCCAATTCCAAAGAAAGCAGCTGTTGACTGATGTGAAACTTACCGAACTATCAGTTTAATAAGTCACGGCTGCAAAATACTAACGCGAATTCTTTACAGACGAATGGAAAAACTGGTAGAAGCCGACCTTGGGGAAGATCAGTTTAGATTCCGTAGAAATATTGAAACACTTGAGGCAATACTGACCCTACGACTTATCTTAGAAGATAGATTAACGAAAGGCAAAACTACGTTTCTAGCATTTGTAGACTTAGAGAAAGCTTTTCACAATGTTGGCTGGAATACTCTTTTTCAAATTCTGAAGGTGGCAGGGGTAAAATACAGGGACCGAAAGGCTATTTACAATTTGTACAGAAAAAAGATGGTAGTTATAAGAGTCGACGGGCATGAAAGGGAAGCAGTGGTTGGGAAGGGAGTGAGACAGGGTTGTAGCCTATCCCCAATGTTATTCAATCTGTATATTGAGCAAGCAGTAAAGGAAACACAAGAAAAATTGACGTTGCAATTCCGTCAGAGACAGCAAAGGACTTGGAAGAACAGTTGAACGGAATGGAGAAACAAAAGTAAAACGAGGATAATGGAATGTACGCGAATTAAGTCGGCTGATGCTGAGGGAATTAGGTTAGGAACTGAGACACTTAAAGTAGTAAAGGAGTTTTGCTATTCGGGGGACAAAATAACTGATAATGGTCGAAGTAGAGAGGATATAAAATGTAGACGGGCAATGGCAAGGAACGCGTTTCTGAAGAAGAGAAATTTGATAATATCGAGTATAGACGTAAGTGTCAGGAAGTCGTTTATGAAGGTATTTGTATAGTGTATTGCCATGTATGGAAGTGAAACATGGACGATAAATAGTTTGGACAAGAAGAGAATAAAAGCTTTCGAAACGTGGTGCTACAGAAGAATGCTGAAGATTAGATGGGTAGATCACATAACTAATGAAGAGGTATTGACTAGAATTGTGAAGTAGAGAAGTTTTTGGCACAACTTGACTAGAAGAAGGGATCAGTTGGTAGGCATATTCTTGGCATAAAGGGATCACCAATTTATTATTGGAGAGCAGATTGGAGGGTAAAAATCGTAGAGGGAGACCAAGAGATGAATACACTAAGCAGATTCAGAAGGATGTAGGTTGCAGCAGGTACTGGGAGATGAAGAAGCTTGCACAGGATAGAGTAGCGTGGAAAGCTGCATCAAACCAGTCTCAGGACTGAAGACCACAACAACAACAACAACAACTTTCATCCTCACGTTTGCACACCAGTGTGTCAGTGTGTCACCGATAAAGTGAAGGTGGGCTGCGCCACTTCGTTTTGGATCTTCCTCTGGAGTGCTCCGGTGCTGAGGCGCAGGTACGTATTTGCAGTGTTCACCACGACTGCAGACATGTATTCCCAAACAAACAATAATATAAATACGTAACTTCAATTTCCAAAGTTATAATGAAAGCTTCATCAACTACTGCATGTAACACATAATAGTAAACGTCCATAAAACACAAGAAAACATAGTTCCTATCAAATGGCTGACACAGAAAAATTAATATTGATCTCGTACTCAGTGAGCATTAATTTCCCAGATCACTTTGTCTGTATCTTATATGGCATTACGAGCTCTGACCTACGACTCGACAAGACTTACAAAAAGGAGACCCAGTCGAATACAAGCGGTCAGTAGTGACGAGAGCAGTGTGGAGAGCAACACAGCAACAACGTTGCGTTTTTCTTGCTTCCTCAGAAAGGTGCGACGAATCTTGAACCACCATGGTACACGCGAAGCATTCAGCTGCACAGTTCTTTTTATTCATCTCCTTTAGGCATTATGATCCATATGGTCCTTCTGGTTTAATTACTGTTGCATAGTGTTCACTGCGGAATGATACTGATCTTAATTATGTCGGCTTTGGATGCATTTGTGTGCCATTCCAGTTTACTTCAATCTTTCTTTATTTGTGATGTACTGTAATCTATTTGATTGTATCCATTGTCTCAAACATTCTCTTTTCATGTTTCCCTGTTGTGTTTGAATATACACTCCTGGAAATTGAAATAAGAACACCGTGAATTCATTGTCCCAGGAAGGGAAAACTTTATTGACACATTCCTGGGGTCAGATACATCACATGATCACACTGACAGAACCACAGGCACATAGACACAGGCAACAGAGCATGCACAATGTCGGCACTAGTACAGTGTATATCCACCTTTCGCAGCAATGCAGGCTGCTATTCTCCCATGGAGACGATCGTAGAGATGCTGGATGTAGTCCTGTGGAACGGCTTGCCATGCCATTTCCACCTGGCGCCTCAGTTGGACCAGCGTTCGTGCTGGACGTGCAGACCGCGTGAGACGACGCTTCATCCAGTCCCAAACATGCTCAATGGGGGACAGATCCGGAGATCTTGCTGGCCAGGGTAGTTGACTTACACCTTCCAGAGCACGTTGGGTGGCACGGGATACATGCGGACGTGCATTGTCCTGTTGGAACAGCAGGTTCCCTTGCCGGTCTAGGAATGGTAGAACGATGGGTTCGATGACGGTTTGGATGTACCGTGCACTATTCAGTGTCCCCTCGACGATCACCAGAGGTGTACGGCCAGTGTAGGAGATCGCTCCCCACACCATGATGCCAGGTGTTGGCCCTGTGTGCCTCGGTCGCATGCAGTCCTGATTGTGGCGCTCACCTGCACGGCGCCAAACACGCATACGACCATCATTGGCACCAAGGCAGAAGCGACTCTTATCGCTGAAGACGACACGTCTCCATTCGTCCCTCCATTCACGCCTGTCGCGACACCACTGGAGGCGGGCTGCACGATGTTGGGGCGTGAGCGGAAGACGGCGTAACGGTGAGCGGGACCGTAGCCCAGCTTCATGGAGACGGTTGCGAATGGTCCTCGCCGATACCCCAGGAGCAACAGTGTCCCTAATTTGCTGGGAAGTGGCGGTGCGGTCCCCTACGGCACTGCATAGGATCCTACGGTCTTGGCGTGCATCCGTGCGTCGCTGCGGCCCGGTCCCAGGTCGACGGGCACGTGCACCTTCCGCCGACCACTGGCGACAACATCGATGTACTGTGGAGACCTCACGCCCCACGTGTTGAGCAATTCGGCGGTACGTCCACCCGGCCTCCCGCATGCCCTCTATACGCCCTCGCTCAAAGTCCGTCAACGGCACATACGGTTCACGTCCACGCTGTCGCGGCATGCTACCAGTGTTAAAGACTGCGATGGAGCTCCGTATGCCACGGCAAACTGGCTGACACTGACGGCGGCGGTGCACAAATGCTGCGCAGCTAGCGCCATTCGACGGCCAACACCGCGGTTCCTGGTGTGTCCGCTGTGCCGTGCGTCTGATCATTGCTTGTACAGCCCTCTCGCAGTGTCTGGAGCAAGTATGGTGGGTCTGACACTCCGGTGCCAATGTGTTCTTTTTTCCATTTCCAGGAGTGTATTTTTCTGCATTCTGTTTAAGTTCAATGTATTCCATTTTCTCATATGATATTTGTAATCTGGTTTTCACTGCAATTCTGTGAAGTGTTTCCATCGTTATCTTTGCATCTGTTTTGTCCTTAGAAATTATTACAACATCATGAGCAAAATGAACACATTTCATCTCGTATCTTCGTCTTTCTTGTACTAGATGGATTCCTTCGAGGTCATTCTCTTCTAGTTCTTTATCCCGCACTCTGATGACCTTATCAGTGATCAGATTAAACAGAATCGGTGACATCCAATTTCCCTGCTGAAAATCTGTTTTAATTCTGAAGAGATCAGAAACTTCTTCTAGGAATTTAACGTTTGAAGTCGTATCTGTGGCTGCTCCACTAATTCTCTGGCAGTTTTATCGATCCTACCCCTCCCACTGTTAGGATTACTGTCTGTTTGTGTACAGAGTCATAGGTTTCCTTGAAATCAATGATATAACGAGTGTGCTGATCTTGAGGATTGTTTTCAAGTAAAAAATTTGCTCTGGTCATGACCTACTTTTTCTGAACTGTGCTTGATATTTGCTAGTTGTGTTTTCTGCTTGGTCTTCTGTCTTATTCAGTAAAGCTTTGGATATGATTTAGCAGGTGGCTAGAAGTAGTGATATGAATCAGTTATTGTTGTTATCTGTCCTCTTTCCCTCCTTATGTAGGGGACAGATAATGGCTTTTTCAGTCGCCCAATATTCTATCTTTCTCCCAGTAACTTTTAATAACCTCATATATGGTTTCAGTTACCCACTTCCCTCCCAGTTTCCACATCTCAGCTAATATCCGATCCTCACCTGATGCTCTGTTTTTTTTTTTTTCAGCTGGGCAATGTAGTATTCAATTAGATGCAGTGACGGTGGATCTGAAAGCGGGTTTTCCTTTTGAGGCTCTCTGAAAATTAGTCATTGTGTCGATTCCTCAGAGTTTAGAAGATTTAAGTCTTTTGTTGGTTACTCACAGTTGTCTTTGTTGTTGGTAATTAGTTTGCCTGTTGAATCTTTGAAGTAAAGACTCAGCAGCTCGTAACCCACTATTTTTTCTTAGAAAACTTTGTAGAAGTATCTAGTGTTGTTCTGTATGACACTGGTATCTACTACCTGTAATAGCTTTTTCTCATATTTCAGATGCTCAGTTCGAATAATCTTTTATGTCTGTTACCCGATCTCAGTAAATGTGTTCAAGACTCTTTCCTTTTTGTAGTAGTTATATTTTTCCAGTATGTTAGTCCACACACTGCCATTCCATCACATATTTTAATCCACCATCTATGTTTTCTCATTTGTGGTTATTCTAATCCTTTCACCGTTTTGGGGGTATGGTTATTGATAAAATTTGGTTTTGTTTCTGCTAAAAAGTGATCCAAATCTATGCCTAGACCTCTTCTGAGCTGCACACTCGTGATTTCTCTGTAGTTTTGCTTGGTTATTGCAAAATGATCCCGCTGATATGCGCCTATGGGCCTCAGTGTGTTCTAGAAGAAGATCAGGTCTTCTTTGACCTTGGTTGATGTCAGTTTTAAGTCGAATTGTCTGAGGAAGTTGACGAGCTTGTCTCCATACTTACTGGTGCATGTGTTTGGAGGAAAATTTTCTACTAAGACATATTATTACGAGAACTGAGTAGAAAAAAAGTGCAAATTATTACACTTGCAAAATTCTTTTAAAGCTTTACTAACCAGCTAAAGAAAAGCAATTTATAATTTATTTCAGGGCTTTGAATTCAGTTACGACTTGAACGCTGAAGTAGTTTTCAGTGATGGAATCTTTTGCGTTCATTTTTTTTATTGCTGTTTAACTGTGTAAGCAACTGTGCACTATAGTGATTTTGCTGCAGAATTTTTAATTTTAATTGTATGACAGAGTTGTTCTGTATTAATCACGATGATCTTTCTGATAACAAACTTTACATTTCGTTATGAATCGTAGACAAGTTTGACATTTTCGAACTTTCAAAATATTACTAGTAATTCTTTGTGGATTAACTCCCAGCTCTATGCACTTATTCTGGACTCTCTACTATTTGTAACGCCTCTGCTGCTAACGCATAATACTATATTTGTTTTACTGGTTCAAATATCATTCAGTTAATTTGCATATTTGGTATGAAACCGTAATTCACACTTAGTTGTGTACTTCTTAAAATCAGCGACTGGTTGAGGTTGAGAAAACCGTGGTACAGACAACAACGATATTATTTTCATATATTTACCTTTTCTTTTAATTATTTATTTACTGTTTTTCTCTACTGTCTACAAGGGAAAGTGTTGTCTCCATACGGTTTTGAAGATAGACACACATGACGTTTCCTAGATGTTTCAGCTGGACCATTATGGAGTAAGGGGAGTAGCTTACAATTGGTTCGCCTCTTACTTTAAGAACAGAAAGCAGAAGGTAATTCTCCACAATATTGAGAGTGGTAGTGATGTTCAGTCCCAATGGGGCACTGTTAAGTGGGGCGTTCGCCAAGGGTTGGTGCTGGGGCCACTGCTGTTTCTTATTTATATTAGTAATATGCCTTCCAGTATTACAGGTGATTCAAAAATATTTCTGTTTGCGAATGACACCAGCTTGGTAGTGAAGGATCTTGTGTGTAATGTAGAAACATTATCAAATAATGTAGTTCATGAAATAAGTTCATGGCTTGTGGAAAATAATTTGATGCTAAATCACAGTAACACTCAGTTTTTACAGTTTCTAACTCACAATTCAACAAGAACTGATATTTTAATCAGACAGAATGGGCTTATTATAAGCGAGACGGAACAGTTCAAGTTCCTAGGCGTTCGGATAGATAGTAAGCTGTTGTGGAAAGCCCATGTTCAGGATCTTGTTCAGAAACTAAATGCCGCTTTATTTACCATTAGAACAGTATCTGAAATAAGTGACATTTCAACATGAAAAGTAATCTACTTCGCATATTTTCATACGCTTATGTCAACTGGATTTTTTTTGGGTAATTCTTCTAATTAAAAAAGGGTATTTTTGGCCCAAAAAAGGGCTGTTCGAGCTATGTGTGGTGTAAGTTCGAAAACCTCTTGTCGACCCCTATTCAATAGTCTGGCAGTTTTAACATTGCCCTCATAGTATATATTTTATTTAATGTCGTTTGTTGTTAGCAATATTAGCTTATTCCCAAGAGTTAGCAGCTTTCACTCAGTTAATACTAGGCACAAATCAAATCTGCATGTGGAATGCACTTCCTTGACTCTTGTGCAGAAAGGAGTGCAGTATTCTGCTGCATCCATTTCCAATAAGCTACGACAAGAACTCAAAAATCTTAGCAGTAGCCCAAACACTTTAAAGTCTAAACTGAAGAGTTTCCTCATGGCTCACTCCTTCTATTCTGTCGAGGAGCTCCTGGAAGAGCTAAAAAATTAAGCAAATTCCAGTGTTACATTTTTTATTTTCTTTATTTAAATTAACTACTTGTCGCCTTAATATGTTTCGTATATTTCATTGTATCTGTTTGTACAATCTACAACTGAATATGTTTCTTATATTTCATTTTATCTGTTTCTGCAATCGTGTTACAATTTCATGTACTGACTCGTTCCATGACCATGGAAACTTCTCCTTAATGTGGTCCCAAGGAACAATAAATAAATAAATAAAATAAATCAGTGTAGTGACAGAGTTCAGAATCACATGAAGGACCGAGGTTTATTTTTGTGCAGTGCTTGTAAATATTACGAGTTCTACATATTTATGATCTCTATAACGTACTAAAGTTATTTGGAGGCTATTGTTACCTCTTCAGTTACAGATGTTCATGGTGAATAAAATTCTGCGTATTTTTAAAACCAGTTGCACGACTTGTTGACGGTTAAGCCATTGTTTGTCAGTCGTTGCACCACACTGTAGCCTACCTTGAAACGAAAGGTCTGTTTACCATGGAACACGTGATACTTGCAAATGAACTGAGTTTCTTTAACGTCTCAACAATTTTCTGTCTCGAAAATGGAAATTTGTGTTAGCTGTCAGTAGCAAAAACTTTTTAATTTGAAACGGATTTTAGGTAATGCGTTTTCTTTGTTTAATTTCATTGACTGATTATTGGTGGGTAGTAGAGTAATAAACTATTAATGTAACATGTAGACTATTAAACACAGTATTGGCAAGATCTTCCTGATTGCAACACTTTTAAAGTTGAATGGAATATTTGTTCCTAGTTATATGACCAAGTCGTACATTGACAGATTTCCACATTTGGAAAAACCTTGGTTCTGGAGTAATCTTTTTAGTTTTAGAAAAAGACTGCAGCACCCATAAAGCGAATACTATCCTTTCAAAATGGAATAAGAAAATACATTAAACTTCTGTTACAGGACTGGCTAAATGCAAAAGTCTGAAAAGTTTTTAAAGATACAACACTGGTCCCCAACCAGTAAGATAAATCGTTGATTAATTTTATGTAGCGATTTGGGCTGAAAATTAACGGTGTATGACCAGCCCCGCCTGATTTCAGCGAGCCAGAACTGAAAGACTAGGTGGCGATTTGCCTATGTCAAGCTGTTTGTCCGGTTTCGTAGAAGCATCTTCAGCTAATGCAGCTAGAGTCATACTGCAGGTCCCATTGCAAGTACACCACCAGATCGTTCTTGCAGCGTGCCCGAAGGGTCTCAGCAACATTCCACGGCAATAAGGGCTCTTGTGTGATCTCAACCACCATGTTACCTGACTTTTATCCTACAGAGTAAATTAGAGACACCACGGAGCGAGATGTTAACGTCTTGGTCGCAACTGTGTGCCCAGATCACAGCAATCTATAAAAAGGGTAGAAAATCGGATGCACATAATTACCGGCGAATTTCACTGACATCGATTTGTTGTAGAATCATGTGTTCAGATATAATGACCTTTCTAGACTTTGAGAAGCTCATATGCGAAACCAGCACCGTTTTAGGAAACAGCGGTCATGCGAGACACAGCTGGCCCTATTTGTGCATGGCGCAAGATACCGGCTCCCAGGTTGATGCCATATTCCTCGACTTTCGATAGGCGTTCGCCTCCGTTCCACACTGTCGCTTGCTCGAAAAACTGTGCGCTTACTGTCTATCCGATGACATATGTGGTTAGACAGAAAGTTTTCTAACAGACAGAAAGCAGTATGTCTTCCTGAATGGGAAGACTTCAACAGAAACAAGCGTAACATTAGGTGTGCCCCAGGGCAGCGTAATATGTGAAACGTCCCCTTAGAAAAATTTATACAAGACTGTGCTTAAACTGACACACAATATTTTTAGCGCAACGCAATCTGACTTTCAAAGATCCCTACGAAAGAATGGCCCTGACTAACATTAACCTATACGTTTCACAAATCACTTACCTCACAAAAATCTTCGTTACTCGAACTACTGCAATACAGCGAGCGCCACTACTGCCAGCTAAATAAAAGATTCAAACTACAGAAGGCACTAACTACTGATAGGCATAGTTAGCAAATGAAAGATTTTAATACAGAACAAACAATGTATTTACCTTAATAGTCATAATATATATGTATCAGTTCGTGACACCAATTCTTAAAAAGTTCAAAACTCCGCCATCTCTCTCCCCACGTCCACCACTGCTGGCGGCTCACCTCCAACTGCGCAACGCTACGCGCTCTTAACATCCAGCTGCCCAACATTACAATGGCGAGTATTACAACAATGCCAACCAGCCACAGACTGCACGCGGCACAGCCAGTGATTTTCATACAGAGCGCTACGTGGCGGCGGCGTTACCAATAAAAAAACCTAAACAACCTACTTACATATGTCCGCTGCTTTTTACGATTTACATAAACGATCTGATTGAGGGTATGACAGCGGCATTAGACTGTTTGCCAATGTTGCTGTAGTCTACAGAAAAGTAGTATCACACGAAAGTTGTGAACAAATCAATGAGGATCTGCAGAAAATAAATGCGTGGTGTAAAGACTGGCAGTAATCTCTCAATATTAGTAAGTGGAACCTACAATTACATCCACATCTACATCCATACTCCGCAAGCCACCTGACGGTTTGTGGCGGAGGGCACCCTGAGTACATCTATCGGTTCTCCCTTCTATTCCAGTCTCGTGTTGTTCGTGGAAAGATGGATTGTCGGTATGCTTCTGTGTGGGCACTAATCTATCTGATTTTATCCTCATGGTCTCTTCGCGAGATATACGTAGGAGGGAGCAATATACTGCTTGACTCTTCGGTGAAGGTATGTTCTCGAAACTTTAACAAAAGTCTGTACCGAGCTACTGAGCGTCTCTCCTGCAGAGTCTTCCACTGGAGTTTATCTATCATCTCCGTGACGCTTTCGCGATTACTAAATGATCCTGTAACGAAGAGCGCTGCTCTCCGTTGGATCTTCTCTATGTCTTCTATCAACCCTATATGGTACGGATCCTACACTGCTGAGCAGTATTCGAGCAGTGGGCGAACAAGTGGACTGCAACCCACTTCCTTTGTTTTCGGATTGCATTTCCTTAGGGTTCTTCCAATGAATCTCAGTCTGGCATCTGATTACCGACGATTACTTTATATAGTCATTCCATTTTAAATCACTCCTAAAGCCTACTCACAGATAACTCATGGAATTAACAGTTTACAGTTGCTGACCTGCTATTTTGTAGCTAAATGATAAAGGATCTTTCTTTCTATGTATTCGCAGCACATTACACTAGTCTACATTGAGATTCAATTGCCATTCCCTGCACCATGCGTCAATTCGTTGCAGATCCTCCTGCATTTCAGTAGAATTTTCCATCGTTACAACCTCTCAATATACTACAGCATCATCCGCAAATAGCCTCAGTGAATTTACGATGTTATCCACAAGGTCATTTATATATATTGTAAATAGCAACGGTCCTACGCCACTCCCCTACGGCACACCTGAAATCACTCTTACTTCGGAAGACTTCTCTCCATTGAGAATGACATGCTGCGTTCTGTTATCTAGGAACTCTTCAATCCAATCGCACAATTGGTCTGATAGTCCATATGCTCTTACTTTGTTCATTAAACGACTGTGGGGAACTGTATCGAACGCCTTGTGGAAGTCAAGAAACACGGCATCTACCTGTGAACCCGTGTCTATGGCTGTCTGAGTCTCGCGGACGAATAGCTGGGTTTCACACGATCGTCTTTTTCGAAACCCATGCTGATTCCTACAGAGTAGATTTCTAGTCTCATTATACTCATTATACTCGAACATAATACGTGTTCCAAAATTCTACAACTGATCGACGTTAGAGATATAGGTCTATAGTTCTGCAGATCTGTTCGACGCCCCTTCTTGAAAACGGGGATGACCTGTGCCCTTTTCCAATCCTTTGGAACGCTATGCTCTTATAGAGACCTACGGTACACAGCTGCAAGAAGGGGGGAAGTTCCTACGCGTACTCTGTGTAAAATCGAACTGGTATCCCATCAGGTCCAGCGGCCTTTCCTCTTTTGAGCGATTTTAATTGTTTCTCTATTCCTCTGTCGTCTGTTTCGATATATACCATTTTGTCATCTGTACGACAATCTAGAATAGGAACTACAGTGCAGTCTTCATCTGTGAAACAGCTTTGGAAAAACACATTTAGTATTTCGGCCTTTAGTCTGTCATCCTCTGTTTCAGAACCATTTTGGTCACAGAGTGTCTGGACTTTTTGTTTTGATCCACTTACCGCTTTGACATAAGACCAGAATTTCTTTGGATTTTCTGCCAAGTCAGTACATAGAACTTTACTTCCGAATTCATTGAACGCCTCTCGCATAGCCCTGCTCAGATTATTTCGCTTCGCGAAATTTTTGTTTGTCTGCAAGGCTTTGGCTATGTTTATGTTTGCTTTGAAGTTCCCTTTGCTTCCGCAGCAGTTTTCTAACTCGGTTGTTGTACCACGATGGCTCTTTTCCATCTCTTACGATCTTGCTTGGCACATACTCATCTAACGCATATTGTACGATGATTTTGAACTTTGTCCACTGATCCTTAACACTATCTGTACTTGAGACAAAACTTTTGTGTTCAGCCGTCAGGTACTCTGTAATCTGCTTTTTATCACTTTTACTAAACAGAAAAATCTTCCTACCTTTTTTAATATTTCTATTTACGACTGAAATCATCGATTCCGTAACCTCGTATAACAATGCGAAAATCCCCATTAATGTACAATTACAAAATAAATGCCCAGTCTTTGGAAGCGGTAACATTCGTCAAGTATCTGGGTGTGGTTATTCGAAATGATCTCAAATGGAATGATCTGATTACAGAAATAACGGGCAAGGTGAACTCTAGATTGCGGTTTATTGGTAGAATCCTGAAGCGATGCAGTCCTTCAACAAAAGAAATTGCTTACAATACGTTAGTTCGTCCAGTCTTGGAGGATTGTTCGTCTGTATGGGACCCTTACCAGTTAGGTATGATTCAAGAGATTGAGAAGGTCCAAACGGCAAGATTCGTGACTGGAACATTTAGCCATCGCGAGAGCGTTACAAATCTCATAGAAATATTGAAGTGGGACACACTTGCAGATAGACGACGCGCTAAACAGAAGGGGCTGCTCTCTAAATTCCGAAATCCGATCTTCACCGAGGATGTAGAGCATGTATTATTACCACCAACTTTCAAATCGCGCAATGGCCACCATTTAAAGATAAGGGAAGTTAGAGCTCGTACTGAGGCGTTCAGACATTTCACCCCTTCGCGCGTTGCGAGAGTGGAACAGAGGGGGAGGAATATGACTGTGGCGCTAATAGTATCCTCCGTCACACAGCGCTTGCTGGCTATCGGAGTGTATATGTAGACGTAGAATCTCCGTGAAGATGCGTTTACACCAGTACGCCTTGCACCTGGTTCGCCGTGCGACTGTGCTTGCCCCACATGAACGCGTCTTCTCAGCATGTGTGTGCGACTGATTCCATTTCAAACCTGTGTTCACACTGGGAGCCTCTTCTTCCGTATGGAGCAAGCTACGGTGACTAGCCGCAAGGTGCAAAGGTGTTTTTACGTTCTGAGCGATGGTTGAACAATTTTGCCTCAGAATATTTCGACAACGCTCTCAGTGTGTCGTGTATTCCATAGTGCATTGTGTCACGACTGTCACGAGAGGGGAAAAAGAAACTTGTTGCACAACTTAGGTCGGTAATGGAGATTAGTGTGAGAGGTAAAAGGTACAAAGGGAGTCCAAACAAAGCTTGACTACAGTAAATAGGTTCAAATGGATTTAGTGTGAAAATTTTTGTATATGGCATAAAAGTCGTATCACCTTTGATACAGATAAATGGCAAGGAAAAACTATATTAATTTTGTTGTTATTGATAAGGTAACCTTGTCATTTTTAGGTCTTTTTCACGTAGTGTGTAAATTTTCATCATCGTGTTGTAGATAAAGACAAAGAAGGGAGAAGCTGCGATAATGCAGGTGCTGATGAGAGCAAGACGTGCTGATGGTCTATGGCTGTTAATGGACACCTGCTGCAGAAAGCTGGCCACAACACTACCAACCGACAGCCAACAGTTTCAATACTACTATTATTAATTGATTAATAACGCTCTTGATTTGTCGATTTTAATGGTCCAGAAGCTGGTCTCGTAACGTCGTATCAGAGAAGTGAGCTGTTTTATAGCAATAGAGCTCAACAGGATGTAATGTTAAAGCAGTTCCAAGTATAGGGATTGTCGGTTCACTTAATAAATTTCTTAATTAACTGATTTCGACCATTATTAGTATATGTGGGGTAGGTACGCTGAATGGAATGAAGATTGAGGAAACGTTAATGCGTGAGTGACTGATCCTACAGCCAATAACGACCCAAATTTTTAAAATAGTTCTTCGTGCGGAAAAGTGTTTTGATCGGAAGAATAGCCGATCTGTTTCCTGTCAGAAGAAGTTTGCCCTGGACAGAGACTTGTCTACAGACAGTGGTTTCTGTTATTGGATACTGGAAGGATAGAAATATGTAAGCACTAAATGCTCAAGAGCCTGACTGGTTGTGAATCGGGGGCTATTATCGTGTTACCGGATAGTTTCAGTTGCTTAGTGAGGACATCAAATTCTCAAATAAATTTTAACAGTAGAAATACGCATCTCAGTACGTGGTAGTATGGAACCAATAAATGAAAAGGAACAGCGTTATTGTCTATTTAATTCAAGGGCTGAATCAAGTTTCCACTTACTGATGTAGCATGTACGAGAATTTGGGAAAAGGAAATTGGTGAGGTGCCAGTGTCTGAAGTGGTTGAGCGTTGTTTGAAAATGTTTGAATTTCTAGGGTAAAGTGACAGTGTGCCAACCCATTTTTGTAATAAACGCCAAGATTAGAATCTGAGATTAAAACAGTGGAACTTAGTTGAAGTGGATGTACACAGAGAAAAGAAAAATAAAATTTATATCTTGTAGAAGTAAGCCAGACGTTGGCCTTTTCGTTTCCTTAGTTTTATTTTATTTAGTGTTCTTAAAGAATAATAAAATAAAAGGTGAAGTAATTACTTCTCCGGAAGAAACAAATACATAAGAAAACTTCAGATGTATAAAATTAGAGACATGCAGAAAAGAATAGAAAAGAGATATTTCACGTATTTAAGATAAGATAAATTCCTGCCATTTATTTAATTGTGATTTTTAGAGAATAGACAACTAACAAAAAGCAGTCCGATGTAAATTAATAAGGTTAGTCGGTATAGGGAAAATCAAAGATAATCAATGACAAAAAAAATCAGATTAAATGAATGTCGTAATAAGGTGATCTCTGACTACTACGTTACTCTATCTCTGAATGGTTTCTACGTTATTGACAAAGATAAGACTTACTACGAAAGTATTATCGTACGTAATGTTACCGTGTTAAAACTGAAAGAAAACTTTAGTTAAATGGGAATAATATTTCGGTAAATAATTAACTCTTACGTGAGTAACATGAAGTCTATATCAACTATCCCAGTATTAGTAGGTGGAGTCAGAAAGTACACATAGACTACAGAAATTGCTGTTACAGAATCTATTTCGTCAAGACAACACGCTAAAATCTTTTGTGCAGATAAACCTAGTAATAGCTTAATGTAGCATCTCATCACTGTATTCGAAAAGAAACGGTATAAGTAGTCCTACATATACATTCATATTAGTTTGTAGAAGGTCGCCAGTTAACGTTGATTATGAGTAGTAGACAATATACGTGTTGCTTCAAAAGGTAAAAACGAAGCAGAGAAGGTTCATGACATGCTTTGGAGGATTACAAGGAGCTATACAGGAATGGGGAGGCATGTACAGGATAAACTAGAATGGAAAGCGACGTCAGATTAGTCTTCGGAATGACGACCACGAGAACATCAACTAGAACACAGTACTAGAAGTGCCTTTTGAGGCTGTACCCATAGCGGATATTTCTTTCGTTTCTGGAAAGGATAAGTTTCCTCTTGTAGTCTATCGAGTTTATTGTAGGCAATAAATGAAAAATAGTCCTATGAATGGAAGAAAGAGCGGTACATAGTGTACTGTGAATATGGAGAAGGAACTGAAAGCTATTTACATTTAGTAATTAACTGGAATTTTCTCCTCACTCAGATAGAAACTGCAACTTATAATCTGCTGGGCTTGTTTAATTGACCGTCGAATGGCGCTAGCTGCGCAGCATTTGTGCACCGCCGCCGTCAGTGTTAGCCAGTTTGCCGTGGCATACGGAGCTCCATCGCAGTTTTTAACACTGGTAGCATGCCGCGACAGCGTGGACGTGAACCGTATGTGCAGCTGACGGACTTTGAGCGAGGGCGTATAGTGGGCATGCGGGAGGCCGGGTGGACGTACCGCCGAATTGCTCAACACGTGGGGCGTGAGGTCTCCACAGTACATAGATGTTGTCGCCAGTGGTCGGCGGAAGGTGCACGTGCCCGTCGACCTGGGACCGGACCGCAGCGACGCACGGATGCACGCCAAGACCGTAGGATCCTACGCAGTGCCGTAGGGGACCGCACCGCCACTTCCCAGCAAATTAGGGACACTGTTGCTCCTGGGGTATCGGCGAGGACCATTCGCAACCGTCTCCATGAAGCTGGGCTACGGTCCCGCACACCGTTAGGCCGTCTTCCGCTCACGCCCCAACATCGTGCAGCCCGCCTCCAGTGGTGTCGCGACAGGCGTGAATGGAGGGACGAATGGAGACGTGTCGTCTTCAGCGATGAGAGTCGCTTCTGCCTTGGTGCCAATGATGGTCGTATGCGTGTTTGGCGCCGTGCAGGTGAGCGCCACAATCAAGACTGCATACGACCGAGGCACACAGGGCCAACACCCGCCATCATGGTGTGGGGAGCGATCTCCTACACTAGCCGTACACCTCTGGTGATCGTCGAGGGGACACTGAATAGTGCACGGTACATCCAAACCGTCATCGAACCCATCGTTCTACCATTCCTAGACCGGCAAGGGAACTTGCTGTTCCAACAGGACAATGCACGTCCGCATGTACCCCGTGCTACCCAACGTGCTCTAGAAGGTGTAAGTCAACTACCCTGGCCAGCAAGATCTCCGGATCTGTCCCCCATTGAGCATGTTTGGGACTGGATGAAGCGTCGTCTCACTCGGTCTGCACGTCCAGCACGAACGCTGGTCCAACTGAGGTGCCAGGTGGAAATGGCATGGCAAGCCGTTCCACAGGGCTACATCCAACATCTTTACGATCGTCTCCATGGGAGAATAGCAGCCTGCATTGCTGCGAAAGGTGGATATACACTGTACTAGTGCCGACATTGAGCATGCTCTGTTGCCTGTGTCTATGTGCCTGTGGTTCTGTCAGTGTGATCATGTGATGTATCTGACCCCAGGAATGTGTCAATAAAGTTTCCCCTTCCTGGGACAATGAATTCACGGTGTTCTTATTTCAATTTCCAGGAGTGTATTTGTCCCAGAGGACAGAAGCTTGAGACGGAAAACATGACGTCAATAATATGACGAATAATTGGTGAATTTGATGAGAAGAGGAACTCGATGCTGTATCAGCAAGCGTAATATCCCAATGGTTGTCATCTTCCAGCAAATGTAATTTGCGACACGCATCATGGTATGTGTCGCACAAAATGCCTTTGACTGTTCGCAAGTATTGGATGGACGTCGGTCCAGGAACATTAACCAACAATAAACGCAAGAAGAAACATTCGCGTTGCTTTGGAAGGACTGTGTTGTAAGGTGTCAGGCAAATCCAACACCTTCCATGAAAACACTTACGTGATAAGCAAATCCAGTAGTATGACACATAGCTCCGAATAAATCATGACATTAAATTAACTAAAGTAATACGAGTAACGAGTGAGAAAATGGAATACCACAGAGTAACACAAGAATGCCTAAATCAATGTCGTACCTTGCCACCGTGAGACCGACGAAGTTCCGAGGGGAGAAACGAGAACAGAAGCCGAGAGCAGAATCGTGTTAAACTAGAAGGCCCTGCGATAAGGGACGGACTGGATACCCACGTCGGCAGCTAACCACCAGGGCCACACCACCCGCAAGTTTTAGCGTGAGACTTTTTCGCGTCTCTGTTACGTTGCAAACTTTAAAAACATTGCCCCACCACGAAAAGTATAACGTTTCTCATTGGATAGGCAGAAGTTTTGTAGGCGGAGCTCAAGGTTAACATTGAGACCCTGATTGGTCAGATGAAAACACAGCCAGATAGTTTTTTTAAGCCAACTTCGGTAAATGGTAGTAAGGAGAAGTTAGGAGAAGGGTTGCTTCCGAGATGGCGAGGTGAGCGGAGCTGTGCTCCCGGCCGCCGCCCTGGCGCTGCCTAAACACCGACAATGTAATGAACGCACGCGATGCCGCATTTTTGAGCGCATAAGGCTTCACTCAGAACTGCAGAAGTCTCATCTGTTACACCCCCTTTGCGTAATACTAGTGTCGATCGTCAATTAAAGCTTATGGTGTTCACAATTGGCACCTGAAGTAAAAATCTCAAACGCGATGATTTTTCTGTTATATAGTTATTGAGAAGCCACATCAGCCACTGTAATTTACGACAAGTTAGATAAGTTATTACAGATAATTGAGGGTCACTGTAGGCGATTTTGATAGTTTTTCTCTTTTGTGAAACTTAATTTAAACATAGATTATAGATGTGGTATGGCATAGGTCATCCTTCGATTCATTGTAGAACTTGGAAACCCACTCAGGGACTATTCGTTCACATTTTGTTGAACGCAGTTGGTTTTTACTATCCTGTATTAAAACACTTCCTTTTATCAATAGTGCGATTTATAAACGATGTTTTGTGAGTAGAATAAAATTTCCAGTGCTCAACTTAACTGCTTTTTCGACGTTATTTTACCAGCTAACTAAAAATAGAAAAGTCTTGAACCCCTTCCACTAAATTGAGTTAGTATTAAGCTTCTTTTACAGGGAGTGCATTGGGCGGACGGTGAGATCATTTAGTATTTGGTTATATCATCGCTAGTCTCACTGAACTCTTCTGAATTCTACATGTCATGTGTGGTCTGGCGTCTCCTTACCAGCAAAAGGTCCCAGATTCAAACTAGTCAATTTCCTAAAAAAACATGGTCAGAGCGTCGTTGCTCGAAAGTGGTACGGAGACATGATATAAAACAATCGGACACCACCATGAATGTTTAGAAAATGGTGACCCTGCCAGGATGGTAAAATACCAAGATTGAAGGTCGACCACATGCCTAACTAGGTCAGAAAAATACCTACTGAAAAATTTTCATAGTAACATTTTTTTGTAAAGTTATACATAGTCGAAAACAGTGGCTGCAGCGATAGATAGTAAGAAAGTATTCAACAAATAGTGAGACATTGTAGCAGAGGCAATAGCATAATTAAGTTGTGAATTTTAATGTTGTTAGAATTAAGTTTTCTCTCCAATGCAAACGCGCTGGTGGCGGATACGTCGTTGACAAGTTGGTTCTGACCCAACAAGTAAGTGAATTGTTTGTCAAGTCGTGTGAACAAAAAGTTTATGAAACGCGTGAGATCGTATGAGCGCATGTTGACTCGAAGTAGGGCGCGTGAATTGCTTTTAAAACAGAAAATAATGGATTCGGAAAGATTAGCAACAGCAGATCGAGACCTTGACCGAATTGAGGTAAAGACCCAGCATGAAAATGGACAGAGAATAGAGGACAGTACAACAGACGATGCAGTATCGCGAGAAATAAGACAGACAACGCACCATAACGGGGATAATGTACGCCAAGGTACATAAAACCTGGGTCAGCATACGACAGAGGAGCAGGAAAGTAGTGAGACAGTCGATGAGGATTCTAACTTGCATCTTGAATACGTAGAACCCATAGTACAAGTAATCAGAGGTCCCTCACCACAGAGTACAAGGAATGCGAGCAGAAACGTGTCACAGCACAGTTCAATGCAATCGGTTGCAAACCAACAACTGGGCGAAAACACAGAGCGTAGGACGTCGGAAGAAAACACAATAGGACCCACCAATCTGGCAGAATTATTACAACAAATTACGGAAATCATGACAAGGCAGAATAAAGAAATTGCGTACCAAATTAAAACCCAGAATGCAGAAATGACGAAACAAAATGCAGAAACCACGAGACAAATGCGTGCGATTAAAGAACCAAACAAAAAAATTCAGTTACACCGAAGTCATATTGAAGACGAGGCAAAAGAATCTCGAGACGTGATAGGAAACTTAATAACAGGTTACAATCAGTTGAGAACAGACATTGACAAGGTAGAAGCGGACGTACAAACATTGCGTAATGACATACAGGACGAGATCAAAACATTACGTAACAACACCCACGGAGAAGTCAAGAAACTAAAGAAACAGATAAACGAAATTACTAGACAAGCAGCAGGTACAGCGCGTGAAATTGTTGGAAACAGTGTGTTACACAAACGTATCACAAAAGCAGCGCTGAAAAGATATGGTAACCGTATAGTCAAAATAGAAACGCAAACGAAGCGACAATTTCAGAAATTGCGAACAGAGTTGTTGCAAACCATTGAAGAGCGTAGTGAAGAGGGTCGCACAAGCACAGAGTCTGCAACCACATCCGTATCTGTAACAGCACCGGAAAAACAAGCAATTAACGAAGATATTACGCATTTGCGATTCCAATCACAGGCGGAAAGTAACATACGTGACAATGGAAAGCCAGGTCGCGAAGAGTACAGTGCAATGCATTCAGCTACACGTTCACAACCGATGGAAGAAAATTATTGCTTACCACTCCAACGATACTACGCAAGGGTAGGCGAAAGTTACAGTGGACAATATCCAATGGATCTACCACAACCGGAAAGAACGACGGGAGAAATGATCAGGAACAAAAGTGGCGAAGAATCGCGAATTTCATATGGAACTATGACTAAGTACGACAACGATCATTTCCTCACAGTCAGAAAATTTCAACACTTTCGAGAAGGAAACTCATTACATCCACGAACTTTTATTGATCAATTCCGAGTGGGATTACCAGAACACTGGACGCTAGCACACAAATTAGACTTTATATCTGCACACATGTCAGGAATAGTCGCAGAAACCATGCAGAATGTTGCAGCGACATGCCGATCGTACGAAGATTTCAGAGAGAAGTTTCTCTCACGATATTGGTCCAGCGAAGCACAGAACAGATTGAAGTACGAATTATTACAGAACCCATATTTTGAAAATTCAGGAGAGAAGAGTCCCGTGAAATTTTTCGAAGTAATAGCAAACAAAAATCAATGCTTACATGTACCATACAGTGACGGAGAGTTGATTAAATTATGCGCGATGAAGCTACCATTGAAATACCAGCAATCATTAGTAGGACGCGGAGGCAATGACGTCGAAGCATTTAAAAGTATTCTAAGGGAACTAGAGTTCATATTTTCGGAAGATGGCGCAAGAAAAAGACGAAGCGCACGTGAAAACGAAAGCACCTGCAAAGTAAAAATATAATTAACACAAAAAGATATTAATAGTGCATAGAAATAAAATATTAGGTAATGACATGTGTAGATTGTACCTGTTGCTGTATTTCTTTGTTTGATATTTAAATGATATCCATCTTCTCCTTCACAAAATATCAATGGATATTGCAAAGCGTCGTAAGAGTGATGACTGTCTTCAATCGTATGCACTGTGTTATCTTTGCGATGGATTCGTATTTCTCGACGTTCAAATGCGCTGCCAACCATAACAACTGCAACTTCATTAATGGTCGGTGCATTATATCGGCCCGCGTGCTGACCAAATGGTACTTCGTCTGCTTTGAAGATGATCATATAGTTGTCGTTTTGCAGTCTGTTTGAAACGGTATTGAACAACTGGCCAAATGGTGGTGATTCAGTAAAAACGGTTCTAAAACACCCACAATTCCTCGCTCCTGCATGTGCTCGATATGCTTGTACTGGCATCGTGCGCTTATTTGCTGCTCCTCAGCGTCCATGAAGTAGTTTTGCAGAAATTCTGAATCGGTATCAGGCATCGGCATTAAGGAACCAATTTGATGATACACTTAGCCCTGAATCTTAAACGTTGATTGAAAATTGGGACGATCCTCATTCTGAACGATTTTTGTTGCTCAAAACGATTTTTATTTGAAAGCACGAATTGAATTTGCGAATTTTACTCAAAAACAATTTAGATTTAGATGTATCCCCAGCTAATAGTGTTTTCAATGGTTCTGGCTGCGAATTCAATGGTTGCAACACAACTTTTCCAGACGCGCAGCAGACCTTTGTATTTCAATGCATGACAGTGTTGGCATTGTTTGTTCATAGCACCGGTTACAATTTGTGAATGTGATGAATATTCGATGTCCGACTCATATTCAAACCAAGGTGAAGAAGTGATGCACGTGTCAATGCGCGATACACTTGCAAACGCTGTTGTTCACGTTTTCTGAATGTGTCGGTGACTTGTTGACGGGCCAGTCTTTGTCTCAATGCATTAGCTTGAAGGCGTTCGTTGCGTTGCTCTTGGCTTTCATTAGCATGTCTAATTGCAGCCTGGTTTCTTAAATTATAATTGTCCATCAATTCATTTTCTGCCGATCTATTTAATCGACGGTTCTGGACTAATTGTGAATTCCAAGTCCGTCGACCAATATTTCATACTCGTCCACAATGCCGTTGCATTGTTTTATGTACGTAACTTATATGTGAATACAATACACTTAATATACACTGAAATGCGACACCTGAAATATCAAAAGGCACCGTACAAAAAAAAAAAATAAATAAATAAATAAAAATAAAAAAAATAAATAAACAAAATTAAAAATTAAAATTTCAAAATAACTTAACACACATAATATCGTACACTCAAATTAAAATGTCGAAAAATAAACGAACTCCGGTGCACGTAACTTATGTCTGCATATTATACGCACAATATTGAACGCAAAAGTGCAACACCACCTACCGTGCTGATTTAAGAATGCAAATTTTCCAGGCCCCCACTTGAATGCATACACAAAAATTTATTCAAGTCGATCCAGCCGTTTAGTTGCAGTATAGGTAAATAACATACCGACTGCAGCACCATCTGCTGGGCTGATTAGTGAATCTAAATTATCCAGGCCCCCACTTGAACGCATTCACAAAAATTCATTCAAATCGATCCAGCCGTTTAGTTGCAGTATACATAAATAACATAGATATTGACTGCAGCGCCACCTGCCGGGCTAATTTGTGACTCTAAACCATCCAGGGCGGCACCCTAACACATACAAAAAAATTCATTCAAATCGGTTCAGCCGATTAGGAGGAGTTCAGTGACATACACACGTACAGTAGAATTATATATATAAAGATTTGCCGTTACAGCTGCGCTTGACTCGTTAAGCGCCGCCATATATGTAGTAATCTACGAGCACCAAGAGAATGCTCACCGAATTCAGGAAACTGATTGACGGCTGCCCCTTTCGCACCGATGTTCGCCGCCCATTCTTGCGTGCACCATGCCAGTCTTCCGTGCCAGTCCAAAAAATGGCTCTGAGCACTATGGGACTAACTTCTGAGGTCATCAGTCCCCTAGAACTTAGAACTACTTAAACCTAACTAACCTAAGGACATCACACACATCCATGCCCGAGGCAGAATTCTAACCTGCAACCGTAGCGGTCGCACAGTTCTAGACTGTAGCGCTTAGAACCGCTCGGCCACACCGACCGGCCCGGGCCAGACCAGCTGGGACAATGTTCGTCTAGACGTGCTAGTCAATGCCTGCAACACATAGGCTCCCCTCACAAGTCTTCATCAACGTAAACCGTTCATTTATACAATAAACTGTGTTATTAAATTAATCTTCAATAATATTTCATCGATTACTTTCTTTCACTAGCAGATTCTCTAATATCTTAACTTATTGTTCATCAACTTTTGATCTGAATGACGACTTTTCTTAGTTATCAATTCCTACAGCTACACGTATTCCGCTAACCGGTGTATAGTATGTGGCCTACGGTGCTCCCTGTTCTATTCCCGTCAGATATGCAACGAGAACCGAAGTGCTGTGGGCATTCCTCGAAGCGGTAATCTAAACATTTTACAAAAAATTAAAAAAAGTATTTTGACCAACCTTTTAGCCTGAAGTAAAAAAGATGTCCAAGTTCCTCGTACTTTGACTTATTACTCTTCATTGGAGACTCTGCAGCAATTTTGGGATTTTCCTGATTGTTATTTTGTCATATCTGCCACTAACGTTGTACGAGCGTTATTCGGAAGGTAAGGAACGATCAGTCGCGAAATGTAAACCACTGTGAAAATCCGATGAGGTTTTGGACTGGTGTGTTGGACACTGTCTCTAGTATGCTCGTCGATCGTGTTACGGCGTTCTTTCTAGTTCTGAGCACATAGGGAGCACATAAAGACACATAGAACAATAGTGTCTCCCGCCAAGTACGAGGACCTGGTGAGAAATTTCGCCTGAAGCTATGCAGCCAGCATTACATGACTGTCGTGCTTTTTCTTCTTCAAGACAATTCTCAGCCGCATTCTGCAGGGGGAATGGAGATGCTTCTGCATCGTTTTCAGGTGGAAATGTTTGATTACCCACAATATAGCCCATAATTGTCTCCCTCTGAGTTTCATCTCTGTTCACGTGAACATCTGGCTGTGAAGACAACATTTTGGCATAGACAATGAGTTTCTATAACGAAGGCATTGGAAAGTTGATACAACGCAACGACAAAAGTCTAAGTCGGATCGGCGACTATGGAGATAAGTAGGTGGAAGTTGTAGCTAACTGTTGCAAATAAAACAGTTCTGATTTTCACTGTGGTTTCCATTTCGCGACCTATCGTTCCTTACTTTGACAGTAGCCCTTGTACATCAAAAGTACAAATTTCAGCAGAGTTCTAAAATGCACAAAAAAGTGAATTAAACTTTACTGTGAAGCTTAAAAAATAAGTTAAAATTTTTCTTCAATAGAAGTTTTTTCTTCTTCCCTTGACGTACATTCACACGTCATCACCAGCAAAGCTAACTACTAGTGCCAAATTACTTCCCGTTCTGTGGATTACTGAACAGCGAACATTTGTTGTTCGCAGCGTGACTCGATGCTCGTTCGACTCCTTGGCGACCCCTCGCTCGGCCCTCACAGAACCCTCCCCCTCCCCCCCCCCCTGCCCCTAGCCTGGTGGCCACCAGAGCCTCAGCGGCGTTCACATTACGAATGCAGGTGGTGAAAGCATACGTGTCTCAGACAACTGCTCGAAAGCTCAGGGTAGTAAAGCCACTTCCAATCTCTAACACGTAAACGTAATGTCGAAACGGCAGACAGACACAACAGGGCTTTTACGAGAGACGTTTCCGCGGAATATGCGCTTCGCCTGAGACAGCAGCAGTCACAAGTGGGGCTTATAAAATCTTTTACGTCCGGGGACCTGGCGGTGAGGAGTGTAAGTGGAGAGGGCAGGGTGGGGAGGGTGGGATTGCACGCCGACACCGGCAGAGCCACGCCGGTACGTGGGACCCACAAATTGCGTTCTGCGGCACCAGCGCCCAGCGGCGGGCCTTCTGGTCGTGGAGCCGCATTCTCGGCGCTTGGCCGCGCGTGCTATTGCCTGCCGCCGAGCAGCCATTACGGCGAACCACTGCGTGGCCGAGCCCGAAATACGCCGCCCTAACACACACACACACACACACACACACACACAGTAACAGGTGCTCAGATCACCTGGCAGTGCATACCGTAACATTTGCACGTCAGATTTCTATCAACAACCTTCAGTCAGTTGAGGTTCGCAGCGGTGATGAATTGTTTAAATTGAGATTGGATTCCATTAGGAAGTTTGTGCAGCATGACCTGAAAATAAGTATTGCAAACAAGGGAAATTCCAGCATTGGTCGTACAAATTCGAAACTGTTTCATTACAATACTGGCCATTAAAATTGTTACACCACGAAGATGATGTGCTACAGAAGCAAAATTTAACCGACAGGAAGAAGATGCTCATATGCAAATGATTAGCTTTTCAGTGCATTTACGCCGGCCGATGTGGTGGAGTGGTTCTAGGCACTTTAGTCTGGAACCGCGCGACCGCTACGGTCGCAGGTTCGAATCCTGCCTGGGGCATGGATGTATGTGATGTCCTTAGATTAGTTAGGTTTAAGTAGATCTAAGTTCTAGGGGACTGATGACCTCAGATGTTGAGTCCCACAGTGCTCAAAGCCATTTGAACCAAGTGCATTCACACAAGGTTGGCGCCGTGCAAAGTCTCCAACCGATTACTCATACACAAACAGCAGTTGACCGGCGTTGCCTGGTGGGACGATGTTGTGATGCCTCGTGTAAGGAGGAGAAATGCGTACCATCACGTTTCCGACTTTGATAACGGTCGGATTGTAGACTATCGCGATTGCGGTTTATCGTATCGCGACTTTGATGCTCGTGTTGGTCGAGATCCAATGACTGTTAGCAGAATATGGAATCGGTGGGTTCACGAGGGTAATACGGAACGCCGTGCTGGATCCCAACGGCCTCGTATCACTAGCAATCGAGATGGCAGGTATCTTATCCGCATGGCTGTAACGGATCATGCAGCCACGTCTCGATCCCTGAGTCAACAGATGGGGACATTTGCAAGACAACAACCATCTGCACGAAAAGTTCGATGACGTTTGCAGCAATACGGACTATCAGCTCGAAGACCATGGCTGCGATTACCCTTGACGCTGCATCACAGACAGGAGCGCCTGCGATGGTGTACTCGACGTCGAACCTGGGTGCACGAATGGCAAAACGTCATTTTTTCGGATGAATCCAGGTTCTGTGTACAGCATCATGATGGTAGCATTCGTCGTCGCCATAATGACCTATCACCTGGCGTGATGGTATGGGGTGCCATTGGTTACACTTCTCGGTTACCTCTTGTTCGAATTGATGGCACTTTGGACAGTGGACGATATGGTAGGTCTCATGGCTCTACCCTTCATTCGATCCCTGCAAAACCCTACATTTCAACAGGATAATGCACGACTGCATGTTACAGGTACTGTACGGGTCTTTCTGGATACAGAAAATGTTCGATTGCTGCCCTGGCCAGTACATTCTCCAGATCTCTCACCAATTGAAAACGTCTGGTCAATAGTGGCCGAGCAACTGGCTCGTCAAAATACGCCGGTCACTACTCTTGATGAACTGTGGTATCGTGTTGAAGCTGCATGGGCAGCTGTACCTGTACACGCCATCCAAGGTTTGTTTGGCTCAATGCCCAGGCGTATCAAGGCCGTTCTACGGCCAGAGGTAGTTGTTTTGGGTACTGATTACTCAGGATCTATGCACCCAAATTGCGTGAAAATGTAATCACATGTCAGCTCTTGTAAAATATATCTGTCCAATGAATACCCGTTCATCATCTGCATTTCTTCTTGGTGTAGCAATTTTAATGGGCTCTAGTGTATTATTATTGCATATCGATTTCGATCGCAAAGTTATCATCTTCAGTACAAGATACTAGGTCCAGTGGACCTACACAGTCATGCACAAAATATAGTTTCAAAGACAGGTGCTTATTGTGAAGAACATGGCAACTAGCAGGTAAGATCAAAGTATTAATTTAAAAAAGGATCCCGATTTATGCAACTAGTGCTGGAGTTTCCCTTGTCTGCAATAATCGTTTAAGTTATTTAGTGCGGCCTCCAACTGTCGTTGTACCTGTATTTTTTGCACGATTGTACAGTTTCTCTCTTAGAGCATTATCTAGTATTTTACAAAAGTTTCTTCTTTTCCTTTACTATTATTTCATCCCTCCTCGCCCCATGTGGGCGTGTGGGAACAGGAGAGGGAGGAGCGAGCAGCAGTGCAATCAAACTACTCTTCAACCAGGTAGATATTATTCAATGACACAAAAAGGAGACATGTGAACCACGAATTTAAAATTTCTTAAAAGGTGGCGTTAATGAGAGTCTGTAAGAAATAATGCTGTCTTCACGAATACTTTAACAAATGGTTCAAATGGTTCTGAGCACTATGGGACTTAACTTCTGAGGACATCAGTCCCCTAGAATTTAGAACTACCTAAACCTAACTAACCTAAGGACATCACACACACACCCATGCCCGTGCAGGATTAGAACCTGCGACCGTAGCGGTCGCGTGGTTCCAGACTGTAGCGCATAGAACCGCTCTGCCACCACGGCTGGCAAATACTTTAACAACTGCGATAAAATGTGGACATACGGCACAGTTAAAACCATGTGAACAACACTTGAACAACACTAAACAACACAGAAGAGACACTGACCATTAAAAACGGAGCACTGTACACTTTCAATAAAATTGGAAAAGACCTGTGATGGTATAGTGTTGATGAAAATGAAGGTGGATATGGTGGTGATGAGGACTGATGACTGATTAGAGGTGGTGATGAGATAGGGGTGGTTGTGGGGGCCAGGAAGAGAGGCGTAGCTGGTATTGGGATCTAGAAATTTGAAAGAAAAAGGGAGTGAGAAGCGACAGGGAAGAGGTTACAACAGGAGAAGGGAGTACAGGCCTCTTTTTTTTCCCTTTATTGTTATTTTCAAACCTGTTTATAGGCAGGCCAGCAGTAGCATACTACGCTGCTCTTCGGCCACAGAGAAACATACCAGATACAAATGATGACAATGTGAGAAAAAAATACGGTGGACATGTAAACGGAGACAAACACTTTTTAAAATACATGGAGCCGTTCACGGCCTTAGAGTCCAAGATAAAAGTTGTTCAGACACTTGGACACAGACATAGACGAAAATTGTCACACGTGAACGTAGGTGCACAAAACTAATTACACTGAACCACTTAAGCACAAAACGACGGCACACACAGAAACACAGGGCGTCGATCTCCGGCATGCGAATATTCACTAACCGTGTACGAGTCCGGGGACCTGTGAAGAGAGGAGGAGGGGGGAAGGGGTGGAAGAGGGAGAGGGAGAAGGAGAGGGGAGAAACGATGCCATGGGCAGGGAAGATAGGGGGAAGGGAGAACAGGTGGGAGCCGGGGGGAAGAGGGGTGGAGGAAGGGGATGGGGGAAAAGGAAAGAGAAGGGAAGGAGGGTGCCAAGAGGAGAGGACACAGGAAGTGGGGGTGGGAAGGATCAAAGTTGATAGGAGGGGTATATGGAGGGGAGGAGGACATCATCAGGGAGGGGGAGCTGGTGGAAGCCACCTTGGGAGAGGGTAAGGAGGGTGGAGAGATGGAGACCGGGTGGGACGTGAGAATACAGGCGTGGCAGCGGGTGGGGGTGGGAGAGGATGGGCGAGACAAGCGGTGGGGAGGGTCGAGTTTGCTGGAGGTGTACAGGATCCGTATCCTTTCAAGGAAAAGGTAGAGGTGGGGGAAAGGAATGAGATCGTACAGGATCTGCGTGGGAGAGGGGAGACGGATGCGATAGGCGAGGCGGAGAGCATGGCGTTCAAGGATTTGAAGGGATTTATAAAAGGTAAGGGGGGCGGAGATCCAGGCCAGATGGGCGTAGCAAAGGATAGGGCGGATGAGGGATTTATAGGTGTGGAGGATAGTAGAGGGGTCCAGACCCCATGTGCGGCCCGAATGGAGCTTGAGGAGACGGCGTCGGGAGTGTGCCTTGGCTTGGATTCTCCGGAGATGGGGGCTCCAGGAGAGGCGACAGTCGTCGGTGACGCCAAGGTACTTGAGGGTGGCAGTGAGGGCGATAGGACGGCCATAGATGGTGAGATAGAAATCAAGGAGGCGGAAGGAAGGGGTGGTTTTGCCTACAATGATCGTACAGGCCTCTTATCATGCGTATATTAAAATAGCGTCCACCATTACAGTGCCTATGAGGGTAGGTGTCGTAACTGCATCAAAATTGGAAAAGCTCTCCCCGTTCGTATAGGACCACATCTCAGTTTTTAAAACTACAGGCAGGTGTTGTACAAAAATATGGCGACACCGTGTAAGTAGGCTGTTTACGTTTTTATGTTGGTAACGTCACGTAGCACTCTGTATGAAAATTACTGGCTGTGCTATGCGCAGTCTGTGGCTGGTTTGCATTGTTGGAATATTCGCTGTTGTAGTGTTGGGCAGTTGGATGTGAACAGGGCTATCGTTGCACAGTTTAAAATTTAAAAAAAAAAATCAACTGCGCAACGCTACGCACTGTTCACATCCAACTGCCCAACACTACAATAGCGAATATTCCAACAATGCCAATCAGCCACAGACTGCACACAGCACAGCCAGTGATTTTCATACAGAGCGCTACGTGACGTTACCAACATAAAAACCTAAGCAGCCTACTTACAACCGCGATGTTTGAAAGTAAGTACAGATTCTAGACGAGCCAGCACGTTGCACTGTTGTATTTGACCATGAACTGCACCTTTGCAATGTCCTCAAAACGTTTGCAAGTCGGCCGTGGTCGGATCAGTGTCCTGTTTAATTGTGATTATGTCGGAGCCAAGTCAATTCGAACGTGGGTAAGTTGTTGGAGGTCGTTTGGTGGATGCTGTCGTTACCAAGATAGACAAAGTGTTTGATGTTTCAAGAGACACCGTGCAGACGATTTATACCTTGTGTATGGGTAACGAGAAACGTCACTGCTAAGTCACAACGTGGCCGAAAATGTGTGGTGAGTGATCGTGATAGACGATCAATGAAAAAGGTTGTAGAGAGAAACAAGAGGACGACACATGCAAAAGTTACTCCATAACTGAGTGTCACGAACCCTGTCAGCGCCAAAACAGTGCGAAACAGGGTGAGATGGAATTCCAAAACCATTCATCAGTGATACAAATGTCTGTGAGAGGGAAACGTGATATCGAAGCCGTAAAACCTGACCTATGGAGCAGTGGACCAATATTTGGTCGTATGAGTCTTGTTTCACATTGCTTCCAACTTCTGGCTGAATTTACGTCTCAAGAGTGAAGCATGATGATTCGGGCAGCGATATCTTGATGTTCCATGAGTACCATTGTTACTCTGCAAGGCCTCATTACTGCCAAAGATTATGTGACCATTCTTGCTGATCAGGTCCATTCCATAGTACAGTGTTTGTTCCCCAACAGTAAAGCTGATTTCCAAGACGACAGGGCTCTCTTGACGGAGTCCGCAACGTCCATGAGTTGGTTTCTAAGTATGACGATGAATTTTCGAATCTCCCCTAGTCACCACAGTCACCAGGTCAAAGTAGACCTTTGTGGTCTACTTTGGAGAGTAGGGTGCATAATTGCTATCCAACTCCAGAAGCGTTACCTGGACTTGCCAGTATTTTGCAGGAAGAATGTTATAAGATTTCCTTGAGAACCATGGAGGGCCTTCATTTATCCATTTCGAGACGACTGGAATCGGTTTTAAATGCCAAAGTTTTCCTACACTTTATTAGTCTTCGTGAGGTGTTGTGCTCTTGATGTTTCCATGTCTTTGTCCACCCCCTGGACACTGTAGACGGAGACCAGACGTCAAAGCTTTGGTCTAAGTCTTCTGCTGATGAATTTCAAAGTCTTCCCTGTGCTGTTGATATGGAGTAGGCGGGTTCGCACATGCATGAAACCACAGGGGAGTGTCATGGGACCATTGCTATTCACAACATATATAAATGACCTAGTAGATAGTGTCGGAAGTTCCATGCGGCTTTTCGCGGATGATGCTGTAGTATACAGAGAAGTTGCAGCATTAAAAAATTGCACCGAAATGCAGGAAGATCTGCAGCGGATAGGCACTTGGTGCAGGGAGTGGCAACTGACCCTTAACATAGACAAATGTAATGTATTGCGAATACATAGAAAGAAGGATCATTTTTGTATGGTTATATGATAGCGGAACAAACACTGGTAGCAGTTACTTATGTAAAATATCTGGGAGTATGCGTACGGAACGATTTGAAGTGGAATGATCATATAAAATTAATTGTTGGTAAGGCGGGTACCATGTTGAGATTCATTGGGAGAGTAGCTTGCTGTCCAGGTTTCGAGAGGGTGCGTTTCTGGATGAGGTATCGAATATATTGCTTCTCCCTACTTATACCTCCTGGACGCATTCGGGACGACGACGGTTCAATCCCGCGTCCGGCCATCCTGATTTAGGTTTTCCGTGATTTCCCTAAATCGCTCCAGGCAAATGGTTCCTTTCAAAGGGCACGGCTGACTTCCTTCTCTAATCCGATGAGACCGATGACCTTGCTGTCTGGTCTCCTTCCCCAAAAACAACCAACCTACTTTACCTCCCGAGGGAGATCACGGATGTAAAATTAGAGAGATTCGAGCGCGCACGGAGGCTTTCTGGCAGTCGTTCTTCCCGCGAACCATAAGCGACTCGATCAGGAAAGGGAAGTAATGACAGTGGCACGTAAAGTGCCCTCCGCCACACACCGTTGGGTGGCTTGCGGAGTATAAATGTAGATGTAGATGTAGCTATACATCCCAACAAACAGGAGTGGTCGCTGGTGGTTGGAATAACTTCGATTAGCATAGAAATATCACTTAAATGCTGGTGTGATCATACAGAGCCCCACATTGAGGCATGTCTACACACTTCTACCACTCAAAGTGAAGTGACAACGAGACGGTATTCATGAACGGTGTCACTCCATCATTTAAGCCAAACGATTAAAATGATTCGAGGAGCGAACTTGCATAACTACTGTATCACAGCGTTTTGTAACACAATCTTTAAATGCAAGAGCGTAAAATTTCATCATCAGTTTACAGTTCTGTCACACTGACGGTTGCTTACGTATTTTGAAACTTACATGCTATGGTCTTTAGAGAATCTTACGTGATATGGATTCGCAAAATTGTACCTGCTTCAACTATTTCACGGCTTAATCTATGGTATAAACATGCAACATGCAATTAATTGCAGTGTAGCATGTAACAGCACTGGGAACATAGGACTAATGAACGCTTCATTACTAGGAAGGATATTCGGAAAGTAAGTTCCGATCATTCGGGGTCTCTAATACGACTGCTGATCGCGTCACGTCACTCTTTCCAGTTCTGGGTGCATAGTGAGTCCGTAAAAATGCCTAGGAACTAGCGCCTCCCGCCACGTGTAAAAAAGTCTGGTGAGAGATTCCGCCCAATGCCACGCATCCCGCATAACATAACTGTTATGCGTTTCCGTCTTCATGACATTTATTCGCCGCATTCTGCAAGGGCAGTGTTTGATCACCCACAATAAAGCTCGAAACTGGCTGCCCCTGAGTTTCATCTCTGCTCACAGGAACCGCTGGCTTTGAAGACAACATTTTAGAACAGTCAGTGAGTGTAGACCAGTGTAGAGAATTGGCCGAAAGCACAGTCGGCGACCTCCTACGACCAGATTACTGAAAAAGCGGCATAACGCTAGGTCAGATGTCTAACTCGGAGCGTCGACTACCAAGAGCAATAGCTGGAAGTTGTAGCTACCTGTTGCAAATAAAACATTTTTTATTTTCACAGTGGTTTCCCTTTCGCGGCCGATTGCAACTTACATTCTGAATAGCCCTCGTATGCTACATGAGCAGCCACGTTATCACTGATTACACGCGCAAGAGGGAGACTGATGCAATAAATCAATAATACGATTTGTAATCATGTAATGAAAATGTGCTTATAAGTGCGTACTTAGAACTAAGTTTCACTACGGTTGTAAGTGTAAGGCAAACAACAAGTGCCGAGATATTATCCTTGTGTTGTGAAGCAATGTGTGTAATATTAACTTGGTTTCTTAGTAGAGGCACGGAAACGTAAAACGATAGCGCAGAAGTAACTTCCCAAGGTAGCGTTATAGGCCCTTCGCTGTTCCTCATCTATAGAAACGATTTGCGAGACAATCTGAGCAGCCGTTTTAGGCTATTTGCAGATAACGCTGTCGTTTATCGACTAGTAAAGTCATTAGAAGATCAAAAGAAATTGCAAAACCATTTAGAAAGGTACCTGTATGGCGTGAAAATTGGCACTTGACCCTAAATAATGAAAAGTGTGAGGTCATCTAAATGAGCGCTAAAAGGAATCCGTTAAACTTCGATTACACGATAAATCAATGAAATCTAAAGGCCGTAATTTCAACTAAATACCTAGGAATTACAATTACGAACAACTTAAATTGGAAGGAACACAAAGAAAATTTTGTGGGCAAGACTAACCAAAGACTGCGTTTTATTGTCAGGACGCTTCGAAAATGTAACAGATCTACTAAGGAGACTCCCTACACCACGCTTGTCCGTTCTCTTTTAGAATGCTGCTGCGAGATGTGGAATCGTTACCAGATATGATTGTCGGAGTACATCGAAAAAGTTCAAAGAAGCGCAACAAGTTTTGTATTATTTCGAAATAGGGGAGAGAGAGAGTCTCATTGAAATGATGCAGGATTTGGAGTGCACATCATTCAAAAAAGGCGTTTTTCGTTGCGGATAAATCTTCTCACGAAATTCCAATCACCAGCTTTCTCCTCCGAATGCGAAAACAATTTTGTTGACACCGACCTACGTAGGGAGAAAGGATCACCACTACAAAAGAAGGGAAATCAGAACTCGTCAGGAGAGATACAGTTGTTCGCTATTCGAGATTTGAATTACAAGGAATTGTGAAGGTGGTTCAATGAACCCTCTGCCAGACACTTACAAATGATTTGCGGAGTATCCATGTAGATGTAGATGTAACAAGATTGTAACGCTAAATCCAATCTCACGGTTACATTCACGTACAAGAAAGGAAAAATTCATGACACGTATAGCTTCTCGCATACCGATAAACACAAACCAGTGTCAGTGGATTAGCCAGGTACGTTGGCTGCATCGAAATGGCGCCCGAGGCACCGTACAGCTGATAAACGTAACGCACGGTTACGAGCCTATTAAATGCACTTTAGGAACTACCGAGATCAGGCGATATGTACATGGTTCAGGAGAGAGCTCTTATAATAAGCTTGGAGAACATATCTAAACGAAACGCTGTAATATAGGTGCAGGTGTTATAACACAGTGTGCAAACTATCGGGAGATGGAAACTGTACCAAGCTGTATCTGCTATCACGAATTATGTAGAACCTTATGCGCATGTTATTCCAATAATCACATACAACATTAAATACCTACCATATAAGATAACAGTTGAAAACAGTGACCAATTTTATTGTTTATTACATACAACTGAGTGAATAAGTTGTGAGTAATGAAAAGTTTTCAGACTAGGCTCGAGCCGGATTTTCCGCCTTTCGCGAGAAATTGCGTTAAGAATTTTGCTATTTCAATGTGGCTCCGAACCTGAGTCACATTTTTTCACTGAAGGTTGCTCCTACAATTTTCTAACAAATATGGGTGGTTCTTTATTTCATAACACCCGCATCAACAAAAGTTTTGCATCACCTTGATATGTCGTGCATGTGTGTTACTATTTCGACTGCTCTCGTGCTGCTCTGGAGGTCACGCTAGACGTTTCTGTCAACATACACACAGTTACCATAAGCTCTATCTACGGTTAGAAGGCGTAGTAGAATGGAATGAAGCATTTTATTTGAAAGTGAAACACTAGTAGGGACAAATTAGAGATAGCAATTTGCTTTTGTTCTACAGTATTACTTTTACTGTTAACCGGTTTTCGGCTTACAAGGCCATCTTCAGACATTTACTAAGTATTATCACCAAAGAAGTTGCAATGTTTGCATACAACATTGGAAGAGAAGTAACACGTCCAGACTAAAGTAGAAACATACAAATGGTTCAAATGGCTCTGAGTACTATGGGACTTAACATCTATGGTCATCAGTCCCCTAGAACTTAGAACTACTTAAACCTAACTAACATAAGGACATCACACAACACCCAGTCATCAAAAACATACAGCAAGTAACTTCTTTGACTGTGTGGTGGTAAAGCAATGAAAAAGTAAAAATTGGACAGTATATAAACAACAATAGAGCAAACACAAAATTTTATGTTAAACATTTTCCTCCAAGTACGCATGGCACAGGCAAGTCATTAATATTTACTTTTCTCTGGGAAGCAGGTCAAAGATTGAAGCAAAACGGATTGTCTATTCTGATAGGCGCAGTTCACTTTCCGTCGTAGTTACAATTGTGTAGACAACATTAGGTAGTAAATTATATGATGCGTTTGCGGGAGGACTGTTAGAGACAGAGAAGAATAGCTAACACATTGCAGTGTGTACATATTGAGATACTGACGATCACAATATCGATACCTATATCCCTAGTGCCCTGTATATTAGGACTCATAGTTTAATATCTTTTACTTTATTGCTATTATTATATTTTATATGGAAGTGATATAAATTGCAACTTGTAACTAACAGGCTTTTCGTATAGGGGACGCCATTTACTATCCATGACACATGTCTTGGCTGGTTGTGTAGACTTGCAAGCAGCAGCTTCAGTAAACAGTGAGCCATAGACAACTTAAATCGTTTCCACAACATGTGCATATGCAAGCTTTCTAGTGCTACATGACTTACTACTAAACGCTATTTTCGTCTTCACCCCTTCCCTCCCCTCGTAAATTTCTACCTGTAAAACTAAATGTTTCTATATAATCAGTTCAATCTCCTGATTCCTATATTTCCTTATTCCTTTTAGCACTGATGATGTACTGTAGCTGATTTTCTGTAAAAAAAAAAAAAATTAAAAATTATTTTTGTTGCTCTTTACTCGTCTAGCGTTTTAGGTGACGACAGAATACAATTTTTCTCTTCCTCATTACGTTAATATTCGGTCTATTCTTCAATAATCTTCTCTATTACTTCTTAATTTCCATTTCCCATTGTCATGTTTTGGCTTCAAGGTTTTCCTATTTTCGTTTACTTCCTTTTCTTCTTTAATGGTTCATTTTTTGCTATATCTTGGCGTTTCTTAAGGCACACACGTAAATACACGTGCATAGATCTCTTAAATTTATGGTCAGTCCTCAGTTTTAGTCTTTGGACATCAATATATCTTTGCACATTTGTTCCGTCTGAAGTGCGTCGATTGTCTGTCAAACCATTAAGAACGCTAAAATATGGAAACCAAGACAAATGAAAGCATATTTCGCGAATACATTTCCATTCTCTTACATACGGAGCTGTGCACTTAGTAAATACCTTTCTGTTAAGCTACATTCACATCATTGTCTTCCCGTTCTGTGTTGGAAGTTTGACGTCTTTTTTTTAATATGCATCTAAACACTTGTAATTAATTAAAAAGCCAAGTCTAGTTAAGAAACGAGGAAGAGGTCTATATAAGCACATCCCAAGCAAAAAAAGTTAAAGTCTTCACTTACCTCTTACACTACCAATTATTTTTCGGAGTGAAAGACATCAATGCGTCGTTATTTTAATTAATTTAATATTCGAAGGTAACAATATGAAAAAAAGTGACAAAGTGCTGGTAGGACTTTTGCACTGAGAGTTCCACACAAACTTGGTTATTAGTATAGATACTTCATCCAGCCCGGAAATCGAAAGTCTCGAAGAATTTTGCCTGGTATCGATATGTATACTGGAAACGTATCGATCCTGGGAATCCCAGAACTGTATAAAAATATATTCAGTAGTTCCTGAGACTAGCCTGGGCATATAAAAAGAAGCGAGCAGGGAAGTTCAGTTTATACAAGGTGCGTCAAAAAAATGTATACACACTTTGAAGCGTCATATAAAATTTATTTCCCTTTCTACAACGTTAAATTTCTGGAAATAGAAAGCTTAAAGTCCAATTGGAAAAATAAATTTACTTTGCAAATGTGATTAATGTTCAAACTGGTTGCTTTCAGCATCAATACATTTCTGAGTACGAGTCACCACTGTTTCTGTACATCGTAGCGAGGTGTCCAATGAGATTTCTGAGCACACCGCCTGAATCTCATTCCAAAGTGTGTCCAGGTTAAGTGGTTTACGTTTGTACACCTCATCTTTTACTGTGCCCTATAAGAAAAAATCCAGAGGCGTGAGGTCTGGAGAGGGTGCAGGAAACTCGAATGGTCCCCTGCATCCTATCCACTGGCCTGGCCCATTGTGATGCAGGTATGCTCTTACGTCCCTATGATAGTGCGGTGGGGCGCCATCTTGTTGGAAATAAAACTTATCATTACCGTATAATGCACGAATGGCAGGGAATATGGAGTCAGCAAGCATTGTTAGTTACGTTTCTCCAGTAACAATACCTTCAAAGCAGAAAGGTCCAATGAGTCCCCTTGCAGACAAACCACACCACACATATACACCAGGCAAATTCACAGCCTCTTCAACTGTAATGTGAGGATTACCTTCAGCCCACTACACACGATTGTGCCTATTGACAGTTCCATTGAGTTTGAATTGGGCTTCATCCGACCAAATTATGCTACCGATAAATCCCAGTTCACTCTCACCATCTCCTAAACCCATTCACAAAATTCTAACCTTAGATCTGGATCGTCGTCACTTAGCTGTTGCACCAGCCTTGGAATGTACACACGAAACTTGCCTTCTTCAGAATGCGTAGCACACTACTAGCACTTACATTACTCTCACGCGCCACTTGCCTTGAAGACTTTTGAGGCGAACGCTGAAACAGTTCCAAGACCGCAGTTGTGGAATCATCAGTTGTAGCTGTACGAAGTCGCCCTGATCGACCTTTTGCACATCACACACTGTTCCATGAATTTCGAATTTGTCTCGTAGACATGTAATTGTTAACCTTGAAGGTGGTTCTGTACCATACTCACTTCTCCACTGTCTTCGAACCGCAGCTACATTCTCAAACTTCCAGTACCACATAATTATCTGCTTCCGCGCTTCAAAGCTCAAACGCACGTCAGCCATGTTGCAGTTACTTCCTTGCCACTGCTGCCATCTGTTGAAGAAATATAACGTTACTTTCTCACAGATATTTAATCTTGCAGAACGGGAAATAAATTGTCTATGATAGTTCAAAGTGTGTATACAATTTTTGATGCACCCTGTATATAGAGATAAATATGATCTAGTAAAATATTTTATTCCTAAAACATGACTACAACTTACAACTATGTTTGATGCAATGATACTTTTCTATTATGCTTTTGACGGCTGATGAATGCAACGTAAGCTCTAATGGCAGAATGGTGCTTTTTCTGTAATGTAATTACAAATTAATAATTGTCTGATTTTTTCTATACTTTACTGAGAAACTCTGCTTCTTGTAAAATCTCATGACTTGAAGACAATGGGAATTACCTGATAGGTTCTGATGAGTGAATTTTCGAGTACCAGAATATGTTACACAAAGGCCGTGCCTTTTGATTGCATTGACTTAGAAGCTTGAATGATTTTTCCGCCAAGGGACAGTAGACCTTAGATTTTTATCTGTTACGGCGCCCTAAAAATAGTTTCTCTTGTTTTGTTTTCCAGTACAGAGGGGGTTGGGACGTACAGCGTTATCCATAATTACTTCTGGAAGATGATGTTCCGAAAGTACAAGACATACAGGAAATAAACACACAACAGTGGGAAGAGAATCTCAAAGTTTTTAACGCATGTTACAGGTGCTCAGAGCGGGCACCGTTTTTGGCGCGGCAAACGGCAGTATGTGAGTGGAGTGCACAAATTGTGAACGAAAGTATGATAGCAACCCACTTTGCATATCTGTCCAGTGGATTACCTATTTGCAGACGCGACCTAATTCTATAATACAATGCGAGAAGGATGATGTGTCTACTCGTTCAAACACGCCTGTCCTTTAGTGATGTCTGTAATTATAAGAATTCTGCAAACCATTAACAGGCTTCTCTCCACCGGAGAGTAACTCATACATAGAAATAAAGCGCAGCATATATCCACTGTTTCTCTAAAATGGTTCTGAGCACTATGGGACTTAACATCTACGGTCATCAGTGCCCTGGAACTTAGAACTACTTAAACCTAACTAACCTAAGGATATCACACAACACCCAGCCATCAAGAGGCAGAGAAAATCCCTGACCCCTCCGGGAATCGAACCCGGGAACCCGAGCGCGGGAAGCAAGAACGCTACCGCACGACCACGCACCGCGTCTCTGATTTACTAATTGTGGGACACATTCATCCAGCGGAATCATTCCGCTGTGAGCTCTATCAGCAACAGCATTGAAGCACTATGCCTCGCCGACGTGTTTATCGTCAACGCCGCCATCGCATGCCTGCCTACAAACACATAATGAACCTGGAAAACAAACTTGGCACAAATGGAACTGCACAAAGTGTTATATTGAAAAGACCGATATTTTTCTGTGGATGTCGAGTAAATTTTAGTCTCGATGCTGGTACTGGGAATACTGGAAGTGAATGGTTTACTCTAGCTATCGTCCGATGTCAGAATGCGTCTTTAGCTGGACTCGAATCATTCGCCGACCGAGATGTCATCGCCTACAAGACCTGGCATTGTGGAGTAGATGCTAAGTCCCAATCTAAACCTAGTTATATGTATAGCAATATCCCTTTTACATTGTATACCCGTTCCTGTCGTAAAGTTATTAATGATGAAAAATACATGTATGGATTAAAGGACTTTGTGTACTTGGTGAGAATGTAATTCTAACCGGTGATGTAACTCTGTATTATAATTATTAATAAAGTGTGATCTGTAGCGTCAGCCATTAACCGCACAAGGGTACATCTCGAACCTCGGGCTCAAGGATACAACAGATTGAAAAAAATTATAAATCATAGTGTCGCACTGCCCGCATAGAAATAACGCGCAGCATATTTCCACTGTTTCTCTGATTTACCTATTGTGAGACACACTCATCCAAATGGTAGTGAAACGGTGGACGTCCATGGTTTGTTGATGGTGGAAGTGCGTTAGTAATGACACTTAATCAGGTCTTGTAGAGACATACGTCGCATCCCCGCTGCAGCCAAACCCTAAAGTAATGCTACATGCCTGTTACGCAGCTCTACTGGTATCCATGAACCACGAAGTGGATGGACAAAATAAATTTTAAAGAGCAGATAATTTCATCATGTGTTACTCTGTTGCTCATTAGTAATTCAAAAGTAGCTAAGAATGTAAGCGGGAAGTTGTCGTCTGTGCTTGGTGCAGGGTACAGTACTGGGGTTGGAGCAGCGGTAAGTCAAGTTGTTGTTGTTGGGCGGGCAGCAGTAGCAGCAGCAGTGGCTCCCCCCACTACTCCACCGCGCTGTTGTGGTCAGGCGGGAGTCAGGCGACGGCGTTGTTCGCCGCAGAGGCCAGTGTTAGCGGCTGCTTGTATGCACTCTCGGCCTGTAGTCTTGCTTATTGTTTCCCAGGAGCCGGCGTTATTGTTGCGGATTGCAACATAATGTAACGTCAACTCAATTCATGTCGTATGATAATGGAGGCCAGGCGAGGCTGGACCGGGGGGACGCGGGTTCGAGGCTGGCGTAGTGCTGGAGGGAGCGGTGTAGCGGGGTGAGGCGGGGGAAGGGGGGATGAGGGAGGGGCGGCCCTACTCTGCAGACCCGTGCTCCATTGTGCGCATCAAAACGGTGTTAAACATGATCCCCACGTAATCAACGCCCCCGCGCCCAAAGACCGCGATTGCCGCGAACAATGATGATATAAACTTGCTTATATACTGTACGGATATAGCTGCTCGGGACCGCGCCGCGCGCCGCTGGGCGTCTTTTTTTCACTTCCGTCTGGTGGCGTGGAAAGTGGAGAGCCAACGTGTGCGTGTATTTGTGCGTGAGGAAGACAGAAAGGGAGAGGAAGGCCGTGTGAATGGGGTGCAAGGTGTTTTAGCGGAACACGTTTAAGAATGGATTTGCTGACTACAGCAAGAGTTTCAACGCTTCTGCCTTCATAATTTAGACGTGAATCCTCTCTTTCCTGCTTCGGGACGAGTTATTAACTCCCGAGTCCTCTTAAGGTCTGAACATACGACCGTATTTAAAATCCCTCTTTTTTGTACTTGTAAGATCACTGCATGTATTTTCATATTGCTCAAGTCGATTATTTGTGATTCAGGAGATTTCGTCATGCTTCCTTTGAATACGATTCCGTTTTGCAGAGATCTACTTTTTCCACCCTGCTTTAACCCTTTCAGGGGAAGTGGTTCCGTTTGAAACCACCTACAATTTTCTCGTTTTGTGGCAAAAGGGCAGTGGCTACATTTGGGACACCAGTCAGCAGCCTAGTTGCTGCTGCCTTCTAGCGGCTGTCACTGGAACCGCTTCCAAATCTGTAAATATTAGCAAGTAGTGTGGCGAGTTGGATAGCCATTTTTTTACGCTGTTAACGAACGTCTTTGTTCTCCAATTGTGACTGTATTCGTCTGAATTAGGTGACTTTTATGTATGTATTAAATGCAGAATACTGTTCTGTTTACATCAATACTATATATACTGTAATAATAACCAAAATAATGCATTTATTTCCGTGAATGTTGTGGTGGTTCCACTTGAAACCACCCTGTATGTGTTCAGTTTATGTATATTTCATTTAATATTTACATTTTTCTGTCTCACTGTATGAAAATTAATACAATAAAAACAAGCAAAAATTAAAAATTATTTTTTTTATTTTGCCTGTGAAAGGGTTAATTAAATCACTGGAAGAAGTGACCTATAACACTTCAAATACTTTTTTACAAGCCTATTACAACACCGTTGAGGTGGTACCGTTGAATGACAAAGTGGATGGACAAAGTAATTTTTAAACATCTGATAGCTCATTCACGTGTTACATTATCCCTAAGATATGATACATGTATACAGGCAAAACTCAATATATATACCCACACACTTGTGTGTGAATTTGAGTAAAATTCATATTTAAAAAATTGAAGTTACGTTCTGTTTTCCTGCCATGAATGTCGACATACTCGTATCATCATTTTCTTAACCTGTTCTTACAGGTCTTACGACTTATATTTTCGGGGTCGATGATGTAGCAATGTTAGAGTGCTCAAATACCATTCCTGTCACCACGGCTGTCCCCCCTCCCCTCGTCTCACGATGAAGTTTGTCTTCCCCTCTGTCTGTGTCTAATATTATTCCATGTACCTCCTCGAATCCCCGAAAACGGCACACTAACGTGAGCGGCTATCCGTGCTGTCCTATATTCCTTTTCTTCCTTTATACTTCTCTCTCCAGCATCAATATACCTTTTCCCTTGGCTTCCAGTCCATCAACACACATCAAAAAAAGTTTTGCATCACCCCAGTTTCCAGAACCCCTGAAGATAGACAGTGACTGTGCATATTGCAACACAGACACAGTCCCTTTGACTATTCAGAAATGTCACTAAGCCCACCCAAAGATTGAAACAACCATGCATGAGCACCACCTATTAGACGGAGGGGGTCCGACAGCCGATCAGCTCCAGTCATTCAATCAGGAAGGAGGTACACGGCTCGTGTTGTCTGTAGTTCAACAATCCCTAGACGGTCAATACCGCGGTCTGATCGCGTCCGCATTGTTACTTTATGCCAGGAAGGGCTCTCAACAAGGGAAGTGTCCACGCATCTCGGATTGCACCAAAGCGACGTTGTTCAGGTGTGGAGGAGATACTGAGAGACAGGAACTGTCGATGACATGCCTCACTCAGGCCGCCCAACGGCTACTACTGCGTGGTATGACCAATACCTGTGGGTTATGGCTCGGAGGATCCCTGACAGCAATGGCACCATGTTGAATAATGCTTTTTGTGCAGCCACAGGACGTCGTGTTACGACTCAGACTGCATGATGCGCAACTTCACGTCCGACGTTCATAGCGAGGTCCATCTTTTCAACCACGACACCATGCAGTGCGGTACAGATGGGCCCAACAACATGCCATATGAACCACTCAGGATTGGCATCACATTCCCTTCACCGATGAGTGTGGCATATGCCTTCAACCAAACAATCGTCGGAGACGTGTTTGGAGGCAACCCGGCCAGGCTGAACGCGTTAGACACACTGTCCAGGAAGTGCAGCAAGGTGGAGGTCCCCTGCCGTTTTGTGGTGGCATTACGCAGAGCGGACGTACGCCGCTGGTGGTCATGGAAGGCGCCGTAACGCTGTACGATAAGTGAATGCCATCCTCCGACCGATAGTGCAACCATATCGGCAGCATACTGCCAAAGCATTCGTCTTCATGGACGACAATTCACACCCCCATCGTGCACATCTTGTGAGTGATTTCCTTCAAGATAACGACATCGCTCGACTAGCGTGGCCAGCATGTTCTCCGGACATGAAATGAGCTGTTTATGGACGATGTGACCCACCAACCACTCTGAGGGATCCACGCCAAATCATCATTGAGGAGTGTGTCAATCTGGACCAACAGTGCCTTGATGAACTTGTGAATAGTATACCACGACGAATACAAGCATGCATCAATGCAAGAGGACGTGCTACTGGGTATTAGAGGTACTGGTGTGTACAGCAATCTGGACCACCACCTCTGAAGGACTCGTTATATGGTGGTACAACATGCAATGTGGAATAAAAAGGGCGGAAATGATGTTTATGTTGATCTCTAAAAAATGGTTCAAATGGCTCTAAGCACTATGGGACTTAACTACTCTGGTCATCAGTCCCCTAGAACTTAGAAGTACTTAAACCTAACTAACCTAAAGACATCACACACATCCATGCCCGAGGCAGGATTCGAACCCGTGACCGTAGAAGTCGCGCGGTTCCGGACTGCGCGCCTAGAACCGCTAGACATGTTGATCTCTATTCCAGTTTTCTGTACAGGTTCCGGATTTCTTGAAAGCGAGGAGACACAATAATATTTTGACGTGTGAATTTCCCATAGGCCGATACCGCAACGCTACCTCAGCAACCCGTTGTCTGAGGTCGTTTGTATTGCAGTTACTTCTCTTAATATTTTACTTATTTTCTCATGTACTGTTTCAGCCACAGGTCACTTCTTGCATGTTGTCTGTGTTCTTTGTCACTTAGCCTACAGCCTTTAATAAAATCAATTTACGACGCTTTTATTCCCCTTCCACGACTCTTTCTAGCCGGCCGGTGTGGCCGAGCGGTTCTAGGCGCTTCAGTATGGACCCGCGCGACCGCTACGGTCGCAGGTTCGAATCCTGCCTCGGACATGGATGTGTGTGATGTCCTTAGGTTAGTTAGGTTTAAGTAGTTCTAAGTTCTAGGGGACTGATACCCTCAGATGTTAAATCCCATAGTGCTCAGAGCCATTTGAACCACTTGAACCACTCTTTCTAGTATCCCAAATTTCAGTACTGTAATGTAAAGCTGTAAAGCTGAGACACCATGAAACGTCAGCTATATTTGCACCACACAAACCCACCTATATTTTCGTGCGTTGTACACAGGAAAACGATCTTTTAATTCCCACGTATTGTTTGAAACGTTGCAATGATTTCAGATAATTGTCTGCCTTCTATAAGGCTTACTTCACATCTTAACTATTTAATATGTGTGACGTGATATGCAGTTTGACACTCAGGAACGAATTTCGATATTTTATATTCCTTTCCATTACAAGCCATGATTTTAGACTTTTGTCCTGAGAAATTAGTTCAAATTAATAATAAATTCCACACTCTATTAATACGTTGCTATTCACATATCTCTTCTGTGTATTATAACTTACTACTTTGTGTTACAGCATCTCTTCCAGTATCTTCCGTTAGCCAGATGTATTCCACAAGAACTAATTTCCTCCACTTGTCACTAGCGTAGCTGATGAACATTCGCTCATCGGAAAGGGTGAATTTCGGGCTGTTGGTACGTGCCTCTAGTTTGTGTTCGAGATAACACACACAGTAGGCCACTAATTCAGATTTATGTTAAAAAATATTCCGTAAGCATTACAGTTTTATCCAAACAAGTGGCACGGTCGTAAGGACACTGGATTCCCATTCGGAAGTAGCGAGGTCTAAATCCCTGACTGGGCACCGAATTTTAGGTTTTCCTATATCTTTAAACTGAATGATGCAATAGTTCTTTGAAAAGGTGACAGCCGATTTGCCGTCCCTTCCTCCAGCAAGCGACGTTTGTGCTCCCTCTCATATGACCCCGTCGCCTCCAGAACGTTTAACTCTGACCCTGCTTCCTTCCCTATTTATGACAGTTAAATCATAGCTTCATTTTCAGAATATTTGTAAATATTTGCCAATACATCCAGTTTTCACGCAGTAAACCCTGTAATCATAATAACAATAACAATCAATGATCATATAAAACATACTACAGAGTTTGTTAAGGATATTTTCTTTCCTCTTACAGACCCACTCTGAGATGGTTCAAATGGTTCTGACACTATGGGACTTAACATCTGAGGTCATCAGTCCCCTAGAACTTAGAACTACTTAAAGGTAACTAACCTAAGGACATCACACACATCCATGCCCGAGGAAGGATCCGAACCTGCGATCGTAACAGCAGCGTGGTTCCGGACTGAAGTGCTTAGAACCGCTCGCCCGCAGCGGCCGGCTTACACTCTAAGACAAAAAATAAAAAGGCGTACCATGAAGGACGAAGGAATGAGCCGAATGGGATGGAAGGGGGCTAATGTCATGTGCATGTACAAACAAAGGCAGATCGGAAAAAAATTATGATTCATTCAAAAGAAAGAGTTTTACAAGTAGAGCAAGCTAGTAACGCGTTGGTCCACCCCTGGCCTTTTTCAAGCTGTTATTCGGCTTGGTATTGATTGATAGAGTTGCTGGATGTCACATTCTCTACAATTGACGCGTAAGACTGTCAAAATCCCGAGCTGGTTGGAGGGCCCTGGTCATATGCTCTAAACGTTCTGAATTGAGAAGAGATCCGACGACCTAGCTGGCCAAGGTAAAGTTTGGCAAGCACCGAGCATTAACTTGCTGAGATGAAAGCCTGAAATGGGTTTTCATGAAGAGCAACAAAACGGGCCGTAGAATATCGTCGACGTAGAGCAGTGCTGTAAGGATGCCGCAGCTGACAACCAAAGGTTGTCTGCTATGAAATAAAGTGGCATCCCAGACCATGACTCCTGGTTGTCGGGCTGTGTGGCAGGTTAGTACCTCAGAGCTGTCTGGATGCGCCTCCAGACCCGTTTTCGATGGTCACCAGGGCTTAATCCTAAGTGGAACACATCATTCAAGAGTATTCCACTCCAGTCAATGAAATTCCAGGCCGAAGACATGTCTAGGGATGCTCCTGACAGCGATGGGATACCAACTTAACTTCCGCCCATGGTATTATTACAATACAGCGGAAAGTCGGCGACTTTCGATGCCTCATTTTGTTGACCATCACGTCAAGCCGCTTTGGGCTTACATTTCACAAAGATAATGCCAGCTAGCACACGGCGACGTTTTCTACCGCTTTTCTTCTTGCTTGTCAAGCCCTACCTTGGCCAGAAAAGTCGCCGAATCTCTCCCCAATCGAGGACGTTTGGATTTATTACAGGCAGTGTCCTCCAGCCATCTCGGTATTTTGACGATCCGCCTCGCAAATTGGAGAGAACGTGGCACAATATCACTCAGGACAACATCCAACATGTCTGTCAATCAATTCCAAGCCGAATAACTGCTTGCATAAGGGCTAAATGTAGATCAGAGCGTTATATACTTTCTCAATTTGTCAGGCTCTTTGTCTTGAATACAACATTCAGTTTTTCTTTATTGTAATCATTTATTCCTCTCTCAATTTATTAAAAGGGTATGTACTGTAGAGGTTTGCATTCTTTAGGAAGAATAATTGGTAATTTTTGCCAAGCTGTGAAAAGACGTAGCTCATAAAAGACACATTTTTTATATGAAGATACCATCGGCGACCATTCAGCTTGTTAGAATGAAATTACAATGAAATGAATACCCTTAGCTGCATACAGGCGTTGATATAAGTCAAAGGGGACAGTTGAAAATGTGTGCCCTGACCGGGACTCAAACTCGGGGTCTCCTGCTTACATGGCAGACGTTCTATCCATCTTTTTTATTTTTTTTTATCCATTTTGTTCGATAGTGTTCGTTGCGTTTGGTCTGGGTGGACGTCACAAGACATCCGATCAAGTTGGTCGTTGATTCTTTGATTTTTTATTTTATTTAATTTTAATTTTTTTTTTTTTTTACAGAGAGCACGCTGCCCTCTGACCGAACACGCTGACTCATCTCAGCCACCGACGACACAGAGGATAGTGCGACTGCAGGGACGTATCTCTGGCACGTTGACCATTTCGGTCTTTCAATGCTCTTCACATCTTACTGGTCTTCACACTGGCTTAAATTACTATGCAGGACCTTATCTTTACTAGAATGCTACAGACTGTTCCACAAATTTTAATTGGGTCGATATCACCATCACCTCTTCTGAAGAAATACTTCGTCCTAGCAGGTTCTTGTTTAACAGAACTAGTGACCAGTAATCGCGTAACTATGATAAATGAATCTGTTCTTAATATCAAGTAATAACGTATTTTTCGCAGCTCAACGTAGAGTTGTTGCCATCCGTTGCTAAGACAACCAGCGATATTATCACATGTAACAAATCAGTCATAAGAGAAACAGTGTACTGGAACTCACACCACTGTGCTAACGTTACACCAGCATTAAAAATTATGGCACTTTTTCAATTTTGAAACCTGTAGTTCACTTAAAGAGCATGTACTAGTCTTTCAGAATTGCTCTTGGGTGTTAATACTGCTTCCAAAACCGAAAGTCGCTTTACCGAAAATCATCAGTCCGAAGTTCTACTTTCCATTTTCTCAGCCTCAGACAGGTAATGATTCGTCTTCTGTTCAGTAAAGTAGCCTGATTTGGATAAGATTCAGCATGTTGGGCATGCGACGTTATATATGTCGTGTGACTAGGGCCTCCCGTCGGGTAGACCGTTCGCCTGGTGCAGGACTTTCGATTTGACGCCACTTCGGCGACTTGCGCGTCGATGGGGATGAAATGATAGTGATTAGGACAACAGAACACCCAGTCTCTGAGCGGAGAAAATCTCCGACCCAGCCGGGAATCGAACCCAGGCTCTTAGCATTGACATTCTGTCGCGCTGACCACTCAGCTACCGGGTACGGACGGCATGTGACGTAAACACCATAAACACTATTGCAACAAATAATTTCTCAACACACGTTTTAAATTTCCGTTAATAACTTTTTCTTTTAAACTTTTATTCGTCCTTCATAACACATTAGTATCGTCAATGGAATAAGAGAAAGCCTAGTTGCTCAGGCGTGTGAGCACGACTTCACGCTGTGAAGACAATCAGATAACAATTGCTACATGATTTAAGAGCATACAAAACTTTTCTTCTTTCCACAATACTTCGCATATCAACAGTTCTTACACAGACCATGCATCGAACCACGTCTCTGAAGGAAGATCCTGGCCAAGGATGTGCTATATTCTTTCATGAATATCAGCACAAGTTTCGAGTAAGCAGTATTTGAAAAAGGACAGAATATGCTGAAGTAAAACTATTCGGAATTTTGCTTCGATGCGGGAAGACACAATGAAATTATGGTAACAGGAACAACTGAAGACGGTAGTACACTGTCCGATCACAATAAGGGGAGGTTTACTACCTTTAACCCGAAAAAAGCGTGATATTTAAGAATTATTTTCTTGGAATGTGTTATAGATATCAATGTCAAATTTGGTCAAAATGTTTATTGATATTTCCTCTACAAACTTTAATTTTTTCGACCGGAAATGTCAAAGAACAAAGGCGGAAGTTCCATCGGAACGAAACAAAATTCCGATGAAGACTTCCACCCGCGTTATGTCACAGGTCAGGCGGCTCGTCTGAAATCAAAACTGAGTTGACGTTAGCAAAGTGTATAGGATTATTTAGGAGTTGTACCTCGCTTATGTTATTTGGACCATATAAAGCAAAATGGCGGCCATTTGAAAAAAATAGGGTTTTTTCATCGATTTTTCGACTTCGTCGGCCAAGTAAAAATATTTATAGTTGATGGATCGGAATAAAAGTGGTACAACTCCTAGATAATTTAGTTAGCTTCGTCGGAAACAAAGAATCATGCCAATCGGTTCAGTAGAATTGATGTTAACATACCGCACTATAAAAATGGTTCAAATGGCTCTGAGCACTATGGGACTTAACATGTATGGTCATCAGTCCCCTAGAACTTAGAACTACTTAAAACTAACTAACCTAAGGACATCACACAACACACAGTCATCACGAGGCAGAGAAAATCCCTGACTCCGCCGGGAATCGAACCCGGGAAACCGAGCGTGGGAAGCGAGAACGCTACCGCACGACCACTAGCTGCGGACCGCATGGTAAAAAAAAAGTCGTTTCTAGAAAAACGGATTTAAAGTATTTAGTACATATAAATGCAATATTATGCAACTTACCTTCAATCTGCTATTCCGGGTCCATAAACTAGTCCTTCCTCTTCCTAATAGAAGGCGTTCTGCTCGATCTGGGCCATCTTGCTCTGCTCTAGAGCCGCTCGTACGGCCGGTGACAAGCAGTTTTCGGCCGCTGGAATCCGTTGGTCGTCCAAATCCTTGCAGAACTGCCTCGAATAGAGTCCCGGGGTGACGTCCATCGTTGTCATGGTCTTCAGAATTGCTGAATACCCTACGTTGAAGCTGCTCACTGCACAGAAAACTAGCAATCTCTATAGTCTTCGCACCTGAATGCAAATGCTTGGTGGCTAACCTCCAAACACGCGTATTCAAACTTCCATATGAATTTTGTGTGTTTTCTCCCAAGCACGGGTAAAATAACTCGTCCTCCGAAAGAAAAAAAACTGGTGCGTGAAAAAGGCCGATTTCAGGCAGGTGCATTTTTTTTCTTCAACCGCGAATAACAAACATTTCCGTTCCGTATTCGGAAAAACGGTTTCAGGAGTGCATTCTAAACACTTTTATTGATCCAAAAATGCAATTTTAAAAATCGAACGATTTTTTGAACCAGAAGATAGTAAACCTCCCCTTAAAGAGACGCCGGCCGCGGTGGTCTCGCGGTTCTAGGCGCGCCGTCCGGAACCGTGTGACTGCTACGGTCGCAGGTTCGAATGCTGCCTCGGGAATGGATGTGGGTGATGTCCTTAGGTTAGTTAGGTTTACGTAGTTCTAAATTCTAGGCGACTAATGACCACAGCAGTTGAGTCCCAGAGTGCTCAGAGCCATTTGAACCTTAAAGTGACCACCGGTCAAAAACCTGAATAAGGACGTTTTGTAGTGCAGACCGTGCTTTACGTGCAGAAAGAGAGTCAGTGATGTTCTGGAAGGTATTGACGGGGATGTGTTACCGTGGCCAGCAATGCTAGATTTCTCACTTGAGGATCCATGGTGCGAACAGTCTGCACGAGATGGCCATACAGATTCTCGATTGGGTTTAAATCCGTGAGTTTAATGACCAGGGGCGTGTGGCAAACTCATACTGGTGCTCTCCAAACCACGCATACACACCGCAAGCTGTGTGACACGGTGCATTGTTCTACTGGTAAATGCCATCGTGCAGAGGAAAAAAAAACTGCATGTAGGAAGGACATGGTCTCCAAGGATAAATGCACAGAAGTTAAAATATTCTGGGTTATTACGGCGCGTCAAGTTACTTCTTAAATGTTCGACTTTTCCACCCCTCTGCTTGGATCTTCCTCAGGATCTTTTGGTGTCCACTACTGCTAGAACACTGTCAGAGACGAGTGTCGCGTCCACTTATAAAGGGGGAATTTTCTGGCGTTCGTGCAGCGCTGCAAGTCACCTAGGCGGACAATAATATTTTGGGTAAACATTCCCTCTCCCTTGCTCTGTCCGTTTCGAATCTAGCCACTGATGACGACCAACCAATGGCGGTAGCAGGCATTTCAACCAATAACCCTTCTCCAGCATAAGTGTTGAACACTGCCTTTCTACCCAATGACGATGACCGCCAGTGGTATCCACAGCAGATGAGCTACCAACGCCGCTTCTTCTGCTTTAGCCTATGAGTATGGCCACCAATAGCAGCCACATGAATTTTAACCAATACTATGATTTCTCCAGCACGAACGCCAGAAAATTCCCCCTTTATAAGTGGACGTCACACTCATCTCTTACAATGTTCTAGCAGTAGTGTACAGCATAAGATCCTGAGGAAGATCCCAGCAGAGGTGTCGAAACGCCGAACAAAGAAACATGACGCGGCCTAATAACCGAGAAGATTTTTAACTTCAGGACAATGGCCACGAAAGCCTGCAGACTTAGATAAATGCATACTTTTATTGACCAATTCAGCCTTCCAGAATGACGAGATCACCATAACGCACCCTTCTACGGCCTAGCCTCTTCCTACGAGTATGGAAGTGTGTTTGTTTTCAGACGTTCACACCGTACACGCCAATAGCCATTTACCCGTTGGAGCAGAGAACGTGGTTCTCCTGAAAATACCACCTGTCGCCACCTTGTGGGCGTGCAGTTGCGGCACTGGCGTACGAATTGCAGCCATCGTCGCCGATGAATAGCAGTAAGCATGTTTGCATGAACCAGGTGCCTGCTACGGGAAGCCATACGCAGCGACGGTCTCTTGAATGACCGTTGAGGAGATAATTTTGGTAGCGCCTTCATCCATCTGGGCTGTCAGTTGCTGAACAGTTATTCCCCCATACACATCTCCGCAGCCGTCGTCCCAATCGCCCGTGGTGCACCATCGTAGACCCGGTGCTGGTTTTGGATAGAGCCATTTTTCCATGCACGGTCTACTTTAACCGTGATGACACGTGAGTAGTATACAGACTCAACTGTTGGGGAAATGTTTCCAACCTTGGCCTGAAAGAGAATCGTCATGCCCATTTGCACGTCAGACATATCGCTCCATTTCCGCTTTACGACAACGAGTGCAATGTTTCCTGCATCCTCCCTGTACGCTTTATATACACTGTACTGATAGTGGTGCTACCTGCTGGCAGTGAGTGCTTATTGCACGCTGATGTCGAACGTAGGTGGTGCTCACATTAATGGGAACGAACCGTGTAGTACGAGCAACGCAAAAGAGAAATATAGGGGCATATCTTTAAAATAGAACACTAGTCGCTTTCAAGTGCTGTGGATGGGTAGAACTGGTACCAGGCAGTCATGGAGCCCTCGACCGCTGACGTCAGCCTTGGCAGTGACGTGGTTTGTATATTCCAGTCGATTGTACACTCCTGGAAACGGAAAAAAGAACACATTGACACCGGTGTGTCAGACCCACCATACTTCCTCCGGACACTGCGAGAGGGCTGTACAAGAAATGATCACACACACGGCACAGCGGACACACCAGGAACCGCGGTGTTGGCCGTCGAATGGCGCTAGCTGCGCAGCATTTGTGCACCGCCGCCGTTAGTGTCAGCCAGTTTGCCGTGGCATACGGAGCTCCATCGCAGTCTTTAACACTGGTAGCATGCCGCGACAGCGTGGACGTGAACCGGATGTGCAGTTGACGGACTTTGAGCGAGGGCGTATAGTGGTCATGCGGGAGGCCGGGTGGACGTACCGCCGAATTGCTGAACACGTGGGGCGTGAGGTCTCCACAGTACATCGACGTTGTCGCCAGTGGTCGGCGGAACGTGCACGTGACCGTCGACTTGGCACCAGACCGCAGCGACGCACGGATGCACGCCAAGACCGTAGGATCCTACGCAGTGCCGTAGGGGACCGCACCGCCACTTCCCAGCAAATTTGGGACACTGTTGCTCCTGGGGTATCGACGAGGACCATTCGCAACCGTCTCGATGAAGCTGGGCTACGGTCCCGCACACCGTTAGGCCGTCTTCCGCTCACGCCCCAACATCGTGCAGCCCGCCTCCAGTGGTGTCGCGACAGGCGTGAATGGAGGGACGAATGGAGACGTGTCGTCTTCAGCGATGAGAGTCGCTTCTGCCTTGGTGCCAATGATGGTCGTATGCGTGTTTGGTGCCGTGCAGGTGAGCGCCACAATCAGGACTGCATACGACCGAGGCACACAGGGCCAACATCCGGCATCATGGTGTGGGGAGCGATCTCCTACACTGGCCGTACACCTCTGGTGATCGTCGAGGGGACACTGAATAGTTCACGGTACATCCAAACCGTCATCGAACCCATCGTTCTACCATTCCTAGACCGGCAAGGGAACTTGCTGTTCCAACAGAACAATGCACGTCCGCGTGTATCCCGTGCCACCCAACGTGCTCTAGAAGGTGTAAGTCAACTACCCTGGCCAGTAAGATCTCCGGATCTGTCCCCCATTGAGCATGTTTGGGACTGGATGAAGCGTCGTCTCACGCGGTCTGCACGTCCAGCACGAACGCTGGTCCAACTGAGGCGCCAGGTAGAAATGGCATGGCAAGCCGTTCCACAGGACTACATCCAGCGTCTCTACGATCGTCTCCATGGGAGATTAGCAGCCTGCATTGCTGCGAAATGTGGATATACACTGTACTAGTGCCGACATTGTGCATGCTCTGTTGCCTGTGTCTATGTGCCTGTGGTTCTGTCAGTGTGATCATGTGATGTATCTGACCCCAGGAATGTGTCAATAAAGTTTCCCCTTCCTGGGACAATGAATTCACGGTGTTCTTATTTCAATTTCCAGGAGTGTATATACCTAGTAAGGAAGATCACTCGCCTTTGAGACGTGACAGAATGGCAGAATATAGATATTGTGTTTGGAGTTGGCCACGGTCACACCATCGATAAAGTTTCCCAATTTCTCAATTTTTGGGATATCAACGCGGATTGTCCAAAGGGTCTACAAGGAATTATGTAGCACTTGCCGCCACGCAACAGAGCGGAAGAACAGCGATCGTTAGCAGATCCCAACCGACAACGGCTGAGTACGGCTGTCACACTTTGCTGATGACAATTGATTTCAATTCCTGCAGCATTTACTGCTGTCACTGAATGACGGTCTTTCTCAACTACACTGAAGAACGACAGAAACTGGTACACCTACCTAATATCGTGTAGAGCCCCGCGAGCGCCCACAAATGCCGCAACACGACGTGGCATGGACTCAACTAATGTCTCAAGTAGTGCTGCAGGAAACTGACGCCATGAATCCTGCAGGGCTGTCCATAAGTCCGTTAGAGTACAAGGGGTGCAGAACTCTTCTGAACAGCATTTTGCAAGGCATCTCAGATACGCTTAATAATTTTCATGTCTGGTGAGTTTGGTGCACAGTGGAAGCGTTTAATCTCACAATAATGTTCCTGGAGCCACTCTATAGCAATTCTGGACGTTTGGGGTGTCCCATTGTCCTGCTGGAATTGCCCAAGTCCGTCGGAATGCATAATGGACATTCGTCCACGAGACTCAGAGGTCCATAGATACGGGTTCCCAGGTCTGTATAAATGCCCTTGTGGATAACATCGGAACTTCACTGAGGCTTTTTGAGAATGGTGCTGTAGTATATCGAGAGGTTGTAACAATGGAAAATTGTACTGAAATGCAGGAGGATCTGCAACGAATTGGCGCATGGTGCAGGGAATGCCAATTGAATCTCAACGTAGACAAGTGTAATGTGCTGCGAATACATAGAACGAAAGATTTATTTAGCTGCAGTATAGCAGGTCAGCAACTGGAAGCAGTTAATTCCATAAATTATCTGGGAGTATGCATTAGGAGTGATTTAAAATGGAATGGTCATATAAAGTTGATCGTCGGAAAAGCAGATGCCAGACTGAGATTTATTGGAAGAATCTTAAGGAAATACAGTCCGAAAACAAAGGAAGGTTACAGTACATTTGTACGCCCACTGCTTGAATACTGCTCACCGGTGTGAGATCCGTACCAGATAGGGTTGATAGAAGGGATAGACAAGATCCAACGGAGAGCAGCGCGCTTCGTTAGAGAATCATTTAGTAATCGCGAAAGAGTTACGGAGATGATAGATAAACTCCAGTGGAAGACTCTGCAGGAGAGACAGTAGCTCGGTACGGGCTTTTGTTAAAGTTTCGAGAACATACCTTCACCGAAGAGTCAAGAAGTATATTTCTCCCTCCTACGTATGTCTCGCGAAGAGACCATGAGGATAAAATCAATGAGATTGGAGCCCACACAGAGGCATACTGACTATCTTTCATTCCACGAAAAATACGAGACTGGAATAGAAGGGAGAACCAATAGAGCTACTTAAAGCACCCTCCGCCACACACCGTCAGGTGGCTTGCGGAGTATGGATGTAGATATAGATGTAGAGGTAACGGATGCAGGTGATCAGAGAAGATGCTTACATACATGTCACGTGTCAGAACCGTATGGAGACGTATCAGGGTGTCATATCATTCCAACTGCACACGCCCCACTCTATTGCAGAGCCTCCAGCAGCTTTAACAGTCCCCTGCTGATATGCAGGATCCATGGTCTCATAAGGTTGTGCCATACCCGTCAACGTCCATCCACTCGATTCAATTTGAAACGAGACTCGTCCGACCAGGAAACATATTTCCAGCAATCAACAATCCAATTTCGGTGTTGACGGGCCCAAGCGAGGCGTAAACGGCTTTGTATCATGCAGTCATCAAGGGTACACGAGTGGGCCTTCGGCTCCGAAAGCTCACATCGATGATGTTTCGTTGAATGTTTCGCACGTTGACACTCGTTGATGGCCAAGCACTGAAATCTGCAGCAATCTGTGTAAGGGTTGCACTTCTGTCATATTGGTACCGTACCTGGAGAATCTCTTCCCGGCTGCAGCAATGGCGGAGATTTGATCTTTAACCGGATTCCTTATATTCACGGTACATTAGTGGAATGGTCGTACGGGAAAATCCCCACTTCGTCGCTATCTAGGAGATGCTGTGTCTCATCGCTTGCGTGCCGTCCACAACACCACGTTCAAAGTCACTAAAATCTTGATAACCTGCCACTGTAGCAAAAGCAACCGATGGAACACCTGCGCCAGACACTTGTCTTATAGAGGCGTTGCCGACAGCACCGCCTTATTGTGCTTGTTTCCATTCCTTTGTATTTGGAAAATTGGAAACTTGTGATAACGTCTTATGGGACCAAACTGCTGAGGTCGCCGGTCCCTAAGCTTGCACACTACTTACTCTAACTTAAACTAACTTACGTTAAGGACGACACACACACACCCATGCCCGAGGAAGGACTCGAACCTCCGACGGGGGGAGCCGCGCGGATCGTGATAAGACGTCCAAGACCGCACGGCTACCCAGCTTGGCTTTGTATTTGAATACGCAAGCCTATATCACTTTATTTGGCGCTTCAGTGTAGTCTCCGATTGGTTTCTCGCAGCGTCACATTAAGCTGCATGTCTACAGTGGGTCAAAGAATACATACAGAAAAGCAGATGACTGGAAGCGTGCAGTTGCTGTTTAGCCTCTTTTCAAATGATCCAACGCGTCGGTTGCACCGATTGTGATGTTTAGGTGGTGTTTCTTGAACTACGACTTGGGCCATTCATTAACGTTTCAGTACTCTCTGTGAGCAAGCGTTGCTCTTCCATCTACATCTTCATGTTGAGTATGCTTTGGGCACTCTTTGGCAGCCCTTTTTGGCAGGCGCGTTTTTGAAGCCACTTTTTGGCAGCTGCCTTTTCTGAAGCAGCTATTTCCGAAGCGGCTTTTTTTAATGGAAAAAATTCACTTAAACCGTCTCAGTAATTATAGCGTGTTTAATCCTTATGTCAATTTCTCTTGCAATACGTGATGTTTGTGCCAAAGTGTATCAGAATACGCGCATTAGAAGTCGCTGACTATTTCATGTTGATGAAGCAAATTGGATATGAATTAATGAAAGTAAATGCACAAATTTTTATATCATCTTTTATATCGGCAATTCTCTTAAAATGTATGCTTTCAAACAAATATCAGGCGGATTAATGTTCCACAGTTCTTTAGGAAATATTTCGTTTCGGCCATTCCTGACATAAATATTTTCTAGATTAACATGAGCCTACAACGACGAATCAGCATCTTGCTTTCCGTCCCTGTTGGTCTGAAAAACCGCAAACACAAAATGTGGCATATCAAATTCCATACAATAATAGTAATTTGTTATGTCTAGTTCAAAATTTCTTTTGCCGCTAATTCCTGCTATTTCTTTTGTTTGAATGTCAAAACACAAAATAGTGATCTTAAGCTCTTTAAATATTTTCTCTCTCAATTCCAGTTCATAATTCTGCTAGTACTTAACAATTGGCACACGAATTTCCATGTTTGTAATTGTTATTTTACCTTGAGATGGTCGAGTGCCAGGCTCACCAGTACCATCTTTTTGTGAAAACCATCTATATAACGCATCACCATAATTTACACTACCAACAAACGTGATTGTTTAATCACCTTCCAACATTATTTCTCTGTAGTCTTTAAAGAAAAGCCGCCCAACATTTTAAGCAGATATAACGCCTCGTTTTCTTTCCTTACCAACTTTCAGTTGTTAATGAAATTGCCTTCATATCCGATGTCATCGGCAAAAACATTATACAAAACCGTTGAAGAAATGCCTGGTTGTTCTAACCTATAGATTATGTGGCCTCGTTTTTGGTGATTATTGACTCCAAAATTAACTTGGAAAATATTTGACTAATTTTACATTCGATTTTCCTTCATATGCTGTATAATCTGTGCCATTTACAAGTGTAGCATTAAATGTTCTGTAAAGTAAGCATTATTGTCAAACCAGCCGTTACCAACTTTGACATCTATTTCCACATCTTTATTTGGAAAGTTCAAGTTAAATTTCGTCTTCTCGTCTATTAGCACAGGCTGCCACTGATAACTTTCGATTTTGTTCACTCTTCGTTACGTACAAAATTTTTTATCGCGACATTTCCAAAAGTACAGTAACATGTGCACCAGCGAAACCTATCACACAGTCGTTTTCATCGGTGATAATGACTTGCAGTTTTTGCACTTTATCATGAATAGAAAAAATAATGGATATTTTGGCTCATATATAATTGGGTAACGAAACTGTAAGTGGCCAGACAGTTGTTCCATTTTTGGCTTAAATGATGCGATAATGTTTGTTTCACAATGAAAATGTTCAGAATCTTTGACAAACATGCCATCAGCTAAATTGAAGTGCACTTTAATTTTTTCGACTGGAATAATTTTTGGCAATTCTGCTGCAATCTGTTTTTACTTCTGGTTCAACAATCTGCTTCTTAAAGCCCAACAACAAGCCAATACTATTTTCTCTATCAAAAAGCAGCTTATATTCTATGCTCTCAATATCTACTCTGTTTATGGTATTGTTGGGCTTTATCATTATATTATCAGCATTGAATGGCTGTTGTTCATTAATATATTTTTCTAAATAGTCTAGATTGTACTGTCCTGTGGAAATAATCAAATTGTTAATGGCGCCATCTTTTTCATAATGTAGCCTGTTCTTTTCACTTGTAATATTTGGCGCCAAGTGTAAAATCCAACCAATCCTGCTTCTGTAAATGCATTTTGTATTGGCACATTCTTTCTAAAATTGATAGCTTTCCGGTGAGCTCAAAAATTCTATTCATTTATAATAAAATGAAAATGAGTAAAGATGCAATAAATTGGGAACAAAAGTCAGAATCCATGAACAAAAGCAGCTAAAACAACATGATGAACTTTTACCCAATTCTATTCGATGTGCAATAATAGGCCAACTGGCTGTGGAAAAACAACGTTAATGGTCGACAGTTATATCTTGGCACCTGGCTGACTGGATTGGTACAAAATTAATCACCTATATATTTATTCAAGAAGTTTATATCAACCGAAATATCAAGAATTTATAAAAAGATCCAAAAAAATGAAAGAGAAAATTACATTATTTATCAATGACAGCGACGATATTATTCCACTAGACGAATGTATATACAATTCGGTCATTGTGTTTGACGATTTAATTCTTGAAAATCAAGATATAGTCAGAGAATATTTTACTAGAGGTCGACATAAAAATTTGACTGCTTTTATGTAGCACAAACGCACTCAAAAATTCCAAAGCAACTTGTGCGTCACAATGTCAATTTTTTGAACATATTTAGGCATCTAAAGCACATATACGATGAATTTGTGGGCGGCGACATGAAGTGGAACGATTTAAGAGAAATTTGTAATAAAGCATGGGAAGAATGTTTTGGTTTTATCACAGTTGATATGAAAGCCAAATTCAGATAAATACAGAGAAAAAATCAAAACGTTTGCACAATCTTTCAATGGAAAAAATCCATTAAAATTATAGTATAACTATTTTGTGAATTATCATAACTGTGCCATTTCACATACACTTCATTCCTCTTCTTTTTTAACATTTTTCTATGAGATAAACATCAGGATATTTTGTCTTCTGTAATTACTGTTCATATAAGCTACCTGAAATTTCTTCACCACTTGTGTCCTTCAGCTTATAAGTGGCTGATTTTGTATTGCTAACATCAACAAGGACTTGTTTTGAGGCATCAAGGGATCACAAATTTAGCATTGGAGGGCAGCGTGGAGGGTAAAAATCGTAGAGGGAGACCAAGAGATGAATACACTAAGCAGATTCGGAAGGCTGTAGGTTGCAGTAAGTACTGGGAGATGAAGAAGCTTGCACAGGATAGAGTAGCAGTCAAAGGACTGAAGACCACAACAACATACAACATCAACAACATCAAAAATTTAAGTGGTCCAATTTTCTGTGTAGACTTTCTCGAATAAACCTTTTAATTTGCTTATTCTAACTACATCACCAGCCACAAACTTGATTGCTTCTACTCTGAGCTCACGTAACTTTTTTTTAGTGAATTAGTCATATCTTTTGATTTCATGCCTATTGTTCTGTGCACAGCATTGTTTTGATTGGGAAGAAATCGATTCATTTGTAATTGCTTGAAGAACAAACTGCTTCCACATTTTTCCTTGATTGTTCTGTTAAATCGATCGACAACTGAAACCTCAGTTTTAGAACATGTCGAGTAGTGATTGATGTTTTCAAGCTTCATCAGATCTCTGAAGTTTTTTAGTAGAATTTTTTGCCTTTATCTTTCTGCAATTTTTTTGGCTTTCTTTCTTGCTAAATATACTTGAAAGCATTAGCCACATATTCACCTATTTTGTTTTTAACAGGATTTTCCCATGCAAATTTTGCAAACACGCCAATAACGGTCAACAAATATCGCATATTTTTATTGATTTCTGATATTTTTTCAGGTTGCCAGAATGCATCTCAACCAAGTCAGCTTGCCACAAATCGGCCATGCGACAAGCCATGACTGATTTTCTTGAGAAATCTTTTCTCATCAGTTGGTGCAGTTCATTGACACCTTCTTCACGAATATTTACCTTTTCTTACAGACTTGCTTTTCTCGATGTTACAGGCAGCACAACTGCCTCCAACTCTTGTTAGCACGTTTTTTATGGTAAATGTCTGTGGGTGCATTGTACCTGTAAATTTTTTGCATCTTGAGCATCACATATTTTTTTCGTCTATCATTGGTTTATTTCAACGAATAAAATTAATTTTGCATCTTCATCTCTAGCACATAAAGCCTGTTTTTCACTTTGTTTATCTCTTTATCATGAAGTTCCATGATACCATCGTAAATTCCACTTTATTTTTTGAAGTCAGCTAAAAATTTATCTAGCTCTTTTTAGCTGTAGTATTTGCTGAGCTCATCTTTGTGTGCATAATCAGCAAAAATTTCTCTAGCTCTTTTTTCCTACCATACCACCAAACATTTCTCCAAGTCTTTTTGCTGTAATAAGTATTAAATTGAGTGAGAATGCTTGTACATTCAGCTTTGCTCACATAATCAGCGAAAAATTTCTCTAGCTCTTTTTTCCTAACATACCACCGAACATTTTTCCAATTTTTTTGCTGTAATAAGTATTAAATTGAGTGAGAATGCTTGAATTTTCAGCTTTGCTCACATAATCAGCGAAAAATTTCTCTAGGTATGTTTGCTGTAGTATTTACTGAGGTCAGATTTTAAATGTTTTTCCTAAATATCGTTTGTTTACGATATTTTTTAATGAATTAGATCGTTTACATTCGCTTTTATTCTGCCTTAAAAATCAATGGCATCACTATACGCTTTAAAAACGTCATCTAATTCCTTGTCAAATTTCTTGATAAAGTCATCTAATTCTTTTCTAATTTTCTGAGTCAAAGATTCACATACTTCCTGTTGTTCTCCAATTTTCTGCTCTAAAACTTCACTTAATTCCTGTTGTTCTATAATTTTCTGCGTCAAAGATTCCTGGTGTCCAAACCTTCACTTAGTTCCTATTCTTTAATTTTTTTCTTCTAAGATTCATTTGATTCCTATGCCAATTCAGCCTGGTGTCTCTAATTTTCTCTTTCAGTTCTTCACATAGCAGGTTAAGGATTTGAGTAATTGCTTGTATTAGCTGTTTATATCTTTCGTCCTCTTCTTTTTTGTTGCCAAAAATATCCATTTATTATATCAAGACTTGTACTAATCGACCAACCAGCTGTAAATAGCTTCAAGACCAGAAAACACAAATGCAATCACATAAACTGACCAAAATTTTGAAACCTGCTACACTGTAAAAGAAATTGTCTGGACCAAAGTCTTCTACTAGCAAATCTGGAATTTCACCACTGAATGAATCAAACACAAATTTTTCACAGCCATTTTTGAAGTAGCATATCCAGTGTGTGGCGACATGATCATATGTGTGTAGATTAACAATTCCTACTTCAACTTCTTCTGTTTCTTTTGGCAGCTCATCAGTAATAAAAGTCCCTCTAAAATTTGTAATTTTCAGTTTATTCACTAATTTTTCTATGTTGGAATTCCTTAGCGGATGGTTATATTTTTGCATTATTTCTGTCACTTCTTTCATACACAAATCTGCACCCACTTTTTTTCTTTCCGTTTCTGGGTTATGTCCTTTTTGCTTAGCCAGTTCTGCATCTTCCTTCTGCTTCTTGTGTACACCGGTCGTTATTGCTGCTGTATCACTAGCCTGTTGACCCAATTTCACCCAAAGCTGCAAGAGTAACGGTAAAAAGTAGGCTTCGTGTTTACTGTGCCTGAACTTTTTGTTCCAAGATATTCAAACAAATTTCTTACGACTGGTGTAGATAAAGACATGAGCAAACTGCCGCCTTTTTTAAACTTGTTTGTTTTTTTCTTTACCTGTGTGTTTCTGTGAGACAGGAGTCAAGAAAGCTTTCAGTTCAACATTGGACAGCTTTATCTTGAAAGCTTTGGCTTTGGCTTGCCATTTCATGTCACATTGTAATGAACACTAAAACTCTTCATTTATTATACAGAAAATAAATTTTTTTAACAATCATTGCATCATCATCTTTTGCAACCACCATCATTGCATCACCATCTTTTGTGTGAAAAAGTCAAGCATCAACAACTTTGCATGCAGAAGTCGAGCATCATCATCGCTGGATGCCTACACAATTTTTCATGAAGATTATGTATGAAAATGATAATGTTCAACAGTTGTCGTCTACACCTAGGCCTAATTTTAGTTTGCCATACATTACACCATTCACTGCCGCTGCAGCTGGCGATGCATCTTTGCAAAGAATTCTCTCTTTTGTCGCTATCTACCATTTTTATCAGCATGATGTCTGTGTTCAAGATCTTTATGATATCCGTACACAATATCGTATGATTTGCAAGCTTCATAAAGTTTATTTATGCGTTGATCTCCATGCTCTAATCTTTCCTGTAGCTCAGTGAATGGCCAGAAAAATCTGTAGCCAGGCATGTGAATTTCTGGCGCTGGTAGATTATTTGGTACCCAATTGACTGGGCCTTTTCGATGTTTTTCCGACTTCCAAAAATGTGTGTGGTAAATTGTACAAAAATCTTATGAAATATGGAATTCCTTTTGAATTATTGATTATGAAGTCGTTAAATTTGCTGGTGAGCATTTTTGTTATGTCAACGTTTTTGTTGTAATAGCTATTGTTGCCAGCGTTTTCTTCTCCATGAATCATCTTCAATCTATCGATCAAATCTATGACATCATTCATCCACACATATTCGACTGGTTTTGCTGCACATTTTTTAATGAAGCCCATACTATTGTGAACGATTTTGGGCTCTTTTTTAATATCAATCCATATTGGCTTAATAATACATTGTATTTTTCACTAAGACTTTGGTTTATTTGCGTTACGGTCGTTATGGTGAAACATTGCGTTAGTCATTTTCAACATAGATCATCAGTAGTCAAATCGTCACCTGACAAGCGAATTGGTTTCAAAAGTTTCATCTAGCTTTCAGCGCCTTTGAAATCGTTAACATAAACATAAATATTATCATTGTTGAAACTTATTTCAGAATCACCCATGTAGTGATTTCCACCAACAAATCTTAGGCCCAAATGTTTCATCTTTGAGCAAACCTAAATATTTTGACACTATTGGCGCAAGATGTGTCACAGAATATTCATTTAAAGCCTTCATCTTCTGCCGTTTTTCACTTTCAGTTTGCTGCAACATTAGCTCGAGTTTTTTACTTGTTTTTGGTGTGATGGGTTCATCAACAAATAAGTTTATTTCAAATGACGACACTTCAGGCGTGGGTTGGAAATGGAAACAGTTCAATCTAGTTTCCAGCGTATGGTATTAACTGCTTTTCCATCTCACAATTTTTCTCCACTGCATCAATAACTTCTCTGCCTAAAGAATCGAGCTTATCGATAACTGGCTGATCTTCTCCCTTATACTTCTCATATTCAGTTATAGGCTTAATTTTCCACTCTTTGAAATAATCTTTCAACTGCTCAATTTTTTTTTCTTTTTTGCTTGCTTAACAAGATTTTGATCATACTTTTCAAACATCTCTTTTTTATTAGAAGAAAATGTTTTAGATCTAATGTTTTTTATCGAATGTTGGTGTTGAACGTTGGCATCGAATGTATTGCTTTGAATGTTAGCGATGAATGTTTTACATAGAATGTTTTGAATCGAAATTTTTGCATTGAATATTTTACATTGAATGTTTTGAATCGAATGTTTTGCATCGGATGTTAGCACTGAAAGTTTAACATCGAAGGTTTTGCATCGTATTTTAGAAGTGAATGTTGGCATTGAATGTTTTGCATTCAATCTTTTGCACTGAATGTTCTGCATTGAATGTTGGCGTTGAATGTTTTGCATCCAATGTTTTGCATTGTATCTTTGTGTGCAAAAGTCACGCATCATAGCCCTTTTTTTACGTGTAAAAGTTAAGTATCCACAATCATTGCAACGACACGCCAAGCATCACCTTTTGCGTATAAAAGTCAAGCAGCCACAATCATGCATCTACTTTTTAATGGATAAAATTCCTTTAAAAAATCACCAAAAGTTTCATTTAATAACTGTTCTACATAGCGGGCAAATAATTTGCTTTTTAAACCGTTTGTCAATACCTTCTTTATGAAAAACGTGCTGACATGTTGTCCCCACAAATTGCGGTTGCTCTGTTTCTTCATCTAAACAGATGGAACACTCAAGTTGTTGTTCAGTCGGTAAAATTTCGTATGGATGCTACAGCTTTTGTTTGAACGACTCTGATAATTCACTCTGATATTTCAATGTTGCAAGCAAGTCAACTTTATGTAGAAATTCCATTGTAAAATCTTCAGACAGCTTCTGTTTCTGTGGTATGTATTTCTAGTGTAATCTGTCTTGAAATTCCCTCATGAAATTTCTGATAATGTTTGATTCAATGATACAGCTTGCCATTCAAGACGATGTTGAAATTCCTTAATGAAACCTCAAGACAATTTTTGGCTATGTGATTTATCATCCCAGTCTAATCTGTCTTGAAATTCCCTCATGAAATCTTCAGACAACTTTTGTTTCCATGATACAGCTTTCCAGCGTAATCTGTCTTGAAATTCCCTCAAGATATTTTCAGATAATCTTTGATGTAATGATAAGCTTGCCAGTCAAGACAATGTTGAAATTCCCTCATGAAATTTTCAGATAATTTTTGGTTCAATAATATATATTTCCAGTGTAATGTGTCTTGAAATTCCCTCGTGAATTTCTCTGATAATTTTTGTCTACTTGATGTATCATCCCTCCCTAATTTGTCTTGAAACTCTCTAGTGAAATCTGACAATTTCTGTGTATGTGATATAACACTCGTGAATAATTTGTCTTGAAACTCCCTAATGAAATCTTCTGACAAATTTTTTCACATCATAAAACATACTAATCTAATTTGTCTTGAAACTCCCTCATGAAATCTTCTGATAATGTTCGATATTTTGGTACAGCTTGCCAGTCAAATGGATTTTCTTTTGTGATATAATCAACAACTACTGCTACACATGCTTTATTTGCTGAACACATACTGTATAGCTGTTTAAATTTTGATTATTTACGTGCAAGATGCAAGCCTCGAATAAGTTCTTTTTCTACACTATAGTTATTCACTTCTTCTTCAGCCACGGGATTTTTATGATTATTGATAAAATAATAAGTTGCTGTTTTTCAGCTTTGAATAGCCTTTTAAGCCCATTTTTTTCGCTTCATGTTTTAGTACCTGTGCAGATGTCATTTTATATATATAATATATATATTTATTAAAAGCCATATGGAAGAGTGTCAACTATGTTGTCTTTTTCTTATTGCACCACACGTTTATTACAGTTGAATTTAAACTCTTTTGGCAAAATTTTTCGTCTATGGGTTGCAGCCTTTCACCCAATAGGTGAAACTGCTTGTACCAATATAAAATAACTTGACATCAGCGAAATGTAGTTCTGCAAACTCATAGTGAGGTCAGCACATGTGGAGTTTAGAGATGTCCAGAAAACATATACCAATGCAGACAGTTTATGTGAAATCCACTGAAACCTTAGCCATCTCCAAAGTAACTAGCCCTTCACTGAAGATTGAAATGCACATAAAACTGGGCCTGTCGATGTAATCTTCAGCAGCATCACACTCATCCCAGAGGTAAACCAAATGAATTTCACAATAGTTTCCTACATTCTCCATGGGTTTGCTGAAAACTGAAATATTCATTAATTTATAAAAATCTTTTTCAAAATCACATCTCGAACAAGCTCTTTGTTCTGTATTAAATCAATGTACTCCTTGAACCAGGGACGCTGGTCGAAGGAGATGTCATCAGTGATTCTAAGAAGTAGTATCTACATCTACATCTACATTCACACTCCCCAGCTTGAGACACTGCTGGTGTTTTCTATAATGTATAACGTATCTATGATTATGCTCAGACCATCATTCTGAAACCCGCAATCACCCAAGCGCTCAACAAGAAAGTGAGCATCATATAACTTAAATTATGGAAGAAGACGAGTGTGTGTCGTGGCATTTTGTATTTCAAGTTATACGCATTGTTAGTAGCACCACGGAACTTTCTCATTAGATGACAGAGATCTCTATGTAGAGTTTTCTCTCTCTATCCAGTGGCACACCACAGATATGATATTTAACTGTTCACTTGTATGCGGTATCATTCTCCTATAAGCTACTCACTGGAATGTTTTTGCTATAGAGAGCATCAACAACGTTCGAAAGTGTTTGGAGCTCAAAGAGCAACCATCTCGCAGGATTATTCCCTACATATGGGTCAATTCGTTACGACTGGAATCATATGAGTCTACAACTTGATACGTGCCTGCATACAAGACTGTTTTTTTGTGAAAGCAGTGTGAGAGGTTATGGGATCACCTTCACAACGTGCCACAGGAGCTAGTATGGGCTTGTTCGATGTGTGATTTTGAAAAAGATTTTTTAAGTTAATGAATAAAGAATTCGTAGCGGGCCGCATCAAACCAGTCAGAAGACTGAAACGGACATAGTTCCTGTCCAGTAGCCACCCTTAAACATCTAGAAAGTAAATGAGATGATGTATATGTGGCAAGAGTGCCTCATGCCATGATGTTTCGACAGTTGAGCAGAAAGTAGCCAGGGCACGTTCTTGATCCAGAAGAAGGAATGCTTGTTATCTTTGCTGTATAGCACTAAATCTAAGTGTTTAGGATGCTAACCGGCTATTTTGGAAAGGTAGAGGGGTCCAATTACTTTATGCTTCACATTTCCAGATTTCCTTCTTTTCTCTCCTCCATGCCAACTGCAAACATGAACCAAATAATTAGGGTTCCGCTTCTAGAATTCTGGAAGGTCTGGGATTGTGATGAGAAATGATATGTGTTCAAAGCGACCATGCAAAGCACAATTATTCCTTCTTATGTAGACTCTGAACATTAATACATACTTTTCCAGCAGCAATATCATCTGGAAGATGGATTAAATTCGACATCCCATTAACTGCATCAAAAACATGTATGTACACCAACTACAGCAGCATGTTATTTAGATTAAGTTGTGTAAACTTTTGGCGAAAGAAGAAAAATTTGCCATTTCAGCAAGAGAAAAGTTTTGCCGAGAAATCGTACCTGATTACACCTTTTCGAAGAATAAGTGTAAGTAGAATAAGTCGACATTTTTGTTGGCAATTGCCATGAAATCCTGTAAACCGGCATATTTTTCATAATGAAGAGCTGGAACTGTAAATTACTGAAGGATTTTCTTTCCGCATCTCATCGATCTTTGAAATACAAAAAATTCACAATAAATTGCATACTAACTTTCTGCGCTTATCCCTATGCAGTGTGAAGGGCTGAACTCTTTCACTTCAAATATCTTAAAGTTTGTCAAAGACACTGATAATCTATTTTCGTCTAAACAAATAGTCATCTCGGTTATGCAAGTCACAGCTTCAAATCGACAAAATAGTTATATCGTTTGAACGACGATTGCTATTCCAGAACTAAAAATCAGCATAGTTCAATTTGAAAAAAGAAAAAAATTTAGATGCCTGTATATCTCTAAGACTAATAAGACTGGGGAAATACGCTGCTTATTAGTTTGGGAGCTACTTGCGACAACTCGTGTCAAGGACACACACACATACACACACACACACACACACACACACACAACTAATTTGCTTTGAAACGTTTCATATTTCTCAGAGTATTGAAGTTTATGGTGAAAATACTTCGTTAGGTTCACATTGCAACAGTTCTTTATTGAAAAATCTATCTTCCAGAACTACACAGAAATTGCTAAAGAAGTAGTGACTTATTTTCGTTCGACTTTATAACCTTCATTTCTTTCAGAAAAGTGGTATTAGTGCCTACTTCTGAATTATTGTTCTCTTTCTTCCATGTAAAATTTGACTCCTCTTACCAGATCATAGTAAAGTTTACAAATCGTAACTTTAAAAAAATAAAAAATGCTTATACATTTCTAATGGAGACAGAATGCAACATCGTAGTCTGTTATTTAACAAGCAACTGAGGACAAGTCTGGTGAGTAGCTTATGAAATAGCTCTTCGTCGGTGTAAAAATAAGAGTGTAATCCCTTCATTTACGTTGTTGCAAATCCACACAATTACTTCTTCCACCAGTTATAGATCCATTTGAAGAAAACCTGTAGTTACTTCTATTGTATGGAAGTTTCGCAAATTAACCACATGCTAAAATACTTCTTTTTGTGTACTATCTTTTGCCAAAAACCTCTTGCGATATCTTGAACTCACTATTAAATATGATGGATGTTACGAATAATTCATTACTACCGCATCATTTTGCGATTGCTCTGATGAATTCAATTTGCTGGCTACGCTAGATGTTATGGAAACTGAAATTTGTGAAGCAGAGACGGGTAGGTGCATGAGTCTTTTTCAACATGTGCACCTGCGTGACTCCGTTCACACGTGGAGGGGAGCACGATCGCTATTGGAGTGACAAGATATCTGCGTTGGTAGCAGCATCTGCCTCAGGAGCCGGTATTATTTTGTCAAAAAGACTAAACCGTAGAAATAAGCACAGATGCAGCGTTAAAGAATACCATTTGTGTCGTAATGTTTGTGTGAGTGTGATGGAAGAAATAAAGATGGTCAGTGGTGTGGTGTTTAAAAACTTTACTCGATGTCATCATGTGATTTCAAGGTCATACTTCATCTTTTTGGGCCATTTACAGATAAGGAGAATACGAAATACTGAGACTCTTTAACAGCAGCTCCAAGACTAGCTGTGACTCTTCGGTTTCTTGCTACTGGGGAGAATTTATTGACGTTCGATCCAAGATATCTACTGCAACGATAGCTAAAATAATACCAAACGGTTCCAGGAAAACTACATTAAGGTACATTGACTGTCAGTTACCGTTTGTCTGGAAAACGAACAACTTAGCTGATACTTAGCGTTTAAAGTTAAGAAGAACATGCGAATAAGTTGTTATTTCAGACCATAAGCTGCTGTCGACGTACATGAAATGGAACTGCATGAAAGATAACACACTTTCATTTACATATACATCAGCAAAATTCCATCAGGATTGGCGTGTGTGTAGGTGTGTTGAGAGAGGACAGGTTGTCTTATTTTATCAAAAGTGTTTAATTGCGGCTGCAGTGTAACACGTGTTAAGTTCGGCTCGCGAAATTTAGTCGAATTCGAAGGTGTTCTCGCAGGTGGTGTTGTCTAGTACAAGTGGAAATCGTGTAAACAACAGTGTTCTGTGCAGTAGTGCTATTTTTTTCTGTGCTCCGCCAATATCTGCGAGAAAATGGTAAACAGAAGAATCAACAGCAGCGCGTCCAGCAGCGGGAAAGCAGCAGGTGCGGCGGGCCTGCTCCTGGCGGAAGGTGCGGCCGCGGCTCCCGGTATAGCGGAGCTGGTCCGCTCTGAGGTAAACGCTGCGCTTCGCGATAAAAACAATCTCGATCTGATAGCAGGCACCATATCAGATACTGTAACGGCAGCAGTAGTGGCCAAAATGCGTGAAACTGTTGAGGCCAATACTGCCGAAATTACAGCACTAAAAAAGTCTGTGTCTGAATACGAGAAAAAGGCACGAGAGTTGGAAGTGAAACTATCTGCCGCCACAGACGAGCTAGAACAGTACCAAAGGCGAAATAGTCTACGACTGTTTGGAGTAGCAGAAAATAAAGAAGAAGACACGGACAACCTGCTTATACAGGTTGCGCGTGAAAAATTAGGCGTCGAAGTGACCAAGGCAGACATTGACAGGAGCCACCGGGTGGGACGAAAACTACCAGGTGCTACCAAACTTCGTCCAATAATAATTAAATTTGTGTCGTACCGAAAAAGGGCTGAGATCTTTACCCAGAAGAAGAAGTTAGCAAGGACAGGGATTACAATAAGGGAAGATCTGACACACGAGCGGCTAAAGATTTTAAACAGTGCCATATCCCATTTCGGTCTTCAGAATGTGTGGACTCAGGATGGTAGAGTAATCATTAAGACTGAAGCTGGAAAGAAGACAGTCACAAACATGACAGAACTAAATAGTATTAAGTGAATCTACTCGAGCCAAAAGTCAAACTTAACACCATTTGCAAATTTTAACAGTCCTTACTCAGATATAGTCTTGTAATTGTATTAACTTTTTAATTATTTGTACCTTCAACTAATTGTTTTTGTAACTGTATTAACTTTTTACTATTTTTTTGTGTCTTTAGCTGTAGCCACTGCTTAGTTTTAGTTACTGCTAATACTTTTTTTCATTTTCTCAGTTTATTCTCTTCCATTCTGTAATAGTTCTATTGCAATTATTAGTCTCTCCTTTAGTTCATTAGTCAACCATCTCTTCGGTTTAAATTGTTCATAACAAAAATCACTATCAGTATCACTTTAGCAAATTTAAATCTAATTTTAGCTTCCTACGATAATCACTACCAGTATCACTCTAGTAAATTTCAATTTAATTCTAGCTTCCTACGATACTCCATTAAATATTAAGCTTACTTCTCTCTGCTGGCAGCATCGGCCTCTTAAATCACTCCCCTTTCCCTTATTTCCACCCTAAGCTGTTTCAAATACTCTAATTACATTTCTCCTCTTACGACATAGGATACTAAGTCACACACAGCCGTCACCATTTTGGTCATATTCTCCCTGCACCGAATACCACTAATCCATTTTCTATACTCGCGCAACCTCAGGAAATCTCTTGCAATCGCCTTTCTTTCGGCTCTCGCGGAGTCACAAACAAGGCGCGCAAAATCTCGGACACCCCTGTATTATGTCACTTGGCGGAAACACCGGCCAGTGCCCCTCGCGGCAGGTAGTGCCTAACAAAGGGACAAACCAGTCTGCCACCCTACTCCAGGCTGCTCAGCGGAACGCGTCCGAGCTTTTAGCAGCTCACTGCAACATTCAGTCTTTACCTGCGCATTACGAAGAATTAGCCTCCTCTTCAACCAACTAAACTACCACGTAATCCTCTTATCCGAAACGTGGTTGAAACCACACATATCCTCTGCATCTATTCATCTCCCAGGGTACACATTTCTTAGGGCAGACACATCAAAAAAGCGAGGTGGCGGGGTCGGCGCATATATACGAACAGATCTCAAAGCGAAAGTCTTATGTACGTCAAATCCTGCTGAAGAAAAAGAGGCTAAATTCATGTTCACTGAAATAAATATACAAAGTCGGAAATTCTTGACTGGCGTCGTGTACAAGCCGCCAAAAATAAGCTCAATGAGTTCCTTCCAGTCGGAATTACATTCACTTCAGTGTCAATACGAACATGTCATCGTAATGGGTGACTTGAACATAGACCTGCTAAGAGACACTCCCTCCGCAATAAACCTAAGAAAATTGTTTACTTGCAATAGCATGAACATTCTTCCATTACAACCTACACACCATACGGCGCACAGTCATACTCTTATAGACGTGATCGCAACGAAACAGACTGACAAAGTAAGAGATGTTGGTCAATCATCGGCCCCTGGCCTCTCAGCACATGATGTAATATTCTTGGCCTACTCTGTGCAGCCCCCAAGGATCAAATCGCGTTACATAACTTGTAGGAACATGAAACGTATTGACCTTGACGCTCTAACAGCCGATTGCTCAGAAATCTCATGGCATCAAATAATCAGAGAACCTACAATCGACGGCAAAATTAATGAACTTGGTGATAAACTCACTGCCCTCTATGACAAACATGCACCTGTGCGCACAGTCCGTGTAAGAAAATCTCCTGCTCCATGGCTGACAGCTGAATTACGTCAAATGATGACTAATAGGGATGCTGCCCACAGGCGTTTCAAGGCAGATCCGAAACCCGAGCGTTTCGAAGAATATAGAAAGCTACGGAACAGAGTGAAACAATGCATTCGCAATGCCAAAATCAGGCACGCTCGCTCCCTTGTATGCAGCGATCTGACACCCACGACTCTATGGAAGAATCTCCGTAGCTTGGGGGTCGGAAAGGCAAAATCGGAAACTACTTTTCATGTGTCAGCTAACGAATTAAATGAATTCTTCTCTGCACCTCTGAATACCAGCACGGCTGATAATTACCGTCCACAAGAATCCCCAAACAGGATAACTAACAACGATACCTTCCATCTAAAACATGTAACAACAAATACGGCTAGAAAAGCAATATTGAGAATCTCTTCTGATGCAATAGGCAACGACAGTATCGGTATAACCATGATTAAGAATGTTGCCGATATCTTAGTACCTGTCTTAACTGACATATTTAATTTTTCCCTCGTGAACGGAATATACCCCGCTGCATGGAAAAGAAGCATAATTCGACCCATCCCTAAGATCGAAAACCCGCAACTGCCTAGTGATTACCGACCAATTAGCATACTGCCTGATGTTTCCAAAGCACTTGAATATATTGTTCATGACCAAATCACAGAACACTTGCATGAATTCAGTCTATATGACAAATTTCAATCCGGTTTCCGTAAACATCACAGCACAAACACTGCTCTAATTAAAGTAACTGATGACCTGAAATATGCCATCGACAATCGAAAGGCAACAATATTGACGCTACTGGACTTCAGAAAAGCTTTTGACACTGTTAACTTTGACATATTACTCAGAAAAATGCAACAGCTTAATTTCTCTGATAGTGCAATGAAATGGTTTGAAAGCTCCTTAAAAGACAGACAGCAATGTGTTGTCTGCAAAAATGAAAAATCTTCCTGGAAACATGTTTCTTCGGGAGTGCCACAAGGATCAGTCTTAGGACCACTTTTGTTTTCTTTATATGTCAAGGATATTTCGTCGGTTTTGTCCTCCTGTAAACATCATTTCTATGCCGACGACCTCCAGCTCTACCTAAGCGTCAGACCTGAAGACGTAAACACTGCAATCGCTCTGGTGAATGATGATCTGTCTTCAGTAGTGACATGGGCGAAAAACCTGGGGCTTAAATTAAGTGCAAAAAAGACGCAATAATGTTAATAGCCCATCAGAAATTAATAAGTTCAGATTTCCGAGAACGGCTACCACCTATTCTGCTCGAAGGTACTCCAATACCATATCAGAAAACAGTGAAGAACTTGGGTGTAACTTTGGACGAGCATCTCAACTGGGCGGAGAATACAGTCGCAGTGTGCCGAAAGACGTCTGCTTGTCTCTATGCTCTCAAAAAGTTTCGGAACATATTCCCACAGGACTTGAAACGCCAGCTCGTGCAAGCACTCGTTCTACCGAACCTCCACTATTGTGATGTGATTCAACAAGGCATGAGTAGTGAAAACAAAAGACGGCTAGAGCTAACCATGAATGCCTGTGTGCGTTACACCTGCAACATTCACCGATATGATCATGTTAGTGCTTCATACTCCGAGCTAGGGTGGGTGCGGCCGGACAAACTGCGTGACTACCACACTCTATGTCTACTTCACCGACTCCTCATCGCGCAAGCACCCCAGTACCTAGCTTCAGAGATTAAAAACCTGTCATGCCATCATAATCGAAACACGAGGTCACTCTTATCTGGTATCCTAACTGTGCCCACTCACAAAACAAAAACTTTTGCAAACTCCTTCTCAGTTGCCGCTGTCCGCCTCTGGAACAAACTGCCCCTTACCTTGAGGAAAATTCAATCTCCTGTTGCTTTTAAGAAGAAGTTGAAGCATTTCCTACTATCATCCGCATAAAATTCTCCACAAAATTAATGTGCAAGGCCAATCCTCTCATCTGTCAAATAGCAAAGCTAGCGTCTCCTATCTTGCTCCTGAGATGCCTTCCTCTTCATCTATCTCTATTAGCCACGCAGTCTCCTTTTCCTTTATATTTTCCTTAATTATGTTTCATCATGTCTCTCTATTCTTCTCCTCCCTTCACCATGAGTCTCCCTCATACTCCCTGCTGCCAGCACTCCTATCTAAAATCTTTCTCTTCAATAATGTATTTTTCGAGGTGTACCTTTCTAATTGTTTATCTCACTTTTTGTATTAGATGTAGTTTAACATGCCTACTAAAACATATGACTGTAAAATAAGTAGAATGCCTGGTTAGATGTAAGAGAGGGCCTGATGGCCCTAATCTTGCCAGGTTAAATAAATAAATAAATAAATATAAGGGTTTCTTTTTTGTTTGCTTTCAGCTTCGAGACTCTAGAGGAGAGTGTTAGGATGTCGTGTGGGATTTTGAAATGAAGTGGAATGTACCGCACTGTTTGGGGGCTTAGGACGGCAAATATGTGGTTCTGCAGTTTCAACATAATGGTGGAAGCATCAACTTCAAATGGAAGCATAATTGCATTATTTTTTCTGGCCGACGCAGAATATTTATTAAGGTACGTAAGCGTAAATATTCCAGACCGAACATTTGGTGTTGGGATATTTGTCCAGAAGTCATTATAATGCAATGTTAAATATCTCTGAGAAAGACCTTTTTCCAGGAAGCACTAACCCAACACCATATGTTTTCATCGCAGATGGTGCCTTTCCGTTATGGACCTTCATAATGAAACCATTTCCTGGTAAACTGCACTCAGGATCTCCGCGGCTTGTGTACATTAACACACTCTGTAGAGCACGGTGTGTAGAGGAGAAAGCGTTGATATTTAACCACCTGTATGCAGAATTTTTACAAAAACCAATGAAACTGAAATAAAATTTACCTCGAAGATGTGTAGCTTTATTCACATCTGTATTGCTCTAATGGCTACATCGATAGTGAAAATACTGGAGAAGCAAAATCAATATCAGGAAAAGAAAGAGCAGATGTTGGGAGTAACGTAGGACTTTTGGGTCTTCAAAGCACTCCACGAAATATCAGATCTGACGCAAGAGCTTTCTAAGGAAACTTTATGTATTTCCTATTAAGTGATGGTACTGATGCCCCAAGGTACACAAAACGTGTCAGATCGTTGTTGCAGAAGCAACGGAAAAAGGATACCAAATTTAAAAGAACGCAAAATCCCCAAGATTGGCAAAGTTTTACAGCAATTCAAAATAACATAGGTAATGTTGGGGGTAGAATCAAAAAAGACTGGGATTCATTGATAGAGTACTTAGGCGTAACAGGTCTACTAAAGAGACTGCTTACACCAAGCTTCTCCACCCCATTCCTTACTATTGCTGTGCGTTGTGGGATTCGCATCAGATGGGACTGACTGCCGACATCGAAAAAGAACAAAGAAGGGCACCTCGTTTTGTATTATCGCGGAACAGGGGAGATAGTACCACAGACATGATACGTGAATTGGAGTGTCAATCATTAAAACAAAGGCGTTATTCGTTGCGACGGGATCTTCTCATGAAATTTCAATCACCAGTTTTCTTACTCCGAATGCGAATACATTTTGTTGGCACCAGCGTACACAGGGAGAAATGATCTACACGATAAAATAAGAGAAATCAGGGCTCGCACAGAAAAATTTAAGTGCTCGTTTTTCCCGCTTGCCGTTCGAGAGTGGAACAGTAGAGAGACAGCTTGAAGGTGGTTCATTGAACCCACTGCCAGGCACTTTATTGTGAATAGCAGAGTAATCAGGTAGGTATAGATGTAGATGTATTACTTTAATTCAAATTACGGGCGCGTCGCCTATCAAGACAAATTTGTTCAACTATCTACTATTCTACAAAGCGCAGTACTTTGTTGCCTAACGTAAATTTTATTGTGAGAGTATATAAGTGTATTTAAGTAAAGCAGTGTTGCTTCTACAATAACTTTACTGTTAAGAAACGTTGCTGCATCATCTCAGCGTTTGATGTGAGGGCTATCCAGAAAGTAACATACGGTTAGGGTTACCGCGGCCGTAGGCTTGATTACAGCTTCCATCTTGGTGCCTTAACGCTCCTACTCAGTACGCAACCATCGGCGGCAGAGTGTGGTCTTGTGTCAGTGCTACTATGCTTTCTGTGACGTGTTAAAAAGGACGCCGCACTAGAAAATCTCGCCACTTGCGAGATGCTTTCTGTGATTAGATTTCTGATGGCAAAAAACTGTAAAGCAATTGAAATTTATCTCCACCTTTGTGATGTGTACCGAAAAGGAATAATGAGTGAAATCCGAGTGAGGAAGTAGTGAACTGATTTTTAAAATGGCTGTACCAGTGCTCACGATGAGGACTGCAGTTGTGGGAATAGCCTTGCGGCTGACGAACTGGCGACGAAACTCAACGACAAAATTAGTGAAAACCGACGTTTCACGATTACGGAACTTTCGCAACATTTTCTCCAAATAATACGGAGTCTGGCTTTGTTAGGACAACTTTTGTGCAACTTGGGTTCCCAAACTCCTAACGGAAAGCTATAAAAAAAAGGCTGGCTGCAGCACTGACTTCTTCGAAAATTAAGAGAAAAATGGTAACAAAGTTATCGATCATGTTGCGACTGTGGACTGCTACGGCCGCAGATTCGAATCCTGCCTCGGTCATGGATGTGTGTGATGTCCTTAGATTAGTTAGGTTTAACTAGTTCTAGGGGACTGATGACCTAAGATGTTAAGTCCCATAGTGCTCAGAGTCATTTGACCCATTTTTTACAAGACTTGGGTGAATCATGTTAAATGTGAAGCAAACAGGCAGTACATACAGGGTGTTTCAAATCTGACCGGTATATTTGAAACGGCAATAAAAACTAAACGAGCAGCTATAGAAATACACCATTTGTTGCAATATCCTTGGGACAACAGTACATTTTCAGGCGGAGAAACTTTCGAAATTACAGTAGTTACAATTTTCAACAACAGATGGCGCTGCAAGTGATGTAAAAGATATAGAAGACAAAGCAGTCTGTGGGTGCGCCATTCTGTACGTCGTCTTTCTTCTGTAAGCGTGTGCTGTTCACAACGTGCAAGTGTGCTGTGGACAACATGGTTTATTCCTTAGAACAAAGGATTTTTCTGGTGTTGGAATTCCACCGCCTAGAACACAGTGTTGTTGCAACAAGACGAAGTTTTCAACGAAGGTTTAATGTAACCAAAGGACTGAAAAGCGATACAATAAAGGATCTGTTTGAAAAATTTCAACGGACTGGGGACGTGACGGATGAACGTGCTGGAAAGGTAGGGCGACCGCGTACGGCAATCACAGAGGGCAACGCGCAGCTAGTGCAGCAGGTGATCCAACAGCGGCCTCGGGTTTCCGTTCGCCGTGTTGCAGCTGCGGTCCAAATGACGCCAACGTCCACGTATCGTCTCATGCGCCAGAGTTTACACCTCTATCCATACAAAATTCAAACGCGGCAACCCCTCAGCGCCGCTACCATTGCTGCACGAGAGACATTCGCTAACGATATAGTGCACAGGACTGATGACGGCGATAGGCATTTGGGCAGCATTTGGTTTACTGACGAACCTTATTTTTACCTGGACGGCTTCGTCAATAAACAGAACTGGCGCATATGGGGAACAGAAAAGCCCCATGTTGCAGTCCCATCGTCCCTGCATCCTCAAAAAGTACAGGTCTGGGCCGCTATTTCTTCCAAAGGAATCATTGGCCCATTTTTCAGATCCGAAACTATTACTGCATCACGCTATCTGGACATTCTTCGTGAATTTGTGGCGGTACAAACTGCCTTAGACGACACTGCGAACACCTCGTGGTTTATGCAAGATGGTGCCCGGCCACATCGCACGGCCGACGTCTTTAATTTCCTGAATGAATATTTCGATGATCGTGTGATTGCTTTGTGCTATCCGAAACATACAGGAGGCGGCTTGGATTGGCCTCCCTGTTCGCCACACATGAACCCCTGTGACTTCTTTCTGTGGGGACACTTGAAAGACCAGGTGTACCGCCAGAATCCAGAAACAATTGAACAGCTGAAGCAGTACATCTCATCTGCATGTGAAGCCATTCCGCCAGACACGTTGTCAAAGGTTTCGGGTAATTTCATTCAGAGACTACGCCATATTATTGCTACGCATGGTGGATATGTGGAAAATATCGTACTATAGAGTTTCCCAGACCGCAGCGCCATCTGTTGTTGACAATTGTAACTACTGTAATTTCGAAAGTTTGTCTACCTGAAAACGTTCTGTTGTCCCAAGCATATTGCAACAAACGGTGTATTTGTATCGCTGCTCGTTTAGTTTGTATTGCCGTTTCAAATATACCGGTCATTTCTGAAACACCCTGTAGAATGGGAACGCACAAATTCTCCCAGTAAACCAAGGAAGTGTTTACAGACGCTGTCATGGGAACGATCATGGCTATTGTGTTTTGGTTTTCTAAGGGAGTGATTCTCTGATTTCCTTGATCGTGGCACAACATTTAACTGACACAGGTATTGTCAAACACTAACAAAGTTAAGGCAGGCAATATAAAACAAGCGTCGGAGAAAACTTAGGGCAAAATTCGTTCACGACAACGCACGTCCACACACGGCCAATCCTACCCCCGGGCTCCTACGGGGTTTTGGTGGGGAGGTGTCTGATCATCCACCATAAACGACAGAAATGAGAATCGCCCTTTCACTATCACAGAACTTTCGCAACATTTTCCCCAAATGTCACGAAGTTTGGTTTATGAAATTCTGGCGCCGGGCGGCTACCACCTCTTCCTAGCAATGAAACATGGCTCTTGGCACAACGCTTTGATGCTGACGCCGAACTGCCTGCCGATTTAAACCAATGGTTGCAATCGCACTCGGCAGATTTCTACAGAGACGGCATTGTAAAGCTTGTGTCACTGTATGATAAGTGCCTCAATGTGAATGGAGAGAATGTAGGAAAATAGATTCAGAGTGCAGTTTCAAAATTTATATTATAAAATTTGGTGTTTCTGTATGGTTAATTTTTTATTTGAATACTTGTTTTACTTTCTGTATATCTCTCGTATACTAATTCTGAAGCGCCTGAAAGTCTCTTTTGACTTCACTTACCACAAACCTTTAACTCAAGAGGCGGATTCTAAAATATAGCTACATAGGGTCTTAAGAGAGGTTATGAGAAAACTATGAAAGACTAAATTTAAGGCTTATGTTTGCTCTGAGGCTCACTGCTCGTGCGGGTGCAGCTGCAGCTGTAGTTCAAATGCAGCTGTGTGGAAAAGGTGGCCATTGTTCTTTATGTGGGCCAGCGAGGCTGCAGCTTGGACGTCTCTTTTAACGGTGGACTGAAGATTACCAAATATTGCAACTTACTATGAGGAACAAAACAGTTGGTAAATTCAGAACATTTGCAGGAAACAGTTCAAGGATATGCAAGAAAGTATTTTATTTTTAGATCTCACAACGCGTGTAATGCTGTAGATAAATTACAGATAAGAGAAAAGTTTTTGCAAAAACAGCCATAATGTCTGATGGGATACCGAAATGTTTACTCAGATAACCGGTTTCCTTTACTCTAGAGGGGACTGATGACCTCAGATATTAAGTCCCATAGCGCTCAGAGCCAGTCCCTCTAGAACCATCTCCAGATCTGAAACGATAATGATACTAATTTACTATTTCACAAATGCAAACCTTTTTCATCCTATCCCATTAACTTAAAATGTACCATAACGTACCTGCAATTTCGGTTACAGGGGTAACTCGTCCACACACAGCAACCTTCACATGCTGCGTCACATAAAATTGGTTGGCATAATGCACGTCATCCTCCACCCAACGCTGTCGTTTATCGACTAATAAAGTCATCACGAGATCAAAACAAAATGCAAAACGATTTAGAAGAAATATAGAAATGATGCGAAAAGTTGCAGTTGAACTTAAATAACGAAAAGTGTGAGGTCATCGACATGAGTGCTAAAAGGAATGCGTTAAACTTCGGTTACACGATAAATCAGTCTAATCTAAAAGCCGTAAATTCAACTAAATACCTAGGTATTAAAATTACGAACAATTTACATTGGAAGGAACACACAGAAAATGTTGTGGGGAAGGCTAACCAAAGAATGTGTTTTATTGGCAGGACACTTAGAAAATGTAACGGACCTACTAAGGAGACTGCCTACACTACGCTTGTCCGTCCTTTTTTAGAATACTGTTGCGCGGTGTGGGATCCTTACCAGATAGAACTGACTGAGGACATCCAAAAAGTTCAAAGAAAGGCATCACGTTCTGTATTATCGCGAAATATGGGAGAGAGTGTCACAGAAATGATACAGGATTTGGGCTGGATATCATTAAAAGAAAGGCGTTTTTCATTGCGACGGAATCTGCTCATGAAATTGCAATCACCAACTTTTTCCTCCGAATGCGAAAATGTTTTGTTGACACCAACTTACATAGGGAGGAACGATCACCAAGATAAAATAAGGGAAATCAGAGCTCGTACGGAAAGATAGACGTGTTCATTCTTTCCGCACACTATACGAGATTGGAATAATAGAGAATTGTGAAGGTGGTTCGATAAACCCTCTGCCAGGCACTTAAATGTGATTTGTTTAGTACCCATGTAGATGTAGATGTAGATGCGGAGCAGACTTCTTCTCTTGGCTGGTTGCGCTTTAATAGCCGTTATAGGAGCGGGCGCAGTCCTAAACACCCGCACGGCGGAGGTCCTCTTCCTCTTAGCTGGCTCCTCGTGACACTGGCGGATGCACTGACAGGTTCGTGGAAGGCGTGACCTCTCGTGCTGATTTACACGCCCTCTGTGACTTGGTCCGGTGTACGCGAAGGCCCACTGTAGGGCTGCAAATAAGGAGATCGGACGTCGCGTACTCGCAGGGGCTGAGGCGGCAACCAGCCCGGCGGCGGTGTGTTGCTGTGAGGCGTCGATACTTCACGGGTTTTGCGACACGCCAATTTCCTTGTTCTTCTGCCTCCATTACAACAGGTGCAATGTTACTTTACGTACTAGGATCATCCACGGAGCCACCATACTCCTCGCTCTCACGGCCATGCGTAGTCTACATTGAAAATATATGCCTATACGAGCGCTGTACTATGTATGTGTCTTACATAAAGTCAATGAATTTAAAATACTCATTGATATGAAAATAAAATTTCTTGTTTAAATATACGCAGCTGTTGATGTATATAGTGTTACTTCCTTATACTTTCGTGAAAGAACATCATTTGTGTGTATATATACGCGTGTGTGTGTGTGCGTTTTGTGTGGGAGGGTGGGTGGGTGGAGTGGGGTGGTAAGAGAGAGACAGAGATAGGAAAGAATGTTTCCTCGCTTATGTTCAACTTCCAAACACTACGAGAGTGGTCTGTAAAGGCTAGTAAAAAAAAGTGAAAATGGTTTGCTTTCGATCGCAACTCGCCTCATTTCTCGACTAGTCTCCTTCAAGGGATATGTTTGGTCCAGTGATCCCATCGGAAAAACACGTTCTGTGAAACCCTGGTAAATAATCTTTGTCTGCAAGTATCACTTCCTCATTTCACGGAAATTTCTTCCCAGTAAGCCAAAGTTTCAAGTTAGGGAACAGGAAGAAGTCACCTGGGGCTCAGTGTGGTGAATGAGATGGATGGGGAACCAATTAAAAGCCAGGTCTTTCGATTTCGGGTATGTTAGCGCTGATATTTTGTGTGCCAACCTTCGTCAAACCATTCAACAATGAAGCATAATAGGTCCACTTACGTTTCTGCTATTTTCCAAACAATCATTGCTGATTATTCTTTGAGAAACCCAAAAACTTGTGGCCACCAGCTGACAAAATACTCTTTGCCTTCTTCTGTGCACTTTCACCAGGCTTTGTCCATAGTCTTTACTGCCGATTTCAGTCTGGTATGTAAGGATGGATCCAGGTTTCATCAACAATCAGAAATAGGCGCAAAAAGTCAACACATTATGTTGAAACGTTGTGCCAGATGCGCTTCTGCTTGAATGTGAGCAATCACAGCTCCCACTCCACACACAGCTTCTTCATATTCAATTGTCTGTGCAGGATATCACGCATTTGCTCGTTAGCGTTACGTATAGTCTTAGCAATCTCACGTATTTTTTTATCGGTGGTCTTGCCTCAACAGCCGGCCGCTGCTGCAAAGCGGTTCTAAGAGCTACAGTTTGTAGCTGCGCGAACGCTACGTTCGCAGGTTCGAATCCTGTCTCGGGCACGGATGCAGGTGATGTCCTTAGGTTAGTTACGCGTAAGTAGTTCTACGTTCTAGGGGACTGGCGACTCCAGAAGTTAAGTCCCACAGTGCTCAGAGCCATTTTTGTGTTCCGACTTGTGCCGAAGTCCTTCAAATGAAAATATTTAATAACAGCACACTAACCAGTTCATACGGCTATTAGCAATAAATTGTACGCTGTACTTTGTCGAATTTCCTTGCAATAATCAATCTTACCAACCATGATGGCATAACAGAAATAATCCATTATTTCAAGGAGATTTACCAGGATTATTAATGCTACCCTCGTAGATAAGAATGCTTGTATCTTAAACTTGATTTTGAAATGAATGGGGAGTTCCGACGTTATATAGTGGCTGTGGACACGAAGCGTGTAGTTTTGCAATGATGAAAACTTACCTCTCGCCCTCTCCGCTGTAAGTGAGAAAGGTTCTCTGTCTGGCCTTGTCTCTTCCCATCGAGAATAGAGGAAAGAAGCACGTAGAGGTATGACGACTGCTTCGTCACGTCAACGTCTCCAGAACAACTTTTCTTCTTCAAATGGTCGTTATGTATGCCTTAGATGTAAAAACGTAGGCTTTTTGATCTTGTTCTTAATTGCCCTCGTTGTTTGGAAGCTATACTTATTTTTGAGGAATTGAAGACAGTAATTAGTCTTAATTCTGTTTTTAGAATCGGCAGAACTGAAAAATCAGTAACAAGGGAAAGAGCGTCCACAAATTCTGTTTCATTCTCATTAGCCCAATCAGCCGTGGTGATGACTGTCACTGACAGACAAACAAATCAAGAGGCGCTGACAGGCGCAAAACTGTTGCTCGAGTGAAGTGAGGTGATCCTGCACCTGCGCACGGCGGCTCTTTCACGCACATCAAAGGCGTGCGTGACGGCGCTGGTGCATGTACCGCCTTGCCTCACCCTGCAACGAGCGCAAGCGCCTAGTCGCACAGGTGTAAACGCACCGTAAAGCTACTGTACTTTGCCCCACACGGAGGCGCCCAGTGTGAACACAGCTGCGAATGTAATCACTCGCACGTACATGCTCAGGGAGAGACATGCAACATACACATGCGCCTCAAGAGACACGAAACCTACACGCGTGCGTCTACTCGCTTGTGGGGCAAACACAGTCGCAAGGCGCAAGGTGTACAGATGTAAAGGCACCTTAAGGATGCTTGAGCGTAATGAGAAACATGTGATTTGGGTCTGTTTTAATTAAGAGCATTCGGAAGGACAATAGTTATAACACACAGCTGTGGAACCAACTCGAGGCAAAAACAATATGGGACTCGTCAATGAGTATGTCTTCCCATGACAAGACGACTGTAACTTCTCCTACACAGACAGTTTGGAGCGACCACCCAAAACAAAGCTCATAATGTACTAACAGCAAAACCTGTTTCTAGTCAGTTACTCACAACTAGTCTTGATAAGCAGATAAAGTTTCTCTCGATAAAGAGCAATTTTATCTTTGTATGTATTTAAACATACCGAGTGTTTCTCCTAAGAGTTGTCTGGTGCATTTTCGCTGGTATTTCGGCAGATACTTACAATTTCGTTTTGCAGTGTGTAGCTGGAGTCAGTCCAAACAATTACTGCACTTCACGTCTTCCATGCGACGCCCAGTGCCAACGTTTTAAAATCGGAATTTTACGTGCCTATTCGACCGAACGCTTTAAAATTAGTCCTGTCCGATATTTGTTTCATCTTTATAGTTAACAGGGACAGTAAAACGCGAAGAATAAACAGCCGTTGAGCGGCGATTAACGAGGAATGCACGACGACAAGTGCCACAATCAGATTTCCCAGAAACTTCGCTCAGCGGCTGGGGGGACAAAACAAGCGAACACGTATCTCGGCTTATCCGTAGATACTCGATGATTTCTGAGAAACCGACGGGGCACTTTATGTATGTTGTAGCGTGTTAATAATTCAGTCGAAGCAGTGGCGCCGCGTGTTCGAAACTACATTATTATTCTTGTTTTTGTTCTACATTTGTCCACACATATTCGTAGAAGACTACTACACGAATGTTTTCCAATTTATATTGGAATAACGTTGTCCTCATTCGTCCACTAGTTGTATGTCTGGTGACTGAATTAAAAAAAAAAGGAATTAGTGAGAAAATTATTTGAAGTTGTTTTTGGTGAAATTCCTGTAGCGTATCTTTATTTATAATCAATCGCAAGTGCCAGTTTTCGGTATAGTGATCCGTTATGCATGGTTTGCCGCAAAAGTATCGCCAAAGGGTGAAATCTTCAACAGTGTTACCAACATTTCCTTTCCGAGTGAGATTCGTAAGAAGAAACGTCACTGTGGCAAGCCTACCCTTGTGCGACGGCTGTGGTGTTTCGAATTTCTATGTTTCAACTCTTTTTAGGCACTGTACCATCCAACAAAAATGCACGAAATCTATCTCAAGAACAAAGATAAGAATAAAATATAAAAATAAAATACAAGAATGTGATAATTTAAAGAGATTGCAACTCTTAAGACAACATAAACAAATACATTGTATGATAAATGTATGACACATATTGTGAAACCCAGTTGTAATTTTAAAATTAATATAACGCCGTCGCACCCTAACATGATATCAGTCTTATGTGGACATAGATAGATAAATGAAAAAAATAAGAACAATAAACGGGTTTCGAACGCAAGACGCAGAAGTGAGACCGCGAAGTTAGCTGCTGTCTCCATTTCGGCTGAGATTACAGCGAGCTAAAAGAAATACACTACTGCCCATTAAAATGCAGATGATAAACGGGTATTCATTGGACAAATATATTATACTAGAAGTGACGTGTGATTACATTTTCTCGCAGTTTGGATGCATAGATTCCGATAAATCAGTACCCAGAACAACCACCTCTGGCCGTAATAAGGGCCTTGATACGCCTGGGCATTCGGTCAAACAAAACTTGGATGGCGTGTACAGGTACAGCTGCCCCTTGCAGCTTCAACACTATACCACAGTCCATCGAGAGTAGTGACTGGCATACTGTGACGAGCCAGTTGCTCGGTCACCATTGACCAGACGTTTTCAATTGGTGAGAGATCTGGAGAATGTGCTGGCCAGGGCAGCAGTCGAACACTTTCTGTATCCAGAAAGGCCCGTACAGGACCTGCAACATACGGTCGTGCATTATCCTGCTGAAATGTAGGGTTTCGTAGGGATCGACTGAAGTGTAGAGCCACGGGTATAACACATTACAAATATAACGTCCACTGTTCAAAGTGACGTCAATGCGAACAAAAGGTGATGAAGACGTGTAACCAATGGCACCCAATACCATCACTCCGGGTGATACGCCAGTATGGCGATGACGAACACACGCTTCCGATGTGCCTTCACCGCGATGTCGCCAAACACGGATGCGACCATCATGATGCTGTATACAGCACATGGATTCATCCAAAAAAAATTACGTTTTGCCATTCGTGCACCCAGGTTTGTCGTTGAGTACACCTTCGCAGGCGGTCCTGTCTGTGATGCAGCGTCAAGGGTAACCGCAGCCAAGGTCTCCGAGCTGATAGTCCATGCTGCTGCATATGTCGTCGAACTGTTCGTGCAGATGGTTGTTGTCTTGCAAATGTCCCCAACTGTTGACTCAGGGATCGGGACATGGCTGCACCATCCGTTACCACCATGCGGATAAGGTTCCTGTCATCTCGACTACTAGTGATACGAGGCCGTTGGGATCCAGCACGGCGTTCCGTATTACCCTCCTGAACCCACCGATGCCACATTCTGCTAACAGTCATTGGATTTCCACCAACGCGAGCAGCAACGTAGCGATACGATAAACCGCAATCGTGATAGGCTACAATCCGACCTCGATCAAAGTCGGAAACGTGATGGTACGCATTTCACCTCCTTACACAAGGCATAACAACAACGTTTCACCAGGCAACGCCGGTCAACTGCTGTTTCTGTATGAGAAATCGGTTGAAAACTTTCCTCATGTCAGCACGTTGTAGGTGTCGCCATCGGCGCCAAACTTTTGTGAATGCTCTGAAAAGCTTATAATTTGCATATCACAGCATCTTCTTCCTGTTGGTTAAATTTCGCGTCTGTAGCACGTCATCTTGGTGCTGTAGCAATTTTAATGGCCAGTATTGTACAAACTTTATCGAACACTCTGACCGTCGTTTTCTCAGAAACGGTCGAGTATATACTGATAAACCGAGACACGAGTTCGCTTATTTTGACCCTTCTGCCACTGGGAAAAGTTTATAGGACATCCGGTTGTGGCACTTGCCGTGTTCTGCTCGTCTGCTGCGCTGCCTGCTTGGTCGTAGCAGCCACCGCGGACCAGGGTGGTCCTGTCTCTGCTGTAGTGATGGTTATTCTTCGTGTTTTACTGTGCCTGTTAATAGATATCGATAAAAATAATATTGCACTAGACTAATTCAGGAGCGCTCCATCGAATGGGCACATTAATCTCCGCTATTAAAAAATCTTTTTTTTTTTTTTTTTTTTTTTTTTGGAACGTTAAACAAACCGACGTTTTCCACCGTCGCTGGACATCGTATGAAAGACAAGATGAGCTGACTCCAGCTACGCGCGGCAAAAAGAAAATTGCACATGTCTCCCTAAACACCAGAGAAAATGAGCCTGACGACTCTTAGGAGATACATCCTGTGTATGTACGTTCCAGCTCTCCTGCTAAAGCACTGGATGGATTTCAGACAAACTTGGTACACGTTTTACTTAGTATGTAGAAAGAAGCACTGTGGTTATAAGAAAGACATATACCGTATGGACCAGGGCAGGCTGAAATGGGCTAACATAGAACAATAATTCAGGGATGTCTGGAGCAACTGCAACCGCAGCTGATATTTACAAGACTTATTAAATGTATAAAAATACTGTTGGAGTAAGGTACTCAGAGTATTCACAGGGGCGGGTGTGAAGATGCAAAGGGATGGTTCCGTATCAGGAATAAGGCACAATGTACTACTGAACGTTCCAAGAATCTATTTTTGGAGTATTTGTAAGGTGAAATATATGTTGTTTTTTATTTAGTCCCAGATTCTTGCGATAAACACAATTTTTAAAATGTAAGGTACCTGAGTGATTTTGAAGAAATGAGACGAAATACTAACCCAATAACAAACGTACGACTGTGTGTCCCATTTTCATAGCTGAAACTAACATAGCTAAAACTAAAGGGGACTGATGACCATAGATGTTAAGTCCCATAATGCTCAGAGTCAGCTAAAACTAACATAGCTATAACTAAACTTGGTCCACGATTTTTTACACGCTTTTTATCGAGTCAGAAGTTTCCTCGGGGTTCAGAGGAAAATGTGGGGCTAAATTCGCTACAGTTACAGATGGAATATGTGTATAAATATGTGTGAAATTTCTTAAATATATGTTAAATATATATGTGTGTGAAATATATGTGACACACAGTAGCATGTGTGAAACATCGGAAAAACGTAATATGATAGTAAAAAATACACGTTGTGGGTAACAAGCTTGCAGCATTGCGCTTGTTTGTTTAACGTTCTATTTGCGACGTTGACAGTATATACACTATCTGTCCAAAAGTATCTGGACACCTATTAGGGACATTAATATTGGGCGCTTCCACCCTTCGTTTTAATGAGGGCTTCAGTTCTGCTAGAGACACTTTCAAAGAGGTGCCTGAATGTCTATGAACAGCAGAACCCATGGATGGCAGTGAGGTTGAACGCTACGGTCTGGAACTAGGTCGACGTTTAGATTCATTCCAGAGTGGTTCCATTGATTTCAGGATCGAACTCTGGGCAGGTCAGTCCAACTCAGCATTGCTAGTCTAAAAAACATTGCCTCAGAGATGCTACCATATGACAGCGTGCATCTACAACTACATGACACCTCCGCATTTCACAATTAAGTGCCTAACAGAGGGTTCATAGAACCACTTTCAAGTTATTTCTCTGCCATTCCACTCTCGAAAAGCGCATGGGAAAGCCGAACACTTAAGTCCTTTCGTCCGAGATCTGGTCTCTTTTATTTTACTGTCATGGCCATTTCTCCCTATTTAGGTGAGCGCCAACACAATATTTCACATTCGAAGGAGAAAGTTGATGATAGAAATTTTGTGAATAGATCTCGCCAGCACGCAAAAAAACCTTTGTTTTGATGACTGACACCCCCAACTCGCGCATTATATCCGTGCTACTTTTTCCGCTATAAAGCGATACACTGAAGAGACAGGCACATCTGCCCACATCGTGAAAGGCCTAACGCGAGCACGCAGAAGTGCTGCAACACGACTTGGCAAGGACACGGCTAATATCTTACTCAGTGCTAGAGGTAACTGACACCACGAAACGTGCAGGGCTATCCAAAAGTCCGTAAGAGTACGAGGTGGTGGAGATCTCTTTTGAACAGCACGTTACAAGGCATCCCAGATATGCTCAATAAAACTCGCGTCTGGCCACCGGAAGTGTTTAAACCCAGAAGAGTGTTCCTGGAGTCACTCTGTAGCAATTCTGGACGTGTGGAATGCCACATTGTCTTGCTTTAATTGCCCAATCCGTCGGAATGCACAATGGACATGTCTGATGCTCAAGTCTTACTGCATGAACAGCGAAAAGAAAGTAACAAATGATTTTTTTTTTCCTGTAGCCATTTTATGGAGTTTGTTAGCTTCGAAAAGATTTGAAACTACACTCCTGGAAATTGAAATAAGAACACCGTGAATTCATTGTCCCAGGAAGAGGAAACTTTATTGACACATTCCTGGGGTCAGATACATCACATGATCGCACTGACAGAACCACAGGTACATAGACACAGGCAACACAGCATGCACAATGTCGGCACTAGTACAGTGTATATCCACCTTTCGCAGCAATGCAGGCTGCTATTCTCCCATGGAGACGATCGTAGAGATGCTGGATGTAGTCCTGTGGAACGGCTTGCCATGCTATTTCCACCTGGCGCCTCAGTTGGACCAGCGTTCGTGCTGGACGTGCAGACCGCGTGAGACGACGCTTCATCCAGTCCCAAACATGCTCAATGGGGGACAGATCCGGAGATCTTGCTGGCCAGGGTAGTTGACTTACACCTTCTAGAGCACGTTGGGTGGCACGGGATACATGCGGACGTGCATTGTCCTGTTGGAACAGCAAGTTCCCTTACCGGTCTAGGAATGGTAGAACGATGGGTTCGATGACGGTTTGGATGTACCGTGCACTATTCAGTGTCCCCTCGACGATCACCAGAGGTGTACGGCCAGTGTAGGAGATACCTCCCCACACCATGATGCCGGGTGTTGTCCCTGTGTGCCTCGGTCGTATGCAGTACTGATTGTGGCGCTCACCTGCACGGCGCCAAACACGCATACGACCATCATTGGCACCAAGGCAGAAGCGAATCTCATCGCTGAAGACGACACGTCTCCATTCGTCCCTCCATTCACGCCTGTCGCGACACCACTGGAGGCGGGCTGCACAATGTTGGGGCGTGAGCGGAAGACGGCCTAACGGTGTGCGGGACCGCAGCCCAGCTTCATGGAGACGGTTGCAAATGGTCCTCGCCGATACCCCAGGAGCAACAGTGTCCCTAATTTGCTGGGAAGTGGCGGTGCGGTCCCCTACGGCACTGCGTAGGATCCTACGGTCTTGGCGTGCATCCGTGCGTCGCTGCGGTCCGGTCCCAGATCGACGGGCACGTGCACCTTCCGCCGACCACTGGCGACAACATCGATGTACTGTGGAGACCTCACGCCCCACGTGTTGAGCAATTCGGCGGTACGTCCACCCGGCCTCCCGCATGCCCACTATACGCCCTCGCTCAAAGTCCGTCAACTGCACATCCGGTTCACGTCCACGCTGTCGCGGCATGCTACCAGTGTTAAAGACTGCGATGGAGCTCCGTATGCCACGGCAAACTGGCTGACACTGACAGCGGCGATGCACAAATGCTGCGCAGCTAGCGCCATTCGACGGCCAACACCGCGGTTCCTGGTGTGTCCGCTGTGCCGTGCGTGTGATCATTGCTTGTACAGCCCTCTCGCAGTGTCCGGAGCAAATATGGTGGGTCTGACACACCGGTGTCAATGTGTTCTTTTTTCCATTTCCAGGAGTGTATGTGTAAAGTTTGTTGTAATTCGCCAAGAGATCTAATTCCCAAATAGTGGATGAACATACTGCGGGTAATTTGTGCGCCGTGTGTTCACTGCCTCAGTACAAACACACATCTTCTAGCTTTAATACTTGTCTAACCGTGTTAAACATTTAGCGTAGGACTTTTAACGAGTGGATGACAGCATTCTACTTTTTTAAATTGCCTCAATAAGTCTATGAAATATTGAACTTCAATTTTTTTTTTGCCTCTGGTATCCGTCACATAACTAAGTTGTAATTGGGAGAGGATGATCGTTATGGCCGTTTAGTAAAACAGATTACGCCAATTGAAGATGGGTGTAAACACGGAACACAAGTCGGCATAAATACACTGAGGTGACAAAAGTCATGGTATTCGTCCTGATATCGTGTAGAACCTTCTTTTGCCCGGCACAATACAGCATCTCGACGTGACGAGGACTCAACAAATCGTTGGAAGACCCATTTGGAAATATTAACCCACGCTGCCTCTATAGCCGTCCACAACCGCGAAAACGTTGCCGGTGCAGGTCCAGAGGACTGAATCCATTCCCTGTAAACACAGCCCACACCACTATGGAGCCACCACCAGCTTGCACAGTGCCTTGTTGACAAATTGTGTCCATCACTTTATCGGGGTGAACTGGGGGTCACCCGACCAGGCCACGGTTTTCCAGTCGTCTAGAGTCCAGCCGATATGATCACGAGCCCCAGAGAGAGGCGCCGCAGGCGATGTCGTTCTGTTCGCAAAGGTACTCGCGATGGCCGTGTGCTGACGTGGCCTATTGAAGCCAGATTTCGCCGCCCTGTCCTAAAGAATATGATCGTCGTACGTCCCCACGTCGTTTTCTGAGGTTATTTCACGCAGTATTGCATGTCTGTTAGCAATGACAATTCTAGACGAACACACTGCTCTCAGAACGAGAATTTCACTCTGTAGCGGAATGTGCGCTGATATGAAACTACTTGGCAGATTAAAACTGTGTGCTGGACAGTGACTCGAACTCGGGACCTTTGCTTTTCACGGTCAAGTGCTCTACCAACTGAGCTATCCAAGCACTACTCACGACCCGTCCTCAGAGCTTCAATTCCGCCAGTACCTCGTCTTCTATCTTCCACTGCTCTCGGTCGTTAAGAGAAGGCCGTCAGGCACTGCGGTGTCTGTGGTGAGATGTAATGCCTGATTGGTATTTTCGGCACTTTATTGACGCTGTGGGTCTCGGAATATTGAATTCCCTAACGATTTAGGAAACTGAATGTCCGAGGCTTCTAGCTGCAACCACCACTTCGCGCTGAAAGTGCGTTAATTCCCTGCATGCGGCCATAATCACATCGGACACCTTTTCACATGAATCGTCCGAGTACTAATGACAGCAACGGGAATGCACTGCCCTTTTATACCTTGTGTACGCGATTAAAAGAATATGGAATGAAGATTAACAAGAATAAAACGAAAAGCATGGTAACTGGGGGAAAGGGGAGAAAATTCCGTATGAAAATAGAGGGAGACGAAGTAGAGCAAGTTTATAACTTCAATTACTTGGGAAGTATAATAATGGATGATATGTATTGCTCATCAGAAATTAGGAAAAGAATTGCAATGGCAAAACAAGGATTCAAGAGGAAACAGAAATTACATGGCGGACCTCTAAACAAAGATCTGAGGAAAAGACGTGCCAAATGTTACGAGGGTCACTCCAAAAGAAATGCACACTATTTTTGTAAAAATATAGTTTTCATTCTGCATGTGTGAAAGTTTTACAGTGTGTAGACACATCCTTCCCGCTTGTTTTCAAAGTTAGTCCAACTTGTTCCTGTGAGTGGCGCCGTCACAGCATGTCTTCAAGATGGCTGCAACGTGCTGTCATAGAATTAATGTGCTGTGAAAACGAGACATTGGGAAACACCCACAAAAGGTTGAAAAAGGTGTATGGAGATCGCAGTACAGTTAGTTGGTGGGCAAACAGGTTACATGATGTAAGCGGGCATGGCAATACGGAGGATTGAACTCGCAGTGGCAGGCCTCGTACTGCACACACTCCAGACAATGTGCAGAGATTTAACGAAATGGTGACTGCTGACAGACGCATCACAGTGAACGAATTGTCATTCTACGTTGGGATAGGGGAAGGAAGTGTTTGCAGAATACTGGAAGTGTTGGCGTTAAAAAAGGTTTGTGCCAGGTGGGTTCCCAGGATGTTGACAGTGGCTTAAAAAGAAACAACAAAAACGGTATGCAGCGAACTTTTGGAACAGTACGAGAATGGTGGAGATGAATTTCTTTGAAGGTGAAGAAAGATAGCTCCATCATTTTTCACCAGAGACGAAGAGGCAATCAATGGAGTGGCATCATGCAAATTCACCCAAGGAAAAAAAAACTACACCTTTTACTGGAAAAGTTATGACTACGGTTTTTTTTATTCCGAAGGACTCTTGCTTGTGGACATCATGCCAAGTGGAACCACCATAAATTCTGATGCATATGTGACGACACTGAAGAAACTTCAAGCTCGACTGAGTCGTGTTCGACCACATCGGTAAAAGCAGGATGTTTCGCTGTTGCACGACAATGCACTGCCTCATGTCAGTCAAAAAACCATGAAAGCGATCACAAACTTGGATGAACAACACTGAAACACCCGCCTTACTGTCCTGACCTGGCTCCGTGTGACTATCATCTCTTTGGGAAACTAAAAGACTCTCTTCGTGGAACAAGGGTTGAAGTTGATGACTCCCTTGTGCGCGCTGCAAAACAGTGGCTCCAACAGGTTAGTCAAGAATTTTAACGCGCTGGTATACATGCGCTAGTTCCAAGATGGCGTAAGGCAGTTGAGAGGGATGGAAATTATGCGGAGAAATGAAAATATTGTTCCTAAAGGATGTATCTACACACTGTAAGACTTTCAAACACGTAGAATAAAAGATGGATTAAAAAAATGTGTCCATTTCGTTTGGAGTGACCCTCGTACATCTGGAGCGTCGTACTGTATGGTGCGGAGACCTGGAATTGAGGAAGGAAAAGGAAAGATTGGAGGCACTAGAGATGTGGATATGGAGAAGAATGGAAAAAGTGAAATGGGAAGACTGAGTAAGGAATGAAGAGTTTGAGAAGAAAGAAACGTGCTGAAAGGCATCAGAAAGAGAAAACGGAACTGGGTAGGATGTTGGAGGAGGGACTGTTCATTGAAGGAAGGAATAGAAGGAATGGTGGGGGGAAAAAGGGGAAGAGGAAAAAGAAGATATCAAATGCTGGACAATATCAAAGGAGACAAATATTCAGAAATTAAAACACTGGTTATGGGCAGACAAGAGTGGAAGTGGCTTCCCCATGATAAGACCTGGCATAGGGCAGAATACCATACTACTACTACGCGATACTACCGTCATCTGTATATGTGCATATAGCTATCCCATGACGTTTATCACTTTAGTGTCCAGTTCAATGGAAAGAGATCGGTTGTTCATTTCTTCAAGTAAAGAATGTATAGCGGCGAACACGTGCAAGTAACTTACGGTATGACAGCTATCTATGTAATCTCCAGCCACTATGTGCGCAGCGAGGTGGCAAGAAGCGAATGAAGTGCGGTAGCGGGGCTGTTGTTCCAGCGCAGTTGACCGTGGTCCGAGCCGGGCGGCGCCGGGATTGGAAGCGGTGTGGGGGCGGCGGTGGAGGGAGGAGGGAAGTCGGGTGGTGTGAGAAGTGTGCGCTGCGGCGTGTTGGTCCTCGCCCGTACCGGCTACCAGCTACCAGGTACCAGGTGGTCGTGGAAATGACACGATGGCCGCGCCGCGCCACGGCACGCGCCGGGGACCGGGTTAATTTGGAAAGGACAACAGCGGCGGCCGTAATCTGCCGAGACAGGCGACCGCGTCCGCAAGCGCGCGCGCAGTGCCGGCCGCCGCCCAGAAGACTGTGCGGGGCCGGCGGGGGCGGCGGGGGCGGCGGGGACGGCGGGGGCGGGCGGGCCCAGTAAATTAGGGGCGCGGACAATGAGGCGGCCAGGTCGCCGCAACATGTGGCGTATCGGCGGCGGCCGTTCCAGCTGAACGCGGGCCCACAATGGCGCCATTGAGGGGGCGGCGATAGCGCGCGCCGCCCGCCTCTGCAGACATTATCACGTGCCATCAGCAATCGCCAGCAGCGCCAGAGCCGGGCGCCGCCCCCTGAAGACCGCCTGCCGGCCGCGCGACACCGGCTGCCCCGCAGCGCCACCGATACCTGGTTCTGCTGCTGCAGCTGCTGCCATCGGGTGCCTTCCACCTGCCGTGTGAGTTGGTGCGCGGTTTTCAGGCGATACTTATTTACCAGGGATTAAGTCAGAAAGGACGACAGAGGAGAAAAGGGCGTTGTCTTCTACACAGAGGTTACTCAGTGTTCCACATAACCAGCGTGACAAAGAAGTTACTTTAGGATACATGATACACTACCGGCCATTAAAATTTGTAAACCAAGAAGAAATGTTGATGATAAACGGGTATTCATTGGACAAATACATTACACTAAAACTGACATCTGATTACAATTTCACGCAATTTGGGTGCACAGATCTTGAGAAATCAGTACCCACAACAACCACCTCTGGTCGTAATAACGGCCTTGATACGCCTGGGCATTGAGTCAAACAGATCTTGCATGGCGTGTACAGGTACAGCTGCCCATGCAGCTTCAACACGATACCACAGTTCATCGAGAGTAGTGACTGGCATACTGTGACGAGCCAGTTGCTCGGCCACCATTGACCAGACGTTTTCAATTGGTGAGAGATCTGGAGAGTGCGCTGGCCAGGGCAGCAGTCGAACATTTTCTGTGTCCAGAAAGGCTCTTACAGGACCTGCAACATTCGATTGTGTATTATCCTGCTGAAATTCAGGGTTTCGCAGGGATCGAATGAAGGGTAGAGCCACGGGTTGAAGCACATCTGAAATGTAGCGTCCACTGTTCAAAGTGCCATCAATGCGAACAAGAAGTGAACGAGACGTGTAATCAGTGGTACCCCATACCATAACACCGGGTGATGGCGATGACGAATACACGCTTCCAATGTGCCTTCACCGCGATGTCGCCAAAGAGTGACGCGACCATCATGATGCTGTAAACAGAACATGGATTCATCCTAAAAAGTTACGTTTTGCTATTCGTGCACCCAGGTTCGTGCACCATCGCAGGCGCTCCTGTCTGAGATGCAGCGTCAAGGGTAACCGCAGCCATAGTCTCCGAGCTGATAGTCCATGCTGCTGCAAACGTCGTCGAACTGTTTGTGCAGACGGTTGTTGTCTTACAAACGTCCCCATCTGTTGACTCAGGGATCGAGACGTGGATGCACGATCCGTTATGCCATACGGATAAGATGCCTGTCATCTCTACTGCTAGTGATACGAGGCCGTTGGGATCCAGCACGGCGTTCCGTATTACCCTCCTAAACCCGCCGATTCTATATTCTGCTAATAGTCATTGGATCTGGAGCAAAACGAGCAGCAATGTCACGATACGATAAACCGCAATCGCGATAGGCTACAATCCGACCTTTATAAAAGTCGGAAACTTGATGGTGCCCATTTGTCCTCCTTACAAGAGGCATAACAACAACGTTTCACCAGGCGACCCCGGTCAACTGCTGTTTGTGTATGACTAATCGGTTGGAAACTCTCCTCGTGTCAGCACGTTGTAGGTGTCGCTACCGGCGCCAACCTTATGTAAATGCTCTGAAAAGCTAATCATTTGCATATCACCGCATCTTCTTCCTGTCAGTTAAATTTCGCGTCTGTAGCAATTTTAATGGGCAGTAGTGTACTTAAGACCTTAAAACACCTGATGGAAATCGATCGGTAGTGTAGTGTCTTGGAAGCCTGCATACTCGATTCGCTAGACAAACCATCAAATAGTTTGTATTAATGAGTTTTATTACGAAAAGAAAATTACATTACTTATCTGTGGCAACTACACAGATGTGACGCAAGAAAACTGCGACATATAAAATAATCAACCACCTTCAGTATATGAAATCACAAGTCTGTGCTACATAGAGAGTACAAGCGAAGTAATTGGCGTTGACGTTGCTATCGAAGTCACTAATCTTGAAGCTGTTATTGAACTGACAAGTCACCAATCGGTCGCGGCGCTTATGTCCTCTCCAAATACGGGCCGCTGCTGTCGCGTTTTCGTCCCGGTTGGAGGAGCGTCCGATTCGGAATCACGCGGCTCCTATGGTCGCAGATTCGAATCCTGCCTCGGGCATGGATGTGTGTGATGTCCTTAGGTTAGTTAGGTTTAAGTAGTTCTAAGTCTAGGAGACTGATGACTTCAGATGTTAAGTCCCATACTGCTCAGAGCCATTTGAACCATTTTTAGCGTCCGATTGGCTGACTTCTTCTAACAGCCCTGTCTTCACTGTCGTTCCCCACTGGATTGCCGGCGCTTGACTTTACGCTGTAACAGGTAGCAAGTAAGGATAAACACTGTCAGAAGACACAAACTATGAACGGAATTTTCGAGACGTCATGGAGACATTGCGAACTGACGCGGGACATTTTACCGCATCGACACGAAGCAAGATCCGTTAATTTCAACTCCCAGTTAAAAGGGTAGTTCGCTTTGAAAATGTCCAAAAGTCTTTTTATTTGTCTTAAAAGGTTCTCTTTGACATCTATTTTGGTTGGTTGGTTGATTTTAAGAAAAGGACCAAACAGCGAAGTAATCGGTCCCGTCGGATTACGGAACGACTGGGAAGGAAGATGACCGTGCCCGTTCGTAGGAACCATCACATTTGCCTGAAATGATTTAAGGAAATCACAGAGAAACTAAATCAGGATGAGCGGACGTGGGTTTTTGAACCGTAGTCGTCCCGAATGCGAGTCCACCGGGTTAACTAGTACGTCATCGTTTTCTTAGAACCTAATATTTTTCAGTTATCTATTGTACGCTGATAGAAAAATATTGAAAATGTCTTCTCAAAATTTTTTGGTTTAGGTCCAATAGGAGCGCTTCGGGAACTCCGGCCGATGACCCCAACGTTGCGTCTGTGGTGGGTCTTTCCACCTGATCCAGCTGTTACAGGTAGGTCCGATGTGGAGACGAAGGTGACCTTTTTTTACGGCACGAGTGTAAGGAATAAAATTATATTGTCAGGTTTAGCATTACTTTTTATTTTACTTGCAAACATCACTAAAATCACTTTTTTTTCATCTGTTCAAAGAGGGCTATCCCTGAGTTGGATAATACCTTATTTTCTAGATCTTTTCGAGATTTATGTGTAAAACGATCTGGAATGATTTTTTTACTTTTCGTGCTCTAGTGGATGGTTCATTCGTCAACAACTTCCTTATCCTCCCCCTTACGCTCAGAGTTTAGGAATATATGCGCAGAACAGGAGTTTTATCGTCAATATACACAGATTCTCAGGTCATGTGACTGTATACTTACCTACGAAAACTAACTGGTCATCTCATCGCATATTTCGATTTGCATCCGTAACAGCACGTTTTCACTACTTTTGTCACTAATAACACTGGTCTCCGAGCGAATAAACCATGTCTGTTCAGTCGTCTGTAGAGTCTGGATGTAGTGCCTGCGGGTGAGATATCCGTCTTCTTGTGGTGTTGTACACTGTGGATGTCCCGTACCGTAGCGCCTGGACACCTTTCCTGTCAGCTGGAATCGTTGCCATTATCTTGAGATCACACTCTGTGGCACCCGGAGGGCCTGTGCTACGACCTGCTGTGTTTGACCAGCCTCCAGTCGCCCTAGTATTCTACCCCTCATGACGTCATCAATATGTGTTCTTTGAGCCATTTTCAACACACAGTCACCATTAGCACGTCTGAAAACGTCTGCACACTTACTCCTTGCACCGTACTCTGACATGCACCAACATATCTCTGCATATGTGGACTGCTGCCAGAGCCAGCGACGACTACAGGTCAAATGATTTAAACCCGCAAACCGCCCACCAGAGCGTTGTTTCACCATGTATCACCATTATCCTTAATTTATGAGTATGAGTGTTGTATGCCATCAGTTTTTAAAGATTGGTTGGCGTTTAGAAGAAACACGTTATCGCCGAATATGCCCACAAAACAATGGTTCATGACAACAACAGTAGTCTGCTCAATTAATAAGCATCCATTGTTTGGCTGTCAGCTACATCGATCGATAGTTAGCACAGATAAAGATCAACAACCTCATCAATGTTGCCAGTGTAGTAATTTTGCCACTAAATCTTGCGGATCTGGAACACTCTTCATCGGGACACATATTATTTTAGTGGGTTTGTAAGATACTGCTAATGGGGAAAATATTTTTTTTTTACATTGGAAACATAAAAGTTTGCCGATTTGTTTACCAGCTTTTGGTGGTTTTGTTTCAAATTAATTAGCAACACTGAATATCATGCCTTAGTTTATATTAAAACTTTGCTAGCCAAAACATATTGTTTAGAGTTCTTGCACAGTTACAATTTGCATTCTGAGAGGTGGTCATGGTGAGATATTAGGTGTGCTGGCGTAAGCGGTCGCCACCTCACCGGTCAGAAAAGATGAAGATCGATTAGTAGCCGCTGGATCAAGCGTGGCTACCACGAGAGAGGCCAGAGCTAGACCGACAGGCAACACGCCGCCAGCGCCCTCTCGACAGCAAGTATTTAGGCCGCCGCCGTTGAACAGGAGGCCCCACTGACTCAGTCATCTAGTTTGGCGTCCGTCAGCATATTCGCAAAGAGGTCTCAGTTCATGTCGCAGCCTATGACAGTACATAGCGACCACATTAGTGTCTATAGCGGGACTTGTACTTAACCAGCAGTGAGATTAAAGATTGTAATAGCAAGATTACCGATACTGTCTGCAAGAAGACTATTACTGATGAGATTGCACCACCACACATGGTTTCTATTTCCAGTTAAAAAATGTCCATGTAAATAAAGAACTGTATTAATCCACATGTGCATTTGTGTCGGAGAAAAAGAAACTGGGCATCCATAACAACATCCTCTCCCTTGCTTCCTTGCGGTACAAAACTCTGCAGGGGCGACGAGGATACTACATTAGGTTATTGTGTCATGTTAAATCTGTTACGTTAGTTGAAGTGAGTAATTTGATACATATCGACAAAATGTTTTAACAGTGCGCAGAAAATTGTTGTTTACGATGAGGTGACACTTGACCACAAAAAAAAAATAAAAGAAAAGAAAAAGAAAAAGAAATTCTCTCCGTCAAAAAGATGGCCTACCAGAACTTGTACGTTTGCAGTGATCATAGTTGCGAATGTTACCGTGGTGACATAGTAGGTAAGTGCGTGGTGTTTCCTTTATCTATGCTGACCAGAAACATGTCGCGTAAATGTGTGAACAGTGGAGACAGTTTTTATTATGTTTGCAGTGAGGTAACATTTGTCAATCGAAAAAGCAGTTTATAACAACCCTACCACGACAAAGGTCAAAAATTAATTATGATTGTACTGTTGCTCCCGCTACTAAATATTGCATTTTCGGGCAACAACAACGTTATATTACGTGGCAGGTGTCATCAGAGCACAGTCAATAAAGTCATTTCATGAAATAATGGATAAGCTAGGCACTAATCTTTTCTTGTTTCCCACGCTGGTCTCGTTGTGAACTCATGACTTAATCGTCGAAAATCTAGGTGGTGATGATTCCAAACTCGGATGCAAAGACGCCTAGGTGTTATCGGCGATATTCATAAAGTTTTATAGATGTGTTTCATAAACCATTCTTGAAGATTAAACTTTTGCAAGTTAGCACAATGGTGATGTAAAAAAGTAATCAGCACTCCGAATTTAAGTCACACTTCCTTTTTTATTACTTTTGTTGCAATATCACGTAACTCACAAAACATCACTTCACAATATACTTGAAAATATCTTCCCCAGTGTTAAAGTTCGCATTTTATAAACCGACTACAATTTGCGTCTTTCAACATGACGACCAAGACTTGACACTCTAATAACCGCTTACGCGCCCAAAAATCAGAGCTACGAGTACGACAAAGATCATAGTGACAAAAGAAAGAATACACATAAGAATAATATCATTGCAACGTAAACATATCGATGTATCAAAGTACCTCTACATTAATGAAATCAAATCTGAATGTTGTCTGAGAAATATGTTAACTACTTTACACACAGTAGAATATTGTTGGTATCGAGAGGTTGACGTGAGGTGCCGTAATGGTTACATAATTCAAGTACCATTACAAGTTTCGTGCCAATCGTAAAGAAAGCTTAATACTTGTATTTTGGGTTGTAAGGTGGGAGATACGGACAAGAAGTGGACACCACAAATTTTTCATAATACGTCCTCTACGTTCTTGCGGGACTGGCTACTTGGAAACGAACAAAGTATGCCGTTTTCTTTTCCCATGAGATAGAGAAAGTCGACCAATCATTCTACAGACTGCTATATTTTAATCATTCTTCTAATTAAGAACACGTCCAGAAAAGGACTACCACTTATTACAATATCCCTTCAGCAATTCGTCCAGTGCTAATTCTGAACAACTACCTGTTTGAAAGCCTCCCGCAACTTACTACAGTGGTTCATCCGACGAAGACCAAGATCCGGATAAACTCGACGCAGGTATGCCAAATGCTTCCCTCAGATTTATCGTCTTCCAGTGAGCCTCAGCTCACAGCCAACATCTCATCATCTAAACGCCATCTCAACGTGAATTAAATGATCTTGTCAGGGCCCCCGGGTTGTCGAATAATGGCGCAGAACTGCTGATACCTAGATTCAAGCAGTGTGGGGTTCTTGCTGTAGATACTAAGCTATTTGTTTTTTGGACACGTCAAAAGACTCTAGGAGATTATTTTTCAGTAGAAAGTGATCTAGTGTCCTGTAAAACGTAACTGATGAGTAAACGTAACACAGAACATAACCCCAATGACTGGTGACTGTTATTAGACGCATCAAAACTAAGTCTGAAAGCTGCGTTAGTGTATAATGAAAAAGTGTTACCATCAATCCCAGTCGGCTTTGCAGTGCACTGGAAGGAGGAATATGCAGACATGAAAAAGCTGTTGAGAGCTCTAAATTACATTGAATACCAATGGAATGCTTTGGCGACTTCAAAGTTCTAGCTATACTTTTTGGCCAGCAGCTCGCTACACAAAACATTGCTGTTTCCTGTGCGTGTGGGTTAGCCGAGGTAAGACTTCCCACTACGTAGAAAAAGACTGACCACTCTGTAAATCTTTGGATCCACGAAAAAAAGTTGAACATGTAACTTCGATAGATTCCTACAGGGTTTTACTTCCTCCTTTACATACAAAACCAGGTTTAATCAAGAACTTTGTTAAGAGTACTAACCAAGACAGAGATGCATTCAAATATATACTGAATAAATTTCCACGAATTACTGAAAGCAAAATCAGAGAGGAAATGTTTATCGGGTCCCAGATTCGAGAACTCCCCAATGATCCTGAATTTGATGCACTGTTACAGGATATGGAGAAGACTGCATGGCATTGTTTCCAAAAGGTGATCACCAATTTCTTGGGAAACTTTCGGGCTCAGAACTGTAAGAACCTAGTGGAGCATCTTATATCATCGTACCGAGCAATAGGGTGCCATCTGTCTTTAAAAATACATATGTTACACCCCCGCATAGACTTCTTCCCCGAACACTGGGGAGCATCCAGCGATGAACAAGCGTAGCATTTCCACCAAGTGACATCTACAATGGAAAAACGATATCAGGGTCACTGAATGAAGTCTATGCTTGCTGGGACGTTCCAGATGAACAATACAAGCGACAGCCAAAAAGGTGCCAGTTGTAATATACCATTATGTAATGTTTTTATCACTTTCATTGTGTGCACTCCTGACCCTTTACCGTCACCTTAAACTCGTACCAGTTCAACGTTTTTATTGTGTTTTTTTAATTCAGTACGCTCTATTTCATGAGAGAATTCACTTTTCGTTTCCAAAGCACGAAAAATGTTGAATTCTGTTGTCCAGTGTAACTGAATATGTAAGTAAACGACAAATACAAGTAATAGCAAAATATATGTCTTAGACCGAAATGTAAACAAAAAGCATTATAATGAAGTTCCAGTTTTATGTAGGCATACTATTCTCACTCTACATAGGGCGCCTAAGGAAAGTAACACGTATTCCTACACGTTGCAATATTGGTCAAAACTAGAAGAAAAGTTCCTGTAGTGTCAGGAAACCGATACTTTGTGGGATATCGGCCAATCTGTCCTCTCATACCCATCTATCTGCTACGTAAAAGTAGACACTATAGGCAGTGCCGTATGTGATTACCACGCATACTGATACATCCTTCTGCCTTTCTTCGCAGTGAAACACGCACTTCTTCAAACACATCTAGCTCCATTCGAATTGTCTCACATGCATTGCTCACATTTTCCTCTAACTTCTGTACACTGTCCATGGGATAGTCAGACGCCAGTGCCTTTATATATCCCCATAGCCACAAATGCAACGGGTTGAGGTCCGATGAAAGGGGAGGTCATGTTACCGGAACAAGCCATAGCCTACGAAACGTTACGGCGAAGTGCTGTCGCTCACAGAGAATGGGGCAGTGCCCTGTAGTGTATGTATGTATGTGTGTCTGTCTGTGTGTGTGTGTGTGTGTGTGTGTGTGTGTGTGTGTGTGTGTAAAAAAAGGCCATTGTCTTTCTGCAAGGGCAACTTTCTCCAATAACGCTGGCAATTCATCACGAAAATATCGGTGATTCACAGAAACTGCTAATATCTCTGGTAACGTGTTCTGCCCTCGCATTGATACTGAAGTGATACTGATGCTACAATACGTATGCTCGAGGTTTTGTATATTCACACAATTGCCCATTGCGATAATTTACAATGCCGTGGGATAGCGATATGCACACATATGGATGGCAGCAGTACCGCGTGCACAAGGTATAAAAATGGTTCAAATGGTTCTGAGCACTATGGGACTTAACTTCTGAGGTTATCAGTCCGCTATAACTTAGAACTACTTAAATCTAAGTAACCTAAGGACATCACACACATCCATTCTCGAGGCAGGATTCGGACCTGCGACCGTAGCAGCGACATGGTTCTGGATTGAAGTGGTTAGAACCACTCGGCCACCGTGGCCGGCCACAAGGTATAAAAGGTCAGTGGAGGAGCTGTCATTTGTACTCAGGTGATTCATGTGAAAAGGTTTCCGACTAATTAACAAACTCTGAACGTGGAATGATAGTTAGAGCTACACGCATGGAACATTCCAATTCGAAAATGATTAGGGAATTCTGTATTCAGAGATCCACAGTGTCAAGAGCGTGCTGAGAATACCAGATTTCAGACATTACCTCTCACCATGGGCAACACAATGTCCGACGGCGTTCACTTACCGACCGAGAGGAGCGGCATTTGCGTAGAATTGTCAGTGCTAACAGAGAAGCAACAACGTGTGAAATAACCACATAAATAAATGTGGGGCATACGACGTACTTATTCGTTAGGACAGTGCGGCGAAATTTGGCATTGATGGGTTGTGGCAGCAGACGACTGTCGCGAGTGCATTTGTTCTCTCCTGGGCTCGTGGCCATATCGGTCGTACTCTAGAGGACTGAGAAACGGCAGCCTGGTCAGATTAATCCAGATTTCAGTTGGTAAGAGACGAAGATAGGATCGGAGAGTGGCGCAGACCTCAGGAAGCCACATTGTCAACAAGGCACTTTGCAAGCTGGTGATCTCTCCGTAAAGGCGTGGGCTATGTTTACATGGAAGGAACTGGGTCCTCTGGTCCAACTGAACCGGTCATTGACTAGAAATGGTTATGTTCGGCTACTTGGAGAGCATTTCAGCCATGTATGGACTATACGTTTCTGGAAGTGACTGAGCCACTGTTGTTCGAGATTGATTAGAAGAACATCCTGGACAGTTCCAGAATGATTTGGCCACCCATCCGACATGAATCCGATTTAGCATTTATGGGACATAATCCAGAGATCAGTTGGTGCACAAAATGCTGCACCGCCTACGCTTTCGCAGTTATGAACGACTATAGAGGCAGCATGGATCAATATTTCAGCAGAGGACTTCGGACGACTTGTTGAGTCCACGCCATGTCGAGCTGCTGCGGTAAGTCGAACAAAAGGAGGTCCTACCTGACTGTAGGAGGCATCTCATGATTTTTGTCAGTGTATCTCCTATAAGAATAAGTGATAATATTTTTTAAACTCCTTGTAAATACACCTATTGTATGGCCTTATTACCATTTATGTCTAACGTTTACATCGATGTAATTGGAATCCGTAAGAACATTTTGGCCGGCCACTGTGGCCGAGTGGTTCTAGGCGCTTCAATCTGGAACTACGCGACCACTACCGTTGCAGGTTCGAATCCTGTCTCGGGCATGGATGTGTGTGATGTCCTTAGGTTAGATAGGTTTAAGTAGTTCTAAGTTCTAGGGGACTGATGACCTCAGATGTCCCATAGTGCTTAGAGCCAACTGAACCATTTTGAGAACATTGTGCTTCTAGATTTTAAGACGCTGGATATCATTCGGCACACGATAGAGCTTTATTTGCTACTAATGAAGATGAATTATAATACTCCATTCACCATCTGCATATCACTGCAGTTACTTCCACTACGTTAATTTCAACAACGATAGGTAAAGTCGTGGGACTTTAGAACAAACAAATAGTTTAGAAAAGCAGGTGCTATTGAAGTGCAGTTTTGACAGAATTAATTGGTAGCCAGGGGCTCGTATTGTTGGCCAATAATACTTAGGAAGTGTATTTTTGTGCAAATATACACTTTTTAAATGGAACAATGCCTAATGACAGAAACAAATTAAAAGCAGGGTTAATTAGAATGTGTTTGTTGCAAGGTTATAATGGGAGTTGTTTACGACACATCGCACTTCAAAAAGTTCCCACGTCGACACTTGTACAATACCTGTGGTAGCACTCATTAAAGAACAACGCTGGTCCATACACTAGTTATGAGTATTCTGACAAGTAACGAGACAGTCACATCGCAGATTTTGTTCAGTGTTACCATCGGCAGCATTAGCACACGCTTCTAGTCTGGTATGGATTGATTGCTGCACACGTGGTAGCATTTCAGCGGAGTAGTCCTAGCAGGATGCAGGTAATACGTCATTGCATATCATTGGGTGTAGTTGGTATGTTCTTGTAGGTAGCGTCTTTCTAATTTTTCCACAGGAAAAGTCCACCAGCGTCAAATCCGGCGAAGGAGCTGGCCAAGGTACAGGTCCTCTGCGTCAATCCAACGATTTGAAAAAATTCGTGAAGACATACCGTAGTACTTCGTACACTATGGGCTGGACAGCGATCATGTTGGTACCGCAAGTTGCTGCTAGTCTGCAGAAAAACGTTTTCTAGCATCCGTGGAAGTTGATTTGTTAAGAGACTGTGACACTTCTGGGCTTGCATGTTCCATCTATGAAAAATGCGCCTATGAGCTGATGTTTCACTATCCCACACCACACATTTACACTCCATGGGCGCTGACCATGATTGGTAAATGTGGCTTCACCACTAAACAAGAAAGTAGCGTTCTCGCTTCCCGCGCCCGGGTTCCCGGGTTCGATTCCGGGCGGGGTCATGGATTTTCTCTGCCTCGTGATGACTGGTTGTTGTGTGATGTCCTTAGGTTAGTTAGGTTTCAGTAGTTCTAAGTTCTAGGGGACTGATGACCATAGATGTTAAGTCCCATAGTGCTCTGAGCCATTTTGAACTAAACAAGAAACGTGATACATCTAGGTTATCCTGCCTTAATACCCATGTACAGAAGTTAACACGATTCTCATAATGGTTTCCATGCAGCTATAGTTATGAAGAGATACGCGATAGGGATGGAACCTAAGCCGCTGGAGAATGGATAGAACACTTGCCACATTCGACCACTTCCTCATGCAATTGCGCGGGAGTTAACATGCAGATGAACTGCAACAGCAGCAAGAACATTATTTTGCCTTTTTACGTCTAGGTGTTACACTACCACTCTCACGTAACTAGTTGAAGAGGTTGATAAATATATGCTGATATGGTTGACGTCTTTGGGGTGCAAGAACGAACTGCGTTCTTGCTACACTCTCCATAATACACAAGCGTGTCGGCTTCTTTTGGTTGGTAAATCTCATCGCCCACTCACGACCTATTGCTTGGACTGTCGCACACTAACAGATTAGTGAGTCACAAGCACACATAACAACATCTTACCTAGCAACTATGCAGCTTGAATGGCATGAACAAGTTTCCGAGTGGAAATTATTCAAAATACGTTATCTCGTGGAAGGCTCGCACTAGAATCCTTCAACAAACACCACAGACATTCTAATTTACCTTGCTTTTAGTTTGTTAATGTCTATAGGCAAGTTCCATTTAAAAAAGTATGTTTGCATAAAAAATACACTTTCTAGGTGTTATTACAATCTGTTTATCGGCTAACAATACGAGGCCCTGACTACCAATCGATTCTGTGGAAAACTCACTTCAATAGCACTTGCTTTCCTAAAGTACTCGTTTGTTCGAGGTCCCACGACTTTACGTATCACTGTTGAGATTAACATGTCGGAAGTAATTGCTGTGATATTTAGATGGTGAACGGAATATTGCAATTCGTCTTCATTATTAACCAATAGAGCTCGATAGCGTGCTAACAGTACGATTGGCTAACAGTATGAGCCCCTGACTGTCAATCCATTCCGCCATAACCACACATTAATAGCAATTTCCATCCGCAGTATTTGCGGTTCAAGTTTTAGGTGATTCACCTTGCATATCCTGGGTGCTTGTTTTAACTTGAGACAACTAAATATCTCGAAAACGACGCATCGTACAAAGAAAATGTTCTAGGGGAAAGGGGACAACTGTCTGTGCTACAACTAGGCACCTCCTAAACACCTCTGATGTTTGGACGCGGTCAACTTCGTATTATCAAATGGGAACCCTCTCCCCACCCCATTTTTATAGTATATTCGGATTCTACGTCAAAAATTACGTAGGGCTTAGTGAAACCATTGTTTCCCATTCGTGGTAGATGGCGCTGTAATCGACAAATATCAGATGTGGCTGTTTTTCCAAGTAAAAGGAAACCTCCCCAACGCACGCCCCTCAGATTTAGTTATAAGTTGGCAAAGTGAATAGGCCTTGAAAAACTGAACACAGATCAATCGAGAAAACAGGAAGAAGTTGTGTGGAACTATGAAAAAAATAAGTAAAATATACACTGAGTAGTCCACGCGAAGATAGGCAACATCTAGGAAAAGGAGCGTAAAGAAGCACCGTGGTCCCGTGGTTAGCGACAGCAGCTACGGAATGAGAAGTCCTAGGTTCAAGCCTTCCCTCGAGTGAAGAGTTTAATTTCTTATTTTCAGCTTATGTGACAAACCATTACGTTTTCATCACTTTTTTGGGAGTGGTTATCACATCAACAAGAAAACCTGAATCGGGCAAGGTAGAATATTTTTACCCATTCGCTAAATGTAAAAGTTAGGTGGGTCGACAACATATTCCTGTGATGTGACGCACATGCCGTCACCAGTATCGTGTAGAATATATCAGACTTGTTTTCCTGTGGGGGAATCGGTTGACCTATGACCTTGCGATCAAATGTTTTCGGTTACCATTGGAGAGGCACATCCTTTCGTCTACTAATCGTACGGTTTTGCGGTGCGGTCGCAAAACACAGACATTAAACTTATTAAAGTGAACAGAGACGTCAATGAACGAACGGACGGATCGTAACTTTGCGAAAATAAAGAAAGTAAAATTTTCAGTCGAGGGAAAACTTGAAGCAAGGACCTCTCGTTCCGCACCTACTCATGCTAACCACGGGGCCACAGCGCTCCCGAGCTCAGATTTTCCTTGATCTTGCCTATCTTTCGCATGGATAACTCAGTTTGCATATTTTGCTTTTTTTTCATAGTTCCACACAACTTCTTCCTGTTTTCTCGATTGATCTGTGTTCAGTTTTTCAAGGCCTATCCAATGTGCCAACTTATAACTAATTCTGAGGGGGGTGCGATGGGGAGGTTCCGTTGTAAGAAACGTCACATTTGATTCGACTTTTCGTTTACGATATAAGTGTAAGCCTTTGTATTCTAACGGTTGAGACCTATGTTCAAGCATTATTTTGAGTACTGCATATGTGACTGTAAAGTACAAATAAAATGGCCAGTAATTGACATTTCTGGCAAATAAGCTACCTGATAACGTAGTCTTCTGTCCCCAACGGAGTTGATTACGGTGATTCCAGAAACCATCGGAATGCTTTATTTCGGTGCTCGCGATAGTACCGGCTGTTTATAATGTGTTTCGTCCGGCGCCGATAGCAGAATGGTCAGCGTGACGGATTGTCAGTCCTCTGGGCCCGGGTTCGATTTCCGGCGGGGTCGGGGAATTTTCTCCACCCAGGGTCTGGGTGTTGTGCTGTCCTCAACATCATCCTTTCATCCTCGTCGACTGCAGGTCACCGAAGTGGCGTCCAACTGAATGACCGACACTCGGCGAACGGTCTGCCAGACGGGGGTCTCTAGCCATTCCACATTCTGCCACCGGGTAAAGATATGGCGCTGTAAATAGTAAGAGTGTGAAATGTTTCCTGTTTTGACTTCACTATGCTGTTTGTCATTTGGCGACTCGTGTTGATTTCTTTTGCACAGTGACTGTTGATGTAAAGCGTTGAGAAGGTTGAAGTGTTCCGTACGAAATGCAATGGCTATTGAGAGAAAGAATTATGCGCTGCTTGTGACGTTATTTTATCGGAACGGCAACAATAGCAGAGCTTCACTGCGGGAATATAGCCCACAGAAACAGCTGCAAAGACGCCCAATGGCAATAAATGGACTAAGGAATACGATCGAGAAATCTGATCAAATTTGTGAATCAGGTGGTGCACCAAGAAGAAGGAGGGGAGCCAGTACGTTGGCAGTTGTTGAGGAAGTTGCTGTAGCGCACCTGTGCGTGTAGCAGACGCCTCAGATTATGCAGCCAGTGCTCGAGCTGTGTCGTGGGAATTGTCTCTCCCCTGGTCAACATGTTTCACCGGTGTCCCTGAAAGATTCATAATATGATCCAAATGAAGTTACAGGATGGGATAAAAGCTGTGACTTTGCCCTACGTTTTTCGATACACATGGAAATGGATAATAAGTGTTGGGGGTGAAATAAAATGATCGTGTGGCGTTCTTGGCCGGGAGTCCCCATGCGGGGAAGTTCTGCCGCCGTAGTGCAAGTTCTCTTTAGTTGACGCCACATCGGCGACTTGCCGGAAATCGAACCCGTGCCCCCTGCGTGGTAAGCAGTAACGGTACCGCTACGCTACGTAAGCGGACAGTGGCGGAGGTATATCCCTTGGATGGAAGAGGCTCATTTTACTGTGCATGGTGCCGTGTATGCGCAGAACCTTCGCGTATGAGGCTCTTCTTCGCCACATGTTTTGCAGAAACATCCACTTTACTCAGCTTATGTGACTGTGTGATGTGGTTTCACAAATCCCTTCATTCTTCATCAGTTTTCCTTTGAGTAGATGACACCTGGAGGCCCTGTTAGGGGTACAACGATAACCGCGGGTTATAAGGACCTCCTCGTGCAACACGTGATTCCAGATTTGCAAGAACGCAGATGTGCCCAATCCACTATCTTCATGCAAGATGGGGCGACGCCACCTGCTGCTTCCCAGGTGAAAGATTTGGTTCTAGAAACCTTTCGGCAACTACCGCGCCGTCTCTAGGCCTTCTTAGTCCCCTGACCTAAATCCATGTGACTTCTGGTTGTGGGGATATCTGAAAGATCCTGTCTATCATAGATCTATTCGGAATACTCCTAATCTGAAGCATAGACTACTACGACATATCGCTCTGATTAAACTAGATATGCTTCGAGCAAATGCCGACCATGCCGTGTTATGTTGCTGAGTGGGGAGACCATATTGAATACATACTGCAACTTGGGACCATATCTTAATAAAAGTGCCAGGATCACTGTTATTATGACAGCTTACGGCGCCATATTTTCACCTGGCGGCTGAAAGTGGAACTACTATTTTCAGCATACTCCATGAGCACGCCGATTTTTGAATATACCTACAATGTATCAGCATGCTGCAATATATACATCAGCTTTGCAGCACTCGGAACATCGTCACTTTTATTATAAGCTCCCAGTACATTACGTTCCCGTATCACAATAGCGTCGTTGCCGTAGGCGAGGATAAGTGCTGTTTAGTCAGTAACATGCGCGGTTTCTATCGAGTTACTGTGAAACGGATTTCTCCACTTCGTATCCTTCTGGATTCTTGGGTCCACAAGTCTTTGATTTCTTTTAGTTCAGTTGTAGGACAACGAAAGAGTCTTGATTTCAAGATAATAATACCCTGGATTCCATAATGTAGGGAGACAATCCACATTCGGATAAACAGTGGTCCGAATACCTTCCTGGCCATCCAGATTAAGGCATTTCGCAGATTCCCTAAAATTGCTTAAGATCGTTCCTCTGAAGACACGTCTATTTCATTCCCCATCCTTCCACTATTTGAGTTTGAACGATCATATTTTCTTTGGTAATAATGAAGATATATTCCATTACTCTATTAAAAAACTAAATGTCATAGCAACAAATTATATTATGATCTGTTCAATAACGGAAAGTAACGCCGTCGGATGAAATTTTGTGTAGACCAAGGACAGAACAAATTAGTTTCTTTAAACATTTAGGCTTCACGTCGCCTGTACATGGTCCATGTAGATCTTAAAACTTGTTAACTTCAACTCGGCACTCAAAATTATCAATCTAATTTTTAAAAGACTAACAATCCCTAGATGAACAAAATTAAAGGCTTACAATTTCTTAGCACCATCAATACTTTGATGTGAGAGCAAAGTATCCTATAGATCATTCGAAATCAAGGTAGAAAACGACTATCAAGCATTCAGATGAAATATAGATAAGCTATTCTTGACCATAAATCCAATGAACCCTAGCCAAATATTTTAGATAACCAATATAAAGAATTACTCCCAAGGTCCCTCATGAAATTGGATTCAACAAGTTAGAAGAATGGGATGTTTCAGAGTGACACGATAAATTCTAAATTAAATTACATACGCAAAGGAGAGAGATCGTTGGGTTGATCGTACAAGAGATGAACGACTGTAAAAGGCCACCAGCGCTGTTATTTGACAGTATGATGATGATTGATGATGATTATGATGATGATGATGTGTGTACATACACCTGATTAGTTTAGGTGTATTACTGAATGTTCGTCATCTACAGGTTAAAGCCGCGCGGGATTAACCGAGCGGTCAGGGGCGCTGCAGTCATGGACTGTGCGGCTGGTCCCGGCGGAGGTTCGAGTCCTCCGTCGGGCATGCGTGTGTGTGTTTGTCTTTAGGATAATTTAGGTTAAGTAGTGTGCAAGCTTAGGGACTGATGACCTTAACAGTTAAGTCCCATAAGATTTCACACACCTTTTTTTCTACAGGTTAAAAAATAGTATGCTGGATTAAATTTAACAGAAACCAGGTTGGCTATTGAGACTACTAATGTTACAACAGTAACACAAATTTCATAACAAAATGACAATATTTCTTTAATGTACCTATAGAAAAGCGGAATAAATTATTTTACACTGGATTCAAGAAAATGAATTCTCACCTGTCAGATATTTTTATTGGACAAATGATCCAACATATTTGCGGCTTCGTAGGGAAGTTATTGAGTATCTGAGTGCTTTAGTACGGAGTAATGGCGCTAGTGGTCGATTTTTCCTTGTGTTAATAGCCTACTATGCTCCTTAAACTTCTGTGGGTTGATTATGACGAATTTGATTTTACTGTGTATCTTTTTGAATTTTTACCACTTAAGGAGCGCGTTGAAACTTGGCAGTTGCTTGAGGTTTTTTGTGTTCTTATCCTGCAAAACGTTTTCGTGAAATCATTCCATCTTTTCATTTGGGCTTCGGCCGTATCGTACCACACTTCTTTTAAGCTTCTTATTGAATCTGTGCTTTGTTGCTAGCGTTCCAGAAGCTTGACTGTTTATTACGACTTCTGTGATTCTTTTTTTTCATAAATCATCCTACTTTCTTCTAACCAGCCGTCCATTGAATTAAGAATGTTGGGTATTTAGTGAGTCTACTGTCGTCCTTTCAATAAACATGGTCATAGGATTTCAAATGTCTCTTACCTATTGTGTTGCTGAACTTATCTATTATCATCTAAAGGGCAGATCATCTCTTCATTTTTTTTTCATCAGTCTCTCACCGGTTTCATACAGGCCAACACGAATTCCTCTCTTGATTCAATCTCTTCACCTCAGAATAGCTCCTGCGCCATACGTACTCACTGATTTGTTGAATTTATTCCAAATTGTCTTGCTCCACAGTTTTTACCCTCTACCACTCCCTAAAGTACCACCAAAATTCTTCCCTGATCTTACAACACATGTTCTCTCATCCTATCCCTTTTTTTCAGTAGTTTTCAGATATTTTTGTCCTTTACGATTATACAGAGAACCTCCTCGTTTGTTATCCGTCAACCAAACTTTCAGTACATTTCTGTAGCGCCTCATCTCAGTCGCTTCGCTTGCCTCCTTCTCGGCTTTCCACACAGTCCATGATTCACTACCATATAACGCTGTGCTCCAGACAGACATTATCAGAAATTTCTTCCTCGGATTAAGGCCGATACTTGACACCAGCAGACTTCTCTTGGGCAGGAATTCTCTCTTTATGTGTGTTAGCCAGCTTTTTAAATTCACCTTGCTTCGCCCGTCATGCGTAATTTTGCTCCCAAGACATCAGAATTCCCTAATCTCATCTATTTCGTGATCAAGCTCATTCCTAACCTAATTTCTGCTACTCCTCATTACTTTCGTCTTTCTTCGGTTCTCCCTCAGACCATAATGTTTATTCATTAGACTGTTTATTTCATTCAAATGCTATTCTTCACTGTCGTTGATGATAGCAATGTCATCATCGAATCTTATCGTTGATATTCTGTCACCATGAATTTTAATTGCGCATATAGAACATCATTTACTTCCATGACTATTTCCTTGTTGAGAAGATGAAACAGTAGAGATAAAACGCTGCAGCCCTGTATTACAAGCTATTTAATGCGAGCACTTCGTCCTTGGTCTTCCATTCTGATCGTCCCATCTTAATTCTTCTACATATTGAATTTTACCAGACTTTCCTTACTGCTTACTTCTTCAGAATTCTGACTATCTTGTTCCATTTCACATTCGAAAACACAAATCCTATGATCGCGCCTTCATTTTTCTTAAGTCTTGCTTCCATTATCAACGTCATAGCACCCTCTCTGATATCTTTACCATCCACAAAGCCCAGCAGGACACTCGGTGTAGGAATAGCGTCTTTGGTTATTAATCAAAAGATGCTAGGTGCTAGGTTTGAAACCCGCCACTGCTTGTTGTTGTTGTTGTTGTCTTCAGTCCTGAGACTGGTTTGATGCAGCTCTCCATGCTACTCTATCCTGTGCAAGCTTCTTCATCTCCTAGTACCTACTGCAACCTACATCCTTCTGAATCTGCTTAGTGTATTCATCTCTTGGTCTCCCTCTACGATTTTTACCCTCCACGCTGCCCTCCAATGCTAAATTTGTGATCCCTTGATGCCTCAAAACATGTCCTACTAACCGATCCCTTCTTCTAGTCAAGTTGTGCCACAAACACCACTTCTTCCCAATTCTGTTCAATCCCTCCTCATTAGTTATGCGATCTACCCATCGAATCTCCAGCGTTCTTCTGTAGCACCACATTTCGAAAGCTTCTATTCCCTTCTTGTCTAAACTATTTATCATCCATGTTTCACTTCCATACATGGCTACACTGAATCCAAATACTTTCAGAAACAACTTCCTGATACATAAATCTATATTCGATGTTAACAAATTTCTCTTCTTCAGAAACGCTTTCCTGGCCATTGCCAGTCTACATTTTATATCCTCTCTACTTCGACCATTATCAGTTATTTTACTTCCTAAATAGCAAAACTTCTTTACTACTTTAAGTGTCAAGACACTATCCATTCCGTTCAACTGCTCTTCCAAGTCTTTGACAGAATTACAATGTCATCGGCGAACCTCAAAATTTTACTTCTTCTCCATGAATTTTAATACCTACTCCAAATTTTTCTTTTGTTTCCTTTACTGCTTGCTCAATATACAGATTGAATAACATCGGGGAGAGGCTACAACCCTGTATCACTCCTTTACCAACCACTGCTTCCTTTTCATGCCCCTCGACTGTAATAACTGCCATCTGGTTTCTGTACAAATTGTAAATAGCCTTTCGCTCCCTATATTATACCCCTGCCACATTCAGAATTTGAAAGAGAGTATTCCAGTCAACATTGTCAACAGCTTTCTCTAAGTCTGCAAATGCTAGAAACGTAGGTTTGCCTTTTCTTAATCTTTCTTCTAAGATAAGTCGTAAGGTCAGTATTGCCTCACGTGTTCCAACATTTCTACGGAATCCAAACTGATCCTCCCCGAGGTCCGCATCTACCAGTTTTTCCATTCGTCTGTAAAGAATTCGGGTTAGTATTTTGCAGCTGTGACTTATTAATCTGATAGTTCGGTAATTTTCACATCTGTAAGCACCTGCTTTCTTTGGGATTGGAATTATTATATTCTTCTTGAAGTCTGAGGGTATTTCGCCTGTCTCATACATCTTGCTTACCAGCTCGTAGAGTTTTGTCATGAATGGCTCTCCCAAGGCCATCAGTAGTTCTAATGGAATGTTGTCTACTCGGGGCGCCTTGTTTCGACTCAGGTCTTTCAGTGCTCTGTCACGCAGTATCTTATCTCCCATTTCGTCTTCATCTACATCCTCTTCCATTTCCATAATATTGTCCTCAAGTACATCGCCCTTGTATAAACCTTCTATATACTCCTTCCACCTTTCTGCCTTCCCTTCTTTGCTTAGAACTGGGTTGCCATCTGAGCTCTTGATATTGATACACGTGGCTCTCTTCTCTCTAAAGGTCTCTTTAATTTTCCTGTAGGCAGTATCTATCTTACCCCTAGTGAGATAAGCTTCTACGTCCTTACATTTGTCCTCTAGCCATCTCTGCTTAGCCATTTTGCACTTCCTGTCGATCTCATTTTTGAGACGTTTGTATTCCTTTTTGCCTGTTTCATTTACTGCATTTTTATATTTTCTCCTTTCATCAATTAAATTCAATATTTCTTCTGTTACCCAAGGATTTCTAGCAGCCCTCGTCTTTTTACCTACTTTATTCTCTGCTGTCTTCACTACTTCATCCCTCAGAGCTACTCATTCTTCTTCTACTGTGTTTCTTTCCCCCATTCCTGTCAATTGTGCCCTTATTCTCTCATTGAAACTTTGTACAACCTCTGGTTCTTTCAGCTTATCCAGATCCCATCTCCTTAAATTCTCACCTTTTTGCAGTTTCTTCAGTTTTAATCTACAGGTCATAACCAATAGATTGTGGTCAGAGTCCACATCTGCCCCTGGAAATGTCCTACAATTTAAAACCTGATTCCTAAATCTCTGTCTTACCATTATATAATCTATCTGATACCTTTTAGTGCCACTGCTTAAAATTTGATTAATAATCAGCATTGTCGGAAGAAGACTTCAGGCATAAAAAGTCACCCTCATTCTGGCAACGGCCTTGTCAAAGATTACGGAGGAGCGGACAGGTGTTCAGAGTACTCTCTTGTCCTTAGTTTGGGAAACTGCCCCTAAAGGCGGACAAATTAGCAATGATCAACGGCATGAGAATGCAGATGCCACTGGAAACATTTGCATTAAAGACACAACGTGTATCCACAGGACATGTGGCCTGTAAATAAAAAAAATGTCATGATGATCTCTCCATTTCAAAATATTCCGAAATAGTCCCCCACTCGGCTCTCCGGCAGGGGACTGCCAAGGAGGAAGTGTCCCTGAGAAAAAGATTGAATAATCAAGTAAAGGATAACGTTCTACGAGTCGGATCGTGAAATGTCAGAAACTTGAACGTGGTAGGGAGTATAGAAAATCTGGAAACGGAAATGCAAAGGCTCAGTCTAGATACAGTATGGGTCAGTGAAGTGAAATGGTAAGAAGGATTTTTGGTCAGGTGAGTATAGGATAATATCAACAGCAGCAGAAAATAGCATAATGCGGGGAGGATTCTTTATGAGTAGAAAGGTATGCAACGTGTGGCAGACACTGTGTTACTGTGAACAGTTCAGTGACAGGAATGTTCTTATTAGAATCGACAGCAAACCAACACCGCCAACGGTACTTCAGGTATATATTCCGAAGTTGCAAGCTGATAATGAAGAGATAGAGGAAGTATATGAGGATATTGAAAGGGCAATACAGTTCGCAAAGGGAGACGAAAATCTGATAGTCATGGGATGTAATTGTAGGGGAAGGAGTAGAAGAAAAGGTTAGAGAAGAATGTGGGGTTGGGACAAGGAATGAGAGAGCAGAACGACTAATTGAGTTCTGTAATAAATTTCAGCTAGTAACAGCGAATACTCTGTTCAAGAATCACAAGAGGAGGAGGTAACCTTGGAAAAGGCCGGGTGATATGGTGAGATTAGATTAGATTAGATTTACTTTCATTCCAACTGATGCGTAGTGAGGAGATCCTCCAGGATGTAGAACATGGCATAAAAACAACAATACATGACAAATATTTACAACTCAAACAAATAAGCTAACGTACCATTCCACAGGTCCCAACTGGAATGATCGTCATTTTTTAATGAACTCTATATGAAAGAATCATTTTACAAATACTAATGCACTGAATTTATAATAATAAAGTTTTTTAAAATTTCTTTATAAGGTAATAAACGAGTAATGCAACTAGCAGAAGTTATACTGTATATATATATATATATATATATATATATATATATATATATATATATATATATATATATACTCCTGGAAATTGAAATAAGAACACCGTGAATTCATTGTCCCAGGAAGGGAAAACTTTATTGACACATTCCTGGCGTCAGATACATCACATGATCACACTGACAGAACCACAGGCACATAGACACAGGCAACAGAGCATGCACAATGTCGGCACTAGTACAGTGTATATCCACCTTTCGCAGCAATGCAGGCTGCTATTCTCCCATGGAGACGATCGTAGAGATGCTGGATGTAGTCCTGTGGAACGGCTTGCCATGCTATTTCCACCTGGCGCCTCAGTTGGACCAGCGTTCGTGCTGGACGTGCAGACCGCGTGAGACGACGCTTCATCCAGTCCCAAACATGCTCAATGGGGGACAGATCCGGAGATCTTGCTGGCCAGGGTAGTTGACTTACACCTTCTAGAGCACGTTGGGTGGCACGGGATACATGCGGACGTGCATTGTCCTGTTGGAACAGCAAGTTCCCTTGCCGGTCTAGGAATGGTAGAACGATGGGTTCGATGACGGTTTGGATGTACCGTGCACTATTCAGTGTCCCCTCGACGATCACCAGAGGTAGTGTAGGAGATCGCTCTCCACACAATGATGTCGGGTGTTGGCCCTGTGTGCCTCGGTCGTATGCAGTCCTGATTGTGGCGCTCACCTGCACGGCGCCAAACACGCATACGACCATCATAGGCACCAAGGCAGAAGCGACTCTCATCGCTGAAGACGACACGTCTCCATTCGTCCCTCCATTCATGCCTGTCGCTCCACCACTGGAGGCGGGCTGCACGATGTTGGGGCGTGAGCGGAAGACGGCCTAACGGTGTGCGGGACCGAAGCCCAGCTTCATGGAGACGGTTGCGAATGGTCCTCGCCGATACCCCAGGAGCAACAGTGTCCCAAATTTGCTGGGAAGTGGCGGTGCGGTCCCCTACGGCACTGCGTAGGATCCTACGGTCTTGGCGTGCATCCGTGCGTCGCTGCGGTCCGGTCCCAGGTCGACGGGCACGTGCACCTTCCGCCGACCACTGGCGACAACATCGATGTACTGTGGTGACCTCACGCCCCACGTGTTGAGCAATTCGGCGGTACGTCCACCCGGCCTCCCGCATGCCCACTATACGCCCTCGCTCAAAGTCCGTCAACTGCACATCCGGTTCACGTCCACGCTGTCGCGGCATGCTACCAGTGTTAAAGACTGCGATGGAGCTCCGTATGCCACGGCAAACTGTCTGACACTGACGGCGGCGGTGCACAAATGCTGCGCAGCTAGCGCCATTCGACGGCCAACACCGCGGTTCCTGGTGTGTCCGCTGTGCCGTGCGTGTGATCATTGCTTGTACAGCCCTCTCGCAGTGTCCGGAGCAAGTATGGTGAGTCTGACACACCGGTGTCAATGTGTTCTTTTTTCCATTTCCAGGAGTATATATATATCAGTTGGTTCTACTGAGAAATTCAGCAATGGAGTAGGAGTTGGCCACCAATAAATCGTTTAGGCTTCTTTTAAAATGAATTTCACTGGTTGTTAAGCTTTTTATAGGTGCTGGCAAGTTATTGAAAATGTGTGTTCCTGAATAAACTAAGTGACTTTAAATTCTTGTGAAGATTATTCTTATTTCTAGTATTGATTCCATGAATTGAGCTGTTGGTTTGAAAAAGTGATATATTTTCAATGAAAAATTTCATTAAAGAATAAATATATTGGAAAGCAGTAGTTATTATCCCTAGTTCCCTAAACAGGCTTCTGCAAGATGTTCTTGAGTTCACACCACATGTAACTCTTACTGGACGTTTTTGTGCCCGGAAAACTTTAGCTTGGCTTGATGAATTACCCAAAAAATAATCCCATATGGCATTATGGAATGAAAGTAAGAATAGTATGCCAGCTTTTTCATTTTTATATCCCCTACGTCTGACACAATTCGCATTGCAAATAGAGATTTGTTAAGACTCTTCAGTGGCTCTGTTGTGTGCTTTTCCCAGTTGAATTTATTATCAAGCTGTAATCCCAAGAATTTAACACTGTCCACTTCTTCAATCTGCTTTTCACCATATGTTAGGCATATACCCTTTACAAGTTCTGAGCTGCATGTAGTGTGTTTTTTCAAAGTTTAGTGACAAGGAAATGGCTAAGAACCAGTGATTAATGTCCACAAATATTTTATTAGCTGATCTTTCTAAGACTACACTTGATTTGCTATTTATTGCAATGTTTGTATCATCGGCAAACAAAACGAACTTGGCATCTGGTAATGTTACTGATGAAAGGTCATTGATATACACAAGAAAAAGTAAGATTTCTTTTACATTACATCATCGTCAGACAGAGATCCCGAAATCAGATTCTGGATTGTGAGCCGTAATCAGGGGCAGATATAGACTCAGGTCACAATATAGTAGTGATGAAGAGTAGGTTTGAAGTTTAAGAGATTAGTTAGAAAGACTCAATACGCAAAGAAGTGGGATACGGCAGGTCTAAGGAATGACGAGATACGCTTAAAATTCTCTAAGGCTATATATATATATATATATATAGCAATAAGCAATAGTTCAGTAGGCGGTACAGTTGAAGAGGAATGGAAATCTCTAAAAAGGGCCATCACAGAAGTTGGAAAGAAAAACATAGGTCCAAAGAAGGTAACAATGAAGAAACTATGCGTAACAGAAGAAATATTTCAGTTGATCAATGAAAGGAGGAAGTACAAAAGAGTTCAGGGAAACTCAGGTATACACAAATAAAAGTCGCTGAGGAATGAAGTAAATATGAAGGGTAGGGTAGCTACGACGAAATGGCTGCATAGAAAACGTGAAGAAATCTGAAAAGAAATGATTGTGAGAGGAACAATCTCACCATACAGGAAAATCATGGGTGGTAACGTTAAGAGTGCAACGGGAATTCCACTGTTAAATGCACAGCAGAGGGCAGATGGATGGGCAGAATCCACTGAATGCGTCTATGATGGGGAAGACGTGTCTGATATGACAGAAGAAGGAACAGGAGTCGATTTAGAAGAGATAGGGGACCCAGTGCTAGAATCCGAATGTGTTTTCGTGAACTTAGGATCAAATAAGGCAGAAGGCATAGATAACGTTCATCAGAATTTCTAAAATCTTTAGGTGAAGTGCCAACAAAACTATTGTTCACATTGGTGTGTAGAACGAATGCGTCTGGCGACATATCACGTGACTTTCGGAAAAATATCATCCATACAATTCCGAAGACTGCAAGAGCTGACAAGAGTGGGAATTATCGCACGATCAACAGAACAGCTCATGCATCCTAGTTGCTGACAAGAATAATATACAGAAGAATGGAAACGAAATTTCAGGATGCGCTAGATGACGATAGGTTTGGCTTAGGAAAGGTAAAAGCACCAGAGAGCTTATTCTGACGTTGCCATTAATAATGGAAGCAAGACTACAGCAATATCAAGCCACATTCATAGGATTTGTCGACCTGGAAAAAGCATTCAACAATGTAAATAGGTGCAAGGTGTTTGGAACTCTGGGAAAAATGAGGGAAAGCTATACCGAGTGACGGCTAATGTACAACATGTACAAGAACCAAGAGGGAATAATAAGAGCGACGAGCAAGAACGAAGTGTACAACAGCCGGCCGCGGTGGTCTCGCGGTTCTAGGCGCGCAGTCCGGAACCGTGCGACTGCTACGGTCGTAGGTTCGAATCCTGCCTCGGACATTGATGTGTTAGGTTTAAGTAGTTCCAAGTTCTAGGGGACTAATGACCACAGCTGTTGAGTCCCATAGTGCTCAGAGCCATTTGAACCATTTGAAGTGTACATCTGCAGGTTATAAGGACCTCCTCGTGCAACACGTGATTCCAGATTCGTAAGACGGCCGGTGTGGCCGACCGGTTCTAGGCGATACAGTCTGTAATCGTGCGACCGCTACGGTCACAGGTTTGAATCCTGCCTCGGGCACGGATGTGTGTGATGTCCTTAGCTTGGTTAGGTTTACGTAGTTCTAAGTTCTAGGGGACTGATGACCTCAGATGTTAACTCCCATAGTGTTCAGAGCCATTTGAACCATTTGAGCACTGAAACTACGCTTTTCTTAAAAGCTAAAATGAGTAAAAAACATGTTCTATCTAAGTTTGAAAAAGTAAGAATGATGTCAGTACGGCAGTGCAAGCACGTGAGGTGTTCATTAACAAAATACGACATATTGTCACGAAATTTTGAAACAGTTTCAAACACACTAACTTTACACCAAAGTATTGGGCGATAGCGAATCGCGAACAGTGAGAAAATCGGAGAAGATTAACTGAGTGCATTTGAAATGTAGTGCTTGAGAACTATGTTGATAAGCGAAACGAAGAATATGTGGGAAAAGTATTATGCATGAAACCACTAACTTAAGAAAATGTAGATTAGTGTGACATCTGCTGAGGCTACCAGGAATAGTTCCCCTGAACAAGGAAGAAGACACATAATAGAAAGATTGTAGTTAAGAATACAAAAAACATGTCACTTAGGATTTTTGCAATGGTACATATAGAGAAATGAAACGATAAGGGGACGTTAAGAAGAGGCGGAATACGGCATTCAATCATTCACAAAAATAGTCACTGTACTGCTAATAAATGCTCTCTGCGTGAAAGACGTTAGCCGTAAAACAATGCAGGAAATATTTGCAACGAAAATTGTCACCCTTGAGCCTACATATTGTTTATTTGAGCCCTTAATGCTTTTCTATTACAATGAAAATTTTAAGTATCCCGATTACTGAGTTATCAGTTTCATCCGTCATAGTAGATGTTTATCAGTGGCATTGATAGCAGAATGAAGAAACTGCCATAGTAATGAATCATTTTATTGTATTATTCATGGACAAATTTCGGAATTTGTACGTCTATTATTCGGTGTACTGAGGGAGTTGATAGTGATATTTTTCGGTGGCTATCGTGTCAAATAGGTGAACGTAGCTTTTAGCAGACGCACGCACCTTATACACAAAATTTTCAAAGGTACTTGCTCGTCGTGCAGCAAGATTATGCAAATGAAGGACGTTTTGAGGAGAAGCAATATAGACTATTGAAGGATAGTGTCGCTGCATTGATAAGACAGTGGTGCGCTCCACGACGTCAACAATATACGATCAAATTTTAAATCACCCATGGGATTACTATAAATTAAATAGATTCTTTAATTATCTGTGAACTTTGTGAATTTTTGCGAAGAAAGCCAACTAGTTAATTAAGAAAATTGTTACAACGTTTCGGTTACTACCATCGAAAAGTTAACGAAAAGTTAACGAAAACTTGCAAACAACTTTTGCGCTAGTCGGAATGAATTTGTAAGTAGGCTGTTTTGGTTTTTATGTTGGTAACGCCACGTAGCGCTCTGTATGAAAATCACTGACTGTGCTGTATGCAGTCTGTGGCTGGTTTGCATTGTTGGAATATTTGCTATTGTATTGTTGGGCAGTTGGATGTGAACAGTGCGTAGCGTTGTGCAGTTGGAGGTGAGCCGCCAGCAGTGGCGGATGTGGGGAGAGAGATGGAAGAATTTTGAGAGCAGACGGTGACTTTTGATTATTATTAAGGTAAATACATTTTTTTGTTCTCTATCAAAATCTTGCATTTGCTAACTGTGCCTATCAGTAGTTAGTGCCTTCAGTGGTTAGAATCTTTTATTCAGCTGGCAGTATTGGCGCTCGCTGTATTGTAGTAGTTCGAGTAACGAAGATTTCTGTGAGGTAAGTGATTCATGAGAGTATAGATTAATATTAGTCAGGGCCATTATTTTGTAGGGATTTTTGAAAGTCAAATTCGTTGCGCTAAAAATATTGTGTGTCAGTTTGGTGTTGATCAGAATAAGTAAAGAGAGTAATGTCTGAGTATGTTCAGTTTTGCTCAGCTGTTTGAAAATCAGATGACGTAAGAGGTTTATCAGCACTCTAATTCATAAATTATTCAAAGGGGATGTTTCATAAACTATGTGTCAGCGGGGCATCAACTTCCGAGTTTTAAGTTTTATTATAATGATGGTAATAGCCGAAACATCATAATTTGTGAAAATATATCCAGCAGTTTTGATGGATTTACACGGATAAAGAATTACCCACCAGGTAATGAAGGTGTTATAGCCGAAAAATAATGTGGATAGTTACAGTTTTCTCTATTTTCAGCTGCAATTTATAGACGTAAATGTACAATGGCTGGATTGAAAGCAACACCGACGTGACAACGACGGAGTGGGAAGAGCATCGGTCGACTTCTTTCTGATTATTTCATAATGGAAAAGAACCTGTTCAGACTTACAGAAAACAGGCGCTTCCACTTTGTGAATGCAAGAGTCTCGAGGTTTAGAAGGGCGCCTGTATGTAGATCGCGGACGGTGAGAAAATCAGCCGCGCTCCCCTGGCCTCCTCGCCCCATCTGATGACGATAATGATGATTGATACTCGCATCGTACATCAGTGAATTAATCCTCGAGCGCCAATAGCTTGTCGCGATCAATATTTGTGTAGTGCAGTTAGAAACACGTAGCGTATTGTTAATTACTGCCACTCACATGATTGATTGTGTCCTGTCTAAGTGTGCGTGCGTGACTATGTGTGTGTGTACGTATCAAATGGACGTTGGGTGCAGGGCCGCGCATTCGATTCGAAACACCCGTTTATGCTATTAGCTTGATGAATGTGGTGCGAATGCTGGCGAGACGAGCAATAAAAAGCGAAGGCAGCGCCGATGGAATGAGCGATAGCGGATATCATCTGAAATAATCCTATCAAATTGCACGCCCTCGGCGGCAGATAATTGTGAAATCGGAGTAAAAAATTGAACACACGCCCATTTATCAGTAAACAATGAACCAGATGTTACACAGGAAAGCCGCAGATTATTGAGGGACAGAAAAAAAGTGCTGGCACAAAATTTAATGTATTCCACTCTCAGTGACAGAAATATAGGCTGTATGAAAACGCGGCATACTGATTACAAGGCTAAAATCAAAATCAGGGGTATTCTCGTCTTCGTGGAGTTACTTGTAAGAAAGCTTTCAAATTCATTCTACAGATCGCTTTACTTTATTTCAATATGAGTGGCTTGGGGCCAGCTGCCCATCGTCTGATCTATTACATCGAGACATTTTATAATTACCATTGGTTCAAATTCCAAATGGCTCATAACTTAAGTCTATAAAGCTTCAAGATTATTAAGAAATTAACTATAACACAAATCTGTGCTAAATACCATTTGATACAGTTACACAGTAGCCTGTCGAATATGGAACTGCAAGTTAACACCCATACACCAGCCTGCTGCGGATTTATATATAACTTCCAAGAAAACTAATTGGTGCAACAACTAAAGCGCTGAAAAGCGTCTATTTCTCATGCAATTCATAAAAAATGCTCCTATTTATGGCATGAAACACTAATTTGGAATTCAATAGCAATAAAATATTTTGAAATAACTTTATAAAACAATTATCCAAACTTTTAAAAATATTTTTTACGGATCCTACTTTATGTAAAGTTTGTAGCGCTCGAGAGTGCGATCGATAGACTGATGTCATACATAAAAGATACACATAAATGTAAGAACTGAAACGTCGATGAGGATTTATTATTACTAAAAACTTTAAAAGAGCTTTAAAACACTCCCAAAATATCTTCTCCTCTTTTCAAATTTTGCGATCGAAGAGCCAGTAGTGCTCAAGAGTGCCCTCTGTGGACTACGAACCGCCAAACGAGAGGAGAAGATATTTTTGGGACATATTAAACCTATTTTAAAGTTTTTAATAATAATAATGTTCCTATGGATGTGTCATCTGTTATATTTAGGAACATCTTTTATGTATTACATGGGTTCACAGAGGCCACATTCGAGCGCTACGAACTCTGAACCAGGTAGGATCGTTATAAAAAAAACATTTTTTAAACTTTTGGATAGTTGTTTTCTAAAGTTTTTTGAAAACAAGATTAATGCTATTACACACTCCACATCAGTATTTCATGCTATGCATAGAAGCATTGCTTATGAATGACAAACCATCCCCTACAAATAGAGGACGCTTTTCAGCGCTATAGGTGTTGCACCAATTAGTTTTCTTGAAAGTTATATATAAATCCGCAGCAGGCTGTTCTTCAAAATTATTTATAAAGCCGCAGTAGACTAGTGTATGTTAGCTATAACAGTGAATTTCAGTATTCGACAGGTTACTCTGTAGGTATAACAAATGGAATTTTTCATAAATTTGTATCATAACTAATTTCTTAAGAATGTTGAAGCTTTGTAAGCTTAAAATATTAACCATTTGTAATTTGAACCAATGACAATTATAAGGTATTTTTTGTAAAAGATCTGAAGGTGGGCAGCTGGTGCGAAACCGATTATATCGAAAAAGGAAAGCGATCTGAAGACTGAATTCCGACGCTATTTTACATGACTGAAAGCCTATGAAAAATCTGTTCCAAATCTAATAAAGAACATATGGAGTTGGGGAAAATTTGATTTTTAACTGCTACCTCAGGAAGAGTTGGTGATGGACACCTGTTCAAGGAATCTCTGTTCTCGAGTCATGCCTGATTTCGGGTACCTTGCAGTGGAATTTTAAGGAGCTTTCTTAAGCCACGCCACTGGAGACGAATAGCTATTTATATGTAATTTTTCGAGATGTCTAGAGCATCCTGTGTATTCAGGAGAAGAGAATGGTTGGAGAAGCACGACGGAAAATAATTACAAATAATCATATCGCTACTGATCATTATTTGGACGGAATTGTGTAACCTCGCTGCCGTACGTCTAAGATACATTACTGCTTAAGTCGATGTACGCTTTGTCGATGGAATTAGGTTATGAATTCTAATGTTTGTCGAGGAATGTCATTGTAAATCTCGTTTGAAATAAAGAGCTTATGATTTATTCACTCCTGAAGTAGCAACCATATTTTCAAGTCAGAAACAGAAATTTAGCAAGGCAGACAGGAGCGATTTGGTAGTTTAGATGAGACATTGGCAAGAGCGTTAAAGTAGATGGTGTGAACATTGTTAAAGTTGAATTACTTGACTTAATTCTTTTTAGTCCGATGTAGAGCATAGGACACATATTAGAGCTCTCCATCTGACGCTCTTCGTTGCCATCTTCTTGATGTAACTCCAGGAGTGGCCAAAGGATGCCACCTCAGCTTCAACAGTCCTGCGCCAGGTCGATCTCGGTCTGCCTCTCCTCCTTGCTCCTTGTGGGTTCCATTCTAAAGCATGCTTTGGTATGTGTTGCGGACCTCTTCTCAGTTTGTGTCCAATCCATCTCCATTTCCTTTCTTTAACGATTATCTCGGTTTTCCTTTGTTGGGTGCGTTGCCATAGTTTTTGGTTTGAGATAATATTTGGCCAGAGTACTACCAGTATAGTCCTCAAACATATATTTATGAAGGTTTGTACTCTTGTTTGAATTTGTGCTGTCACCTTCCACTTCTCACACCAGTAAAAGAGAACAGATTTTACGGTTGAGTCAAAGATGTTAAGCTTTACCTTCAACAATATTTCACGAGATGTCCAAACTGGTCGCAGCTGGGCAAAGTCCCCTTTTGCCTTTTTGATCCTACTTTCGATGTCTTCTTTCGCCCCTCCATTTTTGGAAACAATACTTCCCAGATAATAAAAGCTCTCCACTTGCTCGGTCTTCTCTTCTTTCACGGCTAATGCATTCTTGTTCTTACTCTTCATCCTAATATCTTTAGTCTTAGCCGTGTTTATTTTTAATCCAGCTCTCTTAGTTTCTGTTTCCAATTCCTTAAGCTTCTCACTCATATCCTTAAAAGTGTGGGACAAAAGGCAGATGTCGTCCGCAAAGTCCAGGTTGTCAGGACGATCCACTGTAAACCTCTCTTTTTTTCTTGGGCTACATTCACGACAACATCTAATCGCAGCAAAAACAGCAGTGGTGAAAGCAAACAACCCTGCAATATTCCAGAATTTAAAAAGTTGTTAAAGAACTGCTAAAGCTACACATTACATAAGCTGCAAGTAATATGTTTAAACAGCCTCAATTTAGTGCAGCTGTGTCATAAGAGCAGCTGTGGTGACTAACATATTAGAGGGAACTCGTAGATCAGTCCTTATACATAGTAACACAGTGTGAAAACCTACCAGCGTTTAGTTGACTAAACTGAAGTAATACTATCGTACGATTTCGTGGACTTTAATTTAGAATATAGAAAGTATCTGAATCATAAAACTTACGGACATACAGTACAAATCAGTGTGATACGCTCTGATACGAACATAACAGGTTTATGAGCACACATTAGGCTTGCGAATTTTCAGATGCGATAGTGCTGTACCAGCAACAAGCTAAAAGCAGTATAAGCAACAAGCTAAAAGTCATCAAAACAACATTAACCCTTAAGTTTTTCGTTATAAGTGATTGAATGACACATAACATCCAGTTGCGACAATAGTTTTGATACTGCTTACATAAGTTGTAGCTAAATGGTCTGTGAGTAAAATCTGGCTGGGCATGGCACTACGTCGATCTTCTCACTGTGTAGAGGGTAAAATAGTAAGACGACTCAACTTTCGAAATCATTTAATCTTACGTGCGAAATCAAGAAAGTTACCTATTTCCATGTGTTTCCAATAATTATCGTCAGCAACTACTGTCGTTCGTGTTTTGTAACATTTTTGAGTTCCACTGCTAACTGCACCTGCGAGCGTGTGTTTACACAACCTTTAGTTAATGAAGACAGGTGATACACAGTACCTCCTGTCGTGATAATCGGGACTTAATACACAAGACTGCTAAACCGTAATTATGTATAAAAATGTGACAAATTAAATTTGGCCAAAAATTATTACCTTTTGAATACTCATCAGGTAGTTTGTTTTCCCATTCTTTTTGTTTTTTCCGAGGGAGAAACGACTATCAACATGTCTTTGTACGAGCCCTGATTTCTCTTACCTTTGTGATCCTTACGCGAAATCTGTGTTAGGAGCTGCAGACTCGTTCTGCAGTTCATTTCACTTTGCAAAGTTAGGCCTAGATATTTAATCGATGAGACTGTGTCAAACAGCACCCAACTAATGCTGTATTCGAACGTTACAGAATTTTTTTTTCTACTCATCCGCATTAACTTACATTTTTCTACATCTAGGGCTAGCTCCATTCATCACACAAAATATAAATTTTGTCTAAGTGATCTTGTAAACTCAGTGAGGACACCTCCATGTACACCACAGCATCATCAGCAAGTAGCAGAGAATTGCTGCTCATCCTGTACGTGAGGTCATTTACCTATATAGAAAACAAAAGCAGACTTTGAAACGTCCTCTTTGAACAGTTATACATGACTTAAACTGACACACAATATTTTTTTAGCGCAACGCAATCTGACTTTCAATAATCCCTACAAAGGAAGGCCCTGACTAACATTAATCTATACCTTTCACAAATCACTTACCTCACAAAAATATTCATTACTCGAACTACTGCAATACATGAGCGCTACTACTGACAGCGAAATAAAAGATTCAAACTACGGAAGGCACTAACTACTGATAGGCATAGTAAGCAAATGAAAGATTTTAATAGAGAACAAACAATGTACTTACCTTAATAGTCATAATATATATAGCAGTTCATGACATCCATTCTTACAAATGTACTGTATCTGATGGACACACCTCCAGATTATCCATTCTCAAAAATCCGCCATCTCACTTCCCCACATCCACCACTGCTGGCGGCTCACCTCCAACTGCGCAATGCTACGCGCTGTTAACAGTCAACTGCCCAATGCTACAATGGCGAGTATTACAACAATGCCAACCAGGAACAGACTGCACACAGCACAGCCAGTGATTTTCATACAGAGCCCTATGTGGCGGTGGCGTTACCAATAAGAAAACCTAAACATCCTACTTACATAGACTCCATACTCCCCACAAAAAGTTTTACAAATAGTTTTGGGCAATGGCCAATATAGATTTGAAAAAAATTTCATAATTACAATAACAAAGAAATGAAATGCACACATTTATCGATATAATGTTGGTCAAAAGCTAAAATTTTCTCACAGTCCATAAAGACAGTCCTGATCGTCCATCACAGTAAAATTGCAGTGTTTTTCTCAAAGTCTGAGCAGTAAAAGAAAATGCACACGGAAGTAGTGGATTTCCATGCAGTCTTGAAGAAGTAGTGTTGTCCTTCCAACAGAAAGACAGTGCTGACTCTTGACATGCAGACAGGTAATGGTCCACCACAGAGCAAACCCACAGCAGAGTCATTCGAAGTTTTGAAGAATATTGGTAGGTAGGTCATCACAGAGCAGACCCACTGTAGTCTTGGTAGAGAGTATGGTATTGGTGGGCCACCAGAGGTGCAGACCCACTGAAGTCCTTGTAGAAATAATGGTATTGGTGGGTCATCAAAGCTGCGGACCCACTGCTAGTAGAGACAGCCAGCAGCCATCTGCTGCGACTGTGCACGTGCACAATCACCATCGAAGAGTCTTTCAGACAATATAGCAAGTCCATAAACCACTACTTGTGCACTCACAAAGTTTTTGGAATTGTCCTTAGAACCAGCAATGCTGTTAAACAGTCCCTTGCTGAATTATCAACACACGTGCAAACACTAATGGTCCCAGCTTCTCACATATTGTGCATATACTATGACCAACAGAAACGTGTGCACTGAAATGCATGCTTACAAGTTGCTTAATTTGCTGAACTGGTGACCATTACAATTTTATAACATAAGAATGCAATAACAAAGGTACAAAATACATCATTAAGGAACATAACAATACAGATAAATTTGTAGTAGTACAGGCTTTACAAAAGAATAGAAGTAAACAGATGCATCAGTGTTACAGGAATTATGAAATAAGTAAATATATAATTTCACACATGAGCATTGAAACAGAACAGAATTAATAGTGTCTAAACATCTTTACAAAGTAAATAACAAAGTATCTGAAAAATTCTACAACATAAATCTTATTAACTAAATACAGAAAGACCAATACACAAGGGTACATAAACACATAGCAGAATAACACAGGAGAAAAGGACAGGGTTTGTTTTCAGTGTCACGTTTGGTACGGCAGTCCAACCCAAAACTTCATTCCATAGATCTTTCCACTTATTTCAATATTTGTTTCCACCAAAAAAATCCTATCCAAGCATGCTTTCTGTATTTATATGTTCACACATTTCTTGCCTCATTATTTATTCTCCATTATCTTACCTCATCATTTATATCCAAGAAGATCCTACCTAAACCTGTTGTCCCCAAAACGTACTTTTTTGTTCATATCCTCTTTCAAAATACTTTTTTGGCCAAACCATTTTCTTATAGCTTCTCAACACATTTCTTCCAATTCATTACAACTTGTTCTCTTATATAGCCAACCCCATCTTAAGCTAACTTAAATCTACTGAGCTCAGATATACACTCCTGGAAATGGAGAAAAGAAACATTGACACCGGTGTGTCAGACCCACCATACTTGCTCCGGACACTGCGAGAGGGCTGTACAAGCAATGATCACACGCACGGCACAGCGGACACACCAGGAACCGCGGTGTTGGCCGTCGAATGGCGCAAGCTGCGCAGCATTTGTGCACCGCCGCCGTCAGTGTCAGACAGTTTGCCGTGGCATACGGAGCTCCATCGCAGTCTTTAACACTGGTAGCATGCCGCGACAGCGTGGACGTGAACCGTATGTGCAGTTGACGGACTTTGAGCGAGGGCGTATAGTGGGCATGCTGGAGGCGGGTTGGACGTACCCCGAATTTCTCAACACGTGGGGCGTGAGGTCTCCACAGTACATCGATGTTGTCGCCAGTGGTCGGCGGAAGGTGCACGTGCCCGTCGACCTGGGACTGGACCGCAGCGACGCACGGATGCACGCCAAGACCGTAGGATCCTACGCAGTGCCGTAGGGGACCGCACCGCCACTTCCCAGCAAATTAGGGACACTGGGGTATCGGCGAGGACCATTCGCAACCGTCTCCATGAAGCTGGGCTATGGGCCCGCACACCGTTAGGCCGTCTTCGGCTCACGCCCCAACATCGTGCAGCCCTCCTCCAGTGGTGGAGCGACAGGTGTGAATGGAGGGACGAATGGAGACGTGTCGTCTTCAGCGATGAGAGTCGCTTCTGCCTTGGTGCCAATGATGGTCGTATGCGTGTTTGGCGCCGTGCAGATGAGCGCCACAATCAGGACTGCATACGACCGAGGCACACAGGGCCAACACCTGGCATCATGGTGCGGGGAGCGATCTCCTACACTGGCCGTACACCTCTGGTGATCGTCGAGGGGACACTGAATAGTGCACGGTACATCCAAACCGTCATCGAACCCATCGTTCTACCATTCCTAGACCGGCAAGGGAACTTGCTGTTCCAACAGGACAATGCACGTCCGCATGTATCCCGTGCCACCCAACGTGCTCTAGAAGGTGTAAGTCAACTACCCTGGCCAGCAAGATCTCCGGATCTGTCCCCCATTGAGCTTGTTTGGGACTGGATGAAGCGTCGTCTCACGCGGTCTGCACGTCCAGCACGAACGCTGGTCCAACTGAGGCGCCAGGTGGAAATGGCATGGCAAGCCATTCCACAGGACTACATCCAGCATCTCTACGATCGTCTCCATGGGAGAATAGCAGCGTGCATTGCTGCGAAATGTGGATATACACTGTACTAGTGCCGACATTGTGCATGCTCTGTTGCCTGTGTCTATGTGCCTGTGGTTCTGTCAGTGTGATCATGTGATGTATCTGACCCCAGGAATGTGTCAATAAAGTTTCCCCTTCCTGGGACAATGAATTCACGGTGTTCTTATTTCAATTTCCAGGAGTGTATATACCAAGGGATGAGGCAGTGCAGCAGCACATAACAATTAACACATACAGCAATGACAAAAAATTGCAAATTGGCAGATCAAGCAACAATATATATAAGTTACATATAAGTTAGCAAAGCAAATGCAACATTATCACTAATATGAGCCGATATGCACCAAAAAGAAAAATACAGCAGTAGTTAAGCTGGCTTACCAGAGTTATACAAAGTGAAATTCAGTATCACTATGCCTGGCACACAGCAGCAGCAAATGCAATAACTTATACCTAAACATGACAAAGCTCAAGCAGAAAAAATATCACAGTAAAAATGGCCATGTTTAATACCTATGTCACATCTTAACACCAGAGTGATGCATCACGATAACTTACTCTACCAAAAAAATTAATAAGTAGTTGAAAAGAAAATTATGTATGCAGTAACTGTTATTAATCCCTTCTTATTGTTCTTTCCTTTCCAAGTGCTCCTTTTTCGAAGAACGTGGATCACAAGATTATTATTTAATAGATCTGTTGACAGAAAGTGTTCACATTAGCAAAAGCATTTAATTTTATTTTATATAACCAATGCTGCAACACACCTGGAAAAGAGATATCAAATGAAATAAGCAACTATGAAAAGCAAAGCTTAAAAATATCATTCAATAGTCATGTGACATTTCATAAGTTAGTAGAAATTCTCGCAACTCTCGTAGAAAGACGCTTTTCATAATCAGGTGTGCAGGTGTAAGTATCTTTCCAAGTAATGAGCGTGTTGTATTTGCGATGCTTTCTAGAAAGGAATGTCAATAGCGAGGATAATGGCCTCTTTGTTTCTCCACCTAATGGCTTTCTTTTGTCAGATGACTATCTCTCAGCTGCACGCCCAAAACGCATTACGTCAAGGTCACTTACTATTCTTAGCGAAATATTTACAACAGCAGTTTCCGCTACAGTGGCAGTCTCATATAAAAAAATTACACATGTCAGGAATTTGCGTTACAGATCTGTAGAAACAAAATCCTGTAAATATCACAGTGTCCAATAAATTTTCGCCGACATTGTGATACATTCACGCATATACACACATTTCATAACTCTTAAAGTACGATTCTTGGTTTCCAACATCCTTTTTCACAAGTCAGAGTCCGTAACCACTACACATTATTCCTTACCTTATTACACTTACACATATTCGTCGACACTTCTTCAATATTTCATCATAATAAATACATAGCATAATCAAATTCCTCATATAGCATCAGCTTATTGATCATAAACACACCTCAACAGCAAAATACACATTGTCGTCGTAATAATAACTTCATAGCACCTCAGTCAAATCTCAGAATCGTCGTAGCTTCCTCCAATAATATCAAAGCCTAAAGAAAATTATCTGCTCGTTTCAATAGTGTCATCTACCTCAAAAGTACTTTAAAAATCATGATCCCATACCAAATACATCATTCAAAGGTCTAATAGTATCACAATGATTCCGAAAAAATATGAACAGTTCACAAAGTACAGACAAAATACAGTTTCGTAAGTGTGAAGTTATCCGACTGTGTAATTACATAAACATCTGTCACTGATGTAGGAAAATAAATGTTTGTATCTCCCAGTTAGATGATCAGATAGCTGTGTAATTTATGTGTTAGAGAAATATGGTACTGATGTGTGAAGTTGTATAAGCAAATACCATATTAGCTAGGGCTCCTTGTGCTTGCCACACACATGGTACACAAAGTAAGCGTGCTACCCCCCTGAGGATTAATGTAATTATACCCTCAGCTGTTACAGATTACAGAAATGGAATGAAATGTATCACGGAAAACTTTCATTGTAATTCAAAAATCTTAAAAAAATAAATATTTTAAGTACAAAATTAATCACTCAAATGCGTGTCCTGTAGCGCTAAATGTGCATCTTGATGCAAGATAATTCTGTGGAAGTGTCGTAGATATCGTCCTCTGTAAGCAAAGTTCTGCTGAAGTCAATGTACTTACCTCATCATAAACGAAATTGAAATTCTTTGCGTATAGATATCGTAGTTATTACGTACCTTACCGTGATCAAGAAAGTATTATAATGTGACGTATTGTTGTGCTACGAAAAAGGCTGTCTCATTATAGCTAAACCACAAAAGTTACTACTAAAACATGTTTTACTTTCCAGAATAATACAGAAAAACTGTGCAGATATAAAACAGATACACAGCAAAAGCAACATTGTAAATTGTCACTCATTAGTAGCATCGTGATAAAATCGTGTAGCTGTCACATAACCTAACCATTGTGTCATCTGGTATCTCACAGAAAGTACTTTAAATCCAGAATGTATTTTCAAGTAAACCAAAATGTTGCATTAAAATCTCGTTAGCAGTACCAGTACCTGTTCTAAGTATGTCGGCCTTATAGTCGTTGCGTAATCGTGCAACTAACAAGCAAGAATGAACAAATAACAACACTGTGTCTTCTGTTCACTATAACAATGCATTCGCAATTTCTGTTTAAATAAGTTCTCTTGGTTCTTGACTGGATATTTAACTTCAAACATTGTTGCATGTTAACAGTTTCTAAGTCTGACAAAGCATACTAGTAACGTGAAGTGAACAGCTTTATGGAAAAGACAAAGTTAAAAAGCAGATTATCTTTCAATAAAGGGTTTTGCATGTGAAATTTGATGCAATCTTTTACCCTTTATAGTGCGCAGACACAGTGGTGCTGCTAAGCTACGCCCGTCGTCACTATTATTTCTCAGTTTACTTTGGAGCCTAGTGTTACGTTTCTCACATGCCATTATTGTCACAGTATTTCACACGATAACACAGAAAAGCACAATTTGAAGAGCAAAAATAAGAGAAAGCAATTATCATGTGGTATACGACGCTAAAGAATGCTAAAATTGTTCTCACGGTTAGCGTCTATGTTATTTTTCTGTGAGCCAGCCGGCGCACGTGGCTGCCTGCGGTGCGCGTCAATTTCTGTTTCTTTGTTGTCGCGCGTCGTTATTGGGATTAGGAGACCTAACTTCTACAAATTCACCTTGACTAGAAGGCCCTGACCTGTTTGAAGCTCGCCAGTTCTGATGGAATTCAGGTCTGTCGTTTTGTCGGTAGTTTACATAGTTTCTTGTTTGTCGGTCATGTGGTGGAGAATTTCTCCCGGAATCGTAACTGGGTGGTGCACCGTTGCGTCTGAAGTTATTCTGTCTCCCTTGATAATAATTATTTTGGTTCCCATATTGTCTGTTTCTATGGTTGTCTCTGTCACATTCATTACTATGGCAAAGCGATCTTTCTCTGTAATTATTACTACTCTGCCAACGGTTGTCTGTTTTGGTCATGATTTACATTGTGAGAATAGCCTTGTCGTATCCAGTTATTATTTCTTTCATCATGGAATTGTGACGGATGTGACCTGTAATTGTTGTGTTCCTGTTTTCGCGTTCCACGATTGTCAGTGTCAATTTCTAATTCTTGCAAGTGTCCCTGAAAAGCTTCAATGTCGTCTTTGCAACGTCCTGCCAAAACAATACGTCGTAAATGGTCAGGTAATTTGATTAAGCAAATGCGGATGAGTTCTGAGGGTCTGTATGGGTTTGACAGGTACTGATTCTTGTGCAACATGTCTTCAAAATACACTCCTGGAAATTGAAATAAGAACACCGTGAATTCATTGTCCCAGGAAGGGGGAACTTTATTGACACATTCCTGGCGTCAGATACATCACATGATCACACTGAGAACCACAGGCAAATAGACATAGGCAACAGAGCATGCACAATGCCGGTACTAGTACAGTGTATATCCACCTTTCGCAGCAATGCAGGCTGCTATTCTCCCATGGAGACGATCGTAGAGATGCTGGATGTAATCCTGTGGAATGGCTTGCCATGCCATTTCCACCTGGCGCCTCAGTTGGACCAGTGTTCGTGCTGGACGTGCAGACCGCGTGAGACGACGCTTCATCCAGTCCCAAACATGCTCAATGGGGGACAGATCCGGAGATCTTGCTGGCCAGGGTAGTTGACTTACACCTTCTAGAGCACGTTGGGTGGCACGGGATACATGCGGATGTGCATTGTCCTGTTGGAACAGCAAGTTCACTTGACGGTCTAGGAATGGTAGAACGATGGGTTCGATGACGGTCTGGATGTACCGTGCACTATGGAGTGTCCCCTCGACGATCACCAGAGGTGTACGGCCAGTGTAGGAGATCGCTCCCCACACCATGATGCCAGTGTTGGCCCTGTGTGCCTCGGTCGTATGCAGTCCTGATTGTGGCGCTCACCTGCACGGCGCCAAACACGCATACGACCATCATTGGCACCAAGGCAGAAGCGACTCTCATCGCTGAAGACGACACGTCTCCATTCGTCCCTCCATTCACGCCTGTCGCGACACCACTGGAGGCGGGCTGCACGATGTTGGGGCGTGAGCGGAAGACGGCCTAACGGTGTGCGGGACCGTAGCCCAGCTTCATGGAGACGGTTGCGAATGGTCCTCGCCGATACCCCAGTGTCCCTAATTTGCTGGGAAGTGGCGGTGCGGTCCCCTAGGGCACTGCGTAGGATCCTACGGTCTTGGCGTGCATCCGTGCGTCGCTGCGGTCCGGTCCCAGGTCGACGGGCACGTGCACCTTCCGCCGACCACTGGCGACAACATCGATGTACTGTGGAGACCTCACGCCCCTCGTGTTAAGCAATTCGGCGGTACGTCCACCCGGTCTCCCGCATGCCCACTATACGCCCTCGCTCAAAGTCCGTCAACTGCACATACGGTTCACGTCCACGCTGTCGCGGCATGCTACCATTGCGATGGAGCTCCGTATGCCACAGCAAACTGGCTGACACTGACGGCGGCGGTGCACAAATGCTGCGCAGCTAGCGCCATTCGACGGCCAACACCGCGGTTCCTGGTGTGTCCGCTGTGCCGTGCGTGTGATCATTGCTTGTACAGCCCTTTCGCAGTGTCCGGAGCAAGTATGGTGGGTCTGACACACCGGTGTCAATGTGTTCTTTTTTCCATTTCCAGGAGTGTATTTCACAAGACTGGAAAATTCAGATTGTTCGAAATGTTTCATCATTATGATGCTATGTTTTACTCGGTGTTGTGTAGCTTGAGACCAATATGCTGAGAGGAAGGCATGGTAAAATTCTCCTTCACTGTGGCAATCGTGAATGACCGATCGCATTCTTACAGCTGGTTCATTCTCTAAGTAGCCACACATAAATTCTGATCTGTACTGCAATGGCCAGATGGGAGGAAAACAATGAGAGAATTGATGAAGCCATGCTTGTGGATGAATGTCGTTGACAGAATTCTTAAATGTTTTGAATTTACGTGTAGTAATGAACAGCTTATTGTCAAAATCATCTTGTCGTCGAGTCGCACATCGCTCATTGTTACGTAGTTTCGGCGGTTCAATCTCAAAATTCAATGCGCCTTGCAATTTCTTTCATAATTTCCGAAGTGTCTTGTGTTACTATTTTGTAGTTGTTCCGTATTTCTATGTCCGTCTTCCCGTACTGGAGCGCGAGTGTCCTCTGAAATATGTAATTCTTGTATTACTTGTGCCAACTGATCTTATACTTAGCGGATTTCTTTTTTGTACAGTGTATTGATTTGATTTTGTTTAAATTTTCTAATTTGTTCATACTCTTCAGTGTTCAGTGAAGGCTAGAGGTCCTGTGTCATTCAGATCATCATCTACCTTTGTAGGTAAGTTAGTGAACTGATCTGAAAGTTCGGCTACTTTATCCGATAGTGAAATTATTTCCTCTGTGTGTTTTTCTGAACCAAGTTTCAGAGTGTCCATTTGTGTTGAAATCGTATCTACTGTGTCTTTTAAGTTTTCCTGAGTTTTTGCAAGTTGCGTAACCAAATCAGTAGATGCAACTGAGTCAATTTTAGTTGCATGGTCTCATGAGTTTCATGAACAATAGTTTGCAGTTCTTTTATGGCTGCTTCGTGATTCTGTAATGCATTTTCATGCCGCGAAAAAACAGGTTGCAAATGCTCACTAATTTGTGTTTTTACGTCATTACAGACTTTTTGACATTTCGATTCAATGTTATGTAACTCATTAGTTAAATCTTCACGTGTTTGTACAAGTGTGGTGTCTAACTTCCGAAGATTTTGTTCCATTGTCTCTAACTTTTCAAGCTTTTGCTGTGTTTGTCTCTGATTTTGTTACATTTGTTGCATTAATTGCAATAATAATGTATTAGTGTCTGGAATCTGTTCCTCTATGCTTTTCGGCAGTGCATTTGCACCGGCGACATTCACATTTTGACAAGCAAAAAATGTGTCTTGACTTATTTGAGAAAACGGTGAGGACGCAAAACCTGAATCTACAGTATTTGCAATATTGTGTCCTGTCATTTCGGAATCCTGAGGCGAGCTGTTGCCGACCGATCGATCGATAATGCTTCCCTGTTCACTACTTGTTTCATTGTCTACGCCATTATTTGCCGCCCGCTCCATTTCCCTATGCACAATTACCAAATTACTACTGCGAATGTCTGTTAATTCACTACACAGTGGTGCTGATAAGCTACGCTCGTCGTCACTATTATTTCTCAGTTTACTTTGGAGCCTAGTGTTACGTTTCTCACACGCCATTATTGTCACAATATTTCACACGATAACACAGAAAAGCACAATTTGAAGAGCGAAAATAAGAGAACACATTAACATAGCACTGAAAATAATATCTAGTTAATTTAAGGCGCAGATGCGAATGGCCCTGACTAACATTAACCTATACCTAACATTAACCTTCACAAATCACTTACCTCACAAAAATCTTCGTTACTCGGACTACTGCAATACAGCGAGCGCCACTACTGCCAGCTAAATAAAAGAGTCAAACTAACTACTGATAGGCATAGTTAGCAAATGAAAGATTTTAATAGAGAACAAACAATGTATTTACCCTAATAGTCATAACATATATAGCAGTTCATGAGATCCATTCTTACAAATGTACTGTTTCTGATGGACACACCTCCAGATTATCCATTCTCAAAAAACCGCCATCCCACTTCCCCACATCCACCATTACTGGCAACTGGTGATGGGGAGCTCGTGAATGAGTCGTTCAGATGAACGCTTCACTCCAGTGAAGAGTGAACTAACCGCTCAATTTCAGTGAACTGGTACTTCAAACTCTTCACAGACAGCACACTCCTCACTTTTTTATAGTTCACTCGCTCGCTTCCCCTCTTCCTCTACCACTACATCGGCGGCCAACATGGAAATAAAAGGTTTGTTAATAACACTGAAAGAGGGATTTTACCTGAAATCGTACCAATGACTACAGGTGACAGTTTACGTCTTGAAAGAGGGTTATTATTTTCAACAAAAATAAAATCTACAGGAAAACTTCTGAACGTAGGTATATAGACTTTGTGACGGTGGTAGACATACTCTTTCTATTTTGGATTAAATTTTAAAATGTGCACAAAATTGGAGTGCATTTCGTTGGTAGCCCTAATTTTCAGTCCATGAACACAGCAATTAATGTTTCATTTGGTAGATAAAGGCTTTTTTGAGCGCTTCATGAGAAAATGTCGAGCAATGTTAAATGTAATACCCTCTTTATATGTGACAGGCTTCTCTGTTTGTCTTTCCTTTGTCTTCTTCGACCATGCTCTATTTAACTAAGACGCTGTAAGAGCGTAAAACGTTGCGTGCACGTTACTGCATAGTTCGGCCATCTGTTGGTAAAATTTTGAAGTATTACGAAGCTTTATTGTACGAGCGAGGCGAAGCGAGCGTAGCCGCGGCTAAGCGGCGAACTGGGCAACTTCGCCAGGCTTCCGTACTTCATGAATGAACTACTTCATTTGAACGCTTCACGGCAGAGTGAAATGAATGTAGTAGTTCATGGGAATGAACGAGTTCGACCCATCTCTATCCGCAACGCTACGCGCTGTTAACAGCCAACTGCCCAACGCTACAATGGCGAGTATTACAACAATGCCAACCAGCAACAGACTGCACACAGCACAGCCAGTGATTTTCATACAGAGCCCTACGTGGCGACGGCGTTACCAATAAGAAAACCTAAACAGCCCACTTACAACCTATCATACTTTCCTGGAACTCTCATTAAGACACCCTTTTCCCTGATGAACACTCGCCATCGAGGACAACGTACTGGATTCTGTTACTTAAAAAGCCTGCGAGCTACTTGAATATCTGTGAACCCAAAACAGTATGCTCGGACCTTCGTCAAAAGTCTGCAGTAGGCAATGTGACACACGCTTTAAAGAATTCTAGGAATATGGAATCTGCCTGCTGTCCTTCATCCATGTTTAATGTTTTCATAGTACAAGTTGTACGGTATTTTCTCTGTCACTAGGCAACGTCATGCGGTTTCAGGGTTTCGTTACTTGAGTAATAAAGGTTGTAATAAATATTTATACATGCTTAATCCCATTTCTTTGTTTTGTGTGCAAATGTAAATGAAACTTAGTATGTTCTACACATATCTTGCATTGCTTTATATAATTTTAATTCCATACCATTTGTATGTGAAGATACACTGTGGTCGAGTAGTAAAGGTTGTACCTATGAAAAATAGCATGTTTCTAAAAAAAAATCTGACAGTTGTCCAATTACAGGCATGAATTCCATACAAAATTTCCATATGTCATGTATATGGGCAGCTTATAGTTAGTGTATAAACGGACAATCTTTGATATCTTCCCAGCAAACAGAACGAACCTCGCTTCGTTTTGTTCGTATGCAATGTTAGGGCCTCATCAGAAGTCCCCTCCCCTGCCAATACAATTATGAGAGCTACTGCATAGCTCATTCGGAGTCGGCTGGGCATTGTCTGATTGTAGCCTCTGAATTTCATATATGGTTCGCATAAGGACTTAGCAAAGCCTTTCAAGAACACCATACGTGTCATTTTAGAAGCTCATTCATGACTGTTGGATGGGTGAAGAAAGCGTTCATTGCGATCATGTCCACCAGTCTACACAGATTGGCATAGGCCAACGACGTGTTTCGCGACTGCTTGAATAAACTGATCACATCGGGTGAATAGCTTCGACGCCCTCTTTTGTGCCGTACTAGTGCAGAATGATTTCTGGCTTATTCGTGGACTGCTCCATAATACTGTCGTGAGGCATCGAAGACACGAGTATGGCGCTCTTATTTTTCCTGGTACGCAGTTGTCAATTTTTATCACTACTGTTGAGAGGGTAATACCCACAAATTCCATTGAGGTGCACCAACAGTCAGTCGCAATGTTACGATTGATCTTCAAAACTGGCTGGTATAATAGTAGATAAACTTGTACAGGTATTGATAGTTTCTTCTTCTATATGTCAAAGTGAAACCCTACAGTATTTTTATCACAGTAGAAGTACGGGATTGGTCTTAGAGTCTGCAAGATATTGCATTTTTTACCATATTTATTCGGTTTTCTGGGAATGTACATTTTGAAGCCATAACGTCCACGGAAACCTACCAACATCTAGTTCCATTAGGACCAATTGAGTAATTCACTTGAGAATTCTTACTGAATAAATTTATTATTTCTGTAGTGATACATCCTGGGTCCTTTTTTGCGCTATTCTCTCTATTCAGTATTTTAGAATCAGTGACGTGTTACAAGTATATAAAATCGCAAAGAAAACAGGCGTAGTCTCTTCAAGTTCGACCCACGACTATAGTTAAGGGTTAACTAGGAAGTGATAAGTGAAATAGGATGTCTGGACTGGGTCACGTAATGACCGACGGAAGAGGACGTGTCGTTAATCGCTGGAAAAAGTAGTACTCTCGCGGACATAGAGTCAGTTTTATGGTGGTGAAAGTCAGGAGATTGTTTGTAGAAGAGAGAATTGAAGAACTGAACCGGAGGAAACTGTTGCATACGCCGAAACGAATAGGTGTCAGAAGCTTCAAGAAAACTATCATAAGAAAATTATAGCAGTGGAAGAGGTAGTTTTGAGAAGAAATATTGCAGTGGAAGACGTAGTTTTGAGAAGAGATATTGCAGTGGAAGACGTACTTTTGAGAAGAAATACGACTTGATATAATCAATAAACAAGAGAACTATAAACAGTTTCATCATGAAAACACGAGCATATTGTGAATCAGCTAGGGTAGTCTACTAACAGTCATCAGCATTATTTTAACTGAGGATAGACCGTGTATTAGGTCAGTGCTATGGGCAGTGTTCTGGAAAGTGATTGTTTAGAAATCTTTCGTATTTAAAGTACTTAGACTGTGGTTGGACTATCTGCTGTAGAGATAATTCCTAAGAAGACCAAAGAGCAAATTACCTTAGGATTGAGAACTTAGAAATGAAACGGACGCCGCGCTACTGAAATACATAGCTACATAGGCGTTCATTTCTGTGTACCTAAAACAAAGTTCATACTTCGACTCGTGCACATCCCAGTCACATACACTTCGTGTGAAATTTTAAAGAGTTTTAACAGCGAGCGTTTTTACAATGAGGTTACTCATCGGAGATGCGGCAGGATTTTACCTTTTATCTTATAAAGTAATTTCTTTCACTAACAAGATAGCACCCAGAATTTTGTCCTTTTCCCGTAAGTTGACAAACATCTGCCGCACGGCGGCACCAGAGATTGTCAGCGGCAGAAGCAGCTCCTCAGATGAGCTATGGTAACTTTGCAGTGAATCATCTCTGGTGCTAAACATTGTTCTGCATTTCTGTAAACACATGCAACTGTGAAATCAAACGTTCTTGACTGTAAATTAGCAAAGTGAACGACTACTACGGTATTAATACTGTAAGTATGAAGCCTTACCAAATACCTTCATTTATATCAGTTCAGGTTCACGTATATTTAACGAGAGCAGAATCTGACCGTTACGATCCCACACCACGTAACAGAAGTTTCATAAAAGACGTTTTATGTTCCTGTTCGTTTTTTATATGTAATTTTATACAAAAACAGTTCTATTAATTTCAATAATTCATAAATATTTATACATAAGCCACATACATTTGTACGCCTCCGGTATTTCAATAGGCAGTCCCTGTTGCAAGTTTCATTTACAGGGTGTTTCAAAAATGACCGGTATATTTGAAACGACAATACAAACTAAACGAGCACCGATAGAAATACACCGTTTGTTGCAATATGCTTGGGACAACAGTACATTTTCAGGCAGACAAACTTTCGAAATTACAGTAGTTACAATTGTCAACAACAGATGGCGCTGCGGTCTGGGAAACTCTATAGTACGATATTTTCCTAATATCCACCATGCGTAGCAATAATATGGCGTAGTCTCTGAATGAAATTACCCGAAACCTTTGACAACGTGTCTGGTGGAATGGCTTCACATGCAGATGAGATGTACTGGTTCAGCTGTTCAATTGTTTCTGGATCCTGGCGGTACACCTGGTCTTTCAAGTGTCCCCACAGAAAGAAGTCACAGGGGTTCATGTCTGGCGAATAGGGACGCCAATCCACGCCGCCTCCTGTATGTTTCGGATAGCCCAAAGCAATCACACGATCATCGAAATATTCATTCAGGAAATTAAAGACGTCGGCCATGCGATGTGACCGGGCACCGTCTTGCATAAACCACGAGGTGTTCGCAGTGTCGTCTAAGGCAGTTTGTACCGCCACAAATTCACGAAGAATGTCCAGATAGCGTGATGCAGTAATCGTTTCGGATCTGAAAAATGGGCCAATGATTCCTTTGGAAGAAATGGCGGCCCAGACCAGTACTTTTTGAGGATGCAGGGACGATGGGACTGCAACATGGGGCTTTTCTGTTCCCCATATGCGCCAGTTCTGTTTATTGACGAAGCCGTCCAGGTAAAAATAAGCTTCGTCAGTAAACCCATTGCTGCCCACATGCATATCGCCGTCATCAATCCTGTGCACTATATCGTTAGCAAATGTCTCTCGTGCAGCAATGGTAGCGGCGCTGTGAGGTTGCCGCGTTTCAATTTTGTATGGATAGAGGTGTAAACTCTGGCGCATGAGACGATACATGGACGTTGGCGTCATTTGGACCGCAGCTGCAACACGGCGAACGGAAACCCGAGGCCGCTGTTGGATCACCTGCTGCACTAGCTGCGCGTTGCCCTCTGTGATTGCCATACGCGGTCGCCCTACCTTTCCAGCACGTTCATCCGTCACGTTCCCAGTCCGTTGAAATTTTTCCTTTATTGTATGGCTTTTCGGTCCTTTGGTTACATTAAACCTCCGTTGAAAACTTCGTCTTGTTGCAACAACACTGTGTTCTAGGCGGTGGAATTCCAACACCAGAAAAATCCTCTGTTCTAAGGAATAAACCATGTTGTCCACAGCACACTTGCACGTTGTGAACAGCACACGCTTACAACAGAAAGACGACGTACAGAATGGCGCACCCACAGACTGCGTTGTCTTCTATATCTTTCACATCACTTGCAGCGCCATCTGTTGTTGAAAATGGTAACTACTGTTATTTCGAAAGTTTGTCCGCCTGAAAATGTACTTTTGTCCCAAGCATATTGCAACAAACCGTGTATTTCTATCGCTGCTCGTTTAGTTTTTATTGCCGTTTCAAATATACCGGTCATTTTTGAAACACCCTGTACATTCTAATGTAAAGTACAGGGTAACAACCTAGGAATCGAGGAGTGAATTGACAGCAGTTTCCAAGTGGTAGGGCGAAAAGAAAATCTGAAAAGGGAAATGCTAAGGCTCTGTGTGGATATGGGGCTCAGTGAAGTGAAACGGAAAGAAGAAAGGGCTTTCTGTTCAGACGAGTATAGGGCGATATCAACAGCACCAGAAAATGGTATAACGGAAGTGGGGTTTCTTACGAATACAAAGGTAAGGCGGACACTGAGTTGCTGTGAACAGTTTAGTGTTAGGTTTGTTCTCATCAGAATCGACAGATAACCAACACCGACAATAATAGTTCAGTTATACATGCCAACGTCGCAAGCAGAAAATGAAGAAATGAAGACATAGAAAAGATGAAGAGATAGAAAGGCATGTGTGGATTGAACGAGTAATTCTGTATGTAAAGGGAGATGAAAATAGTAGTGGGGGACTAGAATGTAGTGGAAGGAGTAAGAAAAGTGTTACAGGAGAGTATGGGCTTTGTAGTGGGAATGAGTGAGGAGAAAGACTAATAGAATTCCATAAATCTCAGCTAGAAATAGCGAATAGCTTTTTCAAGAAACTAAGAGGACGAAGTGTACCTGGAAATGGCCGGGAGATACGGAGGATGCTAGATATATTACGTTATGGTCAGGTAGAATTTCCGATATCAGATATTCAATTGTAAGTCATAGCCAGGAGCAGATATAGACTCAGATCACCATTTAGAATTAAGATGAAGAGAAGACTAGCGTTTAAGAGACCAGTCACGAAGAGTCAGTGCGGAAAGAAGTGGGACACGAAAGTACAAAGAATGAAGATATACTCTTGAAGTTCGCTGAGGTTAAAGATTCAGCAGTAATGTATAGGTCAGAAGGCAGTTCAGCTGAAGGGGAATAGATATCTCTAAAAAGGGTAATCACTGAAGTTGGAAAGAAAATATGGGCTTGAGAAAGGTAACTGCGAAGAAATCTTGGGTGACAGAAGAAGTACTTCACTTGATATACGAAAGATTGAAGTACAAAAATGTACAGGGTAATTCAATAACACAGATAGTAATGAACTAAATAGAAACTGCACGGAAGCTAAGACGAAATGACTGCAAGAAAAATGTGAAGGAGCAGAAAAAGAAATGATTTTCGGAAGGACTGGCTCAGCATACAGAAAAATCAAAACAACCTCTGTTAAATTAAAAGCAAGGCCTGTACAATTGAAGTGTACAGTGTAAAATGCGTGGAACATTAATCGGAGCGCATAGGTACAAAGAGTACATAGAAGGCCTCTATGACGGGGAGGACTTGTGAGCTGACGTCATCGAACAAGAAACGGGAGTAATCGAGGAAGAGACAGGGATTCCAATATTAGAATCAGAATTTATAAGATATTTGGACGACTTAAGTTCAAATAGGGCAAAAAAGGTAGTTAACATACCATTGGAATTTTTAAAATCTTTGGGAGTAATGACAAAGAAACGACTACTCACGTTGGCGTGCAGAATTTGTGAGTCTGACAATATACCGTCAGACTTTCGGAAAATCATAATCCACAAAATTCCAAAGACAGCGAGAGCCATCAAATGCGAGAGTTATCGCACAATCACCTTAACAGCTCAAACATCCAAATTGCTGATAACAAAAATATACAGAAGACCGGAAAAGAAAATTGAGGGTGTGTTAGATACGATAACGATCAGTTTTTCTTATGAATGGTAAAGGCACCAGAGAGGCAGTCCTGGCGTTGCGTTTGATAATGGAAGCAAGGCTGAAGAAAAATCAAGACTTTTTCATAGGATTTATTGACCTGGAAAAAGCGTTCGACAATGTCAAGTTGTGCACGATATTCGAAATTCTGGCAAAACTACAGGTAAGATACAGAGAGAAACAGGTAAGAAACAATGTGCACAAGAACCAAGAGGAAACCATAGGACTGGAAGACCAAGAAGAAAGTGCTCGAATTAAAAAGGGCTTAACACAGGAATGTAGTCTTTCGCCATTACTGTTCATTCAATACGTCTAGGAAACAATGACGGAATTAAAAGAAAGATTCAAGAGTGGGACTAAAATTAAAAGTGAAAGGATATCAGTGAAGACATTCACAGGTGACTTTGTGTCCTCAGCGAAAGTGAAGAAGACGGAGGAAGGAGGACATAAAAAGCAGACTACCAGTGGCAAAAAGGACATTCTGCACCATGAGAAGTGCACTAGTATGAAACGTACACCTTAATAGTTCCAGGAAGAAATTTCTGAAAATATACGTTTGGAGCGCAGCATTGTATGGTTATGAAAAGTCGGATTAGAAGAGAATCGAAGGATTTGAGTTGTGCTACAGACGAATATTGAAAATTAGGTGGACTGATTAGGCAAGGAATGAAGAGGTTCTCCGCAGAAGCGGCGAGGAAAAGGATTATATGGAAAATACTGGAAAGCAGGACAGGCTGATAGGACATCTGTTAAGACATCAGGAAATGACTTCAACGGTACTATAGGGAGCTGCAGAGGGCAAAAACTGTAGAGGAAGACAAAGACTGGAATATATCTATCAAGTAATAGAGGACGCCGGTTGCAATTCTTATTCAGAAATGAAAAGGTTGGCACAGGAGAGAAATTCGCGGCGGGCCGCATCCAACCAGTCAGAAGACCGATGACTCAAAATAAATAAAGGCCAGATTGCTCAGTAAATGGTTATAAGTGACTTCGGTTCACACACTCTTAATTCAGTACACTAAAAGACACGCTAAATATAATGGCACATAACGACTCAGAAGAATTCAGCGATTGTTTATGTGAGTGGTACACACACACGCACACACACACACACACACACACACACACACACACACACACACAGGGTGCACCAGGACTTCATCGACAAACTTACAGAGATTCTTCGGAGGTATGTACTGAGTATTTTAGTATAAGGGACTCACGGTCTCTGGTGGCTAGTTAGAGCTTTATTGTTTTTAGTTTGGTTTCTTGCCCCAGTTGGTTTCTACCCGTATTACAGTGACAATAGTGCACAACAGTACAAATGTCGACAGTAAACACTGTATCTCGCGTTTGGAAGCAAAACTGATCGAGTTAGTAATTGTAGTTGTTGTTTTCAGCAGTAATGTCCATTTTTCAAATCATCCACAAGCTTGCATTTAGTGACGTCCAGTTTTGCCTCGCGATTATTTTTTTCGGGCAGCGTTAGTTATACTTTAACCAGTAAAACACAACAGTATTCATAAGTCATGGTCATTGCGTATTACATTTTTGTTCAATGTCGTGAAGGTACTGTCACGAAAAGGGGGTGACTGTAGTGACGCTCTCAATAAATCATACATTAATTACGTTATTACTTTGTTAAGGGCTCGGAGACCACGGATGCTTTGTACCAAAATACTCAGAAGATATTGTGGTTTCATGTTTGTATCTGTTTTTTCATGTGTGCGTGTGTATGTATGTATGTATGTATGTGTGTGTGTGTGTGTGTGTGTGTGTGTGTCACAGATAGAAGCAGAAGTGAGGCTACCAGCGTAATAAGTGGTCCCTTAACCCTTTAAGCCTCTATCCCTTAACCCTTTAAGCCTCTATAATACGAAAAAAATATATATAATTTAAAAGTTTTCACAAAAGTAACCTTTATAATCATAGTAAGCAACGAATAAGTGTTAGTGGCAAGAAACAATCAATGCCTTCTCTGCGCGGTGGCAATGAAGATACTATCGAAGACAGTGCTGCCAAAGCAGAGTTACTAAACACAGACTTCCGAAATGCCTTCACAAAATAAGACGAAGTAAATATTCCAGAATTCTAATCGAGAACAGCTGCCAACATAACGTAGAAGTAAATATCCTAGGAGTAGCGAAGCAACTAAAATCACTTAATAAAAGCAAGTCTTCTAGTCCAGACTGTATATCAATTAGGTTCCTTTCGGAGTATGCTGATGCATTAGCTCCATACTTAACAATTATATACAACCGTTCGCTCGATGAAAGATCCATACTTAAAGACTGGCAAGTTGCACAGGTCACACCAATATTCAAGAAAGGTAGGAGGAGTATGCCACAAAATTACAGGCCCATATCGTTAACGTCGATATGTAGCAGGATTTTGGAACATATATTGTGTTCAAAAATTATGAATTATCTCGAAGAAAATTGTCTATTGACACACAGTCAACATGGGTTTAGAAAACATCGTTCCTGTGAAACACAACTAGCTCTTTATTTACATGAAGTGTTGAGTGCTATTGACAAGGGATTTCAGATCGATTCCGTGTTTCTGTATTTCCGGAAGGCTTTTGACACTGTACCAGTCAAGCGATTTTTAGTGAAATTGGGTCCTTATCGAATATGGTCTCAGTTATGTGACTGGATTTGTGATTTCCTGTCAGAGAGGTCACAGTTCGTAATAATTGATGGAAGACCATCGAGTAAAACAGAAGTGATTTCTGACGTTCCCCAAGGTAGTGCTATAGGCCGTTTGCTGTTCCTTAAACGATTTGGGAGACAGTCTGAGCAGCAATCTTAGGTTGTTTGCACATAACGCTGTCGTTTATCGACTAATAAAGTCATCAGAAGATCAAAGCAAATAGCAAAATGATTTAGAAAAATTACCTGAATGGTGCGAAAATTGGCAGTTGACCCTAAATAATGTAAAGTGTGAGGTAATCAACATAAGTGCTAAAAAGAGTTCATTAAATTTCGGTTAGACGATAAATCAGTCTAATCTAAAAGCCATAAATTCAACTAAATATCTAGGTATGACAATTACGAACAATTTGGTGGTGAAAGAGGGATACCTGAGGAACGACAACAACACAAACTTTGGAAACAGTTAACTTATTTTTCTTGTAAGATACATAGAATGATAGGAAATGAAATGTGCATGTGGCATTTTTGCTGGATTAAAGATACAGACTTTTCTCTGGAACGTGGTGAAGCATAGCTTCTGGATTGTGCCAATTTATTTGCACTATCGCCTAACCGCTTGTTTGTCATTCTGATTGCTACACGACTCGCTGGCCTGGTTTGACTCGACGCTCCGCTAACTAGAAAAAGCTATAAGAAAATTTTGCATTTGTCTGTGATGTCTTCCTATGCGCAACATACTCCTCTCCTTTAAAAAAATTCGTCCCGAATTTTTCCTTAGTCTGCCCATGGAACAGGCTCGTGACATATCTGTTACGTGGATAATTACACCGGCCGAAGTGGCCGAGCGGTTCTAGGCGCCACAGTTTGGAAACCCGCGACCGCTACGGTCGCAGGTTCGAATCCTGTGTGATGTCCTTAGGTTACTTACGTTTAAGTAGTTCTAAGTTCTAGGGGACTGATGACCTCAGAAGTTAAGTCCCATAGTGCTCAGAGCCATTTGAACCACTTGATAATTACACACAGTACAATTTCTTATTATTCAAATTCTTTTGCAAAAACGTATTTCAAAGTCTTTGTATCGTTATTTAGTCCTACATTGTCTCTTTTGTATCCTTATGCTACAGTACATGTTTACAGTCGTATTTTTGTCACATTTTTACTCCTCATTAATACTACTTAGCCACTCGACAGGTATTTGATGTACTGATGAGTTATGAGGACATGAGTTATACATTTGAAGCTAAAGTAGAGTGCGCAAACTGTTGATAGAACCATGGCAGCGCTGGTAACTATAATGCTTATAGTCGTGAAGTTAAACCATGCTGGAAAACTTGTTCTGCTTAAATTGGTATTTTGCGGAGCTATCACTTCGTCCAGTGCTTATAATAGTCAAGGTTTAAAATGTTGCTGACGAACGTTAGGTTTTGGGCTAGTAACATTTCTCACGTTTTTTTCCAATAGAAGCAGAGTATACTGTGATAGCTTGATCGTGGTCGCTGCAAGGCGAAATTTTGTTCCTGCAATATCACAAGTTGCACCATTTGTCAATATGCTGTTGTTTCGAAGGACTACTTTGACAGAACAGTTGACGACGAGAAATAATCTATCATTCTCCACTCTCTAGAAATGTCTTCGTGGGGCTAACACTTCTCTTCAGCACGCTGCTTCTTCCGCTTTCCCTAAGAACAACTCTACCTGACATGCAAGTGTGCTACGCTGTATCACTCTGGTGGATGCTGTCTCTCGGACACTCTCGTAACTTTGCTAGTGATATGTAGACGTGGGCCTCTTTCTGTTATGAGATTAATAGTACTTCCTGCGTTTGTTCCTAAATTAACTGGTTGAACTATAAAACAACGGTATCGTGCGTTCACGCCCACTATCGGAAACTGAATGGACACACACAGTTTTGCTCTATACGAACTGACTTCATCTATTTCTAAGTGAAATAAAAGTGCTAGGTTGTTCTCAGTTAAGTTTCATTGCGTGTTGGAGATCTGCAGGAAATTATTTTAGTACCTGGAGTAATCCTGGTATGAACTCTGAAAGAGTTAATAGTGGAGAACCCAGTCAGCCGCTCATTGCATAGCAAACTACATCTTACGGTGTTGCTGCTGCTAGTCTCGCGGCATTCAAGCTACCTGTCAATGCTCGCAACAGGCTGGTCACAGTCATTCTCCCGTCTAATGCGCTTAACCGACTCTGAATCCTTTGCAAGTTGTTATTTATTGTCCTCATAGTACTTGTAGCACACTGTATCAGTTCTGTGGTCTGTTCTCTTACCATTCTCGTATTATTTTATACATTCTGTTCCAAATTTGATAGCCGTGTAGGATGATATTCTTCTGTGGTTTTGATGGTATTCGCTATCACCCGTATTTGCTCAACTGTATTATTTAGATTTTGTATATCTTCACTGTCTGACATACCGAATATGGTTTTCAGTCATTTATTTTTAGCATCCAGCCATCCTCTTTTTCTGTGTATTAGCATCTGTGGCTCTGTTTCCGTTACCTGATTCAGCTGCACTCTCAGTTTCTCATACGAGAATTTCAGCTCTTGGTACTCATTTTTTACTTCTTCTAACTCTCTCTCTTTCTGCGTTTCTTCATATAATTCAGTGAACAATTCGCATAATCTGCGCATCTCATTTCGTGCTTCCCATACACTGACGGTTAATCTCGACATACATCGATGGTTAGTTTGCAGTACATCCAGCTAGTCAGTAGTACATCCGGCTATCTGGAGAACAATATTCCAGAATTTAGAGGTGGGATCTGAACTGAATTGAGTACTTCTCTCTTGACGAAATGAAGTGTTATCAGGAATATGATGACCTTCTTTGACGTCCATGTTAGCACACCACAAAGGAAGATTTTATAAACTCCATTCCACTTCTGACAAAGTGTGTATCATAAATAACAAAAATAAACTAAATTCTAGCCTAATTGACCAATAATATGCAGTACCAACTTCTGAAATTCGTCCCACATGATACACCAATAAACTCACAGCAGTATTTAATTATAAATGTACACAAACTCTAAAAACAATATCAAAATTTGATTGCGGCTTTTCGTGGATAATGCTGTTGTATGCAGAGAAGTTGCAGCATTAGAAAATTGCAGCGAAATGCAGGAAGATCTGCACTGGATGGCACTTGGTGCAGGGAGTGGCAACTGATCCTTAATATAGACAAATGTAATGTATTGAGAATACATAGAAAGAAGGATCCTTTACTGTATGATTATATGACAGCGGAACAGACACTGGTAGCAGTTACTTCTATAAAATATCTGGGAACATGCGTGCGGAACGATTTGAAGTGGAATGATCATATAAAATTAATTGTAGGTAAGGCAGGTGCCAGGTTGAGATTCATTAGGAGAGTCGTTAGAAAATGTAGTCCATCAACAAAGGAGGTGGCTTTCAAAACGGCCTATACTTGAGTATTGCTCATCAGTGTGGGATCCGTACCAGGTCGGGTTGAAAGAGGAGATAGAAAGATCCAAAGAACAGCGGCGCGTTTCGTCACAGGGTTATTTGGTAACCGTGATAGCGTTACGGAGATGTTTAGCAAACGTAAGTGGCAGACTCTTCAAGAGAAGCGCTCTGCATCACGGTGTAGCTTGCTGTCCAGGTTTCGAGAGGGTGCGTTTCTGGATGAGGTATCGAATATATTGCTTTCCCCTACTTATACCTCTCGAGGAGATCACGAATGTAAAATCAGAGAGATTCGAGCGCGCACGGAGGCTTTCCGGCAGTCGTTCTGTAGGCGCCCCGGTGGACTGGATGGCCGATCGGTGACCTCTCCAGTCGTCAGGATGCTAGGAAATGGCTGTAGAAGCGTCAGAAACGCCAAAGAAACGTTATTAATTCATAACACCTTTATTCCTGCGGGGTAAAATGTGGCTTGGTGATATCAACGACCTTCCCCGGGTCCTCGCTGACTCGTAGCGATGACACCAGAGCCGGGCCACACAGTCTTGCTAGCTCAGCGCCGCGTGCTGTGACGTAGCAGGGGAATGGGGAATGTCCTTACTTCGGCCGCGCGTGGCTGGTGGCGCCCGGCTGAGCGGCCTGCACGGCTGCCAACGGCAAGCTGCTGTGCATAGAGGCTCCAGGTTGGAGTCCCGGCGCTGTCGGCACGAGAGGCTTTCTCGTAGTGCAGAGTGTACTCTATCCCACCCCGTCTTCTTCCCTGCTCCTCCTGGTGGCTCGTCCGTGGTGGACGGGTGGAATGGGTTGCAGTCCCCCAGCATCGTCGGCTCACCCGGTTGTAACGGCGGATGCACAGGGCTTGGCCCCGCACAATCTCGACGATGGCTCACTGATGTCAGCATTGGCGGCGAGCGAGTCTGCTAATCCTGGGTTGATGATTGACAGAGGCAGCAGTGAGGACCAGAGCTGGTACTGTCCTCTCACGTCTGCTGCAGGATGGGCTGCCCTTACTGCAACATCTCCTTAATAAAGACTAACATGTCGATCACTTAGCTGAGCCCTATGCAGCGACCCAGTACACATCTAACTGCAAGTCTAACTGCGAGTGCCTTGTTGCTATCAAAGCTGGCGTGTTTAAAGGAAGCATGAGCGACGTCCTGACGTCATGCTCGTTTGTAATGAACGCATTCGTTCCACTTATACTGCTGATTCATCTGTCGTACTCGCCCCTTAGGTGTTCTTGCGACAGAGTTACGTGTTGTTACGGCAGACTTACGCGAAGTTGTGAAACGAAGTACAGCTGACATTATACCTCTGTCTTGCACTCTACGAAAGTCTCCTCCTAACACAACCCGGGTGCTAAGCAATTCTCTATCGCCTGTTGTGTGTAACGAGGCCATTGCCCCTGCGTGATGACACATTCCATACATGCGCAATCCTCTCACCTCTTAGCTAACTTACTGCCTCTAGCCCTCGGAATAGGCAACGAAACTTTGACAATATTCCACCTTTCCAACTCTTTACTATTTCGCGACACTACAGTTTTTCCCGCGAACCATACGCAACTGGAACAGGAAAGGGAGGTAATGACAGTGGCACGTAAAGTGCCCTCCGCCTCCACCGCTAGGTGGCTTGCGGGGTGTAAATGTGGATGTAGATGTAGATCTCGTGACACAAGTGCATAAGCAATTTTGAATATCTCTTGATCACCGTTAGGAACTTGTTTTCCAAATTTTGGAATTGTTTTCTTCGAAACAGGTGTTGCTGGTGGGACTTATGGTAATGCATCAACAGCTCTATTGCATGGTTAACCCTACTCACATGCTCCTCAGCAACTGAAATTTAACGTTTACTGGCGAAGTCATTTCAGTAACTTCGTATCGGCCATGGTATCTGGTTAAAAACTTCTTGGTTTTACTTTTAGGTGTATATGGGACTGTAAAAAATAACAAGTGACCACCTCTGTATTTTGGTAGTTTCCTCCATTTTCCTCCGTCTGTTCCTGACGTTCTAAGGCTTTATTAATGGCTCATTTCACTCTTTGCCAAACATCCCACAAACTTCATGTGAATTCTTTTACTGGCTCACTATCAGCTCCAAGTTTGGGTTTTATCATGTCAAAAGAGGTGGCATCTCTCTGCCATAAACCAGCTTGTATGCTGAAAGACTGGTACTGGAATGGACTTTTAAACTTGTACACCGAAATTACGAATACTAGATATGTGTTCCAATCCTTGTGTCAGCTAATGACATAGTGGCTTAACAATTTGGAAATAATCTTATGCACTATCTCTGAATGCCCACTTTCTTGGGGATGGAAAGGGCCTGTTCATAACATGTGGATGTGGAGCGAACGATACTACTCCTTCAATTGATCTGATATGAAATTTGTACTCTGATCTGTTACAGGTATTATGGTACCTTGTACTCCGAATTTAACGATACAGTTATTTACCATGGCTCGTGCTACTGTGTAAGCTTGTTGGTCTGGAACTGCTACAATTTCATTGTATTGAGAAAAATGAATTATTATTGTTAATATAATTAATTCGAGTCATTTCAAACGGTTTGTTCACTCATGGCCATCTTTGCAACGGGATTTTCCAGTGTCTAAGGTCAGCCCTGTGAGCATAAAGTATACAGTTTCTTACGAGTACATACCACCTGATAACACATCTTCTAGTTTTCCAGCAGTATTTTTTGGCAACTGTTCTCTCCATAGTTGTGACTGACATGACCTTCTAACACGTGTCATGCGCTTGTTGCTAAACTTCGCCCCTGAGTGCAATCAGAACCACCATATACGGTCTGAAATTTGTCCATCTGCAGAGTAAGCCCTCATGCGGCACAAACTGTAGCTGTAGCCTGAATGGCTGACAGTCTACATTCTTATGTGTTCTGTCATTAAGCCACACTCTTGCCTAGTGTCTGCAGTACTCTGATTTTTCAGCTCAACATATCTGTATTCATAGGCCTCTTCCGTCATTTGTGGACTGCCTCATAACCAAAATCACTCAATTTGAGTACCTGTCTTGTCAATCTACTAGAAGGATCCTTAAATCCCTACAACCACTTTAGCTAAGTGTGGTCTTCTGATCATACTAATAACAGCAGAAGTAAGTAAATTCATAAAAGATTTCTAGCATTTCTTTTTCTGTTGTGGAACAATTCCAACTTACTGAGTTGTCTAGAAGCGTAAGCCACTGGATGTTCTTTACCATCTAAATTTTGAGTGAGACTATACCTGACCACATATTACTGTCATGAAAAGAAAGGATGAATTCTTTTTCGAAATCTAAAGAAATCAGTACTGGATCTGATGTCAACACTTTTTTCAACAGCTGGAATGCTCTGTGGCATTCTGTCATCCATTCAAATTTGACACCTTTTCTTAAAGACTGATTTTCGCAAAATCCTTGATGAATTATCTATAACAATTTCATGATTCCATAAATGAAAAAAGTTGTTTGGGTGTTTGCAGAGTTTCGATGTCACAGACAGCCAATATTCATCAGGGATTGGTTTTCATGCCTTCCCCTCTAATTATATATCCAAGGTAGTTAATTTTATCCATGAAAAATAGCATTTATCTGCATTGAGCATCAGACATGCTGTTTCTAGCCTGTTACATACTTATTCAAAATGTTTCACATCTTGTTCCATATATTTCGAAAATTTAATAATGTCATTCAAGTGTACTGTACAATTTTTGGGTTTTAATCCATGAAGTACCACATCTAATAGACTCTAAAATGTAGCTGGTGCATTCTGGAGTCCAAATGGTATTCTGTAACACTGATAAAAACCCAATGGTATCAGAAGGCAGTTTTGAGCCTACCTTCTGAAACTTGTAGCTGCTGATATCTGCTTCTTAGACCCATTGTTGGAAATTATCTGCATTGGTCTAGATTCCCCAGTGCCTCAGTAAAACTGGGTATGGTCAAACAATGGTAAATCGAGGATGGAATGTAACAATATCATGAAAAGGATAGTTGCTACTCACCATATAGTGGAGAACCTGAGTTGCAGATAGCTGCAACCAAACGACTGTCGGAAAGTGAGATTTCGCCCAACAAGGCCTTTATTGAAAATAAACAACACACACTCACAAATGTAATTCACACACACATGACCACAGTCTCTGGCAGCTGAAGGCGCTCTGGCTTCAGCTGCCATAGACCTTGTTTGCCGAAGGCTCACTTTCTCACGCTCTTTTTGTTGTGTTTATCTGCGATTCAGCGTCTCTGTTCTATGGTCAGTAGCAACTATCCTTTTCATAATACTGTTACGTAATACTGGGTATAGGATATGCGTAAGTAATGCTTTTGCAATCAATTATCAGTAAATGCAAGAGGAGCTGTATTTACTAGCATCATTTCTTCAGAACACTGAAGAAGTTTGCGCTCCATGGTCTCCTCACTATATTCTGTCATACCTTTTGCCAGTTATTGATAAATGAGTTCCTCTATCACTGATTGCAGATACACTGGTACAGGATATTACTTCCTATAAACTGAAGAACTGTTACTTATTGTGCAACAGGCATCGTTGCTAACTGATCATTTGTGTTAAAGAAATCTAAAATCATAGCAGCACAGCTTCCATCACTTGTCGATCACTTCCTTGTAAGCAATCCACTGCTTAATTCATATGTACCAACAATTTGCCTGTCGCTCTGGTCATCACTTGATCTGTCATTACCATCTTCATCCATAACATCTCAACTGACAGTCATTAAACCCTTTGCCAAACTGACCTTGTCCATGCCAATATCATCCAGGCTAACAGGCACCATGAACTCTCCATTTATGTTTGTAATGTACGCCATGAGTCTTCTCACAAAACAAAGCATTTTATAAGTTTTCTTCTTTGGTTTTCGGTCTCTTTTTTCTACAGATGCACCTATACAAGTTGTATAAGTTAAATACCGTCTTCTGCAACTGGGATGAACGTCTTATTGAAATCGTACATATTTTGCTGTATCCTAAAGCATTTTCAGTTGTCACTATAACAATAAGGTTTCTTTCTCTTACAATTTTGTTTTCTGTGATCATGAACAGTTCACATGCTTTAAATTACTACTATAAAAATTATTAATTCTAATACCCATGGTTTTTTGTTGTTTGTGCCATACTAACTGTTCTTCCATATACATACACTATGTGATCACAAGTATCCTGGGCACATGGCTCAAAATGACTTACAAGTTCGTGGCGCCCTCCATCGGTAATGCTGGAATTCACGCTCCTTACACCAAGGGAGTTGTCGTTGGGACTTACTGGCGTGATGTTTGCCTTATGATCATCCACTCGGCCATGAAATCCGAGTTTTCTCATCTCCCGCCTAACTGTCATAGTTCTTGCAGTGGATCCTGATGCAGTTTGGAATTCCTGTGTGATGGTCTGAACAGATATCTGCCTATTACAAACCCTCTTCAGCTGTCGGTAGTCTCTGTCAGTCAACAGACAAGGTCGGCTTGTGCGCTTTTGTGCTGTACGTGTCCCTTCATGTTTCCACTTCACTATCACATCGGAAGCAGTGTACCTAGGGATGTTTAGGAGTGTGGAAATGTCGCGTACAAATGTATGACACAAGTGTCACCCAATCACCTGACCACGTTCGAAGTCGTGAGTTCCTCGGAGTGCCCCATTCTGCTCTCTCACTATGTCTAATAACTACTGAGGTCGCTGATATGGAGTACGTGGCAGTAGGTGGCAGCACAATGCACCAAGTATGAAAAAGTATGTTTTTGGGGGTGTCCGGATACTTTTGATCACACAGTGTATGCTACATTTTAGCACACAGAACTTTCACTAACGCTAAATATATAAACGTATTTTTTTTTTTTTTTTGGTAGTGAAGAATCACCGTCATCTCACCATTTTGTATGTTTTGTTTTGCTGTTGTAGGACTTCGTGTGTTTTGGTATAGGGGGGAGGGGGGGGGAGACTTCTGCTGCTGTGTGTGTGAGTGTGTGTGTGTGTGTGTGTGTGTGTGTGTGTGTGTGTGTGTGTGTGTGTGTGTAAGTGTTTATATTTTCAAACTAGCGTGAGTGCGTGCATATGTGCGTGTCTGTGTATGTGTGTGTGTGTGTGTGTGTGTGTGTGTGTGTGTGTGTGTGATTATTTTGTGGTGTCTAGGGGCTTGTTTTTTCTCTGTAATATGTTTTATTAGCTTAAGTAGCATCAGGCTGGTGATTTTTGTGGTCATTTACTATTCATTTCTTTTTTATTATTGCTTTTTGAATTTCTAAACTCTTTTGTACGTTTAGGAGATGTTTCTTGTTACTGAATCGGACTGTTTTCGTCTCCTTTTCAATTGTTCTTCATGACAAAACAGAAGAAAGAATTTTACAGAAATAGTACCAGTAAAATACAGTACACGGTACAAGTGGAGATCAGAAACAGTTCACATGCACCTTAAATAGCAAAGCCATGCTAGCTTGAAAGTGAAATTAGAATTTTATGTACAAACAAAACAGAAACTCAATTATAAATTGTATGAATGATACTTGTATTTAGCTGACACGATAAGTGATAACACACCTCTCTGTTAGACACTGGACAAAGTTGAAGAGTTAGAGCAAAGGCAGGATAAGAAACTAAAGACACTTGTGGACAAACAAATACAATCAAACGGTTCAAACATTCAGAAACACACGCATCAATTCTACCCATTCCTAATAAGCCTCACAAAGACCACCTTTAAGGACGAAGAAACACAGTTACTGCAGAGAGGTTTAAAACACAACGTAAACACAAAAGTAAATGAAAATTTCTTAGAAAATCTAATTATAAAAGCTGAAAACGTACTGTCTTAAGACTAAAGGAAGGACACAAGCCCAATGAGTATATATTTAAAAAGAAAATTACTAGAAAAAGAGATTAAAAACATCATAGATACAGGACATTAACAAAATAAAACAAGAGAGATAACCACAGAAGCTAAAACTCTGAAACTTTTAGAGAAACACTACATTGAGACAACGTAATCATAACGAAGGCAGCCAAAGGGAACACGGGTGCCCTTCTCAATAAACAAGAATACTAAACAGGACGCAAGAACTCATTACACAGAATAAAATCACAAAACAAAAGTCAGACCCAACGAACAGATTCCACAGAAAAATTAAAAAAGGAAGTGAATTCAACAGAACACACACCTGATGACAGACAAAAAGCTCATATGGAACCTAATGCTAGAAAACTCTGGAACCAACAGAAGATAAAACTCCTATAGTACCCGTCGTAAATTACAGAAAAGCACCCACATACAACCTCACCAACAGGTGAAATATACTCACACGGCAATATAAAATACAAAATGACAAACAGTGAAAAACACAGAAGAGTTTTCCAGCAAATAGTACCCAAAAAACACACTACAGTGCATTGGTGAGTATATATATATATATATATATATATATATATATATATATATATATATATATATGAGATCTTCTGTTTGATAGATGGGTCAGAAAATAAAATGGAATAACTACATGCAGAGATAAACACATAACACAAAAACATACAGTTCACGTCATAGACAGAACAAGCAGACCAAATCAATTTTCTGGTTACATCCATCACAGAGAAAAATAGCCAACACTCACTAAGGATTTACAGGGGAAATGCCACAACAGGCATAATATTACGTCAATCATATAACCAGCCACAGGCCCTAAAAGGATCTACCCTCATATATATGCTTCTCAGACTAAACACAGTACTACTTGACGTGTACCAAACATCTGGCATTTATCATATCCAGCGTCACAGCTGCAACGCTCTATAATTGGGGTAGACAGGCAGAACTTTTGAAATGAGGTATAAGGCACACAAAAGAGAAAGTTAATACATTCAACATTTTCAGGACACTTCTGGTAAGAAAAGCCACCACCCTACCACAAAAAATAACACGAAAATAGATTCAGTAACATTAAACATCTCCTAAATATACAAGAGAGCTTACAAATTCAATAAGCAATAATGGAAAAAATCACATAATAAATGAACAGACAAACATTAGCAAACATACTTTATTTAAACTAATGAAACTTACTATACAGGAATAACAACACCCTGGAAGCAGTAAAGCACTAATGTACACAGACCGTAGTTAGGACATATTAGCTCGTTTTACAAACACACACGCACACACTCACACACAACCTGGCAAAACATATAAACATACATGGGCATACACGTCACTTGGAAAATATAAACACTCATCTACATAGAGCAATAGCAGATGCTCGCACAAGGAAAAGATGAACGCATCCCACAACTGCAGAAAATACACACGAAGCGGCGAGATGACAATAATATAACTAGTGTTAGTGAAAGTAAATCTAACATAAACACAGGGTTGTCAGAAAATTTCTGAAATCCTTGTAGGAATGTTGCAGGGCAGGTTGCACTGAGGCATAAATGTTAAGAAAACAAACGATACGTTCGATGTTTCCGACACAAGTTTCAGCTAACCAAACAAAGCACTCGTTGGGCAGCACCGCCCCTGGGAGACCACTTGAATGTCAGCGCACGACATAAAGTATTGAATCTCTTTTCATGACATTTACGTCTAAGTACTACCTGCCCTACAACACCCCTACAATCGTTTCAGACGTTTAATGATCACCCTGTATATGGAAGAAGACGAAGAATGACGTGAACAACAAAAACTCATGAATAATGAGAAGAATTTGTTTTGTATGCTTTCAAATAAAGCGAAACTTGTTTGGTCCTAATAATACTTTCATTATAGTTTCAAAAGACGTTATTTAACCAATGCAACTAGCAATACATCTTATCTAATTCTATTACTTTGCAGTGGTTCCATCACAAACTATACTTTCACGGCACATCGGTATCTGCAGGAATCCAAATCAACTGCCCTATACCTGACAGGGTGTTATCACGGGAATCAATCCTTAGTATACGTGTTTGCAGCTCAGCTGGCAACACTTTCATGCTCCGCATACCTTCCGACATTGTCTCGCTTGCGTTTCCACTGAGTTTAATTACATACCTACGAAGATCGATTTAAGCATAACATTTATCAAGGAAGTCTAATCCGATAATTGCAGAATAACTTTCACCAGGATGTGGCAACAATTCCATGTACTCATGAAAACTCTTAACTGCATTGTCGAAGTGGAGCAGTGTTGTCCCTACTGACTTCATGTCATTCTCACCTACACCATGTAATCTGTACCGTGGAGACATAAGACACATCCTGTCTAAGAAGTCCACAGCAACGACCGACACGTGTGCCCCTCCATATACTAACAACTTGTGTTTATTGCCCTGTACTACGCCTAAACAGCACTCTCACTGAGTATGTATAACATTCCGCTATATTGGGAATGTTTTCTGACGGCAATGCATTCCTTTTTACATTTAACGGTCGGTTTTTTTAATTTTTTGGTACTGTTTCGCTCGTTTCTCATTCCTGCACTCTCGTGCCTTAAGACCGACTCGAAAACACTTTATCACTGCGGTTGACAGCACTCCTTTTGCAGATGACCCTTAGGTTCACATCTGTAGCACTTCACTCTGAAGGCAAAGACCCAACGGTCATTATGCCGTTTCGTAATAACATCGATTTCTTGCAAATCTGTGGCGATCCTAATAGCTGTGGCCACGTCAGATGAATTCTCCGTCATGACTGTGTGTGACAAGTCCTTACAACCTGTAAGAAGCCATCGAGAGCCCTATTCTCAGCTTCATGCAGAGCAGCTCCACCGACCTCTGCCCTTCACGTCATCTCATACCTTTGTGCAGCAATCATCTGGATTCTATCCAAGAAGGATTCCACAGACTCACTGGGCTTCTGCACCAAACTACTCAGTTTTTCCCTAAAATGTGTTCTTTTTTCCGGTAGCCCTGGCACAACCCGAAAGCTTACTAAGTGCCTCGTGATATTACATATATTAGAGCTTTCTCCCAATAATCGTGATAGTCATGTATAAACATGTTTTATCCGACCGACCGCGCAATTTGGCGATAGCTTTATTGAACATAGTTACGCCTTCTCTTATCTTTCCAGAAGAGGACGTCATCAAATTCGCTATTGATGGACCAAGAGGAGGGGAGAGTACACTCAACACTGCCCGCCCGGTTAGCCGTGCTGCCTACCGAACCGCTTTCCGAGCGGGAAGGCTTGTTCGCCCCTGGCACGATTAGTGTCGAGGTCCAGTGTACCGGCCAGGCTGTGGATGGTTTTTAAGGCAGTTTTCCGTCTGCCTCGGCGAATGCGGGCTGGTTCTCCTTATTCCGCCTCAGTTACACTATGACAGAGATTACTGCGCAGTCCGCAGCTCGTGGTCGTGCGGTAGCGTTCTCGCTTCTCGCACCCGGGTTCCCGTTTTCGATTCCCGGCGGGGTCAGGGATTTTCTCTGCCTCGTGAAGACTGGATGTTGTGTGATGTCCTTAGGTTAGTTAGGTTTAAATAGCTCTAAGTTCTAGGGGACTGATGACCATAGATGTTAAGTCCCATAGCGCTCAGAGCCATTTGAACCACTTGATTACTGCGCAAACAGTTTCTCCACATACGCATGCACCATAATTACTCTAACACACAAACCACGCAAACATTGGTGTTACACTCGTCTGGCGTGTGACATTCCCGAAGGAGGGGGAGGGGGGGGGCTCCACTGGAAGCCGAATCGCACAATAACCCTGGGTTCGGTGTGGGGCGGCGGTGGGGTGAGTGGACTGCTGTAGCCTGTTGTGGGGTTGTGCACCACTGAGGGCTACGGCGGAGACGAAGCCACTCCGTCGTTTATAGGTCCTCAGTTCCGTTCAGTACAATACAACACACTCAACACTGCCTTAGCTTCTCCTAATCCCGACTGCAACCGCTATACTGCAGCCTGTAAAGTTTCCACCTGCCTTCATAGTTCTTCATTTTGCTACTCATACGTCTGTACTCCCTCCTTTAAAGTAGTAACAATTTCTGCCGTAGTAACAGCACTTGTTTCAACCAATTTGCACGTCCTATAGCTTACGGTATGGTAAAAGCGATATGGGAAAAAAGCACTTATATTATACTCAACAATGAAATGTATTAGTTTCCACGTCGGACAGTGTCAGACTATGATTCAGAACAGTTCTATGCTAAATGAACAAACTGTCTACAAGTGTCACGTGTAGCTGGTACTGTCTTAGTGCATGGCAACTTATGCCCTGCTATATTACAAAAGCGGCACCTCAGTGGCGTTACACTTCCCTGGTATTTCCCATAGACAATGACACGTCAGCAAGTCCCTGAGGCAGAACAGGTGACCATCTGAGACAAGCTTTAATGTTCGTACGATTCGATACGGTCACACACAATAACCAAAGACAAACACCAATAACCGTAGTGCATTACGCCAGGATGAAAGACCGGATGGTGACGACGATGATGTTGCAGCTGTTGTTCCACTACAGTGGTGGCAGTCGACGAAAATATTTGACTCCAGTTTGTAAGGGACTGAGCTGATACCCTTATGACTGCAAGATGGCAAAGCGTGGAGCAGTGGTGAAGACTTGGTGACACTCCGTACGCTCGTGAAATAGCGTTAGGAAGAAATACATTTATTCGATGTAAGTGTTACAAGTAAATCATCCTCTCTATGGTTGTGGCAAGGGCAGTGGACACAGCAGGCAGCCTTGGAACGAGCTGGCTTGTCCACCTCAGCAGATACCCGAACCTGTTGCCTCTGTCGCAGTACTCATATAAAACCAGATCGTCGATTGCTTTTGCTAGGGTACCCTCGTGGATGTCGAAGGGACGTGAGACATATTCTTGTGGCGTCGTACTGTACTGTCAGAATGACGTTACAAACCCTCCTCACTGAGATAACGTTGCTGAATTAACGAATCATGCCTCTCACTCGAGAAAGATGAAGCAACATCTTTCAGATTGTTCCATGTTATTTGCAGCAGTGGCTCCCTACCTTTTTGTAATTTTGATTGCTACACAGCGTGCTGATCTGGTTTGTCTTGGCTTAGTTCTGACTAGGGAAATCTGTAAAAACTTTTTTTCATTTGCCTATGATATCTTCCTGCGGCGCAACAGAACAATAATCACCGTTATCTCAGAAATGTGAGCCAATCAGTACATTTTGTCTTCATTTTCGGGATATGCAGATAAAAAACTCAGAGAAAGCATATTCCATTCAACGTAACATCCAACTTTTAAAAAAATATTCAGTAGTGTTTCATGCGTATGGTTGTTTCGTACAGGTAGAGAACTATCTTAATGCTAAAAAGATCACGTTCGGACTTTTCTTCATGAAGTACGTGCTATGTGGGCTGGTTGCCCGTATGATACTGTTTCTCAACAGTAAAGCAGTAGAACAGTAGAGGGACATATCTTGAACCACACAAACTATAGTGTTGAAAAGTTGTGACTTGTTGCAACAGCAAGCCAATGCACTCTCTTACAATTACCTGACATCGTAGGTGTTGTAGGCTTAGGAAACGTTTTATTTGGCAGGATCACAAAAACGCGTACATCGACAACTAGTTGCGACCAGGTAAATGTCCATCTTCAGACCTGAAACTACACAAACGGCTGTTGGCCAATATACATACCACAAAAAGTCTTGTTTACAAATCCAAACTGTAAGATAAAATCGAATAAAATTTATGGACATAATCCATAGTCATCACTAAAACACTCTGTACGGAAGACTCTTGGAAAAACATGTACCTCAAAAATTGAGGCTAAAATACACTCCTGGAAATGGAAAAAAAGAACACATTGACACCGGTGTGTCAGACTCACCATACTTGCTCCGGACACTGCGGGAGGGCTGTACAAGCAATGATCACACGCACGGCACAGCGGACACACCAGGAACCGCGGTGTTGGCCGTCGAATGGCGCTAGCTGCGCAGCATTTGTGCACCGCCGCCGTCAGTGTCAGCCAGTTTGCCGTGGCATACGGAGCTCCATCGCAGTCTGTAGCACTGGTAGCATGCCGCGACAGCGTGGACGTGAACCGTATGTGCAGTTGACGGACTTTGAGCGAGGGCGTGCGGGAGGCCGGGTGGACGTACCGCCAAATTGCTCAACACGTGGGGCGTGAGGTCTCCACAGTACATCGATGTTGTCGCCAGTGGTCGGCGGAAGGTGCACGTGCCCGTCGACCTGGGACCGGACCGCAGCGACGCACGGATGCACGCCAAGACCGTAGGATCCTACGCAGTGCCGTAGGGGACCGCACCGCCACTTCCCAGCAAATTAGGGACACTGTTGCCCCTGGGGTATCAGCGAGGACCATTCGCAAACGTCTCCATGAAGCTGGGCTACGGTCCCGCAAACCGTTAGGCCGTCTTCCGCTCACGCCCCAACATCGTGCAGCCCGCCTCCAGTGGTGTCGCGACAGGCGTGAATGGAGGGACGAATGGAGACGTGTCGTCTTCAGCGATAAGAGTCGCTTCTGCCTTGGTGCCAATGATGGTCGTATGCGTGTTTGGCGCCGTGCAGGTGAGCGCCACAATCAGGACTGCATACGACTGAGGCACACAGGGCCAACAGCAGGCATCATGGTGTGGGGAACAATCTCCTACACTGGCGGTACACCTCTGGTGATCGTCGAGGGGACACTGAACAGTGCACGGTACATCCAAACCGTCATCGAACCCATCGTTCTACCATTCCTAGACCGGCAAGGGAACTTGCTGTTCCAACAGGACAATGCACGTCCGCGTGTATCCCGTGCCACCCAACGTGCTCTAGAAGGTGTAAGTCAACTACCCTGGCCAGCAAGATCTCCGGACCTGTCCCCCATCGAGCATGTTTGGGACTGGATGAAGCGTCTTCTCTCGCGGTCTGCACGTCCACCACGAACGCTGGTCCAACTGAGGCGCCAGGTGGAAATGGCATGGCAAGCCGTTCCACAGGACTACATCCAGCATCTCTACGATCGTCTCCATGGAAGAATAGCAGCTGCATTGCTGCGAAAGGTGGATATACACTGTACTAGTGCCGACATTGTGCATGCTCTGTTGCCTGTGTCTATGTGCCTGTGGTTCTGTCAGTGTGATCATGTGATGTATCTGACCCCAGGAATGTGTCAATAAAGTTTCCCCTTCCTGGGACAATGAATTCACGGTGTTCGTATTTCAATTTCCAGGAGTGTATATACACTATGCACCATTCCATTGTGCAGTATGACAGATATAGCATAGTGTTATAATGAGACATTGCAAGCAGCTGTATTGTCTGTTGACAGAATCGGATGAAGCTACCCAGCTGATAGCAATAGTAGCAGTTCAGTAAAGATGAGATACTTTTACAGAATAATGTAAAATAATGAAAGAAAATTGTGTGCAATAGATTAAAATGTAGTAGACATCAAGTATGTTGCAACGTTTAATATGTAAAAATATGAGAATGCACGCATAGTTAGAGCCAATGGATGGCACAGTTCAACGATCGGCAACCCGCGGCTCGCGAGCCACATGAGGCTCTTTGGCCCGTTTAGTGTGGCTCTTCCATAAAGTACAGCGCTTTTGAAACTTCGTAGCCCCTTGCGCAGAAGTCGGTTTTGAGTCCCTTCCACTCTGTTTTGAAAAAGTAGCGTTGTACGGGGGTGAAAAACGTGTACTCGCTTCCACCAGCGACACTTCTGCTGTTTAAGTCAATGTCTGCGAAAGTGGATGATGGGTAATGTTTCTCTTGAATAGCTCACAGTGGCGTGTTTTTACATGATCGTCGCTTTTCATATCGCTACTTACAGACTGTGGACGAAAGTACGGGAACTCTGCGAGAAATGCATGCTTGAACATAAATGTTTATGTTAGCGAAGCCTGCAGCTTGCGCTGTAGTATTTTACCAAGAGCGGTAACTGTACAGTTTCCTCAATACGCTGCAAGTGTCAGTCGCGGTCAGGGCTGTTCCTGCTTTACATCGAACGCCGGCACGTGAGCATGGAACGCAAACGGAAAGAAGGCTGTGGGACGACGCCAGCCAATAGCATGCTGACTAGGACTGCACCACGACAGGAGCGGCCTCTGTCCGAAGAGAATATGAGCGTCGCGGACCAAGACCCAGGCGATCATTGCAAGTAAAACCACCCATTCCTTCCGTCTCCTCGATTTCTGTCTTAGTACTATGGCCATCCTATCAACCTCACCCCCAACCTCAAGTACCTTGGTGTCACCCTTGACCGTCGCCTCTCCTGGACCCCCCAGACCCCCCATCTCCAGATGATCCAAGCCAAGGCACGCTCCTGAGTCCGCCTCCTCAAGCTCCTTTCAGAACGCACATGGCGTCTGGACACCTCCACCGTCCTCCACACCTATAAATCTCTCATCCGCCCTATCCTCTGCTATGCCCATCCCGCCTGGATAGCCGCCTCTCCTACCTTCCACAAATCCCTTCAAATCCTGGAATGCCATGCACTCCGCCTTGCCTATCACACCCGCCTCCCCACCTCCACGCGGCTCCTCTACGACTTAATTCCGTTCCCACACCTCCTCCTTTTCCTCGAATGGATATGGATCCTTTACACCTCCCGCAAACTTGGTCCCCCTCACCCACCTGTCTCTCCCATCCTTTCCCATCACCATCCGCTGCCACGCCTATACTCCCTCATTCCACCCCCTCTCCACCTCTCCACACTCCATACCCTTGCCCAAGGTGGCTTCCGCCAACTCCCCCTCCCTGATGATGCCCTCATCCCCTCCATCTACCCCTCCTACCAACTTCGTTCCTCCTCTTCCTCCCCTGTTTTTTGCCTCCAGGGCACCGTTTTTCCCTTCTCTCCCTCCTCTCTTCCTCCCTCCCAGCCACCCGGGCTTCCACAACCCTCCCTACCTTCTCCCCTCCCCCTCCCTTCTCCTCTCTCACTGGCATCAACACCCTCCCCCTCTCCCTCCTACCCGCACCTCTACCCGGCTTCGTGCACCGGAGGTCGTCACCAGTGCTCCTGTGTGTCTTCACATCAGTGCTTCAGTGTCTCTCTCTTTGTGCTCCTCCGTTCACGTGACTAAAGTCGTTCTTTCGCGTTGTGTACAGTACTGAACGTTTTTATCCAATCAGTCCACCCATGAACAGCTTCATTTATTTTTACTATGCCTGTCTCCCGTTTTTGTCCACCATGTTTATTTGTTTTTCTGTCTTTCTGTTTTCCTGTATTTGTTCACTGCGGCCGAAGAGCGGCGTAGATAACAACAAAGAACAAAAATTGCCTCGGCGGCCTAGAAGACAGGCCGTAGAAGAGAGTCACTAGTAGAGCCACACTAGAAAAGAATCACCAGAAGACGAGCCGTCATCTTAACTGTTTAGCCGAGACTTGTGGTCTATATTAGTAGCATGCGTGGAAATTTTATATATCGAAGGACACATGTCGCCAATTACTTGCGACACTTCGTTGTGAAAAAGGTAAAGTTAAGCATTGTCAATTCAATTGATGTAATAATCTTCATTAACATGATTTGCTTGTATGTTATCTAGCTACCAGAGAAAACAGCTTCCTAGGCACCCTATATTACACGAGTGGGCAGGATCCCACAAGAACAGTATTCTGTGTAGCTATGACTAAGTGATATTGGAGCTGAATGGACAGATTGTTGGTTCTCGTGTGGTGGGGGCTTCCGTAACCAAGAAAGCCGAAGTGTTTGAATTTTCAAGGGGTACCGGGTAGACGAATTATACCTAATACAGGAAAAGCAGTGAAACATGATCCGCTAAAGTCCGAAAGCTACCGGAAGTTTCTTTTGAGTGATCGTGAAAGATGATGATTGAAGAGGATTTTGATGAAAAATAGAGGATGACACTTGCAAAAGTCACTGCGGAACTGAATGTTGCACTTGTGGAAACTGTCAGAACCAGAATGAAGGGAGCTCCATAAGCATGGAATTGCACGGCGAGCTGGAATTCCAAACCCAATGATCAGTTATGCAGAACCCTGTAACAGGAAAACGTTGTGCGAAGCCGTAAAACACGGACTACGAAGCAATGAAAGAAAGTCATTTGTTCGGATAGTCTTGTTTCAAGCTGTTTCCAAGTCTGGTCAAGCTTATGTTCGAAGAGTGAGACATGGTGGGGGATTGGTAATGCGTTATGGACTAACATCGTGTTATCCCAAGGGCCAATTGTTCACGCTGTAAGGCCTCGTTACTTCCAAGGATTATGTGGCAATTTCAACTGATCAGATCCATCCCATGGTACAGTGTTTCTTCCCCAAAGATGACGTTGTGTTCCAAGACAACGAGGTCCCTGTACACACAGAACACAGCGTTCTGCACTGGTTTTTGTGAACACGGGATATACTACCGCCTACCCCCTGACAAGCCACTAGGTCTCAATACCACTGAGCCCCTTGTCTACTTTCGAGAGAATGTCGCGTGGTCGGTATCCATCTCCATCGCCGATATCTGAACTAGCCACTATTTCGCAGTAAATATGGTACAAAAGTTCTTCTGAAAAGCATATAGGATCTGTATCTATAAATTCCGAAACTACTGGAAACTGTTTTAAATGGCTACGGTTTACCTGCATCGTATTAGGCAATGTATTGTCTTCTGTTTTTGGTGTTTCCGTAATTTGTTCTTATACGACGTGAAGATGTTTTCCACTAATCTCTAAATCGAATACTGTCAGGTTCTTTTTCGGTGTTATAGGCCTTAAGTTGCGTTTATCCACTTTTATAGAGATCTATAATTCATTGCACTAAGTGGAAATTTTACCGAATTCTTTCTGAATATACTAGCGATCGTCTAAAGGCGATAATTCCCTGTAGACAACGAACAATGTAATAGTGATACTGATCCTATCTGATAAATAGTTTAAGTGTATTAAGAATATCTGAGGTGCTTGGTACACGCTTGGTCGTCCAGTATGATATACTAGATTCTGTTAATCCGTGAGACGCCCTGCTAAACCCGCAGCACAGGACAGGTAATTTAAGTTGTGGAAAGGCGCCTAATAAGCGACTGTCACATACACTCGAAGATACAACAAGAACTAAGAAATTTAAAAAAAAAACACCATTGTCGATCAGACGACACTCCAACCGGCAGACAGTCAACGGACCCACCGACAAGATAGCCTCCGCTTCACGTGACCAGCACACAACAGGGAGTTCAATGGAACAACGTAGAAGGTTATTTATTTCAAGTTTCTGCTACCAGTCACTTTTTATTTTATGTTTAATCTAACATAACGCAACGCGTTTCGAACATATTTTGTTCATTTTCAAGCGTTTGTACATACATATATACACTCCTGGAAATGGAAAAAAGAACACATTGACACCGGTGTGTCAGACCCACCATACTTGCTCCGGACACTGCGAAAGGGCTGTACAAGCAATGATCACACGCACGGCACAGCGGACACACCAGGACCCGCGGTGTTGCCCGTCGAATGGCGCTAGCTGCGCAGCATTTGTGCACCGCCGCCGTCAGTGTCAGCCAGTTTGCCGTGGCATACGGAGCTCTATCGCAGTCTTTAACACTGGTAGCATGCCGCGACAGCGTGGACGTGAACCGTATGTGCAGTTGACGGACTTTGAGCGAGGGCGTATATTGGGCATGCGGGAGGCCGGGTGGACGTACCGCCGAATTGCTCAACACGTGGGGCGTGAGGTCTCCACAGTACATCGATGTTGTCGCCAGTGGTCGGCGGAAGGTGCACGTGCCCGTCGACCTGGGACCGGAGCGCAGCGACGCACGGATGCACGCCAATACCGTAGGATCCTACGCAGTGCCGTAGGGGACCGCACCGCCACTTCCCAGCAAATTAGGGACACTGCTGCTCCTGGGGTATCGGCGAGGACCATTCGCAACCGTCTCCATGAAGCTGGGCTACGGTCCCGCAAACCGTTAGGCCGTCTTCCGCTCACGCCCCAACATCGTGCAGCCCGCCTCCAGTGGTGTCGCGACAGGCGTGAATGGAGGGACGAACGGAGGCGTGTCGTCTTCAGCGATGAGAGTCGCTTCTGCCTTGGTGCCAATGATGGTCGTATGCGTGTTTGGCGCCGTGCAGGTGAGCGCCACAATCAGGACTGCATACGACCGAGGCACACAGGGCCAACACCCGGCATCATGGTGTGGGGAGCGATCTCCTACACTGGCCATACATCTCTGGTGATCGTCGAGGGGACACTGAATAGTGCACGGTACATCCAAACCGTCATCGAACCCATCGTTCTACCATTCCTAGACCGGCAAGGGAACTTGCTGTTCCAACAGGACAATGCACGTCCGCATGTATCCCGTGCCACCCAACGTGCTCTAGAAGGTGTAAGTCAACTACCCTGGCCAGCAAGATCTCCGGATCTGTTCCCCATGTTGGGCATGTTTGGGACTGGATGAAACGTCGTCTCACGCGATCTGCACGTCCAGCACGAACGCTGGTCCAACTGAGGCGCCAGGTGGAAATGGCATGGCAAGCCGTTCCACAGGACTACATCCAGCATCTCTACGATCGTCTCCATGGGAGAATAGCAGCTGCACTGCTGCGAAAGGTGGATATACACTGTACTAGTGCTGACATTGTGCATGCTCTGTTGCCTGTGTCTATGTGCCTGTGGTTCTGTCAGTGTGATCATGTGATGTATCTGACCCCAGGAATGTGTCAATAAAGTTTCCCCTTCCTGGGACAATGAATTCACGGTGTTCTTATTTCAATTTCCAGGAGTGTACATCGAGGAATGTTACTTAAATAAACAATTTCAAATTAGATTAATCTAGAACACTTTGTTTTGTACTGTAGCTGCTGGTGTGGCATTTGGGGGAAATAGGGGGGCAGTGTATATATAGAGATCGAAGTCAGTGATGTCTTCTGCTGGTTTTCTTCTCTGTTGTTGGTTATGTATCTCACAGCCTGTATCGGATGCAGATAGATTTGCATCAGTTATGTATTACGAAAATAGTGTGAAAGGCAGCTGATCACTTACAGTTACATCCTCTTGCTGCTTCACTTGTATCACTGGTGTAATGGCGGAGCTGTTGATAGACATCACACTATTGCACATTATTTTGTCACTGAATGTCACTGCACAAATTGCTTCGATGTTGTACACACAACACAAGATGGCGGACTGTAGCATGTGAGTCTGTATCGATTATCAAGGGTTTGTATCGATATTCTTGGTTCTGGTAGATTATTTACATCGATATTTCGTGAATCTATTGAGTTAGAACTGGCTTAAGACTAATTTGAAATTGTTTATTTTAAGTAACATTTCTCGATGTATATATGTATGTACAAACGCTTGAAAATGAACAAAATATGTTTGAAACGCGTTGCGTTATGTTAGATTAAACATAAAATAAAAAGTGACTGGTAGCAGAAACTTGAAATAAATAATTTTCCCACACAGTCACAGTATACAAACATTAGCCATTATGGCTGAAAATAATAATAATAACGTAGAAGGTATTGGCGCCCACAAAATTGAGATGTCAAACCATGCTGGACAGCGACAACACGATGAAGAAAATACACTGCCTGAATTTACAACGGCCAGGGCAGGTAACCGGAACGTTAACGGCCACAAGGTAGAAGACTCCGCTGGTGCACTTCAATTGAAATAACCAAGCACCGTTACACTTAACCGGAGGGAGGCTAAAATTTGGCAACTTGAAAACACACGTTGTTGCTCGCGGTAATATCTCAACAGCCGACAACTAACTCCAAACGACAAATGTGAACAGTCTTGACTTGCTGGTGGATTAAGTCAAAACTCAACTTTCATGTCCAGGATCGGTGAGCCACGGACCTCGTAGCAATGGGAACAGCACCACACACTCCGACCTTGCCAGCAGCCTCGGCCACACCACGCGCCGCGGAGATTTCCTCGCTGCCCCACGCCAACCGACCAACTCCAGGCTCGGAAACGGTGAAGGAGCAAATATACGTCAGCTGATGAGACGACCAGCAGAACGACCAACCAACGATCGTCCCACTCCAACCTGCCTCCGTGGGACAGTTGATGTGTGTCGCCAATGGTCGGCGAGCACTGGCTGTCGGCGCCTCACCAGCGCTCCATCCCCGACTTCACTGCAGTGCTGGTCCGTCTCCAACTGACAGCCAGACACACGACGACCCGGATATACTATCGGTCGCTCCAGGGATGGTACGACAGTGCACTTATCGATACGCGCTGCTGCTGCCTCTCACGGGCAAGTAAGGGGGGAAGTTAGTGACGCCAGTAAATGGAATAAGAAAACGAGGTGGCAGTACCGCAATAGAAGATAACAAAAAATAAATGGCATAAACGCGAGCCTTGCACAGCTCAGCCTGCATCTACATATACATCTACATACATATAGTGCAATTCACCGTAAGGTGCTGTAACCTCCCCACAAAAATAAAATAATATGAATAATATTCTCATTTAGCGTAACTACCCAACAGTGAAAATATAATACAATGTGACAAACTTATAACTATTCAATAACTGACAGTCAATTTAACCTGGTAAATTTTGGACGTCAGCAATGCTGCGTCATGGCCCTGATACATCATTCTGAATAAACTGAAAAACCTTACCTTAATTAGATCGCCGGATAACGCGTATATATCTGCTCCTATAAGAAATTTTTCCTGGCGCAGCTAAGTGCAATGCTGGCCGATAGATTTGTCTTATATAAAAGGAAAGAACTGATTTTCCTTTTCAATAATCGGGATGGCCAAGGATTGAATTCTTTAAATTGAGATGAATGTCAAAAGTTACTTTTATGAGAAAGATTATTACACCCCTGAAATTGAAATAAGAACACCGTGAATTCATTGTCCCAGGAAGGGGAAACTTTATTGACACATTCCTGGGGTCAGATACATCACATGATCACACTGACAGAACCACAGGCACATAGACACAGGCAACAGAGCATGCACAATGTCGGCACTAGTACAGTGTATATCCACTTTTCGCAGCAATGCAGGCTGCTGTTCTCCCATGGAGACGATCGTACAGATGCTGGATATAGTTCTGTGGAACGGCTTGCCATGCCATTTCCACCTGGCACCTTGGACCAGCGTTCGTGCTGGACGTGCAGACCGCGTGAGACGACGCTTCATCCAGTCCCAAACATGCTCAATGGGGGACAGATCCGGAGATCTTGCTGGCCAGGGTAGTTGACTTACACCTTCTAGAGCACGTTGGGTGGCACGGGATACATGCGGACGTGCATTGTCCTGTTGGAACAGCAAGTTCCCTTGCCGGTCTAGGAATGGTAGAACGATGGGTTCGATGACGGTTTGGATGTACCGTGCACTATTCAGTGTCCCCTCGACGATCACCAGAGGTGTACGGCCAGTGTAGGAGATCGCTTCCCACACCATGATGCCGGGTGTTGGCCCTGTGTGCCTCGGTCGTATGCAGTCCTGATTGTGGCGCTCACCTGCACGGCGCCAAACACGCATACGACCATCATTGGCACCAAGGCAGAAGCGACTCTCATCGCTGAAGACGACACGTCTCCATTCGTCCCTCCAATCACGCCTGTCGCGACACCACTGGAGGCGGGCTGCACGATGTTGGGGCGTGAGCGGAAGACGGCCTAACGGTGTGCGGGACCGTAGCCCAGCTTCATGGAGACGGTTGCGAATGGTCCTCGCCGATACCCCAGGAGCAACAGTGTCCCTAATTTGCTGGGAAGTGGCGGTGTGGTCCCCTACGGCACTGCGTAGGATCCTACGGTCTTGGCGTGCATCCGTGCGTCGCTGCGGTCCGGTCCCAGGTCGACGGGCACGTGCACCTTCCGCCGACCACTGGCGACAACTTCGATGTACTGTGGAGACCTCACGCCCCACGTGTTGAGCAATTCGACGGTACGTCCACCCGGCCTCCCGCATGCCCACTATACGCCCTCGCTCAAAGTCCGTAAACTGCTCATACGGTTCACGTCCACGCTGTCGCGGCATGCTACCAGTGTTAAAGAGTGCGATGGAGCTCCGTATGCCACGGCAAAGTGGCTGACACTGACGGCGGCGGTGCACAAATGCTGCGCAGCTAGCGCCATTCGACGGCCAACACCGCAGTTCCTGGTGTGCCGCTGTGCCGTGCGTGTGATCATTGCTTGTAAAGCCCTCTCGCAGTGTCCGGAGCAAGTATGGAGGGTCTGACACACCGGTGTCAATGTGTTCTTTTTTCCATTTCCAGGAGTGTATTAACAGATTTTTTAAAACATTTACATGGGACTTGATGTAACAATACTACATATGCGCGAGGCTGCTTTTACCTTATCCTACCACGCTCAGGCTCCGCCATCGCTGCACACGACCGGCCCCGCCAACACGATACACCAGACCAGACTGCTCGCTAGCAATAACTTACTCCTACTGCTACGTAGTTCTTACTGCAGTCAATACTGCTCTTTGGTCTCAGATTCTCTTCTAGCTTACATATCGCAGGCAGCGCGTGAGCAATACATCGAAATTACATCAGCTCGAGTGCGGTAGCAACAAACTCTTTAATGACGGACCTCTTACAGTGCGTGGCGGAGGATACCTTCTACCACAACTAGTCATTTCCTAATACTGTTCCATTTGCAAATAGAGAGAGGGAAAAATGACTTTCTGTATCAAAATAGTGTTCCTCGAAAAAAACGTCGTCTTCCCTTCAACGATCCCCTGTTGAGTTCCAGAAACATCCGCATAACACTTACGTGTTGTTCAAACCTACCGGTAACAGATCTAGCACCCAGCCTCTGTCGTCTCTCGATCTGACCTTTTACTGTCCCAAACACTCGAGCAGTACTCAAGAATATGTAGCACCAGCGCCCTGTATCTGGTCTCCTTTACACGTGAATCACTCTTTCCTACAATTTTCCCAATAAAACCAAGTCAACCATTCACCTCCATTATCGCAGTTGTCACACGCTCGTTCCACCTCATATTGCTTTGTAACGTTAAGCCCAGACATTTAAATGACTTGACTGTATCAAGCAAGACACTAGTAATACTGTATCCGAACGTTACAGGTTTGACCTTCCTACTCATCCTCATTAAATTACATTTTTCCACACCAACTGGAGATTTTGTCTAAGTCGTCTTGTATCTCCCTACAGTTATCAATTTCGACACCTTACCGTACATCGTGGCATCATCATGAAGCAACCACAGATTCCGGCGCCCACTTTGTCAGCCAAACCATTTGTGTGTATAGCAAAACAACAACGGTCCTATGTCACTAACCTGGGCACTCCTGACGATACCCATGTCTGTGATGAACACTCGCCATCGAGGATACGGTACTAGTTTCTATTACTTAACAAGTCTTCGAGCCATTCGAGTATCTGGGAACCTATTCCATGTGCTCGTAGCTTCATTAACAGTCTCCTGGGCAAGCGGTTCTAGGCGCTTCAGTCTGGAACCGCGCGATCGTTACGGTCGCAGGTTCGAATCCTGCCTCAGGCATGGATGTGTGTGATGTCCTTAGGTTAGTTAGGTTTAATTAGTTGTACGTTCTAGGGGACTAATGACCTGGGAGCATCGTGTCAAATGCCTTTCCGAAATCCAGAAATATGAAATCTGCCTGTTGCCCTTCATCCATAGTTTTGCATATATCATGTGAGAGAAGAGCAAGCTGATTTTGGTACGAACGTTGCTTTCTAAAACCGTGCTAATTTGTGGACAGAAGCTGAAATGCCTGGTATAGCAGGCCAGAGCGGGTTAGGTTGTCGAAAGGGGACACAATGAGATTGCTGTCAATTGCATTCAATATGCAAACTTTATTTGTCCAGACACAATATTACACAAGAATGCAAAACACTTAAAGTCGTAATGGATCTCCTTTGATTAACTTTAGATGGGCTTAAGGCCACACTCAAAATACAAGACGCGAGGCCTAAGTAAGAAATTGACATAGAAGGTTCTTCTGGAGGTGTCACCCAAAAATATTTTCTAAAACTTCAATCTAAACAGACTGAAGGCCTTAGCTCTTTCATTTTAATGGAATTCTGCTAGAGGCCGCATATTAAGCACTAAGAAGTGTTTCAATCTAACGGAAGAAAGGCCTTATGTTAAAACAAATGAAGCAAATTCGGATGAAGGACCCATACAAAACCATCACAGTCGTATGCATAAGAGCAAGACAAGAACATTAATTCAAGAGATATTAAAACTCAGCTGTAGGCCACACATCAACACAATAATGTAACGGCTTAAGGTCTTAAAATAATTGATGTAAAATTCAGCTGAAAGCCCTATATAAGGAGTAAATTTTTTATGCCTAGAGGGCAAGACAGGAACATTAATTCAGGATATATTAAAACTCGGTTGAAGGCCACACATCAACCAAGTAACTAAAACTCAAACAGGGAAGTTACTAAGTAACAGACACGGAACGGCGCTCAGAAGTTTGCAAGGCTAGGCCAGGAATTGTAACACTAACGCCTGTTAAGGCGAGACAGGCAGCCTGACCATCAATCTCTTAATCGGAAGGCAACACAACCGGCAGACAGCCGACCGACCAATCAACCAAATCAGTTCCGCTCCATTCAACCAGCAAAACGACCACAATATTTCAGTACACGACACGCCGAATATTGTCGCCCACGACGACCAACAATACCTCAGCTGTCGGACTACACGCCGCTCTGGACAGCAACAACACTATGAGGAAAATACACTGCCTAAAATTACGTGAACGACCAGGGCAGGTAACCGGAACGTCAACGGCCACAAGGCAGGAGATACCGCTGGTGAACTTCCATAACAGGGAATAAATTAAGTTAAGTTTCACAGGAAGACGGCTGGAATGTTAGCCGACTTAAATACACAAACGCTGCTGCTCGCGGAAATGTCCCAAAAGCGACAACCAGGATCAACCGAAGAAATGTAAACATTTGTGGCTTGATAGCAAGTTAAGTGAGGGCTCAACTTTCATGTTGAAGATCTGTGGGCGACGAACTTCGTAGAACTCACAAGCAGCACCTCACACCCCAACCGCACGCGCACGCCGCCATCGGCTCCAGCCCGACTCCTCGCGGCGGGGGCTTGCCTGCTGCTCCACCCCCAACCGACCGACTGGACTGCTGGTCCGTCCGCGACTGCTGCTCCGTCGCGACTGCACTGCTGGTGCGTCTCCCACCCACTCACTGACTTGCTTCGGATGGACGACGTCCCGGGAACACTGGCTCGAACCTATCCATGCAGAGGGAACACAACCGACATCTCTGCACAGGAAGGAACCGACCCAAATACACGTCATCAATGAGATGACTGGCCGAACGACCAACCACTGGTACTGGCTGTGCGGACCTCAAGGGGCTCCGTGCCCGGCTGCACTGGTGCTGCATACGGACCCCCCTGCTGGTCCTTCTCCAAGTGACTGCCAGACAAACGACGACCCAGAAATACACCCCTGGAAATTGAAATAAGAACACCGTGAATTCATTGTCCCAGGAAGGGGAAACTTTATTGACACATTCCTGGGGTCAGATACATCACATGATCACACTGACAGAACCACAGGCACATAGACACAGGCAACAGAGCATGCACAATGTCGGCACTAGTACAGTGTATATCCACCTTTCGCAGCAGTGCAGGCTGCTATTCTCCCATGGAGACGATCGTAGAGATGCTGGATGTAGTCCTGTGGAACGGCTTGCCAAGCCATTTCCACCTGGCGCCTCAGTTGGACCAGCGTTCGTGCTGGACGTGCAGACAGCGTGAGACGACGCTTCATCCAGTCCCAAACATGCTCAATGGGGGACAGATCCGGAGATCTTGTTGGCCAGGGTAGTTGACTTACACCTTCTAGAGCACGTTGGGTGGCACGGGATACATGCGGACGTGCATTGTCCTGTTGGAACAGCAAGTTCCCTTGCCGGTCTAGGAATGGTAGAACGATGGGTTCGATGACGGTTTGGATGTACCGTGCACTATTCAGTGTCCCCTCGACGATCACCAGAGGTGTACGGCCAGTGTAGGAGATCGCTCCCCACACCATGATGCCGGGTGTTGGCCCTGTGTGCCTCGGTCGTAAGCAGTCCTGATTGTGGCGCTCACCTGCACGGCGCCAAACACGCATACGACCATCATTGGCACCAAGGCAGAAGCGACTCTCATCGCTGAAGACGACACGTCTCCATTCGTCCCTCCATTCACGCCTGTCGCTCCACCACTGGAGGCAGGCTGCACGATATTGGGACGTGAGCGGAAGACGGCCTAACGGTGTGCGGGACCGTAGCCCAGCTTCATAAAGACGGTTGCGAATGGTCCTCGCCGATACCCCAGGAGCAACAGTGTCCCTAATTTGCTGGGAAGTGGCGGTGCGGTCCCTTCGGCACTGCGTAGGATCCTACGGTCTTGGCGCGCATCCGTGCGTCGCTGTGGTCCGGTCCCAGGTCGACGGGCACGTGCACCTTCCGCCGACCACTGGCGACAACATCGATGTACTGTGGAGACCTCACGCCCCACGTGTTGAGCAATTCGGCGGTACGTCCACCCGGCCTCCCGCATGCCCACTATACGCCCTCGCTCAAAGTCCGTCAACTGCACATACCGTTCACGTCCACGCTGTCGCGGCATGCTACCAGTGTTAAAGACTGCGATGGAGCTCCGTATGCCACGGCAAACTGGCTGACACTGACGGCGGCGGTGCACAAATGCTGTGCAGCTAGCGCCATTCGACGGCCAACACCGCGGTTCCTGGTGTGTCCGCTGTGCCGTGCGTGTGATCATTGCTTGTACAGCACTCTCGCAGTGTCCGGAGCAAGTATGGTGGGTCTGACACACCGGTGTCAATGTGTTCTTTTTTCCATTTCCAGGAGTGTATTATCAGTCGCCCAGAGGTAGTAAGACTGTGCACTTATCGATACGCGCTGCTGCTGCCGCTCACGGACAGACAAGGCAGCAATTCAGTGACACTAGTAACTGAAATTAAAATGACGAGGCGGCAGTACTGTAAAACCAAGATGTTAAATGAAGATGGCACGAACATGAGCCACGCACGTCTCAGAAGGTTTTCTGTCTCAAGGAATGCTCTTATATTCCAATATGCTCTAGAATTATGCAGCAAGCCGTTATTAACGACACTGGTCTCTTATTTTGCGGGTCCGTTGCTTTACCCTTCTTAACTACAGGAGTCAGTTGTGCTTTTTCCCAGTCGCTTGGGACTTTGCGTTGGACGAGAGACACGCGATAAATCCAGGCTAAGTAAGGCGCCAAAGCTTTAGAGTACTCTTCGTAAAACTACATCCGAACCTGTGACTTATTTGTTTTCAACTCTTGCTGTTGTTTCTCTGGGCCACTGATGCACATTACAACGACGCGCGTACTTCACTCTGTGCCATGGTCAAACTCACGTTTTTACGACTCTTCTGCCTGAACGATTTGTTAAAAGTGAAATTTAAAACTTCGGCTTTCGTTTGCTATCTTCAGCTGCCACACCAGACTGGTCAATAAGCGACTGGATCCAATCCTTGGACCCTCTTAGCGACCTTACATAGGACCAGAATTTTCTCGGGCTCCTAGCGAGCTCTTCTGGTGATGTGTGATGATGGTAGTTGTTGTACGCTCCACACATATATTTTCTTACTGACTCACAAATATCTGCTAACCTTTGCCTGTCGCCATTTCCATGTTCTCTTTTGTACCGAGTGTGCAACAACCATTGCTTCCTCAGCATTTTCCAAATTTCGTTGTTAAAACATGGTCGGTCTTCTCCTCCCTTACTAAGTACATACTTCTCCAGAGCATGATTTACATTGTGTTCAAACTTTTCTCTAATTCCAGTCTTTCTCTTTGACATAGATCCTGTGACTCGATAGATATCTAAGAGCTTCCTACTTCGAGTTTCAGCCAGCTCTCGCTCCCAAGAATAATTTGAGCTCGGAAACTTCCCTTGAGGGCAGTCGGTTGGGGAATTTTGTCTTGTCATGAATGCTTCAACACTTTGTTGATAAGAATTCCACAGTCGAAATGTCTTTACCCTGAACGTGGTCTGATTTCGCTACCTGCGTCTGATTTCGCTACCTAGTCTTCATTAGAGTCCCTGAAACTACAACCTCTCCTAACCATGTGTACTTCACAAGTACCTACTACCCGAGTAGCCGCCAAATTAGTGTAGCGCCCCCTGACCTATCAAGCGGAGTCGTACAATGCCCCATCCGGTAACGCAGGTCCAGAAACCTGCAGCCAAGGTTGCCACAGACGAAACGAATCCTTTGGCTGAGACCTTCCACTCGGCTGCAAACCAAAGGACCCCGATCAGCTCTAGGAACAATGCTGCAAATTGCGAGCTCTGCTTGCACCCCGCGCGCAAGGCCACCACTCTATACCACTTCCGTCAGCCATCTGAATGAACTAAGGATGTGAGCCACAACTCGCAGACGACTGCACCCCGCACGCTGGGTAGCCGCCTCCTGCCCCCTTACTCCACCCGTGCACACCCAGTTAGCGTTGCCTTTCTTTTCAACACTGAATCATATCTCCCGAAGGGGCTCAATAACGCACCTAACACTGGAGCTCCCGAAAGCCAACAAACCACGTAAGCCTGCTTGGATCGTGCTGAACGAATGGCCACTTGTTTACTCACAGGGCGAATAGGAGAGCCCAGACAGCCAGTTTCTACATTGGTCCTCCAACTCAAGCGAGAGAAATGCGTTACCACCCGCCACTCACCCTGCTGCGAGGGCGTATACACTGTGTCGGGTACACTAGGAGGTGCCTCGGCAGCAGAGACCGTGGTCCAAACAAGCGACACCCTTTGCTGCTGAGGTATCCCATGCGACGCGCCAGATTTTCCGCTACAGCTACACCCTGGGACAGCAGCCTGACGGCGGGTGACCTTAGCCAAAGGCACACTCAGCTGTTGGCGAACTGCAGCCAGTGCCTCCTGCGTCCTCATAAAGCATTCAGATATCCTACGCATCCTAACAATACTAAATGAAGAAATTCACACAGAAGCTTAGATATCCAACTTGCTACCCTACTAATGTGTCCACGAATGGACGCTGACGCTGTAAGGTGTCAGGCAAATCCAACACCTTCCATGAAAACCCTGACATGATAAGCAAATCCGGTAGTATGTCACATAGCTCCGAATAAATCGTGACATTAAATTAACCAAAGTAATACGAGTAACGAGTGAGCAAATGGAATACCACAGACTAACACAAGAATGCCTAAATGCATGTCGTACCTTCCCACCGTGAGACCGACACAGTTACGAGGGGAGAAACGAGAACAGAAGCCGAGAGCAGAACCGTGTTAAGCTAGAAGGCCCTACGATAAGGGACGGACTGGACACCCACGTCGGCAGCCTACCTCTAAGACTACCACCCGCACGTTTTAGCGTGAGACTTTTTCGCGTCTCTGTTACGTCAAGGACCACTCCCCAGCCCATGTTAAAAGCTAGAGTCCTCCAGTGAAACAGTATAGATCTTACGATAACACAAAAAGGGTCACTATCACCCGCAAGTTTTAGCGTGAGACTTTTTGTGTGTCTGTTACATTAGGATCACTCCCCAGCCCATGTTAAAAAACAGAGCCCTCCAGAAGAACAGTATAGATCTTACGATAACGCTAAAAGGACCACACCAGCTGCAGGTTTTAGCGTGAGACTTTTTAGCTTCTCTGTTACGTTGCAAACTTTAAAAACATTGCCCCACCACGAAAAGTATAACGTTTCTCATTGAACAGACAGAATTTTTGTAGGCGGAGCTTAAGGTTAACATTGAGACCCTGATTGGTCAGATGAAAACAAAGCCAGACAGTTTTTTTTAAACCAACTTCTGTAAATTGTAGTAAGGAGAAGTTAGGAGAAGAGTTGCTTCCCAGATGGCGAGGTGAGCGGAGCTGTGCTGCCCGCCGCTGCCCTGACGCTGCCTAAACACCGACAAGGTAATGAACGCACGTGATGCCGCATTTTTGAGCGCATAAGGCTTCACTCAGAACTGCAGAAGTCTCATCTGTTACACCCACTTTTTGCGTAATGCTAGTGTCGATCGTTAATTAAAACTCATGGGGTTCACATTTGCCACTTGAATAACAGATCTGAAACGCGATGATTTTTCTTTTATATAGTTATTGAGAAGTCACAGCAGCCACTGTAATTTACGACAAGTTAGATAAGTAATTAAAGATAATTGAGGGTCACTGTAGACCATTTTGATAGTTTTCTCTTTTGTGAAACTTAAATTAAACCTAGATTATAGATCTGATGTGGCATAGGTCATCCTTCGATCCATTGTAGAACTTGGAAACCCATCCAGGGAATATTCGTTCACATTTTTGTTGAACGCAGTTGGTTTTTACCATCCTGTGTTAAACAATTCCTTTTATCAATAGTGCAGTTTATAAACAATGTTTTGTGAGTAGAATAAGATTTCCAGTGGTAAACTTAACTACTTTTTCGACGTTATTTTACCAGCTAACTAAAAATAGGAAAGCCTTGAACCCTTTCCACTATATTTAGTTAGTATTAAGATTCTTTTACAGGGAGTGCAGTGGAGCTGACGCTGAGATCATTTAGTATTTGGTTATATCATCGTTAGTCTCACTGAAATCTTATGAGTTCTTCATGTCATGTGTGATCTGACGTCTCCTTACCAGCAACAGGTCCCAGGTTTAAACTAGTTAATTCCCTAAAAAACACGCTCAGAGCGTCGTTGCTCGAAAGTGGTAGGGAGACGCGATATAAGACAAACAGACACCACCACGAATGTTTAGAACGCCTCAATGTTTTTTGTGGCTGGCTGTTCAGAATAAATGAAAACTGCATAACAGACTTTCTGAATTTACACTTACAGTTACAAAACGCGAGATTAAACAGAAAAAAAACACGACAGAAATTTAGGAAATATACGAGGGTTCTTCGGAAAGTATGGTCCGATCGCTCGCGAAATGGAAAACTCTGTGAAAATCAAAAATGTTTCATTCCCTAAACCTTCCAGCTACTTGTTTAGATAGTCATCGTCAGACTGGGACATTTGTTGTAGTACTGTACCAACTTTCGAATACCTTCATCATACAAGGCACCCACCTGTGCTTTTCTCCAACTCTCTGCGTTGATTTATAGCTCACTGTCTGTGCCAAAATGTTGTCTTCATAGCCAGCGGTTCATATAAGCAAACATGAAACTTACAGGGAGCCAATTATGGGCTGTATTGTGCTTGATCGAAAATGCTGCAGGCTCATCTTCATTGCCCCTTCTCGTGAATAGACACCGGATTATACGCAGTTGCATGTTTCACCGGTTATGGTATATTTTAAATGAAAACTAGTGACAACTCATATTTTCGCTCCATGTTTACAATATTTTAAATATTTAGACGGGCCGTCTCTAGGCTCGATCTAGTTTTTATGTCTCACAGATATACCGGGACATAGAACTGCATGAAATCGCTAACCGAAAGGCCACTGGCTAGGGAAATCATTACAGGAGAGGAACAGGGACAGGAAGACAGAGTCAACACACCTGCGCCCGCGCCTCCAGTTAATCCCCTCCGCTGTCATACCGTACGCTTCAGCAACAATTAAACTACGGAAGCTTGTAGTCGCACGCCCATTGTTTCAGTTTAGCTTTCTATTTACTTGCACACAGTTGAACGTGTTTACGATGTGTGTTGTGAATGTCTTGTGTGTCATGCCGCCTCAAGAAAGAAACGTCGTTTCGTGGATAGCTGACCATCGTGGAACAACTACATATGAAGGAATTGTCATTTCGAGAAAAACGTTTCGTGTAAAAAAAGTTTGAAATAGACCAGCATGTCAAGACAAGTCTTCATATCGCAGGAATGCAGAAGGAAGGACCACGACAACAATTTCTGACAATAGCTAGTTGCGGTAGCAGGGATATGTCAAAAGGTAACCAAAAAAGTCGGTTTCACATGGATCTATGTGAAGCATTCATAGCAAAAATATTCCTCTTCACAAACTTACAAACCCTATCTCAAAGGCATCCTGTGCAAATATTGCTTAAATCAAAGTATACCAGATGAATTACATTGCGCAAAAATTGCATACTTACGCAAATGTTCTGGAAGAAACACCCAGTGAACTCAAGGATAGTATTATCTGGACTTCATTTGACGAAACTATGCACACTTGTGGCCGTTACATTACAAATTTAATTGTTGATGCTTTAAGAGAAGAGCCTTCTTCTTCCTATTTAGCAGCCTGCAAAGAACTTCAGAAAGTAAATCATTCCAAGATCTCCAGATTTGTGAATGAGGGTATTAGAAAAATATTTCCAGAATCCTCTGCAGATGAAAGGTTGTTTGTGTTTATTTCATATGCTGCTCCCTATGTAATCGAAGCAGGGCAAGCACTCTGAGTATTTTATCCCAATTTGTTTCATGTGACGCGATTTACTCATGGAGTACCTTGCCTTGCTGAAGAAGTACGTTCAACGTTTGTGAATGTAAATAAACTGATTTCATTCACGAAGAAAGTGTTTCTAAAGGCTCCTGCTCGTATCAAGACTACAAAGAAAAACTAACAAATGTATCTTTACCTCCCAAAGCAGAAGTAGCTCGTTGGGGTACGTGGGTCGACTGCTACGGTCGCAGGTTCGAGTTCTGCCTCGGGCATGGATGTGTGTGACGTCCTTAGGTTAGTTAGGTTTAAGTAGTTCTAAGTTCTAGGGGACTGATTACCACAGGGGTTGAGTCCCATAGTGCTCAGAACCACGTGGGTGGTAGCTGTGTTGTTTGACAATGAACGTTTCGAGGACATTAGAGGGGTAGTAAACGACTTCGATAGTGCAGATTCTTTGACAATTTGCCACTGCAAGAAAGCTTTTAATGATTCCGGCATTAAAAATGCCATTGCTGTGATTAGCACTCATTTTTCCGATATATCTGCAAGTATTAAAAAGTTTGAAACTCAAGATTTGGCCTTGAATGAATCTATTCAGTTAATGAATGAAATTATTCTAGTGAACTCCTCATTGCCAGAGGTTTTCCCAAGAAACCTTAAAGAAAAGTCTGAAAACATTTTAAACTTTAACCCAGGCTTTGAACGCTTGTGCCGAATCGATAGTTTTATCAATGGGACGGGTGAACTTTTACCAGAAACAATAAGTGCCAACATAGCACCCAAATTCAAACACTGCCCAGTTACCTCAGTTGATGTAGAACGGTCCTTTTCAGCTTGCAAAAATGTTTTGAGTGATCGGAGACACAATCTTACTACCGGACATTTGGAACAGTACTTGGTCGTTTATGTTTACAATAGTAGGAAATTGTAAAAAAAAAATGTAAGTGATGCCTTGGTCCAATACTATTAATTAAAAGTTAATGCTATTGAAAAATTACATGATCATATAATGAGATTTTCACTGTGCAGCGGAGTGTGCGCTGATATGAAACTTCCTGGCAGACTAAAACTGTGTGCCCGTCCGAGAGTCGAACTCGGGACCTTTGCCTTTCGCGGGCAAGTGCTCTACCATCTGAGCTACCGAAGCACGACTCACGCCCAGTACTCACAGCTTTACTTCTGCCAGTATCCGTCTCCTCCCTTCCAAACTTTACAGAAGCTCTCCTGCGAACCTTGCAGAACTAGCACTCCTGAAAGAAAGGATATTGCAGAGACATGGCTTAGCCACAGCCTGGGAGATGTTTCCAGAATGAGATTTTCACTCTGCAGCGGAGTGTGCGCTGATATGAAACTTCCTGGCAGATTAAAACTGTGTGCCCGACCGAAACTCGAACCCGAGTTCCAGTCTCGGTAGGGCACACAGTTTTAATCTGCCAGGAAGTTTCATACATGATTATATGTTGGTTTTTAAATAAAACATTAAGGAGTTTTTGAGCGTGTCCCTCTGCGTGCAATATATCTTGAAGTTGGTTCTGTACAAATCGATTGTTTCGCTGCTACTCATTCGCATCGCATCCGCTTGTTACGGACAACAACAGCAAAGAAGGAACATTGAAACACGGTATGCGTTCCCATGTCGCAAATTTTTAGAATCTAATCCCAGACAGCCCCCTTTCCTAAAATCTCCCAGAAAGTATTCAGGATATGATATCAGCGTTCTAAATGTACCGAAGTTTCGCGTGGCCGGCGCTCTTCCTCGTAACTGATATGCGCAGGCTCGACTCTGAGATATAATGCACGCAGTAACTACCACGTACTTTTATTATTTGATCTTGCATATTTCGACACTTTTCATGCATATTAAGCATTTTTCATGCATATTTGTATGCATATTTTAAATTTTTTATAATGCATGTAACCCGGTCTCTACACATGAAGAACTAACGGCATGACAGTTATGTTATGTGGGCTTCATGACAACAGGCGAAATCTCTCACCAGCCCTTCATAGTTAGCGGCAGGTACTACTTTTTAGGCATATTTAAGTGTTCACTGTGAGCTCAGAACTGAAAAGATTGACGTGACGTGATCTACGGACGTATTAAAGACACTGCACAACACGCCTGTGCAAAGCTTCATCGGATTTTCACAGTGGTTTCCATTTCGCGTCCGATCATATTAACTTCCAAATAGTCCTCGTCTTACTAGGGACATACAGGAAAAGCTAAATACCTAACTTGCCTCTATGGAGATTTGTAACAGGCGACAGCTGGAGCCTAAGTGACTATTAATGAAACATTCATCGCGTCAAGCTTATGTAAACGAAGGTAATATGTACCATCATATGCTGCTTAGAAACCAACAATGTAGTTTCGGAAATGTAGGACGATGGAATCCACCTGTTCAACTGTACCTATTTGTTGCTAGATGTGATGTGTGGATAAATCAAACTGAGTTCCAAACTATTTTTTTTTTTTGTTTAGATCCGTGATGATTCTGTGAAAATAGTTTCTTTTCACACATAACGTCATAATTTTTGCAAGACATGAACGTAAGCGACACTAGTCTGTAATTCCGCTCAACCGATCTTGTACTCTTTCCATACCTAGGAGGGATTTGAACTCCTTTCCAGTCACGCAGCTTTATTCCCGTCAAAGAGATTCTCCATAAGAATGAGGCAGGGAATCAACTAATTCTGCAATGTACTCAGTGTAAAATGAAACTGAAAATCCGGCAGCGCCTAGCGCTTTGTATGCTTTGAACAGTTTTAATGTTTCATAGTATGCAGGCTTTGACGAGCGGTCGTTGGATCCTAGTTGATCCTTGTTGCATAGGTTGGAGTATACAAAATCCCCGGCACATGTTGTCAAGTGAACATAGGTGCTACTAAAAGAAGCACTTAGACACGTGGCTTAAACAACACGGGGGCAGTTGTTTGATTGAAAAAAAAAACGGAAAAAAAACAGGGAAATCGATAGTAAAAGAGCATGCACTGGGGCCAGAGAACAACCAAATTCGATCCTCTTTTTCTATGGTTATATCAAGGCCAAATCATTAATATGCTAGAACGTACAGGGGAGAATCGGCCTCCGTAGTCGACCTTTATAACGCACGCTTGTACGTTGGCCCTTGACTCTAAGGTTCGAATTCTGGAGATAGAAGCAATTTATACTTTCAGCATTTAGCCGACTGCAGGAGTAGAGATAGTGGCGTAAAGCTCACGATCACCACTCTTCGCATCAATATCCTGGATTAAATTCCAAACTCCCCGGTCTCTCATGAAGTGAGGGCATGCGACTATGTTGACGGTGGTTCCGTTGGGGACGTTAAGTTCGGTGGCCCCCTTGATACTTTTCGAGAGGAGTAAGCTATGTGTCTACACTGGATTTCACCCTCTTCCTTTCCTCATCACAACCATCATCACCACCATCATCATCATCACCATCATCATCATTATCACACAACAAAGACGTTACACGACACTACCCACCTAACCATTACACTCATATACACTACATGATCAAAGGTATCCAGACACCTGACTGAAAATGACTTACAAGCTCGTGGAGCCATCCATCGGTAATGCTGGAATTCAATATTGTGTTGGCCCACCCTTAGCCTTGATGACAGCTTTCACTCTCGCATGCATACGTTCAATCAGGTGCTGCAAGGTTTCTTGCGTAATGGCAGCCCATTCTTCACAGAGTGCTGCACTGAGGAGAGGTATCGATCGATGTCGGTCGTTGAGGCCTGGTACGAAGTCGGCGCTCGAAAACGTCCCAAGGAGGTCCTGTAGGATTCAGGTCAGGACTCTGTGCAGGCCAGTCCATTACAGGGATGTTATTGTCGTGTAGCTATCCCGCCACATTATGAACGGGTTCTCGCTCGTGCTGAAAGATGCAATCGCCAATCCCGAATTGCTCTTCAACAGTGGGCAGCAAGAAGGTGGTTAAAACATCAATGTAGGCCTGTGCTGTGATAGAGTCACGCAAGACAACAAGCCCCCTGCGTGAAAAACACGACCACACCGTAACATCACCGCCCCCAAATTTTATGATGGTACTGCAACGGTGGCGGGTGACATTCACCGGCCATTCACCCTACTCACATCCTGGCATCGGATCGCCATATTCTTTACCATGATTCGTGACTCCATACAATGTTTTTCCACTGTTAAATCGTCCAATTTTTACGCTCCTTACACCGAGCGAGGCGTCGTTTAGCAATTACCGGCGTGATGTGTGACTTATAAGCAACCATCCATGTTTTCTCACCTCCCACCTAACTGTCATAGTACAGGCAGTGGATCCTGATGCAGTTTGAAATTCCTGTGTGATGGTCTGGACAGATGCCTGCCTATTACACATTACGATCCTCTTCAACTACCGGCGGTCTCTATCAGTCAACAGACTAGGTGGGCCTGTACGTTTTTGTGCTGTATGTGTCCCTTCACGTTTCCACTTGACGATCACTTCGGAAACAGTGGACCTAGGGATGTTTAGGAGCGTGGAGATCTCGTGTACAGACGTATGCCATAAGTGACACCCAATCACATGACTACGGTCGAAGTCCGTGAGTTCCGCGGAGCGCCCCATTCTGCTCTCTCACGATTTCTAAAGAGTACTGAGGTCACTGATTTGGAGTACCATGCAGTAGATGGCAGCACACTGCACCTAATATGGAAAAGTATGTTTTTGTGCGTGTCCAGTTACTTTTGATGACATAGTGTATACTGCACAGATGCACGTACCACAGAACTTTCACATATCTGAAAGGAAAGAAGCCCTTGTGCATTGTGGGAGAAATCATTTCCGACAACGCCGCTGAACTCTCCCCGTGGTATATACCAACCAACAACACCATACGACATTTAATTTTTTGATCTTCTTTTTTCAGGGAGGCCATTAAAATTCAAAATCACAAAGGTAGCTTAAACAGAAAAGTTGGAGGACTGAAATAAACAAATTGTAGGCCTTAGTGCGACGTAAAACAAACAGGACCAATTCCTCAACGTACAAGATCAATAACAGACGTAGCCGCGACTCCGCAATCTAGTAACGGTCCTGATATTAGGATCGAACAATTCAGTGGATATGTATAAATAACTGAAAACTGGAAATGAAAAACTTCCTGGGTGTTTGATCTGATATTTGCCAGGAGAATGTGGATTGATGTATCTAAGTTTGTACGTAAATAATTTGTACGCAGAAGACATCACCACAAAATATAATGAGACTCAGCCGTAACTGACTCATGCTACGTGTTGGATTAAACCTTGGTTGCTATTCTGTGTTTTGTCTCCCGCGGTTATCAATTATGCTGTTATCCTCTCTTTCCGCCAGTGGCAGCACCGGTGTGTATCGATATCCGCGTCTTGGACAATCTTTCGCCTGGTGCTTAAAGTTTCCGGCTGGGCGATGTGCGGGCAGTTGGTTGGTTGGCGTGGAGCAGCGAGGATATCTCTGCGGCGCGTAGTTTGGCCGGGCCCACTGGCAGCTTATACGCGGTGTCGGAGTGTGTGGTGCTGTTCGCATTGCTACGAGGTTCGTGGCTCACCGATCCCGAACATCAATGTTGAGTTTTGATTTAATCTACCAGGAAGTCAAGACTGTTCATATTGTGTCGTTTGGAGTTCGTTGTCGGCTGTTGGGATATTCCCGCGAGCAGGAATATGTGTTTTCAAGTTGGAAAATTTTAGCCACCCTCCGGTGGAGTTTAACTGTACTTGGTTACTTGAATTGAAGTACACCAGCGGAATCTTCTGCCTTATGGCCGTTAACTTTCCGGTTACTTGCCCTGGCCGTTGACGTAAATTCAGGCAGAGTATTTTCCTCATCGTGTTGTCGCTGTCCAGCACGGTGAGTAGTTTGACAGCTCCATGTACACTCCTGGAAATGGAAAAAAGAACACATTGACACCGGTGTGTCAGACCCACCATACTTGCTCCGGACACTGCGAGAGGGCTGTACAAGCAATGATCACACGCACGGCACAGCGGACACACCAGGAACCGCGGTGTTGGCCGTCGAATGGCGCTAGCTGCGCAGCATTTATGCACCGCCGCCGTCAGTGTCAGCCAGTTTGCCGTGGCATACGGAGCTCCATCGCAGTCTTTAACACTTGTAGCATGCCGCGACAGCGTGGACGTGAAGCGTATGTGCAGTTGACGGAATTTGAGCGAGGGCGTATAGTGGGCATGCGGGAGGCCGGATGGACGTACCGCCGAATTGCTCAACACGTGGGGCGTGAGGTCTCCACAGTACATCGATGTTGTCGCCAGTGGTCGGCGGAAGGTGCACGTGCCCGTCGACCTGGGACCGGACCGCAGCGACGCACGGATGCACGCCAAGACCGTAGGATCCTACGCAGTGCCGTAGGGGACCGCACCGCCACTTCCCAGCAAATTAGGGACACTGTTGCTCCTGGGGTATCGGCGAGGACCATTCGCAACCGTCTCCATGAAGCTGGGCTACGGTCCCGCAAACCGTTAGGCCGTCTTCCGCTCGCGCCCCAACATCGTACAGCCCGCCTCCAGTGGTGTCGCGACAGGCGTGAATGGAGGGACGAATGGAGACGTGTCGTCTTCAGCGATGAGAGTCGCTTCTGCCTTGGTGCCAATGATGGTCGTATGCGTGTTTGGCGCCGTGCAGGTGAGCGCCACAATCAGGACTGCATACGACCGAGGCACACAGGGCCAACACCCGGCATCATGGTGTGGGGAGCGATCTCCTACACTGGCCGTACACCTCTGGTGATCGTCGAGGGGACACTGAATAGTGCACGGTACATCCAAACCGTCATCGAACGCATCGTTCTACCATTCCTAGACCGGCGAGGGATCTTGCTGTCCCAACAAGACAATGCACGTCCGCATGTATCCCGTGCCACCCAACGTGCTCTAGAAGCTGTAAGTCAACTACCCTGGCCAGCAAGATCTCCGGATCTGTCCCCCATTGAGCATGTTTGGGACTGGATGAAGCGTCGTCTCACGCGGTCTGCACCTCCAGCACGAACGCTGGTCCAACTGAGGCTCCAGGTGGAAATGGCATGGCAAGCCGTTCCACAGGACTACATCCAGCATCTCTACGATCGTCTCCATGGGAGAATAGCAGCCTGCATTGCTGCGAAAGGTGGAAATACACTGTACTAGTGCCGACATTGTGCATGCTCTGTTGCCTGTGTCTATGTGCCTGTGGTTCTGTCAGTGTGATCATGTGATGTATCTGACCCCAGGAATGTGTCATTAAAGTTTCCCCTTCCTGGGACAATGAATTCAAGGTGTTCTTATTTCAATTTCCAGGAGTGTATAATTGGTTGTGGGCTCCAATACCTTCTACGTTGTGCCATTGAACTCCCTTTTGTGTGCTGGTCGGGTGAAGCGAAGGTTATCTTGTCGGTGGGTCCATTGACTGCCTGTCTCACCTAAGCGAGTGTTAGTGTTTGAATTCCAGGACTACCCTCGGAATTTCTGAGCGACCTTGGGTGTACTGCCTTTTCTTGTTTGTTCTTGTTGTTTGTACTTGTATGGCCTCTAGCTGATTTTTAGTTTAGGGTTGTTTTGCCGTTAAGGCGTGAGATGGTTTGTTCCTTCAACCTAATTTAAGAACTGTTTTATAAAAAGACTTTGGTATTTTTAAAATTAATGTTATTGAGTCTTGGGCCTTCAGCCGATTTTAAATTGAAGTTGTTTCGCTCTTTGTGTCATATTCTTTGGGCCTTAGCTTAATTAAGGAACTGTTTTAAGATAAGGCTTTGCCTTTTAAGTTTATGGTTTTGGCTGGGATTTAAGTTATTGGTTTTCAGCCGTTTTTAAATTAAACTGGTCTTGGCCTTAAGGCATGGGATTGTACGGCGCATTCAGCCGCAAATTAAGTTCCAAAACTTAAGCTGTGTGTTTTTTTTTAATTTTCTTTGCCCTTAAAATGTTTGATAAAATAAACGGTTGTATGTTCGAGTGTAACTGACAGCCGCTTATTTTGGCCCCTTTCCACAACTTAAACTACCTATTCTGTCCTGCAGGTTTAGCGGGGCGTCTCAGAGACGTATTAGAAAATAAATACTTTATTGGGAACGTTATAAGTGCCGTAGAGGGAAACTGATAGGTTCTTCGAGGCAAAAAAGAAAGTTTTTACACGTCGATTCTTGCAAACAGGTAAACAGTAAAGAAACACTCTTAGCAATGCTGTTTATTTACACTAGTACCGCCGTTACGGGTTTCGAACCAACGGGTTCGTCATCAGATGCCTGTTCACATTCTTATTACATTGTTATTTACAGAATTTGTTGGCCGCTTTGAGAACTAATGTAAATAACAACAAACATAATGCAGCTATGGAAAAAATCACAACACCAAGGAGGAGTTGCGCGACATAGAGGAAATCTGGTAGGAGTGTTTCTACATCCGAGAGATGATGGCAGTTCAAATTACGCGCCAGTAGCTCAAGAGTGGCGCTAGTAACGCCAGTATGAGGATGCAGCTCATGTTTGCTGTAAATACACGCTGCAACGGTCGTACGCTTTAATTGCTCTTGGGACTGGACTAGGTGAGTTGATGTTAATTCTTTAAGGCGACAAAAAGATATCATCCCTCCCCCCCCCCCCCCCTGAGTTTGGACGAGATCGTGTAATAGTAATGTAACCACTCTACAAGACTGCTGGCAGCGGTGATCACGAGAATGTACGGTCGCAAGAAGATCGTGGCTCCGAACGGCCACGTGGCACTACCGAGAGGGAAGAACATCGTGTTCGGCGTATAACTCTGGCGCATCGTACTGCATCTGCAGCAGCAATTTGAGCAGCAGTTGGCACCACGGTGAGGTAACTAACTGCTACAAAACGGTTACATCGAGGACAACTACCAGCATGACGTTCTATAGTGTGCATTCCACTGAACCCAAACCACTGTCATTTGCGTCCACTGGTGTCGAGCGAGAGCTCATTGGAGGGGAGTGCAGAGGCCTGTTGTTGGTACTGTCTCTCTGCCACTGATGGGCTAGTACTGGTTAAAAGGAGGTCACGTGAGCGCCTGCAACCGGCGTCTTCGCGTGCTAGACACTCAGCACCTAGACCAAGAATATTGGTCTGGAGTGCCATTTCGTATGACAGCAGGAGCACTTTCGTGGCTATCCCACTCATCCTCAGTGCAAATTTGTACATCAGTCTGGCGATTCGACCTGTTGGCTACCATTCATGGGCAGCATTCCAGGGAGCGTTTTCCAACAGGATAACGCTCGCCCACTTACCGCTGCTGTAACCCACCGTGCTCTACGTGTCTTGCCCTGCCCGACGATCTAGCACATACGGGACATTACTGGATGACAACTCGAGCGTCATCTGCATCCAGCATTTGCCTGTGTTGACCGACCAAGTGCAACAGGCATGGAATTCAATCCCATAAACTGATATCCGGCACCTGTAGAACGAAATGCATTCACGTATGCATGCTTGCATTCAACATTCTGACGGCTACAACAATTATTAATTTACCAGCATTTCACATTCGCAGTGGCGTATCTCGCGCTTACATTGAACTGTGATCTTGCTTTGCTAATCAATTAAATACGTTACGTAGGCAAATTTATTCCCGAAATTTCATTACTCTATATTAATTATTTTTCGGTGTTGCGATTTCTTTCCGACAGTGTATAAACGTGAACAGCCATGTTAAGATGCAGCTGCTAGCTCCAAACCGGTAACGGCGCTATTTGTGTAAATGAATAGTGTTATTAACAGTCACTGGTTGCTATTTTCTTTTTGCAAGAATCAGCTTGTATTTTGTACACAAGCAAGGTCTCAAAATTTTGTAGTCTTCTACAAAAAAGCAGAGAGAAAGTTTTTGTTCCAGATGCCATAAATATACAAATACAGAAATACAGTGTTCGCGACCGAGCGAGGTGGCCCAGTGGTTAGCACACTGGACTCGCATTCGGCCAGCCTGATTTAGGTTTTCCGTGATTTCCCTAAATCGCCCCAGACAAATGCTGGGATGGTTCATTTGAAAGGGCACGGCCGACTTCCTCCCCCGTCCTTCCATAATCCGATGAGACTGATGACCTCGCTGTTTAGTCTCTGCCCCCAAACAACCCAACCCAACCCAACAGCATTCGATTTTTAAGTAGGAGAACTTTAGTCACCAAAGCCACTTTTTGTTAAATTTTGTAACTCCAGTGCTTGCACCAGAAGGACCATGTGCCATCTCCTAATGCATGTTTAAAAAGCTTTCCACATGGTATGGCACCTGGATAAGTACTGAAACATGCAACAGACCGAGAACATAACAGCACTGAAATGCGCTTCGTTTAAAATAAAAGGCAATTAGGCGCTTTCGTATTACAATCTTCTATTCGGTTTGAACCTACTATCTGAGTCTTTATAATCTCTGATAAAACATACAACATTAGAAGACCAATCGTAAGGCACAGAAACATGCTTTATCCCGTGCAGCAAAAATCAACTCTTAATTGTTTTCCGTAGTGGGAGTGCTTAGATCAGCATCTATCTTTCTTTTAGTTGTCTGTGTGGTGGTCAAACATTGGTAAGGCAGCATTTTCGAAGGAATGTCATCAAGGAATGGAATCACGTTAGATTGTACCGCTCACCTCCAATGGACGGGGACGAAATTTCCTATAGTGGCCCACATCGCGCAAATTAAAATCGCCTCCCCCGCCAGGGCTGTTAACCCGTTCTACCGCTGTAGCGCACCGATCACGCAGAGTGATCCAATTTTTAAAAAAAGCTACCGCTATCGGAATAATAAGGCTCCATTACTTTTCCTCCATTCGGATAATACCGGCTGGCCTACAGTATCGCCTGTGCCTTTCGGTTTCGCCTCCGCGATCCAACCACCAGCACCACGAGTGTTTTCCATTCGGAGGTACACCCCCCCCTCCTCCCTGTCACCCCCTCCCCTATCCCCTTTCCACCTAACCTACCCCCGTCGTATACTATCCGCCATTGCTTTTTGTCCCTGTCGCGGGGGCAGCTAGGAGTGGAGCTGCTTACTTTTTTCCTCCCCGCCCAGCAGCAGCAGCAGACGTTAACTAAAATTAAAATATGCGAATAAAAGAGTCGATATTAAAAATGAAATTAAAAAGCTCCGCACGCAAGCCGTAGCGGTTTGCCCCGTCCCGTCGCGCTGCGCCCAGAGTAAACACAGCCGCCGAGGCCCGCGCTAGGAGCCGGAGTAACAATTATGACCCACTTTTCATGTCACCGAACCGCTCACGGCATTTGGGTTCTTTTTTGCACCCCCACCCCCCTGGACCACTTTCTCTTTCCTCCTCTTTTTTTTCAAAAAAATATTGCAGCGAGCGCGACACAATGGAGCTGGCCTACGCAGGCGGTCTCCCCGACACACACACACACACAGAAGCATACGCAACACGCGTGCACGCATACCCGTACCGAGGCGGCAGCATGTCGGACAATGTTTGCCACGTCATCGAGCGCGGTGGCTGGCGAGGGGGAAGTGGGGGAGGGGAGGGGGGAGATCGTCGACTGCGGCCGGCACGGACGCGGTCTAGAAGCTATCAATCACGTAATGGATCTCATCAGAAGCGTTTAAACAATAACACACACGCACCTACACACGCGCTGCACCTAGCCACCGAACAGGCGCGTGCGCGCGCAAATGTTAAATTAACGTAAAAGGGGAGGGGTAGTTCACTGTGGCGGAGGTGGTGTGGGGGTGGGGGAGCAGTGCATGGTCATGTGGTGGCAGCCCGGCCGGTATTTCCCCGGGATAACTGTGATGACGGCAAAACCTGGCAGAGGATCAGACTGATCCCATTGCGACAGGTAAAAAAGGGGACAATTTGTTTTAGTACCGCAGTTCACTGGGATTGATTCTTCCGCCAGCTGACAGATACACTCGTTGTCTCCGGCATGTCATTTCCGGGATTCGTTGTAATCCGCTGGAATTATCGGGGCAATTGCAATTATGACACTAGGTCACAACGCCCACTAGGGAGCCATTTTGCGCTCGTACTCGTCAGAAATCGAGCTGAATTTCGGTAACATCCACCTTGAATTATACTGTGGTTTTATTAAAGCGCTCACTTCAAGTGGGTACTGGCGCGGTTCCTTTAAGCCTAGTACACTCTAGTAGACCTACTGCGCGACTTTGTATGTAGACAGTCTACAGATACCCTTTTGAGATGATTACTCTTGAACCAATAGCCACAATAATGTACAGCACCTCCCTAAACTTAGCATTGATGAGAAAAGAAAATTTCACCTCCCATTTTTAAAACTAAAATTAATAACGTTAGTTAATATTCAAACAAATAACATTATCGTGGACTGGAAGTGAGGAATAATGAGTGATTAAAACATATCTTCTTTGCCCCTCAATCCGAATGTTTGTGGACTCACTCAAACTTCCTTATTTCTTGAAACTCGTCTGTCGATACTCTCGCTATATTCCGCTGGACTTAGTTTCATATACTGGGTGATCAAAAAGTCAGTATAAATTTGAAAACTTATTTAACCACGGAATAATGTAGACAGAGAGGTAAAAATTGACACACATGCTTGGAATGACATGGGGTTTTATTAGAGTTAAAAAAAAGTTCACAAAATGACCGACAGATGGAGTTGGACAGCAAAACGTCAGTGACTGCGCGTGACAATAGTGTATAAAAGGAGCTGTAATGAGAGAGAGAATCAGTTGCACCAGCAGTCGCAGCATGTTGACGTTACCTGAAAAGGCGCTTTTAGCGAAGCTGTATTATCAGAATGGGGAATGTGCTAGTTCAGCGTTACGATCCTAACGCCATAGGATGGGGATTCGAACGGATAAAGGTCCGTTGACAAATGCAGCTGTGGCGAGAATGATTTCGAAGTTAGAAGGAACGGGTTGTTTACACGATTGACCCCTTTAGCGGCCGACCGAGCACAAGGCGTAATGCTGCTGAGACAGTTCAGGAAGAAATGGAGCCTGTAGCGGGTTCGTCTATGCATGGGAAAGTCAGCGCTTGTGCAGTCGCACGTCGCACCGGCATTCCATACACTAATGTCTGGTTGGCATTAAGGCGTACCCTCCGATGCTATCCGTACAAAATAACTCGGCATCTCTTGCGCGCGTTGTTTGGTGCTGATCGTGTGCTCAACCGCCACTTTCGTCATGCTTGACCTCCCAGGTCCCCAGACCTCATTCCGTGCGATTATTGGCTTTGGGGTTACCTGAAGTCACAAGTGTATCGTGATCGACCGACATCTCTAGGGATGCTGAAAGACAACATCTGACGCCAGTGCCTCACCATAACTCCGGACATGTTTTACAGTGCTGTTCACAACATTATTCCTCGACTACAGCTATTGTTGAGGAATGATAGTGGACATATTGAGAATTTCCTGTAAAGAACATCAACTTTGCTAATTATTGCTATTCTAATCAGATGAAGCGCCATCTGTCGGACATTTTTTGAACTTTTATATTTTTCTGGTTCTAATAAAACCCCATGTCGTTCCAAGGATGTGTGTCAATTTGTGCCCCTCTATTTACATTATTCCATGATTTATTCAGTTTTCAAATTTATACTTTTTGATTACCCGGTATTAACTCCTGTCGCAACCGTCCTCGATGTCTTCTTGCCTTCATCCTTCCCTCAATAAGAGTAGTGATTTGGGATGAATGGCGATGTACATGGCTACTTAAATGATGTTTCACTTTTTCTAAATAAGGGTTGTAGAGTGGACTTAGTAGATAAAGTTTTGATAAGGAACCTATGTCCGGAAATGTACCATTTACATGAAAAATAAGTTTGAAGGTCCTTTCACGTTCATATCTCCTGCTTGACGGTTTGCTCGCTGCGGAAACAATGAGGTTGAACTTGTATGTCCTACAAGAGCTGCTCGTTCGTTTCACAAGGCGTACCTGCGACGCATGCTGTCCTACAGACTCTGATATTTGGCGAATAATTTCGGCTGCCGCCAGTACTTGTCGAGAAAATCTTCTTCCGACTGTACGGAAGTCTCATACAGAAGTCTGATACACAAGACGCTTCTCACGTCCATATAAGAAAAAGTCGACAGGAGCTAAAACTGGCGACCCTGATGGCCAAGGATTCGTCCATCTCGACCAAACCACCGCTCACCCTATGTTTGGTTGAGATGTTCGCGGACGCCATGTCCAAAATGCACGGGTGCGCCATCATGTTGGAATCATATTTTCTGACGAAATGATAATTACGAGGGTAATTCAATAAGTAATTCCCCACATTTTATAAAAAAGCCGTTAATATACATACACAAGCGTCCTCATTGGTGCTTCACATTTGATGTTTGTTCTGTGCGCCGGTGAAGTCTCGACCTGTTCTGGCAGACGGCAGAGCCCCAGTACAGCGTCAAAATGGCGTCTACAAACGACCCACGTTACAAGCAGCGTGCTATTATTGGATTCTTGTGCTCAGAAAAAGAAACGGTGGTGAACATCCATAAAAGTTTGTGTGCAGTGTATGGCGATGCTGCTGTTGAGTAGTGCTAGGCGATAGGTAAATAAAGTTACAGCCTCAGGAAATTAAGAAACAGAGCTCCATGATCAGCCACGCTAGGGACGTCCTCTCACAGCCACTGCTCCAGACCTGCTGAATCGCGCGGATGCCATTATTCGTACCGACCGGCGAATCACAACTCGACAATTGGCTCACCAGTTGTCGGTCAGCATTGGAAGTGCGTCTGCAATGATCGAGACTTTACGATATTCAAAGAGGTGTTCACGATGGTTTCCACGAGATTCAAAGAAAGGCTATTTCATCTGAATTGTTGGAACACACACTGAATTGGGGGAAAACACTTCGAAGATGTCGAGGGTGTCATCCGTGCAGTGAAAGCATCGCTACGGCTGCAGGACACGAGCTTTTCCCAGCAGAGAATACATGCTCTTCCCCAACGTTTGCGTACGGCCATAGAACGCTATATAGAAAAATAGGACGGGTACAAGACATGTTTATATTTATTGTCAACAAATTCTGACTCTTAACAATAAATATGTTCTGAGGGGAAAATGTGGGGCATTACTTATTAAACGACCCTCGTACATCAGTATCCCTTGCTCTCTTCGCAGTTTTCGTGCCCCCTTGTCAAGTGGGAGATTTAAAAGTGACTGACTTTCTAAGTTATTTCACATCCAAACAGTACAATTCAGGATATGGGTTCCTTGTCAAAACTTAATCTATGAAGTACCCTCCACAAATCGCAGTAGCCTATAATAGGAACTGTGAAACACCCAGTATGATGTTCCTCCTAGCAGTGACTTTTGAGTAGATTCTCTGCCTCTCCTGCAGTTCTCAGCACTTCTTCTTTTGATACTGAATCAGTCCATTTTATCTTCAACCCTCTCCTCCTACACTACAGCTCGATAGCTAGCAGTAGTTTACTTTTCACCTTTCTCAACGTCCAAATTTGTATCCCTCTACAAACATATAGTCCACATGCAACTCTTTAAGAACCGTTTCCTGGCACCCGATTAGACATAATTTGAGAGAGATCAATATTGCTCTTTTGTGGATGAGTGATTTTTTTGTTTGGACTATGCTAGTTTAATATCTGTTGTACTTCTACCAACATCTGTGATACAAGTTCTGAGGTGCCTGCTGTTTTTGGGACGAACACAGTCACTGTTAGAGAGAGTGGCACTCGGTGGAGTGGAATGAACTACATAAATGTCCATGGGCGAAGTTTCGCAAGCCTGAGTATCCTTGGTTCGATTCTGATTCCGGCGCGAAGCAAAAGGCCTGGAACGGGTTTGAGCTTCCGATCGAAGCTTTTTCTGGCAAACACTCTGAACATGTCCTTCTTTATTACAATAAAAGCAAATAGCTTGGCGTGATGGGCAATTCTCACGCGAATGTTTAGTAGCACACCGAGGGCAGGATTTGATCACTGCATTTGCTTGCCTGCGCGGCACACGTGGCTGAGAGCCTGGCGGCAGCGGCGCGGCCGGGCGCGAGGACTGTTTACTGCTCCGTGCAGCTCGCCCGGCGGGCCGGTTAACCTGGCACACTGCTGGCGAAGTCTCAAATGATTCCTGAGCAAATTATGTGCTGCCGATCCAATATGTCCATCACTTGTTGAAGGGAGGGATTTACTAGTTTCAAAGTCTGTTTCCTTATACGAACATCAGAAACGTTCTGTGCAATTGCATCACGTACCATTGTATCTGAATAAAGGAGTCCACATTGACACTCAAAAGCACAATCCCTAGTAAGGCCTTGCAAGGTTGCAACCCACTCCCGATTAGTCTGACCTGCCGTACGTTTTGTACGAAAGAAGGTATACCGTTTGGCAACTACATTGACTGATTCTTTGAAATATGCATCTAATGCAGACAAAATTTCTTCGTAGGACAGAATTGCTACGTCGCGTCGGGGAAATAATTTGACTATCACACTGTACGTGGTCACGCCGACAGAAGACAATAAATAAGGCTGCCGCTCGTTACCTTGAATTCTGTAGGCGGCAAGATGGAATCCAAATTGGCGTGACCACTCCGTCCAGCTTTCCAGTGCAGCATCAACAGGTCGAAAACTGGGTGCAACGGCGTGTTGCGGCGGTGAAGCGGCTGCTGCCGCATCGTTTTGCATCGCACGTTGACCCTGGAAGAGCTGTCCAAGGGCATCCAGTAAAGCCTGCGTCTGCTGATTCTGTAAGCGATAAAATTCGGACAGTGCATCTGGAGATTGTGGCGAAGCCATTACACAAGTAAATCAGGGCAATATCGATACGATCGCGGTTTTGCCTCGTCGCCAATGTTGTGGTTGGCAGGAGAGCCAACCGTGTTAGTGAAGGAGGCCCAAATGCAAGCGTTTTAGCCCACGCAGGCTGGCGTGAGGTCTGGGACATGGCAAAGGAATTAGAATTGAGAAAAACGGACGTAGCTGGTGGAATACTTAACTTTAATCCATTAATGACGAACGTCGCTCTTTATGGTACATGATTTACAATATCAATAGAACGGATAATGGCGCCTTGCTAGGTCGTAGCAAATAACGTAGCTGAAGGCTATGCTAACAATCGTCTCGGCAAATGAGAGCGTAGAAGTCAGTGAACCATCGCTAGCAAAGTCGGCTGTACAACTGGGGCGAGTGCTAGGAAGTCTCTCTAGACCTGCCGTGTGGCGGCGCTCGGTCTGCAATCACTGATAGTGGCGACACGCGGGTCCGACGTATACTAACGGACCGCGGCCGATTTAAAGGCTACCGCCTAGCAAGTGTGGTGCCTGCCGGTGACACCACAGTGTCTGTTAGGCTTTATATTCACTAATGGACAGAGTGATCCACAAACAAGGTTTGTGTATATAAATTATAAATACACTCTAAGACAGAATAAACAAAGTATCACGAAGGAATTATCAGAATGAAAGGAAATCGGTAGATGTTATGTACGTGTATAGATAAACATGACGCCCTGCTTAACCCTCAGGACAGGAAATTGTGGAAAGGGGCCAAAATAAGAGGATGTCAGTTACACTCGAACATACAACTTTATTATTTGATCAAACATTACAAGAGCCCAAAAAAAATTTTTTTTCAACACACAGCTTTAATCTTTGGGATTTGATTGACGGCTGAATGCAACTTTAATTTAAAAATCTTAAAACAAGAATTAGACACTTAAAGAGCAACAAGTTAAATTCAAATCCGCTGAAGACCTAACACTTAAAACTCCATAACATTAGTTTTCTTTAAAATACCAAAGGCCTTACGTGAAACAGTTCTTTAATTTAGGCTGAAGGTCTTAAGAGCAAAGTAATACAAACACAAATTCGGCTGAAGGCCCAACACTTAAAGTTCAACAACACTAAAACCTTTAAAATGCCAAAGGACTTACGTGAGACACTTCCTTAAATTAGGCTGAAGGCCTAAAGAATCTTATGCCTTAAGGGCAAAACAATCAGCTAGAAGGCATACAAGTACAAACAACAAGAGCAAATAAAAAATAAAAGGCAGTACACACAAGGGCGCTCAGATGTTCGAGGGTCGACCTGTAATTCAAACACTAACGGTCGCATAGGTGAGACAGGCAGTCGGGCCAACGTTTCACGCTCCGACGACAACCCAGCCGACCGACAGTCAACGGACCCACCGACATGATAACTTCCACATCACCCGACCAGGGCACGACAGGGAGTTCAATGGAACAACGTAGGAGATATTGGCGCCCACAACCAATCACACATGGAGCTGTCAAACTACACACCGTGCTGGACAGCAACAACACAATGAGGAAACTACACTGCCTGAAATTGACATCAACGGCCAAGACTGGTAACCGGAAGGTTAACGGCCACAAGGCAGAAGATTCCGCTGGTACACTTCAATTCAAATAACCAAATACAGTGAAACTCCGCTGGAGGGTGGCTAGAATTTTCCAACTTGAAAACCGTATTGTTGCTCGCTGGTACATCCCAACAGCCAACAACGAACTCCAAACGAACAGTCTTGACTATCTGGTAGATTAAATCAAAACTCAACTTTCGTGTGCAGGTTCGGTGAGCCACGGAGCTCGTAGCAATGGGAACAGCCCCACACATTGTGACACTGCATAGAGACCACCAGCGGCCCCGGCCAAACTACGTCCCGCTGAGAATTCCTCACTGCTCCACGCCAACCCACCGACTCCTCGCACACCGCCCAGCCGGAAACTATAAGCGCCAGGTCAAAGATAGTCCAAGGTGCGAATATCGATACACACCGCTGCTGCCACCCGCAGCAGGAGAGGGTGACAGCATAATCGCGATAACCGCGGGAGACTAAACGCAGAATCGCAACAAAGGTTTAATCCAGTGCATAGCATGAGCCAGCCATAGCTTAAAACAGATGACTTATTCAAAAAAAAAAGAGATTCACAAATTGACCAAGTCAATAATACGATAATCCACCTCTGTCCTTTAGAAAGCAGTTATTCGGGTTGGAATTGATTGAAAGAGTTGTTGGATCACCTGCTGAAGGGTACTGTGCCAAATTCTATCCAATCGTAAAAATCCGTTTATGGTTGGAGGGTCCTACACATAATGCTCCAAAAGTCCTCAATTGGGGCCTTTCTGGCCAAGGTAGAGTTTGGTAAGCACGAAAACAAGCAGTAGAAAATATCGCCGTGTGCAGGCGAACACTAGCTTAGTGAAATATAAGCCCAGGATGGCTTGCTATGAAGAGCAACAAAACAGGACGTATAATATTATCGACGTACCGCTGTGCTCTAGGTGTACCGCAGATGGCAAACAAGTGAGGTCTTGTTATGTTATGTTAACCGGGGTCCTAGAAACAACGGAATGGCTCCGTTCCCGCCGCAGCCACAATAGTCCGCAACCCCATGACGACTACTGCAGTCCACTTCACCCCTCCGCCGTCCCACACCGACCCAGGGTTATAATGCGATTCGGCCCCCGGTGGACCCTCCCCCCCCCCCCCCCCCCTCCGGGAACGTCCCACACCAGATGAGTGTAATCGCTATGTTTGCATGGTAGAGTAACGGTGGTGTACACGTACGTGGAGAACTTGTTTGCGCAGCAATCGCCGACATAGTGTGGCTGAGGCGGAATAAGGGGAACCAGCCCGCATTCGCCGAGGCAGATGGAAAACCGCCTAAAAACCATCCATAGACTGGCCGGCTGAATGGTCCTCGACACAGATCCGACGGGCGGATCTGTGCCGGGGACCAGACGCTCCTTCCCGCCCGGAAAGCCGTGCGTTAGACCGCACGGCCAACCGGGCGGGCAAGAGATGTCTTGCTATGAAATGAAATGGCACCTAGACCATCACTCTTGGTTATCGATCCATATGGTGGGCGAGAGTCACGTTGGTATCCCACAGCTGTCTGGAGCGTCTCCAGATTTTTCTTCGCTGGTCATCGGGGATCAGTTCAAAATGGGACTCGTCACTGAACGCAGTTCTAGTGCAGTCAGTGAGATTCCGGGACGAATGAATTCATGTCGTGAGTAGTGAACCAAATGGGGTCGGTGGGTGAGGCCAAAATCGTATGCCAGAAGCATCAGCACCGAAAAGCAGAGCCAAACTGAAGCAGTAAATAATACACTCTGTGAAAGGGTGATCCAGGGGCACAATATGAACAGACCTCTGCTGTGAGTCATGCCAAAGCCACGCCTCTGTTTCTTTGGCTCAATAACGCCTCTGACTTGATGACTGTGTCATTATGAACACCACAATCCAGCTTCCGATTGGTTCTTCCCACGAGGAATTTAAAATCACATCGTTTCTGCCGTAACACAGTTGTAGCTTTAACATACTAGTATTAGCATACTATTTATTTAGTTTCCTGTCACAGATGCATTCCTACACCTTAACGGTGTCTAGTTTCAAACTATTACGTTCATATTCGAACGATTTTCTGCGTTTTCATCATTTTGTACGAAACAATTCCAGAGTAATGACAGTTTTGTGCTGTTCTTACAGTATACATTCGATCCGTCTATCTCTGGCAAAGAGGAATTATTTTACAATCAAATAATAAAACGCATGCAATGGTTCGAAAATGAACAGACCCATTAGAAATAAGTCACAATGAAGGAATATGTATGCAACTGTGACATAAAAGAGAATGAATAACAAAATACAGTTGGTGATCCTTTATGCCAGTGCAACATTAAGATTCTTTCAAGGAAATTTCGAGAATTTCTCTTTGTAACAGTTGCTGGTTGGGCAACCGACTTTTTCTGGGGTTTTCCTGCCAAGGTCACCTGTTGTTGTCGTCCCCTCCCCCACCTCCGCCTCTTTCCCTACTCCTTACCACGTTATGTTCGCCTTGGAATTCCCATTTGCCTGGAAACAAAGCTTAGTATTGTATATGAATCCATGGCGTCTGTTCATTTGGACATGTCCCAAAGAACAGAAGCTGCAGCTTTGATACATATTATGGAAATATTATGAAAAGAGAATGGGCTTCTGATATCAGCTGCATCAAAGCTCTGCATGGCATCAGCAGTGAAAAGTGAAAATGAATGCCAGACCAGGATTCGAACCCTGGATCTCCTACGTATTTTTTCATCTGTTTTTGCTGAACAGGGACTAACACGGGATCTCCTGCTTACTTTTTTTTCAGTGACAAAGCAAATAAAAATCTCAGGTGTTCTAAAATAAATGACGGCCTTCTTCATAAAACAAAGAAATATTTCTTGAAAACGTAAATAAGTACACGTTTTCAACACCAGCTTTTTCAGATCATGTATCATACCAATTTATTTTTATTTTTTTATTTTTTTGAGGTCACATAGGACGCCCCCCAGGCGAAAAATATTGATGTGTAATTACCATCAATAACAAACACAACATAAAGGGAATTAAAGAAAACGCCGTCCTGGGAGTACAAACAAAATGGCATCCGCGTCAAGCCAACTTGTGGGTAGACGCACTCTGAACCCCAAGGCAGTCAGGCCTGTTCCAGGCACGTCTCCACGAAGAATATTGCATTTTGCCGATACACTGGACCGAGTCCTGGTGTTATACATCACACTGAAATCATCTTCTCATACCTGGGAACCCCAACTGCGGGGTGATCGAAGAAGGCACGACCCAAAAAGTTGGCATAGTACTGACGGTATCGCGGATGGTGCACGAGAAAAGTAAAGCGATCTTGCAGGAATGTCCAAAAACCAAGAACATTTTTATAGCGTTCATGAATCAAATAAGTGATCGATAGGCCTTTCATCCAATTCACAGCGTTGGTCTTCATACGTGGGAAATATGTCTCATCTGGGAACAGAAGTGATTTCGGTGTAATGGCATGGGGAGCCGTACATAGGAGAAAGGCAAGCATCTTCTGAATCAGGTGCCACACCTCTGCAAAAGATCCACACATCAGTCGATGTTCGATCGTATCAAGCGTGTGACGACGAGAATACAGCGGCGAATCTGTCATTTTTATGGCAAGTAGAGGAAGTTGTGTCATGTATTATCCATTAACGACCAGACACCAGGTCGCACGAGCTCTCGTGTCCAGGAGGATATGGCGCATAGAACGCCAAACCAAGGGGCATGCGATCGTAGGATGTCAGCTTTCCACAACTTTCCGAGTATGATTTCTCACCATTAGGCGGTAACATCACGTGCCGTAATGTTCCTGGTACTAGGTACGTCGGCATGGACATAACTGTATTCAATGAAAATGGTCCTGACATGTGAGAGAGAAGAAAAAATATGGGCTACTGCAACGGGTTGTAAGTAGGCTGATTAAGTTTTTTTATTGGTCACGCCGCCGCCACGTAGCGCTCTGTATGAAAATCACTGGCTGTGCCGTGTGCAGTCTGTGGCTGGTTGGCATTGTTGTAATACTCGCCATTGTAGTGTTGGGCAGCGGCAGCTGGATGCTAACAGCGCGTAGCGTTGCGCAGTTGGAGGTGAGCCGCCAGCAGTGGTGGACGTGGGGAGAGAGATGGCAGAGTTTTGTAATTTGTAAGACTGGATGTCATGAACTATCATATATATTTTGACTATTAAGGTAAATACACTGTTTGTTCTCTATTAAAATCTTTCATTTGCTAACTATACCTATCAGTAGTTAGTGCCTTCCGTAGTTAGAATCTTTTATTTAGCTGGCAGTAGTGGTGCTCGCTGTATTGCAGTAGTTCGAGTAACGAAGATTTTTTGTGAGGTAAGTGATTTGTGAAACGTATAGGTTAATGTTCGTCAGGGCCATTCTTTCGTAGGGATTTTTGAAAGTCAGATTGCGTTGCGCTAAAAAATATTGTGTTTCAGTTTAAGCACAGTCTTGTAATAATTTTTCTAAGGGGACGTTCCAGGGTGCCACTAGAGAACGAGAGGCCAGTTCGTCAATCAGGCTTCCCTATAATCCGGTTCGTCGGCGGATCCACGATTTAACCATCGTCCTTACATAAAGGGCAGCTGCTCTCGCTTGGACGTTGAGAAGGCCGAGGCCGCCATCTCGAGGAGGAAGTGTCAGCGTGTCGTAGTGGACTTTGAAGACAAGACCCGCGCTTACAAAGTAGCCGAACACTGCCTGAAGTCTGTGTGCTATTGCCTTTAGCATTGGTAAAATCTGTGCTAAACTGGGTAGTCGCGAGACCAGATGAGTGTTAACAAAATCCACCCGTTGTGACACGTCCATTGCTCTCAGGAGGTTGCCACGAATGTTCGTGAGGATAGCTTGAAGCAGACGTTTATAGTTAAATTACATCGTGCGTTATATTCAACACGCGTGAAGGTGTTCCCCAAACACTTGAGCTTTTCCACTAATGGCAATGGTGCCACACTCTCTGCTGGAAGACCTCTACCGACGAACATTGAGCTAGATTTCGTCAGGTTCACACGGCTGCCCGCAGCAGTCTGGTACAGGTTGATCCATGCCAGTGCCTCTCGCACTTCATCCTCCGACAGAACCAAGAAAACCACGTCACCTGCATCGGCGCAGCAGATGAAAATATGCTCCCTCTTTGTTATCCCTGTCAGCCGGCTCCTAAAACCGTTGAACAGTGGCGATGGCGATGGCGATGGCGAAAAGGAGTACCGACAGCGGTCATCCTTGACGGACCGACCGCATGCCATTAATAGGGCCCGCCACACGGCCACTGACCAGAACTCGCGACGTGGCACCTCGGAGGAGCCGCAAGACGAGCCTCTGGGGGAAGGCCATCCGTCGGAGTACGTTTTCTAGAAAGTCATGACTCACTCTATCAAAGACGTGGTCAAAGTCCACTGTCACTGAGGCGCCGCGACTGCGACAGGTCGTGGCCAGGCCTGTGACGTCACGGTAATCGCTGAGTGCCGACTGAATGTTACCGTCACCACCAAAGCACGTTTGATCCAGAGAGATGACTTGAGGGATGACGCTCAGAAGGCGATCGACAAGAATCCGAGTAAAAATCTTGATGTCACAACTTAACATAGTCAACGGACGATACCGGTAACGTCCAACTCCGCGACCTCCCGATGGCTTGGGGACCAGTATAAGCAAGCCTTCTACGAATTCGGGTGGGAGCAGAAGGTCAGGATTCATGAGTTCTTCATACTTCGCAGTCCAACTTGAGCTCATGACGTCGTGGAATGTGCGGTAAACCTCCTGCGGAAACCCGTCGGGACCTGGGGCTTTGTTCACCTCACCCTTGTGAAGAGCATCAGTGACGTCATCAGCCATAATTGTCGCTGTGAGAATCTTCACAGCAGCCCCGTCAAGGGTACCTGTCAAGGAACGGAGGACATCCGCCATGTTCTGGTCCTCTGCTGCATAGAACTGTTTGCAGTAATCCACAAAGGCGTCTACGATGTCATTCTGAGACGTCAGTCGACGACCGTCAGGCATGTTAAGGGCGTTGAGAGCTTTCTCCGACACCGCTGCTTCTCTTGGGTAATATGATGCATGGACTGGGTTTCTCCCAGCACGTACTATTGTGCCTTCAAGGCGGTGACGCATAAGAGAAATTATCTTCGCCTTTATCCTATGTACTTCAACCTGTCGTTGAACAGAGGGGGCATGGTTCGAGAGTTCCTAGAGAATTGTGAAATAGTATTCCATGGTATGTTGTTGCCACAGCATTTTGTCATGACCGTAATTCATCAACGAACGGCGTAAAGCAGGTTTGGTGCAGTCGAGTCACCACCGGAGTGTTGAAGAATATGCTAGAAGGCGTCTCACACAGTTGCTCCGCGTCGTCTCTACGACCTGCCTGTTTTCTGGATCTTTGAGATGGGTGACATTCAGCTTCCACAGGCCTCGACCGCGCCAAACCTCCTGCCTCTGGAGCGAAACAATGCAAATGTAGGCGATATGGTCGGAGAAGGCGGTAGGCCGTAACTCAGCGTCAAGTGTGGCAGTTACGATTGCTTGGGAAACTTAGACACGGTCAAGATGACTTGCTGAATGGCTGGTGACGTACGTAATCCAGGTCGATCACCATGCACGCGGTCCCAAGTACCGGTGAGGTTCAGTTGATGCAGGAGCAGCTTGAGTTCCTGGCACGTGGTGAAATGGGGATGTCGGTCCTTCTTGGATAACACATAATTGAAGTCACCGCCAAGAATAATATAGTCGTAGCGGCCTACAAACAAAGGAGGGACCTGTTCTGAATAGAACTGCGACCGTTCCCTTTAAATGGTTCGAATGCTCTGAGCACTATGGGACTTAACTGCTGTGGTCATCAGTTCCCTAGAACTTAGAACTACTTAAACCTAACTAACCTAAGGACATCATACACATCCGTGCCCGAGGCAGGATTCGAACCTGCGACCGTAGCGGTTGCGCGGTTCCAGACTGTAGCGACTAGAACCGCTCGGCCCCGTTCCCTTCTCTTGGCAGTGCCCGAGGGCGCACATTGGTGATCGGGACGCCGTGGAAAGTTGCAGCAAGACCCCTAGCCGACGGTAGGTAAATCACGTCCTCTACCTCAATGCCCTCCTTTAGAAGAATAGCTGTCCCACTGTCACCGTCAGCACACGGCTTGAAGTAGGAAACATAGCCACAGATATTAGGAAACGTCGCTAGGCGAACTTCCTGTAGAAGGTAACATCGAGGTCCGACGCCTTCAACATTTCACGGAGCAATTGTACTTTGACAGGGGTGCCAATGGTGTTGACACTGATGCAGCCAATCCTGTAAACTCGTCACGGAATTGGGACTACTGGGACGCCCATGGGGGCACAAAGAGCAGCTGCGAACAGGAACGTTCTGCCAGCAGGCTGCACATCCACATCCAGGAATCCTGTCGATTAGCAGTCGTGGGTTGGAGCAGCAGCATTCTCTGCTGTCTCAGTGGTGGGTGTTTCGTCGCCTACATCGTCAGACCACGCAAAGGTGCGTGGATGGTGTGCGTCCAGTGGTTACCTTTGGAGTCCGAAGGCGGTGTCACGTCGGCGGCGGAAGAATGGTGCTGGCTCAGCTGCTGTTCAACGTCCATAGTTACAGCTCCTGGTGCATGCGAAGATGGTTGTACCTCCGATGGGGACAGTTTGGTGCTTCCACCACGGAATCGTCCATCGGGGAAACTTTTTGCTGGTGTCAGACAGGGCGATCCGCCGTTTTCAGCGTCTCCTTGGCGACCTTTGCTTGGGCACGTGATCTTCAGTGTCCGAAGATCCGAAGGGATCCGTATGGTGAGGCACAAAAGCATCGGTAGACACAACCATGGAGTCAATGGCCATCCCCTGCACTAGAGATTGCACAGGACGGGAGGAGGAGGCGAAGGCGTCGGTCCGTCCGCAACAGCCTGAGGCATTACCGGAGACGACGGTGCGTCAGTAGCAGGAGCCACTGGTGATCGCGGTCGGGGCTCGTTATGGAGAACTTCGACAAACGTCAGCGGTAGCGTCGTCGGAGCGGTCGTGGCCTTCAGATCCCCAGGCAGTAACTGTGTTATTCTGCGTTGCAGACATCTGGAACGGAGTTGTCCTTCTTTGTCGTATCCCGAGCATGTCTTCGGCTGGCCATCATAAATTATAACTGCACGGCAGCCACCAATATATAAGTAGGACGGCACATATTTGGTTACCTCTATGCGGATCTTTCGTCCTCCATTGAGAACTGGATATGTACTGAACTGAACCCACTTTTCAGCTCTATGACTAATCACCTTTCCATATTGGCGGAATGCAGATACTACTACTTCTGAATGCACCTCAAAAGGGAGTTAAATACACGGACCTTTCGCAGTCCAAGTCCCGCATGTTCCAAAGTTACGTCACCGATGTGTCCATCAGAGTGACAGAACTTAAGATCACTTCAAGTTGGACTTAAAATTTTGTGACATATGTCTTCGTTAACCAATTTCACGTATACCACACTGCTCACTATAGACAGTTGGATGCCAACGAGATCATTGCAACAAATCTTGAATTCATCTCTGATAAACTGTTCGATTTCAAGAGCTTTTGGTCGGGCATATTCAGGTGAAAATCTGATCTCTAGCGTCGATTTTCTGTGGGCATAATCCATTCTCTTTCCAAGGAAATATAGCACGCTAAGACGGCAGAGTCATGTAAACAACTCCGCGAGCGAGCTGCGTGGCGAGGACGTAAACAAGACGTCCGTGCCTCTCACGTGCCGAAAGGTGAATGCCAGACGACGACCCGGAAATACAAGCGGTCGCTCCAGAGATAGTACGACAGTGCACTTATCGATAAGCGCTGCTGCTGCCGCCACTCACGGGCAAGCAAACCAGCAGTAAATCGAATTAAAAGAAAAATGAGGCGCCAGAACCACAAAAACAAGATGACGAGCAATAAACGGCGTGACCGTGAGCCGCGCACGGCTCACCGGTACAAATGTCCATTCTCTTTCCTTTCTTCGCCCTCCTCTGGCAGTTAACATAAGCTTAGAGCTCTCTCAAAGAGAAAAGTTGAAAAAATGCAAATGCTACTTCGCTTCATAGTCGGGACGAGGAAACGTTCCATTACAAATGCTGACGGAATATATTGGTAATCCGGCAGTAAAGAAGTGATGTCGCGTAGGAATGTTGGTTATGGGATACTAAGGGACACATTAGTAATATAAACACGTATGATTCTTAGCTACACATATATTAGAACCTTTCATTTTCGAACAGCGAATATTTATTCAAAACAGCAACTGTGTAGTGTAGGTGAATGCAACTATGTTACTAGATTCCGATTTGTTTGCGTAATAATAGTGTTACTTACAAATTACATAGAAGTTGCCATTGTTAATACTGCAAGTACTCTCGCCATTATTACTACGTCTCCGCCGGCCGCAGTGGTCTCGCGGTTCTAGGCGCGCAGTCCGGAACCGTGCGACTGCTACGGTCGCAGGTTCGAATCCTGCCTCGGGCATGGATGTATGTGATGTCCTTAGGTTAGTTAGGTTTAAGTAGTTCTAAGTTCTAGGGGACTGATGACCACAGCAGTTGAGTCCCATAGTACTCAGAGCCATTTGAACCAACTACGTCTCCCTACTTTCGCCTCCATCTTTATTATTGTTGCTATTTTTATGAGTGATAATGATAAGAAAACTTACCTTTCTAAAAAGATCAGTAGTCCACTTAAAAACAGTTTTTGCGTCTTAGATTTTTCGAAGTCAGTGGTATTCAAGTCACAAGCGCACACTGTCCGCTTTGTGGCCTCTACAGAGGACGATGTGATAGTCTGCCTCTGACGTACATTTCTTTGTGGACGGCAGTCTTTGCCTGTGCATCCGCGTCTCCCTGCCCTCTCGGATTCCTTGGGCGTGGAGGCTTGTACTACAACTGCGCTGCAGTACCAGTAGTACCAGAGGCAGCAGACACATTCACATGACGTGCTTCCAAGCTTATCTCTACCCACCTCAGCAGTGCAGTCTGGGATCTCTCAGGCTGACTCCTACTTCTTACTTTCTGGTATTCAGTATTGATTCAGTTATCATTAACCATTACTAGTCCGCAGGAGAGGGCCAGGCACTGTGTCCTGGTGTGCCTTCTTTTTCCTCGGGCACACTCGTTTGTGTCTTTTCTTCATTTTAGGTGCAAGTCCGCCCCGATAGCTGAATGGTCAGCGTGACGGACTGACGTCCTCAGGGGTCCGGGTTCGATTCCCGGCTGGGTCGGCGATTTTCTCCGCTCAGGGACTGGGTGTTGTGTTGTCTTCATCATCATTTCATCCCCATCCGGCGCGCAAGTCACCCATTGTACCGTCGAATGTAATGAGACCTGCACCAAGGCGGCCGGACCTGCCCCGTAACGGGCCTCCCGGCCAATGACGCCAAACACTCACTTCATTTCGTATTAGGTGCGAGTAAGTAACCTGTGGTCAGTGATTCGTTCGAAGGTGGGTCAGTCACCTTTGGGGATTAGGTATCACAAAATGAGCCTTCGATGACCGCTATGCTGTCGACCAATGGGAGGTTCAGTAACGTTGCACACCTTCGCTCCATGCAAGAATAAAGCGTAGTAGCTTACACGGGAGCACAAAAGCAATGCGGATTCCTTCCCAGTGACCAAAGAGATGATAGTGATGCATTCTCCCGCTAAGCTCCTCTTCTACTTACTGATTTCAATCAACTAACCTGTAATTGTCCGTAACGAAGCGTAATTTTTTCAAACACTTATTTCCGTAAGTGTTGTTTCATTTATGTAATTACGTAAAAGTTGAGCAAGTAGCAAAACAAGTAGTTTATATCAAAAACGAATTTGTGTTTATGATCCAGAAACCAAGCCACAGTGGAACCAACGGAGAACTGTTTCATCATCAACACTGAAGAAAACAAAACACATGAAAAATAATGTGAAACAAATAGTGATTTCTTTCCTCGACGTTAGGAAAATAGTCCACCATGAAAATGTTCCTAGGTACCTCGCATTAAAAATATTGTGCCCAGTACTGTAGAAAAAAACTGAAACAATCTGCAATGTGATCATCCATCGCGACAACGCCCCCAGTCAAACAGAATTGAGGGTCGGGCAGTATGCCGTCCGCTGTGGCCGAGTGGTTCTAGGCCCTTCAGTCTGGAACCGCGCTGCTGCTGCGGTCGCAGTTTTGAATCCTGCCTCGGGCATGGATGTGTGTCATGTCCTTAAGTTAGTTAGGTTCAAGTAGTTCTAAGTCTAGAGGACTGATGATCTCAGATCTTACGTGCCACAGTGCTTAGAACCATTTTTCGGACAGTATTTGACAAAAAACAAAACGATAATTATTTCACAAGCACCCTATACACTGGATGTGCCTACATTGTGGTATCCTCTACAATTAACACGCTGAAAAGCTTGTTACTTTCTCTCTGCCCCTTCCAGAACAAATTCTGGTAATAAGGTTATCTCCGTTATCAAGATTTGAACATGCAAGCTGCTTATCGACAGCAACCGTGCTGGAATGCACTGGAGAACCCGTCACAGGCGTTAATTACGAGGCAGAGATTTGCCAATACTGTTGTTATTCTTTGAATCGCTTTACACATTCTGTCGTTGCGTTCATTCTTTCCCGAAGGTTGAATCATAATGTTGTAAGGTTTGCTACCAGCGGTACACAGATTATCTTAGACCTTTAGAGAAAATCTTATACGGATTGTAGTGGATTCTAAATTGAGTGATTTGAGATTAAAAGCCAGTGGTCGGAAATAAGTGTACAGTTGTTTAACAACATAGACAGCCTGTATATTATAGCAGCAACTTAATCACACGGCAGTATTCAAAGTGACGACTGCCAGCTCGATAGCTTCCACTGACAGAGTTGAACTTTGAATTCAATATCATTTGGTACCAAGGCATGTACTCCGTCTTTGAGGTAGGAGAGTAACTGCTGTGCCCCTAGTATTCTCGGCACTGTGTTACTGTAAATGTCCACGGACAACGAGATGGTATCTTATTGGTAAATCTGACCACACACTGTCGAACATCGTCTCCTCAACTTACACCTTGAAAAAATTGCCTAGCAACAGCTTTATACCGGCATCTGTGCCGTGAACTTCAAATTTCAATATAAAATGTATGAGGTGGCTCTAAAAATCATAGAATGCCATAAGTCATCACTGCAACTTGAAACGCTCGATACTCAACCTTCGGTTGCAGTCACGAACTGTAACCAGTGGAAATATCGGCTGCAAACTAATTACGGACGATTTTGTGCTGTTTCTGGAGTTGGCGCCACCGACGTCGATGTGCTAATTTCTTATTTCAAAATAAATGTAAATAGCATAGAAACAGTACGTAATGCAACGAAGTGACAACATTTTGCAAGAAAACTGCAATCTCGGGCTGTTCGAAGAACGACAGACAAAGCCGGCCTGGCGCCTGCCGTGGAGGGGGCACACAGCAGGCACATCCCAGCAATGACGCGGTGTTTCTTTTCTTCGAAAGTGCCGTTGCAGAAGGGGCGTCAACCTCCCCACCCCATCCCCTCACCCCCCACCCCCCGCCAACCACCCCTCCCCCCAAATCTGTATGAGGAGACTCATCACATTTTTAAGAAACGGAGGAACTGTGACAAGTCATTATGGCGTGAAACAGCGAATCCTGGTCTACAAATTACACCACTGGCCATTAAAATTGATACATCAAGAAGAAATGCAGATGATAAACGGTTATTCATGGGACGAATATATTATACTACAACTGTGATTACATTTCCACGCAATTTGGGTGCTTAGATCCTGAGAAATCAGTACCCAGAACAACCACATCTGGCCTTAATAACGGCCTTGATACGCCTCGGCATTGAGTCAAAAAGAGCTTGGATGGCGTATACAGGTACAGCTGCCCATGCAGCTTCAACACGATACCACAGTTCATCAAGAGTAGTAACAGGCGTATCGCGACGAGCCAGTTGCTCGGCCGCCATTGACCAGACGTTTTCAGTTGGTGAGAGATCTGGAGAATGTGCTGGGCAGGGCAGCAGCCGAACATTTTCTGTATCCAGAAAGGTTCGTACATGACTTGCAACATGCAGTCGTGCATTATCCTGCTGAAATGTAGGGTTTCGCAGGGATCGAAAGAAGAGTAGAGCCACAGGTGGTAACACATCTGAAATGTAACGTCCACTGTTCAATGTCCCGTCAATGCGAACAAGAGGTGACCGAGACGTGTAACCAATGGCACCCCATACCGTCACGTGGGGTGATACGCCAGTATGGCGATGATGAATACACGTTTCCAGTGTGCGTTCACCGCGATATTGCCAAACACGGATGCGACCATCATGGTGCTGTAAACAGAACTTGGATTCATCCGAAAAAATGACGTTTTGTCATTCGTGCACCCAGGTTCGTCGTTGAGTACACCATTGCAGGCCGGCCGCGGTGGTCTCGCGGCTCTAGGCGCGCAGTCCGGAATCGTGCGACTGCTACGGTCGCAGGTTCGAATCCTGCCTCGGGCATAGATGTGTGTGATGTCCTTAGGTTAGTTAGGTTTAAGTAGTTCTAAGTTCTAGGGGACTGATGACCACAGTAGTTGAGTCCCATAGTGCTCAGAGACATTTGAACCATTTGAACCATTGCAGGCGCTCCTGTCTGTGATGCAGCGTCAAGGGTAACCGCAGCCATGGTCTCCGAGCTGATAGTCCATGCTGCTGCAAACGTCGTCGAACTGTTCGTGCAGATGGTTGTTGCCTTGCTAACGTCCCCATCTGTTGACTCAGGGATCGAGACGTGGCTGCACGATCCGTTACAGCCATGCGGATATGATGCCTATCATCTCGACTGCTAGTGATACGAGGCCGTTGGGATCCAGCACGGCGTTCCGTATTACCATCCTGAACCCACCGATTCCATATTCTCCTAACAGTCATTGGATCTCGACCAACGCGAGCAGCAATGTCGCGATACGATAAACCGCAATCGCGATAGGCTATAATCCGACCTTTATTAAAGTCGGAAACGTGATGGTACGCATTTCTCTTCCTTAAGGAGGCATCACAACAACGTTTCACCAGGCAACGCCGGTCAAATGCTGCTTGTGTATAAGAAATCGGTTAGAAACTTTCCTCATGTCAGCACGTTGTAGGTGTCGCCACCGGCGCCAGTCTTGTGTGAATGCTCTGAGAAGCTAATCATTTGCATATCACAGCATCTGCTTCCTGTCGGTTAAATTTCGCGTCTGTAGCACGTCATCTTCGTGGTGTAGCAGTTTTTTGGGCAGTAGTGTATTTGCAAAACGAGTGATCTGAAGTAATACGAAAGTTCAAAAGTAAAAGGAGTGTTATTAAAGGGAAATGTGTATTTTATGAACGTTACACAATAAATTAGTATTTCCAGCACGGGGAAATAGCTTGACGTTTGGTGGAGAAGCTGGCGACTGCCGATTGTTCAATCCAAAGTCGTGCAATTAAATTGCAAAACCCCACGTGTGTGTATGTAAATTTAACTCAGTCTCAGTTAATCGTGAATCAGGCACATTCTAGAGACGCAGAGGTGAATTTAATGTACGCAACAGATCTACTAACGCTAAAATGTATTTACGTCCAAGCAGTGAATAGGAAAGTGGGAAATTGACGCAATATTTATCACTGAAAAGTCTGAATCTGATAAGAAACACAAGATTTAAGTGCATTCTGTGGTTTATTACAAATGACATTTGGGAAATTGGAGCATCAAAAATAATTATGCTCATATTAATGTTAGCGTGATGTACTTTCCGATGAGAAATGCAAATACGTAACTGTGAGTTGACAAAGCTACTCAGTGATGTGGTGACGCTTAATAGTCTCTTATCTGGCTGAGTGAAATGTATTTTAACCTGACTATATGATGATCACAGTGACTATTTGTCTGCAACAGGAGCATCAGAATCCCAAAGATGTGAGAATGAACTGATGAATATGAGTCAGTTAATTTGAACTACAAATTCTGGCATGTCTTAATATGCCAGATCTGTAAACGACACTTACCACAATGTACATCGCACAATACGTGCAGATTGCAGACGCTGCACTTGTCTGGTAAGAAGCGCAGCACTATGATCGTGCTGTCGAGGACTCGAACACTGGACCCAAGACGATTCTGCCAGTTGCTAGCACACCCGACAGAGCCCAAATCCGTTCACCTCTAAGCTCCACGACTTTTACACTCCGACTTTCACTCACTGTCCGCCAAGACTATATTTTCAGGTCTCCAAAAACCAGCTTGATCCTTGATCCATGAACAAAATGTGTGCACCAATCCTCCCACAAGCTACTACAATCCATCAAAAAAAGATGAAACCTCAATAAGGCAGTTGTATGAATTTTCTCCCCTGTTCTCTAAAAAACTCATACTAATTGTTACATCCTCCTGATGTCACTTCTATCACACCAATCAGCGCTCATTAACCCACCAGTTAGCCCAGCATTATAGGTCCTGTGAAATGTTAAGAAAATTGTCCTCGATGCTAGCTGCCAGCTCTACTGCAAAGTCTGAACCTTAAGTAGGACAGAGCTGTTTCGTCAAGTTTTTAATGAAGTCATGAGATGTTTATCTGCTCAAGTATTACTTTTCGCATGCTTGTAGCACCTACTACCCACTGACAGCGTTCTGTCCTCTGGAACTAAAGCCATCTGGAGACCATGCTATAAACTGCTCAATAGCTACTCCGTCTGCTGACCGTTTGTCAAAGCACAGTGAGGCAGCTGTACCTGCTTCTCTCCTCATCATAGTTTTGCGAAAGCTGGTGGGTCCATGGCTCCCTGCGACTCGTTCCGCTGAGCCTCACAGCAAGTCGCCTGTCACAGCACACTTCACTTCCGCAACTCATTCACAGAGCAAACTGAAATACCTGATACCATGTTAGATTATAGGGTATTCAAACAAGCAAATCAAATCAGCTCATACAATCACTGTGATCTCATGACTCCAGATAAACTAATTCAACTCGCCTCCAATTGCATTATTAAAGGTGCATAAATGCAGGGCGACGAGCCTTTCAGACTATGATGGTGACGCCAGCCACCTAAAGCTGCTGGACAGGACTCCGCTCCTGCCTACCCTAGGAAAACCCAGGCTCAATACGAGGAAATTTTTCCATGCAAGCGACTTATCATTTGGTGCCTCCCTCCTCTATCACTTTTCCTTACCTCATATACTTTCATCTGTATTTTCATTACTAATTGTGTTGTGCACTGTATACAGATCTTTGACTAAGGCCTGCAGTCATGGACTATGCGGCTGGTCCCAGCGGAGGTTCGAGTCCTCCGTCGGGAATGGGTGTGTGTGTTTGTCCTCAGGATAATTTCGATTAAGTAGTGTTTAAGCTTAAGGGACTGATGACCTTAGCAGTTACTCCCATAAGATTTCACACACATTGAGAGGAATGCTCAAGTGCAAGATCTGTTCAAAAATGTTCAATTTTTGAACAGATCTTGCACTTGAGCCTTCCTCTCATTTTGGGGCACCAAGCGGCCAGTAATAATTCCAATACGTCCTATTTGGAAATCTTATACACTCCTGGAAATGGAAAAAAGAACACATTGACACCGGTGTGTCAGACCCACCACACTTGCTCCGGACACTGCGAGAGGGCTGTACAAGCAATGATCACACGCACGGCACAGCGGACACACCAGGAACCGCGCTGTTGGCCGTAGAATGGCGCTAGCTGCGCAGCATTTGTGCACCGCCGCCGTCAGTGTCAGCCAGTTTGCCGTGGCATACGGAGCTCCATCGCACTTTTTAACACTGGTAACATGCCGCGACAGCGTGGACGTGAACCGTATGTGCAGCTGACGGACTTTGAGCGAGGGCGTATAGTGGGCATGCGGGAGGCCGGGTGGACGTACCGCCGAATTGCTCAACACGTGGGGCGTGAGGTCTCCACAGTACATCGATGTTGTCGCCAGTGGTCGGCGAAAGGTGCACGTGCCCGTCGACCTGGGACCGGACCGCAGCGACGCACGGATGCACGCCAAGACCGTAGGATCCTACGCAGTGCCGTAGGGGACCGCACCGCCACTTCCCAGCAAATTAGGGACACTGTTGCTCCTGGGGTATCGGCGAAGACCATTCGCAACCGTCTCCATGAAGCTGGGCTACGGTCCCGCACACCGTTAGGCCGTCTTCCGCTCACGCCCCAACATCGTGCAGCCCGCCTCCAGTGGTGTCGCGACAGGCGAGAATGGAGGGACGAATGGAGACGTGTCGTCTTCAGCGATGAGAGTCGCTTCTGCCTTGGTGACAATGATGGTCGTATGCGTGTTTGGCGCCGTGCAGGCGAGCGCTACAATCAGGACTGCATACGACCGAGGCACACAGGGCCAACACCCGACATCATGGTGTGGGGAGCGATCTCCTACACTGGCCGTACACCTCTGGTGATCGTCGAGGGGACACTGAATAGTGCACGGTACATCCAAACCGTCATCGAACCCATCGTTCTACCATTCCTAGACCGGCAAGGGAACTTGCTGTTCCAACAGGACAATGCACGTCCGCATGTATCCCGTGCCACCCAACGTGCTCTAGAAGGTGTAAGTCAACTACCCTGGCCAGCAAGATCTCCGGATCTGTCCCCCATTGAGCATGTTTGGGACTGGATGAAGAGTCGTCTCACGCGGTCGGCACGTCCAGCACGAACGCTGGTCCAACTGAGGCGCCAGGTGGAAATGGCATGGCAAGCCGTTCCACAGGACTACATCCAGCATCTCTACGATCGTCTCCATGGGAGAATAGCAGCCTGCATTGCTACGAAAGGTGGATGTACACTGTACTAGTGCCGACATTGTGCATGCTCTGTTGCCTGTGTCTATGTGCCTGTGGTTCTGTCAGTGTGATCATGTGATGTATCTGACCCCAGGAATGTGTCAATAAAGTTTCCCCTTCCTGGGACAATGAATTCACGGTGTTCTTATTTCAATTTCCAGGAGTGTACTTGTGGCGCCTCTCGCGCCCCTCTCAGCGGGTGCCCCTCGGAGGGGCACACAAATCTCTCACTTTAACCACATTGTCAGTTAGAATAAGGTTGATATTTTAGGTCGTGATCTTGGCATTCCCCAATGCTACATTTGCTATGTGTGGTTTATGACTTTATTAACATGGGGAAGCCGGCCGTGGTGGCCGAGCGGTTCTAGGCGCTTCAGTCTGGAACTGCGTGACCGCTACGGTCGCAGGTTCGATGCATGTTTATGATGTCCTTAGGTTAAGTATGTTCAAATGGTTCAAATGGCTCTGAGCACTATGGGACTGTGGTCATCAGTCTCCTAGAACTTACAACTACTTAAACCTAACTAACCTAAGGACTTCACACACATCCATGCCCGAGGCAGGATTCGAAACTGCGACCGTAGCAGTCCCGCGGTTCCGGACTGCGCGCCTAGAACCACTAGACCACCGCGGCCGGCGGTTAAGTAGGTTTAAATAGTTCTAATAGTTCTAAGTTCTAGCGGACTGATGACCTCAGATGTTAAGTGCTACAGTGCTCAGAGCCATTTAAACCGTTTTTTAACATGGGGAAATTGTGGGGAGAATGTTCTTGTAACTGCATATGTAACCTGCAAAGAACTTGTACCTGAGGGACTGTAGTGGAGGCGTTGAATCACAGGGAGAGAGATGAATTTTCGGCCATAAATAGTGAAACCGATGAATTACAGGGAGAGAGATGAATTGGCGGCCATACAGGCTAAGTGATTCTGGGAAGCAGCGCTCAGTGGATCATACCTGAAGAAGGCCTTCTCACAGAAGCGCTCACTTCCTTCTGCATAGAGCAGACAGAAGGGCACTGGTTCACAAAACATTTTACCTGGGCCAGGCAGCAATCCATTGCAAAGTTGACCGCATGGCAGAAAGTGGCTGGAGGAAACCATTTAAGAGAGATTGCTGTGAACTGATATTTTGTGCAAATGGTGGGAAAGTCATAAATCTATGTGCAGTCTCACGTTAGAAGCTGGGACGATGTGGACAGAGCAGCTGGTGTATGTGTTTAGTGGACGGTAGACTGTAAACCCCTTGACGCCAGGAAGTCGCAAGATTCTTTTAGCGAGTGGCAAGAAACGGATTTGGGCCCTGTCGGGTGTGCTCTCAACTGGCAGAATCGTCTTGGGTCCAGTGTTCGAGTCCTCAACTACACGATCATAGTGCTGTGCTTCTTACCAGATAAGTGCAGCGTCTGCAATCTGCACGTATTACGCTGAAGATTGTGGTAAGCGTCGTTTACAGGCATAATGGTCTGAGAGGCTTATAACAGCCTTCTTTCAGAAATTGGAAATAGTCGGTTCGGAAACATATATCCAGAAATGAGGGACTGTGGTCCTGTCTAGATAGATGTTTTTTGCCAAAACATGGCCATACTTACTGTGGGAATTATGTCTCACTGGTAAATCATCTTCTTTTCTCAGACAGGAGAGATTTTGAGTTGCTGACTGGTTCCTCTCAGGATATGCAAAGTGGAGGCGTCCTTCCCGACATGGGAACTCTAGTTCAGTGTCTGGATTGGCTGCCAGGCCGACAGGACAATGAGTACAGCATACTTCGGTTGGTTTGTGGAACGTGGGGGCAGTTTCTTTTTTGCTAATTTGCCTCCTGTACCAAGGCTTGGTGGACTGCTGTTGTCATTCTTTGTCTTCTTCGTATTCTGGTCCCCCCTCGTGGAGAACTTCAGGTCTTCACTTAGTGGGTGAGACTTGTGGTCTGTATCTTGTTTGTGATGGACTAAGAGCAAGTGGCAAATTCCACTTGCACCGACAGTGGAACTGCATATCATCTCGGACATATTGTGTGTCACGAGAGTGAACTTATTCGTCATGAGTCGACCGTCTGATGTTTGACAAGTCCAGCATGCACCGTCATGTCTCTGAGTCGAATTGGTTTGGCCAGACCAATCAACGGGTGCACGTCACACTGAAATCTGCCGGGATTTCAGGGTACTGAAAGGAAAGTTTCCCGTGTTCTGATAATCAGAGATCCAGACCACGTAGTTTGCAAATTGTCGCGAACACTTCAGAATATCACAGCTGCCGCAGCGCACCGCTCCTCGCCCACAGCGCGCCGTTTTCTGCTGCCGCCTGAATCAAGGTGACAGGGTAAAATACTGCTGCACCGTCGTAGGATTGTTAAATGATATTCACATTATGAGATGTTTACTCTGCAGTGGAGTCTGCGCTGATATGAAACTTCCTGTCAGATTAAAACTGTTTGCCGGACCGAGACTCGAACTCTGGACCTTTGCCTTTCGCTGGCAACTTCCCTACCATCTTCTTTTTCTTAAAAACAAATCTCGTTTTGTTCGTTTTCATTCTTTGTATCTGCTCGGGGCGGACGTCGCAAAACACCCGTTTCAGTTCGTCGTTGATCCATTAACTCAGTTGTTTTTTTTTTTATTACAGAGGGCAGCTAACCTTCTTACCGAGCACGCTGAGCTACCCAAGCACGACTCACGGCCTCTCCTCACAGCTCTACTTCTGGCAGTACCACGTCTCCTCCCTTCCAAACTTTACAGAAGCTCTCCTGCAAACCTCGCCCAACTAGCACTCCTAAAAGAAAGGATATTGCGGAGACTTGGCTTAGCCACAGCATAGGGGATCTTTCCAGAATGAGAAATTGCCCGCGAAAGGCAAAGGTCCTGAGTTCGAGTCTCGGTCCGGCAAACCAATGTTCCCATTGTCTGTTTTTAGGTGAACCCTAGTTTGTGGTATACTTGGTCGTAGCTGATTCCATCTCGATAGTGTTGTGCCTCACAGTGGATTCATGTAAACAAAGTCAGATTGCAATGTCAAACGGATCAATTCAGGGAAGAATTTATATAGCTTCCACCTCAATATATGCTTTGCCAATCGAACACCACTTCTTTTCTGATTTGTGTTTTGCATTTTTGTATAAGATTTATCAGCTAGTTGTAGTTACAAAAGGATTAATAAAACATGTCATTATTTTGTAAACTTAAATACGCCACTGTTCTCATCCATACTCCCTCGCTATTAACTGTTTTTATTTTACTGCGGTGGTACGTGGGTACACCAACAATCTTATGAAATTAGTTAATTTGATTATTAATTTAAGTTCTGTAAGTGGCCACAGGCAAAGGCAACAAAAGTGGCATGAATGAATTCAGTAATACGTACATAAAAATTAATGGTGTAGATCACGATTTGAAGGTTATTGAGAAGATAATACTTTCTTTTATGTAAAAATAGTAAAATTTAGCATCACTCTGACATATATTTATGAATAAAGCAAGCGACGGCTTGCAGTTGGGATCCCTTGGCCAGGATCTCGATTCAAGGCACGTTGGTGAGTTAATTAGTACGTTATCTTGCGAAACGGGCACCTGTGTTTCTTTCTTTGCTTCTTTTTTTTTTTCTTTCTTTTTCCAAAGTGAGATTATGATGCACTCAGAACATTTAGACTCGGGTTCGGTGTTATGCCTTGTATCTCAGCAGTTTTAAGCATTCGGTACTCATGTTATTTCAGTGTATGTATTGTTTGTGTATTGATTTTTTTTGTTTGTTTCTCATTGTGTCCTGTAAGTAACTTCTGCATCACTTCTTGTCTGATGCTGCGTCGTTACTAACAGCGATGTGCAAACTTTTGTGGAATAAATTTGATTATGGGTTTGTGTACGGCATTTTAGAGTAGTCTTTGTTTCGTGGTATTATGCATAAATGTATGCAGTATTTAAAAGAAGATCAGAATAGAGTTGTGGAGGGTGATTCATTAGAGTAGGAAGCTCCCTCTCTTACGAGAGACAAAGCAAATGTCTGTAGTGAGAAAGCCTGCGCACTAATGTTGTCCCAAATGGAACACGAATCAGCCATTCATGCAGAACGGCGGAAGAAGTCCATTTAAATCAGTCTGCTAACAGGACGCAAATGTCAAATGCGGAATACTCCGATGATGAAGGTTCAGTTCACTCACGATGCCGAGACGGCAGGTCACGTAGGCTCTGTAAATACGGAACGAGGTACAGTCAGGGAAAGTAACAGTTCGTAACAGTGGAATGTAGCCGGTCTGGAACTCAGGGAAAACAAGAAGCACTATGGGACTTAACTACTAAGGTCATCAGTCCCCTAGAACTTAGAACTACTTAAACCTAACTAACCTAAGGACATCACACACATCCATGCCCGAGGCAGGATTCGAACCTGCGACCGTTCCAGCCCCACGGTTCCAGACTGCAGTGCCTAGAACCGCTGGGCCAGGAATACTGGAGGGATTGGTTGGCGAAGTTCGCAACATGATCACCAGAATGACTTAATGGGAACAAGACCACCTAACCCCTCAAACAGAAACCGCAGCAGAAGTCTGCGCAGGAATTGACATTCGGCCTTTGCGGGCTCGTCGTATCATTAAGTTAGTATTTAGAATAATTTGTTTCAATTCATTTATGTAATCACTTGGTGTATTGTTCTTTATTTGTTTGCACTTAAACTTTTTGGATGATTTATTATTATAATTAGAGAATGAGATCTCCTCCTCTGACATCTGATCCATGAGTTGGCGTTAGTAGTTTTTTGTCCAGAATTTGCACTTTGACAATTTACCGCAAATTCGAGACGCAGTGGTATACTATTATGTTTCACAGAGAGAAACATATTTCTTGGATAGGAACGTGCCGAGTTCTGGTCGGAAACTTTTTGGTTTTATGATAAAACTGGTTGGTTTAACACTTGAGCATATCTGTAGTAGTAGCTTGTCACGCAACAGCAAAGATATGTGTTGGAACAATGTGAACATTACATTTTTGGTTCAGACACCATTCTTCTTGGAATGTGGTAATTGTTTGATTTCTGAAGTTGATACTGTGCACATTGCAAGTGGGGCGTACGCACGGTCTCTTCCACCATTACGAGCGGGGTGGCGACAGTGGTGCCACAAAAGGTGATCGGCGATCCGGCAACTGGAGTGATTTGGATCATGTCACCAACATCGTTAGTGGTTTCTTGCAAATTTTGCATCGGCTGTCCACGCCAGAGACATGCTGACGTTTAAGCACGGTTTTTTTCTCGCTGTGGTTCAATTACGGTTTTCGCCAGTGGAGCGATGTGTTATCGTTTGTGGTATTCGAGTGCGATTACACATATGGAAAACTCCTATTGTGCGATATTTTTCGCTGTTAGTACTTTCTCGTCTGTGGTTATTGCTTATGGATTATCGCCAGTAGCGCAATGATATTTGCCTGGTGATATTTCGAATTTCCAAACCAAGTGGCGGTTTGTCCCATTTGGGCCTTAATCCGGCAGTGAATTCGCCATGAGACTAGTTGAATACAGCCGATTCTGTGTGAAAATTCCACTTAACTAGGGTAGCACACATTTTAGATAATCTGTAGATATTTATTTCCCTTTTTTATTATTTCTAAGAATGTTTTTTAGGTTCGTGGTAATAAATTTATTTAAATTAAATTCCGAGGAATGTTTATTATGCCTGATGGTGCGAAAGTGTGAGTAAGTTCTGCCAGTTAATATCACACTCATGTGATAAACTTAAGGACAAAAGCTACTTAACATGATGTGTCACTGCGTAATAAAACGGTTCAGTGAAACTTGGACCATACACAGAAAGAATAGTATAGCACGAAAAGTAACAGAAAGAACTGCCACGTGAGATGAAAAACACGACGCTTTTATTCAAAGGCAATAATTACATTGCAGTCACCACAATCTGTGATGGAGCACTGGACATAACGAAAAGTGGGACGTGGTTCTTAGTAGGGGGAGTGATCGCCACTCATCGCCACGCATGGTAATGCATGCTCTGAAACATGCTCCCATGTTGACCATAAGGGTGGCAAGGTCTTGTGGTAGGACCTCCACCAGCACAGTGACAAATGCTGTACGGTCATTGGTACTTGAGGATGTGGTGGCATGCGTATCCCCAATGCATCTCCCGCATGGTCAGTGGGAATTAAGAGAAGAGAGAAGGAAACGGGCAGGCCAATCCACTTGCCGAATATCCCCTAGTTCCAAGAGCTCCTTCACCTGCATGGTTCAATGCAGCTGCTCACTGTTATCCAGGAATATAAATTCTCTGTTGAATGCAACCCTGAATAGACACACATGGGGGAGGAGTAAAGTGTCACAATAATGTTAACCGTTGAATGTACCGTGTTCAAAGATTTGGAGGTCAGTACGTCCATGCAATGTTATGCCTCGCCTCCAAACACTGGGCGCATTACGTGTTCCCACCTCTCGCCAAATGAGGCTGTGTCCAGCATTGGTTCTGTGCTATACTGTATCAGTTCTTTCGCTGTATGGTCCTAGTTTCAACGAGATATTTTGCTTAGCATGACACATCAGGTGAAAGTTATTTTCATCCTTAAGTTTTGCACACCGGGGTATATGATTAGGAAAATTGATTCACTGCCTCAGGTAGGCTTGAATAGCAGTAGAACTTTCTTTCCCAGATATTAAAGCCAAGTTTTGTGCCTGTGATAGAATATTTAATTTATTTTAGCCGTATTCCAGAGTTACCAGTTGATCTGCAACAGGGCCTTTGTTAAATTGTAATGTAACATTCTGTGGGACTCTGTGGAAATGAAACAGAGGAGCTAAGCCAAACTTCACGTGACCCCATAATATGCAGAATAATTATTGCTCACTCAGGAGCTATAACCGATTGAAATATTCATTTCCAGCCATTGGTCTCTTTAACGTTTCTACCGTCTGAATAATTTTGACCCATTTGGGACCTCACGTATCGTGTTACGTATAGTGAACTACGAACGAGTGTGACGGAGTAGTGTAGCACAGTGTGCAACGGTTTTCTGCGTTCTCGTCAGTACGGTACCAGAACGTTTAAGTTCTACCACTGCAAAAGACGGAAGATCCGCGATTCGGAATGTCAGAACTGTGTAGAAAGTAGCGGCAGGAACACCACCACAAAATTAGGCAGCACCAACACACAAACCATCGACTCTCGGTGAGAGATTTTAACCATGTTCAACCTAATGGTAAAGTATCGAACTATTTTTCTCCGAATCATACAGTTTGTGGGAAAAGCAGTGAGAATAATTACTTTTGGAAACCTTTTATCACACAAAGCCTGTTATAACAATAAACTGTTTCGCTTAATAAAACGGCCGCCAGCCCAAATCGGGCACAGTGTCTACAGAAAAATGTGAAGTCAGTTTTCGACACTGAATAAATAACTACGTTCACTTATTACGAAATTTAAACACAACCACTTAATTTCCATTTACTACAGTCACTTGGCAGTAAGTACTATTAATTCCACTTTCTGTTACTTATGGAATTTATCACTATACTTCAGTAATTATTTAAAGAAGGCACACATATGTTTCAACAAGGATACAAAAAAATATTAAACTTATAGCTATCATTCATATGACCAAAAGTTTTATTTACTAGGACTAAATTTCATTTCTTTGGAACTATTATTTGTTAATGTTTTACTAACACCAATATTTGTCTGGCTTTCTTTGACATGAAGAAGCAACACGAACCATTACTGTTAAGACTGTTGCAGTTAAACAATTATGTTACTTTACTTTGAGAAATGGTATTAAAAACTTATCTCTCATGCTCACGCAAAGCGGTGGCCCTTAAACTGATACGGTGAATCTTTAGTATTTAATAATGATTTTCAGAATTTAGTACCAAAACAGTACTACTGCCAGTAATTTACTATTATCCAAGTTTCAATAGACATCAGGATACTCTGAATAAATTCGTTTAGGTAAGGACCCTACTGAGGTAAATGAAATAGGAAAATTACAGTTAAACACAAAGGTACATTTAACACTTATATTCCACTGATTGAAGATGGATGGTTCATACTGTGATACACTTCTGAATAAAGTACATTGTCTGTTACTGATGTCGAAGGTGGCGTGAGGCGGTGTTGCTTAGTAACATTGCGCAGGTACGGCTCTTGATGTACATAGCTCTGTCTTCCTCTTGTTGGCGACAATAAAACTGCAAATGTCTGAGCTATTAATTTATTGTCGTACTGCGCCAATCATGTAGAGCACGTCCGAGGCCAAAGCCCAGTCTTGCAGGTAAATTCGAGGCCTCCAGTACTTGACCAACGTAATGCGTGTTCACCACTTGCAGGGCAGCTACCTACTGTGTGAGCCACTTGCGCGCCAATTCTCACTCGCGCGCCCCACCATCAAATGGTTCGAATGGCTCTGAGCACTATGGGACTTAACATCTGTGGTCATCAGTCCCCTAGAACTAACCTAAGGACATCACACACATCCATGCCCGAGGCAGGATTCGAACCTGCGACCGTAGCAGCCGCACGGTTTCGGACTGAGCGCCTGAACCGCTTGACCACCGCGGCCGGCCCCCACCATCTTTTCCATTCCGCTACAGAGAGTAGTTCCTTTCTAGCTATGATCCCTACACCTTTTCAGTTTACACTTCTGCTTACAAAAACTCTAAGTATGAACCATCTGCAGCACACAAAGTCGATATAATTAATTACAGTTGTACTTGAAATATTACATAATTATTTACGAAATATGTTTTAATACATTTATTCCACCTACGCCAAAGAGGTTATTTTAAACAGATAAACTAGATTTAACAAAAGCTTACTTTCGTCATAGTATTTGCTTAATTTTTCAAAATTATTATGTAACAAAAAATTTTAAAATACAGGGTGTTACACAAAAGGTACGGCCAAACTTTCAGGAAACATTCCTCATACAGAAAGAAAGAAAATATGTTATGTGGAAATGTGTTCGGAAACGCTTACTTTCCATGTTAGAGCTCATTTTATTACTTCTCTTCAAATCACATTAATCATGGAATGGAAACACACAGCAACAGAATGTACCACCGTGACTTCAAACACTTTGTTACAGAAAATGTTCAAAATGTCCTCCGTTAGCGAGGATACATGCATCCACCGTCCGTCGCATGGAATCCCTGATGCGCTGATGCAGCCCTGGAGAAGTGCGCATTGTATCACAGCCGTCCACAATACGAGCACGAAGATTCTCTACATTTGGTACCGGGGTTGCGTAGACAAGAGCTTTCAAATGCCCCCATAAATGAAGTCAAGAGGGTTGAGGTCAGGAGAGCGTGGAGGCCATGGAATTGGTCCGCCTCTACCAATCCATTGGTCACCGAATCTGTTGTTGAGAAGCGTACGAACACTTCGACTGAAATGTGCAGGAGCTCCATCGTGAATGAACCACATGTTGTGTCGTACTTGTAAAGGCACATGTTCTAGGAGCACAGGTAGAGTATCCCGTATGAAATCATGATAACGTGCTGCATTGAGCGTAGGTGGAATAACATGGGGCCCAATCAAGACATCACCAACTATGCCTGCCCAAACGTTCACAGAAAATCTGTGTTGATGACGTGATTGCCCAATTGCGTGCGGATTCTCGTCAGCCCACACATGTTGATTGTGAAAATTTACAATTTGATCACGTTGGAATTAAGCCTCATCCTTAAAGAGAACATTCGTACTGAAATGAGGATTGACACATTGTTGGATGAACCATTGGCAGAATTGTACCCGTGGAGGCCAATCAGCTGCTGATAGTGCCTGCACACGCTGTACATGGTACGGAAACAACTGGCTCTCCCGTAGCACTCTCCATACAGTGACGTGGTCAACGTTACCTTGTACAGCAGCAACTTCTCTGACGCTGTCATGAGGGTTATCGTCAACTGCACGAAGAATTGCCTCGTCCATTGCAGGTGTCCTCGTCGTTCTAGATCTACCACAGTCGCGAGTCATAGGCTGGAATATTCCGTGCTCTCTAAGACGCCGATCAATGCTTCGAACGTCTTCCTGTTGGGACACATTCGTTCTGAAAATCTGTCTCGATACAAACGTACCAAGCCACGGCTATTGCCCCGTGCTAATCCATACACCAAATGGGCATCTGCCAACTCCGTATTTGTAAACATTGCACTGACTGCAAAACCACGTCCGTGATGAGCACTAACCTGTTGATGCTACGTACTGATGTTCTTGATGCTAGTACTGTAGACCAATGAATCGCATGCACCGTGGTCAACATTACCTTCCTTCAATTGGGCCAACTGGCGGTGAATCGAGGAAGTACAGTACATACTGACGAAACTAAAATGAGCTCTAACATGGAAATTAAGCGTTTCCGGACACATGTCCACATAACATCTTTTCTTTATTTGTGTGTGAAGAATGTTTCCTGAAAGTGTGGCCTTAGCTTTTTGTAACACCCTACAGTATTTGCTTAATTTTTCAAAATTATTACGGAACAAAAATTTTTAAAGTATACAGATTAATGGCAGTATTATATTTACAATAGCATTACATGTGGTTAACATACTGGGCACGCATTCCGGACTTGGACGTTTCACACACTAGTCTCGCCATCAGACTTGAGTTTCCCACGGTTTCTCAGGGTTTAAAGCAAATTCCGTAGCGGTTCTTTCGCGAAGAGCACGTCCGAATCCTCCAGTAATATTCCCCCAATTCTGCCCCTCACCTCACGGTCGATGGGAAGTTAAGTATAATCCTCCTTCTTTCGGTCACGAACGCAAGCCTTTGTGAGGTATGTACAACTGGGTACAGTACGTAACATTACGGGATGCTCAGTTTTGGGCCCGGCGTGAAAGCCGAGACTCGGCAGCGAGTGGAGTAGCGTGGCCGGCGGCCGCTGGCGGCGCGCGGTGCCCGCTGTGGAGCAGAGCGGAGCGTACCGCGGCCTGCGGACAATTAGTCGGCGTTATTAGGGGCAGGTGATGGCGGGCCAAAGCCCCGGCGATGCCGTTTTCAGAGGATCCGCCGGATCGGACGCGTTACGGCAGCTGCCAATAACGCCGGCGGCCTTAATTGAGGTATTTCTGCTAAATGTCGGGGCTTAGCGCGCGCGTTTGACGGCCCGCTGCCGGCGCCATCAGCGGCCGGCCGACACTTTAACGCCGCACCGGAATTATTGAAATATTTCCCACAGTGATGCGTCTGCTATTGAAACGCGAGTCCGCGCAAAAAGACGCACCAAATTGTTTGCGCGTCTCTCTCTCTCTCTCTCTCTCTCTCTCTCTCTGTAGGCCGGCCCGCTGGACACGGCCGACGCGGCAGGTGTTACTCGGCGAGAGCCCAAATATTGACGAGACCAATCGTTCGGCTCGCAGCAGGGAGGGATGAGGGGGCGGCGGTGGTGGTGCGGTGGGTGTGGGAGAAAGGAGAAGGGGGAGGGGCAGGGGGAGGGGGGGAGCGCATTTTGTGGCCGAAATGCGGCGGCAGCTGCGGAAAGCTTCGTAAAACACCGGCTCAGCGACGGCCGGCCGTGACACGGCGGTACGGAAGGAGATCTTTGGCGGGATCATGCGCGGTTTGCCGCGTTTTTGACACCCGGACAGTTTTCAGCAACCCTTTCCTATATGTCCAGCTTTTACGTCGCGGTAGTGAAATCCAAGTATTACTGGTCGATCACTCCTGTTGCCTTATGACAGGTTCACCAATTTGTATACATGTAAACATGTATACTGAAACTTCCTGGCAGATTAAAACTGTGTGTCGGACCGAGACTCGAACTCGGGACCTTTGCCTTTCGCGGGCAAGCGCTCTAACAACTGAGCTACCCAAGCACGACTCACGCCCCGTCCTCACAGCTTTAATTCCGCCATTACCTCGTCTCTTAACTTCCAGACTTCACAGAAGCTCTCCTGCCAACCTGAAATCTGTTACCATGAAATAACACTTTTTATCGACAGAGGATTACATTTTTCAGCTTCTCCAGGCGAACTGGAGCCGAAATAGTCCGCGGGTGTACTCCTGGATGTCAGTGGCAAATGGGCACAACATTTCGTCAAGCGACCACGTTGCCGTCATCAGCGGACCTGATGACGGCAACGCGGTCGTTTGCCGAAATATTGTGTACGTTGAACAATGACATCTTGCAGTTCATCCGTCGACTTTTTCGACAACAGAGGATAACTTGATTCCATATTCCTAGACTGCCTGAAAGCTTTTGAGATTGAAACTTCCCGTCAGATTACAACTGTGTGTCAGCTCAGGATATGAACCTAGGACGTACGCCTTTCTCTGGAAAGTGTTCTACCGCCTGAATTATCCAAGCACAACTCACGATCCGCCCTCACAGCTATAGGTCTGCCATTATCTGACATCAGTCCTCTCTCGCGTCTTCTAATTAAACTGCGGGTCTATAATATATGATCTCAGCCATGCAACTGAATTCATCTGACGAGACCTAAGTTGTCCCTGCCATTCCCCAAGAGAGCGTCAAGGGCACTTTACTGTTCTCGATTTTCAGCGTGTAACGAGTCGATACCTTTAAAATCCGAAGGAACATGAAACGTGTCTTGAGTAACAAATGAAGGCAGGAACCCATACCCGGAAACGGCATCCAGACAGCCACCTCTTCGCTTCCAACCATACCTCAGACTTAACCGATGGGCAAGATGCGAAGGGAACATGCAGGTGAATTTTTTCAACTATATGTCTCTTTTCATGAACTACTTACCCATTCAGCAAGGCTGATCTGCTTCTCTCCCTCCCCCCCCCCCCCCCTCTATCTCTCTCTCTCTCTGTTCGATTCCCGGCGGGGTCAGGGATTTTCTCTGCCTCGTGATGGCTGGGTGTTGTGTGATGTCCTTAGGTTAGTTAGGTTTAAGTAGTTCTAAGTTCTAGGGGACTGATGACCTAAGATGTTAAGTCTCATAGTGCACAGAGCCATTTGAACCATTTGAAACATCTCTCTCCCTCTCTCTCTCCCTCTGTCTCTGTATATGTCTCTCCCTCTCTGAGTTACATCATGCATTGTCTATGTCGACTTCAGTCGCACTAATATCTTTGTAGTAACCGGAAACTAATTGTCGTCTCCTGAGCTGTCAAGTTTTCTACAGTGCAGTACTGCAGGTCAGGCTATTGCCTATGTCTGATCCTTCACCTTTCTTTCAAGTTCAAGCACTTGCTTAGTCGTGTATTTAAGTTAAGAAAACTGTTAACAGTTTATCCTTCTGCGAGTTTTAATGGCCATTGATACAACTCAGCGTCATACGAGGTGCCCTCGAGGATAGGCTCTGGTGGAGATCATTTGCCACTGGGGCTTTCTCTTGGTCAATATGCGTGTGATTCGGAGATTATATTTATCGAGTGAATCGTGATCTTTGCTTAAATGGAACGTGAGACTAACAGCGCTCCTCGAATAACTTGATCAGATGGTTCAAATGCCTCTGAGCACTATGGGACTTAACTACTAGTCCCCTAGAACATAGAACTACTTAAACCTAACTAACCTTAGTACATTACACATATCCATGCCCGAGGCAGGATTCGAACCTTCGACCGTAGCAGTTGGGCGGTTCCGGACTGAACGTGTAGGGACCCGCGAACACGCACAAGCGCCGCAAAATGACTTGACATGGACTCGATTGATATGTGAAGTAGTGCTGGAGGGAACTGACGACATGAATCCTTTTATGGACATAAATCCCTAAGAGTACGAGGGGGTGGAGATCTCTGCTGAACAGCATGTTGTAAGGCGTACCAGATATGCTCAATAATCTTCATGTCCGGGGCGTTTGGTGGCCAGCGGAAGTGTTTAAACTCAGAAAAGTGTTCCTGAAACCACTCTATAGCAATTTTGGACGTGTGGGGTGTCGGATTGTCCTGCTGCTATTGCCCAAGACCGTCGGAATTCACAATGGACACGAATGGACGCACGTAATCAGACAGGATGCTTACGTACTTACGACCTGTCAGCGCCGTATCTAGACGTATCAAGGGTCTCACATCATTAAAGAGCCTCCAGCAGCTTGAAGAGTCCCGTGATGACATGCAGGTTCCTTGGATTCAAGAGATGTCTCCATACTTGTACACGTCCATCCGCTCCGTACTATTTGAAACGAGACTCGTCCGACCAGGCAACATGTTTCCAGTCATCGACAGTCCATTGTTGGTGTTGGCAGGCCCAGGCGACGCGTAAAGCTTTGTTTCCTGCAGTCATCAAGGGTACAACACAGGGCATTCAGCTCCGAAAGTCCATATCGAAGATGTGTCGTTTATTAGTTAGCAGGCTGACACTTGTTGATAGCCTAGCATTGAAATCTGCAGCACTTTGCGGAAAGGTAGCACTTCTGTCACGTTGGAAGATTCTCTTCAGTAGTCGTTGGTCCCGTTCTTGCAGAATCTTTTTCTGGCCGCAGCGATGTCGGATATTTTATGTTTAGCGGTTTCTTGATATTCACGGTACATTTGTGAAATATTCGTACGGGAAAAGCCTCACTCCATCGATACCTCGGAGATGCTGTGCCCTATGGCTCGTCCGCCGACTATAGCACCACTTTCAAACTCACTTAGATCTAAATAACCTACCATTGTAACAGCAGTAAGTGATGTAACAACTGCGCCAGACACTTGTTCTCTCAGATAGGTGTTGCCGACCGCAGCGCCATATTTTGTCTGTTAAGATATCTCTGTATTTGAATACTCATGCCTGTACCAGTTTCTTTGGCCCTTCAGTGTAGAATCTACATGATAATACAAAATTCTTGACTCTAAGAAGGTTATGTCCACGAATGACCTTGGTTTTAGAAATCATCGCTCGTGCGAAACTCACATTGCCCTTTTCTCACGTGATATATTGAGAACTATGGATGAAGAGGACAGGCAGATACCATATTTCTAGATTTCCGGAAAGCATTTGACACTGATCCATTGCAGGTTGTTAACGAATGTACGAGCATATGGAATAAGTTCACGGATACGTGAATGGCTCGAAGACTTTCTGAATAATAGAACACAGTATGTTCTCCTCGACAGCGAGCGTATATTCAGGAGTGTTCCAGGGAAGTGTGATAGGACAGCTGTTGCTCTCTATAAACATCAATGATTTGGCGGACAGGCTGGCCATCAACTGCGGTTGTTTGCTGGTGGTGCCGTGGTGTTCGGTAAGGTGTCTAAGTTGAGTGACTGTAGGGAGATACAAGATCGGTTAAACAAAATTTCCATTTGGTGTGATGAATGGCAGCTCGCCTTAAATGTGGAAAAATGTACGTTAATGCCGTTGAGTAGGAAGAGAAAACCTGTAATGTTCGGATACAATATCACCAGTATCCTGCTTGGCACAGTCAATATCTCGGTGTAACGTTGCAAAGCGATATGTGGTGGAACGAGCATGAGAAAGATGTGTTAGGGAAGGCATACAGTCGACTTCGGTTTATTTAGAGAATTTTAGGAAAGAGTGCTTCACCTGTAAAAAGAGACCGCATATAAGACGCTGGTGCGACCTGTTCTTGAGTACTTCTCCAGTGTTTGGGATCCGTAACAGATCGGATGGAAGGAAGACATGGAAGCAATACAGATGAGGACTGCTAGATTTGTTACCAGTAGGTTCGAATACCAGTCAAGTGTTACGGACATGCTTCGGGAACGCAAATGGGAATCGCTGGAGGGAGGGCAACGTTCTTTCCGAGAAACACTACTGAGGAAATTTAGAGCTCCGGCATTTGAAGCTGATTGCCAAGCGATTCTACTGTCGACGACATACATCGCGCGTAAGGTTGTAAGTAGGCTGTTTAGGTTTTTATGTTGGTAACGCCACGTAGCGCTCTGAATGAAAATCGCTGACTGTTGTGAGCAGTCTGTGGATGGGTGGACTCACTGTTGGAATATTCGCTTGCATAGTGTTGGGCAATTGGATGTGAACAGCGCGTAGTGTTGTGCATTTGGAGGTGAGCTGCCAGCTGTGGTGGATGTGGAGAGAGAGATGCCAGAGGTTTGAAAACGGACGATCTGGAGGTGTTGTAACACTACCGCCTGCTACTGTCATACTATAACCTCAAAGCTGGAGTCAGTTCTTATAGTGAAATTACTTTTATTAAAGCAATTACAATATAAAGAAGCAGAGCAGTGTTACCCTTTGAAAGGAGTTTTGTTTTTATTTTACTATAAAAATACAGTGACCTGCCACTTTTTTTAATGCGTTTTATTTATGCCAATAAGCATTTCGGGTTTGCACGCATCTTCAACTGGCAAATTTGTTGTGTTGACCGTGATGTACCTAACGGATGTGGCTTATCGGAAGTGAAAGTCAGAATTACGTAAATAATGAAACAGTAATAAACAATATTTAACCTAACCACAGCGTCCAAATGATAATAAAACGGTCGCCAGCCTAATTAGCCATAAGAATGAGTAACATTCTTGTTCGAGAACTGAAACTAAGTAACTTCAATGGGAAAACACAGCCTATTCTTTGTCACACGAGAGTGCAATCAACTCTGTCATCTGCATATGTTCACTTTAAAAAATGCTAACAGTTATAGAAGATCAAAGCTGTTTGCGTGATAACAACAGGTTATGGCACACACTACTGCCTTCAGGGCTCAGTCAAAGTGAATGGTTTAAATAATATTACTATTAATATTTACTATAAAATAATGAATTGGACATAGGTTCAATACTACTTATTCAAACATATTCCTATCTGACATGCAATATGGATACGGTTCACAGCAAAATTAATTATTATGCATAGATTAAGTCTCTCATTACTAAACACCTTTCTACTTAGAATGAAAACTAAGTGGAGTTCACTAACAAATCACTTCTCACTGTCTTTTGAATAAAGGAGTTGCTGTTTTCATAGATAGTGGTCTAGCATGAGCACAACAGACAAACTGTGGATCCTGCTACACCATTAATATGCACTTTTAACATACAAGAGGAACCCAATATTGTACAGAATTTGACTTGAATAGCAAGAGTAATTAAAACTTTCTATAATTAAATAACTGTGCATTTGAACTACTTTAAATGGAGGGGGCGAGGCTCAATCTTGACCACTGTAGCAGAGCAAACTGAACACACTCTCCATACGCTAAAGAAACAAGCCCTTAACAAGTATGAACATGTAACCTTGAACAGTATTAGTTCTCAACTTTTACTGCAGTAGAACTCAACTTGATGTTGTTATAAGACAATAGCTCACCTTTGGGTGATTTTCAACACTGTGATCATTTAATCTGCAAAACTCTATAAGCCACAGTTTTGAGAACATTCACATTAGAAGTTGGCAACAAAATATTAATAAGCAGTTTTAATAGTAAAATTATTTCCAGCAAGCATCATTTACTATATTACTCAGTTCTGCTACATTAACTTTAACTTAGTTTCTTCTTACTATCTTCAAGAGGCAATAATTAGTAAACCACAGAGCTTTAATGTTCTTTCAATAAGGACGCTCGGTAATCACTTTAGCATGTGTAAGTAGGCTGTTTAGGTTTTCTTATTGGTAACGCCGCTTAGCGCTCGGTATGAAAAATCACTGGGTGTGCTGTGCGCAGTCTGTGTTTAGTTTGCATTGTCGTCTGCCATTGTAGTGTTGGGCAGCGGCAGCTGGATGCTAACAGCGCGTAGCGTTGCGCAGTTGGAGGTGAGCCGCCAGCAGTGGTGGACGTGGGGAGAGAGATGGCGGAGTTTTGAAATTTGTAAGAATTGGTGTCATGAACTGATATATATTCTGACTATTAAGGTAAATACATTGTTTGTACTCTATTAAAATCTTTCATTCGCTAACTATGCCTATCAGTAGTTAGTGCCTTCAGTAGTTTGAATCTTTTATTTAGCTGGCAGTAGTGGCGCTCGCTGTATTGCAGTAGCTTGAATAACGAAGATTTTTGTGAGGTAAGTAATTTTTGAAACGTATAGGTTAATGCTAGTCAGGGCCATTCTTTCGTAGGGATTTTTGGAAGTCAGATTGCGTTGCGCTAAAAATATTGTTTGTCAGTTTAAGCACAGTCGTGCATATAATTGTTCTAAGGGGCGTTTCACATGGGAAGGATCCTGAGTGGAAATATGGCAGAATATAAATCAAGGTAAGTTTTCATAAATAGTCTTTTGGTTACCTTATTATTGAAAACAAATAAATCATCGACATGAGCTGATCCTTCACCATACATTTCTACTACTCCTTGGTTCCTTTTCAGTTGCTGCGCAATGAGGTGGCGATTGCATGTTGGTAGGTGCATTTGCGGGTAGAACTGCTGGACTCTGACATTTCTTGGTGGCCACGATAGATACAAATTCCAGAATAGTTCCAGCTCTTTATCCATCCACCCGAGGCATTGAAAAGCGTCAGGAAAAGCCTCTCACGGCACCAGCACGAACACAACGTTTACATGGGCAGTTGACAGTTTGGCAGCTCGTCCCCGACTGACTCTCAGTTCCACCTTTTCTGCCTAGGCCAACCACATTTTGCGCTCGCTACACAGTTGCGTTCCCAAGGGGAACCACACCACCTTTTACATACAAAATAACTCAGAACCCTAAGTGAAGGTCAGCAGTTTACATAATAGCAACCAAACATATTGAATAAAGCACAACATTTGCATTTATACTGACATTTCTCCAAAAAATTATTCACACAGAAATTACAATTATATACAGTAAGTTTTGTTCCCTCCAAATGAGGCAATGAATTTAGATGCTAGATACACTACATTGCACAGTATTTTATCGAGACATCAAATTTTTACAAAGAAAGAAGTATACAATTTTGTGTTATCGATTCAAACCAACAACGTTTACAGAGACTCAACGACGGAATGTTGAACAAAACAGGAAGCAAAATGAATCAACAGAAGGTATGTGGTGTCTAAGCTATGGTGTTACAGTGTGTCTGCCCGGAAAAGGAAATTTGTAAAGATGGATGTCATATATATATATATATATATATATATATATATATATATATATATATATATATATATGATGACTTTTGAACGTTATTAAGCTATATATATATATATATATATATGATGACTTTTGAACGTTATTAAGCTGGCAGTATTGGCGCTCGCTGTGTTGCAGTAGTTCGAGTAACGAAGATTTTTGTGAGGTAAGTGATTCATGAAAGGTATAGGTTACTGTTAGTCAGGACCATTCTTTTGTAGGGACTATTGAAAGTCAGATTGCGTTGCGCTAAAAATATTGTGTGTCAGTTTAGTGATGCTCAGAATAAGTAAAGAGAGAAATGTCTGAGTACGTTCAGTTTTGCTCAGCTGTTTGAAAGTGAAATAACGCAAGAGGTTTTCCAGCACTGCCATTCTTAATTTTTCAAAGGGGACGTTTCAAGGTGCACGTAAGCAAGATACGAGAAATTAGGGCGCATACAGAGGCATACAAACAGTCGTTTTCCCCTCGCTATGCCGGCCGTGGTGGCCGAGCGGTTCTAGACACTACAGTCTGGAATCGCGCGATCGCTACGGTTTCAGGTTCGAATCCTGCCTCGGGCATGGATGTGTGTGATGTCCTTAGGTTAGCTAGGCTTAAGTAGTTCTAAGTTCTACGGGACTGACGACCTTAGAAGTTAAGTCCCATAGTGCTCAGAGCCATTTGAACCCCCCGCTATATTTGCGAGTGGAACGGGAGGGGGAATGACCAGTAGAGGTTCAGGGTACCCTCCGCCATGCACCGTACGGTGGCTTGCGGAGTATCTATGCAGATGTAGAAAGGTTACTGAAGCAGTAAAAAATATTTCATGAACAATAAGTGTTTCTAATGAGGATTGAACGAATGCGGCGAAACATGCTGTGGCCTTACAAAGAATTGGACTAACTTATTCCGCGAGTATTTTGGCTACGACTCTGTTGCCATTGTGGAAGAGGGCTGGGACAGCGAACCGCGGTGCCGAGAGAGTTTAAAAGTCGCGGTCAAGCAAACGCGGCGCAGTCCATTGCGGCTGTGGGTGACGACGGCTAATTACTCCCCGCGGTGAGCGCGGGTCCGGCAGTACGGGGGCCGGGGTGCACAATGCGCGCAGAGCACAAAGCTCAAGGGCCGGCGAGCCATTCAGAAGGAGCCAGCGGCCGGAAAAACAGCGCAGCGCTGAGCGCGGCCGCGCCAGGCCAGGGCAGGCGAGGTGAGGCGGCGCCGGCGTGGCGCTGCCACCGCGACGCCCCCGGCGCTGTTGCCTTGTTTGTCCTGACAATAACAATAACGCGGGGGCGGCGCCCATGTTGCCGTTATTATGCGCGGATTATGGATTATTGCGGCCGATTGTGTGATTGGAAATAGCGCCCGATGTAACATTGTGCGGCCGGCCCGCCGTGGCATTGTGGCCGGTCGTCCCGAAACAATAGCCGGGGTTGCGCTGCCGAGGGGGCAATCATTAATAAACACGCCGGCGAGCCGCGGCCGCCGACGCTGACGCAGACGTCGACGTCGCGCTCGCCGCGCCGCTCTCGCCGTGCCGTGCGCTGGCCGGTGACGTCAGTTCGGCCATGCGGCTCGGCTTTCCCACTCCGTACGCCTCTCTGTTTGTTCCTGTACGGTAGCAGTAACTAATCCCAGAAATAACAGGCGAACGGAAGGTGAAGACTCACTATACTCGGCACAGTGGTCGCGAGATAACAGCAACTATATAGATATTAAAACTATTTTATGCAGCAGTTGTTTTTCAGTCCCATTTGCACATTATTTTTACAATACGACTAGTTTCGATCTCCATGGACCATCTACAGATTTATGTAGTTGCGTCAGCAACACGTCGTGTCTGTACCAAAACCACACATGTAAGGTTCTGATACAGTCTTGACGGGTTGCTGACGCAACTACTCAGATGTGAAGATGGTCCAGGGAGGTCGAAACTAGTCGTACTGTAAAAACAGTATGCAACTCGGATTGCGAAATATACGATGTACGCCGGCCGAAGTGGCCGAGCAGTTCAAGGCGCTACAGTCTGGAACCTACGCTACGGTCGCAGGTTCGAATCCTGCCTCGGGCATGGATGTGTGTAATGTCCTTAGGTTAGTTAGGTTTAAGTAGTTCCAAGTTCTAGGGGACTAATGACCTCGGAAGTTAAGATCCATAGTGCTCAGAGTCACTAGAACATTTTTTTTTTTTTTTTTTTTACGATGTACAGCAGTTGTGTTGGATGAAGATTCCATTGCAAGGGCGCTCATGCCCACTAAGGGTGGAGGGAGCGCCGAATCGAGAGCTTGCCGTCATGGTATTTACGTAGAGGGCAAACGGCAATGGACAGTGGGCAGCAATGTTGTATCAGGAGACCTATCCCCGCCGACAACAACCACAGCATTGAATGTTTGCAACAGCGTTTCGCCGTTTGTCTGAGACAGTGACCTTTCAGAGAGCCGGAAATCATGAAAGGCGTACCCGACATGTTCGGACAGCAGACTTGGAAGAAAATGTGATTAACGCTATGGAAAGCGACCGCCGTGTCAGTACCAGGCAACTCGCCCGCCAGTACAGAGTAAGCGAGACGACCGAGTGAAACATTTTCCATGACAGTTGTTACTAACTTTATCACTTAAGCGTGTGTAGGACTTACTAGCGACAGAGTTTCCGGATCGGCAGCAGTTTTGCCACTGGTTTGATTCAAAGGGTCAAATGCCTCTGATCACTATGGGACTTAACTTCTGAGGTCATCAGTACCCTAGAACGTAGAACTACTTAAACCTAACTAACCTAAGGACATCACACACATTCATGCCCGAGGGGGCGCCACTGGTTTCTTCAGCAGACAACCACGCTTTCGTGATTTGTGTCATTCATCCTGTTCACAGATGAGGCTACCTTTAAGCGGTATGGTATCTCCAACTTTCACAACAGTCATTTGTGGGATAGTATGCAGAACCCTCATGGTACGTTGACAGCAAATCATCAGCATCGGTGCAGCAAGTATGTGTGGGCCGGAATAACTGGCGACCGTATTTATGACCAGTCACCTTGCCTAACGGGCCGGAACCATAGGCGGTTTTTGTGGGTGACTTTGCCTCCCCTGCTGGAAGAAGTGCCATTGATGATTCGAAGGGTTATGTGGCTGCTACATGATGGTGCTCCAGCCCACTTCGCCGTTAACGTCTGTACGCATCTCAGTCGATGCATCGGACGAGGGTATCCAGTTGCATGGCCTGCCGTTCACTGGATCTCAACCCTTGCGATTTCTGGCTATTGGCCCATCTCAAAAATATCGTGTATACAGAGCCCATTCCAGATGTGGAGACGCTGTAACAGTGTATTCATGCTGCCTTTGACACTATTCGGATGCAGCCTCGACTATGTGAACGTGTGAGACAGAACATGCTACGGCGCATACTAGCGTGCGTTGAGGCACATGGAAACCATTTTCAACATGTATTGTAACTATGACTGCATGGTACGGCGTCTATTAGACCATAGTCTGTGTAACAATGTATGACTGAATAAATGGTCTCTGACATGGGAACCATGCATTCCCGAATATAAGTTCATTACAGCCTTTTTTTATTCCATATTCTCTCATCGATCAATCTCCAGAGTTTGTACACAGTGAAAAAAATCACTCTGTATAAGCAGAACTCGACGTAACGTTACCTTCTACTGCAGACTATGTGAATACCTTATTTCAACCACTTTTTCTTTTCGTAAGTTGAGGTTATAAAACATAATGACTTTATTATTAAATACATAGTAAGGATGTTGAAATATTACCATAAAAAATAGGAGCTGTAGACTTTTGTATCGTCAGCGTCTTGCACCATCATGAAGCTGTTTTCCTTACTGTCGGTGTTGAAACTTCGTTTTATATTAGATATGCTTCTCATTTGTTTTCGAGCTTTTATCGGAAACATTCTGATGATGCCTGTGGCCAAAACGTGTTAACGTGCACAAGCTAGAAAAAATAGCTATCGTGGCGAACAATAATATTGACTAGTGACAATAACCGGATATTCGTACATCGACATCTACATAATTGCTCTGCAATTGGCAGAGGTTTCATCGAACCACTTTCAATCTATTTCTCTTCCGTTCCACTCTCACAAAACGCGCGGTAAAAACGAACACTTACAACTCTCGGTGCGAGCCCTGATTCTCTCATTTTATAACAATGATCATTTCTGCCTATGTAGGTGGTTCTAACCAAAATATTTTCACTTTCGGAGAAGAAAGTTGGTGGTCGAAATTTCCTCAAAAGATTTCGCTTTAGAGAAAAACACCGTTGTTTTAATGACTGCTTCCCCAAATCGCGTATCACATCCGTGACGTTCTCTCCCTTATTTTGCGATAATACAAAACGAGCTTCCTTTCGTTGAACTTTCGATATCCTGTGTGAGCCGTGTGTGGTATCGGCCCATACTGCTCATCAGCAATCCAGCAGACGACGGGCAAATGTAGTGTAGGCAGTCTCCTCAGCAGACCTGTTGCATCTTCAATAAAGCGCAGACTCTGGTTTGCCTTCCCCACAAAATTCTGTGCAATCGTTCCAATTTAACTTCTTCGTAATTTTTTTTCCTGCTACAATTATTTTATGTCATTCATAAAATACCTGAGCACGCATCACGGCTGAAAGAAGCCGCCTTTATATCCGAAGATTACTCCCATAGTTCTTCCACAGAGTATATGGGGACAGATGTGATGTGGGACAGTGGTTTACAATTTATGGATATTTCTTGAAATGTTTTCAGTACTTTGCAAAGTCAGCATTTCTGAACGGTTTTCACTCGTGTTTTCTCATACCATGGCATCTCCATTGACTTCATTCACACCGGCACATTCGTTTGATATCAACGATTTCAGATCACTGGTATTTATTGTTATGGGACGAAGTGCCATGGTGCGCCTCAGTGTTCTTCCTCCCCATGCAGTCCCCCTTCCCAGTAGCGCTTTCCTTCGAATGAATCTTCCACGTTGCAGCGCAGTGTGCGTTGTTCTGAATTTCTCTGAGAGATTGAAACAATGTTTCGTACTGACACTAGATTCCGGACTTTAGCTTCCTGTGTGCAATGCTCTTAACAACTGGCTATCCAGGCACGACTCACAAACCACATTCAGAGCTTCAGTTCTCTCAGTCTCTGTCTCCGACTTTGCGAGATTAACATAAACTTGATCCCGTGGAATAGCTCTGTGAAATAGTGATTGGTAAGACTACAGTTCGCGAAACGTAAAGGTTATGAGTTCAAGACGCGGACGAACATACAATTTTCATGTGTCATAACATTTCAAAACAGCACAAATTTCTCTGAAGAATAAAAACAACCCCTTGGCTGTGGCTAAGTCATTTCTCCAACACACGCTTTTTCCTAGAAATGCTAGTTCAGTAATATATGCAGGAGAGTATCGGAAGTCGACGAAACCAAGGATTTGTGCTATCTTGGAATGAGTATAATAAATGACAGATGAAGCAAAGAGGACAAAAAAAAGAAAGTTTAAAAAAGTTAGGACAGCAGGGAGGGAATTTCTGTCCGAGAGAAGCCCTATAGTATCAAACATCACTCTTCATTGGAGGAAAAAGTTTCTGAGAAAGTACGTTTGTGGAATGGAAAACACTGACAAGAAGAAGGGACAGGACGACAGGAGTTGTGTTAAGACATCAGGAAATAATTTCCGTGGTCCTGAAGGGCGTTGTAGAGGGTAGAAACAGTAGAGGAAAACAGAATGGGAACACACCTAGCAAATAATTGAGGAAGTAGGTTGCAAGAACTACTCGGAGATGAAGATGTTGGTAAAAAATATGAATTTTTGGGTGTCCATATGAAACCAATCACAAGACCTATGACTGCATTTACGTTCCCCCTTTATCCACCCACCGACAGCCATTCAAACAAAACAAAATTATGGGTGCTGTAATTCAGATGTAGATATACTAAGAAGAGGCTGTTTAGAACTAAGATTAGAACTAAGAAAACTGTTTCTAGAAACGTTTAATATAGACCCATTCTGTTACTGAACAATTGTTATATCGCTATATACTGATCTAAATATCTGTGCAATGGGAGCAATGCTGTATTGAATAAAGAGCAAAGAGAAAGCTATAGTATTGCTTGGCTAAGCAGTTTAAATTATAATAATGCTGAATATGCTCTTAATTGTGGCGAAGTAAGTATGGAGATAGTAGGTGGCTTTGATAAAGAAACCTATACTCTTTATCAGTATCTTGGTTTACTTGGCACATTTTAAAAAAAGTTTTGAAACTGTAACTGTTAATAAAAAAATAATGAATCAATGGATAGCCTATGGCATTAAGAAAAAGTAGAAATACGAAATTCTGCATATAATTTAGCAGACATGTAGGAATGGGACTGGGTTAACTCAGTAGAACATAAAAAACTTAAGAAATTACAACAGTTATCTGAAGGTATTGAACCTTTGAATCCAAGAGATGCCTTTAATGGTAGTTGAACTAATACAATAAAATGAAAATGTAAAGCAGATAACGTTAACACAAAATTAAAATATATTGATGTGTGTAGTCTGTACCACAATGTACAACAATATGATTATTATCCTGAGCAACATCAAACATTAATATCTGGACCAACATACTACACTAAACAGTGGTATGGATTCATAAAATGCAATGTATGCACCTAGAGGATTGTATCATTCAGCTTTCCCAGAGTGTATCAGGATCGATAAAAATGAAAACTGTTATTTCGTTTGCTTGTCAACTGTGCAGAAGAAAAAATAAATAAATGTAATCACATTGAGGACAAAAGAAGTTTTATTGGAACTTGGGCCACTGATGAAGTAAATACAGCCGTGGAAGAAGGATACAAAATTTCAGATACCTATGAAGTGTGAAATTTTGGAAATAAAAGCAATATGCTGTTTGATGAATATCAAAAAAAATTTCATGAAAATAATGTTAGAAACCAGACCTCGTAATTTTTAATCCAAGGAGTTATATATCAAAACATTTAAGAACAAAATGGGTATTGAATTGGATTATGCTAAGATAAAGGAAAATTCAGAATATGAGCTGTTGCTAAGATATGTCTGAAAACATTACGGGGAAAATTTGGACATTGACACAATACGAGTGAAACAGAGGATGTCATCTATTTACAAAAGTTTTATGAAATACTACTGGATGGCCAACTAGATAGTATAGATATTAACTACATTGAGGAGAATATGATTCAAATAAATTACAATTTAAAAGATTATCTGAAGGAAAAAGCATATCTACAAATATTTTTATTGCTGCATTAACTACATTAAATGCAAGGCTTAGGTTGTACGAGTATCATGTTTTAGATAAGATAGGAGATTCAGTTATATTTTTTGATACAGACAGTATAGTAAGTATTGATGATGTAAAAATACTGTGCAAACGGATTGCAAGCTGAGTAAATCGACTGATGAGTTAGGAAACAATCGGATTAAAAATGTAGGATTGACTGACTTACAAGGTACTATTTTGAGCAAAAATTATTAAAAATACTATGGTGAAGATAAAGGGGCTTACTTCAAAGTCTATGAATATTCAAAAGTCGAATGGTGAATCTATTAATAACAATAATAAAATTGATTAAGAATGAAATGAAAGAAAAGATACAATTAGACTACAACCAGATTACCAGAGATTTAGTCAACAATGAAGTTAAGAAGGAATTGACATTTTAGATGATAAAAGAGTAGTATAGAAAATTATGATATGGTGTCATATGGATTTTAAAATTAAAATAATATTTCCATATCTCCTAATGAAAGAATAAAATATGGATAAGTAATTTCTTTAAAACAACTATATAAATGTAATAACTGTTTTTATTGTATCCTATGTTTTCTAATTTGATTTCTTCGTTAGTTTTCTCCTTTAATTCGTGATTTTAGAATCATTAAAAATATCAAAATCGGAATCAGATAGTAAGTAAACCAAAAAAATTTTTTAATATATAATGTTTTATTAAATATAAGTAATGCTCATTTGCTTCTTTATCTAATCTTTTTGAATGAAGTTATAACTTTTTAATAAATATTCTTATTTCGTTTTCTCACATTTTTTATTGAGTCATTTAGGTGCTTTCTCCATTCCTTATGAGAATAAGATAATTTTTATATTTCTATTTGTTTCAGCAGAGCTTCATAGTGTAATTCTTTTTTAAACAATTTATAGTAGCAGATATTTTCTCTTTTTCATTTAAATAATTTTGTTCTTTCTAAAAAATATGTGTAACTCAAACAACCCAATAGCTTGAGTAATATTGTTTTTGCTATCACTATTGTCCATTTGTAACACTTATTTCTTTAATCTTAATAAAAAAATTGTCTATTTAAATGGAGGTGGAGGCAAATGTTCTGCATAATATTATTGGATGTGACTATTTTAATACTAGGTATTGGCTGAAGATTTGTATGGAGCTTAACATGGAGTACATGATTCTTTTACCAGACAGATGTTTGAAATAAATAACTAATCGGGATTTTCAGTTTTTAAAGGTGGACAGGTTAAAATGAGATACAATGGAATGTGCAAAATGAATAAAAATAATGATGAACTTCATGACCTAGAATTTTTAATATGAATTCTATAAAAAATTTTAGCTTACTTATTTGAAGAGAAAAATGTACTGACTGCTAATGTACTTTTTTTGTGGAATTCCTCATGGAGAATATTCTCCCACTGGAATTAGTAAAAAATAAAAACAAATAAAATAAATAAACAAATAAAACAAGTAAAATGTATATTATAGCTAAAAATGGTCTTTCCTAAACTCTCAAAAAGTGGGGTCACCAAAGAGCTCCTTGAATTCACTCAACACACCCACTTAATTCTAGAGTTAGAGCAGCCACAGCAGAATATCAAGGAGATGCCTCACAACAACACAAACAAAAACATGAAGAGATAAAACAGCTATGGAAATGATGTAAGAACAGAAAATCGACAAGAAGCGAAGAATTTTTGACAGCCTGCAACAAAGGCCTCTCATGCAATACCACTGAGCGGAAGTTCCAGCCATCCAGAGTGATTTCTGCTGATCTGGTCATGGAACATGTCTTGGAGTATGAATTGTTGAACATCAAGAAAGATAAGATCAAAACCTTCCATAAATGTGGTAAAATGAAGGACACAATCCCATCTGTATGTAATGAAATGTCTCCTGGATGCCACTTTCTGAGCAAATACGGAAATACATAAATAAATAAAAGGAATAACTGGAAAAGAGCTTATTTTTATTTTTTTAGATGCATGGCTGTGGCTTAGTATAAGTTTTTTCATTTTTTCCATTTACTTAATATTTTGATTTTTATTATATTTTTGTAAGTTATATTAACTTCACTGTCACCTAGACTTCACATATTGAAGTTAGGTTGGAACATTCTAGACTTGAGAGGGTTGTCTGCTGAAAATCAGAAGATAAGAGTTCTGGATAGCTGGTATATATAGTTAGCAAGTAATACACAAAAATTCAACTTTTATTGAAAATTTTGTTATGAAATTAGAATGACAAGATCTTCAGTAGGATCTGGAGTGCAAACTTTCCTACAAAAATTTTCTGTATAAAACATGTTACTGTAATAAGCAAATAAATGTATTGTATGAATTCTTAAATAGACACATCGTGAAAATCTGATTTCTCTTGATAGACGATGCACTGGTAAGGAGAATCAGTGGGCAGGGTTTTATAACATTGAATCCAGACTGATCCCATAGAATGGGAAGCTCTGTATTAAAACTTGCTGATGGGGACCCAGGTTCGATTCCCTACAGGGTCGGCGATTTGCACTTCCCTGAGAAAGGCAATAGCAAACCACCTCCATTAGGACCTTGCCTAGTATGGCGGTGTGGGGGCTCCCACATTGTTCCCCTGTGCTCTGTCATTCAGCATGCAACTACATTTCCATTTACATTAATTCTTATAGTACATCTTTTAGTATTGTTGTCATCAGCTAAAGATATCAATTTTTTACCTCTAGTACCTCTAAGAATTGCTAACATTTGGACATTAAATGTGGTATGTGCTATATCAATAGACCCTGATTTTATTCCAGAAAACTAGAATATGTCGCATTAGACTATCTAATGTTTTACATACTGTAGAAATAGTATAAAACATTTTTGATTTGCAGTTGTTATATCCTTTTATGAAGTTAGTTCTCTTTTTAGCTACTTCTGCTATAGAACTGGGTGCTTCCATTACATAACCTGTTTTTTCATTAAAGATATCACATTTACTAATATTAATATAGTTAAACACAATTTTGTTGTCAGCAGACCATGTCTTAATTTCTTGTTAAATCTTCATCTTTCTTCTTTAATTTTAGATAACTCTGCTTTTGGTAGTTTATTTTTTGTTTCTTGTTCAAATCATTTACTATTCCATGGAGACGTTCGATCTAGTCTCACTACTTCTTCTGTTCTGTGTGATAAAGTTTCTTGAGAAATATTATCATCAAATTTTATGTTTTGGTCGAGATACAGTATTTTGCATAGTTGTTCTTGAAAAGGAAGTTCCCATAGCATTATTGAATTAACTAAATCAGATTTCTTTAATTTTCTGTATCCCCTAATACTAATACTTTTAGCAATAGCTTTTAGCTCAGTTACTTTCATGACATTGAGATTTAATTGTAATTAGTAGGTACAGATAAATTATCTTATGTAATTAAATTAATTAAACAATCTTTTTAAACTTATATAGTTAGTTAAATTATTTCTCCTATCAACATTCCAAAGTTGAATGATTGCTAATATTATAGTTTTCATTACTTCTTGCAAATCTTTATTATAGAATTCCTTATCATTATATTTATTGGAGTCCTCTCTCTAAATACTGTTTCAAAAGCATCTACTACCATTTTACCCATTTTATAACTGGAATACCCTAAACCATTTTGAAATAATTTCAATAACACTCAAAAAGTATTTTCATATTTTATTTTTGAAATTCCTTCCAAGTTGCCTGAATCCATTTCTTCTATATCAGCTTGCTATAAATCATCTGTACTGAATGCCATAACATTTCTTCTTTTAAATTTTTTTATTGGTTTCAGTAACTCTGTAAAAATTTCTTCTCAATTATTAAACTGCAGGCCATAACCTGCTAACTTTTTTGTTTACAAGTTTGCCCTCTTTAGTTTCACATACTGTGCAAAGACCTTAAATTCTCTATTTTCCATCTTTAGTTGTACTCTCTGAGGATTATGTATTTTTTTATGTAAGTTTTCTGCACTGGAATCACTGTATATGATTATCCAATTATATCGTTGGATTCTAAAAACAAATCACCAAACATTAGTAATTTACATGAAACAGGTACAGTTTTAACTTACTGATTTAGAGGTGCAAAAATTTTATGTTTTTCTTCACAAGCGATGGATTCGTTACTTGAGTGGAATGTAAAATTGGCAGTTTATTGACATTACACCTTTTTAGCATTATTTTAAAATTACTAGGTGCAAGACACCATTTACATTGGTTCCAAAAATAAAAATTCTCGTGTATGTTATATTACTTCATCACCAGTAAAAAAAATGGATTTCTACTTTATGTTATTTCTACTTTATGTTTGTCACACATTCTGTTTTGAAGATACCTTAATTGGTTTATGTATGGAGTTAAATCTGTCTTGAGAAATAATCTGCAAAAGCTCTTTCTACTTTCCTTTTTCTAAAGTAATTGTTTAGGTTATCTTTATGAATCCGATTATACATTTCGTTGTGTTGCAGAGAAAAAAATAGTGAATTATGTTAGAATACTTACAAATTTAGGTTTTTCAATGAGATAGCTCAATTCATTTTCCTAACATTGTTTGCTCACTGCATTGTAACCACTTATAAGTTGTTACAAATCTAGTAATCTTCTACCTTTAAAATCAATATATCGTTTAGGTACTTTAAAAATGTTATATAATTCTTAATGAAACTGCTTAATCAAATTTTCTATTTTGCACCAATTTTTGGTTACAAATCGTCGATTTAATTTTTTTCCCAAGTCTCCAGATTCTATATTTTCAGTGTTTTGCTTATTTATCTTACTTACAAAAATGTCCATGTATTGGATTCAAAATATCATTAACATTATAATTATCTGATGACAGTTTTAAAACGAATAGACTCAAATTACCAAATGCCCCTTCGAGAAAATTTTGTATTTGCTGTCTGTTAACTAAACAACTTTTTTGAACCAAGATATTTAACCAATTCTTTGTAAATATACCCCCTAAATGAATGAAGCACAAATTTTTATCGTTATTCTTATAACAGTAAGTCTATGGTACCACCATTATCAGATATATCTAAATTAACTACTCAAGACTCAAATTTTTGTTGGTTTGTTAGGCCATTAATCAATCACGAAGACTCCACAAAATCCTTGATTTTTAGTTGTTTGGCCGCTTAGCCTAGCTCACAATTTGGTGAAGGTTTATTATCTTTTTTATTATTCTTTGGAAATTTCTACTTTTTTCACTGCTTCCTATCTTATCCATTCCTTCATTGTGTCTTTTTTGTTCTTCCTATTCATTATCGCCTTTCTTTTTATTCATAACTACATTTCAATAACATCTGCTCTGCCAGTTAATGAACCAGTAATAGCTAGATATGGCAATGCTACCAAAAGTAATGGAAGAAATTCTCCTTCATGTTATGTTAATCCAGGGCCTTCCTTGTTTTTAGCTAGATATGCAATAGTATTTTTCACAACATGTACATGTAATGTTATGCACAAATATCTGCCAGTTTCTTATCTCTCTTTCAGTTAAAAATAATCAGTACTGTGTAATTGTACATTAGTGAGGTTAATTTTTATTGCTTCTGGTTTAGTTTTACCATGATGTTGCAGTTTATAATCAATACTGAAGTTATTCATTGCTTCAGATAAAATTTTTTTGAGAATAAATAGTCCCATCCATTTTCAATAACATCTACATCAGTGACAGCTGAAGCAGTCCTGGCTAATTTTCTTTTTCCATACATTATTCCTGTAACTGTAGATGCAGCTAATTTCTCTACAAGTAAAGCATCAGAAGGTCTGTTGTTTGTTTTGCAGCCAACTAATGTTGTTTATCTGCTTAATGTTTTTTTCTCTAAATATTCTCTATAGGGAATGTCACTTGTTTACATGCTTTATCCAATGGATTAATTCCTTTATCTCCTCTAGCAAATGTTTCATCTAGTTTGGTCTGTGGGACATAGTACAAAAAAACCAAGTAATTGGATTTCGAATGGATGTTTTTTGATTAAACTATTTGTGACAGATATTATTGAGAAATCTGATCAAATAAGGATCTTCCTTAGGATAGTTGACAATGAAATCACTAAATTTATACACTAATATTTGTGTTATGCCAATTTTTTCATTATGATAATTTTTATTTTCAGTCAGTTCTTCTCCATGAATTACTGCTATTATCAATACATTCTAGCATACTATTCATCCAAACATATTTAACTGGTTTCCCAGTATAGTTTTTTATCAAACGTACTCCTAGTTTCCCATCCTTGCCTTGCAGCAAATCATTTAGATTTCTCTGTCTCAAACTCGTAAAAAGGTCATCAACAGTATCTCCTAGCAAATAACTGTAACTGACTCCTTTATTTGCTTGGTTGTGTTAGAACTTTTTCAGAAGTCAATGGTCCCTAATGGAACAATATACTTTAAGATTTGATAGACCAGAACCAGTACATCTTTTGTTCATATCATCAACAGTGATGTGTTTTTAGTCTAACGATTCATGAACCCATCTGTGCCTTCATATCTCTGACCACCAGTTATTAATTTATCCCTATCAAATTTTACTGGTAATTTCCCAACAAATTTATATGTGCCATCAAGTCTTAATCAGAAAACTCGATCTTCACTATAGTCGATTTATTCGAACAATCTTTCACTTATATTCATTTTTTTAGAGGTTTCCTTCTTTTTTCTATTTTTCTTTACTTGCTCTTCATTCTTCAATAAATAATGTGTTTCTGATTCTCTTAGCATATAATCTATCCTTTATCACTACTGTAGTGCTAAATAGCTGGCATGTCGTTAAATTCTTGAAGATAATTGTGATACTGATCATAAGGAACCATCTTCTTGTCAGTCTCTCTATTTTCTTCAATAGCCATCAGTACATAAGCATCAAAAACTTCGAATCCTTGTTTTACTTTCTCTATTGCATCGATAACAGAAGACTTTACTCTTTTTATTTTTCATATTCTGTCCTTGGTTGTTTCCAAGGTTGAACCACTTTTACTAACTCTTAAAATTTTTTTTTCGTTTCGTTTAACTTTTTTAACAATGTCTGGGTCATATTTTCCCAACATTTACTAAAGACAAAAAAACTGGTTAGTCTGACATATGTTCTTTCTTTTGTAGGTTTCCTAGTCATATCTGCTGTAAATAATCTGATCTAATTCTCATTTCAGTATTTACAACAATGTTCCTTAAAATCATCAAACTTTAAGTTACTACCAACAAATTCATGGCACATATGATTTAAATTAGTATAATCTTGTCTAAATATGTTTAAAAATTTAGATTAGTGCTCATTAATTGTTTTGGTATTTTTGAATATGTGTGAGTTAAATAAAAACAACCTATTCTTTATGTCTGTCTCTAGTGAAATGTTTTCTAACCACAACCTGATTTTTGAGAATGAAATCATCAGATACTACAAGTGAATTATCTTGCCACTCAAATAATATTTTATTATTAGTAAATGAGTTGCCTATACCAACTGTGTTATAAGTCATCTATTCTCAAAAAAGATTGACTCTATCTTTGTGAGAAAGTTATAGCAATGTTGTACTAGTCAGTTTTTATACATTTTAACTCCAAATATTACATTGAGAAATAATTAACTGTGCTGTGATGGAGAGATGATAGAAGTTCCTGTTGATCAATATACTTTGAAAAACTTAGTAAAATGTATTCATTCAAAAAAGCGAAATATTCACATTAAGGCAGATGACATATTAAACAGAGTTGTTATTAAAAGTGATGAGTGATGTTAAATTGTATAAGGATATAAATGATAGTATTGGAATGTGTTTGGATTTAGTGGACAAACTATTCGTGATAATGACAAGACTGATGCTAACGATGTTCCTGAAACTATTCCTCTGAAATTAACTAATGTAAATTTCAGTTTGACTGATGGAATGTTTGTGAGGCACACTGATCACTTTCATTTGAAACTAACATTGCTTCACTAAAGCCTAATGCTGAATTTGGTAAACCACTAATTCATGAACCATATTATCCAGTATATATTTCTGTTTTCGATACTATTCAGTATTTAGATATAACTACAACTGATGAAAATGATATTTGATGTCATTGGTACTCATGTGACAACTGTGTTAGAAATGGTCTGATAAAATTTTCACCTTATTAAATGAACATAATTGACAGCTATCAGTTTTACTTATTCCCTGTGAATGAGACCAAAATTAACCTAAATGTTCCCAACAAAGACACAGAGATTAATACAAATATTGGAGGTGGTTGGATTCATCCTAATCTATTCTCATTTGTGTACAAGATATATTACAATTGGAGCTGTTGGTACAGATTGCCCAATGAAGTTTCTCCAGAAGAAATGCAGAAACTAGATCCACCAAACAATTATTTGAAGGCATGTGATACTTTCCAAGATTTTAAGTGAGTAATACAAATGAATGGTGATGCTAAGGTAAATCCACACAATTTCATAACAGATTATCCCATTTATGTCACAAATACATCAAAAAGAATCAATGTATTGGCCACAGAGAAAGCAACAATGGAGCTGTGTGCCACATTCACTAATAAAATTCCAAATGTGACTATTGCTTACACAATCATAGATGGTAAAAGAGATTAACATATGATGCTGAGGGTAGATTTTTCAGTGAAAATTTTTAATTGTATAAAATGAATAAAAGGTATATTTCCTTTTTCAAAAACCGTATTAAATCAATTAAAAGATTATATTTATTATTATTTCTCTGGATAACTGTTTTCTTGTAGATTATGTTAGCTGTTGCAGCTTTTAAAATTGGTTATTATGTGGCTCAGAAATAAACAAAACTCGATCTATTGTGTAGCTCAGATGTGGTGCTGCTGTATAGAGGTCCCACATACATGAGAGAACTAACTCATCTTGGCGATTCAGGAAGTATGTGCAACTGATATAGTGCTAAAACACTTACTTCTCGTTATCAAACCACAGTTTCCTCAGCCTCCTTCCCATAGTACTAGTTCAGGAAACTGCTAATTGATGTTTGAGATCAGAATACCAACTACACATACAATTTGTAAACGACTTTTGCTAGCACATATTCCCAAAGCTAGTGCTTTAGCTCATGGTTCAGCTGGCCATTACTAAATCATCTGGTGTCCTGAAGAACATCTGGCAGCTAATCTGAGAGCTGTCATCTGGTGGCTCATCAGTCTACAAGTATAAGAGGTGAGACAGCAGTTGTGTCACACACAGAAAAACGTGGAAAGTCAGTAGCACCAGAAAAACCCATAGGGGGAAAATAAGAAACAAGGACCATCAAGGAAAAATCTCTCTGTGTTTCTTCGATATGGTCTGGAGCTTTTCTAAATATTATTAATAAAAAAATCTATTTAAATTAAGCCCCTACCAAAGAAACTGAACAATGCAAGGAACTCTAATTTGTCTACAAAAAATTAGTGAGCTAGAGGTAAAAGTTTCGTATAACTCTATTGGAAGTGAATATTTTACTAGTTGATATGGGGAGAAAATCTGGTAAGGATCTTATCAACGAGTTTAAGATTCTTTTATCAGAGAGATTTGAAATTAATAATTAATTGGAATTTTCAATTTTTTGAAGACAGACACTTTAAACTGAGACACACTTTAGAGCCAAAGAAATTTGTACACCTGCCTCATATTGTGTATGACCCCCCAAAGCACGCAGAAGTGACTCAACACGACGTGGAATGGACTCATCTAACGTCTGAAGTAGTGTTGGAGGGAACTGACACCATGAATCCTGCAGGGCTGTCCAAAAATCCGTAAGAGAACGAGGTGGTGGAGATCTCTTCTCAACAGCACGTTGTAAGGCATCCTACATATGCTCAATAATGTTCATTTCTGGTGAGTTTGGTGGCCAGCGAAAATGTTTAAATTTAGAAAAATATTCCTAGAGCCACTCTGTAGCAATTCTGACGTGTGGGGTGTCGTTTTGTTCTGCTGTAATTACCTAAGTCCGTCTGAATGCACAATGGGCATGAATGGATGCAGGTGATCAGACAGGATGCTTACGTATGTATTACGTGTCAGAGTCGTATCTAGATGTATCAGCCAACTTCAAACGCCCACACCATTTCAGAGCCTCCACCAGCTCGAACACTCCCTGCTGACATGTAGGGCTCATGGGTTCATGAGGTTGTTCCATACCAGTACACGTCCACCCACTCGATACAATTTGAAACAAGACTCGTCCGACAAGGCAAGATGTTTCCAGTCATCAACAGTCCAGTGTCGGTGTTGACGGGCCAATGTGAGGCCTGAGGCTTTGTGTCGTGCAGTCATCAAGGGTATACGAGTGGACCTTTGGCTCCGAAAGCCCATATCGATGATGTTTCGTTGAATGGTTCGCACGCTGGCACTTTTTGATGCCGCAGCACTGAAATCAGAAGCAGTTTGCGGAAGGTTGCACTTCTGTAACGTTGAGCAATTCTCTTCAGTCGTCATTGGTACCGCTGTTGCAGGATCTTTTTCCGGCTGCAGCGATGTCGGAGATTTGATGTTTAACCAGATTCCTAATATTCACGGTACATTTGTCAAATGGTTATACGGGAAAATCCCCACTTCATCGATACCTCGGAGATGCTGTGTCCCATCGCTCGTGCGCCGACCCACGTTCAAACTCACTTAAATCTTGATAACCTGCCGTTGTAGCAGCAGTATCTCTGTATCTGAATAGGCATAACTATACCTGTTTCTTTGGCGCTTCAGTGTGCAATGGAATGAATGAAATGAAAATTAATAATAATGATTTTCATGTACTAGAATTTTAATGAGAATTCTTTAAAATAAATAAAATATATAATCTCCCTACAATAGGTCAGTTCTCTGCTAGCAAATGGCAGGCTCACAAAAAGCTCCCGAGTGCTTTCGATATGTTCGGTTACTGCTAACTCTTCTTTCCTTTTTGTAGATTTCGAAATCTTTCAAAGAAATATGGTTTGTTATTTCATAATTACTTTTGTGCCATAGCTTTTCTTTTCTGAATACTATAGAGCTCTTTTGACTCGGGAAGAAACGTTACTCATAGTTCACGCTACAATCTGTTATGTTTGGTGCTGTCTACAGCATCTGTTGCGTGTGAGATCATTTTGCCGCAGAATTCCATAATGACGATTCACCAAGCCTCAGGAAGAATGGGAACGCTCCACCATGATGCTGGAACTGTGTAAGAAGAGGTCAGGTCATCTGTGTAACAGCACTGAAGCAGATCCTAAAAGCTATTTGCTGTGTGACTGTTGTGAACAATTGATGTGTGTGGCGCGTTGTTTTAGTTGATTCAAATACTAGAAAAAGGTGACTGGCAGATTATTCATGCCAGCCAGTGTATAAGTGAACACATGGGCAATCTAGATTTTGTATCTGACCTACTAAAAGCTGACAATATACGTAAATACTGGAAAAGCAAAATACGAGAAACCTCACTTCGACAGTCAAGTAATGACATATACCTCTTTGATGATTTGTGCTGAGCAACTGAAACAAATCTGAAAGCGAAAGAGTAAGAGCAAGCGGAGGCGAATTATCGTTGCTTAAAGAATGTAAGACAGAACTGCGAGGGAAAGGAAAGATGGTGACTAATGGCAATGTTGCCTTATGAAGGTCCATAGGCAGGGATTAGGACGTCGAGGGCCAAGCATGGAGTGGAAAGCTTCTCTGACCGAGCGTTCAGTGACGAAATCGTGTCCTCCAAATATACGTGATGTGTCCTAGGCGTTCTGAACAGTAAAAGACTGATGAGAACGGAAGAGGATAAAATTAGAGTCTGCCTTTCATAACTTCGATCCTGGCGAAGTGGTGTAACATATCATCTCTTTCACCGTCTCCTGATGCCAACAGACCTGCTGAATGGTAAGAGATGGAACCATTGTTTGCTTCTATAGGGACAGCGGGAGCGGGCCTGCTTTCCGGGATTAATAGATACAAGAACATAGACTGAACGACAGAGAAAGCACTTTCTGCTGGGGTGCCTAACGCCATTCTATTAGGGGAAACCGGCAGAGATCCCTCCGCACAATAGTCGCTCGGACATGATCTGGTATTTACAAGAAATAAGTTATTCGCTATCTTGTAGATGAGACGATAACTATTCAGCAATCTTGCATAATGCTCTCCGTTTCCTCAAATCGAAATGATCTGGAAGTAGAATTCTCCAGTATAAAGCTGACCACGAAATTAGAATCAGAATTTATATGCACGGGGTGAGCATATAGTCTACCTGCCACTCCAAAAATTTCAAGTAATTATGCTAGGTAAAGTAATGAGATTTGTTGTAAATGGTAACTTAGTTCATGGACTTTTCATTGCTACACTTCCATGTGTAGTTCGTTTGTTGTCCGTAGAACGTCTAGGAGGTACTAAATCTCTGTGCATGTCTGTGCCAACGTTTCTTCTGCCACCGCCCCTACAGCATCTTGTATTCTTGCGATAAGAGTTTGCACATAAGAAAATGGTGACCTAAACGCATCATCCTTATAGTGACCCCAAAATAAACTCAGGAGGAATTACATTTGGTGAACTTGGTGGCTATGATAATGGGCCATCTGTACCGATCCTCCTGTCCGGATAGGTTTCATCCAAGAACTGGCGAACAGATAACCCTGAGCATGGCAGTGTAACATCTACAACTTCTGGATGTGGATGACAGGTCAGACGGAAGTGTCGCAGATAACGTGTTAGTTGTCATTGTAAACAAGAGAGCCCAGTTAAAAGAGAAAGCCAGTGGAATACTACAAACAATTACAAAATAGTGTCACAACAACAAACTCAGCACAGCTGAAAACAAAACAACATACTCATTACTGAAAGTATCACTCCACAGGAATCCTTCGGTTAAAATTGGGGACACAAACATCAAACAAGTATACGTTACGCGCTATCTTGGGGTACACATAGATGAAAAATTGAGTTTCCACGGACACATAAGGCTAACAACAGACAAAGCAGAAAAAATACTACACAAACTGGTGAGGCTAAATTCAAAACAGTACAAATTACCTCTATCAGTCATACGGACATACCAATGTGCACTCTTCGAATCATTACTCAGCTTCGCAGCTAGCACGTGGGCACATAGACTGAACATGGTCACCAACAAAGCATCAGTCAGACGAGGGCAGACAAGTGTCCTACATGGGCTATCTGGAGCCTTCGTACCACCTTGGCGGATGCACTGTGTGTGGTGCTCGGAATATGCTCCATAGATATCACCATCAAATATAGAGCTGCAAGGTACTGGTTAAAGGTGGGGAGACTAGATAAGGTACACACAATAACCGGTGTTCCCATTGAGTCTGAGGCAGACACCTTCATGCACATCCGGCGAAGAAGGTTGCCGAGAGCATGCTGTCTTTTCCTGCGGGCAATACGCGAACAAGAGACGTTCACTACACTTAGACTACACAGATACAGACATAGATATATGCACAGCAATAAGAGACGAAGAACAATTGGCACAATTAAACGTACTGACAAACAGTATTTCAAAAACAACACCTGAAGAGTACATGCGGACACGACATGACAGACATGCCTATGTGCAACCTACCAATCTCCAGAGGGTTGACAGCGATACCCACAGTGACAGCGAAAACAGAGCCGATGAGGGGGAACAGGAGGAAGAAGCCAAGATGTGGCACTAAATAAGCATAAGGTGCTGGCGACGTAGCCAAGAAATCTCCAAATTCTGTATACGGATGGGCATCTTAAGTTAAAGCATGGGATTAGTAATAAATAGGATAAGCAATACTATTTCTCTACTAATAACCACATGCGTGCGTGTGTGTGTGTGTGTGTGTGTGTGTGTGTGTGTGTGTGTGCGTATGTTTCTGTGTGTGTGCGACTGACTGTCAACGGCTCGAAGAAACCATTCCGAGGTATTCACCGTCAGTCACATTCGCTGATGGTACTAACAAATCTGTGCTCCATCCTATCATATTTTCATATTCTTCTTAAAAAAATTATTTATATTTCAACCTTAAATTATTGTTGTTTTGAAAAGTATTATTCTTTACAGATGCTGTAGATAAAACAAAAGAAAAGAAAACTGTAAAAAGATGAAAAACAAAAATTGTAAGATGCACGACCTGTTTTAAAACTACAGGTAACTGGTATATAATTTGGCAATAAAATAAAAATAAGTGCAACATCTAGCTGAAACACTATCCATGGTTGAAATTCCTGTAAATGAGGTGGACCGTAAAGTTCCAACACGTCCAGGTTGCCTGATGCTGTATACTGTATAGGTACGCTCAGTAAGGAACAATGGTCCTACAATTGTTCTACAAATGGCTCTGAGCACTATGGGACTTAACATCTGAGGTCATCAGTCCCCTAGACTTTGAACCACTTAAACCTAACTAACCTAAGGACATCACACACATCCATGCCCGAGGCAGGATTCGAACTTGCGACCGTAACGGTCGCGCTGTTCCAGACTGAAGCGCCTAGAACCGCTCGTCCACCTCGGCCGGCTGTGCTGTGGTCTAAGTCGCACCACGCATTCCTTTTCGGACTGACCGTTATCTCCTGCACCACGATATGTGAGTCTCCAACCAGCATATCCTGACATTATGCTCGTTTACTTTCCCGGGGATGTGAAAAGTCGATTCATCGGAAAAACAAAGTTTATTAAGGTAGTTATTGCCTACATTGATTCCTTCCAGGAAACGCAGCACTTTTGAGTCTATCATTGAATGCAAATCCTGCGAGTGTTGTGAAATTTGTATCGACGGAAATGCAGCCATTTTTGTGAACGCTTTACCACAGTGTTCTGAGGTACGGAAACACGACGTGTCGATTTGCACAGACTGATTTCAAATGCTGTACGCACGGCACCAAGTGTCGTCACTCACTTAGTATCTACCGCTTCTTGCCTTGTTAGCAACATTGCCAGTCTCTTTAAATTTTTCGTACCATTCTTTAATACTCCTCACATCTGACGGATCTCTGCCACAGGCGCTTCGAAGCTGCAGCTGAACTTCAATAAACAGGCTACCGTGTTCCATGATAGTACAAAACACACTGCGCTTTCTCGTGCGATTGTGACGACAGAATCCATAAATGACGCTATAAATCTCAGATGCTGTCAGGGCTCATGTAGAGGCGTGTACATAAATATTTAACGAGTTGAGGTACCATTTACAACAAACCGCATAGCTGTATGTAGTATAGTTTCTTAGAAACAAATTTTTGTGATGGAAAAAGTTCATGCTCAATCTGTATTCTTGGTAAAAGAAACTGGCCAGTTGCGAGTAGGACTCGCGCACGGTGGGTTCCGTACAAACAGTTATGTATATAGACAGTTATATTCATAGACATATTTGGAATCAAGGATGTCGACGACTTTTGCCTGTTATCTGCCTTAATACTGGCAGCAAACCGATCCCACGGATTCCTTGACATTCGAGAATGCTTTGATTTTAAGACTGAAGTCGGAGAACAAAAGACAAAAAGTACTTTTTTCGTGTGGTCTAATTGCACATAAAGATTTTTTTGTTGCTGTACTTGTACTGTGAAATCTTTCTTCTTGTTAAATTTCAAGGTTCAGCGTCAAGGCGAAGTACCGTATAGGTATTAACGAGTGAGCTTCCGAGTATCAAAATATGTGACGTACATACCGTATATTTTGACTGCATTTTAGCTTGATACGTCTATCAATTCCGGAGAAAAAGGAGTCTTAACAGACGGAGGGACAGACAGCCGGTCAGATGACAAATGACACATTTTTTTTTTCGTGTGACACCATCACAAAATCACAATTTTCGATTTTTTCCTTTATTTGTAAAGTGAAATCTTGTTTCTTGGCAAATTTCATGATTCTAGATGGTATCCTATAAATTTTGATAAGTGAGTTTCCGAGTATCAAAATATGAGACGTAAACGGCCACATTTTTTGACTGCATTGAGTTAGAAGTTAATGTTTATTATACTGCCAACGGACTGCAGACCTTAGTACGTGACGTAAGACCTGTGGCTGAGTAAAAGGGATCTTAACACATGGACGAATACACAAACAATTTGATAACTAATGAGAAAAAATTGCTTTTTGAGTGATATAATTGAAAAATTAACAATTTTCGGATTTTTTTTCCTTTGGTTGTAGTGTGAAACCTTGCTTCTTGGCAAATTTGAGGTGAACTCAAAGCATGCTGTAGGTTTTGAGAAGTGAATATCAGACTATCAAAATATGTGATATAAATGGACGTGTCGGTTGATTCCATTGACTTAAATGCTCCACTTGTTTACATCGACAAGAGACCGTATACCTTAACATGTGACAAATTTCAACTTGATACGTCATTGAGTACCTGAGAAAAAGAGTTCCGTACAGTCTGACAGGCACACACACGGACAACAAAGAGATCTGGTAGGGGTTCAAAAAAAAATGGTTCAAATGGCTCTGAGCGCTATGGGACTCAACTGCTGTGGTCATCAGTCCCCTAGAACTTAGAACTACTTAAACCTAACTAACCTAAGGACATCACACACATCCATGCCCGAGGCAGGATTCGAACCTGCGACCGTAGCAGTCGCACGGTTCCGGACTGCGCGCCTAGAACCGCTCGGCCACAGCTGCCGGCGTAGGGGTTCCGTTTTTACCGATTCAAGTACGGAACCCTAAGAATGTAATTAAAATTTTAATACAAGTGATCTGTCAGTCATTTATTTCTCAGCTAGCCCTTATAGGTGTTACAGAGTCACTCATACTCAGTTCTCCGCACTTCTCAAAGAAATGAGCGTTCACTGAAGTTTGGAACGTGTGTCCATTAGAACGTGCGGGACGACTTGCGGCAAACGCCATTGTGCCAGATGTTGTGGTGGACCCCTTACACACACACACACACACACATTCACAGACTTACACGTGGGTGTCGGTCCGGGCAGACAACGGCAGCCGGCAGCAAACAGAGCTGCCGCCCGCGGCTTGCTCCCTCTCCCCCCCCCCCCCCCCTCCCCTCTCCTCACAAATGAGCATCGCGCCGTGACGAGCTGTGGCTGGCTTGGCGGCAGCGGCCCGCGGCGTAATCAGAGCTAACGTGTGCCCAGAGGGAAGGCCCACAATGCGACCACAATGAGGCCGCCGCCGACTCTGTGTGCCCGACAACAATGAGCGGCGCTCCGCCGCTGGGGTCGCCGTTCGATTCCCGGCCGGCACTTGCCGACCCTCCGCGCCGCTGCTCCTCTGCTCGCGGCTCCAGGCGGCTTACACAGCTCTTTAGCCGGCCAGCATTCGATCCCGCACCGCTCGACGGGGGTGATAACGCTGTTTCGAGCCAGATTTGCGATCGTGCTTACTGCCTCACAAAAGACAGAACAACAACCTTTCGTTTGGAGGGCGGAAGTGTTGGAGGAAACGTAGTCTTATGAGTGGTTCGATGCATTCCGCCACGATTTCGTCTTCTGTTCCAACCTCTTCGTCTCAGAATGTCACATACGAGGTGCGTGAGGAAAGTAATGAGACTGACGTTGTATCTACCAAAGCTTTCATTTTCATTCAAGAACAGTATTGTCCTCTTCAAAGTAGTTTCTTCCCTTTTCACAGGTATGCAGCTACGGACTCGTTGCTTCCTGTCTTGAAAGCATCGCTATAAGACTTCAACTGGTAGGGCCTCGAACATGTCGGTCATATTCTGATGATTGTTCTCCAGAGTCCCAAAATGGCGTGTTTCTTAAGACATTTTTCGAGAAAAGAAAAAAATCACTAGGACTCAGATCAGGTGATCATGGGGTTGTGGAACAAAAGGAATGCCTACCAAAGTTTCTTATTTTCATTCAAGAACAGTATTGTCCCCATCAGAGTAGTTCCCTCCCCTTTGACAGTTATACAGCTACGGACTCGTTGTTTCCTGACTTAGGAGCAGCGCTATAAAACTTCAACTGGTACTGGTAGGGCCTTGAACATGTCGGTCACATTCTTTTGAATGTTCTCCAGAGACCCAAAATGACGTGTTTCTTAAGACATTTTTCAATTTCGAGAAAAGAAAAAAATCACAAGGACTCAGTTCAGGTGATCAGGGTGCTGTGGAACAAAAGGAATGCCTTTAGTGGTAAAAAATTCCAGTGGCCGTGTGACCTGGGGCGTAGTCATGACGCGGTATCCACTTGTCTGCAATGCCTGGCGTCCCTCGATTCACCCTTTTCCTCAGCCTTTCAAGGACATCTTGGTAAGACACTCGGTTTCACCGTTTGTCCTGGAGCAACAGTCTCACAAGATCACGCACACCTGTCACTGTTCGTCGATTTTTGAAGCTGAAGGCCTCCGTAAACCAGATTCGCACTCAGCGTGTTCTCGGCCTTCCAGAAATGATTTGAGCCAGCGAAAGAACTCGTGCTTCTGATAAGAAGTGTTCCCAGTAGGCCTCCTCCCATTTTTCAAAGGTCACATAATCGCGAACATCTGAGTAGCCATTTTAACATTTTACTTTTCTAAAGATGAAGGCCACAGAGACATCCCAGAACCAAATTTTAGCAGCTTTTGGCTTTCTGTATCACAGTCTTCTACATGCCAGTAATCAAAAGTAAAAAAGAAAAAAGAAATATTATCAAAAACCGCCAATGGCCTTGCCGCAGTGGTAACTCCGGTTCCCGTTAGCGCTGTCATGCTTGGCTACCACTTACAAGGGAACCTCCCCATCGCACCTCCCTCAGATTTAGTTATAAGTTGGCACAGTGGATAGGCCTTGAAAACCTGAACACAGATTAATCGAGAAAACAGGAAGAAGTTGTGTGGAACTATGAAAAAAATAAGCAAAATATACAAACTGAGTAATCCATGCGCAAGAGAGGCAACATCAAGGATAGTGTGAGCGCAGGACCGCCGTGGTCCAGTGGCAGCCGGCACGGTCGCTCAGCGCGTTCGGTTAGCGGGTTAGCTGCCCTCTGTAATAAAAAAAAAATAAAAAAAAAAACTGAGTTAATCGATCAACAACGAACTTAAACGGATGTTTTATGACGACCTCCCCGAGCAGATGCAACGAACAAAAGCTAACAAAATGAGATTAAAAAAAAAAGTGGTTAGCGTGAGCAGCTGCGGAACTAGAGGTCGTTGGTTCAAGTCTTCCCTCGAGGGAAAAGTTTAATTTTTTATTTTCAAACAATTATCAAAGTTCAGGCACTCACACATAATCAACTTCGCTCTCCAGAATTCCAGGACATGTTCAGATTTGCTTGGACATATGCGGGATTTGACGGTCTACACACGGAAAATTTTCAAAACGTTAAAAACATGTTTTGACAGAGTACAGGGAATACTGTGCGACTGTGAAACTGTTGCATTCATTTGTTGCAGTTTATGTGGCAAACTCATGTTTTCATCACTATTTTGGGAGTGATTATCACATCCACAAGAAAACTTAAATCGGACCAGGTAGAAGAATATTTTTACCCATTCGTCAAGTGTACAAGTTAGGTGGGTCGACAACATATTCCTGTCATGTGTCGCACACGCTGTCACGAGAGTCGTATAAAATATATCAGGTTTGTTTTCCTGTGGAGGAATCGGTTGACCTATGACCTTGCGATCAAATGTTTTCGGTTCCCATTAGAGCGGCACGTCCTTTCGTCTACTAATCGCACGGTTTTGCGGTGCGGTCGCAAAACACAAACACTAAACTTGTTACAGTCAACAGAGACGTCAATCAACGAACGGACAGATCATAACTGGGTGAAAATAAAGAAAGTAAATTTTTCACTCGAGGGAAGACTTGAACCAAGCTGCTCACGCTAACACTTTTTTTTCGTTCTCATTTTGTTCGATATTGTTGGTTGCATTTATTCGCTGCTGATGTCCTATAACACCTGTTTAAGTTCAGTGTTGACCCATTAACTCAATTTTTTTTATTATAGAGAGCAGATAAACCTCTGACCGAACACGCTGAGCTACCGTGCTGGCAATTCGTCAACTAGAGCTGAGCAGCCGCCTCCTACCACGGGACCACGGCGCTCCTGAGCTCACCTTATCCTTGATGTTGCCTATCTTGCGCATGGACTACTCAGTTTGTATATTTTGCTTATTTTTTTCATAGTTCCACACAACTTCTTCCTGTTTTCTCGATTGATCTGTGTTCAGTTTTTCAAGGCCTATCCACTGTGCAAACTTATAACTAAATCTGAGAGGGTGCTATGGGGAGGTTCCCTTGTTAGATGGGTGACCGTCTAGTCTGAGGAGCGCTGTTGCCAAGCAGGGTGCACTCAGTCCTTGTGAAGCCAATTGAGGAGCTACGTGATTCAGAAGCAGCAGTTCCGGTTACGAAAGTTGACAGCGGCCGGGAGCTTGGTGTGCTGACCACGTGCCCTTCCACATCCGCATTCAGTGACCGTGCGAGGTCTGTTCAGATGGGGTTTAGTTTTAGTTTTAGTAAGACCTCAACTGAACAGCTAACGCACTTAGTTTAACTTAAAGAACTGTTTTATAAACATTTTCTCCTTTCATCAGCACAGCAGGTACTGTAAAGGCTAGTGACTGTGCAATGCACTGTTTACACAAATGTGTAATTCCTCATAACCACTTGGAAATAGGATCATGATAATATGACTGATTATTCTAAAAAATAACCATTTAAAAGAACTTAGAACAATTGTACCTAGTAAAACCTTTAGATATACTATTGATACGACGATGCGTCGAACACATGCGATGCTCACCTTTGTAAATGGAGTCGAGTCACTTCTACAACAACCTTAAATCAGTTCTGATGTCGGATACTCGGCTCTGTACTATAGTTAGAACAGATTAACCCTTTGAGGGAAACAGTCTGCAGGACGTGACCACCACATCTCACAGGCTTGTGGCGACTCAGACCAAAGTCGTCAATGCGCTACTTATGTTTATGCGATTTAAGTGCGCTACATCTAAGCATATGTTGATACTCACAATATCAATTTTAAGTCACTGGGGCTTAGGTATTTGACAGTCAATGAGCAACTCATAAACGTGCGATTTAACTGCACTACAGGTATGCACATGTTGACCCTCAAAATATCGGTCTTAAGTCACTGGAGCTCAGGTATGTGACTGACTGTCGCCTGAGACTGCCAGAGAGAGAACCCTTGTCGTCAGCGAGATTGAATCATAACATTATAGTAGAGCCCGCATAGGCGGGCACTGCAACGCATGTTGGCCTGCGATAATCTGCTCCGATGATCACAATTGTTCTTTTGCACTCGAGAATGTTCCATACTAGCTCATCCTCCCCTGTTTAAACCACTAACGGCTGTGCCAGTATCTCGACATGAGAAGCTGAATCTGTTTTTTCTTGCTGCGCAGATGCCTTCACTTGGCTCACACTTTCACTTGGCTTTCCCGTGACCAGATTCTCAACTACTAACATGACTGGGGTGGGTATCTCAACAGCGCCAAGGTTCTGATAAATCTTTGAAGGAGCTTATACATAATCCTGACGGCAGCCCTAACACAATGTTTTAAAATTATTAACGGAAATCAAGTCGCCAATTTCATAACAGGTTGGACGCCTCCACCGTTTTACCATTCTGCTTGCCGGCGATGAGCCAATCTAACATTACTGAATGCCCTATTCCAGTTATCTCTAACGGTGGCAGTCTGCAACTTCTCAGGGAAGAGATAGTTTACTCCTCACAAATGAATGACTGTGCTGATAAGCCTCTTACGTTATTTGATTTTCAAACAACTGAGCAAAACTGGGAGAATTAATTGAACAGGCTAAAATCAAGCTTGCTGGAGTGGCTTTACGCGTTTCATGTACAGTAATTACAAATGAAGAACCGACGACCCAAAACTTCAAGTCCTAAAAATTTTGGCTTTTATGAGTAACATTTTCTGCAGTGTGAATATCACAATATTTTTAAGGTAATGAAACGTATTGACCTCACTTTTCTACCAAGGTGTGTGGCATACTTTTACTAATGTGAATATTTATAAGGCGATAGGTTCAGTAATTTTACTTCAAAAAAATTCTGGAATAATTTTCTTGTCATTTCCTTTCCAAGTGTGTCAGGAACATTTTATTGTGACTGATACAATTCTCCAAAGCCCTGCAGTCGCCTGAAAAACAAGGAAAACATTAACACCCCCTTTGGAGAAACCCAAATTGAAAGTGAAACGTCCCCTTAGAAAAATTTATGAATGACTGTGCTGATAAGCCTCTTACGTTATTTGAATTTCAAACAGCTGAGTAAAACTGAACGTCCTCAGACATTTCTCTCTTAACTTATTCTGATCATCAATAAACCGAGACACAATATTTTTAGCGCAACGCAGTCTGACTTTCAATAATCCCTACAAAAAGAACGGCCCTGACTAACAATAACCTATACCTTTCATGAATCATTTAACTCACAAAAATCTTCGTTACTCGAACTACTGCAATACAACGAGCGCCAATACTGCCAGCTAAATAAAATATTCTATGATAGGCCTAGTTAGCAAATGAAAGATTTTGATAGAGAACAAACAATGTATTTACCTTAATAGTGTTCAAAGTCATTATATATATATATATATATATATATATATGGTGAGTCACCTAACATTACCGCTGGATATATTTCGTAAACCACATGAAATACTGACGAATCTATTGCACAGACCGAACGTGAGGAGAGGGCCTAGAGTAATTTGTTAATACAAACCATAAAAAATGCAAGGAAGTATGTTTTTTAACACAAACCTATGTTTTTTAAATGGAACCCCGTTAGTTTTGTTGGCACATCTGAACATATAAACAAATACGCTGACGCTTGAGTACCACTCCTCCGCTGTTCGAACGTGCGTATCGGAGAGCACCGAATTACGTAGGGATCCAAAGGGAACGGTGATGGACCTTAGGTACAGAAGAGACTGGAACAGCACATTACGTCCACATGCTAACACCTTTTTATTGGTCTTTTTCACTGACGCACATGTACATTACCATGAGGGGTGAGGTACACGTACACACGTGGTTTCCGTTTTCAATTACGGAGTGGAATAGAGTGTGTCCCGACATGTCAGGCCAATAGATGTTCAATGTGATGGCCATCATTTGCTGCACACAGTTGCAATCTCTGGCGTAATGAATGTAGTACACGCCGCAGTGCATCCGGTGTAATGTCGCCGCAGGCTGCCACAATACGTTGTTTCATATCCTCTGGGGTTGTAGGCACATCAAGGTACACATTCTTCTTTAACGTACCCCACAGAAAGAAGTCCAGAGGTGCAAGATCAGGAGAACGGGCTGGCCAATTTACGCGTCCGCCACGTCATGGTAATGTACATGTGCGTCAGTGAAAAAGACCAATAAAATGGTGTTAGCATGTGGACGTAATGTGCTGTTCCAGTCTCTTCTGTACATAAGGTCCATCACCGTTCCCTTTGGATCCCTACGTACATCGGTGCTCTCCGATACACACGATCGAACAGCGGAGGAGTGGTACTCAAGCGTCAACTTTACAATATCTCCGGATGTAATTAACATTTTACAATGCAACAAACGGCACTGATTACGTACAAAACTAACGGGGTTCCATTTTTAAAAAAACGTAGGTTTGTGTTAAAAAACATACTTCCGTGCATTTTTTTATAGTTTGTATTAACCAATTACACTAGCCCCTCTCCTCACGCTCGGTCTGGGGAATCGGTTCGTCAGTATTTGATGTGGTTTACGAAATATATCCAGCGGTAACGTTAGGTGACTCACTCCGTATATCAGTTGATGATATCCAGTATTACAAATTTACTCTTCCTGGCGGACACACGACCAGATCGTCCGCTCTTAAAATTCTGCCATCTCTCTCCCCACATCCACCACTGCTGGCGGCTCACCTCCAACTGCACAACGCTATGCGCTGTTCACATGCAACTGCCCAACACTACAATATCAAATATTCCAACAATGCCAATCAGCCGCAGATTGCACACAGCACAGTCAGTGATTTTATTATTTACTGTTTCTCAATATGATTGTCAGTTTTTGTGATCATCTGGTTTTGTCATTCTACCTCATCCTAATACATTAAGGAAGCTTAGCTGCAATATAAATGTGAACCCAAGTAATCCTAACTTCTTAACTCATTTGAAGGATGAAGCAGATTTTAAGGCAGGAAATTTCACTAGGTTGACTTTCGATCCTGCTGATATAGTAACTACACTCCTGGAAATGGAAAAAAGAACACATTGACACCGGTGTGTCAGACCCACCATACTTGCTCCGGACACTGCGAGAGGGCTGTACAACCAATTATCACACGCACGGCACAGCGGACACACCAGGAACCGCCTTGTTGACCGTCGAATGGCGCTAGCTGCGCAGCATTTGTGCACCGCCGCCGTCAGTGTCAGCCAGTTTGCCGTGGCATACGGAGCTCCATCGCAGTCTTTAACACTGGTAGCATGCCGCGACAGCGTGGACGTGAACCGTATGTGCAGTTGACGGACTTTGGGCGAGGGCGTATAGTGGGCATGCGGGAGGCCGGGTGGACGTACCGCCGAATTGCTCAACACGTGGGGCGTGAGGTCTCCACAGTACATCGATGTTGTCGCCAGTGGTCGGCGGAAGGTGCACGTGCCCGTCGACCTGGGACCGGACCGCAGCGACGCACGGATGCACGCCAAGACCGTAGGATCCTACGCAGTGCCGTAGGGGACAGCACCGCCACAGGCGTGAATGGAGGGACGAATGGAGACGTGTCGTCTTCAGCGATGAGAGTCGGTTCTGCCTTGATGCCAATGATGGTCGTATGCGTGTTTGGCGCCGTGCAGGTGAGCGCCACAATCAGGAGTGCATACGACCGAGGCACACAGGGCCAACACCCGGCATCATGGTGTGGGGAGCGATCTCATACACTGGCCGTACACCTCTGGTGATCGTCAAGGGGACACTGAATAGTACACGGTACATCCAAACCGTCATCGAACCCATCGTTCTACCATTCCTAGACCGGCAAGGGAACTTGCTTTTCCAACAGGACAATGCACGTCCGCATGTATCCCGTGCCACCCAACGTGCTCTAGAAGGTGTAAGTTAACTACCCTGGCCAGCAAGATCTCCGGATCTGTCCCCCATTGAGCATGTTTGGGACTCGACGAACCGTCGTCTCACGCGGTCTGCACGTCCAGCACGAACGCTGGTCCAACTGAGGCGCCAGGTGGAAATGGCATGGAAAGCCGTTCCACAGGACTACATCCAGCATCTCTACGATCGTCTCCATGGGAGAATGGCAGCCTGCATTGCTGCGAAAGGTGGATATACACTGTACTAGTGCCGACATTGTGCATGCTCTGTTGCCTGTGTCTATGTGCCTGTGGTTCTGTCAGTGTGATCATGTGATGTATCTGACCCCAGGAATGTGTCAATAAAGTTTCCCCTTCCTGGGACAATGAATTCACGGTGTTCTTATTTCAATTTCCAGGAGTTTAGTTTACATGATCCAGAATTTTTTTTCTTCTTTCACGAAGATCTTAAAATAATTTCCCTCTGAAGGAAATGAATGCAAAAGCTTGTTTAATGTAGTAAGAAAACTAGTAGTAGTTACAGAAGGTGCTGACTTTCAGGTTACTTCATTTGTTGCTGATAATGCCAACAAGCCAGTTTCGTGTACTCATCTCCCGCAGATAGTAAAAGACCTGTTTTTCGGCATGACACAGTGCATATTTTAAGTACATACGAAACAATTGGATTAATTTGAAAAACCAGAGGCAAAAGTTTTATTATCCAGATTTTGATAATCCTGATACTGTCAGACAAGCGTTTTTTGCTGAAGTCAGGGAATTATATGATACAGAAAGCCAAAAGTTGCTAAAATTTGGTTCTGGGATTTCAGTGAAAGCTCTGTGGCCTTTGTCTTTAGAAAGGTAAAATGTTAAAATGGTTTCTCAAATGTTCAGCGGTTATGTCAAAAGTAGCTTCGCTGGTTTGGGACCAGTTCACAATGTAAAGATTTGGGAACGTACAGGAAAAATATATAAATTTGATTAGGACCTGATGGTACATTGTAGATGTTAAAGCGCCTCTGAAAGAAATTCGCTGTAAAGAAGAAATGCAAAAGCCTGTGAGTAACAAAGCAAGATACATGTGTTATAGTTTCGTGGATGTACTTATTACGTGGTTAGACAAATGGAAAAGTTTAAGCTCAGAGAATGGTAAACTGACCCGGGAAACAAAAAACAGCACTTCGTCTTACAGCACGTGAATTAATGCAGGTAACTGAGCACTGCAGAAAAGAACTAAATATGCCATACATAGTGCCAGGCAAGTTCCAGACTTCTTCTCTAGAAACAAGTTTTGGTCTCTATAGACAGTATCAGGATCTCAATATCGTATCTCACTAACATAGTTTTTGGAAACTGTTAAGAAGTTAAGACTCATGAGTGTCTCAGAGTTAAACGTTAACACAGAGTAGAAACCGAGAACTGTAGAGGTGCCTTGTTGCGATGAAAGTGCAGAGAGCAGTGTGGGTGATGTCAGTGATTCATTTTTTAATTTCAGTTTATCATTTTTTTTTTAATTTTTTTTTGTCATCAGTCTGGTTTGATGCGGCCCGCCACAAATTCCTTTCCTGTGCTAACCTCTTCATCTCAGAGTAGCACTTGCAACTTACGTCCTCAATTATTTGCTTGACGTATTCCAATCTCTGTCTTCCTCTACAGTTTTTGCCCTCTACAGCTCCCTCTAGTACCACGGAAGTCATTCCCTCATGTCTTAGCAGATGTCCTGTCCCTTCTCCTTATCAGTGTTTCCCACATATTCCTTTCCTCTCCGATTCTGCGTAGAACCTCCTCATTCCTTACCTTATCAGTCCATCTAATTTTCAACATTCGTCTATAGCACCACATCTCAAATTCTTTGATTCTCTTCTGTTCCGGTTTTCCCACAGTCCATGTTTCACTACCATACAATGCTGTACTCCAGACGTACATCCTCAGAACTTTCTTCCTCAAATTTAGGCCGTTATCTGATATTAGTCGTCTTCTCCTGGCCAGAAATGCCTTTCTTCCCATAGCGAGTCTGCTTTTGATGTCCTCCTTGCTCCGTCTTTCATTGGTTATTTTACTGCCTAGGTAGCTGAATTCCTTAACTTCGTTGACTTCGTGACCATCAATCCTGATTTTAAGTTTTTCGCTGTTCTCATTTCTACTACTTCTCATTGCCTTCGTCTTTCTCCGATTTACTCTCAAACCATACTGTGTACTCATTAGACTGTTCATTCCGTTCAGCAGATCATTTAATTCTTCTTCACTTTCACTCAGGATAGCAATGTCATCAGCGAATCGTATCATTGATATCCTTTCACCTTGTATTTTAATTCCACTCCTGAACCCTTCTTTTATTTCCATCATTGCTTCCTCGATGTACAGATTGAAGAGTAGGGGCGAAAGGCTACAGCCTTGTCTTACACCCTTCTTAATACGAGCACTTCGTTCTTGATCGTCCACTCTTACTATTCCCTCTTGGTTGTTGTACATATTGTATATGACCCGTCTCTCCCTATAGCTTACCCCTACTTTTTTCAGAATCTCGAACAGCTTGAACCATTTTATATTGTCGAACGCTTTTTCCAGGTCGACAAATCCTATGAACGTGTCTTGATTTTTCTTTAGCCTTGCTTCCATTATTAGCCGTAACGTCAGAATTGCCTCTCTCGTGCCTTTACTTTTCCGAAAGCCGAACTGATCGTCAACTAGCGCATTCTCAATTTTCTTTTCCATTCTTCTGTGTATTATTCTTGTAAGCAGCTTCGATGCATGAGCTGTTAAGCTGATTGTGCCATAATTCTCGCACTTGTCAGCTCTTGCCGTCTTCGGAATTGTGTGGATGATGCTTTTCCGGAAGTCAGATGGTATGTCTCCAGACTCATACATTCTACACACCAACGTGAATAGTCGTTTTGTTGCCACTTCCCCTAATGATTTTAGAAATTCTGATGGAATGTTATCTATCCCTACTGCCTTGTTTAACCGTAAGTCCTCCAAAGCTCTTTTAAATTCCGATTCTAATACTGGATCCACAATCTCTTCTAAATCGACTCCTGTTTCTTCTTCTATCACATCAGACAAATCTTCACCCTCATAGAGGCTTTCAATGTATTCTTTCCACCTATCTGCTCTCTCCTCTGCATTTAACAGTGGAATTCCCGTTGCACTCTTAATGTTACCACCGTTGCTTTTAATGTCACCAAAGGTTGTTTTGACTTTCCTGTATGCTGAGCCTGTTTTTCCGACAATCATATCCTTTTCGATGTCTTCACATTTTTCCTGCAGCCATTTCGTCTTAGCTTCCCTGCACTTCCTATTTATTTCATTCCTCAGCGACTTGTACTTCTGTATTCCTGATTTTCCCGGAACATGTTTGTACTTCCTCCTTTCATCAATCAACTGAAGTATTTCTTCTGTTACCCATGGTTTCTTCGCAGCTACCTTCTTTGTACCTATGTTTTCCTTCCCATCTTCTGAGATGGCCGTTTTTAGAGATGTCCATTCCTCTTCAACTGTTCTGCCTACTGCGCTATTTCTTATTGCTGTATCTATAGCGTTAGAGAACTTCAAACGTATCTCGTCATTCCTTAGAACTTCCGTATCCCACTTCTTTGGGTATTGATTCTTCCTGACTAATGTCTTGAACTTCAGCCTACTCTTCATCACTACTATGTTGTGATCTGAGTCTATATCTGCTCCTGGGTACGCCTTACAATCCAGTATCTGATTTCGGAATCTCTGTCTGACCATGATGTAATCTAATTGAAATCTTCCCGTATCTCCCGGCCTTTTCCAAGTATACCTCCTCCTCTTGTGATTCTTGAACAGGGTATTCGCTGTTACTAGCTGAAACTTGTTACAGAACTCACTTATTCTTTCTCCTCTTTCATTCCTTGCCCCAAGCCCATATTCTCCTGTAACGTTTTCTTCTACTCTTTGCCCTGCAACTGCATTCCAGTCGCCCATGACTATTAGATTTTCGTCCCCCTTTACATACTGCATTACCCTTTCAATATCCTCATACACTTTCTCTATCTGTTCATCTTCAACTTGCGACGTCGGCATGTATACCTGAACTATCGTTGTCGGTGTTGGTCTGCTATGGATTCTGATTAGAACAACACGTCACTGAATTGTTCACAGTAACACACCCTCTGCCCTACCTTCCTATTCATAACGAATCCTACACCTGTTATACCATTTTCAGCTGCTGTTGATATTACCCGATACTCATCTGACCAGAAATCCTTGTCTTCCTTCCACGTCACTTCACTGACCCCTACTATATCTAGATTGAGCCTTTGCATTTCCCTTTTCAGATTTTCTAGCTTCCGTACCACGTTCAAGCTTCTGACATTCCACGCCCCGACTAGTAGAACATTATCCTTTCGTTGATTATTCAATCTTATTCAATATAAGCCATAACGATGTCACAAATGTAGACTCTGATCTGTAAGTTTGAGCACATATTGCTGGTTTCTGTTGCCATTCAGTGTTAAGGAAACTTCAGTGTACAGAGCCCAAAGATTTTTCTGACACTTGACAAATCTATGAAAACTGATAAACAGTTTTATTTATTGGACAATTGGACAGAGGTAGTTTGAAATTCCTACGTGAATTTACTGTGACAGTATTTACACAGTTTTTTGACTCTGCAAAAGCTACTGGTAACACCTGCCTTCATGAAGCTGGTCGTAGGCGAACTTATTTCGAAAACAGTTGAAGCCAATGTTGTGACATGTTAAAATTTTTGTCCTCAACTCACTGTACCAGGAATGTGTAAGATAATTATATGGACCACTAAGTAGCGTAATGAATAATTATTGCAAAAAGATAAGCTTCAAACACTGTTGCATAATTTGAAATTATTTTTTTATTCTTTTTAATCTGTATTGCTTATTACCACTTTCCACACTCCATGTACCCCATTAAAAATGTTTTTATTCCTTGGCGCTGTACATAATGTGCTGAGTGATTAGTGTCATGTTCTTTTATTGCTTGATATGTATTGCTAGCTACCTGTCACTATCCTCCAGATGAACCCACAATGAAATGTTTTTACTCTTTAAATGAATGATCCAGTGAATACTGTGCCCAGTGGTAAGTGTAAGTGTTGCACAGTCTCTTTAAAATGCTAAGAAACAAAACGTCAAAAGTTTTTGGGCACAGTTTGACAATAATTCCCCTTTGAATGCTTAATAAAGTTTGCTTACTATATGCCACATACTCGCGTTTCCAGATATACTCAATAAAAACTACAGTTTCAAGCTAAGAAGTCCAAGCCAAGTAACTGTCAGGATTTTTTAAATAATTAACGCACTTATGGTGACAGTTTTAAATGTTTAACGCATGCTGATTCTCAGAGAAATTAGCTGTGTAACAAAACAAATTTTTTCAGCATTCATCCTTTGTTACCCTCTCTGATTGTATGGCCAGTACCTAATATATGCGTGGTGTAATCAGTATCTCTCATGTTAACAAATGAAGACGCATCGCTTTGAAGCAATCCACTACTAGTCTGTTTTTTCATAAACACCAAAGTACAAACGGAAGGTGACACATTAAGTGTAATTTTTCACTGCTAAATAAAGTCTAAAAGCGAAGGGATTAGGCACTCCATTCGCGATTTATATGCAGTTATATGCAGTATTTAGCGACAGAGTAACGGTCCTCAGCAGACATCGCAATGTAACAATTTACGTGGGCCGGTGAGCATGGTGTTACAAAGTTGTTGGCAGACCTCGAATTTCCGGAGGTGTCGGCGCTGCAACGCATGTTGGCCTGTGATAATGTGCTATGATAACGAAAGTACCAAATTTGGTTCATCCCCCCTTTCCACCCCCTTCCAAGACCCCCTTTCTCCCGCCCCCACCCCCACCCCGGTGTAGACTACCACTTGGGGTCGGCCAGCTGGGACGTTGCTGCCTGCTCTTGGCTCGCGTGAACACGACTTTGCTTGCACGTAATAGCCTATCAACTAGTGATGTAACTGGGATGGGCATCGCAACATTGTGAAAGGTTTCGACAAATCTCGGAAGCAGCTAATACGTAATCCTACTAGCAGGTCGCAGTAGGTACTATCGAAAGTCGAGTGCCCAAGGCGCCAGAGAGTCGTCAGAGTTGAGACCGAGAAAGAAAGTTGCTGGAAGCTAAGCGAGCACGGCGGATTTCGGCAGGACGGCCGACCGCGTTTACTATTGTTTAATGGCTGTGTTTGTCACGCAAAGCCGAGGGTTTGACCTCCAGCAAATACATAAATGGCGTTAACTGAGTGATTTGGTTGATGTGTTTAGGTGTTCAAACCGCACTGGACACCCACGATATGGACTGTAGTGAGGATTGTGTATTCAGCGCAACATGAAGAATATTGGCGTGTGACGACTTCAATAGGTGAGTTGTGATGAGTTAAGCGTCATTACTTTGTTAGACGAAGGGAGTAACGGCCCCATTCGCGCTGTTTAGACAAAAGATGTAGAACATTAACAACAAAGTATGTACCGATTATTGCTAACTGACATCGTAATTAGCTTTGTTGGATTTGACGCGAAACAACTCCCGTGCAGATATTAACCGGTCAGCCTTTATCAGTTGCACACGGTCAAACTGTTTTAAACTGTTAGGCTGTAATCCGCTGGTCAGAAATGGTAGGTTTATTAGAGAGTGTGTCATGTGATAAACACTAAGAGCAGCGTTCAGACTACTGTTGGTCCACAACACAAAGGAAGGCTGCGGATAGTAGGTAACAGTGGTAACATAGTTAACCGCTTATTGAAAACAAAATTGTCGAAATTCCCTAGAACAAAAGGCAGGCGTGTTGTCACTAACTGGACTTTTCGCGGGCCAAAACGTGCAAATATAGTATTCAAGTCGTGAATCGTGATGACTGGAGCCGTGCCCTTACTGGGTATAAGCCATTACGGCCCGCATCTCGTGGTCGTGCGGTAGCGTTCCCGCTTCCCATGCCCGGGTTCCCGCGTTCGATTCCCGGCGGGGTCAGGGATTTTCTCTGCCTCGTGATGGCTGGGTGTTGTGTGATGTCCTTAGGTTAGTTAGGTTTAAGTAGTTCTAGGGGACTGATGACCATAAATGTTAAGTCCCATAGTGCTTAGAGCCATTTGAACCATTTTTTATAAGCCATGAGAAACGATCGAAAGCGTAAAATACCAATAATACATATTTATTGTCATTTCTGATAGGTGATAATCGTCCCAAATAATCCACTAATCCACGAATAACTGTCCCTTTGCTTCTTATCCCTGTAACATTGCAATAACCCTCGGCTTATCACACCAACAATCAATGCAACCAACACAGATATCAGGAGGAAGAGAGATCTTGGTGAAATGCTCCTTAACTTCAGAAAATGACTCAAAAACACCCAAATGCAGATCGACTGATGAAAGCAGCAAATAACGGCTGGTACTATATTTGCTGGAAGACATATCTTTGGTTTATCATCGTCTCTTGTCGAAAACAAAGCAGTCCGTTACCGAAACTGTAACCTGTCAATTCTCCTTCCTGAGTAAGCTGTTGGCTTATGCTACTATGTTTGGAATGCTTAGCCTGTTCTTCGGCCAAATCTTGAAATAATTCAGAAATCTCACTAAGAATGACCAAATCACACTCGCGACGGTCCTGCACTATTTCGGCCGATCCTGCTCTAGTTCGGCGTCCTCCTTACTGCTGATGATCGATGCTCTGAATACACCCAACCATGAAACGGAATACTAAAATCTGGACAGCCCACTTCTCTGTAACACCAGTTTCACAACGGCCTAACTATCACCCAGGTAGGAGCCAAGTTATCGGTCTCAAGTAAGAAATTCGATGTTTTAAATGGAATTGAAATTTTTCCATCGCTTAAGGTACTGCCAGATCCTCTAACTCGTAGACAGAATAATTAAGTTCTAGACTTGATACCGGGGCGGACGCATATGCCACAGGACATCGCTCGTCATCATAATCCTGTAATAACACAGTTACCATCCCGAGTTAAAGGTGTCTGTGTGGAGTTGTAAGGTGTCAGGCAAATCCAACACCTTCCATGAAAACCCTGACATAATAAGCAAATCTAGTAGTATTTCACATAGCTCCGAATAAATCGTAACATTAAATTAAGCAAGGTAATACATGTAACGAGTGAGCAAATGGAATACCATAACTAACACAAGAATGCCTAAATGCATGTCGTACCTTCCCACCATGAGACCGACGCAGTTCCGAGGGGAGAAACGAGAACAGAAGCCGAGAGCAGAACCGTGTTAAGCTAGAAGGCCCTACGATAAGGGACGGACTGGAGAGCCACGTCGCCAGCCTTCCTCTAAGACTATCACCCGCACGTTTTAGCGTGAGACTTTTTCGCGTCCCAGGTACGTCAAGGACCACCCCGAAGCCCATGTTAAAAGATAGAGCCCTTCAGAAGAACAGTATAGATCTCACGATAACGCTAAAAGGACCACACCAGCTGCAGGTTTTAGCGTGAGACTTTTTCGCGTCTCTGTTACGTTGCAAACTTTAAAAACATTGCCCCACCACGAAAAAGTATAACGTTTCTCACTGGATAGACAGAATTTTTGTAGGCGGAGCTTAAGGTTAACATTGAGATCCTGATTGGTCAGATGAAAACACAGCCAGATAGTTTGTTTTTTTTTTAAAACCAACTTCGGTAAATTGAAGTAAGGACAAGGTAGGAAAGAGTTAGTTCCGAGACGGCGAGCTGGATGGCTGCTGCGCCGGCCGCTGCTGCCCTGACGTTTCCTAAACACCACAAGGTAATGAACACACGCGATGCCGCATTTTTGAGCGCATAAGGCTTATCCTCAGAACTGCAGAAGTCTCACCTGTTACACCCCTTTTTTTCGTAATACTAGTGTCGATCGTAAATTAAAGCTAATGGTATTCACATTTGCCACTTGAAGTAAAAATCTGAACGCGATGATTTTTCTGTTATATAGTTATTGAGAAGCCACATCAGCCACTGTAATTTACAAGTTAGATAAGTAATTAAAGATAATTGAGGGTCACTGTAGACCATTTTGATAGTCTTCTCTTTTGTGAAACTTAAATTAAACCTAGATTATAGATGTGATATGGCATAGGTCATCCTTCGATCGATTGTAGAACTTGGAAACCCATTCAGGGAATATTCGTTCACATTTTTGTCGAACGCAGTTGGTTTTTACCATCCTGTATTAAAACATCTCCTTTTATCAATAGTGCAATTTATAAACAATGTTTTGCGAGTAGAATAAAATTTCCAATGGTAAACTTAACTGCTTTTTCGACGTTATTTTACCAGCTAACTAAAAATAGGAAAGCCTTGAACCCCTTCCACTAAATTTAGTTAGTATTAAGATTCTTTTACAGGGAGTGCAGTGGAGCTGACGCTGAGATCATTAAGTATTTGGTTATATCATCGCTGGTCTCACTGAACTCTTCTGAATTCTACATGTCATGTGTGGTCTGGCGTCTCCTTACCAGCAACAGGTCCCAGGTTCACACTAGTTAATTCCCTAAAAAAAAACACGCTCAGAGCGTCGTTGCGCGAAAGTGGTAGGGAGACACGATATAGAACAAACAGACACCACCATGAATGTTTAGAGAGTATAAAATATTTGTTAAGAGTTGGATAGTGCTAATACTGATGCCGCACTAAGGCCTTGTTTTAAGGCACCAAAAGCTGCTTGCTGATTATCTGTCCCTTGCCTTTACGACGAAACATGTTCCATGCTATGCGAATCCAAGAATAAACTTCCAGAAGAAGTCAGTCATTTCGGAGGATCACACGAGCCTTATGCGATTCTTAGGCTGAGGAAAATCTCTAATAGTTCTCGTTCGCTCTGTATCTTTTTTAACCCCACTTTGTGAAACTAAATAACGCAAAACTGATGTATACGATATGCAGTGCCTCTGTTATTCAAAATGGTAATGTAAATTTCCTTCGGACATGCATGCATGCCCGAAGAAACAGGTATTGCGGTGACTACAGCCGTCATGAAACACATTAAATGCATTCGCTGTTGCGAGTATGGACCACCACCCGCTATGTAATGGAATGACGACACTGAAAATTTGTGCCAGACTGGGGCTCGAACCCGTAGTTCCAGCTTATCGCGAGCGGTGCTAGTGCTCGGGTAGCCAAATGGTAAGGCGACCGCTCGCGATAAGCGGTAAATCCGGTTCGATTCCTTGTCAGGCATAATTTTTCATTGTCGTCCATTATAAATCCCAAAACTGACATCTCTTGACGCACTAAAATCTCCGTAATACGCTTGATAATAAGACCAGGTTCCCTAAACCTGCCCAAAACGTGACGCAAATGCTCAAGATGCTCCTCAAATGTCCGACTACACACAACTACATTGTCCAAATAGCTATAAACAAAGCAGAACTTACACTCGCCCAACAAAGAATCGAAAAGTCTGGAGAGAAGAGATGCAACTGTGGACAAACCGAATGAAACTAGGTTAAATTCAAATAAGATATAGTCTTGAGGTTTAGCACAACACAGTCGAGATGTGATATGTCGCCTTCAGGAAACACTGGTGATGCGTACAGAGATGTTGACCATTTGATAGCCCCTTCTTGCAAAAGTTTATTGAATATGTTTCTCATCGCCTCCATATTATATGGGGAGAATCTATAAGGTGGATGGCGAATACGAACTGCTAATTGAATATGGCACTGAAAACGATTAGTAACACCTAAATGCTCGGTAGGAACATCAGGAAATTTCTCCTGTAACTGTAACAAACGTTTAGCTTCTTCTCTTTTTAACCGAGATACATCAGAATCTGTTTCACTAGTTTGAACATATTAACCCTAAAAGTAGAATGATGACAAAACTGAAACCTCTGGTCGGCCTGAACTTAAACCATTATTTCCTATTTGAAAAATACGTTAGACAATTTGACTTTTCAAGTAAATCACAGTCCAAGATACATTTGATTTGATTTGATTTTTATTGTTGTAATGACCTTAGAGATCATCTGCGGCATTACGAAAGTCAATATTACGCAATATAAACTTTACACAAATAATTACAAAAACAAGAAAATTATTACACAATATAAATATTACACAAATAATTATAGTACCTTCATACAAAAACAAAACAGAGAAACTTCTGGTACAAACTGATATTTCATAGCAAATTTAGCCAATTACAGACTTACTCAGATATAGAAGCATATACAAACTGATCACATAAGTGTAGTCATGCAATATTCTTTGCCTTTCTTAAAAATTCATCAGTTTCATAATTGCTGGGCTCAAGAAGAAACTCTTTTCCTTTTTTTATTTTTTTATTGGAATATCCCTGATATGTTGGGGTGCGGCATAAAAAAAAATTTATGGACTTGTATAGGAAGCACTTTCGTGTATTTTTATAGTTACATTGGAAAAAAAACTATATCCTGTTCCCAGAATGAGATTTTCACTCTGCAGCGGAGCGTTCGCTGATATGAAACTTCCTGGCAGAATAAAACTGTGTGCGAGACTCGAACTCGAGACCTTTGCCTTTGCTCTACCAACTGAGCTACCCAAGCACATCATAATTATGTCGCATGTCATACTGTTGATAGATGGAATAGTTTTCCTTAATATGCATTACACACTGTAGTAAAAATATTGGTGATAGGGTAATAATCTGTAAATTTTAAAGTTTGGCCTGCAGTGAGCTCTGTGTGCCAAGCTACAAATCAGTCTTATTGCCTTCTTTTGTGGTTTGAAGACATTAAATGGCTTGCTTTGACGTCCCCACACTATTGTGCTATAGGAAATGTGACTGTGTATTAAAGCAAAACTTTAAGTAATAGCACGATTAGACAAAAACGAAGCTTCCTTAGAGCAAATATTCCTTTGCTGATGTTGCTTCCCACTTTTTCTATAAGGCTGCCCCAGGATAATTTTGAATCAATTGAGATTCCAAAGAAATTAACAGCATTTGAGCTCTGCTCAAATTCAGAGTTATTATTCCACGATACATACAGGTCTTGTATTTTTTTCGGTTGATACAAAGAGAATTAGCTTTACGCTAATTTTCAACTATGACATTGCACTGGTCTGCTTCATATGTAACCTTCTGTGCTGTTTCTGCACTATACAGACTGCAAGATCATCTGAAAATCAGTAATTCCTAGTTGACGGCCCAACTATGTTACATGGTAAGTCATTTATATAAATAATAAGTAGCATTGGGCCAAAGTACAGAACCTTGTGGGACTCCCATGCCCACAGGTAAGTAATCTGATTTTGCACCATTAAAACCAATATATGCACTCTATCACTCAGATAAGATTTTATTAGTTCCAGAGCACTTCCTGTAAAGCCATAGAATTGCAGTCTATTTAATTAGATTTCACGAGGCACAGTCTCGAAAGCTATTGATAAATCAAAGAGTTTATTCTGAGCCACGGACTAACCTTTTACTACCCAAAATTTGACTGTCCATGAAAAAACACGAATTCTAATGTGAGCAGCAAACTGACCAAGAACAGACACAGACTGACACTTTCGCTGAACTGAATTTAATGGCGAAAACCTGCAAGTTGTTTATATCTCAAAAGCCACTACAAATTCATTAAACATGAATCACTGCCCGAATCCCACAGTGCACCAACTGGTACTTGGTTAATTAAGATGCATACACGTGGCAACGAATCTTGGACCACGGCACTAATGTTATGACACTTTGTGGCACACTCTGCATGGCACTGAGGCGATCGAAACGCTCATGGCGTTAACGAGTATTAGTCGCCTTCATAAGTAGCAGACAGTTTCGAGTAAAATGGCTTACGAAGTACAACGAAAAAAATAACATTGATTGACAACAATTCATTTCTCAAAGAACCCAGAGAAAATGATGAACTTTAAACTTGGGCAACGTTGTTTGAACCATCCCTTTTCTCATCACTAAAACTAATTCCCTCAATTGTACTGGCAATGCAGTCAAGAAACTACCAGGCTTCTCACAGGAAGACCCTCTCGAAAAAACCTCCTCTCACGTTATTAACATCCTGTTCTTCACTGTCTTGAAGGCCTGAATCATTAGCTATTCTAACACTCTCAACAAAGTTGGCAAAGGTTGCCGTCAGCAAATGAACATGAAAATAATATTCATTAGTCAGATCATTTTATCGCAAAAATATTGCAATGATTCAGCATCCTAAATAACGTTATCAATCGTTCGAGCTAGCCGCCCTTTAGCCAGTTGATGAATCATTTTGAAAATAACAAAATGAGCAACTCGAAAATAATTTACATGAATCATTAATCTAACAAACAACTAAAACATTTTCACAATATTCACCCTTCTGTGCTAAGTTGACCAATACCCTGTAAAATAGATAATATCGGATTCGGCATTTTAATAAATGATTTCCAGATCTTAGTTGTTTTGCTGCTCAGTAACATGTCAACATAGCTACCGCTCTCTGGCCACCTTCTTTCCTCATCTGTACCCTTTCATCACTGGATTGCATTTACTTTCTTTTCAAGGGAAATAATTTTTTTCTGATAACTGGACATTTATAAAATTTTTGTCAGGTCTGGTACTAAAAATTCGTGTATCTCCCATACCATTACAGAAATGAGTAAGAGGAGACTGAATTCAGTACAACTGGGAGTACTGAAGCAACTCAACATTACTCTGTAGTGTGGCTAATAGCTAGGTACACACACGACATGCGTCACGTACCTCGCCAACCTTCTGCACGTCCACGTGGATAGTCACGAAGCTTCGTAACAGATGTGCGACATTTCCTCCCACCGATCGCTCAAGAATATTAACTTCATATAATAAATAAAAATTGTTGAGATGTACTATTTTCAAAATCGCTTATGTAGCGACCTTACACAGCTGAGCCCGAAACGGAAAACTTAGGCAGTACGCAAGTACAATGACAGGTCATCAGTGTTAAGCACATGTACAATGAACGAAGTGCTTCCTGGTATGACCACTACCACTTAGTTCACGCAACCACGCTCTGCAGCTACCATCCGAGAGAGCTAACGGATATTTAGGTCAATAGGAGGTACCAAGCTACAGAAAACTCCAGTCAAAAGAAATACACCAACCTTTATTTCATATTAAGTTTAACAAACTTCACAAGTAATAGAAAAGATCATTAAAGTTTAATCATTTTCACAAGGTGAACCAATTTCACCAAGCCGTTTTGAAAAATTAAATTCAATAAGCATAACAGAAAAGACGTTAATCTGAATTCTAGCACAATGGCTTCCATCACAGCCATGTAGATGCCAGTTCAGTCCTCACCTCCGCTCATGGGCACAACTCTTCAAATGGTGGGATATAGTTTGATAATACAAGTAGAAAAGATAAAACTTTACAATGTAAAATAGTCACAAGATAGAGTTTATTAATGCAAGCAAACATGGAGCAAAACAGTAAACTAATCAGCTAGAAACAGAGTGATTACTCAAGCAGAAAAGAAATTTCGTTTTAATGAATCTCGTATAATCAGTGTATGACTAGCCATAAGCCTTTAAACCAACAGTTTCAATATTAAAGCACTAAAACCGTTCTAGTTCTGCTGAATAAGTGATAAATGTACTTATAATAATGTTAGTAATATTTTAACTGATCAGCTAACACACATACTTAAGGTTACAGAACTGTTTTACGCTGAAGAGCCAAAGATACTGGTACACCTGCCTAATATCGTGTAGGGGCCCCTCAAGCACGTGGAAGTGCCGCAGCACGACGTGGCATGGACTCGACTAGAATCTGAAATACTGCTGGAGGAAATTGACACCATGAATCCTTCAGAGCTGTCCATAAATACGTAACAGTGCGAGGGAGTGGAGATCTCTTCTGAACAGCACGTTGCAAGGCATCCCAGATATGCTCCATAATGTTCATTTTGGGTACTTTGGTGGCCATCGGAAGTGTTTAAACTCAGAAGAGTGTTCCTGGGGGCGCTCTGCAGCAATTCTGGACGTGTTGGGGGTTGCACTGTTCATCTGTAAGTGCCCAAGTTCGTCGGAATGCACAATGGACAAGAATGGAAACATGATCAGACAGGATGCCCACGTACGTGTCACCTGTCAGAGTCGTATCTAGACGTATCAGGGGTCCCATATCACACCAAATACAAACGCCCCACACCACTACAGAGACTCCTCCACCTTGAACAGTCCCCTGCTGACGTGCAAGGTCCATAGATTCATGAGGTTGTCTCTGTACACGTCCATCCACTCTATACAATTTGAAACCAGACATGTCCGACCAGGCAACATGTTTCCAGTCGTCAACAGTCCCTGTCGTGCAGTCATCAAGGGCACACGAGTAGGCCTTCGGCTCCGAATGCCAACATCGATGATGTTTCATTGAATCGTTTGCATTTGCCGAAGGGTTGCACTTCTGTCACGTAGAACGCTTCTCTTCAGTCGTCGTTGGACCCGTTTTGCAGGATCTTTTCCGGGCCGCAGCGATGTCGGAGATTTGATGTTTTACCGGATTCCTGAAAGCCACGGTACATTCGTGAAATGGTCGTACGGGGAGGTCACTTCATGGCTACCTCGATGATGCTGTGTCCCATCTCGTGCGCCGACTATAACACGACGTTCAAACTGACTTAAATCTTGATAACCTACCGTTGTGGTAGCAGTAATCTACCAACTCCGCCAGGCACTTGTTGTCTTACATAGGCATCGCCGACTGAAGCGCCGTATTCTGCCTCTTTACAAATGTCTGTATTTGAATACGCATGACTAGAGCAGTTTCTTTGGTCCTTCAGTGTAGAAATCTTTTCTTTTTTCTTTAGTACAACAGAGAGCGCAACGGGCAGCGGAAAGCCTAGTGACTGCCAAATATACTGTTTACATCAAAATGTGATTCCTTAGAGCCACTTGAAAGAGAAATAATAACAATATCACTGACGATTTAAAAAAATTACCATTTAATAAAAAATATTAGAAAAGTTGTTTCTAGTAAAATTTCTCTCAGCTAAATACCTTTTTTAGTTATACTATTAATACTGTTAGTACTCGTACGTCGATGTATCGAACACATGCGTAATTCATCTTTATGAGTACAGTCGAGTGACTTCTCCAACACCTTACGTTACTGTCAAATCATCAACGGCCAACGTGCTGCAGTTCGAAAGAAGCCTCAAATCACTGCACACACAGCTGGGTGCACTGGCCGGAACTTGCTTCGCTGCACTAGACCTCACTTCCATCACATAAATCATCAAAAGATGCCAGAGACGCTGATCTACACTGTGTTAGAGCAGGTTAGTATCCCTGAACAACCCCTGAAAGTTCGTTGGTAGGATTCTGGTTCATGCTCTACACTGAGTCTTCTCTTACAAAACTGTTTTGTGTTTGATGTGCGAGGTTACATTCTCTAATTTAGTTAAAATTTTCATTTGAATCGACTATATTCTTCCTTTGTCTTTCTTAGTTAATGCGCAAGATACGCTTCCATAAATCAGAATAGGGATATCCATTACGTTGTCGAATTTTAACTTTGTATGCTCACTTGCCTTATCCCCCTATATTCTGTGTATCGTGTCAAACATTACCTGACACTTATTTAACTTATTAGTGACATTCAAACAGAAAGCTAATACAGCAGCCTAACAGCTGGAAATCTGAAACCTGGCATATCTATTGTTCATCAGGTTCTATTTTGAAGTGAACTGTAGATTTCCCTTTGAAGATCATTACTATAGTTTTTTTACTGAAATTTTTAGGACATATAGGCGATGTACTGCAAACTGAAGGTCATTTTCTGAATAACTATTTGATTATATGATTATTCCCACATATGAATCAGTTTTTATTATCCTGACTTGTTGTTTACAAGCTATAAAAGTGCATCAGAAGCTCTATAAGTATTGGAATGGATTAAAAATGGTACATTGGTTTCCATTTTCTTTCAGAATTATCTGATAGTTTAATTTTTCATACGCATTGGAAACTCTGCCTAACTGGCAACGCAAAATTTATCTTAATCACTTCAGGGAATGGAGTATAGCGTTCACAAAAAGCCACAGAAATAAAGGAAACAATACCAGCTGCGGAAAGAGATATTCCTACCCATTTCCCTGTTTAAGGGCGGCTGCGGATGCACAAAAGAAGACGGAGAACATTATGAAGTAACTGAATTTATTTATTTCCGGAAGGAGGGTGATCATAAGGTTTGACACTCACCTCGAAACAATCAAACCAGATACATATTCACCGTTCAACGCAACGCAGTATCCGAACAACGAACGACGTGATGGAGACCTTAACCGTAGAAGTTTACGTTTTCTCTGTTCAGGAAATGTTCATCCTCGAAAATCACCTAGTCGTCATTCGGGGAATGTCACTATTTCTGTGTCTTTAGAAGGTGGAAAAATGCACTAGTGTCATGGCAGGAAAGATTGGCGTGGGATAAATATGACAGCTTATGTTGTTGTTGTTGTGGTCTTCAGTCCTGAGACTGGTTTGATGCAGCTCTCCATGCTACTCTATCCTGTGCAGGCTTCTTCATCTCACAGTACCTACTCCTAATTACATCCTTCTGCATCTGCTTAGTGTATTCATCTCTTAGTCTCCCTCTACGATTTTTACCCTCCCCGCTGCCCTCCAATGCAAAATTGGTGATCCCTTGATGCCTCAAAACGTGTCCTACCAACCGATCCCTTCTTCTGGTCAAGTTGTGCCACAAACTTCTCTTCTCCCCAATCCTATTCAATACTTCCTCATTAGTTATGTGATCCACCCATCTAATCTTCATCATTCTTGTGTAGCACCACATTTCGAAAGCTTCTATTCTCTTCTTGTCCAAACTAGTTATCGTCCATGTTTCACTTCCATACATGGCTACACTCCATACAAATACTTTCAGAAACGACTTCCTGACACTTAAATCTTTGCTAGATGTTAACAAATTTCTCTTCTTCAGAAACGTTTTCCTTGCCATTGCCAGTCTACATTTTATATCCTCTCTACTTCGACCATCATCAGTTATTTTACTTCCTAAATAGCAAAACTCCTTTACTACTTTAAGTGTCTCATTTCCTAATCTAATTCCCTCAGCATCACTCGACTTAATTCGACTACATTCCATTATCCTCGTTTTGCTTTTGTTGATGTTCATCTTATACCCTCCTTTCAAGACACTGTCCATTCCGTTCAACTGCTCTTCCAAGTCCTTTGCCGTCTCTGACAGAATTACAATGTCATCGGCGAACCTCAAAGTTTTTACTTCGTCTCCATGAATTTTAATACCTACTCCAAATTTTTCTTTTGTTTCATTTACTGCTTGCTCAATATACAGATTGAATAACATCGGGGAGAGGCTACAACCCTGTCTCACTCCTTTATCAACCACTGCTTCCCTTTCATGCCCCTCGACTCTTATGACTGCCATCTGGTTTCTGTACAAATTGTAAATAGCCTTTCGCTCCCTGTATTTTACCCCTGCCACCTTTAGAATTTGAAAAAGAGTATTCCAGTCAACATTGACAAAAGCTTTCTCTAAGTCTACAAATGCTAGAAACGTAGGTTTGCCTTTTCTTAACCTTTCTTCTAAGATAAGTCGTAAGGTCAGTATTGCCTCACGTGTTCCAACATTTCGACGGAATCCAAACTGATCTTCCCCGAGGTCCGCATCTACCAGTTTTTCCATTCGTCTGTAAAGAATTCGCGTTAGTATTTTGCAGCTGTGACTTATGAAACTGATAGTTCGGCAATTTTCACATCTGTCAACACCTGTTTTCTTTGTGATTGGAATTATTATATTCTTCTTGAAGTCTGAGGGCACTTCGCCTGTCTCATACATCTTGCTCACCAGATGGTAGAGTTTTGTCAGGACTGGCTCTCCCAAGGCTGTCAGTAGTTCCAATGGAATGTTGTCTACTCCCGGGGCCTTGTTTCGACTCAGGTCTTTCAGTGCTCTGTCAAACTCTTTACGCAGCATCGTATCTTCCATTTCATCTTCACCTACATCCTCTTCCATTTACATAATATTGTCCTCAAGTAGATCGCCCATGTATAGACCCTCTATATACTCCTTCCACCTTTCTGCTTTCCCTTCTTTTCTTAGAACTGGGTTTCCATCTGAGCCCTTGATATTCATACAAGTGGTTCTCTTATCTCCAAAGGTCTCTTTAATTTTCCTGTAGGCAGTATCTATCTTACCCCTAGTGAGATAAGCCTCTACATCCTTACATTTGTCCTCTAGCCATTCCTGCTTTGCCATTTTGCACTTCCTGTCGATCTCATTTTTGAGACGTTTGTATTCTTTTTTGCCTGCTTCATTTACTGCATTTTTATATTTTCTCCTTTCATCAATTAAATTCAATATTTCTTCTGTTACCCAAGGATTTCTACTAGCCCTCGTCTTTTTACCTACTTGATCCTCTGCTGCCTTCACTACTTCATCCCATTCTTCTTCTACTGTATTTCTCTTCCCATTCCTGTCAATTGTTCCCTTATGCTCCCCCTGATAAGACCAGCAAATGTGATACCACATCCGACACCTTACTGTGACGCTTCGTTTTGACCGCTGTGATGTGTAAAAAAATGATAACGTTTCAATTGTCGCCATGGGAGCTAAGTCGTCTAAACTTGTTGTATTAGAGACTGGGTTAGTTCATAGAGAAAATCTGAAGAATTGAAATACATGTCCGTATCAGGTTTTCTTATATGTGTTTGTTTTTCAAAAGGTGTTGTTGTCTGAATGATGTGAGATTTACTGCCAGTACCAGCAATCTGCAGCAAATATTACATCTAACAGGAGCTTGCCACAGATGCAAACAGCTATCGGCTGCAGAATGTAATAAACCAGTTGTTAAAAGTAATAGTAGCGTTTACGTTTGTTTGCTGAATCGTTCCTAGTTGGTTTTAACATGGTGTTTGACCAGTTCAGTTAAATATCGGGTCTTACATAGGCCAGTGGAATTACGAGAGAGAAGACTATTTGACGAGCCGTCATACCAAAAGTCACAGTTTAACTGCTCTATTGGATCTATTCAGAGAAATAGTATCTGATTATGTTTACTGTGGTATTTGATTGATTTTAGTATATCAAAGGTTAATACCGACTATCAGTGGCTGTAATACGCTGCACGAAATTCTGATTGTCGTTATTAATTTACGATCAACGGAAAATCTGTAGGTGATTACAAGTTTCATAAGGTTGATAGTTTACCACAATATGTAGTGAATGTTACACCTAGACTAAACATTGATAATTGGTGTTTAGTTTTCTCTACAATCAGGCGTTGTATTGACTGATTCTGAGCATATTAACTAATGATTCTGTACGTGTACTACAAGGAATTTGAGAGCTCGTGATATGGGGATATACTGTATGTGTAATTCGGTGGTCAGAACACTCCGAAAAGACATTATTTTCGACTCTGTTAGTTGTATTGGCAGACACTGAGGTAAAAATGTGAATGCTGTAATTGTGGGAGGGTGGATTTAGGATTCCTATTGAGCAGAGCATTCAAATTTACTGAATTAACTTACAAGCAGGCACTAGCATTTGTGATCGCGGAATACCAGAATTGTGGTCGTACAGCGTAACCTTCCCGTTTCCCAGTAATAGGCAAGCCACACCAAACTTGAACCATTCGAGTAAATGCATGACAATGCTAGCATTACTGCTAACTTTAAGTGACGAATTGCCAATTAAAATAGGGCATAATAACGGGTCCGTGCAGAGCCAACACGTGAAAAGGCTAAATTTACTTCGCAGTACTGTGATGTGACAAGAGTCATGGGATAGAGATATGGCGGTACTGCCTCGTACGCAATGTATAATAGGGCAACGCATTGACGGAGCTCTCAGTTATATTCAAGTGATTCATGTGAGAAGGTGTCCGACGTGATTATGGCCGCACAAAGCAAATTAATGGACTCTGAACGCTTAATGGTAGTTGATGCTAGACGCATGGGACATTCCACTTCGCAAATCGTTAGCGAATTCGGTAATCTGAGATCCACAGAGTCAAGAGAGTGCCGAGAAAACCACGTTGCAGGCATTACCTCACTACCTACAACGCAGTAGCCCACGGTGTTCATTGAACGACCCAGAGAAGCCGCGTTTGCGTACAGTTTTCAGTGTTGTCAATGCTAACAGACAAGTGACTCTGCGTGAAATAAACTCAGAAAACGACGTGGAACGTACGACGAACGTATCTTTAGGACAGTGCGGCAAAATCTGACGTTAAGGGGGATAGGACATCAAACGGGCCGACTTAGAGCAGGAGAGGCACCACAGGAAATTTCATGTTATACTGTCTACATTTTTACAAATAAATTCATAAAACTTTGTCAGCATGACCAGGAAAGATTCAGAATTCACACTCATAGCAGCGGAAGTGCAAAAACATAACAAAATAATTATTTTAGATATGAAATTTCACTTACTGTTGGCTGCATTTGTTGCTATAGGTACATTTTTCTTCACAAGTAAGAGGGATTCTTTGATAAATTTTGCACAGCATACAAACCATAGTTACAGGTGTATGAAACTCTAGAATTTTCCAGATCTATTAAAAACTGTGGTAAAAATTGAGAGAATTAACTAAAAATTTTGATTTTTTTTCTAAACGTTAAGTTTAAAACGTAACAGCCCATCCATTTTTCCATAAATTAAATAGATTGTAAGAGGTCCATGATTAAGGAGTTTGTTGCTAGCGCACTCGAGCTGATGTAATTTCGATGTATTGCTCACGCGCTGCCTGCGATATGTAAGCTAGAAGAGAATCTGAGACCAAAGAGCAGTATTGACTGCAGTAGGAACTGTGTAGCAGTAGCAGTATGTTGTTGCTAGCGAGCAGTCTGGTCTGGTGTATTGTGTTGGCTGGGCCGGTCGTGTGCAGCGATGGCGGAGCCTGAGCGTTGTAGTACAAGGTAAAAGCAGCCTCGCGGGTATATAGTATTGTTACATCAAGTCCCATGTAATAGTATTTTTTAAAAAAATCTGTTAATAATAATCTTTCTCATAAAAAGTAACTTTTGACATTTATCTCTGTTTAAAGAGTTCACTAATTTCTCCAATCCTTGGCAATCCCGATTATTGAAAAGGAAAATCAGTTCCTTCCTTTTTTATAAGACAAATCTATCGGCCAGGATTGCACTTAGCTGCACCAGGAAAAATTCTTATAGGAGCAGATATATACGCGTTATCCGGCGATCTAATTAAGGTAAGATTTTTCAGTTTATTCAGAATGATGTATCAGGGCCATGACGCAGCACTGCTGACGTCCAAAATTTACCAGGGTAAACTGACTGTCAATTATTGAAAGGTTATAGGTTTGTCACATTGTATTATATTTTCACTGTTGGGTAATTACGCTAATTGAGAGTATTATTCATATTATTTTATTTTATTCTGTTGGGAGGTTACAAGATTCTAAAGTTTCAGACACCTGTAAGTATGGTTTGTAAGCAATGCAAAATTCATCGAACAGTCTCTCTTACTTATGAAGAGAAGCGTGCCTATAGCAACAAATGCAGCCAATAGTAAGTGAAAAAAGATGAAATTTCACATGTAAAAAAATTATTTTGTTATGTTTTTGAACTTCCGCTGCTACGATTGTGAATCCTGAATCCTTCCTGGTCATGCTGACAAAGTTTTATGAATTTACCTGTAAAAGTATAGACAGTGTAAATTAAAATGTCCTGCTCCAAGTCAGCCCGTTTGACGTCCTGCCCCCTTAATGGGCTGCGGTAGCAGACGACCGATGCGAGTACCTTTTGTAACATCACGACATCGCCTGCAGCGCATCTCCTATGCTCGTGATCGTATCGGTGGGATCCTAGATGGCTGGAGAACCGTGGCCTCGTCATATGAGTCCTAGTTTCAGTTGGCAACAGGTGATGATAGGGTTCGAGTGTGGCGCAACCCCACGAAACCACTTACCAGGTTGTCAAGAAGGCGCTGTGGAAAATGCCGATGAAACCATAATGATACGGGCTGCGTTTACATGAAATGGACTGGGTCCTCTAGTCCAATTGAACAGATCAATGACTGTAAATGGTTATGTTTGGTTACTTGCATACCATTTGCAGCCATTCATTATGTTCCCAAATAACGATTGAATTTTTATGGCTGACAGTGCGCCATGTCACTAAGCTACAGTCGTTCACGATTGGTTTGAAGAATATTCTGGACAATCAAAGGAAATGATCTGGCCACACATATCACGCACAGGAATCCCGTAGATCATTTATTGGATGTAATCGAGAGGTCAATTCGTGCTCAAAAACCTGCAACGGCAACACTTTTGCAATTATGAGCGGCTATAGAGGCAGTGTAGGGGATGGAGTAGAATGGTTACGAGACACTATCGGCTTGATATTAGGAATGAGACAGGAGAAAGACTAACAGAGTTCAGTAATAAATTCCAGCTAGTAGTAGGAAATACTCTGTTCAAGAATCACAAGAACAGGAGATATGCTTGGAAAAGATCGAGAGATACGGGAAGATCTCACATGGATTACAATATGATTAGGCAGATTCCGAAATCAGATACTGGATTATAAGACGTACCCAGAGTAGAAATAAACGCAGACAGCAATTTAGTAGTGATGAAGAGTACGCTGAAGTTTAAGAGACTAGACAGGAAGAACCAGTGCGCAAACAAGTGAGATACGGAAGTACTACGGAATGAAGAGTACGCTTGATGTTTTCCAAGGCTACAGGTACTTCGATCGCGAATAACATAGTAGGCAGTTCAGTTTAAGAGTAATGGACAAATCTAAAAAGAGCAGTCACAGAAGCTGGAAAGAAAAACATAGGTACAAAGAACGTGGCTGCGAAGAAACCATGGGTAACACAGGAAATACTTCAGTTAATCGATGAAAGAAGGAAGTATAAAAATGTCCAGAGAAATTCAGGAATCGGAAATACAAGTCACTTAAGAATGAAATAAATAGGAAGTGCAGTGAAGCTAAGGCGAAATGGCTGCATAAAAAATCTGAAGAAATCGAAATGACATGATTGTCGGAAAAACTGACGACTCAGCTTACAGAAAAGACAAAACATCCTATGTTGAAGCTAAAAACAAGGATGTTAACATTAATAGAACAATTGGAATTCCACTGATAAATGCAGAGGAGAGAGCTGATAGGTACAAAGAGTACATTGAAGACCTTTATGAGAGGAAATACCTGTCTTATAACGTGATAGAGGATGGAACAGAAGCCGATTGGGAAGCGATAGATGACCCAATGCTAGATCAGAATTTAAAAGAGCTTTGGAAGACTTAAGATCAAATAAGGCAGAAGGAATTTATAACATTCCATCGGAATTCCTAAAATCATTGTGGGAAGTGGCAACAAAAGAGCTGTTCATGTTGGTATGTGGAAAATACATGTCTGCCGATGTACTATCAGACTTTCGGAAAAACATAATCCACACATTTCCGAAGATTTTAAGAGCTAGCAAATGCGAGAACTGTCGCACATTCAGCTTAACAGCTCATTCATCCAAACTGCTGACAAGAATAATATACAGAAGAATGGAAAAGGAATTAGAGAAAGTGTTACATGACGATCAGTTTGACTTTAGGGAAAATAAAGGCACCAGCGACGTAGTTATGACAATGGGGTTGATAATGGAAGCAAGACTGAATAAAAAGCGAAATACGTTCATATGATTTGCCGACCTGGAAAAAACGTTTGGCAGTGTCAAATGGTGAAAGATGATGGAAATTCTCAGAAAAATTGGGGTACGGTGTAGGGAAAGACGGGTATCATACAATATGTACAAGAACCAAAAGTGAGAGAGGAAGACCGAGAACTAAGTGCTTGGATTAAAAAGGGTGTAACACAGGAATTTAGTCTTTCGGTCCAACTGTTCAGTCCATATAACGGAGAAGGAATGTCGAAAATAAAAGTAAGGTTCAGGAGTAAGACTAAAATTCAAGGTGAAAGGATATCAGTGATAAGATTCGCTGATGACATTGCCATTCTCAGTGAAAGTGAACAAGAACTACTGGACGTGCTCAATGAAATGAACAGTCTAATGAGTGCAGACTGCGGAGTGAGAGTAAATCGAAGAAAGGCGAAAGTAATGAAAAACAGCGGAAATGAGGACAGTGAGAAACTTAACATCAGGATTGGTGCTCACGGAGTAAATAATGTAAGTAGGATGTTTAGGTTTTTATGTATGTAAGTAGGCTGTTTAGGTTTTTATGTTGGTAACGCCGCGTAGCGCTCTGTATGAAAATCACTGACTGTGCTGTGTGCAGTCTGTGGTTGGTTGGCATTGTTGGAATATTTGCTATTGTAGTGTTGGGCAGTTGGATGTGAACAAACAATGTATTTACCTTAATAATGTACAAATTTATATAACAGAGAAATGTCTGGGTATGTTCAGTTTTGCTCAGCTGTTTGAAAATCAAATAACGTAGAGGTCTTCCAGCACTGTCATCTATAAAGTTTTTTTTCCAAGGGGACGTTACAATGTGAAGGAATTCTGCTACCGAGGCAGCAAAATAACCCATGACGGACGAAGCAAGGAGAACATTAAAATCAGACCAGCACTGTCGAAAAGGGCATCCCTGGCTAAGAGAAGTCAACTAGCATCAAACATAGGGCTCAATTTGAGAAAGAAATTTCTGAGAATGTATGTTTGGAGCAGGGCATTACATGGCAATGAAATATGGACTGTGGGAAACATGGAACAGAAAAGAATCGCAGCGTTTGAGATGTACTACAAAAGAATGTTGATAATTAGGTGGACTGATACGATCAGGCAAGAGGAGGTTGCTTGTACAATTGGCCAGGAAAGGAATGTATGGCAAACCTTGACGAGAAGAAGGGAGAGGATGGTAGGACATTTGTTGAGACATCAGAGAGTAACTTCCGTGGTACAAGAGGAAGCTTTAGAGTGTAAAAACTGTATAGGAAGATAGAGAATGGAATACAACCAGCAAAAAATTGAGGACATAGGTTACAAGTGCTACTAGAGACGAAGAGGTTGGTGCAGGACCGAAATTCATGGCAAGCCACATCAAACCAGTAAGAAGATAGGTGACTTAAAAACAAACTAGAGTCAGAATGGCTCAGTACTCCTGTAAGGAACTTCCAACGACTTGTTGACCCCATACCACGTCGAGATGCTGCATAACTCCGGGAAAGAGGAATTCTGTCACGGTATCAGGAGGTAACATACGATTTATGTCAGTTCAGTGTACGTAAGTCACGGCCAAAAGTGGTGATGGCATGTAGGCTTTTTCTTTTCTTTTTTTAATTACTATCGATTAATGTGGGGTTAAGTGTAGCTGGGTGTCGTTCACTCGTACCACCTTTGCGCTGCTGCAATAAAGAAGCAGTAAGGCCTAAGTGACGAAAAATAAATTTGGAGTCCACGGATATTGATTGGAACTAAATATAACTTCCCCTTAGCATTATTTGACAAGCCAAGAGAAGAAAAGAAACAACTTATAATTTGAAGGAAACAGGAATAATGAAAAAGAAATCTAGCATAAATTGGAAAATAATAAAATGACAAGAAATAATATTTCACAAAAGAGAAGATACTAGTAATTGCTCAATGTCAGTCCTTTTTGGGCCAATTATTCTTTGCTCGAGAAACGTCAACTACGACGAAATAATTTTATTAGATATTTTACTTGTAACGTAATAATTTGTAGATATTTCATTAGCCCTGTAAGTATAGCGACTGATAATAGTTGTCTGTAGAACTATTCTGTCTTATAAAGGAAAGAGAATAGGGACTTAAGTAAATCAATAACAAACAAAGATGGAAGCAAAGCCAGAGACTACCATGGAGGTAAAAGAAAAGAAGGGAATTGTCATTACATCACAAACAAATCGCTCAAAAGAGGAAAAGCAGCTGGACCTGATGGGATACCAGTTCGATTTTACACAGAATATGTGAAGGAACTTGCCCCCCTTCTTACAGCCGTTTACCGTAGGTCTGTAGAAGAGCGTAGCGTTCCGAAGGAGTGGAAAAGGGCACAGGTCATCCCCGTTTTAAGAAAGGGAGTTGAACAGATGTGCAGAACTATAGATCTATATCTCTAACGTCGCTCAGTTATGGAATTTTTGAACACGTATTATGTTCGAGTACAATAACTTTTCTGGGGACTAGAAATCTACTCTGTAGGAATCAGCATTGGTTTCGAAAAAGACGATCGTGTGAAACCCAGGTCGCGCTATTCATCCACCAGACTCAGAGGGCCATAGACACGGGTTCCCAAGTAGATGCCGTGTTTCTTGACTTCCGCAAGGCGTTCGATACAGTTCCCCACAGTCGCCTAATGAACGAAGTAAGAGCATATGGACTATAAGACCAATTGTGTGATTGGATTGAAGAGTTCCTAGATAACAGAACGCAGCATGTCATTCTCAATGGATAGAAGTCTTCCGAAGTAAGAGTGATTTCAGGTGTGCCGCAGGGGAGTGTCATAGGACCGTCGCTATTCACAATATACATAAATGACCTGGTGAATAACATCGGAAGTTCACTGAGGCTTTTTGCGGATGATGCTGTGGTATATCGAGGGGTTGTAACAATGGAAAATTGTACTGAAATGCAGGAGGATCTGCAACGGATTGACGCATAGTGCAGGGAATGCCAATTGAATCTCAATGTAGACAAGTGTAATGTGCTCCGAGTACATAGAAAGAAAGATCCCTTATCATTTAGCTACAATATAGCAGGCCAGCAACTGGAAGCTGTTAATTCTATAAATTATCTGGGAGTAGGCTTTAGGAGTGGTTTAAAATGGAATGATCATATAATGTTGGTCGTCGGTAAAGCAGATGCCAGACTGAGATTCATTAGAAGAGTTCTAAGGAAATGCGATCCGAAAACAAAGGAAGTAGTTTGCAGTACACTTGTTCGTCCACTGCTTGAATATTGCTCACCAGTGTGGGATCCGTACCAGATAGGGTTGATAGAGGAGATAGAGAAGATCCAACGGAGAGCAGTGCGCTTCGTTACAGGATCATTTGGTAATAGCGAAAGCGTTACGGAGATGATAGATAAACTCCAGTAAAAGACTTTGCAGGAGAGACGCTCAGTAGCTCGGTACGGGCTTTTGTTGAAGTTTCGAGAACATACCTTTACCGAGGGGTGAAGCAGTATATTGCTCCGTCCTACATACATCTCGCGAAGAGACCATGAGGATAAAATCAGAGAGATTAGAGCCCACACAGAGGTATACCGACAATCTTTCTTTCCACGAACAATACGATACTGGACCGCCAGGTGGCTTGCGGAGTATGGATGTAGATGTAGATGTAGATGTAGAAACTGAAGTAGACTTCCATCATCTTACATAGCCCAAAACAATAGCTTCACTGCGTTTACACATCCATGGTTCACCGCGTGTTACCTCCATCTTATCCGCCGATGCTCACTTCCGACCGTCGGTAATATCTATCGACTTCTGTGGTCTGGTGCTTCGATTGTGTGGAGACGTACTTGTTTCATCAAAAATCCCAGCTTGCGACGTTTACATGTGTACTTATCGATCCGGCCGGAATCTAAAGATTAAAGGAATCGCATTTCCTTCGTAAATGGAGCCGTTCAAGCAATTTTTTTTGTGTACATGAATTATGGTTGCTCTGTTTCTTTTATTTTTTCCTTTGTTTTTCACTGCCTTCTAAACCGCAAACATCCCGACAGCCGCGCTGATTGTTGGTGCAGCATCTCATGCCCTAAATTCCTACCACCGATGATTTTCCATTATTCACGTTTCTCCACTCTTCTAAAAAGATTCTGTCTATAATAACCCGAACAGCAGTAAAGTTTATGTGTGAGTTTTGTGGTATGATTGCGTAAACGAGTGTGTGCGCTTTGCTTCCTTTCTGAAGGAAGGTTCCGCCGCAAACTTATGGGAACTCTCTTTTCGTCGTGCATGCCTGCTGCTAGGCATCTGAGTAGCACTCTATCCGATTCACAGCACTCTTTTTCTCTCATGAAGTTAACCATTGTTATAAAATGGCTTACAGACAGAAAACTGAAATCTGAAACTAATCTGAAAACGTTTCTCTTAGACAACTCCTCCTATTCCGCAGAAGAGTATCTAATATTCTAATGTGTTAATGATAGTGAGTATGAATTACTAACATCCATCTTTCTTTAAGTAAAAAAAACTAAAGAAACTAATAAATGATCATAAAGGAGGCATATTTCCAAAAAAAAGTTATATTTACATAATATAACTCGTTCCACATCATTACGATTTAGCGTGCAAATTATACGTGGATCTTGAAAATAAGTAAGTGCTTAACTGCTGGTCCATCGCAAATCAGGGTATAGATTTGTTCACTTAGAAAACCTAAAAATGGAACTCAAAAATTAAATGAAGCAGATGACCAAATTAGACGTATATCCAACTATGATATGTTTGGTTATTCCTTGAAAACCTGAGAGAATTACTGGAGAGAAGTATTCAGGGAAGAGAAGCTGTTGGAAAAGTAGACCTCTGTGTCACACAGGTTAGGCTATTATTACCAAAAAATGACTTACATCCATGTCAAAGCGAAATATCCATTTGACGGGGTCTAATTGTTTGAGACTATTCCCTTAATCCTATGTATATTATTGCACAATGCTGGAGCATGTTTAAAAACAGTATATCTTTTTTACCCTGTAAATTGGTATTGTTGGTCACATACTGAAGGGCGCACCATAGGTAAGATTTCAAAGTGGTAAGACGTGTAAACTATAGTGAAACTAAAACACTGACAATCTAATGAAAAAAATTTTGTTTCTTTGGCATGTCAATAATAGTTCACTTTTTTAACATGCACAATATATACCTACATCTACATATACATCTACACTCTAACCACAGTGAGGTGCATATCAGAGGGTACATTCCACCGTACCAGTTCTTAGGGTTTCTTCCAGTTCCATTCACATTGGATCACGGGAGAAACGGTTATTTGAAAGCCTCTGTGCATACAGTAATTATTCTTATCTTATCCTCATGATCCTTGTGTGAGCGATACGTAGGGGACTGTAGTATATTCCTAGAACCATCATTTAAAACCATATCTTGACAATAGACTTTTTCGGGATAGCTAACGTCTTTGTCCAAGAGGCTTCAAGTTCACTTCCTTCAGTATATCTGTGACACTCTTCCAAGGATCACACAAACCTGTGACCATTCGTGCTGCCCTTCTCTGTATACTTCCCATGTCTCCTGTTAGCCCTCTTTGATATGGGCCCCACACAGTAGGGCAATATTCTGGAACAGGTTGCGCAAGTGACTTGTAAGCAATGTCCTTTGTGGACTGATTGCACTTCTCCATTATTCTAGCAATAAACCGAAGTCTACTACCTGCCTTAACCACGACTGAGCGTAAGTGATCATTACACTGCAAAGTGTTACACCCAGGTATTTGTATGAGTTGGTCGATTCCAATAATGACTCATTGATGTCATAGGGACAGGACACTACGCTTCTTCGTATTGTGAAGTGCACAATTTTACATTTATGAACATTTAAAACAAGTTACCAATCTTCGCATACACTTTCAAACCTTGTCAAGATCTGTTTGGATATTTATGCAGCTTCCTTCAGACAGTACTTCATTATAGATAACTGCATCATCTGCAAAAAGTCTAAGGTTACTATTAATATTGTCTACAAGTTCATTAACATACAACATGAACAGCAACAGTCACAGCATCATTCCTTGGGGCACACCTGAAGTTACTTCTACATCTAACGATGACTCTCCGTCCAAGATAACATGCTGCGTCCTCCTTGCCAAAAAGTCCCCAATCCAATCACAAATCTGACAGTAAGCGTATGGTGCTGAGTCAAGTGTTTTTCGGATATCAAGAAATACTACATCTACCTGACTTCTTTCATCCAACGCTTTCAGTATATCATGTGCGGAAGCGCAAGTTGGGTTTCACATGATCAATGTTTTCGGAATAGATGCTGTTTGGCATTAAGGAGGTCATTCTGTTGAAGATACCTCATTATGTTGGAGCTAAGAACATGTTCCAAGATTGTACAGCAAATCGATGTCAAGCGTACTGGTCGGTGTGGCCTGTGCTTTCTCCTAAGAACTAGGCACAGTTTTTTGTTTGAGGGATCTACGATAGATTATAGTTAGAAGAGCGAATAACCCAGAACCAAACTTGGTATAGAATCTGATAGGGATTTCATCGGGCCCTAGAGCCTTGTTCAATTTAACTACTTCATCTGTTTCTCAACACTGACACTAATACCTACTTCTTTTATCTTTTCAACGATACGAGGATTAAACTGGGGCAATTATGGTGGATTTTCTTTTGTAAAAAAATATTTGAAAATGGAGTTAAGCATTTCAGCTTCTGCTTCGCTACCCTCAATTTTCGTTCCTGTCTTATTGCTAAGGACTGGACACTAACTTTGGCGCCACTTACAGCCTTTGCATGTTAGTTGCCATTAGATCCAATATGTTTCCATCATGAGTGGGGTTCCTTGCTATCTATTCTAGGTAGTTTTCAGAGAAGGCATTTAGTAATGTCTCACAGGTTGTCTTCTCACGACCACCACTAACACAATTGAAATTTTCCCAATTAATTGTTGGGTGATTAAAGTCTTCATTGGCGATAACACTATGATTGAGTAACTTACGTACAAGTGAAATGAACTTTTCTCTGAAGTTTTAGGTTACATCAGGAGATGAGTTGATGGGCGACAGAAGTATCCAATTTATCATTTTATGCCCACCCCTAATACTGGAGCCATGGCCAAACAGTTTCACATCCAGCTTCAGTTTCTACCTGGGTTGATACGAGTTTCTTGTATAATGTGACAAATACACCACGTATGTTTTCTGTTCCCCTACCATTTAACTATATATTTAAATTTCCCCAAAAACCTCACCGCTATAATTTCAGGTTTCAACGAGCTTTCTGTAAACAGTATTATGTGAGCTTCAATGCTAGGATAGCATGCCTTGCTTCTTTCATCATCGCACACGTTTAGGGGGTAGCAAAGAACACGTGGACAAGTTTATACAAGTTCGAAGCTGAAAATGTAACGAAAAAGAAGCTGTACCAGTAAGCAAAGACGCACTGGTTTCGGTCCAGCTTTATTTTCTATTGATACAAATACAGTAAAAGTGGAATTCAGTGGATTACAAAAGCGTGCCTCTCACATCAGGGTGAACCATTAACCAACATGCGCTTGCTGTATAAACAAGGTGCTTGTAGTGATTTTATCTGAATTCAGAGCACAGTAGTAACATAACAAGAATCGTATATTATACCAGTACAGTGCACAGCCTCCCGTAATTGTGTCAGGAAATGTCGACAGTTCGCTCCCGTGACATTTCGCTCCTTGTAATCATCGTCTGCTAGCCACACATTCTGGCAGGGTCACCATTTCTGAATATGGTTGTCACGTAGTCATTTTTGCCGGTGGCAAATCCACGTGGTTCCACGCTTTGCGTTACTCCTTTCTCGGGGTTATAGACCCATTACTCGTCCTTGGCGATTAGGTGGCCTGAAGTCATCTCTATTGGCCTGACGAAGTTACAACGTTCATTCAAAATACACTGTAAGACAACAAAAACGACGCACCATGAATGAATTATCCAAATGTGACGGAAATCTGCAGATCTGATGTACCAGAACAGACAAACAAATGATTGCAATTCCAGAAAAATTAGATGAGTTATTGAAGAGAAAGAGCTTTACACACTCAGTAAGTGAATAATTCGTTTGTTCTCGTCTACCCCTCATCCAAGCTTGGCACTGATTGATGGATTTGTTGGAAGTGTTCTGTCCAACTGGCGCGTTACATCGTCAAAATCTCGAGATACTTGGAAGGCCCTGCCCGTAATGCTCCAAACGTTCTCAGTTGGGGAGAGATACGGCTACCTTGCTAACCTAGGTAGTGTTTGATAAGCATAAAGACGAGCAGTAGAAACTCTCGCCTTGTGCGGCTGGGCATTAGCTTAATGAAATGTAAGCCCAGGATGGCTTGTTATGAATGGCAGGACGTAGAATATCGTCGACGTACCGCTCTGCTGTAAGGGTGCCGGAGATGACAACCGGAGGAGTCTTGTGAAACGAGACTGCACCCTAGACCATCACTTCTGGCCGTCGCAGCGTGTAGCGGGTGACTGTCAGGTCGGTACCCCATCGCTATCCGGGACGTCTCGAGACACATCTTCGGCCTAGAATCTCACTGACTGGAGCAGAACTGTGTTTAGTGGTGGATTCCTCTTCGAAGACAGTATATAGACGTCCCAGACAGTGGTGGGATACCAACACGATTGTCGCCTTCCATAAAGCCTGACAACCAGGAGTGATATTCTAGCGCGCCATTTCTTCTCATGGGGTCCCTTTGGCTGTCTTTAACGGCACCCTTACAGCACAATGATATTCGACAATATTCTATGCCCCGTTTTGTTACCCTTCATGGCAACCCATCCATGACTTACATTTTAGCAAGATAATGCTCCCCCCATTCCCCGACTGTGAATAGAGACGTGGTCTGCCGCTTCAGTCTCCATCATTCTGACTTCTTTGACCATGCTGAAAGCGACTGTGCCACATAACCACGATGCATTGTTTCCGCACACTTTAACTGTGTCAGTGCGGATTGTGGTCGTGGTCGTGCGGTAGCGTTCTCGCTTCCAGCGCCCGTGTTCCCGGGTTCGATTCCCGGCGGGGTCAGGGATTTTCTCTGCCTTGTGATGACTGGGTGTTGTGTGACGTCCTTAGGTTAGTTAGGTTTAAGTCAGTCTGCTTTCCGCAGCGCTGCGGCAAGGACGTAGTTGTTTACTACTGCGTTGTCGTTAGTTTAGAGTCCTTCACTACCGACGCAACATGGCACATTCATACAGACAAACCACCATCAAGATCAGTTTTCAACCCGATCATGCACGACCGCGAGCTTTTGAAGTGGAACGTTTCCTACGTGACGACGTTAAAATTGAGCCGCGAGACATAATTGGTATCCATCTCTCTATCACGAGCAGTGTTGTCTACGTCAAGCTAGTAAGTGACGAGGTGTGCAACAGAATCGTGAGCGCACATGCAAACGATCTTAAATTCAAACATTCTGATGGCCATATTGGGGCGATCGATCACGCGGGGCTTGGCCTACGTACGATACGCGTCTTCGAACTCCCTTTTGAAGTACCACCGGACGTAATCACCGCGGCTTTCCAGCCCTACGGCAGAGTGATCAGCCATATGGCCGAAAAATGGACCACCTTTAAAACGTACCCCGTTCTTAACGGGGTACAACAGATTAAAATTGAATTGACCAAACATGTTCCGTCATATCTTGCATCGGCGGATGTAGGGCGATCATTATGTATGACGGTCAGCCACGCACTTGATCTGGTTGTGGCCAAGTAGGGCACGTCCGTTCGGATTGTCTCCGACGACGGCTTACTCAGATCCCGACAGGTGAATCTATGACTCCTTCTACGGTGATGACCCTTCCTCTCAATTACGCCGAAGTTACACGGGGAGCAACCTTTACCAATGCTGACGACATTAGCCCGATAGCCGCCCCCGATGGCGATACCATAATGGCTTCTGCAGTACAGGATCCGGCCTCTACAACGGCACCCCCACCTGAAGATAATCACCGACCGACCTTGCAAGAAGGCGTGGATGCTAGGATGGACATTGACCCAAGGGTTGTGCCGACAGCGGCTTTTCTTCCAGACACCGCAGCAGCTGAAGAAATCCACCCACATTCAGATACTGAAGCACACGTCCGTAAACAGCGTTCCCCTCGAAAACACAAGAGACGGCGGCGTGCTCCATCGGACGAGTGTTTGCAGCGATCGTCTGACATGGACTGTGGAAATTCCGACGACGGTACCGGCGGTAAAGAGGCCGCTGTGACTTCAAACTCAACAGATCGCCGTGGTGACGGCATCAGCCGCTCCGACCCCACAGAACAGCACGATCACAAGCAGACAGCCGCTGCCGATTCCCAGCCAGCAGAGCCGATGGAGTCAGCACCGAGTGCCGCAGTAGCCACTAACAGCCACCAACAGCCGATGGTATTTCATGGCGACTGGGCAGACGACTGTGAGGCACACTCCTTGCCCATCGTGTCGGACGACACGGGGGGAAATTTACCCCACCAGTGTTGACCCTTTCCCGCCATCAGTTACAGTGACGAGACAGCCTTACAGGGGTACTGATGGCCAACACGGATGCTGTGAATAGACCTCATACTTATCGCATTGCAACTATAAACATCAACACTATACGGACGCGCGCTGAGTTATCCTTGTTTCAGGATATGTTAAACTATGCTTCCATCGACATAGCCCTTCTCCAGGAAGTGTACGTCGACGATTTCCCAGGCATGTACGGTTACGATGCTTGCGTCTCCCAACAGGCAGCGGTGTCGCTGTACTTCTTCGGGAAGGGATAGTGGCGGACGATATCCTGTTTCTGCCTGGGGCAAGAGGAATGGCACTCACAGTACTGGGTGTCCGCCTTATCAATATCTACGCACCTTCCGGGACGGACAAACGTCGCGAACGTTCACGATGCTTTGCGGAAGACGTCGCCCCGCTCTTCCAAGGCCCCCACGACCATCTGTTGTTTGGAGGTGACTACAATTGCGTACTGGCGCCCAGAGACCAACTCCCACGACATAATCCGTGCCCGGAACTCGAAACGCTAATTCAAGACCTGCAGTTGGTGGACACTTGGGAACATCTCCACGGCCACCGACCGGGATTCACGCACTTCACGAGTCACTCTTCCAGTCGTATCGATCGGATTTATGTCTCACGCACTCTCGCCGCTGGAACACAGGATGCGGAACTGTGGCCTGCAGCATTCTCGGACAACTCAGCTTACATTTGTGCCGTCACCCTGCGGCGGCAACAAGTGTGGAGAAGCCGCAGCCCGTGAAAATTAAACATCGCTCACCTGTCGTACCCGGATTGCCGCCAAGCCGTTGAGGATACGTGGCATTCGTGTGAAAATCGCCTCCGTGCATATCCCACAACGATCCGCTGGTGGTTGGACTGCGCCAAACCGGCACTGAGGCGAACGTTGATAACCTACGGTCGCGACCACGCTACTTGGCGAAGACATACACTCGACTTTTACTTCCGGGTCCTGCGCGACTGCGATGCTATGGCGTCGTCTCCGGAACGACAAACGGCGGTCCACCGTGCTAAGGCTCAGATCCTCGATCATATGCGACGCCACCTAGAGGGGATAGTCATCCGCTCGAGGACGCAGGATCGGATACCTAGCGAACGCCCGTCAATGTTCCACGTCCTTCGTGAACGTAAACGACGCAAACGAGCGCTGATACGCTTCATCGACACGGAGGACGGTCATCGCCTCACCACGCAACAAGACATAAACACAGCGTTCTACAATCATTATTCCCAGCTCTATTCCGCTCTGACCCCTTATCCAACAGCGCTGGAGGACGTCTCTCAGACGATTTACGGCACCGTCACCGCGGCAAAGGAAGCGGCCTTGATGGATGACATTACGGAAGAAGAAGTGATAAACGCCATTAGAAAAGGAGCTGTCAACAAGTCTCCGGGTCCTGATGGCCTCCCCTTGGAATTTTACCGGACTTTCAATATTTATTAGCCTCCCGATGGACGGACCTTTCGCGAACTACTATCCCCGGACGTGCCGAACCCTGCGGCCCTTGTGGAAGGGATGATTATTCCTATTCACAAACCGCCCGTTGACGCTATTGAACTGCGACTTTAAGATCTTTTCTCGACTGTTGGCGGCGCGGATACGCCAGACCCTACGCAATGTTGTCTCATCCGATCAGACGTCATTAGGAGGCGACAATAATATTCAAACAGCACTCAGCGAATATCGTGACTTGATCTCACTGGCGAGGGCATGTCGTCTGAAGGGTGCACTGGCGGCCATCGATTTTAGTCAAGCTTTCGACCGAGTGGACCACAACTATTTGGAAGCGGTCCTCCAACATATGCGGTACCCACAGCCATTCGTCACTGTCGTCATGCGACTACTCCGTGGCGCGACGTCCAAGGTGATCGTCAACGGCCGACCTTCGCAGCCCCTCACCATTTCTCGATCGATACGCCAAGGCTGCCCTCTGTCCACTTTACTTTACGCTGTGGCCATGGAACCTCTCCTCTGCGGCTTGCGCCAACGACTAACGGGTATGACGTTACGAGGCCACACTTTCCGATGTAAAGCGTACGCTGACGACCTGGTGATTGTCATCCGCAACGGTGACGACACCGCTAGCGCACTAACTTGGATAGCGAAATATGGCATGGCCACTGGTAGTCGTATCAACGTCGCAAAATCGGTGGCGATGAACATCGGGGTCGGATTGTCTGAGAACAGTGTCACCCCCTTACAGCTCAGTGATAGTTTGAAATGTCTCGGCATTGATTTTACAGACGATATACGACGGACCGCTGCTCACAACTTTCGACGGCTTTTACGAAATGTTCGGACTGGAATTGCCAATAACCGCCTACGAGCCCTGGACATCGTCCAATGGACCCAGTATGTCAACACACATTTAGCGTCACGCATTCCGCACATCGCCCAGATATTACCTATACCGGTGATGTTAGCTCGCCGTATACTTGCGGCTTTTGGGTCCTTCGTGAGTTCTGGAATGCTTTTCAAGATCAAATATGAGATTCTCACCCTTCCCCCGGATCGGGGAGGGCTTGGTCTTTATCACGTTTATGACAGAGCGGTCGCCCTATTTGTGAGCACATTAGTCAAACTATGGCACCGCCGTCCGGACAGTCTGACCAGTTTGTCAATAGAAGAACTAGCACCGCCCTCCCTGTTGCCGCCTGTGCCGATACACCACGTCCCCTCTTCGCTCTTCTACATCGGTGTCTTTTACCTCGAACTTAGTTACGTTCGACTTGCCTTACCAGCGACTCAACTGGCGACGGCAAAGACCCTTCCTGCAACGTGGACGACCCGATAACGTCGTGGAGAGGAAGCACCCGAACGTCAACTGGCGAGTAGTATGGAGGACAATTCACCACGTAACACTGGACACTGACGTCACGGCGATGTGGTATATCACTGTCAACGGTAAGCAGGTGACCAGATCAAGGCTACATGCGATCCACATGGTAGACTCACCCACGTGCACGAGCTGTGGCGTTCAAGACAACGGTGAACACCGTCTTAGCTGTGGCGAGTCTACAGCAGTGTGGCACTTAGTGAGGCAAATGTCAGCATACTTCCTTCGGGTCACGCTGAATCATATCGTCCCCAAGACTATCTTATTCCCGGATGAAACGTATTACCCACGCACTAAAACTAATGCAATGACGTGGCTTCGTGGACATGCAGTGCATTATTTGTTTCCAGACGGCACTAAGGACACTTTAGACTTTTGGAACTATTTGCACGAACGACATTGCAAGATCCTCCGTAACCCAAAGTATCGACAATATTTTTCCAATTTTTTGTGGAGTGCGTTCCACGACCCTCCACGTAGCTCGAACATCACGGGTAAAAGAAGCTAAAATTACAATGCGATAATAGAACACTACACGGTACAACGTGGGATCTACTTCCATCATTACGAGAAGTCATACCTGGATGATACAGCACATGGAGAGTTTCGATGTGAACCCTCTCACTCTGTAGTAGTATTTGTCCCATTTCCTCTTTTTGTCCCCGGTGCGAAAAGGTCTTCGCAGTTTTAGTTTTCCCATCCGGTGCAAGATGTAGCACTGGTTAATGGTGGTATGGATTCCACCCTTCAGTTTTGTTTCATGGTTTCCTTCGCCCCGCACTTTGCTCTCTTTCTTTATGCCTTTTTCTACAACTATTAGCATGGTTTTAGTTACGTGCGTCCCCAACTCGACGCAACGAGTGCACTTACTAGTTTTCAGTTCCTTACTGTTAAAGAAAAAAAATTTAAAAAAAATTAAAAATGTAAAAAAAATTAAAAATAAATAAATGAATAAATAAAAAAAGTAGTTCTAAGTTCTAGGAGACTGATGACCATAGGTGTTAATTCCCATAGTGCTCAGAGGCATTTGAACCATTTTTGTTGTAACTTAATTTTTCTTAAAATGCAGACAACGAACTCGATAATCCAATTTGTGAATGGTATTTTTTGGCTCCTCTAGAGGCGTGCCACGGAACTATGACGCGGAGACTTAAGTGAGTACTTGAGGCTGCAGACAAGTATTGGCAAACTAATAAAAACTAAATAACGCAACTCTATTTTTTCGAAGTAATAATTACAACTTTATAACCCCCCCCCCCCCCCCCCCATGAACCCTGGACTTTGCTTTGGTGGGGAGGCTTGCGTGCCTCAGCGATACAGATGGCCGTACCGTAGGTGCAACCACAACGGAGGGGTATCTGTTGAATGGAAAGACAAACGTGTGGTTCCTGAAAAGGGGCAGCAGCCTTTTCAGTAGTTGCAGGGGCAACAGTCTGGATGATTGACTGATCTGGCCTTGTAACATTAACCAAAACGGCCTTGCTGTGCTGGTACTGCGAACGGCGAAAGCAAGGTGAAACTACAGCCGTAACTTTTCCCGAGGGCACGCAGCTTCACTGTGTGATTAAATGATGATGGCGTCCTCTTGGGTAAAATATTCCGGAGGTAAAATAGTCCCCCATTCGTATCTCCGGGCGGGGACTACTCAAGAGGACGTCGTTATCAGGAGAAAGAAAACTGGCTTTCTACAGATCGGAGCGTGGTATGTCAGATCCCTTAATCGGGCAGGTAGGTTAGAAAATTTAAAAAGGGAAATGCATAGGTTAAAGTTAGATATAGTGGGAATTAGTGAAGTTCGGTGGCAGGAGAAACAAGACTTCTGGTCAGGTGACTACAGGGTTATAAACACAAAATCAAATAGAGGTAATGCAGGAGTAGGTTTAATAATGAATAGGAAAATTGGAATGCGGGTAAGCTACTACAAACAGCATAGTGAACGCATTATTGTGGCCAAGATAGATACGAAGCCCACACCTACTACAGTAGTACAAGTTTATCTGCCAACTAGCTCCGCAGATGATGAAGAAATTGATGAAATGTATGATGAGATAAAAGAAATTATTCAGGTAGTGAAGGGAGACGAAAATTTAATAGTCATGGGTGACTAGAATTCGTCAGTAGGAAAAGGGAGAGGAGGAAACATTGTAGGTGATTATGGATTGGGGGGAAGAAATAAAAGAGGAAGCCGTCTGGTAGAATTTTGCACAGAGCATAACGTAATCATAGCTAATACTTGGTTCAAGAATCATAAAAGAAGGTTGTGTACATGGAAGAATCCTGGAGATACTAAAAGGTATCAGACAGATTACGTAATGGTAAGACAGAGATTTTGGAATCAAGTTTTAAATTGTAAGACATTTCCAGGGGCAGACGTGGGTTCTGGCCACAATCTATTGGTTATGAACTGTAGATTAAAACTGAAGAAACTACAAAAAGGTGCTAAATTAAGGAGATGGGACCTGGATAGAATGAAAGAACCAGAGATTGTACAGTGTTTCAGGTAGAGCATAAGGGAACAATTGACAGGAATGGGGGAAAGAAATACAGTAGAAGAAGAATGGGTAGCTTAGAGGGATGAAGTAGTGAAGGCAGCAGACGATCAAGTAGGTAAAAATACGAGGGCTAATGGAAACCCTTGGGTAACAGAAGAAAGTGGAAAATATAAAAACGCGGTAAACGAAGCAGCCAAAAAGGAATACAAACGTCTCAAAAATGAGATCGACAGGAAGTGCAAAATGGCTAAGCAGGGATGGCTAGAGAACAAATATAAGGATGTAGAGGCTTATCTCACTAGGGTAAGATAGATACTGCCTACAGGAAAATTAAAGAGACCTTTGGAGAGAAAAGAACCACTTGTATGAATATCAAGAGCTCAGGTGGAAACCCAGTTCTAAGCAAAGAAGGGAAGGCGGAAAGGTGGAAGGAGTATATAGAGGGTTTATACATGGGCGATGTACTTGAGGACAATATTATGGAAATGGAAGAGGATGTAGATGAAGATGAAATGGGAGATAAGATACCTCGTGAAGAGTTTGACCGTTCACTGAAAGACCTGAGTCGAAACAAGGCCCCGGGAGTAGACAACATTCCATTACGACTACTGACGGCCTTGGGAGAGCCAGTCCTGACAAAACTCTACCATCTGGTGAGTAAGATGTATGAGACAGGCAAAATACCCTCAGACTTCAAGAAGAATATAATAATTCCAATCTCAAAGAAAGAAGGTGTTGACAGATGTGAAAATTACTGAACTATCAGTTTAATAAGTCACAGCTGCAAAATACTAACGCGAATTCTTGACAGACGAATGGAAAAACTGGTAGAAGCGGACCTCGGGGAAGATCAGTTTGGATTCTGTAGAAATGATGGAACACATGAGGCAATACTAATCTTACGACTTATCTTAGTAGAAAGATTAAGAAAAGGCAAACCTACGTTTCTAGCATTTGTAGACTTAGGGAAAGCTTTTGACAATGTTAACTGGAATACTCTCTTTCAAATTCTGAAGGTGGCAGGAGTAAAATACAGGGAGCGTGAGGCTATTTACAATTTGTACAGAAACCAGATGGCAGTTATAAGAGTCGAGGGGCATGAAAGGGAAGCAGTGGTTGAGAAGGGAGTGAGACAGGGTTGTAGCCTCTCCCCGATGTTATTCAATCTGTATGTTGAACAAGCAGTAAAGGAAACAAAAGAAAAATTCGGAGGAGGTATTAAAATACATGGAGAAGAAATAAAAATTTTGAGGTTCGCCGATGACATTGTAATTCTGTCAGAGACAGTAAAAGAACTTGGAAGAGCACTTGAACGGAATGGATAGTGTCTTGAAAGGAGGATATAAGATGAACATCAACAAAAGCAAAACGAGGATGATGGAATGCAGTCAAATTAAATCAGGTGATGCTGAGGGAATTGGATTAGGAAATGATACACTTAAAGTAGTAAAGGAGTTTTGCTATTTAGAGAGTAAAATAACTGATGATGGTCGAAGTAGAGAAGATATAAAATGTAGACTGGCAATGGCAAGAAAATCGTTTCTGAAGAAGAGAAATTTGTTAACATCAGGAAGTCGTTTCTGAAAGTATTTGTAAGGAGTGTAGCCTTGTATGGAAGTGAAACATGGACGATAACTAGTTTGGACAAGAAGAGAATAGAAGCTTTCGAAATGTGGTGCTACAGAAGAATGCTGAAGATTAGATGGGTAGATCACATAACTAATGAGGAGGTATTGAATAGAATTGGGGAGAAGAGGAGTTTGTGGCACAACTTGACAAAAAGAAGGGACCGGTTGGTAGGACATGTTTTGAGGCATCAAGGGATCACAAATTTAGCATTGGAGGGCAGCGTGGAGGGTAAAAATCGTAGAGGGAGACCAAGAGATGAATACACTAAGCAGATTGAGAAGGATGTAGGTTGCAGTAGGTACTGGGAGATGAAGAAGCTTGCACAGGATAGAGTAGCATGGAGAGCTGCATCAAACCAGTCTCAGGACTGAAGACCACAACAACAACCACCCTCGTGCATTCAATGATGCGCAAAACCTTAGGATGAAAGAAGTTTTCACATTATGTGTCACTGCCAATTTACAGAGCTCGATAATAGTTCGACCATACATAGAAAGAAATACGAAGGTAGCTGACGTAACTACGCAATGAGACGAACAGAGGTGACACTTTTATTCAAAGACATTAATTACGCTAAAGCCAACGCGACTGGTGATGAGCCCCTGAACAAGGCGGGACGTGATCCTTAATGTGGTGTGTTGTCACCGCGGACTGTAATGCATGCTCTGTAACGTGCTCCCATCCTGGCCACAAGATTGGTAAAGAGTTATTGTGGCAGGGTGCTGCGTTCCTCCACCAGCGCCGCTGATAACTGGTGGAACAGCGTCGGAGCATGCGGACGTCCTGCAATACGTCCCCCCAACGAATCCCACACGTGTTCGATGGGATTTAAGTCGGGAGAACGGGCAGGTCAGTCCGATCGTCGAATATCCTCTCGAAGTTCCTCGTTCCTCCATTGTTCCTCCTCATTGGCATCCATAAAAATGAAGTCAGAGGCGAACACCCCCCCCCCCCCCCCGAATAGACTCACATAGGGTATGAGTAAAGCGTCAGAATACACTGACCGGCGCTTCTACCGTATTCAGAGATTTAGCCGTCAGTAACCCCGTGCAACATTATGTCGGCCTGCCCCCACCCCCACCCCGCCTCTGCCCCACAGACACGTCGTAACACCTAGAGCAACAAAACGATCATGATTGTCGAGGTTCCTTGGTGCATTTCGTGTTCCCACCTCTCCATATGAGGGTGCGTGCTTCATTATCGAACATAATCGTTTTGGTGGTCCAGGTATTATGATGTGGACGTACTGACCTCCATGTCTTTGAACATACTACAGTTACCGATCAACGTTATTGTACCACTCTACCAGTTCACTATGGGCATCTTCTCAGGAGTGTTTTCAGGAGTGCATCCAGACTTGACTTAATTTTTATACAGTGCCATGCACGATCCCATCGAACAGCACCAAATGGAGGATCGCTTCGATCGAGAAGGTATTGGGCGAATGGACTGGCCTGTTCGTCGCCTCCGAATTAGATCCCATAGGGCACGTGTGGGATGCTTTTGGGAGACGTTGGAAAGCATGCTCTCACGTTCCTAGTGACCACACACGCCCTATTTAATCTATTTCCCTCCCTTTGAGATGTCCAGGGGACCATCATAAATCGCGGAGGCTTCAGTATAATTACTGCCTTTGAGTGAATCATTGCTGTTTGTCTCATTGCGTACTTCTATCAATTACCTCTTGTACTACCAGTATACTGTCGGTATGTTCCATGTTTTATCGAGCTGCGTTACTTGGCAGTGACGCATCATGGGCTACTTTCATCCTTTAGTTTCCGTGTATTTAAATCAGCTTAGCGATTCGTAAGCCAAGCGCTCCTGCAGTTTCGTACATGAACTTTATTTATTTATTCCTCAAGTAAAGTTGCCTGTTATTATACAGCAGGTCGTGCATTGTATGATTTTACTTGTTATACCATACAAACTCGGTTTTATTACTAGTGCGTTTTTTCAGAATTTTACAAAAAGATAAAATAAAAAATAACAAACAAAAGAAATACATAAAAAAGTACAAATGTATATACACAAGTTTGTTTAAACTTGTTGATAATAAATGAGATACTAATAGGTTGTGCATATATTTTAAATTAAAATTAAAAGTGTATTTAATTGACAGTGATTAATACAATATGTTTCCGAACTTAAGCTAACAGTGGAGACTGAGAGTTTATTTAAAATGTCGTAGCTGTATCAGGTGCGATAACTCAGTAAAACTAGGGGCCACTCAGACTGGATGCAGTGGCCGGCCACTGTGGCCGAGCGGTTCTAGGTTCTTCAGTCCTGAACCGCGGTGCTGTTACGGTCGCAGGTTCGAATCCTGCCTCGGGCATGAATGTGTGTGATGTCCTTGGGTTAGTTAGGTTTAAGTAGTTCTAAGTCTAGGGGACTGATGACCTCAGATGTTAAGTCCCATAGTGATTAGAGCCATTTGAACCATTTAATTCAGTGAAAGAAGACAAATGTCACATCGTCAGATAGTGTTACATGTTATGAAATGGTGTAGCAACCAACTGTACAGAGTTACATTTTCAGATTGATTCGATTTAGTGTTGGAGAAACTTAGTTTACTTTTGTTATGTTTGTTTATCTCGTCTTCTCTTCCTGTGTGTGATATAGCATCCGATTTAGTGTGTGTGTTTGGATCTGTGTCCGTTTACTATGTACTGCTGATCTGTCATATGCGGAGCCTGTCTTACTCTAGCGTATGGTCTCTCCTGTTTCAGACGACTGAACAGACATTATTTATTCGCCCCAGAGTCCTGCAAGGTGCATTCAACTGACTCCTGGTCACAGAAGAGCCCATAAAGCCTGGTGTCAAGAACGCAGTACATGGTCATTGGAACAGTGGTCCCAGGTTATGTTCACGGACGAGTCCAGGTATGGTCTGAACAGTGATTCTCGCCGGGTTTTCATCTGGCGTGAACCAGGAAGCATATACCAACCCCTTAATGTCCTAGAAAGGGACCTCTATGGAGGTCGTGGTTTGATGGTGTGGGGTGGGATTATGATTGGTGAACGTACACCCCTGCATGTCTTTGACAGAGGAACTGTAACAGGTCAGGCGTATCGGGACGTCATTTTGTACCAGTATGTCCGCCTTTTCAGGAGTGCAGTGGGTCCCACCTTCCTCCTGGTGGATGATAACGCACGGCCCCTCCGATCTGCCATCGTGGAGGATTACCTTGAAACAGAAGATACCAGCAGTATGGAGTGGCCTGCCTGTTCCACATCGAGCACGTCTGGGACGCTCTCGGTCGGCGTATCGCTGCACGTTGAAAGGAGGCTACACTGAGTCACAGCGCCAGAGATTGCGCCAAAGAGTATTATCGCGCTACCGCCACTGGGGCAGTTGTAGTTCTGAGGTTGTCGTGGGCAGTGCTTGTTGAGACGATGTCGAAAGCAGTACTAGTTGAGAGCATGTCGTGTGCAGTTATTGTTCTTCTGGCCGAGATAGTAGATGCTGTTCGGTTGGTGTAATGTATAGATGGAAGATGTTGCAATGATCGTAGTGTATTTTTCGTGAATGTATATGGAGGTAACAATTTTTTTTTTAAATTTCAAATATCCTTAATAATAATGCATCTTGGTCACAGGTTCAGTCAACAAAGCATCTGGCTCGTGTTCATGTATCAGACTTGTAATTCTGGTTTCTATGTGAAGTCATAGTATTTGTGGTTTTTCAATTAGTTTATTGTAGATGGTGTTTAAAATTTCTTGTCATATTGAGGAAGAACCGTGCCAGATACATGTACGTTGAACCACACTACCACACACAGAACAGTTACACTTGTGCTTTGTTGTTTCGTAGCTTTTATAGTTGCAGGGACTTAATTAATCAATTGTGTTAACGGAAATTTCCTTTCATTCTTTATTGTTATTTTATGCAGTCAGATTGCGTACTAATACTAGTCAGGGCCAACCGGTTACGAGACTTCGTAACGAACACACAGCTACTAAAATTACTTTTATTTTAATTATATAATTAAGCTCCCATGCAACGTCTTCAAACCCGTAGGACACTTCAGGAGCTCCGACAGGTGTTGGTGGAAGAATGGGAGGCTATAGCCCAACAGCTACTCGACCACCTGATCCAGAGTATGCCAACCCGTTGTGCGGTCTGTGCATGGTGATCATATCCCATATTGATGACGGGGTACATGAGCATGAAACACTGGCGTTTTGTAGCAAAAAAATAGCTCAAATAGCTCTCAGCACCATGGGACTTAACAGCTGAGGTCATCAGTCCCCTATAACTTAGAACTACTTAAACCTAACTAACCTACGGACATCACACACATCCATGCCCGAGCAGGGTTCGAACCTGCGAGCGTAGCGGTCGCGCGGTTCCAGACTGAAGCGCCTGAACCGCTCGGCCACTTCGGCCGGCGTTTTGTAGCACATGTGTTTAGGAACGGTTTTCTCAACTTATCACCAATACCGTGGACTTACAGATCTGTGTCGTGTGTGTTCCCTATGTGCCTATGCTATTAGCTCCAGTTTTGGGTAGTGCCACGTTGTGTGGAACCACGTTCTACAATATTTATGAGCATGAGTGTATTTCGTTACGAGCAGTGAGTACTCTCTTATCGAACACCGGCCGTTTCGCTACCTGTATTAATGACGCGGAATTTGCCAGAGAAAAGTCTATTTCGCAAATGAACTGCGCCGTTTATATAGATTGGGAGTAATAATAGCCCGAGCACAGAGCCCCGCGCGACTGCGGCCGTTACAGCGGTCTGAGCAGAGCGCTGTGGCGTGTCGTCCCCTGCTCGATGCCCGGCGCGTTGCGTTATTCCGAGCGGCGGTGGCGCGACCGCAGCAGAGCACCGGGGCAGGGGTTCGAGTCCCGGCAGGGGGCAACCGCCTGTGTCCACAACGGGGGAGCGCTGTGGCGGAAGGGAGGCGACCCACGCACAGTGCCGGCTCGCCCGTTCGCGTCGCTCAGCGGCGCGCATTACGATCGGTGTCGACGTGGACGGCCGGTCGGCTTCGTTCGCTTCCCAGCCGCTCCGCTCCGTGCACTCTGCAGCCTTTTCCGTAATTGTCGGCTTCACTTTAACCACGCGCGTGTTCACAGCTGTTAGCGCTACAGGCCTGTTACTTCCAATTCCAGGCCGTTGCTTCTCACACACGTAGTGAACAACATTTGTTTCTCCGCCGAGCAGCTATATCTTGGTATCTTCCGTTAGAAACAGAAGCACTGCGCTGCTTATACGTGTCTAGAGTAAAAAATGTAAGGTTCAGCCCTCTGAGCAATCAGCCCGGCCGACTGCCGTGACATCCTCAGCTGTCGTTGTCGGGTTTGTTGCTCTTGGGACCACTACTACTGGATCAAGCTGCTTTTCAACCGGCCACACAAGATTGAGAGCACCCCGTTCCTCTTCTACCACCGACGAAATACGCTGGCTGTACCGAGAATCGAACCCAGGTCCCCCATATGGAAATCATCTGCACTGATCATTCAGCTACGAAGCCAGAATGAGAAAACCGTAATGGAACATTTGATAATACTTCACAGAAAGTGTCCTAAATCTCTAGCATCAATTATATATCCCTTTAATTCTTTTGATCACACTTATGCGGGGTAGTTTTCAAAATGGTTGAAATCCCTCTGAGCACATCAGTCCCCTAGAACTTAGAACTACTTAAACCTAACTAACCTAAGGACATCACACACATCCATGCCCGAGGCAGGATTCGAGACTCTGAGCGTAGTGGTCGAGCGGTTCCAGGCTGTAGCGCCTAGAACCGCTCGGCCACCGCGGCCGGCGGGGGTAGTTTTATCACCACGAAAAAATAAAGTTACATAGTTGATTTTCTGATTGTCTACAGTTAGATGACTGCAGTCCTCCTACACAATGAAGACCCCGCACCGTAGCGCCGTAGCTCATCGTTGGAGGGGCCCGAACAAAATGGCATGGCCAATTGATGAAGTAGAGTATCATCTGGTAATTGGTTTTCTGAATTTGAATGGGAGAAACGCTACAGTGATCCCTGCTGAGTATTTGAAAATGTGCAACAACAATGCACCATCATATGGCAAAGTGTCTATCTGGCAGAGACGCTTCCAGAGTGATCGAACAAGCCACAATGACCAAGAACGAACTTCGGGAGTTCTGAAAATCAATAACTGGAACACCGTTTTGTGGCCCAGATCTTAACTCGTATTGTATTGTATGTTAACCGGGGACCTAGAAACGACGGAGAGGCTCCGTCCCCGCGGTCCACAACTCCACGACGACTGCCGCAGTCCACTTCACCCCTCCGCCGCCCCACACCGAACCCAGGGTTATTGTGCGGTTCGGCCCCCGGTGGATCCCCCAGGGAACGTCTCATAATAGACGAGTGTAACACCTATATTTGCGTGGTAGAGTAATTGTGGTGTACATGTACGTGGAGAACTTGTTTGCGCAGCAGTAGCCGACATAGTGTAACTGAGGCGGAATAAAGGGAACAAGCCCGCATTCGCCGAGGCAGATGGAAAACCACCTAAAAACCAGCCACAGACTGGCCGGTTCACCGGACCTCGACACAAATCCACCGGGCGGATTCGTACCGGGGATCAGGCCCCCCTTCCCGCCCGGAAAGCCGTGCGTTAGACCGCACGGCCAACCGGGCGGGCTTAGATACTACTACTACTCTTCATACTATAAATCTTCGGTAAAAATCTGTATCCACCAGAGAATTTTTGGGTAGTACTCTCGCTAAAGGCAAACTTTGAAACCCTTGAAGCATCCTGTCATGAAGTGACAGTTCGAATATGCACTGTGTTTTGTACTACTCGGCCTGTGAATCCAAAAGCAATGTATTCTTATTATCCTGTCTCAAGGGCAATTAATATTCGGAATCACCAAGAATACGAATTAATGGATAACATCGCTTTCCTCCATAGGCTCCTTGTGCTTTTTAATAGTTCTACTTTCTCAAATTCCCTGGCTTGTTGTTTGAAAGAAAAATGTTCAAAAATGTTCAAATGTGTGTGAAGTCTTATGGGACTTAACTGCTAAGGTCAGCAGACCCTAAGCTTACACACTACTTAACCTAAATTATCCTAAGGACAAACATACACACCCATGACCGAGGGAGGACTCGAACCTCCGCCGGGACCAGCCGCACAGTCCATGATGTTTGAAAGCATTGCCAACTTTACTCTCTTCTAGTTCTGCTTAGGAGCCCACAATTACCATATTTGCCAACTAAATGATTTCTTATTAGCTTCTACTTCTGCTGCATTAGTTTCTTGTTCGCTAAATAGCCTTACAATGCTGTACGCGTCATTCATTCGAAGCTCGTCACATATGCCAGAGTGTATCGAACTACTACAGTGGAGGTATTGCCAGCCGTCTATCTGATCTCCGCAACTCGCATCACCCACCCCCATTCCGCAATATACTTTGCTTCTAGCCAGACGAAAATGCTAGAACGCCCCATCAGCTGCGTTACGTTGCCATCCGCTGGAGCGGATGCTCCTGGAGTGCTTATGTCACGATATCGCCATCAAGGTGCATCGTGGCGTTGCCATTATGCAGTTTCTTTCCTCGTAAAACGAATGTTGAAAATTAGGTCAGCTGACGAGGAAAGGAATATGTGGAAAACACTGACAAGGAGAAGGAACAGGATGATAGGACATCTGTTAAGACGCCATGGTACTAGAGGGACCTGTGGAGGTTAACAAATGTAGAGGAACACAGAGACTGAAACAGATCCAACAAATAATTGAGGACGTAGGTTGAAGTGCTCATGTTAGATGGCACTCTGCATGAGTTTTCCCTCCTGCCAAGACCGCACATATGAAACACCGGCCTACCCCCATCTTTCCATGGCAGTACATTCTTAAATCCACCCTCATGGCCATGGTAAGGTTCCAATATTTCTAAGAATATAAAGTAATTGTCGTAATTATCTAGGTTTGTTGCAATCAACTCGCTACAAGTATAGAATGCCAATATCTGCTCAATACCCGTGGCAAACTATTCTGTAGTCATTCCCGTGTCAGCATACTTAATACACTTCCATTACGAAGTGCAAAACTATTTTATTGTCCCGTGATGTGGTTGGTACTCACTTCCACTCCAGAAATCTACTAACTGTCCCTCAATTTCTGAAGACCAATACTCCTTTAGGAATTTATCATGAAACTCTTTCAAATTGTCACAAGCATTAGAAACGTCATTCGTCCAACGAACTGTGTCTCCTTTTAAAAGCTCCTTTTGCTTCTGTGTCAACCAAGATACTGGCAATACATTCACAAATTCCTGTATGAACAATTACGGTAGCGCACTATCTTATGAATAAATATAATTAAACTTGCTACTTCTAATGAAAGTCGTTTCCACTGAAACAACGAGTAAATGCTATACTACAGTTCTAGAGCATTTTAAAACTTCTTGTTCGGTTTTGGCCAGTTTCTCATCCACAACAAGATTATACACAGACTGCTCGTTTTGAGATGACTTGCATATTTTTCTCGGAATCTAGAACGCTGATCATCTCCCTTTCATGATTACTAAAATTAGTACACTGTTTGTGCATAGTATTATCGCTTACAGTAGTGAGTTCTTTGCACACAGTCTCATGCACTACTTACCTTAGCTCTGCTTGATCCGTAAAAGTGCTGCAGACATTTTCACTGGCTCCCAGCCATTCTGTAACCTACTTTGACTCTTTTGCACATGTTTCACAGCACTGTACTGAGTTCTGAGTGTACCTCTGAAGTAATGGGCCTAAACTTTGAATTAACATATTCATTCAGTTGCACTCTTTATTAGGTATACTAATTTCTAATGTCTTCCTTTAGTTCCGATTGTAGATCTGAAATTCCAATCGACACATGACTTGGCACGTTGTCAGTCTCTATTTTCACATTTTTAATCTCGCTTTTTACCCTTGAGTTTACTTTATCAGTCTCAAATTTTAGTCTGGAATTGGTCTTAGCAATTTCAATTTTTAAACTAGAACTTACATTGGCAGTGCCCTTTTGTAACTTGGACATCAAGCTGCTTAACATCTCAGTTAATGGCAACATCAAAACAGGACATCAGGTCCTCTACTGATTCTGTCATTCAGTGATTATCATCATAGTCACTGAGTACTGTACAGTTCAGCTGGAGCACAGGTGGTTCCGTTTTAACTTGAGACACAGAAATAACACTCCTAGTATCCAAAAGTTTCGTCTCCACATTGTACTCAAGTAGAGTACGCATCAGGAATGAAAATTTCAGTACTGCTAACTTCCCTCTTAATTTTATCCATATCAGCAATACGCTGTTTTAACCTCGTCTTTTGCTCTTGTATTTACTTTATCAGCCTCAATTTTCATTCTAGAATTGACCTTAGCAGTTTCAATTTGGGCTCCCTTTCGACTAGTTTACGGCCGAAAAGTGATCGCACTTACTGCAGACCACAGTGCATGGACCACTGTGTAAGTAGGCTGTTTAGGTTTTTATGTTGATTACGCCACGTAGCGCTCTGTATGAAAATCACTGGCTGTGCTGTGTGTAGTCTGTGGCTAGTTGGCATTGTTGAGATACTCTCTACTGTAGTTGGCTGTTAACAGCACGTAGCGTTGGGCAGTTGGAGGTGAGCCGCCAGCAGTGGTGGATGTGGGGAGAGAGATGACGAAGTTTTGAGAGCGGATGATCTGGACGTGTGTCCATCAGAGTCAGTAAATTTGTAAGACTGAATGTCATGAACTGCTATATATATTATGACTTTTGAACACTATTAAGGTAATTACATTGCTTGTTCTCTATCAAAATCTTTCTTTTGTTATCTTTGCCTATCAGTAGTTAGTGTCTTCAGTAGTTAGAATCTTTTATTTAGCTGGCAGTATTGGCGCTCGCTGTATTGCAGTAGTTCGAGTAATGAAGATTTTTGTGAGGTGATTCATGAAAAGTATAGGTTATTGTTAGTCAGGGCAATTCTTTTGTAGGGATTATTGAAAGTCAGATTGCGTTGCGCTAAAAATATTGTGTGTCAGTTTATTGATGATCAGAATAAGTAAAGAGAGAAATGTCTGAGCACATTTAGTTTTGCTCAGCTGTTTGAAAATCAAATAACGTAAGGCGTTTACCAGCACAGTAATTCATAATTTTTTCTAATGGGATGTTTCACTATTCACTACCTATTCAGTTATGTGAACTACCCTTTTAATCTTCAGCATTCTTCTATAGTACCACATTTCAAAACATTTCAGAAGCTTCTATTCTCTTCTTTTCTAAACTACTTATCGTCAATGTTTCGCTTCCATTCCATACAAATACTTTCAGAAAAACTAGTTAACACTCAAATCAATATTCGATGCTAAAAAATTTTTGTTTTTCAGAAACGTCTTCCCTGCCATTGCCATTTTATATCCTCTCCACTCCGGCCATCATTAGTTATTTTCCTGCCCCGATAGCAAAACTCATCTACTACTTACAGAGTCTCGTATCCTATTCTGATTCCCTCAGCATCATCTGATTTAATTCGATTACAATATATTATCCTTTTTTTCCTTTCGTTAACATTCGATTCATGTCCTGCTGTCCTGTCCATTCCGTTCAGTGGCATTCAGCAACTCTGTCTACATGATTACTCTGCAATTCACAACTAAGCGTGTGGCAGAGGACTCATCGATCCACCTTCAAGCTATTTCTCTATCGTCCTCCTCTCGAATGTCGAGCGGGAAAAACGAGCTATTAAATCTTTCTATGCGAGCTCTGATTTCTCTCATTTTGTCATGATGATCATGTTTCAATAAATAGGTGGGGACTAACAAAATATTTTCGCAATCGGAGGAGAAACTTGGTAACTGAAATTATACTGGAATATCCTGGCGCAACGAAAAGTAGATATATTGCACATTCTATGTGTTCTGCCAATAAATTGCAGTATTTGATTTGCTTTCCGATCGACTGCCACCATTGTCTTCTGGTTTATGTACAAGCTGTAAATACCTTTTCGCTACCTGAATTTTACCCCTGCTATCTTCAAAACCACAAAGAGAGTATTCCAGTGAACATTAAGAAAGACTTCCTCTTAGTCTGAAAATGCTATAAACGTAGGTTGCCTTTCCGTAACCTACTTTCTAAGATAAGTCGTCGAATCACGTCTGCCACACGTGTTCCTAGGTGTTTCTCTGGAACACAGACTAATCTCCCTCAAGGTGCCACGATGCCTCGTGGACGGGTGGTGGCTTGCGCAGCAGTACTGTGCTGTTTACTAGACTTTTAAATACAATTCACGTAACCATTGTGGTATATCATACCTTCTTCCTCTTGTACAAGGTGTAAAAGGTTAACTTTTCGTAAAGTTGCATACATTTCGCATTCCAGAAAGACGGGTTTGAAAAGAAGCAACCCATTTTATACATATTAAGTTATTAAAGTACCGGGTGATCAAAAAGTCAGTATAAATCTGAAAACTTAATAAACCACGGAATAATGTCGATAGAGAGGTAAAAATTGAGACACATGCTTGGAATGACATGGGGTTTTATTAGAACCAAAAACAAACAAAGTTCACAAAATGTCCGACAGAAGGAGCTGGACAGCGAAACTGCTACCGTAACGGGTGAGAGGTATGCCGATATTCTACAGAATCGCATTATCCCCAGCCTGGCTGACAAACACCTGCTGGAACGTGCGATGTTTATGCAGGATGGCACTCCACCCCATATTGCTAGACGCGTGAAAGATCTCTTGCGAGCGGTTCTAGGCGCTATAGTCTGGAACCGCGCGACCGCTACGGTCGCAGGTTTGAATCCTACCTCGCGCATGGATGTGTGTGTTGTCCTTAGGTTACTTAGGTTTAAGTAGTTCTAAGTTCTAGGGGACTGATGACCATATGTGTTAAGTCCCATAGTGCTCAGAGCCATTTCAACCATTTTGATCTCTTGCGCGCGTCGTTTGGTGATGATCGTGTGCTCAGCCGCCACTTTCGTCATGCTTGGCCTCCCAGGTCCGCAGACCTCAGTCCGTGCGATTATTGGCTTTGAGGTTACCTGAAGTCGCAAGTGTATCGTGGTCGACCAATATCTCTGGGGATGCTGAAAGACAACTTCCGACGCCAGTGCCTCACCATAACTCCGGACATGCTTTACAGTGCTGTTCACAACATTATTCCTCGACTACAGCTATTGTTGAGGAATGATGGTGGACATATTGAGCATTTCCTGTAAAAATATCATCTTTGCTTTGTCTTACTTTGTTATGCTAATTATTGCTATTCTGAACAGATGAAGCGCCATCTGTCATAAATTTTTTGAACGTTTGTATTTTTTTGGTTCTAATAAAACCCCATGTCATTCCCAGCATGTGTGTCAATTTGTACCTCTCTATCTACATTATCCCATGATTTATTCAGTTTTCAAATTTATACTGACTTTTTGATCACCCGGTATACGAGGTGAATGAAACCAACAACTAAGTAGTGTGCGAGTTGATGTGCATTGAGCAGATAGAACATTATCACCACCGACCTACTATCGATATAAACCCTTCCAGTCGCACGGGATTAGCCGTGCAGTCTCAGGCGCTTCAGTCATAGACTGTGCATTCCCTCGGGAATGGTTGAGTGTGTTTGTCTTTAGTATAATTTAGGTTAAGTAGTATGTAAGCTTAGGAACTCATGACCTTAGCAGTTAAGTCCCATAAGATTTCATTCACGGAATAAACCCTTCCAGGCGACAGCAGCACCACCTTGCGAAGAATGACTGCTAGTCAGAGACACGTGCGTTTCATGCAGTATCAGTGAACGTGCTGTCCGTGTGTAGAACGAGGAAGGCGCGAGATGTATCTGATCGGGAGCCGATTGTGATGGCCCGGAGACTCGACACGAGCATTTCGGAAACTGCACGACTGGTCGGGTGTTCGAGGAGTGCTGTAGCGTGTTTCGACACGTGCCGAAACCGAAGTGAAACCACGTCCAGACGTCGTGGAGCTGGTCAGCCTCCCCTCATTGCTGATGTTGGGCGTCATGGGCAGGACATACTGGTTAAACAGGACAGGTGATGAACTGTGGCGGGGATAACATCAGACTTCAATACTGGACAGAGTACAGTGTGTCTGAACACAAAATGCACCGAACACTCCTAACGATGGGCCACCTATGCCAGCGATCCGTGCATGTGTTAATGTTAACACAACTACATTGGCGGCTACGACAGAAATGGGCACGTGACCATCGCGGATGGAGGTTGGCGCGGTGGCAGAACGTCACAAGGTCTAATGGATCCCGATACCTTCTTCAACGTGGCACTGGGGAGCGCGAATTCTTCGTCTTCTAAGAGTACAGCTCCTTGACACCTGCACTGTGGAACGGAGACAAGCTGATGGCGGCTGCATCATGCTCTGTGGAACACCACCTGGGCATCCATGGGTCCAGTGGAGCTCGTGCAAGGCACCATGACGGACAAGGAGTACCGTATACTGATTGCAAATCATTCATGGCGATCTTGCTTCCCGTCGGCAGTAGCATTTTTCAGCAAGATAATGCGTCATATCGCAAGGCCAGGAGTATAACGGAGTGGTTCGAGGAACACAGTGTCGGTTTCCAATTAATGTGCTGCCCCCCCCCCCCCCTCCCCAACTCACTAGATCGAACACATCTCGGATGTGATTGAACGTGGCGTCAAAGCTCATACCCCCCTCCGCGGAATTTACGTGAATTAGGTGACTTGTGTATGCAGATGTGGTGCCACCTCTCACCAGCGACTTGACAAGGCCTCATTGCTTTCATGCCACGATGTGTCGCCGCTGTCATCGGTGCCAAAGGTGGACATACCATCTATTATGTAGGTGGTCATAACATTCTTGCTGATGTGTATCTTACAGTCGGTTATCAGAAAGGACAATACGGTTTTTATTCTATTAAATCACATCTTTCATTTCTTGGTGAAGAGAGTAGGGGAGACCTGAGATGTGAGATATCTGCCCCCTTGTAGATTTCACATCTCTTTAGATGTATCCTAGAGGGGCAGGTGAGCTACTTCTCCTGTAGGATGACATAGTCCCCCTGCAAAATATTTAAATCTAGTGTCTGCAGCTATTTGTACGAGGGTCACTTCAAAAGAACTGCACACTATTTCTTTTTTAATCCGTCTTTTATTCTAAATGTTTGAAAGTTTTACAGTGTGTAGATACATCCTTTAGGAACAATATTTTCATTTCTCCACATAATTTCCATCCCTCTCAACTGCCTTACCCCATGTTGGAACCAGCGCCTGTATACCCGCTCGGTAAAATTCTGGACCAACCTGTCGGAGTCACTGTTTGGCAGCGTGCACAAGGGAGTCATCATCTTCAAACCTTGTTCCACGAAGAGAGTCTTTCAGTTTCCCAAAGAGATGATAGTCACATGGAGCCAGTTCAGGACTGTAAGGTGGGTGTTTCAGTGTTGTCTATCCGAGTTTTGTGATGGCTTCCATGGTTTTTTGACTGATATGTGGCCGTTCATTGTCGTGCAACAGCAAAACATCCTGCTTTTGCCGATGTGGTCGAACACGACTCAGTCGAGCTTGAAGTTTCTTCAGTGTCGTCACATATGCATCAGAATTTATGGTGGTTCCACTTGGCATGATGTCCACAAGCAAGAGTCCTTCGGAATCGTAAAACACCATAGCCATAACTTTTCCAGCAGAAGGTTAACTCTCTGCACATTGTGTGGAGTGTGTGCAATACGAGGCCTGCCGCTGCGAGGACAATCCTCAATATTGCCGTGCCCGCTTTCATCACTTAACCTGCTTGCCCACTGACTGACACTACTGCGATCGACAGCAGCATCTCCATACACCTTTTTCAACGTCTTGTGGATGTTTCCCACTGTCTCGTTTTCACGGTACAGGAATTCTATGACAGCGCGTTGCTTCTGACGAACGTCAAGTGTAGCATCCATATGAAGACATGCTGTGACGGCGCCACTCACGGGAACAGGTTGAACTAAGTTTGAAAACAAGCGGGAAGGATGTATCTACACACTGTAAAACTTTCACACATGCAGAATGAAAACTGTACTTTTACAAAAATAGTGTGCATTTCTTTTGGAGTGACCCTCTTAATGTATCACAGCAGAAAGTCGATTATTTGATAGACATGTTCTGAAGATTACCTGTCTCCATTGAGCACTGTTTCTTTTCCATCTTTCATTCTCTATCCCAACGTGCAGTGCACATTGGTGTTTTAAGACTTCCTTACTTACTTTTCGTTCTCTATTCTGAGATTGGGTGGTCTGTCAGAGATCGCGGCCCAATGTAGAACTTCGATCTTTTCACCAGACCACAAAGTGTCGGAACTGGAAGAAGTGGTTCCCAACTGCAAATATTGAAGAGGGGTTTTGGAGTTCCAGCTTTTTCCTTGCAATGACGGAAGCCTCCAGAAAAGCTTACTGAACCGGAGAATAGGCGGTACTTTCAGTTGTTTAAGGTACAAATGAACGCTCAGTATGTGAACAAGAATCTTTTCATGTGTGTAACAGAGTGAAGTCAAAGACTTCCTTGATGTGTACTGAATTGTTATGGTGAAAGACTATGATGTAAGTCGTCGTATAAAACATTTCATTTTCTGACCCAGCAGGTAGAGTGAGATGTCTGAGACCCAACCCATTATTTCCAAACAAATCCAAGCTAGCCGAGAGAAGAGGCAGAGGCGTTCGCAACTCGGAATACAAGAGGGGGATACCAGTTCTTGTATTTTTATCACAGCCGAAAATCTCGAGAAAACCTTGGTTCGATGGAGAAACTGAAGCTATTTTTAATTAATTTATTAATATAGCATAACATGTTCCACTAGAAACATGAGCGCCTTGCGCCCATATATCACTGTATGTAACAGAATAAACTCATTTTGAAGAAAATACCCGCACCATTTGCACTTTCCTTTTTATGTAAAATCACGACCGGTTTTGGCCCCCAAGGTAATTAATGTAGTAGTATCTGCACAGTATCAAACAGTGATGTACAACTGAATTAGTCAAATGCTAGCAACAAACATCAACAACAACAATTCAAACACGTAATTGTTCCAAAAGATTCCTCCACACACTTCACGAAAGCAATAAGGTGACTTAATGTAGAGTGAACCCGTCTATTATTAAAACACGTATATAATATGTAAATTAGACAACACTGAAAGACAACTTGTCAACAAACAGCATAAAAACACTTAATAATATCAAATTGTAAGAATTCGGTTATAATCTAGGATATCGGCATATGTCACCTGAATTTTGATGTCAGGCACCATCAGAGGGCACAATACAATTGCTGAGGTGTGCCAGACGTGGAACTCAAACAGGAGAGAGAGCCAAGTTACAAGTGGAGCCTGCAGGGGCAGGCAGCAGAGCAGACAATGTCAAATGATGAGATAAAAGTTGATTTTTTGAGTCATCAGCCTTGTGACTGGTTTGCTTCGGTCCGCCAAGCATTCCACTCCTGTGCACAACTACTTCATCACAGCGTAGCACTTACAACCTACGTCGTCAGTTATTTATTGGATGCATTCCAATCACTGTGCTCCACTACAGTTTTTACTTTCTACACCTTAGCCAAGTACCATGGATGTTATTTCCTGATGGCTTAACAGGTAGCCTATCAACGGGTCCCTTCTTCTTCTACGTGTTTTCCATATTCTCTCCTCGCCGATAGTACAGAAAACCTCCTCTTACCTTACCTTATCAGCCCACCTAAATTCCATCATTTGCCAGTAGCACCACACCTCAAATGCTTCGCTTCTCTTCTGTTCTGGTTTTCCCACAGACAATGTTTCACTACCATACCTGTCTACAAACGTATATTCACAGAAATTTCTTCCTCAAATTAAGACCTATGTTTGATATTGCTAGACTGCTCTTGGCCAGAAAGGCCCTCTTTGCCAATGCTAGTCTGCTTTTATATCTTCCTCTCTTCGTCCGTCATGGAATATTTTGCTGCTTATGTAGCAGAATTCCTTAACTTCGAATACTTAATGACCAATTCTGAAGTTAAGTTTCTCTCCGTTCTCATTTTTACTATTTCTCTTTACTTTTTCGTCTTTCTTCGATTTACTCTCAGTTCACATTCTGCACTCATGAGATGATTCATTCCATTCAACAGATCCTCTAAAACTTCTTCTCTTTCACTGAGGATAGCAATGTCATCGAAGAATATTATAATTGATATCGTTTCACGAGAAATTTTAATCCCACCCTGAGCCTTTCATTTATTTCCGTCAATGCTTCCTCGATGTATAGATTGAACATCAGGGGCGAAAGACTACATAACTGTCACACCATTTTTAATTCGACCACTTCATTCTTGGTCTTCTAGTTTTATTGGTTCTTGTACACATTGTTTATTACCCGCCTTTTCCTATAGCTTACCCCACCTTTTCTCAGAATTTCAAATATCTTGCACCACTTTGCATTGTTCAACTGTTTTTCCAGATCTTGATTTTTCTTTAGTCCATTATCAACCGTAACGTTAGGGCTGCCTCTCTGATGCCTCTTCCTTTTCTAAAGCCAAACTGATCGTCATCTAACAGATTCTGAATTTTCTTTTCCATTTCCTGTATATTATTCTTGTCATCAAGTGCGATGCATGGGCTTTTAAGTTGATGTTGTACATACCAACTTCTTCCACCGATTTTAGAAATTCCTACGCTATGTTACCTATCCCTTCCGCCTTATTTGACGTTAAATATTCTAAAACTCTTTTAAATTCGGCTTCTTATACTGGATCCCCTATCTCTGCCCTATCGACGACTGTTTCTTTTATAATTTCACCAGACAATTCCTACCCTCACAGAAGCCTTCAGTGTACTCTTTACACTTACCCACATTCTCTTCTGAGTTTAACACTGGACTTCCCATTGCACTCTTAATGTTACCAAACTTGCCTTTACTTTCACCGACGGTTTTTTTCGGTATGCTGAGTCAGTCCTGCCGACAAAGATTTCTTTTTTCATTTCTTCACTTTTTTCACGTATCTATAAACCCTTAGCTTCCCTGCATGTACTATTTACGTCATTTCTAAGTGACTTGTATTTCTCTATCCTGAATTTCCATAAACATTTAGAAACTTCCTTCTTTCGTCGATCAGCTCCAGTATTTCTTCTGTTACCCATGGTTTCTCCGCAGGTTATTTCCTTGCACCTATGTTTTTTTTCTTTCCAGCTTGTGTGGTTGTCCCTTTTATAGATGCCCATTCATCTTAAATTGAACTGCCTACTGAGCTACTTATTATCGTAATATCAATCTCTTCGTTCTTAGTACTTCCGTATCACATTTCTTTCCGTAATGATTCCTCCTGCGTAGTCTCTTAAACTTCAGCCGAGCCTTCATCACTAGTAAATTGTGATCTGAGTATATACCTGCTCTTCGGTATCCCTTATAATCGATTTTCTGATTTCGGAAACCCTGCATGGCCATAAAGTAATCTAACTGTAATCTTACCATTTCTCCGGACTTTCTCCAAGTATACCTCTTCTGAATCGTGAACAAAGTATTAGCTATTATTAGCTGAAATTTATGGAGAACTCAATTAGACTTCTTCTCTCTCATTCATAATATCGAGCCCATATCCTCCGTAACCATTTCTTCTACTCCTTCCCTTGCAACCGCATTCCAATACTCCACAACTACTAGATTTTTATTTCCCTTTACGTATTGAATTACCCGTTCAATACCGTTATATAATTTCTCTATCTCTTCAATTTCCCATGATGACTAGGTATTGTGTGATGTCCTTAGGTTAGTTAGGTTTAAGTAGTTCTAAGTTCTAGGGGACTGATGACCTGAGATGTTAAGTCCCACAGTGCTCAGACCCATTTGAACCATCTTCAATTTCCTCTTGAGACGTTGGCATGTATACCCGAATTGTTGTTGTCAGCATTGATTTGCTGTCGATTCTGAAGAGTATAACCCAATCACTGAACTGTTCTCAGGGTTGTCCTCATCAGTCGTTGCAAGGAGAAGATGAAGACATAGGGAATGTGCATGACGATACTGTACAGATAATTCAATATGTGAAGGGAAATGAAAATTCTTTAAAAGTTAAATAAAATGCAAAACAGATTGGAATTAGATGACTGATTAGGACACACAATAAAAACACGTATTAAAACATAGTCCCCCCCCCTCACTTAGCAAGCAAAGTCGTTGCGTTTCTCTTGTCTGTAAAGAGTCAATACGAAACGACAACGAACAGCAGACGACGCTAAAGTGGCTGATGAACGAAAAGTCGATCTGAGATTCAAAGATAGTAAACGAACGCAAGCAGAAAAGGATATCTCTGCGTTCAAACACTACGTTAATATCACTTTTGCTATAAGGAAACCTTCTGTTTACAATAAATGGACCTGCGTTGCTATGTAAAGAAACGTAGCGGCGTTAAGATTTATTATATTATAATACATGAAACACATTCTAAAGGGCATCCATCCAGGAAAACAATGCTTTTCAGGCTTTTTTGTATGTTAAGAATATCGCTATTATTGTGATAGACGTAACTGTAGATTTCAATTTTCTCGAAGATGTGCATATGGGTGAGGTTACTACCAATATTAGTGACACTGTGTTGTTCTGAAATTAAGTAAGTGAAGCAAAGGTAGATTTGCCTTTTGCATTCTTCCTCGCTACTTCCCTATGCTCTCTGAATCTAGTTGTAAAATTTTTGCCTGTTGGAGAATTTAAAAAGCGTTGCTGTCAGTGTAGAAGATTTTATAAATGCCTGGAGTTGTAAATTTGTTGTTTTTAACTTAATGTTGTGCAGAACAGAGGGAACAGCAGTTACGTTTTATGGTGTTAATCAAATTTTACACCCTGATTCTGAACGCTTGTTAATATTGTACTACTGACATATATAAGTCTACAACGACTTCTACCGCTGACTTTTGCTCTCAGATTCTTGACTATTAATTCTCTGACATGGTATCTCTTATTCAACAACACTAGTCACGGTGTCTCTCATGGGTTCGTGTTAAGATTAAGCCAAACTTCAACCAGAAACTGTTTTAGCGAATGAAATTTGTCGACAACTACTTTATTTGAAGTCGTGTCGATAAAAGTATACATTAAACTATCTTACTCTTTTTTCCCGATGCGGATGGCATTTGTTGCGGTTTTTTTTCTTTTTTCTTTTAATTGGTAGCTCCCTTTTTTTTCCTTTAGACCTCAAACGCTGAGGATAATTACAGATTGATGGTACAGCAATTGCCTTCAGTTTCTTTCCGATAATCAAAGGCTCCAGCGCCGACACATTCAGACGGTAATGTTTGCTTAGCTTTGTGTGATAGTTCGCCAGAAAATTCTTTCTTTCCAATGCAAGAGACCAACATTTCGTCGTACTTCGAGAGTATACCACTATTGGGATTACGCAGAAAGTAGCTATGAAGTTGATATTAACAGAAAAGAATCGAAAGACCGTGCAACTAACATCTGGTAAATTTCTGCAAGTGTTTTTGAGGGATAAATTTATAGTGACTTTATTATTAAATGCACTCTACCCATCCACTCAAACAGAAGAGGAATAGCAACTTCTGAGTTTCTACTTATGTAAGTAGCCTGTTTGTATGTTGGCAGGGCTATAGACTGCGTTAATGACGCTGACAGCGCTCTGCTCCCTCGTCAAGAGATTCTGTGGTTGGATGGTCTAGCAGTTGGCGAGTGCATAGAGAAGTGTATGGACATGTTTTTTTCTTGGTGGAGACTCTGTGTTGGTAGGATATGCATTGTAAAAGGAGACGCAAGGGCAGTGGAATTATTGATAAGTATATAATTTTTGGAACTGGATGTCACATGAATAAGGTAAAACTTTCTAAATATTGTACATTGTTTGCTCTTCAACAAAATCTTTCTTTTTCTAACCATATACCTCCTGGTAGTTTATAGTCTATAATAGTTAGAATCTTTTTATTTGGCTGGCTGTAGTTGCTGCTTGCTATAGTTCGTGTTATGAAGATTTTCTTTGAGGTAAGTGACCTATAAAAATAAAAATGGGGTTCGTCACTGAAATGAGTGTAGACAATTAACTGAGTTGGCAGTAGTTTCATATTTCTTTAACTTTGTATTTTTTGGGTTTTTATTATTGCTAGTATTTCTTGCAATTCAGGGCCATTCTTTTGTGTTAATTATTGGAAGTCATGCTGTCGCTGTATAGCAGTCATATTGCATTGGGCTTGTATATTGTGGGTAATACATGAACAGGTTAAGGCTGAGTTGTCTTTGTCAGGGAAAATTCTGTAGGTCGGTTTTTAAATGATAAAAATAATTAAAGACATTAGTTTCACCTGTCGACCCTTAGCCGATGGTACTTCACTGGAATCTTCTGATTTCCTTATAGTTTGTATAATTAGCGCATGTTAGAAATTAGTTACTGTTTACTGCTAGCGCGTAACTATATCTATGGAATATCCTTTGTAGTTGTAGTTTCTTATTTTTGCACTGTATTCTTATGAGCAAAGTAGTTGTGGCATGCTTGTGGATTTGCACTAAGTATCTCGCAGTCGCTTTTGCAACTAATTAGATTTATATAATATTCAGTGTTTTCCTAACATGTTTGTGTGTTATTGTGTAACATGGTGTGACAATCACAGGGTGTGAAAAGCGTAACACTAGACTGCAAAGCAAATAGAGAAATGACAGTGACTACGAGCGCAATTTGCCAGCTGTAGATGCAGGTTTTGCATCAATACACTTTTCTCCTTTAAGTCAACACACACACTTAGCTTTTCAGAATACGAACACTGCCGGTGCAAACGCACTGACGAAAAACATAGAGGAACATGAAAAATTTGATCAAACAGAGAAGCAACAACCTCAAAAGTTAAGACATAACTGACGAAAGTAAACAAACACATGAATATTTAACCGCTGAGATATGCAAAATCGAATCGAAATATCAAAACATTTCTGAAGATGTAAAAACACAAATTTGTGAGCATTTTCAGACTATTTTTTCGCGACATGAAGACACACTGCAGAACCAGGAAGCAGCAATAAAAGAACTGCAGACAAGGAAATCACGACACCTTGCAGACTAAAACTGACTCTGTTGCATCTACCGATACGATCGCGCATCTTGTCAAAAATCAGGAAAGCTTAGAGGACACAGTAGATACGATTACGACTCAAATGGACACTCTAAAACCTGACTCAGAAAAACACGAGGAGGAAGTCAACACATTATCGGAAAAAGTAGTCAAACTTTCGGATGAGTTAACAAATTTATCTGTGAGGGCAGATGATGATTTGAATGATACAAGACCGATAGCCTTCACTGACACAGAGGAGTAAGTGGAAATTAGGAAATTTAAACAGTCAGAAACAAATTAATACGCAACACGAAAGAGAAATACGGGAAGCACAATATCAGTTGGCACAGGTGATACAGGAATTACATATTTCAGAGGCTACTCTCGCTCCGACAAGGGAAGAGGCATTTAGAAATACGGAAAAGGCGAACAGTAATAATACATGGTGTTTCCGAGATCTTGAAAGGAGTCGATAGGGTGCACCGAGCCTTGAGATGGAACCGTCGATAGGAGGCAACAATGATCGATTAACGACTCGGCGATACGATGACTTTGACTATAAGCTCTTCATCACAACGCATAAATTTAAAACATTCTAGTAATGACATGTATCCACAAGCTTGGCTCCATCAACTTTCTCATTGTTTTCCTCCTAATTGGTCATTAGAGCATAGATTAGAATTTATGTGTGGCTATATAGAAACAGAACCAGCTGTAAGAATGCGATCGCTTATTCGCGACTGTCACAGTGACGGGGATTTTTATTAGGACTTCCTTTCTCCTTATTGGTGTCAGATTATACAAGATCGAGTAAAACACAGTATTATAATGATGAAGCGTTTCGAACAATCTGAATTTTCCAGCCCTGTAAAATATTTTGAAGATATGTTACTCAAGAATCAGTATTTGCAAAGGCGCACAGCCCTCGGAACTTAATTAAATTGCCTGAACGCTTCAGACATATTACTTTGGCTGGACGTTGTAAAGATGATACCGTGTCTTTTGCAAGAACTGGAAATCGACATGGGCAATCGCATGATGCGAAAACAGAAAAACACCAACAGTTTGCAGCTCACATCCATCACAGTTTCATGACGACAGAAACAATAACTGTACGCGACAAGTCTACTGTTATAACGCAAATCGTCACCAAAACAGACACCGCCCATATAACAACCATTGGCAGAATAACAATAATTACAGAAAAAGTCATATTTCCGTGGTAATGATTATGACAGAGACAACGTAGAAATAGTGGCCGAGCGGTTCCAGGCGCTTCAGTCCGGAACCGCGCTGCTGCTACGGTCGCAGGTTCGAATCCTGCCTCGGGCGTGGATGTGTGGTATGTCCTTACGTTAGTTAGGTGTAAGCAGTTCTAAGTCTATTCGACTGATGACCTCAGTTGTTAAGTCCCATAGTTCTTAGAGCCATTTGCACCATTTGAAATAGACAGTATGGGAACCAGAATAATTATTATCAAGGGAGACAAAATGACTTCAGACGCAACAGTCCACCTTTTAATTACGATTCTGGGAGGAATTCTTCACCATCTAATCAACAAGAAAGAAATTACAGAGATTGCCGACAAGACGACAGACGCTATAGTCATGACAACAGATCTGAACTTCATCAGAAATGGCGTGATTCAAACAGGGCGTAGCCCTCTCGACAAGTTGAAATTGTAGAAATTGGACCTCCAAATCCCAGTAATGGCGCGCGACAACAAAGAGATAATAGACAATGACTCGCACCGCAGGCCGCCACAAAACTTTCTTATGAAACTGACAACATAGCTGCCATGACTATCAATTATGTGAAAATGGAGGACATTAGGGGCATTTTACTCCAGCAACCTGACATGAAATAGAACAATACTGCATATCCTGTAATTCACATCACAACACATAGCGCTACCAACTTACAAACAGGCTACTAATACAGGTAGAAACTCAGAAGTTGCTGTTCGTCTTCTGTTTGAGAGGATAACAAAAACTGTCAGTCGACAACATGGCGGACAATGCAGTGCGCCTGTGTAAAATACGTGACAAAAAGTGTTTGTGCTGTTGCAAAAAAGACGAAAAGCCAAGAAAAAGCAAGGAGAGGAAAATGTAAGTAAAATGAACAACTGATAGTACGTAACTTTAAACGCGCGAAATTGAAGTAAATGATTGGAATCGTTGCTTTTGCACAGGCCAGCTGCACCGTCCAAACTGCTGTCGATATTGTACCACTGTAGAAACTGAAGATTCATGTAATTTGCCAGCTGAAGATGGGTGCAAACCCGAAATGCATATTGGCATAAATAAAACACATTAAAAGAAGTGGTTGGTCGCTGTATTTTTATAGTAAAAAAAATGATTTATTCGTGTATGGGTAGAATGCACTTAATAATAAGGGTCACTATAAATTTATTCCTCAAAAACACTTGTACTTGACACCGGCAGCCCTATTTCGGTAATTATTAAAACAGCTTTCAGTAAATGCTACAAATCGAACGTGCCCCACACTTCCTTTGCGTAAGATCAAATTACAAGGTGCAATTTTTGGAAAAAGTGTAGATGTACACCCACAAACTAACTTAGAATTCTTTTGTCAAAGCCACAGATTTATTATGAATTTTCTTATTCTTCCAGTGTTGTTGACGGAGATTATATTAGATGCAGATTTTTGAATGATTATAATGCAATTTTAAACTTTCACGACGCTGAACTCAGTTTAGAAAAAGAAGGTAAATCAATTGCTTTGAAATTTGAAGATTGGCTTCTTAACCACGACGAGGAAATCAATCAGGTTTACATTTTGTCCGATCACATTCAGGAACTTTCGACGGAATTTGACACTAACGATTACTTTGTAACTACCGACAGGGATGATATTGATGACGTATTAGATACTAACGTTTTAATTCAGAAAAAATTCAAGCAATTGGGAAGTGTAATGACACTGATACGTACGACCTTTCTGATATCTTACAATCACATTCCACAGCTTTTACTCTTAAAACAGGAACAATTTAAGTATTTCACTAGACATTTCGTAGTCGTGAGCATACAAAATTTTGCATCAGACCATACCTAATTCCGGCACATTACAGGGACCATGTTAGAACGGAAATACACTCTATGATTGACAAGGGCATTATTGAACCAGCGGTAAGGTCATATAATAATCCATTACATGTTGTTGAGAAGAAAAACGGATCGATCAAACGAGTCTTATATTCCAGACAATTAAATACCATAATCATTCCTGACACAGAAAGGCCGCAAACGTTGGAAGCCCTTCTTCAAAAGATAAATGGCGTAAATGTGTTATCTTCTATTGATCTCAGATCCAGCTTTTATCATGTTGAACTTCATCCAGAATGTAGAAAATATAAGGCTTTTCTTTGTTTCGGCGTTTGTTATCAATTTCGGAAACTTCCTTTTTGTTTGAACATTTCTGCTAGCTGTAATAGCTGTAGTTCGTGTTACGAAGATTTTCTGTGTGGTAAGTGACTTGTAAAAATAAAAATTGGGTTCGTGATTGAAATGAGTTTAGGCAATTAACTGAGTTGAAGGTAATTTCACATTTCTTTAATTTCACATTTTTTTGGATTTTTATTATTGTTAGGATTCCTTGCAATTCAGGGCCATTCTTTTGTGTTAAGTATTGGAAGTCATTTTGTCACTGTATAGCAGTCAGATTGCGTTGGGCTTTTATATTGTGGGTAATAAATGAACAGGTTAAATTTGAGATGTCTTTGTCAGGGAAAAGTCTGTGGGTTAGTGTTTAAACGATATAAACAAGTAAAGACTTAGTTTCAGCTACAATCCATTGATTTCATTTCGAAAAATGTTTTCCGGAAATGACCGCGTTTTCAAAACAACGTTACTGTGGAACTAAATGTTAGTTCCTTCCGCCGGCTGAGAAATTAATCTAGATTAGCGTGCAATTGCTGCAGCGTTCCCGTTATTGCCAAAAACCAATTACTGCGCGACACTCCAGTGTATCAATGAACTGCCTGAAAGTCTGCCGTCGGTCTGTTGTAGAATTTTGGAAATGCTATAGACGGAATTCTGTTCTGTAGGAAACAACCTGAATTCCGAACGCAGAGATAGTGTAAAAGCCAATTCTCTATCTTCGGCCGCGAGACGCAGGAAGCAGTAGAGAGAGACGCACAGGCGACTACCACGTTTCTTGTCTTCGGAGAGCAAGAGATACAGTTCCGCACTGCCACTCGTAAACAAAATACGAGCGTATGTAATATCAGACGAACTATGTGACGGAACTGAAGAGTTTCTAGTAAACAGAACGCAGCATCTCACTTTCAAAGGAATCTCCATAAGTAAAAGTAACTTTGCGTATGACATTAAGAAGTGTTGTAGGACGATTAGGTTTCACAAAATAGAAGACCTAGCTGAAAGTCAGAAGTTGCATGAGGCTTTTCGCCGATGATGCTGTTATCCATTGTGTTTCCGTAACAGGGTGCAAAAATGTAACAGGGCATGCAGAATGCTCCACTGAACAATTTGAGGCAGGGAAACTGGGGTAAGAGAAGTCAGCTTAAGAAGATAAGGAAGTAACCTTGTGCACCGCTTTGTCTAGCATTACTGTTTTCGAGATTATTTACAACTAAGATGCGTACAAGTTTACACGTACTTTGCTTTTTATTGACATGTACATTCTTTATTTCCTGCAAGGAAATAAGGAGGGTGAGCCTGATAACTACTGAGTCAAGATGCAGGTTTTGTTTATTTGACCTTCGTACAAAGAGTTCTGCCAGAGTTGTTGGAGGACGTACCACTGGCTGTTGGTGAGAGGATGTGGATACAACATGACGGTTCACCACCCCACTTCAGTGCGGATGTCCGCAACCATCTGAATGCTGTACATCCCGGTCGCTGGATTGTTGGAAGGGGAGGTCCTATTCCATGGCCTGCGACGTCACCTGACCCGAACCCCCTTGATTATTTTCAATGAGGCTCTGTAAAGCCAATTGTGTATGAGACCCGAGTGGATATGGAAGTGGAATTTGTTGCTAGAATCGTAGCTGTCTGTGCCATGATTTGAAACACAGCAGGGATATTTGTCAGGGTGCGTCAGAATCTTCTTCACCTGTGTCATCCATGCATTGAGATTGGTGGCCATCAGTTTCAGCACATTTAGTAAGATACAGTACAAATTGTACGTTCTTTGTGTCAAGGATGGTATTTGCAGTTAACTGTGACTAACGTAAATAAAAAAGTATACAGTAATGTGATTTGATTTCTATTATCACCTTAAGCTGCCTTCTCCGATCCTAGGTTCCCAACCTCAAATCGTTCAGTGGAGCATCCACTATGTCCTGTTAAATTTTTGCACGCTCTTACGGGAACATCCTGCATAAAGAGTAGTCGCACCACTACAAAACTATAGCGAAATGCAGGGAGAGCAGCAGAGCATCGACTCTTGGAGTGGGGAATGGCAATTGATCCTCAGCATAAACAAACGTAGTGCGTATACATTGAAAGTGGAATTATTGTGTCATTACATGATTGCAGAACAGTCACTGAAAGCAGTCACGTCCGTGAAATATCAAGAAGCAAGCATACTGAGCGATTTACAAGTAGAACGATCACCCAGAACTACACTCCTGGAAATTGAAATAAGAATACCGTGAATTCATTGTCCCAGGAAAGGGAAACTTTATTGACACATTCCTGGGGTCAGATACATCACATGATCACACTGACAGAACCACAGGCACATAGACACAGGCAACAGAGCATGCACAATGTCGGCACTAGTACACTGTATATCCACCTTTCGCACCAATGCAAGCTGCTATTCTCCCATGGAGACGATCGTAGAGATCCTGGATGTAGTCCTGTGGAACGGCTTGCCACGCCATTTCCACCTGGCGCCTCAGTTGGACCAGCGTTCGTGCTGGACGTGCAGACCGCGTGAGACGACGCTTCATCCAGTCCCAAACATGCTCAATGGGGGACAGATCCGGAGATCTTGCTGGCCAGGGTAGTTGACTTACACCTTCTAGAGCCCGTTGGGTGGCACGGGATACATGCGGACGTGCATTGTCCTGTTGGAACAGCAAGTTCCGTTGCCGGTCTAGGAATGGTAGAACGATGGGTTCGATGACGGTTTGGATGTACCGTGCACTATTCAGTGTCCCCTCGACGATCACCAGAGGTGTACGGCCAGTGTAGGAGATCTCTCCCCACACCATGATGCCGGGTGTTGGCCCTGTGTGCCTCGGTCGTGTGCAGTCCTGATTGTGGCGCTCACCTGCACGGCGCAAAACACGCATACGACCATCATTGGCACCAAGGCAGAAGCGACTCTCATCGCTGAAGACGACACGTCTCCATTCGTCCCTCCATTCACGCCTGTCGCGACACCACTGGAGGCGGGCTGCACGATGTTGGGGCGTGAGCGGAAGACGGCCTAACGGTGTGCTGGACCGTAGTCCAGCTTCATGGAGACGGTTGCGAATGGTCCTCGCCGATACCCCAGGAGCAACAGTGTCCCTAATTTGCTGGGAAGTGGCGGTGCGGTCCCCTACGGCGCTGCGTAGGATCCTACGGTCTTGGCGTGCATCCGTGCGTCACTGCGGTCCGGTCCCAGGTCGACGGGCACGTGCACCTTCCGCCGACCACTGGCGACAACATCGATGTACTGTGGAGACCTCACGCCCCACGTGTTGAGCAATTCGGCGGTACGTCCACCCGGCCTCCCGCATGCCCACTATACGCCCTCGCTCAAAGTCCGTCAACTGCACATACGGTTCACGTCCACGCTGTCGCGGCATGCTACCAGTGTTAAAGACTGCGATGGAGCTCCGTATGCCACGGCAAACTGGCTGACACTGACGGCGGCGGTGCACAAATGCTGCGCAGCTAGCGCCATTCGACGGCCAACACCGCGGTTCCTGGTGTGTCCGCTGTGCCGTGCGTGTGATCATTGCTTGTACAGCCCTCTCGCAGTGTCTGGGGCAAGTATGGTGGGTCTGACACACCGGTGTCAATGTGTTCCTTTTTCCATTTCCAGGAGTGTAATAGTAGGTAAGGCAGATACCATTCTGAGAAGATACCATTCTGAGATTCGTTAGAAGGATCGTCAGGAAATGTCTTCTGGCAAAGCGGGTGCATATCGATAAAATTCCCTCGGTCTTCCAGGTGCGTCAAGTGGTTTAAAATCCACGAGCTTTCGGCCGAGTGCTCCGCTGCCATTGCCAAGCGGTGCGTTTGTGTGTGCGCGCGCCTGCGTCCTTATGTACCCCCGGTGCCTTCAGTGACGTCAGTGGTGCTTGCCCAAGCGCCGTATATGGTAATGTTTTCCTTGCGCGCTTGCCACGCCCGCTCCAGCCTTCTTATGATCGGGTTCCAAGTGCGTTAACTGCACACCGCTGTCTTTATTGAGCTGTGTTGTCAGAAATTTTTATCTCGATCGCTTCTTTTATGACGCTGTCCCAGAAACTATTTATCCATGTAATAACAGATGTTTCGCCAAATGCTATGCGGTGTCCATCTCCTAGAACACATTCCTCTACCGCTGCTTTCTCAGCATACCGTAGACGAAAACATCACTCGCGTCCAATATGGAGCTGTTCAATAGTACGAACAGTCTGTCCAACATAAAATCGCCCACATTCACACGGTATTTTGTACACTCCTGGCGTTCCGAGAAGTATGTCGCCTTTCACAGGCCTCATTAGTTGACGCATTTTTGTCGGAGCGCTGAAGAGACAATCGATTTTATGCCTATTTAGGAGTCGGCTACTGTTTCCTGTTATTGAGCCACAGAACGGTAAAAACGCAAGCTTCTTCGTGTCCCCTCAGGAGCATCCTGCTCACGTTTCTTCAACAAGATGGCTTGCAGAATCTGGCGGTATTGTAGCCGTTTTCTTTGAATACTTTTTGTGAGAGGCTCAGTTTCTTCGGAAGGCTTTCAGTGTCTCAAACGGCTTCCGTTCGGTGCACTAAGACCCTTAAAAGAGACCTTTTCTGAGAAGGGTGATGATAGCTGGTAGCATACAGCTAGGCGGTCCGTGTGGGTGAGTTTCAAGTAAGCTCTGCCTCTGAGACACCCATTTTCTTTAAGTCGGACGAGGACGTCAAGAAAAGGCAACGAACCTCCATCGTGAATTTGATGTTGTAAAGAGTGCTGCTGATGTGGTCCAAGAATTCTATAACTCGAGCCTTTGAAATACAATGTATGTTTCAGAACTCCAGGAGCTCATAAAACTCCTTGTGATTGTGGACAGTTCAGTTTTATGTCGGACAGACTGTTCGTATCACTGAACAACGCCGTTTGAACACGAGAGACGTTTTCGCCTACGATGTCTTGAGAAATCTACGGTAGCGGAACACACTCTAGGAGACGGACAAAACTGCATTTGCCGAGACATGGACTAATAGTTTCTGGGACAGCGTCACAAAAGATGCGATCGAGATAAAGTTTCTGACAACATTCTCAATAAAGATGGCGGTCTGCAGCTTAGCACAGCCATCGCAACGAAAATATTACCATACATGGTGCTGGACCGAGCACCAGTGATGTCACTGAAGGCAGCGGGGCTGTATAAGAACGGCAGCAGCGAACATGCGACACTCACCACTTGACAATAGCCGAGGGGCCCTCGGCCGAAAGCTCGTGGATTTTAAACTACTTGACGCTGCTCGAAGCCCGAGACAATTTTATCGGAATATAAAGTCTATATTGCTCGTCAGTTTCGGATCCACACCAGGTAGGATCCAAAGAAGGCAGCACGTTTCGTTACAGGCTCATTTAGTAAGCGTGAAAACGTCGCGGAGGTACTCAGACAACTCCAGTGGCAAACAATGCAAGAGAGGTGTTCTGCATCACGTGCAGTTTGCTATAAAGGTTTCGAGAGTGTACGCTATTGGAGGAATCAAGGAATATAATGCTTCCTCCTACGTATACCTAGCGAAAAGACTATAAATGTCAAGTTAGAGAAATTCAAGCTCACCCGTAGCCTTACCAGCAATAATCTTTCCCGCGAACCATTTACGCCTGGAACAGGAAAACGGGCAAGCGACAGTGGTACACTAAGTACCCTCCCACCGCACACAGTAAGGCACCTTGAGAAGTACAGATGTATATCTAAGTCTGGTCTTGTTCTGTTTCTGTTCTCTTATCATCTAGCGGCGTCCTACAGCACCGAGGCGCAGAGATTTCGACGTGTACCATGTTTATTTTTTAGAGGTTATACAAGGGGCGTTCAATAAGCATTGCAACATATTTTTTATCTCGAACAGTTTCGGTTGGAAAAACGCGAAATTTGTTGTGGGACATCGTCTCATATTCCCGCTTCAGCCCCCATAGTGCCATGGCGGTGCTAAATGTAGCCTTCAAAATGGCATCTGAAACGGAGGTGCTTTCTAAGCAGAGAACGCTCATTGAGTTTTTTTGTGGAACATCGGAGCATCGCAGATATACATAGGCGCTTTCAAAGTGTTTGCGGAGAACTGACAGTAAACAAAAGTGCGGTGAGTCGTTGAGCGACGCGTCTGTCAACTTCGCAACAAAATCGCGCAAACGTGTCTGGGCTCTCGGGCGCCAGCCAGTTGCACACAGCTATGATTCCTGCAATGTTGGGACGTGCGGACACTCTCATTCGAGATGATCGACGGATCACAGTCAAACATCTGGCTGCTCAGCTGGGTGTCTTTGTTGGTAGTGCTGATACACTCGTCCACCATTTGGGGTATTCAAAGTTGTCTGCCTGTTCGTTCCTCATCGCCTAACAGAAGAGCGTATGGAGCAAGGAAGGACCATCCGTTCGAAACTGCTCGCGCGTCACGATGCTGATGGTGACAACTTTTTATCGAGCATAATCATAGGCAATGAAACACGAGTTCCTCACTTCTATCGGAAACAAAACGGCGGTTCATGGAGCGGCGCCACACCCTCTCTCCTCCGAAGAAAAAGAGGAAAAACCGCACCGGCAGCAGGTAAAGTATCGCCGACGGTCTTCTGTGACTCTTAAGGGGTGATTCTGTTTGATATACTTCATGGTGCTGCCCGCAGGAAACTGAAGAAACAGCTTGAGCGTGTTCGTCACTACAAAAATGCAAGTGAACTTCTCCTTCTTCATCACAACGCAAGGCGTCGGACAAATATGTGCACCGGAGAGGAGTTCACAAAACTTCATTGAACTGTTCTTCCTCATGCACCGTACAGCCCGGATCCAGCTCTTCAGATTTACGTCTGTTTGGCCCAATGACGGATGCACTCCGCAGGAAGCAGTACGTGGATGATCTACATCTACGTGATTACTCTGCTATTCACAATAAATTGCCTGGCAGAGGGTTCAGTGAACCACCTTCATGCTGTCTCTCTACCGTTCCACTGTCGAACGGCAAGCGGGAAAAACGAAAACTTTTCTCTTATTTTATCGTGATGATCATTTCTCCCTGTGTAGGTGTGTGCCAACAGAATGTTTTCGCAATCGGAGGAGAAAACTGATGACTGAAATTTCATGAGAAGATCCCGTCGCAACGAAAAATGCCTTTGTTTTAATGATTCCCAATCCAATTGACGTATCATGTCTGTAACACACTATCTCCCCCATTTCGCGATAATCGAGCTGCCCTTCTTTGTCGTTTTTCGATGTCATCCGTCAGTCCCGCCTGATGCGGATCCCACACCGCACAGCAGTACTCCAGAATAGAGCGGACAAGCGTAGTGTAAGCAGTCTCTTTGGTAGGTTGTTGACGCGGCAAGACGTTGACACCTATGTCGACCACTAGAGAGATTCCACGTGGGCACACAGGCCCTCGCACTAAGTTGCCGTAAGGTGGTCAAATTGAAAGGAGACTGTGTTAAAGGACACCATTTTGTAGCCCAAAGAATGGGCAATAATACGTTGTATTGGACTCCTGAATGAAACCAACTTCCTCTGAGAGAAAAAACGTATTGCATTACTTGTTGAACGTCCCACGTAATTAAGTAGATCGTCTGTAGTGTAACGAATGTTGGCAGCACGTGTGGTGCAAGTACACCACTGACACGAGCGGCACTCTGTATAGACTGATTAAAAGACTAAAAGTATAGTTCATTTATACATTCCAAAAATATTCCTTTTGTGTAAACATAGAATGCACACGTGATAAACTGCACCCTTGCCTTAAAACTATGTTGATGCTCTCTCTATTACTGGTTTGCCACTTAATACACTACTGGCCATTAAAATTGCTACACCACGAAAATGACGTGCTACAGACGCGAAATTTAACCGACAGGAAGACGATGCTGTGATATGCAAATGATTAGCTTTTCAGAGCATTCACAAAAGGTTGGCGCCGGTGGCGACACCTATAACGCGTTGACATGAGGAAAGTTTCCAATCAATTTCTCATACACAAACACCAGTTGACCGGCGTTGCATGGTGAAACGTTGTTGTGATGCCTCGTGTAAGGAGGAGAAATGCGTAACATCACGTTTCCGACTTTGATAAAGGTCGGATTGTAGCCTATCACGATTGCGGTTTATCGTATCGCAACATTGCTGCTGGCGTTGGTCGAGATCCAATGACTACAGCATACGGAATCGGTGGGTTCAGGAGGGTAATACGGAACGCCGTACTGGATCCCAACTGCCTCGAACCACTAGCAGTCGAGATGACAGGCATCTTATCCGCACGGCTGTAACGGATCGTGCAGCCACGTCTCGATCCCTGAATCAACAGATGGGGACGTTTGCAAGACAACAACCATCTGCACGAACAGTTCGACGACGTATGCAGCAGCATGGACTATCAGCTTGGAGACCATGGCTGCGGTTACCCTTGACGCTGCATCACAGACAGGAGCGCCTGCGATGGTGTACTCAACGACGAACCTGGGTGCACGAACGGCGAAATGTCATTTTTTCGGATGAATTCAGGTTCTGTTTACAGCATCATGATGGTCGCATCCGTGTTTGGCGACTTCGCGTGAACACACATTGGAAGCGTGTATTCGTCATCGCCATACTGGCGTATCACTCAGTGTCATGGTATGGGGTGCCATTGGTTACACGTCTCGGTCACCTCTTGTTCGCATTGACGGCTCTTTGAACAGTGTACGTTACATTTCAGATGTGTTATGACCCGTGGCTCTACACTTCATTCGATCCCTGCGAAACCCTACAGTTCAACAGGATAACGCACGACCGCATGTTGCAGGTGCTCTACGGGCCTCTCTGGATACAGAAAATGACTCAATGCCCAGGCGTAGCATGGCCGTTATTACGGCCAGAGGTGGGTGTTCTGGGTACTTATTTCTCAGGATCTATGCACCCAAATTGCGTGAAAATGTAATCACATGTCAGTTCTAGTATAATACAGGTATATTTGTCCAATGAATACTCGTTTATCATTTGCAATTCTTCTTGGTGTAGCAATTTTAATGGCCGGTAGTGAAAATATCAGTTACACGAAATTACAGACGAGATCTTGGTCAGTGGTTCTATTTTTATGTCCACCCTCGCACTGAACGGCGAGGAATGTCGACAAACTGCGCCAACGGCTTCTCCAAATGTTTGGCGTTATTTGAGTTTCATTCAATCAGGCTGGTAAAGGCTATCCATTACCAATTCAGGAAACTTAAACTGCCCACATCATTACTCTGTTTTGGCAGCGCTACGACCGCTTAAACAACGCCATTTTCCGCGGTAGCGACCTCGCTCTCCCCCTCTTTCTCTCGTCACCACTTCCACCTTTTCTCTCCCTCTTCCCCCACAGCGTACGTCCGGTCGCTCCATCCCTTTCTCTTCCCTCCCACTCCACTCGTCAGTGTGTGTGTGTGTGTGTGTGTGTGTGTGTGTTGGTGGCGCGCAGTGTACGTGTGTGTATTCATGCGCTGTAATGCTATACACTTATAAAATAGATTGAAGATACGTATAAACAAGCAGTGTTTATTTAATAGTGGTGTGTTAATATTGTTAAAACAAATAATCCACTTGATGAACGCGAACCGGACCCGTCAATTGGCACAGCGAAACGGACAGCCGTGGGAGAGGGGGGAGGGAGAGAGGGCAGGCTAGGTGCAAACGTCGAAGGGTACGGCCGGCCGGTTATTGTGCTAATTACAAATCAGCCACGGCGAGCGGACTTTGTCAACAAATAAATATTACAGTGCGCCAAACAGCATTCGGCGCGTGGCGGCGTCTCGGGCGCGTGTCAATATTTCAGCAGCGGCGGCGGCTACAGCCCGGCCAGCGGCCGGTAGCTAGCGGTGGCGCTCGGCCAGTGGCCGGCCGCTTCACGCGCCGTGGCGGGCGAGTCGCCAATCACGGGGGTGAGCTGAGCGGCGCGGCGCGGCCTGTGGACACGCCAGAGTAAACGCTTCCTTGCTCTTGTGCCGGCGTTTTGCTTGCGCGCTTGTCGCTGTTGACCGGGACGCGTGTGCTGTGGACCTGCGCTGATTAATGCCGCACAGCGCAGCGCTGCAGCCGGGGTCTTGAAAGGCAGCGCCGGACCGCCACGCACTGCTCGCCGCCGCCGGCTGCAGACATTGCCAGCAGGCTCGCTTCTTGTACTGCTGAACGTGCGCCCAGTCACAGTCTAAACAGAGCTCTGGTACACTATTGGTCGAGCCCAAGGTGTATAACCAAACAGCTCCGTAATTGTTTTTAGAACATGTTTGGATAAAAATCCTACGTCAATAACACCAATTTTCCTTACTGATTACGGTTTCAGGTCGTTAAAGAGCCGTCTTCAGATCAGCCTAAAATGTTTTTCAGTTTCAGAGCGTGACAATCATTACACATCATAGTATTCTTAGTCCGCCCCCGGTAGCTGAGTGGTTAGCCGGCACGGTACCTCAGCGTGTTCGGGCATGAGGGTTACGTGCCCTCTGTAATAAAAAAAACTGAGCTCATCGATCAACAACGAACTTCAATGGATGTCTTACGACGTCCGCCCCGAGCAGATGAAACGAACAACAGCGAACAAAATGAGATTTAAAAAAAAACAAATTGGTCAGCGTGACAGAATGTCAATCCTAAGGGCCCGGCTTCGATTCCAGGCTGGGTCGGAGATTTTCTCCGCTCACGGACTGGGTGTTGTGTTATCCTACTCATCATCATTGCATCCCCATCGACGCGCAAGTCGCCGAAGTGGCGTCAAATCGAAAGACTTATACCCGGCGAAAGGTCTACCCGACCGGGGGCCCTAGTTACACGACATTTGAAACGTCCCCTTAGTAAAATTTATGAATTACTGTGCTGATAAACCCCTTACGTTATTTGATTTTGAAACAGCTGAACACAACTGAACGTACTCAGACATTTCCCTCTCTACCTATTCTGATCAACACTAAACTTAGCGCAACGCAATCTGACTTTCAAAATCCCTACAAAAGAATTCCCCTGACTAACAATAACCTATATCTTTCATGAATCCCTTACCTCACAAAAATCTTCGTTACTAGAACTACGGCAATACAGCGAGAGCCAGTACTGCCAGCTGAATAAAAGATTCTAACTACTGAAGGCACTAACTACTGTTAGGCATACTTAGCAAATGAAAGATTCTGATAAAGAACGAACAATGCATTTATCTTAATAATGTTGAAAAGTCATAATATATGTATCTGTTCATGATATCCACTCTTTCTGGCGGACACACGTCCAGATCGTCCGCTCTTAAAATTCTGCCATCTCTCTCCCCACATCCACCACTGCTGGCGGCTCACCTCCAACTGCTCAACGTGACGCGATGTTCACATCCAACTGCTCAACACTACAATAGAGAATATTCCAACAATGGAAACAAACCATAGACTTCACACAGCACAGTCAGTGACTTTCATACACAGCGCTACGTGGCGTTACCGACATAAAAACCTAAACTGCCTACTTACACTTTTTTTTTGTATTCTTAGAGCTGTTGTTGTTGTGGTCTTCAGTCCTGAGACTAGTTTGATGCAGCTCTCCATGCTACTCTATCCTCTGCAAGCTTCTTCATCTCCCAGTACCTACTGCAAACTACATCCTTCTGAATCTGCTTAGTGTATTCATCTCTTGGTCTCCCTCTACGACTTTTACCCTCCACGCTGCCCTCCAATACTAAATTGGTGACCTCTTCATGCCTCAGAATACCCCCTACAAACCGATCCCTTCCTCTGGTCAAGTTGTGCCACAAACTCCTCTTCTCCCCAATTCTATTCAATACCTCCTCATTAGTTATGTGATCTACCCATCTAATCTTCACCATTCTTCTGTAGCACCACATTTCGAAAGCTTCTATTCTCTTCTTGTCCAAACTAGTTATCGTCCATGTTTCACTTCCATACAAGGCTACACTCCATACGAATACTTTCACAATCGACTTCCTGACACTTAAATCTATACTCGATGTTAACAAATTTCTCTTCTTCAGAAATGCTTTCCTTGTCATTGCCACTCTACATTTTATTTCCTCTCTGCTTCGACCTTCATCAGTTATTTTGCTCCCCAAATAGGAAAACTCATTTACTACTTTAAGCCTCTCATTTCCTAATCTAACTCCTTCAACATCATCCGATTTAAATGGACTACATTCAATTATTCTCGTTTTGCTTTTGCTGATGTCAATCTTATATCCTCCTTTGAAGACCATGTCCGTCCGTTCAGGCGCTCTTCCAGGTCCTTTGCTGTCTCTGACAGAATTACAGTGTCATCGGCGACCTTCAAAGTTTTTATTTCTTCTGCATGGATTTTAAATCCTACTCCTAATTTTCTTTTGTGTCCTTTACTGCTTCCTCAGTATACAGACTGAATAACATTGGGGAGAGGCTACAATCCTGTCTCACTCCCTTCCCAACCACTGTTTCCCTTTCATTTCCAAATGACTCTGAGCACTATGGGACTCAACATCTGAGGTCATGAGTCTCCTAGAACTTAGAACTACTTAAACCTAAGGACATCACACACATCCGTGCCCGAGGCAGGATTCGAACCTGCGACCGTAGCGGTCTCGCGGTTCCAGACTGAAGCACCTACAACCGTTCGGCCACTGCGGCTGGCAACGTTCATCATTAATCAAACACTGTCGCAGTTCACATACTTGGTTAGTGATTAACGTCGTAAATTTTCCGTAACAAACTACGATTTTTGATTTTAGAGCAACTTAATTCGTAGAATGCGACTATGGTAATGACTGTCACACACTGAACAACAATATGGATCGCTAATGCGCCAAAACAGGTAACCAAAAAAGAAAATTTGCGATTTTGAAGTAGGATTTTTATCCACACATATTTCAAGTAAACAGATCGCGTACCTCCCCACTGACACTGATAACAATAACAGTTGCTTTTAGGGTTTTGTGCCGCCATCGGTAAGAACGGAACTCTCAGAGGATCACCTTGCCGCGCGAGGTTAGCCGAGCGGTCTATTGCGCTGCAGTCATGGTCTGTGCCGCTGGTCCCGGCGGAGGTTCGAGTCCTCCCGCGGGCATGGGTGTGTGTGTTTGTCATTAGGATAATTTAGGTTAGTAGTGTGTAAGCTTAGGGACTGATGACCTTAGCAGTTAAGTCCCATAAGATCTCACACACATTTTAGGATCACCTTCTTATGTAACTGTCTGTTTGCCTGTTTAAGACCCCTTTTTCTCACAAACGGGTAGAGGCACAAGTTAAAATTTATCTTGCATACTAACTTCTGCGTTCCTTTCGCTATGTGAAAAATTTAATCTTCTAGGTCAATGCAAGAGAAAGATGCGGCTATTTATATTTCTATACTCGCAAATTCACCCAGCAAAGTCAGTAAGGTACCTCCCATTGTCCTATAAACACGAAATTTGACAATAAGCGAGGTTTTATAGTACAAGCAAAATAAAAATTCCGAAAACTGTTAATCTGAAATGCTTTTTTTGCCATTTGTTGTCCGTCTATCCGTCTGCCTGTCTGTCCGTCTGTTAAGACCCCTTAATCTCAGGAATAGTTAGAGGAAACAAGTTGAAACTTCCATCAAGTGGCAAGGAGGAGGAGGAGGAGATTAGTGTTTAACGTCCCGTCGACAACGAGGTCATTAGAGACGGAGCGCAAGTTCGAGTGAGGGAAGGATGGGGAAGGAAATCGGCCGTGCCCTTTCAAAGGAACCATCCCGGCATTTGCCTGAAGCGATTTAGGAAAATCAAGGAAAATCTAAATCAGGAAGTACCAAGGCTTAGGGTCCTGTCGTGATGGCTGTCAAAAATGAATTGGGCTACGAGCAGGTGATAAATGGCACGATTATTGCACGCATAAAATGTAAAAACTGAAATATATTTACAATCAAAATGAACTCTTATTATTTGTTCTACAACTTCTTCTTTCCTGTGATTATGATGGTTCAAATGGCTCTAAGCACTATCGGGGGCCATCAATCCTCTAGACTTAGAATTACTTAAACATATGTAACCTGAAGACATTACACACATCGATGCCCGAGGCAGGATTCGAACCAGCACCAGGATTCGAACCAGCAGCGCGGTTCCAGACTGAAGCGCCTAGAACCGCTCGGCCACAGTGGTCGGCTTGTGATTATGAGTCAGAGCGTAGGTACATATATTCTGATAAGCCAATATATTATGACCGTTGCCCACCGCGCTGTTGGATGCAGCGTGGTGCTGTTGCGGGCACGTGATGCGATAACAAAGGTATGTAAGCGAAGCAGACACGGACGCGGGATAACCCTAGTGAAGATAATGGCTGCAAATGGGGAAATCCATTGAGATAAGCGACTTTGACCAAGGCCTGATTACTATTAAGCAGAGTATGTGATAGAGTATCTCGAAAACGGCGATGCTGTTCGAATTTTCACGTGTTAATGTCGTGAGCATCTGCGTAAGAGGTAGAGAGACAGCGGAGCTACCACTAGGCGGTACGTGGTTGGACGTCCACGACTCTTCACAGAACGTGAGGTCCGGAGGCTTGTGTGAGCTGTAAAGTAGGGTAGACGGTGATCTGTGGCGTCTCTGCCGAAAGAGCACGATGGTGGTGCGTGGGCAAATGTTTCGGAGCACATCGTTTATCGTACATTATTGAACGTGGAACTCCGCAGCAGACCATCGTTACACATTCATATGTAGACCCAAAGGCATCGATTTTCCACCGTCGATCAATGGTAACGTGTCGGCTCTTTTTTGGTGAAACACATTTTTTGCTACACTGAAACGTCCCCTTTGAAAAATTATACAAGACTGGTCTATGTGAAACGTCCTCTTTGAACAATTATACACGAATGTGCTTAAACTGACACACAATAGTTTTTAGCGCAACGCAATCTGACTTTCAATAATCCCTACAAGAGAATGGCCCTGACTAACATTAACCTATATGTTTCACAAATCACTTACCTCACAAAAATCTTCGTTACTCGAACTACTGCAATACAGCGAGCGCCACTACTGCCAGCTAACTAAAAGATTCAAACTACGGAAGTCACTAACTACTGATAGGCACAGTTAGCAAATGAAAGATTTTAATAGAGAACAAACAATGTATTTACCTTTATAGTCATTATATATATATATATATATATATATATATATATATATATATATATATATATATATATATCAGTTCATGACACCAATTCTTACAAATTACAAAACTCCGCCATCTCTCTCCCCACGTCCACCACTGCTGGCGGCTCACCTCCAACTGTGCAACGCTACGCGCTGTTAGCATCCAGCTGCCGCTGCCCGACACTACAATGGCAGACAACAATGCAAACTAGCCACACACTGCGCACAGCACAGCCAGTGATTTTTCATACAGAGCGCTATGTGGCGTTACCAATAAGAAAACCTAAACAGCCTACTTACAACACTAGGTCGATGGTCATCTCCACAAACGCCGTCGTCGTGGCGATCAGCGGCTCGAAACGTCCAGAGCGCCACGGACGCAGGCAGGTGGGAGCAGTATTATGCTATGGCAGACATTCTCCTGTGGTAGTAATCGAAGACATGTTGACAGGTACTAATCATCTGTATCTCCTCATGCTTGATGTCTTCCCCGGCGGCGATGTCATCTTTCAGCAGTGGAGTTGTCCGTGTCACGGAACCAGAACCATGCTGCAGTGGTCTGAGGAGCATTATATGAACTCACGTTGATATCTGGGCAAGCAAGTTCTTCTAGTGTAAAACGTATTGAATCCGTCTGGGTCGTCATCGGGTGCCATCAGAGCGTACAGAAATCAGCGATTCGTTATTTACACGGATTACATGACCTGCGCGTAGACATCTAATGTACCTCCACAAATCTATGCACAAATAGTGAGGCGCGGAGAACTTCTGTGGGTGCGTGTTGCTACTTCCATGCTGTGGCCCGCGATCCTCCTATAGCGAGGAGCATCTTTGTGGTATTGATATCAGGCGGCAGCTCTACGCCTATCAACTAGGTGTAAATAATTTAAACTTCTAAGTCAATGCAATGCAATCAAAAGTTGCGGTCATATTTCTGACATATTTCGGCAGTCGCAAATTCACTCATCAGAACCTATAGATGAACTATCTATGTACATGACTAGCCTGGTGGTCTATAAAGCGCTTCGGTGGGAACGGAGAGTTCGCGTGATCGTATTTCTGTCGGAACACGGAGTTCTGAGTCTGCCTTTCAAGCAAGCCCTTAACGTAGCATTGTGAGGAGTCGCCAGGAACAGTTGGTTCGGATTACACATTAAACTGTAGGTTCCCTTCCCCAGTTGGATAGCTGGGAGCGCTTTTCTGGTTGGTTCGATAAATGACATCGGCTGTTGTGGTCGAACGGTTCTAGCCGCTTCAGCCTGCAGCTACTGTCGTACGTTAGAATCCTGCCTCGGGCATGGATGTGTGTGATGTCCTTAGGTCAGTTAGGTTTAAGTAGTTCTAAGTCTAGGGGACATATGACCTCAGATGTTAAGTCCCATAGTGCTCAGAGACATTTGAACCGATAAACGTAAAAAATATAAGTTAATGCAGACGGATAGAAAAACAAACCCATGATGTTTGAGTGAAATGGAATGAGCATGTTAGGATTCTAATAGGAAAGGTGAGTAGTCGATCTCGATTTAGAGGGAGAATTTTAGGAAAGTGTGGTTCATCTGTAAAGGAGACCGAATATAGGACACTAGTGCGACCCATTGTTGAGTACTGTTCGAGTGTTCGGGATTCTCACCAGGTCGGATTAAAGGAAGACATCGAAGCAATTCTGAGGCGGTCTGCTAGATTTGTTGCCCGTTGGTAACGCGCAAGTATACCGGAGATACTTCGGGAAATCAAATGGAAATCACTGGAGAGAAGGCAACGGTCTTCTCGAGGAGCACTACTGAGAAAATTTAGAGAACCGACATTTCAGGATGACTGCAGAAGGACCATGAAATTAAAATTAGACAGATTGCATCTGGTACGGAGAAAAATCGAGACACGTTCGTAGGATTTATCGACCTGGATAGAACGTTCGACAACGTTAAATGGTACAATGTGTTCGAAATTCTGAGGAAATTAGGGGTAAGCTATTGGAAAGACGGGTAATAATATGTACAAGAGTCAAAGGGAACAATACGTGTGGAAGACCAAGAGCGAAGTGCTCAGAGTAAAAAGGTTGTAGTACAAGGATGTAGTCTTTCGCCCCTACTGTCATCTGTACAGCGAACGAGAAATGACGTAAATAAAAGAAAGGTTCAAGAGTGGAACTAAAATTAGGATATCAGTGGTAGGATTCGTTTGCGACATTGTTATCCTGAGCGAAAGTGAAGAGTAATTAAGGGTTCTGCTGAATGACATGAACAGTCTAATGAGTACAGAATATGGATTAAGAGTAAATCGAATAAAATGAGATGTAGCAGATATGAGAACAGAGAGAAACTTAACATCAGGATTGATGATCACGTAAAAGTTAAGGAATTCTGCTACCTTGATAGCAAAATAACCCATGACAGACGGAACTAGCAAGACATCAAAAGCAGACTAGCACTGGAAAGAAAGGTATTGTTGGCAAAGAGAAATCTACTAGTATCAAACATAGGCCTCAATTTGGGGAAGAAATTTCTAAGATACTTCGTTTGCAGCAGAGCATTGTGTGGTAGTGAAACGTGGACTGTGGGAAAATCAGAAGAGAAGAAAATCGAAGCATTTGAAATGTGATGCTACAGAAGAATGTTGATAATTATGTGTACTGATAAGGTATAAAATGAGGAGGTTCTCCGCAGAATCTGTGAGGAAACACTGTCAAGAAGAAGGGACAAGGTGATAGGACATTTGCTAAGACATCACGAAATAACTTCCTTGATACTAGAGGGAGCGGTAGAGAGTAAAAACAGTAGAGGAAGACAGAGATTGGACTACACCCAGCAAACAATTGAGGGCATAGGCTACAGTGCTACTCTGAGATGGGAGCGGAATTCATAGTGGACCGCATTAAATGCGTCAGAAGACTGATGAGTAGAAAAAAGAAAGAAAAGAACGGTGACATACAGTCATTTTCCCCTCCCCCTATTTGCGAGTGGAACAGGAAAGGAAACGACTACAAAGTATCCTCCGCCATGTACCATACAATGGCTTGCGGCGAATAATGCTGACGTAGACGTACAATTACTGATCTGGAAGTTGCCCAAGTGGCTGGAAAACCTTGCACCTGGCCAATGAGCAACACGAAATTATTATTGTTATCTACAAGCATAATTAAGTTTGTACAGAGTCCTCAGAGCGCGTCTCCTTCTCGCACCTGTCTGATTTATTATTATTATTATTATTATTATTATTATTATTATTATTAGGTCGCTTTCTTGTTAGTCTGTGTATTTGGAACAAATTTTCCAATGGATTTTAAAATGACTACCGGATCATCTAGAGACTTGAAATTTTGAAGATTGCTCAGATCTGAATGACATTGTATATTAACTCGCTTTCTTGTCGGTGTGTTTCGTAGGTGTGCGGTTGGCGGTGAAAAAGGTTTGCAATGCCTGACGTCTTGTCTGCCCTGTAGGATCGGCAAGTTGTGTAAGCAGTATAAGAATGTGTTCCCGAGAGCAAGCGAGTGGACTGGCACGGATGAGCAGAAACGGGAGGTAAGAAAAACAGGCTATTGCCTTCCTATCTGTATTTTAATTCTTCCATTATTTCCTTAAACTAACTTGTCAACGAGCAAGATACTTAAATTTTAAACGTATTTCAAAACTGGGTGAAAATGTAATGTTAACGTGGTTTCAAGTCTGGTGTGGGGTGGAGGGTACTTTGTTTACTACTGTCATTCCCTAATGAGCTACAGATTTGAAACTTTGAACATAGCTCGGAACTGGATGACAAGACAGTATTGGTGTGTGAAGAAGGGTACATTGTGTACCATAGCCATTTCCCCCTTTTCCTGTTTCAGTTGGGAGTGGCATTTGGAAAGAACGATTGCTAGTAAGCCTCCTTGTGACCCCGATCCTCAAATTTTTGCATTCACGATCTTATTGAGGAGTATATTAAGGATGAAGCAATATATCGCTAGAGTCACGTGAAGAGAAACTGAAACAAACGTGAAATTTATCACAGTCTTTGTTGTAACCTCATCGAAATTTCTGCAATCCGTTGAATAATTTCACACTCACGGAACTGAAAAGCCGAAAATATTTATTTATTAAATCAAAATTTTAATATACGACGTTTTTAAATTGGACTAAAAAGCATAAAATAATTTCTCCTCGTCCCATTCAAGTTCATAGCGCCATACAGATAGTCCTGAAATTTGTGAGTGTGAATTTTTTATAGCTATGAAAAATTTAAAACGAAAAAACTAGGGTGCACACAATATATAATTGATACCTTCCTTACTATTGCACTACTATTACACTATACAGTTCCGTGCGCCCCACATTTTTCGTTTCGAATCTTACAAGTATTTTCATAGCTATTAAAAATTTTCAATCACAAATTTTGAGCACTATGTGTATGGGGTTAGGAATCTACATGGGGCTAGGAGACATAATTCTACATTTTTAATTTCGATTTAAAAACTTAATATCTTAATCATTCATTTACAATCAAATAATTTTTTCATTGTTGTGTTAGTACATGTGTCTGAAAAATATCTGTACAGTGTTAGCGATATCGGATATGTAGCCTGTACTCAGTTATCAGAGAGTGTACGTATGTTTTGGTAGTATCTGGTGTTATTTACTTCGTCAAAACAGTTAAATATGTTTTAGCAATATTGACTATTATTTATTTTGTACAAAATTTGATCAGGAAATTCATTTTAATTTTGCCGTAATAACAGGAGACCAAGAATGGAAGACCAAGAAAGAAGTGCCTGGATTAAAAAGGGTGGAAAACAAGGTCTTTCAACAATGCTCTTCGATCTATATACCTAACAAGCAACGACGGAAATTAAAGAAAGACTGCAGCGCGTGATTAGCCGAGCGGTCTATGGCGCTGCAGTCATGGACTGTGCGGCTGGTCCCGGCGGAGGTCCGAGTCCTCCCTGGAGCATAGGTGTATGTGTTTGTCCGTAGGATAATTTAGGTTAAGTAGTGTGTAAGCTTAGGGACTGATGACCTTAGCATTCAAGTCCTATAAGATTTCACACACACAAAGAAAGATTCAAGAGTGGGATAAAAATTCAGGGTGAGAGGATATCAGCATTAAGATTCGCTGATGACATTACTATACTCCGTGAAAGTGGGAATAATTGTTGAATCTGTCAAAGACGGCATTTCTGGCCAAGAGATGTATGCTTGTATGAAACATCGGCCTTAATATGAGGAAGAAATTTTAAAGAATGAACACTTGGAACAAAGAGCTGAATCACGGACTATGGAAAAACACGGAAAAAGGCAAATCGAAGCATTTGGCATGTGGTGTTATAGAAGGATGTTGAAAATTAGGTGGTCTGATAAGATCTGAGGAGGTTTTCCGGCTAATTGGTGAAGAAAGGAAAATATGCAAAGTACTTGCAAGAAGGGGCTGGATGACTGGATATCTGATAAGACATCGGGGAATAACTTCCTTGGTATTAGAGGAAGTTGTAGAGATAGAAAATTGCAGGGGGAGGCGGAAATTGAAATACATCGAACAAATAATTTAGGACGTGGGATACAAGTTCACCTGTTAAAGACTGACGACTAAAAAAAAGAATTAAAAAACTGGCGAACTGTGAATAGGTCTCACTTTCTGCCTTTCCATACGTATTTAATTATGTATATACATAGTTCATCCATGAAATTTTAAAAATATTTATTGGCTGAGATCCGGCAACCGTACGTTATTTTATTACAGGATGTGTATATAGCCACATCGGTTGCACAAAACAGTCTGTGGTTTAATAAGTGTGTGATTAGTTTTGATATTGTAGTTTCATGCTACCGATGTGGCTGTATATACATCCTGAGAATCGACAATTTTTTGTGTTATCGTTGTTAATATTGGCAAGATATCGGTCGCAGGAAGTCCAAGAGTTTCGCTAATGTTTCATTCTTAAATTTAAGTTTACATTTTTTGCGTAATTTCTTATTTGCTATTGTAGTTCCTGAGAAAGGGCTCTTAAGAGACAGACAAACTGACAAATGATAAAATAGATTTTTTTCGTGTGGCATAATTACAGATTTACAGTTTTCTTGTTTTTTTCGTTACCTGTATAGTAAAACTATGCTTCTTCGAAGTACCCTGTAGCTTCTGGTGAGTTTCGAGTATCAAAATATGTGACATAAATGGCTATAACTTTTTATTGCAAGCACTAAGGCTCTTAAATTGCTTACACCGTCAAAGTACTATACACCGTAGTATGTCAATTTGATACGTCTACCCATTTCTGAGAAACATGTTTCTTAACATTATGCCAGACATACAGGTAAACAATGAGACAGACGGACAACAAAGCGATCGTGTTAGGTTTCCATTTTTACCGAATGAGGTTCAGAACGCTAAAAGCAACAAAGCGCATAATATTCTGATAAAATCTAAAAATACTGCTTTTGGTGAGTCTGGTATGAGTAAAGGATTTGCGACAGCCAAGAGCGTTTCGCAGAAGACCGTAAAAATGAAGATGACGACCGCAGTGGACGTCCCAGTGCATCAACAGACGAAATGGTTGACTAAGTTAAGGAAGTGTTTATTGACGATCGCCGAATCACAATCATAGATCACGTATGATGTTGGCATGTCAACTGGCTCATACTATGAAATTTTTCTGATGTTTTGGGTGTAGAACGGGTCGCAGAAAAATTTGTTCCATAATTGTTGAACTTAGAGCAAAAAGCTGCATTGAATACAAGTTCCTCAGTAGTCGGTATATTGTCAACAACGATGCAGAGCTACTGAAAGGTGTCGTAATACGTGACGAAATATCTGTTTACGGATATGACGTCGCTACTAACACTGTCGTTGCAGTGGAAGCATTTTGCTTCGTGAAGACCGGAAAGAGATCGCCATGTACGGTCAAGTGCACGGCATAGTGTACCACAGTTCTTGCCGCGAGGTCGAAAGATCAATAGGAAGTATGGTATGTTACTTACAAATTCAGGTCTGCTACTTACAAATTCAGTGCCATGAGAGCGAAGTACTTAAAAAGAAAAAGCCCGGAATTGTGGCGAAACATTTCTAAGCATTTGAAATATCATTAGCAACGCTTACACTACGTTGCTTATTCCTGAACCCTTGGCCAAAAGCAATATTGTAATAATGCCCCGTAATCCGTGTTCGATGTACGAGGGTGTACTGAAAAGTAATGGCTCCGAATCTTTCATGGGAAAACTCTTACAGCTCTTTAAATAAAACGAACTTTACTAACAGTCTACATCTTTATTGTTCATGTCTACGTATTAAATCTCAATATATTCAGCCTGCTGACGAACACATTTCCGCCAGTTAGAGACTAGTTTGATCATACCGCCAATTTATCATTTAAACAAAGTGCTGAATCATATTGGCAGCTGTTGTACAGGTGCGTTATTTAGGGTTCTTTGGGCAGTGGCAAGTGGTGTATCTGGGCATGGGACAGCCGTGGACAGTACTGGACATCCTTCCCTCCCATCAAAAGCAGCGTGGGATGTAACAGTAGGCTCACCTTGATATATATATATATCGATTTAAATCTAAGTCTTTTTTAATTGTTATTCGCTTTGAATGAGCATATTTCCAGCGCAGCATGCACCAGTTATATGAAACACCCTTATGCTGCTGAGCGAAAGCATTTGGTAACGGCAGCAGCAAAAATACTGTGACAAAAAAAATGGTTCATATGGCTTTGAGTACTATGGGACTTAACTTCTGAGGTCATCAGTCCCCTAGAACTTAGAACTACTTAAACCTAACTAATCTAAGGACATCACATACATACATGCCCGAGGCAGGATTCTAACCTGCGACCGTAGCGGTAGTGCGGTTCCAGACTGTAGCGCCTAGAACCGCTCGGCCACACCGGCCAGCTACTGTGACACAAACTTAGTCGTAAATATAAAGTAAAATATTACTATTCTTTTTACTCTGTTCAGCTTGCAACATGGGACACCAAATACCATTTGCGTGCTGGTTGTTTGTCTCGTAGCTCTTCAAAACGAAAGGCGAGTTATCAAAAAAAAACAGTGTTGGTTTTATCAGTCCTCTCAGACTGCGACTGGCATATTAGGACATTTTTCTTGCAGGTAGCACATCAATTTTGATTCCCTTAACTTTCGGCCAATATGGCAGGCGTTTCAAGAGGGTCTGCATGTATCGTACCACAAAATAAAAAAATAGGAATAATATTCACATTTAGTGTAACCTCCCCACAAAATAATTTCCGTAATCTCCCAACAGTAAGAAATATAATTATTTGTAGCATTCAGCGTAACCTCCCACAAATAAATTCCGTAACCCACCAATAATACAATGCGACTAATCTCTCAATAAAATTGCGTCTCACTTATAACCTTTCAATAATTGACTGTCAATTTAACCTGGTAAATTTTGGACGTCAGCAGTGCTGCGTCATGGCCCTGATACATCATTCTGAATAAACTGAAAAATCTTACCTTAATTAGGTCGCCGGATAACGCGTATATATCGGCTCCTATAAGAAATTTTTCTGGCGCAGCTAAGTGCAATGCTGGCCGATAGATTTGTCTTATAGAAAAGGAAAGAGCTGATTTTTCTTTTCAATAATCGGGATGACCAAGGATCGGAGAAATTAGTAAATTCTTTAAATTGAAATACTACAACGCTCAGGCTCCGCCATCGCTGCACACGACTGGCCCAGCCAACACGATACACCACACTGCTAGCAACTACTTACTGCTACTGCCACACAGTTCCTACTGCAGTCAACACTGCTCTTTGGTCTCAGATTCTCTTACAGCTTACATATCGCAGGCAGCGTGTGAGCAATCCATCGAAATTACTTCAGCTCGAGTGCGCTAAAACAAATTCCTTAATCATGGACCTCTTACACGGTTGTTTTAGCTACTTGGAGGAAGCCTCTGTCGGAGGCGTGAATTTGGATTTGCTTAACTAATCAGTATTGTTTCTTAATTGCAGATTCTGGCCTCTCTAAATTGCTGAGCATGTACTGTCCAGAGCCATTGAGCGACTTCCACGGTAAGCAGTCCGCTTTGAACCGCGTAGTTCGTGCAGTAGGGTGCAGATAAGTGCCACCAGACGTGAAGCGCAAGCTTAGACAGAACTATTGCAGTGCCTGTGCCGTTATAGAAATGACGCAACAATCCCTTACTCGTCAATCCTTTCGCTGGTGCGTGCACATCCGTGCACATCCGTGTGCGGTCGGGACGCTACACACGGCAGTGGCCGCCGTGCCGGACACCACACTGTGGTGACAAAAGTCATGGGATGCCTCCTAATATCGTGTGGGACCACCTTTTGCCCGTTGTACTGCAGCAACTCGACGTGGCGTGGACACAGCACTGAGTCATGCTGCCTCTTCAGCTGTTCATAACTGCGAAAGCTTTGCCGGTTCAGGATTTTTTGCACCAACTGACATCCCGATTACATCCCATAAATGTTCATGTGACTCATTTCGGGAGATACCGGAGGCCACATCATTCGCTCGAGTCGGCCAGACTTCTTCAAAACAAACAATGTGTGTGAAATCTTACGGGAGTTGACTGCTAAGGTCACCAGTCCCTAAGCTTACACACTACTTAACCTAAATTATCCTAAGGACAAACACCCACACCCATTCCTGAGGGAGGACTCGAACCTCCACCGGGACCAGCCGCACAGTCCATGACTGCAGCACCGTAGACCGCTCGGCTAATCCCGTGCTGCTCTTCGAACAATTGTGGCCCAGTGACATGGTACACTATCATCCATGCACTATCATCCACAAAAATTCCATCGTTTTTTTGAGAACGTGAAGTCCCTGAATGGCTGCAAATGTTCTCCACGTAGCCGAACATACGCATTTCCCGTCAATTATCGATTCAGTTCTACCAGAGGACTCAGCATCTAAACACAGTCCACACCATTATGGAGCCACTACCAACTTCCACATTGCCTTGTTGACAGATTAGGTTGAACATTCCCCTTAGAAAAATTTGACGATGACAGTGCTGGAAAACCTCTTACGTTATTTGACTTTCAAACAGATGAGCAAAACTGAACGTACTCAGACATTTCTCTCTTTACTTACTCTGATCATCACTAAACTGACACACAATATTTTTAGCGCAACGCAATCTGACTTTGAATAATCCCCACGAAAGAATGGCTCTGACTAACAATAACCTATACCTTTCATGAATCACTTATCTCACAAAAATCTTCGTTATTCTAACTACTGCAATACAGCGAGCGCCAATACTGCCAGCTAAATAAAAGAGTCTAAATGCTGAGGGCACTAACTACTGATAGGCATAGTTAGCAAATGAAAGATTTTGATAGAGAACAAACAATGTATTTACCTTAATAATGTTCAAAAGTCATCATGTATATATCTTTCAATTCTGACATCTATCTTTGATTATAGCAACCTCTCAAAACTCTGGCATCCCTCTCTCTCTCTCTCTCTCTCTCTCTCTCCAGAACCACCACTGCTGGCGGCTCACATCCAACTGCACAACGCTACGCGCTGTTCACATCCAACTGCCCAACACTACACTAGCGAATATTCCAACAGTGAGTTCAACCAGCCACAGACTGCACACAGAACAGGCAGTGATTTTCATACAGAGCGCTACGTTGCGTTACCAACATAAAAACCTAAACAGCCTACTTACAAGGTCCATGGCTTCGTGCGGTCTGTACCACGCTCGAAGCCTAGTATCAGCTCTTTCAAACTGAAATCGGGACTCCTCTGACCAGCCACGTTTTTCCAGTCGCCTACAATACAACGTGAAGGTTACGAGCCCAGGAGAGGCGCTACAGGTGATGTTGTGCTGTTAGCAAAGGCGCTCGCGTCGGTCATCTGCTACCATAGCCCATTAACGCTCGTCCGTCGTACGCCACACACTGATTTCTATGGGTAGTTCACACAGTGTTGCTTGTCTGTTAGCACTGACAATCTTCGCAAATGCCGCTGCTCTCGATCGTTAAGCGAAAGCCGTAGGCCACTGCGTTGTTCAAATGTGTGTGAATTCCTGAGGGACCAAACCGCTGAGGTTGTCGTTCCATAGACTTATACACTAATTAAACTAACTTATGCTAAGAACGACACACACACACATACATGCCCGAGGGAGGGCTCGAACCTCCGACGGGAGGGGCCGCGCAGCCCGTGACATGGTGCCTCAAGCCACGCGGCCATTCCGCGTCCGTCCGTGGTGGGAGGTAATGCCTGCAATTTGGTATTCTCGGCGCAATCTTGACATTGTATCTCATAATACTGAATTCCGCAACTATTTCTAAAATGGAATGTCGTATGCGTTTAGCTCCACATACCATTCCGCGTTCAAAGTCTGGTAATGTCCGTCGTGCCACCACAATTACGACGGAAACCTACTCACATGAATCACCTGAATAGAAATGACAGCTCCACCAACGCTCTACCGTTTTAAACCCTGTGTACGCGATATTTTAGCCATCTGTATACGTGCTTATCGCTATCCCTGTCTTTTCTCACCTCATTGTATATGGCACTGGGCACTGCAGCACCTGCTGAAATTTTATTATCACAGCCTTTCCTGCATATATTCTCATCAAAAAGTTCTTTAAATAAATTTTATTTATTACAGAACGTCCTAAAACTAGAAAACATTACACAGAAACACATTTCAGGAAGTTTTTTTGGGTGAAATATTTCGAAACAAGGTACAACACACAGTCCCACATCACGCAGCTTATTGCGTTGTTCTCATTCGCTGCATTAGTCGACCACAACATTACTGCAGCTGGGAGCGTCGGCGCTTCGGTTGACTTAACGCGAGTTTTTATCGCGATATTTCGCGAGAACACCTACACTTCACAACAAATTCACAAATGCCTTGGTACCATTCACTGGTGATGTATTTTCGTTATTCACCATTTCACTTGTTTACTGTGGTCACCGCGTGTTTCTGATAACAGTCACGTCATGCCAAGTGCAATAATTTCGTGGTCAAGTAACATATCGTGAAGGTATGTAACAAAAAATGTGCACTCTTAGTAGGATGAAAATTGTAGAACAATATCAGTGTTTCTTGGTGAATAGTTTGACATACAGTTTCTTACATTACTTTTCTTATGGACTTTATTAAAAAAAATTGTGAAGATTAGTAAATTGCATGTTCTATTTGTCAATTAATACTTAGAGTCTATGTACTGACTACCTTACTTAGATGCTTTAAACTTAGTACAACTTGTCTATCCAAAAAGTAGACAACAGTCATGTCATGTTAGTCACAAGTTTTTATGCTGGAAATATTTAGATCTAATCATTGAAGTTACTCTTCCATAATTAATCAGTTTAGTGTCTGTATTCTACTTTACTGTAAATAGTATGCTGAAACATTCCTAAAAATCTCAAACCTCTCTCTCAAATAGCTTTTTTCTGTATAAAATAAACACGTCAGGAAATTTAATTCTTAGGAAAATCAGCTCAAAGTTATATTTGATCTATGGTTCTCAACCGCCGCTCCTAATACTGTACATTCCCACTGCGTAGTCTTATTAGTTTACATGTTCCTCGCCTTCCCTCTTGCTTTCCTTGTTTCTTACTGTTAATCTGGCCTCTTTAGTTGCCTTGAAGATCCACTTTCTAGACTTGTCCACGCTCATGGAATCAAGTGCCACCAGCAATGGACTCGTACTGAATCCAGAATATATTTATAGCACCCCTAGAGCTTTACAACAGAACCAGAACACGTTTCTGAAGGCGTAATAACATCTGAGAATGACAAAATACCAAAAACTCAAACTACGGAAATATTTATAACCAAATCAACATCGAAAATCAAAGATACAATAAGGAAGAGCATCACAAACCGTGCTTTCATATAGGGCTGCTAACTCGAAAAATAGTTGTATGGTGTATCTATCTTAAATAGGAATGTACTGACAACATTTGACCTGTGAAAGCGGCAGAAACGTAGATGTGGCTCCATAGCAAGAGCTATTTACGTTGGTTTTTAAACATCTCGATGTAAATTGTTTTAACTACCATTTTGTTCGAAAACCTCCAAGCATCGTTTTAAGAGGAAAAATAATATATCGGCTTTTTGAAATGGATGTACAAGAAACCGGCATTAAAGGTCATTGCTGTTTACCGACGATTCAACGGTGCTTGGAAAGCGCCAATCTTGAAGCCGCAATGGATTTTCCTCTTCTGGCCGACGAGCTCTTGATGCTTTCATTTCTTGGTGGTACGTGTCTAAAATCTCACAAATGAGGCTGAGATGAAATTCGGTGACTGAAGTACTCTTTCCGGTATGAACTTCGTAAATAACTTGGTAATTTAGCATCCACGTGCCTTAGGAATGAAAAAAGAGTTTTTTGTTCCAATTCAGTGTCTTGTAAACACATTTCGTGGAACTAAGTAGCATGTCGTACTTGTCCACTGTACCCATACACTCATTGTAATCCAACACACTGTCCGGTTTAAATTTTTTAGCATTAGTTTGAATGTCCATCTTCACAGCTCATTTCATTGCAGCTGATGGCTTATCATCAGCATACATACGTCTCTTCTGTCAAATTCCACCTCACTTATTTGCAGCTGGGCTTCAAGTTGTAGCGTACGTTCGTTCGAGCTGTACCTACTTGATTCGTTCGTCTTTCACGCAAATAGTGAATGAGAGATGGACTTCCGTCCAAATTGTTCACCTGTAGCGCATGTTTTTTACTGTGCATAACCACGAAAACCTCAAAACGTATACACTGACGTTAGCACTCCTGGTACGCTCAGCTCCTATCGTTTATATACGTCATCATCTCTGGAGACACAATGACTGTTTATGGATATACAGGCTCTGTATTTTTCCAAGTATACCAAATAAAAATATGACTGGTGCATGAATAGCACTGTAAATTCACCAAGACCGCCTTTTGCTCTCTACAAATTTTCTGTGATTGCCTCACTGATTACGCGTCACACGTCCAAGCAGTATTCCAGTTCGTCCTATACATTACGTAGAAGCATCCTGATGCGTTCTCTGAGCTTTTTAGAGTTCTTCGCGATGGGGGTACGAAAACAGGATCGCTAACGTAAGAAAAAGTCAAAGGACGTTAGGTCAGGTGGCTTTGGGAGCCAAGGGAACAGAGATAGTACGTCCAATCCAGCGATGCGGAAGTTCGTTGTTTAACTAAAGGCAATCATCGAAGCTTGAATGATTAGATGCGCCGTATTATTGGAAGGCGTGAGTTGCGGAAATAACCACAACTGCAGCTAAACAAGGTAAGAGATACCCTCAAAATCTCCTCACAGAAGAAAAACGGCCCGTACAGCTTCGAATCTTGTTCATACGCCAAAATTTCGTGAGGATTTTCAGTGTCCCAGCCTCTCGCGTAGTAGCGGTTAGCCTTTCATATGAATGGAAGATCGCTTCGTCCATGAATGTCAGCTTGGAGGCGAAATGTTCATCCTCAAGCTATTCCTGCATTGTGATCTTCTGGTTTTAACTGTTGCACAAGCTCTAGATGGCACAGTTCGATGCGTAACCACCGTCACAAAATCTTCCAGTTAACTGCGCTAATCCAAGTTCATGGCTTGCGCGTGCCATTGTTGTTTTGGAAGGAGTCAGTTGCCCTCTCCACCGTTGCATATGGCACACTTTGTAGCGCCACAACTCTGTGGATGATCATATATTTTCTACGTGTTTTGCGAAGTTTGCTTTATTAGTTGTGCTGTATATTAATCTTGTAAATATGTTGTCAACTTACAAATGCTATTTGTTATTTAAGAAATTGAACACGAATGGAATTTTAACATTTTGTAAGTCGACACGCTGGTCTAGTCAGGGAAAAATACTGTCCAAGAGTGTAACAAATTGTAAATGCATTATCGCTGGTTGTGCGAACGCGCCAAAGAAGTAGGAGTTGTGAGTTGCGAGGAGACGGTTGGTGTCGTTGGTTGTGCGTGTGAGCCGGTGTGGCTATGCAGAAGTGCGGAAATCACGAGTCTGTTTCTGAAATACGGAGCAGTAAACACTGAAATGACTGCTTTGGCGAACGTTTAATATGGGCAAGCTATGTGTATGGAACGTATTGGGCAAAGCACAAATGCAGCAAGAGTAATACACATTACATCAAGTGTATTGTTGGCCATTGTTATTGGCTATGGTAAGGCAAGAAGATCAATCTGTGCCCTACTTACAGCTAAATGAAACAACTCGACAAACAAACGGCATCATGAAGTGAAGTAAAACCTAGACTTTTTATAACTAGACTGACCAGCGTAGATGGAATTTTATTGCTTGAATAACTTTGTTATCGTGCGTATTGTCGCATTAATAATTTTCCTAAGTCATTATCCTAAGTCTTTATCCAAGTGAACTGAAAATGAGGTTAACATTAATTTATTAGATTATCGAAACATAATTGTTCCAACTTTTGGACAGCTGAACAGTAACGTAATCTTTGTTGTAGTATGAATAATGTCAGAAATAGAATGATGCAAAAGCCAGTATTAATTCATTTGCTAAAAGTAGAGTAACTTCTATAATAAAAAATTGGTAGTAAAACTTTACATAACTTGGACACTGAGTTTCATTGTCAAAGCACAGTTCTAGTTTATAGCTTGTGGCATAATTTAAACTTTTCTTACAAAGAAATATCAAAGTAACTGCTAAATTCAAACAATCTTTCTGCTTGTTACAATTACGACAATCAATATTACTGTGAGTAGTTTCTATCCACAGCCGGTAAACAATCTCACTTGAATTTATCTTTGAAAATTAATATGATATGTTGAATGTGTTTGCTTTTTTATTATTGTCTGACTACTGCGACATGTGTGGTGGTGCAGTACTCGAAAGTGTGCCTTAGTTACTGTTCCTTCGTCATGACGCTAATAACTATTCTTACATTAGATTGCTTACGAATGTAAAGTTCAGCTTCAATTTAATTATTCTTGTTCCGGTGAGGAACTGGCGACCGTCGGTTATTTAATTAATGATGTACTCTGAAAACTTTTCTTTCAAATTTTCCACTGACTACTGTTAATTTAAAACTAGTTTACTTAATTAAAAATACATAAAGTTAACCGAACTTTGTTGCTAAGCGTCCTTGCTAGAATACTGAACATTGGCGATTCGGTCATAATGCCACCTACTTTTCTCGATTTCTCATTATTCTACGAAGTGTATGCTTTTCCCCACAGACAGGGACTTTAGGTACACGGTCATACAGAAAAGTCTAATTAGCCGGAGAGGTGGGAGGGTCATAACTTGGTCGACAGGTACTTCTCTGTTTAGCGAGACAACCGGTGTCCAGTGTCTCTAAATTGTCGACAACAACGCACAGTGCTTAGTTTACATGGCAATTCTTTTCCTTAATTCCTTCTGAATGAAAGTTGTAGCGTTATAATATATAAACATCTCGCATATTCCAACACACAGCAACACTTTTCTTACTTTGTTGTCATGCAGTGATGGTGACATTTATCATATTACTCTTTCATTATCTGACTATCATAGTTTGAAGATACCATTTGATCCCATTTGCAACGCACGTTACGTGAATCACTAGATCTTCCACTGTAGTACTGAAACACTTCCCTGGAAAGATTTTCCGATGGTATAACACCCAAACATTGTTTGATCTGTCAATATCCACTAACAAACAATGGCCTCAGGATCACAGAGCCTGTAAGTCGTCTCTTTTCCAAGCAATGCTGTACTGTGGAGAAGTAATTTTGTTACATATGTGTCTTTTATCCACTACCTGTTTTCTTACAACAGCAACCTTGTGTAGTGCTAAAAACAAAATTAGGAATTATTTCTACAGTGCGAAATTATTTAATGTATTTTACTTTTGGTATTACAATTTTTGCAGGTAGCAGGTATAAAAATTTCAATTCATGTTTTACATTACAGATTAGTCACTTCAGTTATACAGTTTGTTATTTTTCTGTTCTTTTTTTTTGGGTGGGTAAGCCGTACCAAAGTTCCTTTTCGCCACTACACTCGTAACGCCAACTGGTGGGCACAGTACAAATTCCGTGAGTCTGCAATTCTGTTCAAACATAAATAGCTTTCGTACACCTCGTTCTTCGAAAATACAGGAGGTGTGGCTATAAAATAACGGGACTGCTGCTGTAAAACATTTTTATTTCAGAAACACGCATATTTAGTTATTGTCATGACTCTCCACGGAAATTTCCCATTGATGGAAACAGTGCTGGAAACTCCTTGACGACCCGTGCCGTGTCTTCTTTCACTGCTTCAAGGAACTGAAATCTGTTCCTTTTACTGCATATTTCACCCTGTGGAATAGGGAAAAGTAACATGGTGCTAGGTCAGGTGAATGAGGTGAGTGATCTTATACCGGGATGCTAAACTTTGATAGAAGCCTCGTAAAAGACAATGCGATAAGAGCCGCTACGTTATCTTGGTGCTGAATCCATGGATTTGTTCTTCCTCGCTTCTCTTAGATTGTCACGAAATTGAAGAAGAGTCTCAAGGTAGCAATACAGATTAACAGTTTGACCTTCAGGAACCCAGGGAAGATGCACAATCGCAATATCGAGAACAGCAGGGCGTCTCACAAGATTTCATGCACACGTGTCGGAGATTGATGAAAGCACCTCGTTGTTGCTATGATTTATTATAATTATCGTTACAATTAAACGTAACAAAATGATTTATCGACGTTTAATGTTCAAATGTATGTGAAATCTTATGGAACATAACTGCTAAGTTCATCAGTCCCTAAGCTTACACATAATTAACCTAAATTATCCTAAGGACAAACACACACACCCATGCCCGAGAGAGGACTCGAACCTCCTCCGGGATCAGCCGCACAGTCCATGACTGCAGCGCCCAAGACCGCCCGGGTAATCCCGCGCGGCTGACGTTTAATATTTTAGTATAAGAGTGCTTCCTCGAGAGTGAGTTATCGTCAATAACTCACAAATTAAGCAGGAAACCCACTTGTTTTATAACTAGCTGTTTGCCACTGAAAATTTACCAGAAACATGTCACCACTGTCATTAAATGTCACTTTATTTTGCATCAACGATATAAGCCTTCAAGACATATTATGATAACCAAGACAAGAGTATAATACGTGTCGAGCTACTAGCGTAATGAATAATGTCGTGGTTAGAAGAGAAGGAGGACGTACGTTTGCATCCCGCTACAATCAAACACTTCTTTTTATAGTATTAGCGTTGTTTACACATTCTGTGACTTTCTTATGAGTGTAATTCGGGCATGTTCTGCAATAATGGATGTTATTACATTCAGTCTGATCTGAGAACGAAGGATGAAATAAATATTTACAGCGATTTCCGAGTACGTGGTTAGGCAGGAACCTGAGAGGACAGCTTCAATTGTTGCGACTAAAAGAGAAACAGTAAAATTCATATTCTTGCTTCTCACAAATATTTGGCTCCTTATTTCCGAAAATGTTCCGGCTTCCCAGTGTGTGGTTAGGCTGGAATCTAAGAGGACAATTTAAACTGCTGCGAGTCAAACGAGGAACATTAAAATTCACATTTTTCCTTGTCACAAACATATCACTGTTTATTCACGAATGTGTGGCGTTTTCCCAGGGTGTGTTTAGCCAGGAACCTGAGAGAACAGTTTTAAATGCTGTGAACAAAAACGAGATTAAATAAAATTTCTACTTCTTCTCGTCACAAATATTTGTCTCTTTATTTCCGAATATATAGCGACTTTCGAGTGTGTGGTTAGGCAGAAACCTGAAAGGGCAGCTTAAATTGCTGACAGTAAATTGAGGAGAAATAATCTTCATATTCTTCCTTGTCACAAAGTTGTTAGCCGATCTTGCGTTGGTCGAAATTGTGCGTAACGTCAAAGTGACGTCGCTTTTGTAGGAATTGTTATGAAACGAGCATTACCCAGCTAATGTGGGTAGCATTCATCTCACGCTAGGTGAGGAGAACCCTACGTCATAGTGACGTAACGCTACGTCATCGTGACGTAAATAAAACTAAATCGACTTCACGAGTACGTATATCGATCTTTGAAGTTGTACCACGAAGGTTGCATGGTAACGTGAAAGCTAAATGTAAATACACGTGTAGAAACGAAGTTGTTTGGTATGTTCAGCCCAGTTGAATTAGTTATTGAGCTGGAAACCGAACAATTTTGGATGTTATTGTTTGTTTCTTGAGCATAATGAACGTCTGGATGAAGGAACCATAACGAAACTAAAAAACGAAACGCTTGCAGTCTTTTTTTTTAATCCTATACATCATCCATAAATCATGTTGGCAGAAACGTGAAATAATTAATTATTAAGCTGTAATCCATGGTGTGTGGTTCATGGTGTGGGTTCCTGTAGTCATATCCTAGTTCATGAATCACGGGCAACGTATGAGTGGCCAAGTAAGTGGTCCCGACAGTCGGGATACCAGTTACTTTGGAATAAGGCTGGGCATCTCGGACATATTCTGAGACGTGGTAACCTTTGTGCTCATACGGTAAAGACCACCAAATCCACCGGTTAGTCCCTCAACCGTTGGGGTAAAACTCAATGGGACTCGGGGCAAATAAGGCTCGCAACCTGCTTCCCTCGTACTTTAAATATGATGCTGGCAACAATCAGAGCAAAATGCCTCGGACCTTTGGAGGTGACGGAGTCCCACCTCTAACTGACAAACTAGGGACTCCTAAGATACGACTTGGCAAACATATGGTAATGAGATGGGGAGCTATTAATATCAATGGGGGCTACTCTGGGAAGAAGGTAGAGCTGGCAGAGGCTGCAAGTAAGATGGGGCTGGACGTTTTAGCTGTTAGTGACATTCGGGTAAGGGGTGAGAAAGAAGGGGAAGTGGGAGAAGACAAGGTCTACCTGTCAGGAGTCAAAGCAGGAATAGCACTATGGGGTGTAGGGCTTTACATCAGGAAAGAAATGGAACCCAGCATAGTTGCAATAAGGTATGTAAACGAACGACTGATGTGGATAGATTTGCAAGAAAATTAGGATTGTGGCAGTATATTCGCATTGTGAAGGGACAGATCAAGATAAGATGGATAGTTTTTATGAGGCACTCAGTGATGTAGTTGTTAGAGTAAAGAACACAATGTTCTACTCATGGGTGATTTTAATGCCAGGATTGGAAATCAAACAGAAGTGTGTGTAAATTTGTAGATGATATGAAGGTCAACAGGAACGGGAAACAACTCTTGGATTTCTGTGCCTGTATAGGCTTAGTAATCACAAACTCCTTTTTTAAACATAAGAACATTCACCGGTATACTTGGGAAGCCAGGGGAACCAGATCTATCATTGACTATATAATAACAGATCAGGAATTCAGCAAGGCTGTGAGGGACACACGTGTATTCAGGGGATTCTTTGATGACACTGATCATTATTTAATCTGCAGTGAAATTGGGATTGTGAGTCCGAAAGCGCAGGAGGTCAGGTCCATATGTAGGAGGATAAGAGTGGAGAAACTTCAGATAAGGAAATCAGGCACAAGAACATAACAGCGATCTCAGAAAGGTGCCAGTTAGTTGAATGTAGTCATTGGAAAAGGAATGGACAAGGTACAGGGACACAGTACTAGAAGTGGCTAAAGAATGTCTTGGAACAGTAGTGTGTAAAAGTAGGATGAAGCAAACAGCTTGGTGGAATGACACAGTCAAGGCACCCTGTAAGAGGAAAAAGAAGGCGTATCAAAAATGACTACATACTAGAACTCAGGTAGAAAGAAACAAAGCCAAACAGATAATTGCAGCATCCAAGAAGAAATCTTGGGAAGACTTTGGAAACAGGTTGGAGACAATGGGTCAAGCTGCTGGAAAACCATTCTGGAGTGTAATTAGCAGTCTTCGAAAGGGAGGTAAGAAGGAAATGACAAGTATTTTGGGCAGGTCAGGAAAACTACTGGTGAATCCTGTAGATGCCTTGGGCAGATGGAGGGAGTATTTGGAAGAGTTGCTCAATGTAGGTGAAAATACGATCAGTAATGTTTCAGATTTCGAAGTAGAATGGGATAGGAATGATGATGGAAATGGTCAATAGATTGCAGTGCAATAAAGCAGGCGGGGTGGATGAAATTAAGTCGGAACTCATCAAATACAGTGGAATGTCATGTCTTAAATGGCTACACAGGATAATTGAAATGGCCTGGGAGTCGGTACAGGTTCCATCAGACTGGACAACAGCAGTAATCACACCAATCTTTAAACATGGAAACGGAAAAGATTGTAACAACTACAGAGGTATCTCTTCAATCAGCGTTGTGGGTAAAATCTTCTCAGGTATTGTTGCGAGTATTAGTTGAGGACCAATTGGATGAAAATCAGTGTTGGTTTAGGTCTCTTAGAGGTTGTCAGGACCAGATCTTTAGCTTGCGGCAAATAATGGAGAGTGTTATGAGTGGAACAGGGAATTGTATGTATGCTTTATAGATCTAGAAAAGGCATATGACCGGATTCCTAGGAGGAAGGTATTGTCTGTTCTACGAGATTATGGAATAGGAGGCAAACTTCTGCAAGCAATTAAAGGTCTTTACATGGATAGTCAGGCTGCAGTTAGATTTTACGGTAAATTGAGTTCATGGTTCAAAGTACTATCAGGGGTAAGACAAGGCTGCAACCTGTCTCCACTATTGTTCATGTTATTTATAGATCAAATGTTGAAAACTATAGACTGGCTGGCTGAGATTAAGATATGTGAACACAAAATAAATAGTCTTGCATATGCGGATGATTTAGTTGTGATGGCAGATTCGATTGAAAGTTTGCAAAGTAATATTTCAGAACTAGATCAGAAATCTAAGGACTATGGTATGAAGATTAGCATCTCCAAAGCGAAAGTAATGTCAGTGGGAAAGAAATATAAATGGATTGAGTGCCAAATAGGAGGAACAAAGTTAGAACAGGTGGGCGGTTTCAAGTACTTAATGATGCATATTCTCACAGGATGGCAACATAGTGAAGGAACTGAAAACGAGGTGTAGCAAAGCTAATGCACTGAACGCTCAGCTACGATCTACTCTCTTCTGCAAGAAGGAAGTCAGTACCAAGACTAAGCTATCTGTGCACCGTTCAATCTTTCGACCAACTTTGTTGTATGGGAGCGAAAGCTGGGTGGATTCAGGCTACCTTATCAACAAGGTTGAGGTTACGGATATGAAAGTAGCTAGGGTGATTGCAGGTACTAGTAGATGGGAACAACGGCAGGAGGGTGTCCATAATGAGGAAATCAAAGAAAAACTGGGAATGAACTCTATAGATGTAGCAGTCAGGGCGAACAGGCTTAGATGGTGGGGTCATGTTACACGCATGGGAGAAGCAAGGTTACCCAAGAGACTCATGGGTTCAGCAGTAGAGGGTAGGAGGAGTCGGGGCAGACCAAGGAGAAGGTACCTGGATTCGGTTAAGAATGATTTTGATGTAATAGGTTTAACATCAGAAGAGGCACCAATGTTAGCACTGAATAGGGGATCATGGAGGAATTTTATAAGGGGGCTATGCACCAGACTGAAAACCGAAAGGCATAATCAGTCTTTAATGATGATGATGATGATGATGATGATGCTGTAATCCAAAGAATTCGGAATTTTATTGGGAATTTCATGTACATAAGGCGTAAGTCAAAAAAAGCTTGTAGCCATTTTTTTAAAAATCCCACGAATCTTGCATGATCGTGTCGACAGAAATGTGAAATAATTAATTACTAAGCTCTGATACCAAGAAAGTGAGATATTATTGTGTATTTCATGAACATAACGAATATTTGAACGAAGGAACCATAACAATAACGAAAGTCAAAAATACCGTCTAGTCATTTTTTTTTAAATCCAATTAATTGTGCATAAATCATGTGGATATAAACGTGAAATAGAGAGAAACTAAAATGTTTCGTATTTTGAAAAGGCCAATGGATTGTACAAAACTCTTCTGGGCAGAAACGTTAAACCAAGAAATTAATTTGGTTCCAATGATAATTTTGAATATTTCAGAAATTTTAATTTTGCCTTCATGTTGCAGATCAACTCAGAAAATTTTGCTCTTCAGAAATAAATTATTGCTGATGATTATAATGTATAATGTCTAAACGTTCATTGTGGTGTCTGTTTGTTCTATGCCGTGTCCCCCTACCACTTTCGCGCAACGACGCTCCGAGAGTGTTTTTTCGGGAATTGACTGGGACCTGTTGCTGGTAAGGGGACGCCAGACCACACATGACATGTAGAATTCAGAAGAGTTCAGTGAGACTAGCGATAATATAACCAAATACTAAATGATCTCAGCGTCAGCTCCACTACACACCCTGTAAAAGAATCTTAATACACTCCTGGAAATGGAAAAAAGAACACATTGACACCGGTGTGTCAGACCCACCATACTTGCTCCGGACACTGCGAGAGGGCTGTACAAGCAATGATCACACGCACGGCACAGCGGACACACCAGGAACCGCGGTGTTGGCCGTCGAATGGCGCTAGCTGCGCAGCATTTGTGCACCGCCGCCGTCAGTGTCAGCCAGTTTGCCGTGGCATACGGAGCTCCATCGCAGTCTTTAACACTGGTAGCATGCCGCGACAGCGTGGACGTGAACCGTATGTGCAGTTGACGGACTTTGAGCGAGGGCGTATAGTGGGCATGCGGGAGGCCGGGTGGACGTACCGCAGAATTGCTCAACACGAGGGGCGTGAGGTCTCCACAGTACATCGATGTTGTCGCCAGTGGTCGGCGGAAGGTGCACGTTCCCGTCGACCTGGGACCAGACCTCAGCGACGCACGGATGCACGCCAAGACCGTAGGTTCCTACGCAGTGCCGTAGGGGACCGCACCGCCACTTCCCAGCAAATTAGGGACACTGTTGCTCCTGGGGTATCGGCGAGGACCATTCGCAACCGTCTCCATGAAGCTGGGCTACGGTCCCGCACACCGTTAGGCCGTCTTCCGCTCACGCCCCAACATCGTGCAGCCCGCCTCCAGTGGTGTTGCGACAGGCGTGAATGGAGAGACGAATGGAGACGTGTCGTCTTCAGCGATGAGAGTCGCTTCTGCCTTGGTGCCAATGATGGTCGTATGCGTGTTTGGCGCCGTGCAGGTGATCGCCACAGTCAGGACTGCATACGACAGAGGCACACAGGGCCAACACCCGGCATCATGGTGTGGGGAGCGATCTCCTACACTGGCCGTACACCTCTGGTGATCGTCGAGGGGACACTGAATAGTGCACGGTACATCCAAACCGTCATCGAACCCATCGTTCTACCATTCCTAGACCGGCAAGAGAACTTGCTGTTCCAACAGGACAATGCGCGTCCGCATGTATCCTGTGCCACCCAACGTGCTCTAGAAGGTGTAAGTCAACTACCCTGGCCAGCAAGATCTCCGGATCTGTCCCCCATTGAGCATGTTTGGGACTGGATGAAGCGTCGTCTCACGCGGTCTGCACGTCCAGCACGAACGCTGGTCCAACTGAGGCGGCAGGTGGAAATGGCATGGCAAGCCGTTCCACAGGACTACATCCAGCATCTCTACGATCGTCTTCATGGGAGAATAGCAGCCTGCATTGCTGCGAAAGGTGGATATACACTGTACTAGTGCCGACATTGTGCATGCTCTGTTGCCTGTGTCTATGTGCCTGTGGTTCTGTCAGTGTGATCATGTGATGTATCTGACCCCAGGAATGTGTCAATAAAGTTTCCCCTTCCTGGGACAATGAATTCACGGTGTTCTTATTTCAATTTCCAGGAGTGTACTAACTAAATTTAGTGGAAGGGGTTCAAGGCTTTCCTATTTTTAGTTAGCTGGTAAAATAACGTCGAAAAAGCAGTTTACCATTGGAAATTTTATTCTACTCACAAAACATTGTTTATAAATTGCACTATTGATAAAAGGAAGTGTTTTGATCCAGGATGGTAAAAACCGACTGCGTTCAACAAAAATGTCAACGAATATTCCCTGAATGGATTTCCAAGTTCTACAATGGATCGAAGGATGACCTATGCCATATCACATCTATAATCTACGTTTAAGTTAAGTTTCACAAAAGAGAAAACTATCAAAATGGTCTACAGTGACACTCAATTATCTTTAATTTCTTATCTAACTTGTCGTAAATTACAGTGGCTGATGTGGCTTCTCAATAATTATATAACAGAGAAATCATCTCGATTCAGATTTTTACTTCAAGTGGCAAATGTGAACACCATGAACTTTAATTTACGATCGACACTAGTATTACGCAAAAAAAGGGGGGCTGTAACAAATGGGACTTCTGCAGTTCTGAGTGAAGCCTTATTCGCTTAAAAATGCGGCATCGCGTGCGTTCATAACATAGTCGGTGTTTAGGCAGCGTCAGGGCAGCGGCGGGCAGCACAGCTCCGCTCTCCTCGCCATCTCGGAAGCAACTCTCTTCTCCTCACTTCTCCTTACAACAATTTACCGAAGTTGTTTTAAAAAACTATCTGGCAGTGTTTTCATCTGACCAATCAGGGTCTCAATGTTAACCTTAAGCTCCGCCTACAAAAATTCTGTCTATCCAATGAGAAGTGTTATACTTTTCGTGGTGGGGCAATGTTTTTAAAGTTTGCATCGTAACAGAGACGCGAAAAAGTCTCACGCTAAAACCTGCAACTGGTGTAGTCCTTTTAGCGTTACCGTAAGATATGTACTGTTCTTCTGGAGGGCTCTATCTTTTAACATGGGCAGGTCCTAACGTAACAGAGACGCGAAAAAGTCTCACGCTAAAACGTGCGGGTGGTGTGGTCTTAGCGGTAGGCTGGAAACGTGGGTGTCCAGTCCGTTCCTTATCGTACGGCCTTCTGGCTTAACACGGTCCTGCTCTCGGCTTCTGTTCTCGTTTCTCCCCTTGGAACTGCGACTGTCTCAAGGTGGGAAGGTATGAAATGCATTTAGGCATTCTTGTGTTAGTCTGTCGTATTCCATTTGCTCACTCATTACTCGTATTACTTTGGTTAATTTAATGTCACGATTTATTCGGAGCTATGTGACATACTACTGGATTTGCTTATCATGTCAAGGTTTTCATGGAAGGAGTTGGATTTGCCTGACACCTTACAAATGTAACCTGTTTATAACATATGTCATTATTTTCCTTTATACGATGTACACTCCTGGAAATGGAAAAAAGAACACATTGACACCGGTGTGTCAGACCCACCATACTTGCTCCGGACACTGCGAGAGGGCTGTACAAGCAATGGTCACACGCACGGCACAGCGGACTCACCAGGAACCGCGGTGTTGGCCGTCGAATGGCGCTAGCTGCACAGCATTTGTGCACCGCCGCCGTCAGTGTCAGCCAGTTTGACGTGGCATACGGAGCTCCATCGCAGTCTTTAACACTGGTAGCATGCCGCGACAGCATGGACGTGAACCGTATGTGCAGCTGACGGACTTTGAGCGAGGGCGTATAGTGGGCATGCGGGAGGCCGGATGGACGTACCGCCGAATTGCTCAACACGTGGGGCGTGAGGTCTCCACAGTACATCGATGTTGTCGCCAGTGGTCGGCGGAAGGTGCACGTGCCCGTCGACCTGGGACCGGACCGCAGCGACGCACGGATGTACGCCAAGACCGTAGGTTCCTACGCAGTGCCGTAGGGGACCGTACCGCCACTTCCCAGCATATAAGGGACACTGTTGCTCCTGGGGTATCGGCGAGGACCATTCGCAACCGTCTCCATGAAGCTGGGCTACGGTTCCGCACACCGTTAGGCCGTCTTCCGCTCACGCCCCAACATCGTGCAGCCCGCCTCCAGTGGTGTTGCGACAGGCGTGAATGGAGGGACGAATGGAGACGTGTCGTCTTCAGCGATGAAAATCGCTTCTGTCTTGGTGCCAATGATGGTCGTATGCGTGTTTGGCGCCGTGCAGGTGATCGCCACAATCAGGACTGCATACGACCGAGGCACACAGGGCCAACACCCGGCATCATGGTGTGGGGAGCGATCTCCTACACTGGCCGTACACCTCTGGTGATCGTCAAGGGGACACTGAATAGTGCACGGTACATCCAAACCGTCATCGAACCCATCGTTCTACCATTTCTAGACCGGCAAGGGAACTTGCTGTTCCAACAGGACAATGCACGTCCGCATGTACCCCGTGCCACCCAACGTGCTCTAGAAGGTGTAAGTCAACTACCCTGGCCAGCAAGATCTCCGGATCTGTCCCCCATTGAGCATGTTTGGGACTGGATGAAGCGTCGTCTCACGCGGTCTGCACGTCCAGCACGAACGCTTGTCCAACTGAGGCGCCAGGTGGAAATGGCATGGCAAGCCGTTCCACAGGACTACATCCAGCATCTCTACGATCGTCTCCATGGGAGAATAGACGCCTGCATTGCTGTGAAAGGTGGATATACACTGTACATTGTGCATGCTCTGTTGCCTGTGTCTATGTGCCTGTGGTTCTGTCAGTGTGATCATGTGATGTATCTGACCCCAGGAATGTGTCAATAAAGTTTCCCCTTCCTGGGACAATGAATTCACGGTGTTCTTATTTCAATTTCCAGGAGTGTATACTGTGAAAAACAATTATATTTCGTAAGCAGTTGAATTCATTATTATGCTCTATATTGTCGTTGTAGCTACTCTGTTGAAGCTTTAACGAATTACCAGCCTTTCGCTTGTTTATGGCGTGCTGCCGTCTGCTAGTTGTTAATGAAATTGTTTATTGCTTTGGCCCACACAGACGATGGAAGATCTCCTCTCTATGTCTGGCACTGAAAACGTCGGCAGAAACAATCAATTACGGAGCCAAAAAATGGTACGGGCGGGAAGGAGAGCTATTATCACAAGCACTTTGAACGAGGTACACAGCTTTAATGAAGCAACCACCTTTGAAAATCACGAATATTCTAAAGGTCGACTACATAAATGATTATGTGCACTAACAAACATTGGTGACAAGATCTACAACCTTCTCAATGACGCTTTGCGCTGCTGACGCATCCAAATGTTACGAATGTACAGACACATTGAAGTACGCTGTTTTGCGCACGTTACAGGAGACAGAGGTATAACTGATGAACACCATGGCGCACGGTACCATTAATGCTGTATTTAATGCCAGAACAACAAATGTGTAAAAAGTCTCGTTTCTGGGAACAGAGCGTTGAAATTTAAGAGCTTAGCTATAGTGATATTAATTATGTCAATATTTTATTTTGTAGTTTCACATTTAGCACTACGTAATGTGTAAGATTATAAATGCTGATATTTGTGCTTTATAAAGTTCTCTAGAACTTTTGTTAGTTATAGTTTTTCTGACATGTGTTGTCTCTGTACTGAATTAGTTTCAGAAGCTCCTAGAAACTGGTTGGTTTCTGACAATTATTAATTACGAAATACGCCTACTTTTGCTGTTTTAGGTAGTGCAGTAAACCACCTACTTGTTTAATTAAAATTTATGCTTGTTCAACATTTCCCTTTTATCCTCATACATTATTTTGTGTATTCGAATAACCGTTTTGGGGGTAAGATAAATCAAGTTTCGTTTTGCTAGTTTGTGTTTAACTGTCGTTGCTCCCAGAATTCCCTTGTCTTTCGAGAGTGTCGTTCCTTTTCTTCCTGGGTCCGCTTTCCTCCTTTTGCAGACTTCTTTCTTTCCCGAAATCCTGCGTTTTGTATTGCTTCTCTAAAAAGTATTCTGTTGTCTATTATAAACCAATATAATTCTAGTGTTTCCAAATTTTGAATTTCTGTGAATCATGTGGGTTTGGGTTGGTAGTTGTTTAGTAACTTGAAGACATGCTTGGGTAGACTGCTGTTATCTATTCGAAATATGTGTCCATGAAACTGTAGTCTTTTTTTCCTCACTACATGAGTTAGCTTTTGTATCTGCAAATAGAGTTTTCTGTTCGACATTAATTTGTATTCAATATTGAAAGTACTATTATTTCTGAGTCAAAACACTTTTCTTATAATTCTTCTTTCAACTTTTACCAGTTTTTCAAGATACCCAAGTTTTGTCAGTTTGAGGGTTTCTGCTGAGAACGTGTTTCAGGACTTATCACTGTTTGACAGTGTCTTAATTTTGTGTTCCAGGGCAAAGTTTTTGTTATATATGTTTCTTGTTGTATGGAATGCCTTTTCCGTTTTATTTATCCTATTTTGCTGGCTATCTTTTCTTTTGTATTGCTTGTTACCGATTCCCCTGGGTATTTAACACTTTGTTTTCGTCATTGTGTTGTTATGAACTGTAAGAGTTGGGAGTTATAATTGATATTTGTTATGAATTTTTTTTTAATATTTGCTTCCTATTTTGCGTGCTTGTTTCTGTAGTACCGTGATTTGTTTTTTGGCACTATCCAGTAAGTGAGTAATTAATGCCATCTCATCTACAACAGCTAGACAAGACAATTTATGATGGTTTTATGTAAGTGCCTTCCTAACTCAATAACCGTTAGTATTGGTGGAGTTCTTCCGTTTTCTCACTACCTTCTTCAAAGCGAAGTTGAAAAGCAGAGGTAATAAACCATCTCCTGATTTTATTTTAAAAAGTTTAGACGGTTCCCCCATAAATTTTGCTTTCCATGTGCTGTTTGTTAAATTTCCTTTAATTATTTGTGTTGTTGTTGTTGAGTCCGAATTCTTTTATAAAGTTCATTAGTGCATTTCTATTGAGTCTCATGACTTTAATATCGACAAAAGCTATCACATATTTCAAGTTTCTGATTTTCTTCATTTCTTTTATGTTCTTTGGATGTAGTATTTGCTCTGCATTAGACCTTCCGTTCCTAAATCCTGCTTGACATTCTTCTAGTTGTGGATCGAGTATTCCTTCAGTTCTCTTTAGAAGTGCCATGAAAGAAATATTATACGTCACTGGCGAGAAGGAGATTCTTTAATAATTGTTAGGACCGTTTTCTTTCCTTTTTTATGTTGTGGATATACTAATGGCGATGCCCTTGCTAACGGCAAGCTGTTTGTTCGACAAATTTCGTTAATGATTTCTGCTAGACTTAAAATAATATTGGCACTAGAGTGTTTCCACGATTCAGCAGCTATGTCTACTGATGCTTTGTTATGTTTAAGTTCTTCTATGATTTCCTCTATTGTTGGTGGCTTCGAGTCTGATTGTATTTGTATGATGTTATTCCTATATGAGGATATAAAGTGTATGTTATAATATTCGGTGACATACTCCATATGGAATCGTCACTGTTTGTATTTCAGTCTATACCAAAGACAGACGAAATAACTCACGCTGTTACGTTATTCATCATTACCTTCATGTGGAAGTGTTCTAGAGCCTCCTGGACGCTTTGGTAACAGGTTCTGATAAATTACCCTACTCTGTGGCTGTATAAAGGGTATTAACGACTGTTTTTGATGTTTTATGTATATAATCGTGTAAGTGTCATGTGAATGGGTTGCAATTCATGATTCACCGGATGTTTTCGCGTTTAATTGCTTGATTTAATATCTTGAACATCTTTTGTGCACTAAAGAAGAATTCATAGTATATGTTCCCAGGTGAATTACGTCTGTACTGCAAGCATTTTATCTGTAGTTAAAGGGGTGACTCTACCAAAATCTTATGTTTTGTATTAGCATAACATCGACAAAGAAGTTCACTGAAATTGAGAAAATCGTTCTGCATCGAGTTGGAATATATTTATCGGTACTTTCCTAAGAACTACCCCGATCAAATTAAACCGATCCCTAGGTGAATAATTTTTTCATTTCTTTTTTGTTTCTTCGACAGCGGTAGGAATGGCGACGACCTCCACGTCGGTGTGATCATGTTCAAGGAACTTGTGGTCAGTAACCTCCAGCTTACTTCTTCACTGGTTTTCCTCATGAAATTACTCTTGAGCTTGACTAAGAAATCAGTATTTCTGTTCAGGCAACTGCAGGAGTCACTAAACCTATTGATACCAATGACTTCTTAAGATAATGACAGCATATGCTTGCGGATACAAGAAGCTATTTAATTATCTATGCGACCATAAATACTTTCATTCCACATGTAATGCACTGTACGAAAGGCGTTTTGCAGATGACAGCACAGGAAATAAGTGTTTCCTTTGCTGCTTTCCTTTTTGTCAGCCTTCTTCTGCACGTAGTTTCATCTGCTGAATTAAAATAAACTTTCTTCTTTTCTTCCATTTTATTTTTTTTTTTCTTCCTCATTATTGACACTGGCTGTGCGGTGAAAATAATGAAACTACTCTCCACAACGTAGGAATTCGTCATTGTTCCATAAAGTACTTCATTTTTTTATGATATGACGTTGGTTTTCCGGAAGCCTTGTTCTGCCGTTCCCATTAAAGCCAGCCAATTACACAATGATCTCAAATGCATGAAAAACTGACATTGATTATCCTTGCAATATGCCAAAGAATGATAACCAGGCTACCACAACCGGCACTTCAGTTGTTCCAACAGATTTAGTTAGTTAGTTTCATGTTACATGGATCATTTTGCACGAAACATCGTAATGATCAGGAACGAGTCATTTACATTCTAATTGTAAATTAATTTTTACATACGGTTACATTCTGAAAAAAGATAAACAGATGAGAGGTAGTAATTCCTACTCACCACCTTTTACACATTACAGTAATATAAATTCTTCTGTGGAATAGAAAGAATCGTTAAGGGGGAAACATTCTCAAAGCGAATAAATATACTGTGATGTAACAGCCAGAACGACCAACTCCTTAAATAGATGTCTATAAGATGACCGTGAATGAGCCCCGCATATTGTTCTTAGAGCACGATTTTGTCAAATGAAAACTTTCTTTCTTAAAGATGAATTACCCCAGAACATTATTCCATATGAGATTACTGAAAGAAAGCGGGCAGAATATGCCAACTTACTGATTTGTCTCTCCTCAAGATCTGCAATGATTCTAAAAACAAATATGGCAGAACTAAATAGTATTTGGACTTCCAGACTGTGCCTTTTCCAGTTTAAATTCTCGGCAGTATGGACACTTAAGAATTTTGAAGTTTCCACCCTATTTATTATTTCTTCACCATGTGTTACATTTATTGTTGGTATAGTACCCCAGATGTGTAGAATTGAAGATGCCGTGTCTTTTTAACATCGAAAGTTAGACCATTCTCAGAAAAACCAGTCAATGATGCTTTTAAGAAGTTTTGTTGGCTATTTCTTCCGTTTCTGTGCTTATGCTTGGAGTGACTAAAACGTTTGTGTCACGTGCTTGTTGTGTATTAGACGGAAGATCGTTTACATATATGAGGAACAATAGTTGACTGTCCACTATAAAACATGAGACGTTTTCTGGAGATGTTGAGATCTGGGATTTTTTTTTTCTTTTATAACAGTTTCAGCATCGACTGATAAGGATTCCTCCATACATTCATAAGCACATTTTATGCGTAGTTGCTTAGATAGGAGCGAAAGGACTCATGGCATTGCTGTGATCCCTAATACATATGAAGAAAGCAAGAGAACTTTCACAGTACGCTGTGGCGATAAAAATAGAATTACACTAAATCAACTGGGTTACTTGAAATCTATTAAGCCGATACGCGTTCCAAATCCAGAATCACTTAATTCTACATTTATCGATTGCAGTCGCCACATTCAGAGTTTACACGCACTCGGCAAAGACGTAAATGCTTATGGTGTACTAGCACGTCCTGTTTAAGTGGTCACACCACTGGAGGTTGACCAGGGAGGGAATTAATAGAGACAAAGACTCGTGGCTCCACGGGAGTGCTAGCTCCGTCCCGCGCACGAATTTCTCCGTGCCGGATACCTTCCATCTTTTTACAAAAGGCTATTGTGTCTCTCCAGACCCTCGCCAAGTCTCGCGAGGCGTTTTCTACCGGTTCCCGCCCTCACGCCGAATTCCACGTTCCCACAGCACCTGACGTTAAGCTAGCTATCAGCTTATTTGTTTCCTCCGTACCATTATAACACGCATAGTGAACCTGCAATTAAAGAACACTGAAAACCTCGTGGCGCGAGGCCTACTATATCTTCTGCCAAAGAATATTTTTTTGTTGTTGTTGTTGCGGTCTTCAGCGCGAAGACCTGTACAAGCCTCTTCATCTCCGAATACCACTGTAATTTACGTCCTTCTGAACCTGCTTACTGTATTCGCCTCTTGAACTCCTTTTACGATTTTTATCCCCCACACTTCCATCCAATACTAAATTCTTTCCTCCCAAATTCTTTTCAGTATTTCCTCGTTACTTATATGATCTGCTCCTCAGCATTCTTCTAGAGCTCCACATTTCAAAAGCTCCTATTCTCTTCTTGTATAAACCGTTTATCGTCCATGTTTCACCTCCATACATTGCTAAACCCCATACCAATACCTTCAGAGAAGACTTCCTAACATGTTCCATGTTAACAAATTTCTCTTCTTCAGAAGTGACCTTCTTGCCATTGCCAGTCTATATTTTATGTACTCTCTATATCGGCCTTCATCAGTTATTTTACTGCCCAAATAGCAAAACTCATCGACTACCGTAAGTGTCTCGTTTCGTAATCTAATTCCCTCGGCATCACCTGATTTAATTAGACGACATTCCATTCCTTATCTTGCTTCTGTTGATGTTCATCTTATGTCCTCGTTTCAAGACATTGTTCATTCCGTTCAACTGCTTTTGCAAGATCTTTGCCGTCTCTGAAGGAATTACGATGTCATAGGCAAATCTCAAAGTTTTTATTTCTTCTTCCTGCCCTTTAATTCCATCTCCAAATTTTTGTCTGGTTTCCTTTATTGCTTAGATAGCAGCTTACATTAAAGGATGTAAATACGTTCAGATTTTTTTAAAAAAAATGTTACTGAACCTAATTATTGTCGAAATCACTGTAGATAAGTCAGGCGGTAGCCTTTCAACCAATAAGGGTTTAAAAGCTCACTCTCAAGGTTCTGTCAGTTACCACATTTTAGGAACAAAAGAAATTAAAGCAAATGTCTTGTAGGTTTTCTATACAACTCTTTCAGACTAGTTCTCTGTTGGGTCGAAGCTCTTGTCGTGTATTATTTCTTTATCTGATGGTCTACAAAGGCACATTCTATGACTTTCACTTCAGGTACAGTTTGTCGTTTATTGTTGTTGTCTGTAAGACTGCGTCCCTTTTCATCTATGCCTTAATTATTATTATTTTTTTTGTCAGATCGACCTTGGTATGTTGTGGTGGTAAATAAATATATTTTGCATTCATAAATGGTGTGTCCAGTACGTTTTCCTATTATGGACTTAATGTTGTTCTCTTCGAGCCTTCTTTATGAAACAATGCTTTATCGATATTCTTTTGTGTTATTTACAAACAAAGAATATTTTTTAAACCATCTCGGAGCCTGAAAACAACCCACTCCATAAAACAAAATTAAAAACTACTCATCATAAATATTTCAACTATACTGGAAGTATTTGTTTTGTTTAGCAGGTATTTCATTTATAGCAGTTTTATTTCATATTCTCCGAGTTGTGCCACAGGCATAGGTAGCAACTTAATCACATTGTGAAGCTGTGCAAGTTTCAGGATCACTATGGTGGCGACAGTAAACAAACTACCATCGTTTTGCTGTTGTTCATAAGCTAATGCTTCTATAATAAAGTCAGTTCCAATGCACAAGACAAGATCGTCTTCATAAAGACAGTATATCTGAGACTATATTCACTTGTCCGATGCGGCACAGACGGAGGCACTTCCATTCTTCTAATTTGCATCCGAAGTGTGTGCCTTGATTCTGGAAAGTCTCTAGATAGAAACGAATCTGTTTAGATCATTTGCCTATAACATCAAATAAGTTTAATTCAATCGTAGTGACAGATACGTGACTCCATATGTAATAACAGTTAAACGAAAGCGAAGATGAGCGGCAGACATTGGTATTGCAGCAGCGCCTAGTGAGTCATTTTGAATTCTTCAAGTTCCAGCATAACTGTATTTTGTGTGCCAACACTAACAGTGCGGGAAGCGATCCCTTCAGGGCTCTGACTGAACAAAATTCCCACGCGTAGTGTTCTCTTGTACTTGCTGTCCTTTTACCATGACTTTGTCTGTCTCGTGCGTTATCGTACATTCCCCATCAGATGCAATGTGACGTTTTAAACTCCTGGTTTGCACACGTCGTGCTGGTGTTACCCTGTTCATCTGGCAAACGAATTTCCCACAGTTTTAAAATGCAAACGGGTGGCATTACGAAGTTTCAAACGATTCACTTTCCGTAGTGGTTTTCTAATCATAAGCCGATATCCCAAAAACACAACTTTCCTGTGGCCTGTTGAAACCGAATGCGAGGAAGAATATGTACGGGAGAAAAATTTGTCTAACGGCTGAAAAGCCCCGTTATCGCAGTTAAAACCGATTTCGAGAAAAAAATGGAACTGCACATTTTCTCGGAACAGCGTTTTCTTTTTTGTGGTCGCTTTTAACAGAAAATCATTACACTGTTGTCTTAAAAAATATGAGGTGTGATCAAATGTGTTATTGTTGACAGTCGCTAAGGATATAAGTGTTTTCGAGTGCTCGGTGAATTTTTACTTTCGGAAAAAATAGATAAAATAATTTGCATTAAATTAATAAAGAAAGCGACTGGAAAATCGCCGATTCCCCATCAGCGAGGTTTCTAACAATATCGGCATATCCTACGACTCATGCCAAGCAGCTTTTCGAATGTTTTGGGCATGAAGTGTGTAGTAGCAAAACTTGTGCTGAAACTGTTGAATTTCGACCGCAAACGATGTCGCATAGATATCGCTTAAGTATCGCTGAATGAAGTCGACAGCGATGCGGAACTTCTGAAGAAGAAAAAACATGGGTATACGAGTATGACGTCGAAACCAAGGCCCAATCGACCCAATAGAAATTGGCTGAAGAGCCAAACACCGAACAATAAAATCTTCTCACTGTTTTCTTCGATTACAATGGAACAGTTCATCATGAGTTCTTGCCTTATGGTCATACGGTCAAACAGAAATACTACCTTTAAGTTATGCGCTGTTTATGTGAATCACTCCGAAGAAAACGATCAGGATTGTAGCAGAATCACTGGTGGAAATAGCGTCACGATAATGTTCCCACACACACTCAATGCTTGGCTGTGATTTTTTGGCAAAAAAATCAAGTCACAGCATTCGCCGGATATAGCCCTCTGTGACTTTTTCTATTTACGAGATGGAAGAGAACCATCAAAATACATCGTTTTGCCACCACTGATGAGATAAAAACAGGATCGCTGAAGGAGTTGAACAACGTTACGAAAAGTGAGATCCAGAAGTGCTTCCAAGACTGGAAAAAGCTCTGGCACAATAATATATTTGAGGGGAATTTCTTTGAATGGGACAAAGTTCATGTTGATGAATAAATAAAGATTCTGTAAGAAAACAGAAATTCCTGGTACCTTCTGGTCATATCTCACAGTCTATAGCTTATGTTCGTCTGAATGTGCATTAAAGCATAGTGTAAAATGTGAAGTAAATCGGTCAAGAACTTTTCGAGATTTTTGATAACAGCGTAGAAATAACGACTTGTCTTTTTATAGCCGTATAGATGAACAGTTCTGAAACATTCGTAATGCATAAGCTTAATCAGTTAATCCTTTGCCTGCAAACGACGTGGACTTCTGAACTGATTCTGCCGCTAAGCTTTCGTATTGGCTGACTCACGTGAAAGCTCAGACGAGTTGCTGAGACCCGACTGTTTCCAACCAGCGATATACGGCCCCAAAAGACAGCTAGATGATTGTACGTTCTTTGAGACAGACAACTGATTATCGACACTTACACGAATAGAAGGCTTGAAATTTTCGAAGGGAAGACTACTTTCAATATCATCAGAAACCGGTCGCAGTGCAAACCCGTATCGTAATGAATTTCATTTCAGTGAATCTAATTCAACTGATATATGTGTCCTGTGGCATTGTAAGCCATGGTCCTTCATTGGTTCCGTTCCCCTAGTCTTGCTACTCTGTTCCCTCCTCTACCGTGGCAGAACACCTGCTTTGCGAAAGTACCTGGATGAAACATCAGTTACAATGCAAGGTGAGTTAGCCTTCTGGTTATGGTTAAGGTGGCGGCCCGTAAGATGCACATAATCAGAACTGTTCCTTCATGTGCCTAGTAAACACATATCCCAGTTCCCAGTTCACAAAAACTGTTAATGGTACAATAGCTTGTTAGAAGAATATCATGATTTACAGTTAAGATCTCTTGATAAAATTTCTGTATTGAACAACCAGTTTCGGTAGACGGGTCATCATCAGATTCACAAATACATTTAAAACATCGTACTAGGCGATATAGAATCAGTGGCGTAAGATAATGAAACCCATGAATTCTTTACTGTTGTCACATAGTAATATAAACTACACCAGCAGTCACAAAAAGTGACACCTATGCTAGCACATTTAGCTGGCACATTTTGTGATTGACAATGTAATTTTTGTTAGTATGTGACAACAGTGACAAATTCATGGATTTCGTTTTCTGATGCCATTGATCTTATATTGCTTTTATAAACCTGTTGATAGTTCGTGGACAGAAACTGTTTGTTGAATAAAGCAAATTTATCAGCAGCTTTTAGCGGTAAATCATGGCGTTTACGAGGTGTGGGGCAATACCTTCTGAAAATGTGCTGGAAGCTAGTCAGTTAATTTTATGTTCCATTGATCTTTTGTACACTTAATCGTATTGATGTGGTACTAGTTATTATACAGGCTTTCTCTTAACAAATAAAGATTGTATATTGCTTCCCCCTACTTATACCTCCCGAGGAGATCACGAATGTAAAATTAGAGAGATTCGAGCGCGTACGGAGGCTTTCCGGCAGTCGTTCTTACCGCGAACCATACGCGACTGGAACAGGAAACGGAGGTAATGACAGTGGCACGTAAAGTGCCTCCGCCACACACCGTTGGGTGGCTTGCGGAGTATAAATGTAGATGTAGATGTAGAATTAGCAGTTCCTATCCGTCAGCCTTGTAGTATTAAATAAGTAAAACCTCTTCTACTCAAGAGGAGGAGTTGTCAAGGAAGAACTTCTTCAGTTTGTTTTCAAATTTAATTTCGTTCACTGTCAGACATTTTATATCATTGGGTAAGTGATAAAAAATTTTGGTGGCAGCATTGTACATCCCTTTATGTGCTGAATACAGTCTTAATGCGAAATACTGAATACTATTTTTTTCATCAGGTAATGCAGTTATGTAGGTAATTGTTCGTCTTGAACTGTGCTGAATTATTTAGAACAAAATTTATGAGAATACATGCACAACGTGTCCGGGCTACAGGTATACACAAGACAGCCTACAATGAAAGAAGTAGACCTTTCATGTTGTTGGGTAAATACGCAACCTGTAAAGACACTCTCCGAGATGTGATCCTCACCATTACAAACAGCGCTGAGTCATATGACGCATGCTCACAGATGTTTACTGTGTAGCAGACAGACATGCTCCTGACAGGCAATATGTGGACGCTACAACGGAAGGCGCAGTGTGTGCTTTAGCAGCAGATTTGAAATCTTTAACACGTGTTCAGCGGTAAGCAAGAAGGGAATGGAACGTGGTTCCTCCCAAAAATAAATCAGTTTATCAGTGGGACAGAACTCTTCGAGAAACAGGAAATTTGATTTCAAATGCGGGAAAACACCCTAAAACGCATGCGAATGAAGACACCGTTGAACATGCGCTCGTATCATCCACCAGAAAAGCTCGTAGGGACTTAGTAGTTCCCCGTTCCCCGTTGCACGGTACTGTGCACTATTACATCACATTAAGCCTGGAGATCACCGCAGACAATGTGATTTTGTTGTTGAAATGTTGCACTGTATAGACGAAAACAATAACTATCTCATTTGAATGCTGTTCAGTGATAAATCTACCCCCTCCTCTTTCCACTCTGTGGCAAAAATTAACCGATATAACTATGAAACTGAGAATCGAGGAGAAGTGATTGAGTACGAAAGGGGTACACCCAAAGTAAACGTGTGGTTGAGAACTAAGTAAACGTAGTGGGATTGGTCCATTTGTTATGAAGTCTGCAGCGACAGCACACACCCATCTCGACATGTTGACGAGCTATGCTGTGCCACAGATGCCTCCTAACGTCATTTTCCAGCACTATGGTGCCTCATTTCACTATCATTGGATGTTATTACATTTCTCCATGATAAGTTTCCTGAGCGTTGGATCGGAAGGGTGGGCCTCATTGCCTGGTCCCTTTGCACTACCGATCTGACTCCTCTGCATTTCAGTGCTTGGGAGTTTATCAAGGACACTGTGTAGAGAATAAAGGTTCGAGATATGATAGATCTGAGACAACGGATATATGCCGCAGCAGAGGCCATAACACTCGTCATGTTTATGAACACGTGACGAGAACTGGAGTACCACTTCTATATCTGTCGAGCTACAAACGGTGCCCACATTGAACTGCACCGACATGAATAAAAATGTTTGAGCCTCTGTGTACAACGTTGGGCGAATACAATTATAAACCTTAATAGGAACTGAACTTTTCATGACTGTTTTTGTATACCTCTATCACGGATAGTTTGCACTGTGAAGATGTAGTCAGAATGCTCAACTCTTTGAACAGATGTATACAAGATGATCGTCAGTAAGCATCATATATTATTCTTACAGTACATTTTGAAACAATGAAAATTTCCTGTCTTAAAAATGAGCTATCTCAAAACATTATTCCATATATTACCGAATGAAGTTTTGCAAAATGCAAAATCTTACTAGTCTGTTTCTCCCCAGATTTTCGAAGATCTGAAGTGTAAATGTGTCTGAGCTGAGTTGTTTAAGGAATTTAAATGTTCCATTTTTCAGTTTAAATTCTCAGCAATACGGACACGTACAAGTTTCCACCCTAGTTATTATTCCCTCATCGGTGTACTGCTGCAGTACCTCAATACCTCATGGGTGTCGCTAGCTAAGTTGAGGCAGTTATCCCACTACGTGTAACCTGCCTAATTCGGCCTTTACTGCGTCCCACATTGCGAACAGGACTGGACGTGCATAACAAAATTTAGGCACAGCGGGCTACTTAAACTTTTAGTCCCTTCCCAACAGTGAACGGAATAACTGCTGGTAATTCTGTATTAATGATTCTAAATCCTCTAATGGTACCGAGCATGGCACCAGTTTTATTTCACCTAGTATTTGAAAACGAAATAGGAGACGACATCTAAATCAAAAATGTTTACACCGGCAAGGGAATTTGCCTTTGCACGTTCTTGCATTTTGCCCATGCACTAAGTTACGCACTACAAGGAATCTTTTGCCATTTGTATGAAATAACTTGCCGCTACGCCGACTGCCGACTGGGGGAGCACAAACACTAATTGGTTTCCTGGTTAATAAAAGAAACTACTGGCTCCCTGTAAACCTGGAACTGGGTCGTAGTACTATCAGAGCAAGAAAAAGCTAATATGCTCCTGTTTTAAAAGACTCCGACTGGAAAGTGGCGCACAACTGCCTCATTCTACCTTACTCAGCACTTTTAAAAATTTTCCCAAAAATTTTATCAGGCCAACATATACGCTCTCCTTTATGCTAAGGAAAGGGGAGACAGTGGCAGTGGGAAAGAGCCGAAAAGTAATATATACTGGAAGACAGCAGACAGTCGTTGTGGTATAGAAAGATCGCAAGAGACAGTGCAGCGTGAGAGAAACATGGGGTCACAGCGTCAGTGGAAAACAGTTGGCTGTGACAGAACAGTGCGAGGAAAAGAGTGAAGGAGACAGTGCCAGCGGGAGAAAAATAAAGAGAGGGAGAATGTGGAAGTGAGTGAGAGCCAAGGGATAATGAGAGACAGAGTTTATGACAATGATAACCAGGGAGAGAGCGATGTTGATAGTGAAGATGGACAGCATCAGTGGAAAGGAATGGAGAATTTCGAAATAAAGGAGAACAAGAGGCAGACAGCAGTAATGAGACAGAACGAAGAAGACTGCGACTATAAGACAGGAGACAGCCACAGAGAGCTTATAACAGTGAGTAGGCTGAATTAGTGAATGAGAATGGGCAAGTGGGAATAGATGGGTGTGTCCGACTTACAGCGATGGACTAACAGGTGTGAGCGAGTTCCAGTTTGTGGAGCTTGTGGGAGTGAGATGTGAGTTTCCTATTAAAATGAACACGAATATGTTCGCATGTCAAAATAATCGGAAAAATTTTTGAAGTCGCGGAGGAAGGTGGAGTGAGGCAGCTGGTACCCCACCTTTCAATCAGAGTCACAGGAGTATATTTGCCATTTTTCTGATACTATATGAACCTTTTTCCTCTGGTTCCCTTCTTTTCCCTATATATCAGGGCGTATCACTCCTATCAAAAGAACTTTATGGGTCAGTTTTGATAGTTTACTTTTGTGAAATTGAAACAACGAAAAATTAATTTCACAGATCAGATTGGATTTTACGAGCAAAAAAAATTTTTGCATTTGCTTCAGTATTACAACATGCAGTTCCCAGAACCATTCTGATGATAACGGAGACACTTTACAGCACATTTCTCGGAGCTGCGTCTTTTTATATACTAAGTTTTCGCCTCACACCAGATATTCCGTGGGTATTTTACGTGTACAAGTAGCATAACTTCAAACCTCTGTATCTTCGAAATGGATAAATATATCAATAAAATTTTCAAATTTTCAATAAAATTTTTGAAGATCGGGAAATTGGAAATATATCGTCTTCCAATCAGCGGCTCGGTTTTGAGAAAAAATCATGCTTCACAGGTTTTCTCAGGAACGGCCTATGAATTAAATGGTGCCTCCATAATCCTCTTACGGCTCGCCATAGACCACATATAAAGCACAAGAACTACCCGATTTGTTCCATTTCCGTAAGGTAGAGGAAGTGTGTAACATAGAATCTTAGACCCTGTATTGTAGGTTAGTTACAGCAAGACGATCCTTCTATTGGGTCTACAAATAGTTCCTAGCCCATGTGTTATCCAAAACACTTTACCATACCTTTCTATCACCAATGGAACCCGAGGTATGAGCCCGGAAAATATCCCGTTTTTATGTATGGCGTTTCGGAATATACACTACTGACCATTAAAATTGCTAAACCATGAAGATGACGTGCTACAGGCGCGAAATTTAAACGACAGCAAGAAGATGCTTTGATATACAAATGATTTGATTTTCAGACCATTCACACAAAGTTGGCGCCGGTGGCGACACCTACAACGTGCTGACATGAGGAAAGTTTCCAACCAATTCCTCATACACAAACAGCAGTTGACCGGCGTTGCCTGGTGAAACGTTGTTGTGATGCCTCGTGTAGGGAAGAGAAATGCGTACCATCACGTTTCTGACTTTGATAAAGGTCGGATTGTAGCCTGTCGCGATTGCGGTTTATCGTAACGCGACATTGCTGCTCGCGTTGGTCGAGATCCAATGATAGTTAACAGGATATGGAATCGGTAGGTTCAGGACGGTAACACGGAACGGCGTGCTGGATCCCAACGGCCTCGTAACACAAGTAGGCGAGATGACAGGCATCTTATCCACATGACTGTAACGGATGGTGCAGCGACGCCTAGATCCCTGAGTCAACTGATGGGGACGTTTGCAAGACAACAACCATCTGCACGAACAGCTCGACGACGTTTTCAGCAGCATGGCCTGTCAGCTCGGAGACCATGGCTGCGGTTACCCTTGACGCTGCATCACAGACAGGACAGCCTGCGATGATGTACTCAACGACGAACCTGGGTGCACGAATGGCAAAACGTCATTTTTTCGGATGAATCGAAGTTCTGTTTACAGCATCATGATGGTCGCTTGCGTGTTTGGCGACATCGCGGTGAACGCACATTGGAAGCGTGTATTCGTCATCGCCATATTCGTCATCGCCATACTGGCCTAGCACCCGGCGTTGTGGTATGGAGTGCCATTGGTTACACGTCTCGGTCACCTGTTGTTCGCATTGACGGCACTTTGAACAGCGGGCGTTACATTTCAGATGTGTTACGGCCCGTGGCTCTACCCTTCATTCGATCCCTGCGAAACCCTACATTTCAGCAGGATAATGCACGGCCGCATGTTGCAGGTCCTGTACGGGCCTCTCTGGATACAGAAAATGTTCGACTGCTGCCCTGGCCAGCACGTTCTCCAGATCTCTCACCAACTGAAGACGTCTGTTCAATGGTGGCCGAACAACTGGCTAGTCACAATACGCCAGTCACTACTCTTGATGAACTGTGGTATCGTGTTGAAGGTGCATGGGCAGCTGTACCTGTACACGCCATCCAAGCACTGTTTGAGTCAATGCCCAGGCGTATCAAGGCCGTTATTACGGCCAGAGGTGGTTCTTCTGGGTACTGATTTCTCAGGATATATGATCCCAAATTACGTGAAAGTGTAATCACATGTCAGTTCTAGTATAATATATTTGTCCAATGAATACCCGTTTATCATCAGCATTTCTTCTTTTAATGGCCAGTAGTGTATTAGGTAGCTCATGCTGTAGCACACATTGCGACTGATATTTAGTCAGAAATTTATTAGATGCTTAGCTAGGTTCTGCCGACACATGAGCTAAAGCGAACAACGACCCATGGTCAGATTCTGCCGCCCACAGTGTATTGGCGAAAACTGGCGCATCCCACTGCCATGCTGTTCTCCTGCCTTGCCACCCTGCTGCCCAATGCCTTCAATTGAGACACATGTAGCTCGTGCCGAAAAAGTGTGAACACTGGGTCCATTCGAGGCGGGTCCAGCAGCCTGGACAAGAGCTAAGCATCAATGGGGGTGAATCCGAAGATGATATGGGGCGGCCTCTGCAATCTGCTGCAGATACAGGAAGAAAGCAATGTCTGTTTGTACGCCTCTTTCCAGAAGAAACGATCGGAACAGTGGGCAGACTTTCCCTATTATCTAAGGAATGCTACTTGTAGACGCCTGGCTAAGCTACGATTATTTATTATGCCAGCTGAAATTTTTTGGAAGCAAGAAACGCTAGTTTGCTCATGAGACACACCCCGATTGTAAAGAAAAATTGTCGTATGTCGAGGGCCTCCCGTCGGGTAGACCGTTCGCCTGGTGCAAGTCTTACGATTTGACGCCACTTCGCCGACTTGCGCGTCGATGGGGATGAAATGATGATGGTTAGGGCAACACAACACCCAGTCCGTGAGCGGAGAAAAATCTCCTGCCGAGCCGGAAATCGAACCCGAGCCCTTAGGATTTACATTCTGTCGCGCAGACAACTCAGCTACCGGGGACAGACACCCTGATTGTCATCCGGTGCATTAATCTGTCGACGCGTAGCTTAGCAGTTTGGCAAGTATCGCAAACGGGCTTTGAGCTGTTGCAGATTTGCAGATGCACCAGACGTTTCGGCCATATGTGCGATTGTACTTAATTCAGGGTAAGACGATTCCAAAGGTCTACTCTGCACCTCCTTGTCCGCTGCTAACCTCACAACTGCCTCTCTGATTTAAGAATCAGCGTATGAAGCACCGCAATTAGCACATTAAAAACCCCGGTAGTAGGGTATGACCTTGCAAGTCCACTATCTAGGACGCATAAAAGTGATCACTTCACTTTCCCTATTCGTTAAACTTCAATCTCGCTGTCACAGTGTGCATTTATGGGCAATAACACATACTCAGTAAAGTGCACAATTCTGTAAACTCTAATGATTCAGTGTCCTTGCACGCAGACGTAGCTGCACAATCTCGGACAGACCATTACTACAGATAAGTAATAAAGCGCTCTGGACGGTGGTATGTGATATGTTTCTTACACTGTAATACAGCATAAATACACTCTCAGTCACGAAAAAAATACGACACTCCACGGATGAGATGAAAACTGGTAGATGTGATGTACACGTACAGACAAACAAATGATTACAATTTCAGGAAAAATGAGAAAAGCTGGATGATTTATTCAGGAGAAAGAGATTCACAAAGTAAACAAGTCAGTATGGCGTTGGTCCACCTCTAGCTCTTATACAAGCATTTATTGGCCTTGGCATTAATTGACAGAGTTGTTGGGTGTCTTCCTGAGGAATATCGTACTAAACTCTGTCCAATTGTCGCGTTAGGTCGTCGAAATCTCGAGCTTCTTGGAGGGTCTTCAACATAAAGCTCCAAACTTGCTCACTTGGGAGAGATTCGGCGACCTTGCTGTCCAAAGTAGGATTTGGCAAGCACGAAGTCAAGCGGTGGAAATGGTACAGATGGCTCTGAGCACTATGGAACTTAACTTCTGAGGTCATCAGTCCCCTAGAACTTAGAACTACTTAAACCTAGCTAACCTAAGGACATCACACACATCCATGCCGGAGGCAGGATTCGAACCTGCGACCGTAGTAGTCGCGCGATTCCAGACTGTAGCGCCTAGAACCGCTCGGCCTTCCCTGGCCGGCTCAAGCGGTAGACTCTCACCTTGTGCGGGCGGTCATTATCTTTCTGAAACTTAAACTCAGGGCGTCTTGTCGTGAAGGACAACAAAACGGGGCATACAATATCGTCGAGGTACCGCTGCGCTGTAAGGGTGCGGCGGCTGACAGCCAAAGGCGTCCTGCTAGGGAAAGAAATGGCACTCCAGACCATCATTCCTGGTTGTCAGTCGGTATGGCGGGCAATTTTCAAATTGGTATCCCACCGCTGTCAGGGTTGTCTCTAGACAGTCTTCGATCTATAATCTCATTGAGTGGAGTGCAACTGTCTTCGGTGATGAGTCCTGCTTCGAACTGAGCCCCGACGACTAACTAAGACGTGTCTGAAGGCTCCCCGGAAAGCATTGGGGTATCAATCTGACGGTCGCCAGCCTTACGGCCCAACAACCGGCACTGATGGTCTGGGATGCAATTTCATTTCATAACAGGACCTCTTTGGTTGTCATCGAATGGCTCTAAGCACTATTGGACTTAACATCTGAGGTCATCAGTCCACTAGACTTAGAATTACTTGAACCTAACTAATCTAAGGACATCACACACATCCATGCCAGAGGCAGGATTCGAACCTGCGACCATAGCAGCAGCGCGGTTCCGGACTGAAGCGCATCCGCGGCACCCTTACAACGCAGTAGTACGTGGATGATATTCTACGTCCTATTTTGTTTTCCTTCACGACAAGCCGTCCTGGGCTTACATTTGAGCAAGATAATGCCCGCCTGCACATGAGAGTTTCTGTGCCTGTCAAAGCCTACTACGCCCAGCAAGGTGCCCGGATCGTCCCCGGGATTTTGACGATCTAACGATTTGGATGATCTAATGCGGCATTTGGATAGAATTTGGTACGATATCCTTCAGGAGAGCTCCCAACGAATCCTTTCAGTCAGTGCCAAGCTGAATAACTGCTTGCATAAGGGCCAAAGGTGGATCAACGCTTTATTGTCTCGAATAATTTGTGACGCTATTTCTCTTAAATAAATCACCCAGTTTTTATGAAATTGTAATCATTTGTTTGACTGTACAGATACATCAGATCTACTGATCTCTCTCCCATTCGGATAATTCCTTCGTTGTGCGTCGTATTTTTTTTTTTAATTTTATATTTTGCGTGTATATGCGCGTTGTTTTCCAAGATTTCTACAGTTTCGTCAGACACAGAGAATGGTGAGGGCAGAGCACAGGTTGTCCCGTAGATTCTAGTTCTGCCAGCTGCATGCTCACGTTTCGGGTTAGTTGCGCATTTTGTCGCAACAGCTTTTGCATCTGCTCCCGCTGTAGTTGCAGTCGCAGCTGTTCCTGCTATTGTCGTTGCCGCAGCCGCATCTGTTTCTGATCTTGTTACTCTAGAGTTATTTGACGCTGCCAAAGCTCCAGAAACTTTTGATCCATCGATACGAGCTTATTGGCAATGTAGATACTATTGTTGTTGCTGTCTGACCAGTTCCAGCCAAGAACTGCAACCGACTGGGACAGGAAGCTGCTAGCAGAAAGAGGGCTCTACGGCCAACCTAATCAGAGCAGCAGTTACGGTATGTTCCGAGGAACAAAGGCAGACATCATGGCTCCGAGGTAGGCGGAACTGGAGAGGCGGCAGTTCTGAGAAGGACGGGATGGTCTAGTGTACCTCTGCCTCCAAGTAGCCGTGGCTTGAATGTCTAGGCAACGGCTTGGCTATCCTTTGTGGATTTGCATCTTATTGTGAAACATTAGGGATAAATCATCCTGGTTTCGAAAAATTACTCAACCTTACGAAACGACAGTCCTCTGATTTTGCAATCCCACAGTGGCCACTAATTGCTGGAGCCATTTATTTCACAATTAATTCCACCCACTTTGTTAGCAATAATAATCACATCAACCCGTGATCTATGTCAGCAGGTTCGTAATTTTCTGGGCAACCTAAATCTGCGTTCGGAAATGTAAATTATATTTTACGTAGCCACTTCCTCTATGTCAGAAAAACTAGACAGGGCTGCAGTCGATACACCTATATAACGTGGGGTAAGTTAGAGATAAGTCTCTGCTCTACAGCAAACTAGAATCAGCCTCGTTCTTACTTTAGTAACGTGCTACCCAGCAGTGAGAGTGCCCGAGCTGGCTTCTGAGAAACGACGAGTGGCCATGAAGACCGAGTGATAGATGGCGAAAACACTACGCAAATCCGGAAGGACTAACCAAAATCAATCCAAAACTCGAAAAGCCAAGACAATACAAAACTCGAAAAGCCAAGAATCTCAACGTCGTCACAATAGCAAACCGAGAGGAAAACCGATAGAAGCTAGTAACCGTGTGCGAAAATAGCGTCGTCGATCGGGGAACCATCGGTAACATCACCGGAACTGGACGAGGAAAGCGCGCTCACTTTTGCCCACGTTGATGCCGCTAGAGGGTTTTAGCAACTGACGCGTAGTCCACGCAGTGCGCGCCGTCGACGTGAAACCAAGCAACTCTGGTTGGACAAGGCTGGTGGTCGATCTCCACGACCGAGTCCGGCAAGGAAGCTGAAGGGACCACACGCGTAAAATCCGCTGACAATACCTTTAAGAATATTACACTCCTGGAAATTTAAATAAGAACACTGTGAATTCATTGTCCCAGGAAGGGGAAACTTTATTGACACATTCCTGGGGTCAGATACATCACATGATCACACTGACAGAACCACAGGCACATAGACACAGGCAACAGAGCATGCACAATGTCGGCACTAGTACAGTGTATATCCACCTTTCGCAGCAATGCACGCTGCTATTCTCCCATGGAGACGATCGTAGAGATGCTGTATGTAGTCCTGTGGAACGGCTTGCCATGCCATTTCCACCTGGCGCCTCAGTTGGACCAGTGTTCGTGCTGGACGTGCACACCGCGTGAGACGACGCTTCATCCAGTCCCAAACATGCTCAATGGGGGACAGATCCGGATATCTTGCTGGCCAGGGTAGTTGACTTACACCTTCTAGAGCACGTAGGGTGGCACGGGATACATGCGGACGTGCATTGTTCTGTTGCAACAGCAAGTTCCCTTGCCGGTCTAGGAATGGTAGAACGATGGGTTCGATGACGGTTTGGATGTACCGTACACTATTCAGTGTCCCCTCGACGATCACCAGAGGTGTACGGCCAGTGTAGGAGATCGCTCCCCACACCATGGTGCCGGGTGTTGGCCCTGTGTGCCTCGGTCGTATGCAGTCCTGATTGTGGCGCTCACCTGCACGGCGCCAAACACGCATACGACCATCATTGGCACCAAGGCAGAAGCGACTCTCATCGCTGAAGACGACACGTCTCCATTCGTCCCTCCATTCACGCCTGTCGCGACACCACTTGAGGCGGGCTGCACGATGTTGGGGCGTGAGCGGAAGACGGCCTAACGGTGTGCGGGACTGTAGCCCAGCTTCATGGAGACGGTTGCGAATGGTCCTCGCCGATACCCCAGGAGCAACAGTGTCCCTAATTTGCTGGGAAATGGCGGTGCGGTCCCCTACGGCACTGCGTAGGAACCTACGGTCTTGGCGTGCATCCGTGCGTCGGTGCGGTCCGGTCCCAGGTCGACGGGCACGTGCACCTTCCGCCGACCACTGGCGACAACATCGATGTACTGTGGAGACCTCACGCCCCACGTGTTGAGCAATTCGGCGGTACGTCCACCCGGCCTCCCGCATGCCCACTATACGCCCTCGCTCAAAGTCCGTCAACTGCACATACGGTTCACGTCCACGCTGTCGCGGCATGCTACCAGTGTTAAAGACTGCGATGGAGCTCCGTATGCCACGGCAAACTGGCTGACACTGACGGCGGCGGTGCACAAATGCTGCGCAGCTAGCGCCATTCGACGGCCAACACCGCGGTTCCTGGTGTGTCCGCTGTGCCGTGCGTGTGATCATTGCTTGTACAGCCCTCTCGCAGTGTCCGGAGCAAGTATGGTGGGTCTGACACACCGGTGTCAATGTGTTCTTTTTTCCATTTCCAGGAGTGTATTTACCATTTCTTCTGTTGCTCTACGTGCACGGTGGTTATAATTAAAGTGCAGCGTAGACTGTAATTATTTCATGCCATCAAAACTTGGTAGATATGCTAATGCATTGACGCGGAATCGATTTATGCTTGAAAAAAATAATTTCAGGTTTGTTCACCAGTCGAAAAACCGGCGCTGTACTCTGTTTGTATGTCGGTATAATACCCACGCCGTAATTTGACCATAACGCTAGTGAAAATTATGGCTATCCACAAGAGAGACCGTGCGCTGCTCGTGAAACTATTGTCCGTGCACGGCAACAATTACAGCTGAGAGAATCTCCGACTGCAAAGTCGTTAAATGTTTAAACAAGATGACAATGAGATTCGAAACATGGATATGCTTGATGTGGTACGTGGAATAGGAAGGGTTCCTATCTGGTGGAAATTATTGATAAGGTTGCTGTTGCTGTAACTGATAGTGCAGCACGTGCACTGGGTACTGCCAATGCTCGTACAGTGCACGAGAATTGTCCATCCCGTGGTCAACAGTACGAAAACTTCTGCTGTTCTTTTTTACGTTGATACCCGTACAACATTCAGACGGTGCAGCAACTGAAACCCCGTGATCCGCAGCAACCTTTATTCTCTACATATTATTTTGTAGATTCATGTATGAATATTATTTCAAATATTTTCGAGGGACGGCTCACCAGATTCTTTGTTCTGAAATCACTAAATTTTGTAACTTCTACTTTTTTGGGAAAGTTTACAAACTACAACTGTAGCCGTTTCTCAAAAGTGATACCCGAATTATAAATAATATTGGATAGTATTGTGATCCATTCTGTTTGTTCTTCATCAAACAATTTAAGGAGCTCAAAATGGTTCAAATGGTTCAAATAGCTCTGAGCACTATGGGACTCAACTGCTGTGGTCATCAGTCCCCTAGAACTTAGAACTACTTAAACCTAACTAACCTAAGGACATCACACACATCCATGCCCGAGGCAGGATTCGAACCTGCGACCGTAGCAGTCGCACGGTTCCGGACTGCGCGCCTAGAACCGCGAGACCACCGCGGCCGGCAGCTCAGAATGGATCCCATCTAGTTCTGCTGTTTTCCCATCTTTCTTTGCGCTTACTGGTACATTCGTGATGTTACACATGCGCACTGCTCATTATTTTATATAAATGGTTTATGATCTGAACAGGAATAAGAGAAAATTTGCACAATGCAACATTTTTTCTTCGACAAGACAACACAATGTATATTACTTTTAACTACAAACTTACCTAAATGCAAATTTAATCTTGTTTTACATTCCGAGGACAAGGCAGCTAACACAGATAACAATACATGTGCGATCATCAGTCTCCTTTCCTGGTACGCATGAATCAACAAGATTGTTTTCAAACAACAAAATATTAAATTCTGAAGTGGGATATATACGTTTATCATGAACCAATAATAAAACAGCTGAGTTGTTATTTTTGCTATTTCACACTGTTGATCACGGTATGCTTGCATCTTCACCAGACAAAAATCAGGCCCGTAAAATCTTTTATACTTGCTTCAAGTGTGGACAGAGGGAGAAACGAAAGCGACATTTGATGAATGGAACTATAATTCCGTAATATGGATAAAAAAACGCTCAACCCTCAATAATCATTCAAACTGTCATAAAAATTATAACAATTAAAAATTAAAGAGTAATGAGGCGGTTCCAAAAGCCGGATAGCTGTAGGAAGGTGCTTTATTCGCAACTACCGTTTTCATGTCAGTATAGACTCTTCCTCAGGTTTATGAAGGTTATATTTTAATAACATAAATGGACAATTACGGAGTCCCTTCGCACGGGAAGCTATGTTAAGAGTCAAACTACATTGGTGGGTTGTCATAATAAAATTCCACTCACCCGGAGGATAACATTCCGTAGGATTCGATAGTCACCACCTGTATACAACCTTCTGTAATTCTGTAACACCAGCGCCTTACAGTATTTTCAGCATCTTCACTTTACCATGAGACGGCACAGCAATAATAATTTGAAACAAGAAGGAAGAATGAATTAGATAACTCGTCTTGGTGGTACAGTAGGTAACATGTAACCAATCATTGTTTGCATATAACCTACGCACACTACCAATATAAATCACAGTCGCAGTTCATCAGTCACAATGGGTACAATGGATGTGACTTGCTGTACACTGTTGTTCTTTTTTTCAGTTTTCTTTAAGACAGATACTACTAATACTATCTTATACCGGTTGAAGAGATTAGGGTTTTCCGTGGTATCCCTAATTCAATTCAAGCGAATGCCGGGATGATTCCTCTGATAAGGACCAGGTCGATTACCTTTCCTACTGTGTCAAATCCGACTTTGTGATTCCTTCGTCTCCCATAAGCTCTTCGTTGAATGAGAGTTAAAACTTCATATTCCTTCTTTCAGTTCATTTCCTAGTTAATGAAACCTGAGCAGGAAGTACACCACACATGTTTAGGCTACGTAACAATTCACAAAAGGTAACGAGCACTTAGCATTTTTTCGGTTCATTATTGAGTTTTCTCTTATTATATTGCCTCGTTGAATATATGTTTGTGACATGGCTAGACAAATGTGTAATTTTCATTTGTACTTGATAAAAACTATTACCGCGAAGTCGCTTTGCTCTGGTTTACTTCTGATAGGCTCTCTTCGCTTCACAATCAAATTTCAGTTTTCCGAAACACGAAGATCTGAGAAGTGTTAGGACCGTAAGTGTTACCTTTATCCTTTACTGACCTTGCCACACAGCGACAGAGGTATTTTCACAGGAACTGGATTCAGTCACTTTCCACTACATTTACGTCTTCGTCTACATGCTTACTCTGGAAACTGCTCCAGGGTGGAAGAATGTACTGCTTTTGCGCGGTATGTAAACGTATCCCCTCACCTTCCGACACTGGAGGATGATGATTTACATTTTTCTTGTAGGACCTGTTAATCAATTCACGTATTGAATTTTGAATTTTCTATTCAGCTTTTGGCACGGACCGTAGTTGATGATATGTGGCGGGGAAATATTCTATGGAGTCAAGAGGTACATGTTACGCTTTAGTGCGCAGTGAATACACACAACTGCCGAACTGTGTTATTGTTAAACAGCGAGTTGTGCACGAAGAGCCATAGCATTCGCCGTATATAACTGTGTGTGTGGAATCACAAGCAACTTTTATCCTTGGTCCGTTCTTCTTTGAAGAGAATAAACCCGGAGAGAGCACCGTGACGTCTGCACGTTATTGAGACCTCCTTGTGCAACATATGATTTCTGCTTTGGAAGAGCGCAGCCGTGTGGAAACCACGTTGCTCAGATTCCAACATCTGCTATGAGCAACTGTTGATCACGTCGTTTTGCGACTGGAGCAACTCGCCTACGTCTCCGCTGCTCATATTCAACAGATTATGTAAACAGCAGTTAATAACACGAGGGTTGGAACTTAAAGAGTGGCAACTATTTATTCACAACCGATACAAAAGCCGGCCGGAATAGCCGAGCGGTTCTAGGCGCTACAGTCTGGAACCGCGCGACCGCTACGGTCGCAGGTTCGAATCCTGCCTCGGGCATGGATGTGTGTGATGTGCTTAGGTTAGTTAGGTTTAAGTAGTTCTAAGTTCTAGGGGACTGAAGACCACAACAGTTAAGTCCCATATTGCTCAGAGCCATTTGAACCATTTGAACCGATACAAAAGAGTTACATGTTTGCACCTGTCACTGTCCTTCATAGTAGTCACGAGCGTTGTATAGAACCTGTCGCCAGAGATGTGGAAGGCGTAGTATACCGTTAGCATCGCCTGTTCTGTTGATGGTGCGAATGTAGCGGTCGAAAGTTATGGTGATTCTCGTGTACGACTGTAATGGTGTTATCCTAACGCATTACGTTCCTCCACGACATTTGGAGCATCACCTGCTACCAGCTTTGCGAAAGAAGCGGCGACACTTTCTGCGCAACCCACCCATCATTTTGCACGACAATGCGTGGGCGGCATAAAGCGCAAGCTGTGGCTGCTCTGTTCGGTCGATGGGACTGGGAAGTACTGTACCATCTACCATATTCCCCGGGCTTTAGTCCTTGTGACTTTGATATGATTCCGAAGATGAAGGAACCACTTCGTGGCATTAGTTTCAGAACTGTTCCAGAGATTCGACAGGCAGTAGACCGCTCCATTCGCACCATCAACAGAACAGGCTCTGCTAAAGGTATACTACTCCTTCCACATCGCTGGCAATGGGTTCTACACAACGCTGGTGACTACTTTGAAGGACAGTAACAGGCGCAAACATGTCACTCTTTTGTATCGATTGTGAATAAATGGTTGCCACTATTTCAAGTTCCAACCCTCGTAAAATCAGCGGTATGCCTTGCTCTCTGTCTCAGCTTTCCTGCTCACGTCCCGTTCCTAATCCATTACAATAGGAAACATTTGTACACGTCTTTCTTGCGTTCACAGCGCCAGTCTTGCACCTGGCGGCCAAACTTGGAACTTTTTTTTCAGCGTAAATCGATTCTGCGTTAACGCTTTAGAATATCTACCAAGTATCACTGCCTTACGATGATTACATGCCACACTGGACCTCCGTGAATAGTTGCACTTTAATTAAGACCATCCGGTATGTTCGCTTGGCTTCAATACTAGTGTTTAAAAGGGTCTCTTATCATTTCAAGAGGAGAGGACTTCCACGTCTCTTTTTCTTTATTATCGTCCACTACAAGTGCTACGCTGAGTGAAACCTTCAGTAACTTTTCTTTTCTTACTAAGCCATTAGGCTTAGTACCTTCTTGCGCATTATCCAACGGGTAACACAAATTTTGTCACTACCATGTAGTGAAAATTACCGTGGCAGTAGTCATACTTGCGCACATTTAATAATATCTACTTTAGACATCAGTCTGAGAATCAGTTCTGAGATTTAAATATTCTGAGAGATTACCTAATGGAAAGAATAAACAAAGGTGTTAGGTGCAAAAAGGAGACAGCATATGTATCAAATGGCTGTTTATCATTATCGTCATCTATTGACCACTCCACAAAACCATTTAAATATTTCATAAATATATTAACTGAAGAAAACCTCTCAAACCAGGATCGCTAAGTTTCGACAGAACTAGGCTGTCATCATCGGATCTTATGCTTTTGAATTTTTACAACATATTATCGATGAGTGTTCAAACGCATAAAATCCGATTATGACAGCGTAGATCTGTCAAAACCCGACATCGAATAAAATGCTTTCTCAGCGATCTTGGTTATAAAGTTTTCTTTAGTTACCATATACTGCAGATCGCCCAGACTGACTAAGTCAACAATATATAGTAATTTGACAGATACATTAATCCAGACCGAACACCGTTAGCATACGTGGGAGGGGGGGGAAGAGGGGGCCGGAGGCAGGGGGGGGGGGAATAAATAAAGTTGTTTAATCGGTGTGAGCATGATCACGTCACAAGAGGACCGAAATGACTACTTCAAGAGTCTCAAAGAATGTTCTAATTTTGCCTTACGACACCTTTAACCATTCACGCAAGGGAAGCTGCTGGAACCTCTATTTAATTACAGTAGTACAGCACAACTATTACTTCGGAGGGTGGTCACTGAGTGATAGTCAAATTCAAACTCAACAAAAAAACTGTTACATAAGAATCAATTAATCCTGCTTCATGAAAATTTCTTCATATGCAAAGGAGTTCGTTTATTCAAAATCATCTGCACTGCGAAACGCAGCTATCTCCATAACCACAGTACTGGTTTTGCTACAATTGGCTGCGTGCTCACACAGAGGGACAAGTTCAGTATGCAAAGAAAATCACAGTGAAAGCACGGTAAATCAGAATAAAATACGCGGTAACTTCACAAGAAAAATTCTGAGGACGTTTCGTTAGCTGAATACTCAAAATATCGAGTAACTTGACAGGCTTTGAACATCACATGTGGGGCTATAACTCGTGGATCATGAATTTCACCGACATCCGAAAAATACGACAAAATCTGTTACTCTGCTCGTTTTACCCTTGGTGTAAACAGATACATTAAGTATCAAGCTAGTAGAAAAGAGTTAAAAACTAAGTAATGGGTGTGTTGAACACACGTGGTCACATCATGACAGGCAAAGTGCAGTTACAAGTTCACACACCACGCCTGAATTTTAATAAAATAATTATGGAATTTAGGACAAACTGTTTCCCACATCATAACTGAAATGAATCAAATTTGTCCCTAACCGAAGTTAGCAACTGTGCTGCGAAAGGAACATCCGCGGTTACCTCAGCCTGTGTTCGAAGTAACAGTGGTACCTAAGGTCGGCGGCAGGAGAAAGTGTCAAAATAGTAGGAGAAGTTTCCGCTTCCTAAAGCTAGCCAGTCGTACACATAAAAATATTTGGAATACTCTGGACGAAAAGCTGAGTATCTGTGATGGAAACCCAAGGAAGGATGGCACAGCTTTTAGTGTGGAGTAACTCTCTCTGACCTCCCCCGGTAGATTCAAAATCGTTCATCTACTCATTCACATTTTGAAAAATTAGCCAAAGGATGGGAGAGAAAGGAAAGAGGTTTCCGACTTTGGTAAAAAATAAAGAAACAACTCCAACGCATCCTTTTCCCTAATGCTTGGATACTGCTCATCCAGGCGACAAGAAAACGTCGTTTGCGAGCATTTTGAAATGAAAAAGAAAAACATAATAATTGAAATAACATCAAATGGGCTATTACAGACCCGTTTCAGTGTCACCTGCAAAAATAATTAGTTATGTTTGTTGCAAATTAGACAGGAACGAGAAAAGTTAGAGTTTAACGTCTCATCAACAGTAAGATTATAATCCTTATGCACAGATCGCAAGTTCGGACTTGACAAGAACAGGGAGGAAAATCGGCCGTGTCCGTCCGAAGGGAAAGATCAAGGCATTCGCCTTAAGCGATTTCGAGAAACAGTGGAAAACCTAGGCCTCTCTCGCCGGATGAGGATTTGAACTGCCGTCCTACCGAATGTTCATGAAGTACCTTTCGTCTACCGAAAGTCGTGAACAGCTTTCATGCAAATTTATGAAACATTCTCATGCATTAAACCTTATTGAGATATGTCACTACTCACTCTTTACTGAACATATAGATCTTCCTACTTCTTTTAGTTTTATAACGTTAGTAATCATTCTTGCTACAACTACTTCATGGTCACTGATACCAGTTTCAATGTGAACATCCTCAAAGAGATCGGGTCAGTTTGTTGCAGTTTAGTCTTAACGTATTTCCATCATGTGAGGGGTTCCAAACTAACTTTTGTAGGCAATTTTTAGAGAAGAGATTTGGTAATGTTTCACACAGTCTGTTATCACGCCCACCGCTAGCAAAGCTATAATCATCTCAGTTGATTACTGAAGGGTTAAAGTCTCCTGCAGTGTTATAGTATGATTGGGAACTTATATGCAATTGAATTGAGAGTTTTCTGTTAAGTTTTCGATTATATCAGAAGGTGTGTCTGGTCTCAATGTAAGGGTCCAGTTATAGTTTATGTCCGTCCCTGACACAGAGTTTTGTTCATAAAATCTCGCATGTCTCTGGGGATTTGGGGTTGTTGGCTAATGTGAAAATATATTCTTTCTATATACACTTATATTTTCCCCAGAAATCACACCACACACAGTCAACTTCCAGAGTAGCAGTCTCCGATGTCTAGTGCACGCATGACTCGTTTAGGGGGACCCTGCAGTTCTCCCCCCTGTGGTACAATCTTAGGAAATCACAGCCTAGCTTGTCTCAAAACGTTCGCAGCCGCTGGTTCTACCCTTCCTTGACTCAGAATCAAAGGGTTAGTATTTGTTCTGGGGACAATGCTGCAGACTGTAGTTTCGCTGAAACTCCATGGACAAAGCTAGTGTTCCCAGAGGACAGGCACTGTTTGCCCCCAACTGTGTCACCATCTCCAGCTGGTTACACTCCGTGCTCAGTGGCTGCCAGACTAGTATCTTTATCATGGTGAATGAGCTGCCCGGGCAGTTCTACACACTGAGTTCACATTATGTGCATCCCCATCCCTTACTGCTATTCCCGTAAGGAGTACCATTAATTTCCATATGTGTGAACTGCTAACGATTAATAGACCGCCATCATTCTGTCTTTGCCTCTCCTTGATACGCAACACAGCATGTTTCACAAAAGGTGAAATGAATCTGTCTTTCAACTTTGGTTTCAGTGGAAGACAGCACCTCAAACTTGTCGGTTTTCGGGATGAGTGCAACATCTTGAGTTCTCTCTAGTTCCTGTCTCCCTGTACAAGCCAACAAGGCTACTACTGATATGCCACTCACAGTCAAGTGGACTAAAGCTGACAGACACTGTATTTCCTGTAGGAGAGACAGTATCCATTTCTGTCAAAGGAAGAGCCGCCTGTGAAACGACACATGACATACAACAGCTGTTATGCAAACACTTTTTGGCTTTTTACATCGGCATGGCTACCACCAAGCTATCAGTTAGGATGAATGGTCATAGGCAGAGGGTGCACACCGGCAACACAAAATATCACCTTGCAGAGGTGCCCTCGGTACCTGTTTCAGCACACGCGCCGTCTGGATTCTCCCCCCAGACACCAGTTTCTCAGAACTCCGCAGATGGGAACTAGCACTGCAACATGTCCATGGTTCTCGCTACCTACCTGGGCTTAATTTACATTAATTTCTTCTGTCACAGCATTTCTTCACAGTAACTATTCCTCTTTCCACTCCGTTTTAGTTTTCTGCATCTTTCATTCTCCGACTTGACTATTTTTCACCGTCCCTTCCCACCTCTGTTACGTACAATGCACTTAGATTTTCACTCTTGTTAACTCGTGCACGACGTTTCTGCAGTAATCTCTCTTTCATATTACCCTGTCTTTCATCTTTAAGCTCTCAGGTTTTCAATTCTCGTTCTGTGTAGTCCCTCACAATGTCTTTCCTTCTCATCCCGTCCGGTAAGTCTCTCCCGACCCGAGGTTCTGCGTGACTTGTTCCGAAATCTACTTCTTTTCCTAAACCTCTCCAGTCCTTTTCCTTCACCCTCTTCCTTCCTCTTCAACCCTTCTGCCCGAAGAATGAGCCACTGGCTCCGAAAGTTTGCGTAAGTATAACTTTCTCTTAAGTGTGTGCTCTCCGGCCGCCGCTAAGTGAGCAGATTTTTTATCTATCCAATTACATTACGTTTCCGGTGTTTATAATCTCATATCTCCTGAACTATATGTTACACAGTGATAAAATTTTGCAAGTTCTCGTGCATTTAGTGGAATATATGGATACTGTCTGCAATATGTGTTCAAATATATTTGTTAGTAAAGAACTAATTAATTAAAAAGATGTGCCTGATGTTGAGGTTTTATCGCATGAGTAGCAAAAATGTAGTAGGCGATCAACTTTTGGTTTCATTATTTTGTAGGGGTGCTAGCTAGATGAAGTTACGAAAAGGTTTTAAATTACGTGTATACTTGGTTGGACGTCACTAAGTGCTCTCATTTTCAAATACTGTATGAATATAGTGTGGGTAATTTGCGAGCCATGACCTACACTGCCTCAAGATATTAATACTGTTTCTAACTTTAGTACTTGACTTCTGCGTTGTACCTCGAACTTATGATTATAGCTCTCACATGACTAGATTATGTCAAAATTTTAAATTTTTATTTTCGGTCAATGTTGTTGTTGTTGTGATCTTCAGTCTTGAGACTGGTTTGATGCAGCTCTCCATGCTACTCTATCCTGTGCAAGCTTCTTCATCTCCCAGTACGTACTGCCGCCTACACCCCTCTGAATCTGCTTAATGTATTCATCTCTTGGTCTCCCTCTACGATTTTTACCCTCCAAGCTGCCCTCCAATACTAAATTGGTGATCCCTTGATGCCTCAGAACATGTCCTACCAACCGATACCTTCTTCTAGTGAAGTTGTGCCACAAACTTCTCTTCTCCCCAATCCTATTCATTACCTCCTCATTAGTTATGTGATCTACCCATCTAATCTTCAGCATTGTTCTGTAGCACCACATTTCGAAAGCTTCTATTCTCTTCTTGTCCAAACTAGTTATTGTCCATGTTTCACTTCCATACATATACTTTCAGAAACGACTTCCTGACACTTAAATCTATACTCGATGTTAACAAATTTCTCCGCTTCAGAAACGCTTTCCTTGTCATTGCCATTCTACATTTTATATCCTCTCTACTTAGACCATCATCAGCTATTTTGCTACCCAAATAGCAAAACTCCTTTACTACTTTAAGTGTCTCACTTGCTAATCTAACTCCTTCAGCATCAGCCGACTTAATTCGACTACATTCCATTATCCTCGTTTTACTTTTGTTGATGTTTATCTCGTATCCTCCTTTCAAGACACTGTCCATTCCGTTCAACTGTTCTTCCAAGTCCTTTGCTGTCTCTGACAGTATTACGATGTCATCGCCGAACCTCAAAGTTTTTATTTCTTCTCTATGGATTTCAATACCTACTCCGAATTTTTCGTTTGTTTCCTTTATTGCTTGCTCAATATACAGATTGAACAACATCGGGGAGAGGCTACAACCCTGTCTCGCTCCCTTCCCAACCACTGCTTCCCTTTCATGTCCCTCGACTCTTATAACTGCCATCTGGTTTCTGTACAAATTGTAAATAGCCTTTCGCTCCCTGTATTTTACCCCTGCTACCTTCAGAATTTGAAAGAGGGTATTCCAGTCAACATTGTCAAAAGCTTTCTCTAAGTCTACAAATGCGATAAACGTAGGTTTGCCTTTTCTTAATCTAGCTTCTAAAATATGTCGTAGGGTCAGTATTGCCTCAAGTGTTTCAATATTTCTACGGAATTTAAACTGATCTTCCCCGGGATTTGCTTCTACCAGTTTTTCCATTCGTCAGCAAAGAATTCGCGATAGTGTTTTGCAGCCGTGACTTATTAAACTGATAGTTCGGTAACTTTCACATCTGTCAACGCCTGCGTTCTTTGGGATTGGAATTATTATATTCTTCTTGAAGTCTGAGGGTATTTCGAGTGTATCATACATTTTGCTCACTAGATGGTAGAGTTTTGTCAGGACTGGCTCTCCCGAGGCTGTCAGTAGTTCTGATGGAATGTTGTCTACTCCCAGGGCCTTGTTTCGACTTAGGTCTTTCAGTGTTCTATCAAACTCTTCACGCAGTATCGTATCTCCCATTTCATCTTGATCTACATCCTCTTCCATTTCTATAACATTGCCTTCAAGTACATCACCCTTGTATAGACCCTGTATATACTCCTTCCACCTTTCTGCTTTCCCTTCTTTGCTTAGAACTGGGTTCCCATCTGAGCTCTTGATATTCATACGAGTCGTTCACTTTTCTCCAAAGGTCTGTTTAATTTTCCTGTAGGCAGTGAGATAAGCCTCTACATCCTTACATTTGTCCTCTAGTCATGCCTGCTTAGCCATTTTGCACTTCCTGTCGATCTCATTTTTTAGACGTTTGTATTCCTTTTTGCCTGCTTCATTTACTGCATTTTTATATTTTCTCCTTTCGTCAATTAAATTCAATATTTCTTCTGTCACCCAAGGATTTCTACTAGCCCTCGTCTTTTTACCTACTTGATCCTCTGCTGCCTTCACTACTTCATCCCTCAATGCTACCCATTCTTCTTCTACTGTATTTCTTTCCCCCATTCTTGTCAATTGTTCCCTTATGATCTCCCTGAAACTCTGTACAACCTCTGGTTTAGTCAGTTTATCCAGATCCCAACTCCTTAAATTCCCACCTTTTTGCTGTTTCTTCAGTTTTAATCTACAGTTCATAACCAATAGATTGTAGTCCGAGTCCACATCTGCCCCTGGAAATGTCTTACAATTTAAAACCTGGTTCCTAAATCTCTGTCTTACCATTATATAATCTGTCTGAAACCTGTCAGTATCTCCAGGGTTCTTCCATGTATACAACCTTCTTTTATGATTCTTGAACCAAGTGTTAGCTATACTAAGTTGTGCTCTGTGCAAAATTCCATTTCTTACCCCCAATCCATATTCACCTACTACGTTTCCTTCTCTCCCTTTTCCTACTACCGGATTCCAGTCACCCATGACTATTAAATTTTCGTCTCGCTTCACTATCTGAATAATTTCTTTTATTTCATCATACATTTCTTCAATTTCTTCGTCATCTCCAGAGCTAGTTGGCATATAGACTTGTACTACTGTCGTAGGTACGGGCTTCGTGTCTATCTTGGCCACAACAATGCATTCGCTGTGCTGTTTGTAGTAGCTTACCCGCATTCCTATTGTTTTATTCATTATTAAACCTACTCCTGCATTACCCCTATTTGATTTTGTATTTATAACCCTGTATTCACCCGAGCAAAAGTCTTGTTCCTCCTGCCAACGAACTTCACTAATTCCTACTATATCTAACTTTAACCTGTCCATTTCCCTTTTTAAATTTTCTAACCTACCTGCTCGATTAATGGATCTGACATTCCACTCTCCGATCCGTAGAATGCCAGTTTTCTTTCTCCTGATAACGACGTCCTCCTGAATAGTCCCCGCCCGGAGGCCGTTTTGGTTAGTGTTACAAGGCCATATCAGTCAATCATCTAGACTGTTGCCCCTGCAACTACTGAAAAGGCTGCTGCCACTCTTCAGGAACCATACGTTTGTCTGGCCTCTCAAGAGAGACCCCTCTGTTGTAGTTGCACCTACGGTAAGGCTATCTGTATCGCTGAGGCACGCAAGCCTCCCACCAACGGCATGGTCTATTGTTCATGGGGGGAGGTTTCGATCAATAATAATGTGAAATTATGAACATCCAATTTTGGTTGCCCCTGGGAGCCGTCACATAGACAACTTGCAATGGTGCCTACGTACCTAGCACCATTTGATCCATTTAGTAATGCAGGAATGTAGAAATATGATAAGGAACGCACGTCACAAAATCTGGGTAAAACACCGCCCTCTACACTGAACTGGTGGATGAGACGCTGGTTTTTGGTAAGCCTGGACGCCAAGTAAGGCGTACTTCCAGGTAAGTCTACTTTCCCCCAACAACTCTGCCCGCTCTTCGGTTTACCGGTAGAGTATACACCGACAGCTACTGATCTTTATCCGATTCTCTTGTTATTAACTCCTTTTACTGTCCCGTTCCTGCACCAAGGAGCTATCGGTCTTCTTAAGTATTCTCTAGGCTCGATAACAATGTAAGTGGGCTGCTTCTGTGTTGGCAGCGCTGTGTAGCGCTTTGCGTTGGATCTCTGACTGAACTTTCTTTGTAAGAGACTCTGTGGCTGGTTGGACTCGTTGTTGGAAGTTAATCGCCAGTAGTGTTGGGCAGTTGGAAGTTAGTGGCCAGCAGTGATGGAAATACTGTTGGGGAGTTGGAGGTGAACAGCCAGCAGTGATGGATGTTGGATGTAAGAAGTTAGCATTTATGGAGGGTAGAGGTCTGAAGTGTTAGCGTAGACTAACGAAAAAAATGGTTCTGAGCACTATGGGACTTAACAGCTACGGTCATCAGTCCCCTAGACTTAGGACTACTTAAACCTAACTAACCTAAGGACATCACACATATCCATGCCCGAGGCAGGATTCTAACCTGCGACCGTAGCAGCAGCGCGGTTCCAGACAGAAGCGCCTAGAACCGCTCGGCCACAACGGCCTGCGTAGGTTAACGATCTGTACATTTTCGACTTAGAGACTGAATATTATTCATGATTATATACCTTTGTAATAGACGTCAATGACGATTTTTATTCGTGTCTGAACTGTATGTCACATTATTAAGGTAAAAAAAAAACATTTTTTGGTTTGCAACAAAATCTTTCTTTTGCTAACCACATGCCTATTAGTAGTTAGTGGCTTTAGTAGTTAGAATCTTTTATTTAGCTGGAAGTATTGACGGTCGCTGTATAGCAGTAGTTCGTCTAATAAAGATTTTTGTGAGGTAAGTGATTAATGAAATGTATAGATTATTGTTAAGATTTCTTTTTCGTCAGGGCCATTCTTTTGAATTAATTATTTAAAGTCAGGTTGTCATTTTTTGAGCAGCAGATTGCGTTGCGCTAGAATATTGTGGGTCAGTGTTGGCATGATAAGCAAAAGTAAAGAGAAAGTAGGCTCAGTACGTTGTTTTACTCAGCTATTTCAAAATCAAATAACGTGGACGTTTCATCTTCCCAGTCATTCTGCAGTTTAAGTACAGACACACTGATTTAAATAAAGAAGTTTCATCAGACATATCACATCGTTCCAGTGGCATCAGTTGACTATCTCTGTACCTAGAATTTTCTGGAATAGCATTGCTTGAGGATTTAGAGTGTAAGAATCCTTTTTTGTAGCAATTACATCGTAAACAGTTTCGCCTCTTGGAACCCGACTTGCAGTGCTCGCTGACTTCAGCAGGGATATATTCTCATAGGATTGATATGATGCACCCATTTCCCACATTTACAGCTAGTCGTCACCATGGGTCCGAAATTTTTCAAATATGTAGAAAATGTATGACCCATGTCCGGTAAGGTTTTGGACCAGTCCTCCACTTGACTCAAAATATGCTAGCTCAAGCACATCCTGTGTGTCGGCCGTTGTGGCCGGGCGGTTCTAGGCGCTGCAGTCTGGAACCATGCGACCGCTACGGTCGCAGGTTCGAATCATGCTTCGGGCATGGATGTGTGTGACGTTACTTAGGTTTAAGTAGTTCTAACTTCTAGGGGACTGATGATCTCAGATGTTAAATCCCATAGCGCTCAGAGCCATTTGAACCATCCTGTGTCTGCGCTATTACACCAGTGCTGCCATTCTGCAGATACTAAATCCTTTATTTCTGACCGACTTGTTGCTAGTCAACCAAGAATTTCGAGGATTTCTGTGCAATGTTTCTTTATTTATAAAATAGCTCAACAGATTTAAAATACAATTGATTAGTGTCATAGATTTCGTTGATTCTGCGACGCCATACTCTTATAAATCTAGCTGTACCATGTCGATTAAACATCTGGACGTAACATTGAAAAGCGGAGTGAAATCGAATGAGCACATCAGTTTGGTTTTAGGGAGGCGAATGGTCGCCTTCGTGTAGCTGCAGGAATTCTATGGACGTGTAGTACATCTATAAAGGAAACTATGTACAAAACGCTTGTGCGGCCCATTCTTTCCGTAATGCTCGAGTGTCTGGGATCCTCACACAGTGAATGTGGAGGAAGACATCGAAGCAGTTCAGATGCGTGTTGCCAGATTTGTTACCAGTAGGTTCGATGCTCGACCTAAAGAAAGCGTTCGAAAAGAAAACTGGTTCAATTGATTTCTTAGTATTTAAACAAAATTGCAGTTTTAAGTGCTTGGAAAACTGAAACTATTTAGGAAACGGAAATGTTTAAATCAACATGGTTTATATTAAAACATAGGAAGCTAGGAAAGAGTTTAGAGGTACAGAATGCCACCACCGATGTTGTCCAGAAAGACATTGAGCCTCTCGCTGCTGGGTGACCACCGCCCGATTTACTGCTTCTCGCCATCCAAGGGCCAGGACCTCAGCAGTATTTTGAACCTCTCGCCCTGTGGTGCCATGATCCTACCTCTAAGATTTACCTTTCTCTTACTATATGACAGTCCTGTCTACTGAACACTTGTTTTCCTGACACCCCGATGATTATATACGGTAGTGTGCAAAACTTAGGGATCAAAGTAGCTTTCGCATGATGTGCCAGTGCCAGGTAACATAGCTCGATGAAACTTAGCCCAATGGTTGGATTACGTGTCCCACCTGCCGCCATATAGGAAAATGCCCAGCACTGTTGAACGTGATTGTTTTCGTGGGCCAGGTGTTGTAGTGTGGGAAGGCATAATGTTGCATTGGCATACTGACCTCCAAATCGTTGAACACAGTACAATTACCGGTCAACATTATTGTGAGAATGTACTCCTTCCCAATGCTCCTCTTTTCCGTGGTGAATTCGGTCATGTTTTCATTTTTGTGGGTGACAATGCTCGACGGCATCGAACAGCGCAAGTGGAGGAGCTCTTGGAACGAGAGGATATTCGGCGGATGGGCTGACCTGCCAGTTTTCCCGACTTAAATCCCATGAAGCAAGTGTGGGACGCAGTGGGGAGACGTATTGTAGAACGTCCATATGTTACAGAGACTACCCAGCAGCGTCAATCATACAGGTGGAGGAATGGAACGCCCTGCCACCAGAACGTCTTACCAATGTAGTGGCCAGTATGGGAGCCCGCTGCAGATCATCCATTGCCGTTCGTGGTTGATGACATACCATATTAAGAACCATGTGCCGCCTTTTGTGATGTCCAGGGGACCATAAAAAAAGCCGATGACTTCAGTGTAATTATTGTCATTGAATAAAAATGTTATTTCTATTCGTCTTGTTGCGCATTTCTTTCATTTAACTTCTATACTACACTATACTATACTATACAGTACTATATTATACTACACTATACTGTAATTTCCTTGACCCGCCAGGGTAGCCGAGAGCGCTAACGCGCTGCTTCCTGGACTCGGGTAGGCGCGCCGGTCCCGGATCAAATTCGCCCGGCGGATTAACGACGAGGGCCCATGTGCCGGCCAGCCTGGATGTGGTTTTTAGGCGGTTTTCCACATCCCGCTAGGTGAATACTGGGCTGGTCCCCTAGTTCCGCATCAGTTACACGCGTCGCAGACATTTGAAATACGTCCGCACTATTTTACGATTTACACTAGATGCAGACAGCTGGGGTACACTGATTCCATCCCGGGGGGGGGGGGGGGGGGGGGGGAGGGTGGTGGCAGGGAGGGCATCTGGCCACCCCTAAAACTAGCCTAGTCAAATCCGTTGTAACCACGCCGACCCTGCGATCGCTGCGGGACTATGGCGTAAGCGAAAGAAAGAAAGAAACTGTACTGTAAGTTCTTTCTATCTAGGATCCAACTTCCGTTGAGCTATTCTACTTGGCAATGACAATTTAGTCCTTAAGCTATGCACATGACTGTATGTAGTCCCTGCTCTACGTCCGTCTTCACCTGTGCAGCTGTTCTGCTACTACCACTACCTGTGTAGTCATTCGTCATCTGCGCTCGTTGTCCCTTAACTCACGTCGCCACAAGTACTCTTTATGCAGCGTTCTAGATATTCTGTATGCACATTCATTGAGACTCGTCCATAAAATCTGGTCTCTAAGTAAATGAGTAGCGTTATCGTGTAAGTGCGCTACTCTTCCTTCCTGCTGGGGTCCTTCTCTCTCCACAGGGACAATCAGCCTCCCTGACCGATGTCGATAGTCAGCGAAGAACGAGGGATATGGCCTGTCACCGGTTAAGAAATGAACTCTCCTCCGGCTGGTATTGACGTGTATCATCCCCAATCGCTCTCTCATGTTGGAGAGGAATGCATGTACCTACAGAGCTTTTTGCAGTTTTCCCACTCCTTTTGACATGAATTCACTCTCCAGGTTTTGAGCCCGAATAGGCACACATTGGCAGCAGCCAGTGATCGTATATCGGAATCTTTCTGAAAGTGGTTACATTGCTATAGGGCGTTTAATTATCGACGTTGAATCAGTAAGAAGTTTAGCCTTTGTTCAAAGCAAGGCTCGCGACTCTTATTTAAACTGATTTTCACTTGCGTAGCAATACAAAGAATTAATCCGAGTCCACCAGTTAACGTTCCCGATTAAATCTGTGGAACAGTACGTCGCGTATTTAATCTCACGCTCCGCAAATCGCCAAGCTCTGACGAAGCACGGAAGGAACGTATCATATTGTTATGGGCAGTAGCCTACTGATTTAAAAACCAGCTGCGACTTCATCGATCTTTGCAACATTTTTATACGCTTCGTCTTTAGTTTCTGACATTTCCTTTTCTCGAAATGTACTCGCAGTTGCGAATACTGGCAACCATCAGCTGCATAGGGGAATGACGACAATGTAGATTTGTGCCGGATTTCCCGCTTATCTCGAACGGTCACCTTACCATTAGGCTATCCGAGCCCGACTCACGACCAGACCCAAACTTCCATATGTTGCCAACTATGCGTCTACAACCTGTACTCGTATATTCATTATGTATTTTCCATTTGCTTGAAAGTCGCTTTCCGGGTGTCGGCTGATAAATACGATATTGCACTGCTTGTACTGCACTACCGTATTTCTTTTTCTGCACTGAATTTTAGTGACTCCACCTTTTGGCCAAAATTCTGCAAAACGGAGCGTGACTTGCGACTTAATCTGATACACAATTTCCACAGTCGGGACATTACTGTTCCTATCTGAAAACTCCACCTTGTCTTCGACTTGTTTCTCTCGCAACGTATTTAAATTATCCTGCAACGATTTATTCTGTTTTTCTACAGTTTCCTTTAATCCAAACTTACTTCCATAAATTGTACTGACCTCATTTTCAACTGTAGTAATTCTCCCACCATATCCTGATCGAATCTCTCGTGTCATCTGATTAGTGAGTGACTCAAACCTACATAAACTGTCATCCCCAGTAGAAGCAAACTTGTTTTAGAAATTTTGTGTTTGTTCCTTCAGTTCCCTTGTGGTAGTCATGTACTCTTGTGCTTTACTACACTTATTTTCCACAAAATAGGCCTAATAGTTCTTCTAATTCTCCAGTGCTCGTCCTCTACTGTCCTTTTCACTCTTTTGTATTAAACTTAAACTGTTCTTTGATAGTAGTCTTCTGTTCTTTTCAGTTAGCCTGTAATTTCTGCTCTGTTTCAGTAATATAAGAATTCTGACCGTTGTTGCTTTGATAAATTTGAACGCTGTTTTGCTGTCCAGCTCGCAATATGATTGCCAGTGGGAAGTACAAAGTTATCAGAAAGGACAGCACACCTACCAATGCTTTCGGTTGGAGCTACCTTCACTAACATCAGCACAACTTGTCTCCTGAAGTACAAAAATATCACTGCTGACACTAACATTCTCTCTGTGACTATAGCGTAACAAAATCATTTCACATCTTCTGAACACTAGAGGTGCTTCTCGCAATATCAGTTCTTTTCTGTTCTCGAAAAAAGAAAAATCTTACCCAAAGGAACTGGGCGGCTGTTGTAAAGACCCTTCTCATCCCCAGCGATATGGTAGGGGTCAAAGGAGATCGCAACTGGGGACCTAGAAATATATAATGAAGCGATTATTAGTGCCAACATTTTGCGTACAAATACACAATTTGTCGAAGAATTGGAAATATTGTTACTTTTTGGGACAATAAGTAACATATAAAAATGTAAAGGCCTCCGTGATCAAATGTTGGTGGCACAAAATGGTTCTTCTGGGAGGAAACGAAAACGAAACTGTAGATTTCAGCTTCATTTACCTTTTTCCCGCCTTCTGTTTCAGCACCACAATTATAAACCAACAGCTGGATGACGGATTTAGAGTCGCTGGGAAATATTTATAGGCTCAAAATATTGTAAGATTTTTGCAAAACTCTTTTTCTGACGTCTGCATTTGAGATTCACGCAGGTTTCACTCGTATGTCTTTTATATCCACGTGCTGCTGTTAACTATTTACTCCCTGTTTCCTCTCATTTTCTTTGAAACGAGGGCGCCAAAATCTTTCTCTTACAGTTTCCGAACAATTTTTTTCCTGGACTGCTTGACGTGTATGTTACGACGCAGTTTTTGCAAACATAAGCAGTGTTTATTGCGTTCCACTTGCACGCACGAACCGTAAGGGCTCAATATGTATGGTATACACACCACAAGTGGGTGCGACATTTTTATACATGTACTACTTCGCTTTTCTTCAGTTCATTGTACACACGTTCTTCTTAAGGGAAGGCTTATACGTCCCCGACATTTTAATTTCCTTGCATTTACATCAGGTCAATGATGTTACAGACGTTCGAACCACGGTGGTTGATAAAAAAAATGGATGGATGTCTTGTGCATTTCAGTACGTAATTTTATGAAAATATTGTGACAGAAACCGGTTGCAGCGCTCATTTACATGATTACCTCATGAGCGACGAGACTTTTCCCCGTTTTTTGTCTGTGTGAAATGGAGGGTTTGTCAGTTTCCACTAGTTACTTGCTGCTGTTTCTGTCGCTAGCATTTTCACATTTAGTCACTGATCCGTACGTGAACTCTTCACGTATTTTACTCTCATCGTCTTCGAGCCAATCACACTTTTTTGACAAACCAAGTCGAATGGATGTCTTTCTGGACACGGACAAACCATTTTGTTGTGGTTGTATGTTCTCATGTTGTTTTTATTCATATTTATACTCTGAGTCATTGTGTCAGGCTTTGAAAAGCAATACATTTTTCTTTGACTCAATTACTCTCTTTCATAAAAGTTGAGAAATGTACGGCAATCAGCCGCTAATGATCAGTTTATTGCTGATCCAGGTGTCAACTACTTTGTGGATATCATCCGTGCGAAAAATATGTAACAGAAATGTACAGTACTTACATAATTTATAAGTTTTTAACACTGAAAATAGTCACACAGTGGTTGAAGTCTAGATCTGCAATGAAGGGATTATTAGCAACTGATTGCTGTCCATTTCTCAATTCTATATAACAACAGTCACTGAGCACACCCGTTCTATGAGGAAACGAACATAATAAAATTTCTTTTATTGTTATATTAGGCCAAATATTCAGTCAATGTTACATTATCATTGAAAATTTCACAAGCTAACAAATTATTCGGGAAAAAAGCTTCATTCGAATAGCGTCGGCTGGGCAACCGTAGTAAAGTGGCTCAGCTGCTTTCCGCTGCGTGAGATGTAATCGCATAATAACTTGCAACGAAGTCATGCTGTAGTATTCACTCTTCATCTGAACAGTTTCACCGAAATTGTGACTCAGAGTTTAAAATATCTCGTAAGAAATGTAAAAAATTAATTTCGCGCTACAACGTACGAGTATATCACAGGGCGCCTGACGATGATGATGGTGAATCATTTAAAGCCTTTTTAAAAAGATAATAAAAAGCAAAGGACCGTAACTGATACAAAACGCCATAGCCATTTATCATTCATGGAAGACGCAGTGCGACCGCTATGGTAGCAGGTTCGAATCCTGCTCGGGTATGGATTTGTGTGATGTCCTTAGGTTAGTTAGGTTTAACTAGTTCTAAGTTCTAGTGGACTAATGAATGACCTGAGATGTTAAGTCCCATAGTGCTCAGAGCCATTTGAACCATTTTTCAAGACGCAGTCACTACAATTCTCAGTTTTAATCTCCGCGGTGTATTATATGCACTCAGTATATCAGTCTCAGACGCTCGTTGTTTGTGAAACCATCTAGAGGTATTCAGATGTGCAGTTACTTCTGTATTTCTAGTCCAACAAAAATAGTACATAAGCTATTGATTTCTGTTGGTAATTGCCATCTTCGGATGTGTGTACAAATAAACGAAGTAAGTTATCAATAAAGTCTATAACTGAGGCAAAGTGGTATCGACACAAAGAATATGTAAGGCTGAATTCCGGATTTTATGCGTAAGTTATTCTGCCCGTCTTTGTTGAAATATGAGGATGTGCATTACTAACTAATATCTACTTTACGCTGGCAGTATTTCTCGTCACAGGTTGGAAATAAAGAAATAAATTGCTATATCCTCTGGATCTCTGTGTGTATAAATGCTTTGCATTGCAGCTTGTAAATTAAGATTATTTTTTGCTTTTTATTTTTTAAAGTTTCACATTTCATTACGTTTTCATGTAAATAGATACAAACGTTCACTTCTCACCGGTGAAATGAAGTACTAAAAATGTTTCTTTTTCAGACAGTGGTGCCAAAACTGAGCTGCTAAGTTATGGAGGATGTGGCCTCTTGAAGACCACACGTTCGTAAACTTTTTGAACTTTAATCAAGTTATAAGAAACGATTACGAAACGAGATATATCTTAATAAGGTCTCATCCCAACACCAGCACCGCAATGGTTGGTCAAAAATGTAAAATCGTTCGCTTTTGATAACGGAAAATAGTGGTAAAGTCTGGTTAAAATAATAAATAATCGTACAAATACAGGGGAGTATTAGCATGTAGGGAACTGAAAAATGAGGATCGTATAGGTTCCCTCTCAGGTGAAACGAATGGCAGACTCTCAGCTCTGCAATTCATCTACGAAAGATATTGTTAGGTAGAAGATGAACATAAGATAATGACACTATATTGCAAGTAACGACTACTGTTGCCTGCCATGATGACGAAATGAAAGAGAGAAATGAAATAGAGAGTGAAATGGAATGTGCTCGCGGATAAACTTATCAGGCTGTTTTGTTTGAATCGCTTTGCACACTGAAATACTGTTTACTGCGAACTTCCCATTATTTCTGACACAGCCACATTCTATGACAGAATCAACACCGGTTAATCGGTCTACATTGGCCATCTTCAGATTCCATTGGTCATGTGGTGAACAAAACGTTCATAGCAGGCGCTGTTTAGTGTCTCCTCCGACAGAATGTCGTTACTTCCATTTTCTTTTTCTTTTCTTTTTTGTAGGGCCTGATGGAAGGAATTTCGTAAAGCCTTTCTTGTACATACCTCCACTTCTTTGTCGTTCAAGTTTCTGCAGTAAAACAGGGAACAAGTGATAATTGTGCGACCCCTGCGATCTAGTGGGAAGCAATATAGAAAATTTATAGAACCGGTTTTATGGGAGTATCTTGTCTCATCTCGCATAGCATGAATACGAGAATCGATTAACAGGTCCTACATGAAAAATGTAAATTATCATCCTCCAGCGTCAGAAGGTGAGGGGATACGTTTACATACGGCGCATAGGAGTACGTTCTTCCACCCTGGAGCAGTTTCCAGAGTAAGCGTGTAGACGAAGACGTAAATGTAGTCGAAAGCGAATTTACCCAGTTCCTGTGAAAATACCTCTGTCGCTGTGTGGAAAGGACAATAATGGATAAACGTAACACTTACGGTCCTAAAACGTCTCAGATATTTCTGTTTCGGAAAACTGAAACTGGATTGTGAAGCGAAGAGGGCCGATCAGAAGTAAACGAGAGTAAAGCGACTTCGCGGTAATAGTTTTTGTCCCGTACATATGAAAATTACACATTTGTCTAGCCATGTCACAAACATATATTCAACGAGGCAATTTAATAAGAGAAAACTCAATAATGAACTGAAAAAAATGCTAAGTGCTCGTTAACTTTTGTGGATTGTTACGTAGCCTAATCGCGTGTGGTGTACTTCCTGTTCAGGTTTCATTAACTAGGAAATGAACTGAAAGAAGGAACATGAAGTTCTAACTCTACTTCGACGAAGAGCTTATGAGAGACGAAGGAAGCACAAGCTCGGATTTGTGACAGTAGAAAAGGTAATCGACCTGGTCCTTTTCAAAAGAACCATCCCGGCATTCGCTTGAATTGAATTAGGGATACCGCAGAAAATCCTAATCTCTTCGACCGGTACGAAATAGTGCTAGTAGTATCAGTCTTAAAGAAAACTGAAAAAAAAAGAACAACAGTGTACAGCAAGTCACATCCATTGTACCCATTGTGACTGATGATCTGCGACTGTGATTTATATTGGTAGTGTGTGTAGGTTATACGCAAATAATCGACTGCCTACATGTTAACTACTGTACCACCAAGACTGGTTACCTAATTCATTCTCCCCTCTTGTTTCAAATTATTGTTGCTATGCTTTCACATGGTAAAGTGAAGATGCTGAAAATACTGTAGCGCGTTAGTGTTACAGAATTACAGAAGGTTTTATGCATGTGGTGACTACCGAATCCTACGGAATGTTACCCATCGGGTGCGCTGAATTTTATTATGACAACGCACCAAAGTAGTTTGACTCTTAACGTAGATAGTTTCCCGAACGATGGGACTCGGTAATTGTCCATCTATGTTATTAAATACAACCTTCATAAACCTGAGGAAGCGTCTATACTGACATGGAAACGGTAGTTGCGAATAAAGCACCTTCCTAAAGCTATCCGGCTTTTGGAACCACCTCATAACTCTTTACTTTTTTATTGTTATAATTTTTATGAGAGTTTGAATGATTATTAAGGGTTGAGCGTTTTTTATTGTTATCCATATTACGGAATTATAGTTCCATTCATCAAATGTCGCTTTCGTTTCTCCTTCTGCCCACACTTGAAGCAAGTATAAAAGATTTTACGGGCCTGATTTTTGTCTGGTGAAGATGCAAGCATACCGTGATCAACAGTGTGAAATAGCAAAAATAACAACTCAGCTGTTTTATTATTGGTTCATGATAAACGTATATATCCCACTTCAGAATTTAATATTTTGTAGTTTCAAAAAAGATAATGTTGATTCATGCGAACCAGGAAAGGAGACTGATGATCGCACATATATTGTTACCTGTGTCAGCTACCTTGTCCTCGGAATGTACAACAAGATTAAATTTTCATTTCAGATAGCTTTGTAGTAAAAAGTAATATACATTGCGTTGTCTGGTCGAAGAAAAAATATTGCATTTTGCAAATTTTGCCTTATTCCTGTTCAGATCATAAACCATTTATATAAAATGGTGAGCAGTACGTATGAGTAACATCACGAACAGATTTTTTTACACTTATGTACCAGTAAGCGCAAAGAAAGATGGGAAAACAGCAGGACCAGGTAGGATCCATTCTGAACTCCTCAAGTTGTTTGATGAAGAACAAATAGAATGGTTCACAATACTATTCAATATTATTTATAATTCGGGTGTCACTCTTCAGAAACGGCCTCAGTTATAGTTTGCAAATTTTCCCAAAAAACGAGAGGCTAAAAAATTTTGTGATTTCAGAACAATAAATCTGGTGAGCCGTCCCTCGAAAATATTTGAAAATAATATTCATACTTAAAATCTACAAATTGTGTATAGAACAAATTTTACCTACAAAGTTTGGCTTCAGAAACACTGTCGGTACTCCAGAGGGTCTGCTCTACATTTAGATCTTATTGGAGATGTGTACAAATACTGACTGTGATGTCTAACCCTGTTTATTATCAAATGTCTTTCGACGGAGTACAAGACTACTGGGTGGACCAGCTGTTACATAACAGAGGATAAATTACTTACGAAAACGTAATTAATCTAACTGGTCTAGGAATCCTGCTGTGAGAGTTGAAAATGAGAAAGCTGGCACATTAAATATATGTAATGAGGCAGGGTTACATCTTGTCGCCACTGATATTTAATCTTTATTCGGAATATACCGTCAAATAAGCCCTTGAGTGTTGAAGAAGGAATGATCTTGAATGCAGAGAAGCTGAACAATAACAGCTACGCTCGTGATACTGTAATTTTTTGCTGACAGTTTAAGTAGTGTTTGTCAGCATGTATCCCGAACCAAAGGAAGTAGTGAGCTTTATGGCCTAGAAATCAACATACGTAAAACAAAATTAATGTTCACCAGCAAGAAGACATACCAAATTTTCCCCTAAACATTAATGGTAAACTTATTGAACAAATAAACAAATTCATTTGTCTGGGAACTATACAGTAATAAAATTAAACTAAAATCCGTATTGTGAAATCCAGAGCCGCATTTTGTAAAATGATTACTGTGTTCATGAACGATCACCTATCACTCTAAACAAAATTAAGACTTCTACATTGCTACATATTTACCCGTCCTTTTCTGTGGAGTTGACACATGGATGTGGACCGAGACGACGGGCAAACGACTTGAGGTAGTTGAGATGTGGGTGTGCAGGGGAACTACTAACAACGACATTCTCCACAAAACAAGAAAAAACAAAAGTCTAACAAACAGTAATATTCAGAAAACTATGATACATCAGCCATGTTATGAGGAATGGAAACAGTTACAAAGTGCTACAGAACGCTCTTCAAGGACAGATATCTGGTAAAAGAGGACGAGAAAGAAGAAGAATATCTTTGTTCTGAACCTCAAAGACGTGGACTTCACAAAAGAGCGAGCAACTTTTTCGAATAAGCAAAAGTAATATGTTTATGATGCTCACCAACATCTGAAACGGATAGGCACTAGAAGTAGGAGCCAACACATTCACTTCTAGTGACATTTGTGAGCAACACCAAAACTCAGTTCCGGATGTGATGTGACGTGTTTCAAAATAGAGTCCACATAAATTTTACAGCATTGGTCGATGGTTTCCTGTGGACATACCTGACTCTAGAGCCACATTGTTTAGCTGTATGCGAAAATCTCCGAAATACCAGTCACAAATTAGTAGTATAATGTCTTGGTTAGGACGTTTAAATTGTGACTGTGGGTTGTGTTGTTGTTGTCTTCAGTCCTGAGACTGGTTTGATGCAGCTCTCCATGCTACTCTATCCTGTGCAAGCTGCTTCATCTCCCAGTACCTACTGCAACCTACATCCTTCTGAATCTGCTTAGTGTACTCATCTCTCGGTCTCCCTCTACGATTTTTACCCTCCACGCTGCCCTCCAATGCTAAATTTGTGATCCCTTGATGCCTCAAAACATGTCCTACCAACCGATCCCTTCTTCTAGTCAAGTTGTGCCACAAACTTCTCTTCTCCCCAATCCTATTCAATACCTCCTCATTAGTTACGTGATCTATCCACCTTATCTTCAGTATTCTTCTGTAGCACCACATTTCGAAAGCTTCTATTCTCTTCTTGTCCAAACTAGTTATCGTCCATGTTTCACTTCCATACATGGCTACACTCCAAACAAATACTTTCAGAAACGACTTCCTGATACATAAATCTATATTCGATGTTAACAAATTTCTCTTCTTCAGAAATGCTTTCCTTGCCATTGCCAGTCTACATTTTATATCCTCTCTACTTCGACCATCATCAGTTATTTTACTTCCTAAATAGCAAAACTCCTTTACTACTTTAAGTGTCTCATTTCCTAATCTAATTCCCTCAGCATCACCCGATTTAATTTGACTACATTCCATTATCCTCGTTTTGCTTTTGTTAATGTTCATCTTATATCCTCCTTTCAAGACACTGTCCATTCCGTTCAACTGCTCTTCCAAGTCCTTTGCCGTCTCTGACAGAATTACAATGTCATCGGCGAACGTCAAAGTTTTTACTTCGTCTCCATGAATTTTAATACCTACTCCAAATTTTTCTTTTGTTTCCTTTACTGCTTGCTCAATATACAGATTGAATAACATCGGGGAGAGGCTACAACCCTGTCTCACTCCTTTCCCAACCACTGCTTCCCTTTCATGCCCCTCGACTCTTATGACTGCCATCTGGTTTCTGTACAAATTGTAAATAGCCTTTCGCTCCCTGTATTTTACCCCTGCCACCTTTAGAGTTTGATAGAGAGTATTCCAGTCAACATTGTCAAAAGCTTTCTCTAAGTCTACAAATGCTAGAAACGTAGGTTTGCCTTTTCTTAATCTTTCTTCTAAGATAAGTCGTAAGGTCAGTATTGCCTCACGTGTTCCAACATTTCGACGGAATCCAAACTGATCCTCCCCGAGGTCTGCATCTACCAGTTTTTCCATTCGTCTGTAAAGAATTCGGGTTAGTATTTTGCAGCCGTGGCTTATTAAACTGATAGTTCGGTAATTTTCACATCTGTCAGCACCTGTCTTCTTTGGGATTGGAATTATTATATTCTTCTTGAAGTCTGAGGGTATTTCGCCTGTCTCATACATCTTGCTCACCAGCTGGTAGAGTTTTGTCATGACTGGCTCTCCCAAGGCCGTCAGTAGTTCTAATGGAATGTTGTCTACTCCGGGGGCCTTGTTTCGACTCAGGTCTTTCAGTGCTCTGTCAAACTCTTCACGCAGTATCGTATCTCCCATTTCGTCTTCATCTACATCCTCTTCTATTTTCATAATATTGTCCTCAAGTACATCGCCCTTGTATAAACCTTCTATATACTCCTTCCACCTTTCTGCCTTCCCTTCTTTGCTTAGAACTGGGCTGCCATCTGAGCTCTTGATATTCATACACGTGGTTCTCTTCTCTCCAAAGGTCTCTTTAATTTTCCTATAGGCAGTATCTATCTTACCCCTAGTGAGATAAGCTTCTACATCCTTACATTTGTCCTCTAGCCATCCCTGTTTAGCCATTTTGCACTTCCTTTCGATCTCATTTTTGAGACGTTTGTATTCCTTTTTGCCTGCTTCTTTTACTGCATTTTTATATTTTCTCCTTTCATCAATTAAATTCAATATTTCTTCTGTTACCCAAGGATTTCTAGCAGCCCTCGTCTTTGTACCTGTGGGTGTAATGTTATAAAAACCAATGTGTGTAAACCAGTAGAGCGTACCGCAGGACACTATTATGTGAAGAATAATGCCACTAGCAAAATACGTGTCCATTTTCCGTTGCAGATAAATGATATTTTTTTGAAAAGTATCCATATACAAGAACAAAAATGTATGCTCCAGAACGGAAATAGTACTAAATAATGAAATAGAAGAGAGGTGGAGTTTCGTAACAGCTGATGTACTGTGTGTTGAGGAATCCTTGAATCAGTAGCTTCTAAAAAACACAAAGTATGAAACAATGTCAATGTCACATATTTTTAAACATCATTAAAGCATCTGATTAACCCTGCATCTTCCACTGAGGTTATACGGCAAAGTTTCGGCCTGATTTTTCAGCATATCTTTGATGGTTCATATAAATTTTGTGGAGTTACACAATAATTAACTGTGAAATGATCCTTATTATAGGAATTGAAAAAGTGAAATGCAAAAGTAAAAAAACTGGAAGACGAAGCAACAAAATCGATCAAGTGTTTGTCGGAAGTCACGGGGCTCGGGAATGGAACGGAGATTAATATCTCATGTCCGACAAATAGTTTTGTTGGTGATCTATAACAACTGCTGGACAGACTTTGCTAAAAATAGGCATCAAAATCAAACGAAAGAATGATTAAAATAAATACTCGAACACTGCAGCAAAATTTCGTTACTGATTAGACTCTAAAGTGGAGCATTCGATCAGTAAGTAGAATCCTTAGGTTCGATGTCCGACAATACATTTCTCAGACGCCAAGAAGAACGATCTAGCTTTGTGCTCGAATGGCTTACGCCGTATAAATTGTATACACAGCCGTCGATCTAAGGCTTTTCTCGCCTCGATGTTTAAACGAGGATGTCTACTATCTTATCACTCTGCAACTTGCTAAACCTACATAGCTTTTTAAATTGCAGTTAGTATTTACCTTTGTTTTAAATTTATGCAGTATGAAATAAATATTACACAACAACAGAAAAAGTACTGAGTAGGTCTATGGGCTGTTAATAAATCGTGTAACATGTAATAATTAACGTCAATGAATGTACCTAAAAAATAAACTCCGACACGGAAAAATTCATTTATTCCAGTTACTGACTACAAGCAACATATTTGAAACTACGGCAATTGACTCTAAATAACGAAAAGTGTGAAATTAACTACATGAGTTCTAAAAGAAATCCGCAAAATTTCGGTACAACGATAAATTACACAAATCTAAAGGCTGTAAATTCAACTAAGGACTTAGGGAGTACAGTTACAAATAACTTAAATTGGAAAGGTCACACAGATAACGCTGTAGGTAGAGCAAACCAAAGATTATGATTCATTGATAAACACTTAGAAGTGCCGTAGGACTACTAGAGACTGCTTACACCACGCTTGTCCGCCCTCTTCTGGATTATTACAGTGCGGTGTGGGATACGCGTCACATGGGACTGACGGAGGATATCGAAAATGTTCAAAGAAGGGCAGCTCGTTTTGTATTATCTCAGAAAAAGGGGAGAGAGGGCCACAGATATGTGACCTGAATTGGGGTGGCAATGATTTTAAAAAAAAAAAGGCGTCTTTTGTTACGCCAGTATCTCCTCGTGAAGTTTCAATCACCAGATTTCTCCTGCGGCTGAAAAATATTCTGTTGGCGCCCGCGTGCATAGGGAGAAACGATCATTATGATAGAATAGGAGAAATCAGATCTTGCACAGAAATATTTAAGTGACCGTTTCTCCCACCCACTGTTTGAGAGTGGAACGGCAGACAGATAGCTTGAAGGTGATTCCTTGAATCCTCTGCTAGGCATTTAATTGTGAATTGCAGAGTAATCATGAAGATGCACATGTAGATGTAGATATGTAAGGTGAATATGTTTCACAAATGAAATGTTACATTGTGACTGAACGTGACTTCTTTTCCCGGTTAATTACTGTCTGTATTGCAATTAATTATGTCAAGAGCGAGAAATATAAGTAACAATATATTATTCTTATTAATTACATGGTATAAGTTTATAGTTTCTTAGTGTCTAAAGCAGTGATTAGATCATGTCGAAAAAGTACTGAAAAGTTTCTTTAGCCGAATAGTGTTTCACTTCATAAACTCCGGGTAAGCCACTGTGAATCAATTCTTTGGCATAGCAGTAAATGTGATTGGATATGAGATCTGTAGTTTATAACATAGACTCGATGAAAAGGAACTGTACTATTAACTTGGTGTAAACTTGACATTTCACTTCATTTACCCATGGATAATACTTAATAATCTTTTGATGGTAATATTCTTGAATTCTTATTAATATTAGTACTACAACAGAAGAGACGAACGATGGCGCTCCAGTGTAGAGACTTTCGTTGTATCGTTAACGTGGATTTTTACAAGTTTTCTGTGTACCCTACTTTACACGCGGTAACTCGCTTCGTGGTCTAGAAGCTGTCTCTCAGACGGTGCCATTAGTTTCAGAAAAGTTTTATTGCACAGCCAGTGATTCACCTAAACCTTCTAAATATGAAACTGAGAAAATACGATTGAAGTTGTTATGATTTCAAATAGTTTCTTACTTTCGAGAATAAATAGATTTCAAAGAGGGAATGCGAGACGAAGGTTTAGCGCACAACTGACAGCGGTCGCATCTATCGTTCTCTTAAAGCGAATATTTTAGTTTGAAAATTATTAATTTCAGTTAAGAGCGAGAAACTTAATGCTCTCTAACTTGGAATCTACTTTCCTAGTGCATGACATAGGATAATTATTGTGTTTGCAACAGAAAGTACTCTTAGGTAACGTATTAAAATGCGCCATCAACCATAAAATTTATTTAACTGACGAATTTGTCCGTTCGCAAGTGTCTTGTAGTTTGCTTCTGAAATGAGAAGGAATTCTAACACCGCCATACCAAAACGTGTTCTGTCTCAGCGGATTCGTCGTCAGTAATGTTTATTCCTTGAAGTTAACGGTAATATTCGCTCCATGAACACAAAGCAGAGTCTCAGTTGACCCCTTGCTTAATACATTAGCAGTTGCATAAAAACGTGAGTACTATTCTGTAAGCGTTGTTCCCAATAGAACTTTAATAGGAAAGGAATATGTCGGCGGTAAATTCGTAAATTCCGGACATATGTTGAAAGGAGTCTTTGCATCACACTCTTCCCATTGCGAATTTAGAGGTGGTCGTTGTAATGTGCTACTCATATGTGAATATAATTGTCCGTCAAGATCGCGATCAAGATGGACAGTTATACTGACTACAGACAATGGTAGAGGGTTCGTGTGATGATTTTATGTCATTTATATATATTACTCGTGTGTTCCTGTTACAGAAACTCATTGGTATCTTCGAGTTTTTAGTTAGAATTCATTATTATGCAAGTACTGATTCGTCCCACAACCAAGTAGCTTTGGTTGAGGTGGCTTGAAGGAACCTGCAAAATAGCTTAAAAATAATAAGTAACATTGCTACCGGGAGTAACAGTAAGAGGAAATATCAAGAATGATGAAACTAGGCGTCTAACTATGCTGAAATGTTCTACAGCATGAAATCGATGCATAAAATTCGACATCACATTATCCAATAAACGCAGAAGAGCCAAATCATTCCATTCAACAAAAATGCATATAGAAAAACATAGAAACAAGAGGAAAAAGTTTAGAAGACCGAATAGGACGGACAGTTACATTGTGACCAGACAGTTATCTATAGGAGAATATTGTGATTCTAAGGATACATCAAGGTAGCGACACCAGAAATAACTTTTATGAAATACGTCTGAGACACAAACATGTACAGATTAAACGCTTGTAGAAAATAAAAGGGAAAGTGGGATAAATAAGTAAAGCGTCTAGTACAAGAACACCGATCAAACAAAACATAAAAATAATAAAATGTGGCATTTTGGGGAGAAAAACGCAAAGAACTACACCGAGTAAGCATGAATAAATACTGAATTGGAGGCAAAAGGGCTGATCACTTATCGTGATTCTGATCTACACCGAGAAGAAATATTGCGTTATTAGTGAACCAAATAAAATCAATTAAAAAGTTCGATAAGTGGTTACACATTGGAAATTACAGCTCTGTTTCCGAGAATTTTCACAGACGAAATATGAGACGTTAGACTTTTCATCACTCGCCTATTCTGCATATTTTAGCTCGAGAGTAAAACGTCTGAACAAAGTCAACAACAAGAATATATTGCTAACTCACAATACGTTTCTTTCTTACTGAAAAGGACTGAAGTCCCCTAGTAATAGTATCGCAAATGAGGTATTGAACAAAGGTTTCTTCACCCGATTAGTAAATCCATGCAATTTAATTAAATAACGTCAGAGGGATAATGCTCAATGTAATAAATCTAGTTCTAGTGTTTATGAGTTCGTGCACGAAGTTTCATAGTTCCGTAAATTAACAGGTTTCCCTAAAAGAAAATAAAAGGAAGCTTGGTGTGTGATTAGACGATGCTGTTTCCCCACATTTAGAAAAATATCCAACAGAGAAAAACTTGTGAGGTGTCCGATTTCACGTATGTATGTAGTTTCTTAATTCCGTAAATAAAGATTTCACTGAGTAAAATAGGGACGAAAATTTATTTTACAACTGAAGAATGGCTTTATACGCTCACTTGTACGTGTCCAATTCAGTAGTAAAAATGTCAGTTCAATATAAGAAGAAGAAACACAAGTGCGAATAAAAAGTTGTAATGACGAGAGCGGCAACGAAGATCACCAGCAGCAGTTAGTTGGCGCTCGCTCCGCCAGATGTCAGGGACGGCGCCCCCGCAGCGCGCTCACCCCTGCTGGCGGGGGAAAGAGTCGCGTGGGCCGATCCCTCGCCACTACTCGCCCTGCCTCCGTGGCGGCCGGATCTCTGCCGAACAGCTGACGCCCACGTGGTGCAGAGACTAGGCACGAAGGGCGCGCTTGAGCATCTACTGCTTTCCGCGGAGCTGCCACCTGTACTCCAGTCCGGAGCTCTCAGAGAAGACGTTCGGTAGGCTACAACAACGATGGGTGTAATTTCTTTCACATTCACGAACTATTAATAAAAATTGTGATATATTTGTAGCAGAAATCAGATAGCGTTCTAATGACAGTGAGTGACGTATTAGTTGTATAGTGGAACTGACTCTGACGATATTTGGATCGCATATGATGATTAGTGAGACACTATATGTATACAATGGAAAGATTCAGTTATAACGCACTGTGACGTCGGGAATCGGCGAGCGGTGTTGCGGATCGGATTGTCTGTTTAGTTTGAGTAGATTAAGCATTGGACTAAGACACTTTCCTCAGAGTGAGCAAAAAGGACAAGGAGAAAGCAAAAAAGGTGGGAATAGAAATAAAGAGGTGCTCGTCTTTGTTGTGCGCCTGCTTCTGCAATCGAAAGTTATTCCCGCACTGTGACATATTCCGCTATCAGGTGGGCGTCGCGCGGCGAATTCCTCACAGCGCCGCCGCTAGGGGGAAACGGCGAAGGTATACAGCCCAACAGGCACCGGACGAGAAGACGGGGAGAAGAAAAAGGAAACTGCGCCAAGGGGGCGTTCACCGGCGCCGTTAAAACTTGAAAACCAAGTCGGGCGGAACCCGGTCGCGGGCCAATGTGCTCGCGGTGCGCCCGCGCAGGTCGGCCAATAGCGCGCGCCGCACGGCTGTAGGGCGGACGCCATTGGGCCGCGCGCCGCCGGCGGGTGGTTCCCAGTGACAGCTGAGTGTGAAGGGAGGGGCCGCGAGGGAGCGTGTGGTGGGGGGCGACTCCGAAGCCAGCTGCGCTTCCTGGGCTGAAAAGTACGGATCCCCCCTCCACTGCGGCCGCCTTCCCCACCGGGTCCGCGGGCCGCGCGAGCAGCGCTGCTGCCGTTTTTATTTATTACTTTTGTGACTGCCGTAATATAGTACTTCTTTGTAGGAAGGCGAGCCAGTTGCCGCAGGGGTATTGACGTCCGCGGCGTCCGAAGCTGCGGGAGAGAGGAGAGAGAGAGAGAGGAACGAGTGTCGTTGTGCTGTGCGAGAGAGACTTGCCGTGTGAGAAAGAGAGAGAGGGAAGGAGAGGAGAGGAGAAGAAGTGAGGGAAGGAGGCAGAGACGAGGAGGAGGACTGGGAAGGCGTTGCGCTTTCGCCCGCGCGCTCTCCTCGCATCCTTCTTTTTTTTGTTATTTTCCGTCCGTCGTCCGCGCGACGGCCGGTGTTCAGTCTGGACGAAAAGAAGGCGCGAGGTGCGTCGTTTTTGTCTGTGATTTCGCCGACGAGTCGGAGCAGAAGTCGTGCACAATAGCCGGGCAGAAGCACAGTGGTCGCGACGCGAGCCGCAGCTCCCCTCCAATCGTGTGTAGGCTGCCCCCACCCGGCGGCCCGGCCGACCCGCGGCCGGCAGACACACACGCGCCACACTCACTGCGCCAGCAGCGACCGCGTGGCTTTTGCCCCTACGACTGCGAGCAGCGACTCGACTCCGTGCCCGCAGCTGTGCGACTGTGTGTGTTGTGTGACTGACAGCAGCGGCATGGCGCTACCAGCCGGCGCAGGACGCGAGTGATATGTTCGGTGCTTAGGTGTCTGGCGCGCGTGTGTATGTGAGAGCGGACAGTGGACAGCTACGGCGCCTCTTGGATGAGTCAGACTCTGGCCTGTAACATGAGCATGGATTCGGTGATGGACTCGTCGTCGACGAACAGCGAGCACAGCAGCAACGCTTCCTCGGCGTCGCCGCCGGTGGTGATCAAGCCGCCGCTGACGCCGCCCCCGGTGCCCGGTGGTGGCGGTGGCGGCGGCGCGGGGGCGGGCACGCCTCTGCCACCGCAGCCGCCGCCGGGCATGCCGCAGGTGCCACCGCAGCAGTCGCCGGGCCCGGTGCCGCCTCCGCCGCCCCCGACCGGCGACAGACCGCCGCCGCCTCAGCAGCAGCAGCAACAACAGCAGCCGCCGCCCCCGCCGCCACCGCAGCAGCACAGCCCGCTGAGCATGGTGCGGCACCCCGGAAGCCCGCCGGGGGCGGCGCCGCCCACGCCGGGCCAACAGCTGAGCCCGCCGCCCGTGTCGACGCCGAGCGCGATGGGCGGCGGAGGCCCGCTGTCCCGCATGCCGCCGCTGCCGCCGCCCAGCCTGGGGCTGCTCAACAGCCTGGGCGGCGCCGGGCTGATGCACCACTCGCCGCTGGACCTGATGGCCGCCGCCCACCACGGCGCCGGCGGCCCTCCGCGGTCCTACAACTCGCCGCCGCCCATCTCCACGTCGGACCCGACGGCCAACGAGTGCAAGCTGGTGGACTACCGCGGCCAGAAGGTGGCTGCTTTCATCATCGCGGGCGACACCATGCTGTGCCTGCCGCAGGCGTTCGAGCTGTTCCTGAAGCACCTGGTCGGCGGCCTGCACACCGTCTACACCAAGCTGAAGCGGCTCGACATCGTGCCGCTCGTCTGCAACGTGGAGCAGGTGCGCATCCTGCGAGGCCTCGGCGCCATCCAGCCGGGCGTCAACCGCTGCAAGCTGCTCTCCTGCAAGGACTTCGACGTGCTGTACCGCGACTGCACCACCGCCAGGTACGTGCCGCCGCCCCCTCGACGCCCACCTCGCCTCACTGTTGCCACGGCGTCGGCGACCTTCCTGCTAACCACGTGCTCGTCCAAATAGTGTTGCTTGTGATCACTCTAAACCGACTAAACCACCTGTTCAGTATACAGACCCTCCCAGGCACTTTCTCAATTTTCTTCATCTAGTTTTGCACTCTGTGGGAGGTTGGGGGTGGGAGTGTTGCGTACTTTACATCGTGCACCATTACCATCTCCTCCACACTCTCATCTGTTTATAAAGAACCGAAACACGTGATTTGTACTTCTCTACAATCTTCTTTTTCGAGGACGACGTTTGAGCGCTTAACGCTTCTTAACATTATGTCCCCTATATCTTCTCCCAGTTTTTGAAATCTACGCTCTTCGAGGAAGGATTAGAAATGTATATATTGTTTCATTTCCTGTCAAAATTCGCGTCAGATCTTAGATTATCAGTCCTTTATTTTCATTACAATTTTGTCAACGATTCACAGAGGCATACTGATAAAAATTGTGAATGTTATGCCTTTTTTGTGTCATGCATACAGAAGCACGTTGTAAATTCCTTATATCTTCTGAAAACATGCATTCCCGTATGTTCAACAACAAGCAAATGCGTGAAACACAACGCCACGTTTGACGTTCTCGCAATGGTAGTAAACGCATTCGTGACGAAACGTCAGTCACTACCTCTTGCCAAGTACGGTCCCTCTTATACGTATAGCCCTATTACGAATTAACAGACAAGAGGCCCTAACTGAGCTATTACAGTCTTGACAACACGTAGCACAATCACTCAGTAACTATTTCTTCATTTCATTAGTAGTTACGACACATTCAGTAATCACAATCCCTTCATTAGGTGATTTAAACTTGTGAATCACATGTACTTCTTACTATGCAAGTTACATGTAAATCTTGCACGTATATCACCTATTGAACTGAAAGTGATTCGTTCAGCAAGTCGTAAATACTGATATTCTGAAAGACATATAATTGGGAGAGTACATGTAGTGTTGACAATATTGTTTTTGCTTATAATAATTATGAATATTACGCCCCCACAGTCAACATATTGTCTTTCAAGCTCTCTCCGTATTTAGAGAATGTGTCGCTTTACTAATTATATCAAGTTATTAACACTTCTCATATCCATGCAGTCGCGATTTTTCTTCAGTTTATTCAGCTCCCCATCCTGCAAAAAAATATATTTTTTCTTAGCTTTATAGAAAAGTAATTCTTGAATTGATATTACCTGGTGATAGAGATTTATCCCAGAAACGCGTCGTATTGACTAAATTGTGAATGAAAGGTTTCTTCGATTGTTAATTATTTTTTTTGTATTTATTAGTAACCCACTCACACCCAGCAAACAATGTTTCCTTCACACATATGGTTTCCGAACCTGGACCACACTGTAAGACGATACACGTACACATTATTCTGTCTGCTTCCTATTTGACACCTAATCACTTCGAATTTTTGTGCTTCACAGAATCAAAGAAATGACAGGTATTTATGATCAACTTAGTTGATTACATACCGTTGCAGTTTAATGACAGGTATTTATGATCAACTTAGTTGATTACATACCGCTGGAGTTTTCTTGCTAGAATCATTCTCCACCACCCCCACCAAAATCTGCAGTTCTAGTTTCACGTTCGACAGGATGCTATGTCGTGAGTCGAAGCTGCTAAAATAGTGTGCAAATTTTGAAAGAAAGGTTTCTAAATAACTTGTGAAAGTAAATAAGATTAATAAAGGAGAGTGCGAGTTCCGTGTTTTGTTTATTTAATTTGCTTGGCTTACATGAATTTTACTACTTCAATTTCTTTGACAAGTCTTTTTACTTTACCAACCACTTGTGGCGTTTATTAAATACCATAATCACTGGTAAACCTCCACATGTCGCTCTTGTTTCTGAATGAGTCCTCAACAATACATTTAGCTACAAAGCGCTTTCTTAAATTGTTCGTTGATACAATCTCTCAGCCCTTTTTGTAGTTTTTGCTGGTATTATACGTGCTTGCTCATCTTTCTACAGACGCAGTCACAACAGGTGCTAAGCCTCCCGCACACATTACATGAACACCTCCTCCGAGTTTCAAAATATTCGGTGTTCCGCCTACTTCCGTAGAGGTACCGACGCTGTGGCAATATGTGAAGTATACAGTAAGCCATAATTGTGTTTATTTGATCTGAAATTTAAGTTTTTGCTTCCGAATTAGAATTCCGTTAAATATTGCTGTACCTCCGTACATTTGTGTTTTCCCACCCGGTGGACTAACAGTATGTATTGGATTTTCATAGAGTCCACTTAGCCGTAGTGCACATCACGAAAGTTATTCAGTGACTGTCAGCAACCTGCTTTGATAGTCCTTCAGGATTCTTCCTGAGTGCATTCATTCGTTGTGTACTTCATCGTGAACTTATTGTGATGGCTAACTCATTCGTTATTTACTTCGTCGTAACCTGGTTGTCATAGCTGTTCTATGAGAAACTCAAGTAATCTATAAATTAGTGTACTCCTTTTATCCAATGTGAATTCCTAAATTGTGTATTGAAACAGTCGTAAACGTTTCTGCATTTCGTCCGTTTACATTGATCCGTTTAGCCAGGATGCAAACAGATGTTACGTGTGACGACTTTTGATTATGTACTTAGGCTTTTAGCGATGCGTCGTAAATTCCATCAATAGGAAAGAACGAACTGTAAGCAGCAAGCAAGTAAAAGCGTTGTTTCCATTTATTATTTGGAAAATCTAGAATTCTGTAGGGTTTTTGTCAGTTTTCTAATGTTTTCAAGTGCAACATTCTGTTGATTACAAAGTGAATATCGTATGAATCTGCTTCATACATATATAGCCTATGATACGTGTCGAGTGAAAGAAAGCAATTGAATGCCAAGAACTGCTCTACAAATTCGTGACAAAAAATAGGGTTCAAAAGAATTTTTCTGAGATTCTCGTATCGAATCATCGTTTAGTGTATGATGAAAGGTTACGCAATAGTCTGTGCATAGTGCAACTGTAATAGCTGCTAATAGAAATTAAACCATTTGTCTGTCTGAGAGCAAGATGTTAGGTAAGCCTGTCAATGGAGGTACCTTACGCACTCCCCGCAAGTTTTTTATTTATTTATTTATTTGTCTTAGTCACTGAATTCACTTCCCAATGATTGTGTCCAAGTTAATGGCGAAAATCTGAAAATATTGATGTCTATGTCAAAATACCGTATATTTCAAACTGTGGAACTTTACAGTGGAAGGAAAACAGAATATGGTTGGCAGAAAAATCATATCCGTTTAGTAGAATGTTTTCCACACACTGTCAGTTTGATAGTTTCTTACATCGACAGATATCCAGGCAGGCCGATTCATCACCGTTCATAATAACTGTATTCCATTTGTCTTTTTTTACATTCATTTTTGCTGTCGAAATATTACATATCATTTGCTACAATCCTGGAAAAATTATGACGAAATACTTTGTGCTATTCGTCACATCATTGTTAGTTAAAAAGATGTTATTTGAATTAAATACGTGGCAGTCGCGAATCTTCGTGCCCGATGGTTAATTTGCCTCTTTCCTTATTGTTTCAGGAATGTTATTCCAGTTATAAACAAATATCAAAACCGCGTGAGAGTTTGAATGCAGTTCCTGAGTGCCAAAACAGTTTGACAACAATGTCTTACTTTCCTTTGTTAGTTCAATCATTCTTGACAAACTGAAAGTAATCAAATATACGTTATAGCGTCTAGTGTTCTACATTTCCGTGGAACTAAAAGAGCCATGCTTTTACAATGTCACTTATATTCTGCTTGTAAGGTTCAATGCACTTATCTGGGACAGAGAGACAAGTTCAGTACAGCGAAAAAATTCGACTGAATTTTTAACAACATTTAAAACTGCCAAGAAAACCTAAAATTCTTCCCCTATCCACAAAATGGTTGTTGCACCACTTTGGGAAATGGAGTGTCTTCTAGAAGATGACAAAATTGCTCAAGGAGTTGAATCAGATTGTGTTTAAAAGCCTCGCAAATTTCGCAAACTCGAATGCCCAGTTCTTCCCTATATTTCGTTATGTAGCATTTCTGTTTGTTTATAAAGGAACGAGTCATGTCGTGTGTACTGCACTACACAGTTTTGTTCTTGAAGAATGAAATCTGAGCGCTTCATTTGACATCTTTCACCGCGCATATTAATGTTCGTCCTCTGCATCTTCTCTCAATTTTTCTTGTCTGCTCTGTAGCAGAAGTGATCGTAAATAATTAATTATTTCGTTTCGATTCATGTCCAAAACTACGTTGTGTTCTAGATTATCAGCCCTCTATATTATTTTGATCAGTTTCAAATTGATGTATGTTGATTAAATTTATAAATAATTTTGTTTCACCTGCTCATTGTTAGTTTGCGGTCTGTAAATATTTTGTAAGTACCCACATAAATGTGCATATGATATTGTGTATTTGTTGCTACATTAATGAAACATCAAAAGGGTCCGTATGTAATACATACTTTCGACACTATACTACAAGTGTGACTTGGTTTTTAAGTAGTATCTACGTTTCCTAAGTTTTGTTGTCTTTCCCTTATCCTTTTGAAACAAAGACTGCTCTGCTTAACGTCAAATATATGTAGGATATGAAGCGTAAAGGTCTGCGCCTCACGTAAGTTCATTAGCCTCTACGAGTTCTGTTAAGATTCCAGTATTTCACGGTTTCTAATGGTGCTATATGCCAGACTGCAAACCTCACTGTAATTATCTGTAGCGCAAGTTTCCTGCGCCCGTTTCTAATGTGCAATGTGAACGCTGCGAGCAGAACCTTCCCCCCTTCTTATTATTGACCAACTGTTATGTTTTCTAAAATGTCATTACTGCTACTTTTTTTTTTCTTCCAAGCCCGTTGATAGTCAACACCAGTGGATCCAAATTATGGAAAGACAGGTGTTGGACTTGTTGAAGCAACAGTCTCGACATTTGTAACACCACCTTGTGCTCAATGTAGTTTGCTTTGTTTTAAAATTCAGCAGTTCTCCGAACGTAATGCTCTTGGCTTTGTATACTATGCTTCTCTGTCTACGAGAAAATTTCCAAACGTTATCATTAATAATTCTGAGCTCGTTTTAATTCCGTAATATTTCAACGTATTATAGTTTTTTCCTTTTCTTTTCGTTAATATAGCCTTACAAGAAATGTCATCGATACCTGAATAATGTATTTATTTTTAATTATATCGTACTTGCTACATATTGCAGTACAGTTTTGAAATTACATCACTGCAGTATGCACAACTGTTCCCTCATCGGACGTTTCGTCTGTTGTTGTAGCTTGGTGTGATGACATACATCGTATCAATAAAATTTAGGAGTTGACATGTACAGGTCTCTTTTAGACAAGTGTTTTAATATAACAGTAGTCTGTCTGTCATTGTTGTCCTTTATGGAAGAATAACTTCAGCGATGTTACGTATACTCCGCAAGTCACCACGAAAATGTTATAAAAAAAACCATTACTCACGCTCTGAACGTTAACATAAGAATACGTTCCTTCAGGCAGAATTCTTATTTGGAATTTTACTAATTTATTTTTAATTTTCATTGCTTGTCATTTATGCTGTGCGTTCATTGCTCCACAAGCACCTCCAAATATTCAAGAGTGCAAAATACAAAGAAGTTAATAGTAAAGAAGTAGAAGGAGGTGCTCTGAGAACATGCTACTTTGTATTAAATGTGTAATACAGTACCGTATAATATGACAGTGGACTCTGGACCACTGAACATTGCATTTTGCATTTTTAACAGATTTCGACCAATTGTTACCGGAGAGAAATTGTTTCATAATTGAATTAATGACTTAAAAGTTCAAAACATTGTTTCAAGAGCAACAACAAAAATAGCAAGTTATTAATGCGTTCACTTTCAGTAACACTATGTATGTGAAGTGCTTTCTTCGAGTCGGTGTATTTAAATTTATTGAGCCAAGATTACATTACATATTTTAGAGGACAAGTTACCTTTGTCACTTACTGCAATGATATTAGATATTCATTATTAGCTGCAATCACAGTACGCTGTACAGAAGTCTGTCGTCACTGCTTATAATACTGCGCAGAAATAGACTACACTGCTGGATGAATGGAAACAAATATTGTACATGCCCACTGTCAGCGACGTAATGATCTAACGCTACAGACAGACCAAGCGAATTATACATCTGAAAGAGAGCTGGTGCTCTTTGTAACTACTTAAGATGCTTTATGCCTAATGAAGCCTGCGCTCTCTATTAAGTCGGCTTTCTCTATTGTGGTATTTTGTTGTTTCATGAAAACAATAATCTCGAATGTACCTGAATCTTCATTATAAATTAGCCGTGAGTACACGAAACACCTCCATTGCCTTCCTTCGGCAGAGCAGCTGTAACACAGTGCGGTGCGCTCGTAGCCAAAAACCGCTTTGTTGCGCTAAGGAAGTAATTGTTCTTCAGCTACATACAAAAGTCACTAATCTCAGCTGACAACGTTTTGTTTTTTAGTTGGTTTGATGCGACCCGACACGAATTCCTGTCTTCTGCGAACCTCATCATCTCAGAGTAGCAGTTGGATCCCACGTTGTCAACAATTTTTTGGACGTATTGCAATCTCTGTCTTCCCCTACAGTTTATACCTATAGTATCATGGAAGTTATTCCCTCCTGTCTTAACACATATCCATCCTGTCCCGTCTTTCTTGTCAAAGTTTTCCATGTGCTCCTTCCTTCGCCGACTCCGCGCAGAACCTCGTCATACCTTATCAGTCCAGCGAATTTTCAACTTTTGTCTATAGCACCACATCTGAAACTCTTCGATTCTCTTCTGGTTTCCCCACAGTCAACGATACAATGCTGTGCCCCAAACGGACATTCACGAAAATTTCTCCATCAAACTAAGGCTTGCGTTTGGTACTGGTGACTCTTTTTTTGTAGCCAGGAACGTCCGCCTTGCGATTGCTAGCTTCATTTCTATAACCTCCTTGTTTCATCGATCATGTGTTCTTTTACTTCCAGTTTAGTAGAACTCCGTCACTTCATATTCTTCGTGGGCAGCATTCTTGTTGGCAACTTTATCGCTGAACTCATTCCTGTTACTCCTCATTATTTTCGTCTTTCTTCGTTTTACTTTCAGTATGTATTCTGCAGACTGTCCATTGCATTCAGCAGGTCCTGCATCTCTCCATCAGTTTCTTTGAGAATACGAGTATCATTAGCGAATCTTATCATTGATAGTTCGTAGTAATAGGCGGCAAATCATCGAGTAAAGCTGAAGTGATAACAGGGAAGCGTCCTGGGACCTCTGCTGTTCCTGATCTATATAAATGACCTGGGTGACAATCTCAGCAGTTTTCTTAGGTTGTTCGCAGATGATGCTGTAATTTACCGTCTAGTAAGGTCATCCGAAGACCAGTATCAGTTGCAAAGCGATTTAGAAAAGATTGCTGTATGGTGTGGCAGGTGGCAGTTGACGCTAAATAACAAAAAAGTCCCACATGAGTTCCAAAAGAAATCCGTTGGAATTCGATTACTCGATAAATAGTACAATTCTCAGGGCTGTCAATTCAACTAAGTACTTGGGTGTTAAAATTACAAACAACTTCAGTTGGAAAGCGTTTCATTGGCAGGACACTTAGAAGATGCGGCAAGTCCACTAAAGAGACAGCTTACACTACACTCGTTCGTCCTCTGTTAGAATATTGCTGCGCGGTGTCGGATCCTTACCAGGCGAAATTGACGGAGGACATCGAAAGGCTGTAAAAAAGGGCAGCTCGTTTTGTATTATCACGTAATAGGGCAGAGAGTGTGGCAGATGTGATACGCGAGTTGGGATGGAAGTCATTAAAGCAAAGACGTTTTTCATCGCGGCAAGATCTATTTACGAAATTTCAGTCACCAACTTTCTCTTCCGAGAGCGAAAATATTTTGTTGAGTCCTTCCTACATAGGTAGGAATGATCATCAAAATAAAATAAGAGAAATCAGAGCTCGAGCAGAAAGGTTTAGGTGTTCGTTTTCCCCGCGCGCTGTTCGGGAGTGGAATGGTAGAGAGATAATATGATTGTGGTTCGATGAACCGTTTACCACGCACTTAAATGTGAATTGCAGAGTAATCATGTAGATATAGATGTAAATCTGAATTTTAATTCCACTCCTGAACATGACTCATTTCAATCACTTTTTATTCGATGTATAGACTGAACAATAGAGGCGAAAGACTACATCCCTGTCTTACACATGTTCTAATCCGTTGTTGGTCTTCCGTTCGTATTGGTACCTCCTGGTCCCCGTGCTTCCCTATAGCTGACGATGTGCGTCTGATTGACTGGACTCAGTTCCCAGACGGGAAACTCGCACACCGCCTCCCGCGGTGTCCCCGAAATGCTTGGACCGCGGCGGCGGCCAGCCGAGTGGAAGTGTAAATAGAAACAGCGCTGCACCTCGCGGCGCGAGCTGACATTTGGAGACAATGGCGGCTGGCCCGGGCTGGTGTGTCCTTTTGCCTTATCGCGAGACGCGACATTCCTGCTGCGCCGTTTTATTGTTCGCCAAAGGGCAGGCGGCACGCAGCGGCCGCTATCGGCGAGATCTGCGAGCCTTGTGCAACCCGAGACCACGGCGATTCAATTGCAGCCGTTCGCTGGCCGTTAGCACGTCATAATCCCAGCCGCGGGCGCTTTCCCCGCAGAGAAATTCTCCAGGGCGGCCCGCGGCATTCTTAACTATACGTTCCTCCGTCGGCGACCCGCCAACTAGTCGCTGCTGGATGCCTCAAACGCTACCCCTCCTCTTGAAACGAATGGATCGCTGAGGATGAAATCAATCAAGATACTGCGACATCAGATGACACCAGTTCAAACCTTTCAAATGTCCAGAATCTACACTGTGAATTCGTAGGTGGAACCAGCAGTGAGACTAAAGCAGTCCTCGAGATGTGTTCGTACAGCGTAATGGTTAAGGCGACTGCTGGGGATAGGCTAGAAATCAGGATTCCACTCTTGCACTTGCAACAAATTTTCTGTTTATGTGAAGACAGTAACTGCTCTCGAAAGAACAGAATACTGTTGATAACCGTGCAGCCTTTCCCTGGAATAAATGATGACTAACTGAAAACCCTCAGCTGCCGACAGGTGTTGTTGATATACCTCAATGTGGACAGTTGAAAATGTGTGCCCCGACCGGGACTCGAACCCGGTGGCTCAGATGCATAGAGCGCCTGCCATGTAAGCAGGAGATCCCGGGTTCGAGTCCCGGTCGGGGCACACATTTCAACTGTCCACATCGAGGTATATCAACAACACCTGTCGGCAACTGAGGGTTTTCAGTTAGCCATCATTTAAATTTTGTGTTGTCACTACAAATTTCATCTCCTTCTTGTTTTTCTTTCTTCTCGTAATATATTGCATACCATGTTACTATCTCTGTTTCTTGCTGACAGTGCTGGTTTTCTCATCCTTTCAGTGACGGTTCCAGTGTTGTTCATCCCTGTGGCTCACATATACGTATCTTTTCATGAAGATAAGTGTGCACCTGTTTAACAACTGAGTAACCAATTTCTACTATACTCCTGTGTACAGTCTCTTTTACTCTGCTTTCATAGATTTGTCAATACCTCATGTTTCTTTTCCTGTCCATTATTGCGTACGCTACGGTACTTCTCAAAAACCTTATTTCTATTCTCTGTCAAGAACGCACACCTCACTCGCTTCAGCCAAAGTATAACTATACACGATATTTTAAAATTCTGACAAATTCTCTCTTCCTTAATCATTTACATAAATTGCCATAAAAATACAACTGAATATTCGTATTTCGTTTCCAGTGCCAGCCCTTTTCGGAACGATGAGGTGTATCCCAGGACACAGAATAGATAAAATTTTCAGTTCGTTTAAGTTCAAACTATATTTTGCAGGTAACAGAATCGAACCTAAACACCATCGCTGTAGTCTCCCTAGTAGACTATGCTCTGGAGGTATCCACTGTAGTTTTAAGATTCCCCATTTTCAGCAATCATTACATGTTCATCACAAAATAAATCGTTATAAATAAACTATTTTCTAGAGCAAGTAAATCCACCAAGCAGCTACAAATTTTGTAGAATTTCTTAGCAGGCCTGTTTCATAACTTTGTAGGTCCATACGAAGCGTTTAAGTTCTTTCCTCTATATAAAAATCAGTCAAACGCTCAAAAAACTATTTCTTATTGTGTACCGTTCCTAATCTGCCGCATCCGTCATCTACACGGGGTAGAAAGGACCCTACAGGCGTGATGAAACCATCCTTTATAGAAGCAGAAAATCGGAAAACATACCACGCAAGCTCACAGTGGTCGAAGAGGTAGCGTCTGCCATGCTTCCAGTGCGCGTCCGATACCGTTGGGAAACATCCACGAAAACACTCGGAAGGGATGTATCTTTTGGCGAAAATGAGCTTTAGAAACAGTGAAACTGTGATGCGTAACTATAGACTGCCGATGTAGGAATCGGAACTACTTTATTATGCAGTGCCATCATACCGAATGCTGTCCATATGCTTGATGTAAAACCGCAAAATAAAAGCATCTAACTTATAACAAACTGTAGTGTTTGAGAGACGCTTTTAGCTGAGAAGAGTCGGGATTTCATCGGAACAGTTAGTTCACGGAAGAGTATATAGTGAATAAATTTAATTTGAAAATAATGTTTTTATACGAACATAAATTTACATTTCGAGCCCCGAACGCGATTGTCGGTCGACACACCCTATAAATAAACATCACTAGATACTTGTCGTTTAGTCTTGATAGTTGACAACAATCGACAGAATAGACAACTTCTGTTCCACCAATTATTGGGCACTAAACTTATTTTATTCTGCGTATCCTTGATCTCATTGACCTCAAGTCAATTCTAATATGAGACTCGGTGTGGCTTCCCGAGGACAGTTACAATCCCGTCTTATACTGATATGCTTCCGCTGTTTCCTGACGACGAAAAAGGAATTGGCTTGAGGATGCGTCTGGACGCATGAGATAAAAGTCTCGGTCTCTTAGGATTCCCGTTAGCGATTTATTCGTTCTCTGTATTGGCACTATTCAATGTCCTTTTGCTTCAGCATCCTTTTTACACAGAGTTCTTCTTCTGTGCAGTATCTAGAAAAGCTTTTCTTCACATCACTGTGCAGTCATCGTTTATCGTGCTTCTATTTTTAATAACTTCGTTTAGTGGCTTACTAGCACGTTATTCAAAGATTTAAATAATCTGCTCATTTTTACTAAAATCTCCTGAAATTTAATGAAAGTGGACCTGTCTCTTCAAGAAACCCACGTTCAGACATAAGTTCTATTTCCTATGTTGCATCTCCCTTTTGCAAAATACTGCTGTTAGCAAATACGGAGAAATTGGGAATAAAATTACGTTACTCAAGGTGGCCGTCCCAGTGATTATAACCAAATTTTTTCCCTGTTGTTTCTGTCATTCCTCTCGTCTGAAAGTAGCGTAAACATGACTGCACTCGGGGGTTTTGTTGGTACACAGAAACCTCAAAGAAAGGATTCAGATACAGGAAAGAAGATTATTTTCAAGTAAAAAGCTCACAATTTCAAGAAAATTCTGTAATTGTTTTAAATGCACTATCAACTGAAACGTAGCAAATTCCGTTCCAGTTGCCTTCACACAATCATCTAACATAAGGAATGTTTCCGGAGTGGGGATTTCAACAATACGAAACTCATACACATGTTTATCAGTAAAATCATTCACTTGCCACTTTACGATTCGGAAGTTATCTCGAAACAGAATTGTCAACATATTACAGCTTCGTTTAGTTCCCATCCTTGCATTAATTTATCATCTCGTAAATTATTAACTGATTTTAAAATAATCGGCTGTAAAAACCAACAGTTTTCTCACTCGTAACAGGTAATTCGCTCCATTTGCTTCACGATTCAAAAATGGTTCACATCGTATTCCTTCAAACTGAACCTCCGAAACTTGACCAACAGCTCATTTTCTTTCACAAGCTAGTCGCCGTTACGGCCACTCCCGCCGAATTTCCCGGAACAGGAAATGTATTTACGACTATGAGTCAGATTCGACATTCCTACTGCTTGTCGACTCTCTTAAACACCCCCGTCGCAGAAGAGCCTACATCAGCTGCAGGAGTTGAAAAGGGTGTGAAATAAACTCTTCGTCTTTTCTCCTTTTAGTAGTTGACGAAGATGTATGTTGTCTCATTCGGCATGTTTTCCGTAGCCTTACTACAGATATGAGAATGATATCTATTGTGAAAACAAGAAAACAAATTAGTTATTTGAGAAATACTAATTCGTCGCAACCAATAGTCTAAAACGGATTATCTGATTGTGGCCAATTTGGCTTTGTCTTACCAGGACAAGACAGTAATTCTGTTCGTATACCTAAAATTCTTCACTAAATATTTATGTCACGCTTTTGCGCAGTACAACAACATAAATTTGTAGTTAAAATGTTTTACAAAATTACTCATTACTTTTTCGCGTGTAGATATTTTAAGTTCCCACAATTATCACAGACCTTGTTAATTATTTAGTAGTTTTAGGGAATGTAGCTCAACAAGGAAAAAAGTACGGAAAGTATTGTTATCTTTGCAAGCTAAGCCATACAATTTTACAACTTTTTGAAGAAAAGCGTTGATTGACACAGAAGGAAAATTTTTAGTACCAAAGGGGACACCTATTGAGCTTTTTTCTGGATCTCAGCTACAATGACTGACGAAACAATTGTAAACATAAATTCGTCAGCAATAAATATTAAAGAAGATTTCGTGTCAGAAATTTTTCGTCAATAGTATACAGGACTTGAAATACGGGTGCATATATACCATAGCGAAATTCACTCTTTTGTTGATTACCTCTAATTTAATAATGTAACGATTTGAATCAAATACTATAGTTATCTTTCGTCTATTCCATAACGTTATTATCTACATGCATACCTCCCAAAGCATCTCATACGTTCACCATTATTAGTAATGACTCACCCTATATCTGTCTCCATCTCATTCCTCTTTTATTCGTTACTACATGTTGGAGGTTAGGACAAATGGGAATCTTTTCAGTGGCTACAAGTCGTCAAATTTCGATAGTGTTTTTCGTTGTGGAGTCTAATTTCAATCGTTTGTCTACCAACATTAGATCATTTTCCACGGACAATGTAAATTTTTCGAATCATCTCCCTGTAGAGTTTAACAGGATTGGTGTACTAACGAGCTGTTTCACAAGTTTTGCCTACGTACATTTACCACAGAACAGTCTACTGATATTGCTATATGTTAATCCATTCTCTACAAGATGGGGAAAATTGTTTAATCAGGAATTTCTACACATTCTGTTGACGAGGTGAAGAGTCAAACGAACAAAATTTGCAGCGAATGACAAATCGTGCGCTGAGTTTAAGTTTCTTGGTTGACAAAGTTCTTCGATTTTTTCATTAAATTAAAATCTGTGACGATGGATAAAAATCGAAACATGTAGAATGAGAAACAATATTAGACTAATTTGTAACCTACAACTCTATTTTGTAAATGAATGAATTACAGATAATATTCCGAAAGGATAGTTAAGTCACCAGTGAATGATCAAAATTGTAAAAAATTACTGCAGTGCTTCAAATTAGTTAATGTATTAGTAAGTCATCCTATAAGACTTGCTGTTCCCATGGACAGCCAAGCAGTTTTTAACAAAACATTTCCGAGTATGTTGTAGTATATTCCACGGCTATAGGTTCCATGTGGCTACCGTCAGGGTGGCAGATTTACTACTGCACCGGTGCCACATTCAGACCTTGTGTCTCTTCCCTCTCCTGCCATCTAATCAAAAGTCGAGTTCAGAGCCACTACTGACAATCAGACACAGAAAATTACACTGTGTAAGACCTGCATGTTGCACTAGCCCACTAGTAAAATACAATACCCTGAAGAAGACCACTTTGCAACAGTGGGCGAGATGTAGATCTGTATGACATCTGGATACGCTCAGATACCTAGTAAAGTTTTAAAGGCGACAACTGTCTCAGCAGTCTACTCTCAGCAGTCTACCATTGCACATTGCAGCAGTTGCAGCTCGCAGCGAGACAAAAATTTCACGGCGTTCGTTTACGAAATATTTACGCGCTTTTGCTCGCAGTATCTGTTGTTCAGAGTTTCCGGGAATTCTGCAAAATGACCTCTTCTAAATTGACTCCTTTGACAAGCAGAGCGCCAATATTACTTCCGTGACCTAATTCAACTGAATTATTTCCTTGTCTCTCATGATGTTGACGTAGATGGAGTATTTAGCTCAAACTGGGCGTTAAAACCCACTCTGTCCTGAAACATCGCGTATTACTGCTTTTTCATTGCTGACTGTTATCGCGTGTCCTAGACAACAGGCGCGTTTACGAAAGCGTTTCGTATGGTAATGAGTGACGTAATTCCAAAGGAGTATTGTTTTACGTCAGTGGGTACCCTGTCTGAGGGAACAAATTTACTGTGTTCTTTTGTTTTATTATTGTTATTGCCGGCGGCAGCTGTGTGTCGTGGCAGTTGTTGTGCCTGATAAGTCTGTGTCCCGTGTCGCGTGAGCGGTGATTTACGCCCTGTAAGTGGCGCAGATCTGCAGGCAGAGGGGACGCTTAAAACTTCGTGTGTCCCCCACGGCGATCGCGCGGGCATTCTCAACATTTGTACGCCCACAAGCTAGTCGCCGTTACGGCCACTCCCGCCGAATTTCCCGGAACAGGAAATGTATTTACGACTATGAGTCAGATTCGACATTCCTACTGCTTGTCGACTCTCTTAAACACCCCCGTCGCAGAAGAGCCTACATCAGCTGCAGGAGTTGAAAAGGGTGTGAAATAAACTCTTCGAGAGCTATCAGTCGATTTCGACCACAGGGCTAACGCCTGTAGACCGAAATGGTGAGTGGTATTAAAAATAGCAGTAGTAGATCATTTATTTGCATTCTATCATTTCTTTCGGAAGAGGCATATGGTCACCTTTCAAAAGTATTTCTACGATCTGTTGCTGAATATTTAAAGTGATGATAAGCAACGGTTGCTGGATTATACATGGGTTGAACTGCATCGTAGAAGGCGTCAGTAAGTGAAGAAAGTTCTGCGCCGATAATTTTTATACCTATCAAACGTCTCCAATATCCTTTGTTTGTGAACCAAGCATAAAATAATATTCTTCTCACACAAATTATCCAGTGTAAATGTAAACTCAACACCTGTGTACAGTGTATAGTGACACCAGTGAAAATTTACACAGTTTGTCTTGAAGCCAATTCCGAAAACCAGTGTGGGCTTAACAAACTTCTACGCAATTTCATTTTCTCCAGCGTTGAAATGAAACGTGTGTAAGATGCGTGACCAATATGGTAGCTGTGGAGAACCGAACGAAACATTGCTGTTACATTCACAGTCGTTTACTAACTAAATCTGCACGACTCTTTTTCTGAATAGGCCATGACCGGAAAAAAAGTTCTCTCTCGCACTTTTGAAACGTTTAGTGCTGATATTGTTGCCACAATATTTTAACTGATACAGTAAACATTCGTTGACGATGTTAGAATATACATTATAACGGCAACTCATTAGTTATTTTTCTAAAGTGTTCTCCCCAAAGAAACATTTTCAGAAACGTTTCCTACGTGGTCCTGATGTACCTCTTCAGTTATTAAATTCTTATTTTATGTCTGCAACTAAAAGCTGTCATTCCAGCCATGTATAGGAAAATTTGCTGTGAAACTAAAATTCAACCAGCGGCATCAGTAAATCTACCGTGTGGAAACCATGTTTCAAAGCTCTGTAGCGCCTAAAATACAACGCATTGTTTCCTCTCCCCGAATGTTGAACTACTCGTATATAAACATCTTTCCTCTTTAGTAAATACAAGTTGAAAATGAACTGAATTAGTTTTATGATAAAATACAATGTTTTGATTCTGTCATATACTCTAAGAATACTATATGTCTCTTGCTTCATTGGGTTACACAGACAAAACTAAGGAATGTGCATAATCTGCAATTTCTACAAGATTTGGCTGGTATCCGATCGAGAGTATTCGAACTGAGTACTAAGATTTATAACTAAACACAGAACAGAGAGATATTTGATGTCATTTATCCGACTGTTAAATTAAACAGCTGTGACATTTTGTCTCCCCGTATTTGGTGCAGAAATACCGAAACGTTCTGAGGATACAACTTACGTCTCTCCTACCAAACTCAATCGGTTATTCTTGGCTTTACCAGGCAACCTGATATTATTGCGATCACCTAGGTTGAGAAGACGGCATGCTTCCGAAGATGCACCTGAACGCAACATCTTTGCTTCTCTGGAGTTCCGATGTAGCAGTCATCATTCACTGGGAGCTCTTTACACCACATTATCACCACACGGTTTTTGCCTAATTAAGTAACCAGTTTAACGACACGGTGGTGTCGATCCCCGCATCTAATTGCACCAGTATTTGTTAATTGTAAGGAGGCCGTTTCGTTTATTGCTTGTTTTATAGCACTAGCGACCCGCTTAATGAATTGACGAGAGCAAATTCGTTTTATACGCTATAAAGTTCCCATTCCGGGGCTGGCTAGCTAACTCCGCCTCGTCGCTCTTGTTCGAGCTCGGCTTTACGAGTACGTCAAGAATTTACAGCCAAATTGTTTGCAAACATGTACTTCAGAAACAAATGGAGGCTACAAGTAGCAATATAAGAGAAATTTTCATTGCCTCATGTCATCTTTGTTTCGCGGGAACCCACCATGTGGAAAAGATCTAAGGGACGCACGGAAATATTTTACGTTTGGTTATTCTTCTCGTAGAGTAATTTCACATCTTGTTTTAAAATACAAGCCGAGCTGATCGATGGAAAGACCGTATTGATTCTTATTGGACAAATCTGCATTCTCGAGTCATCGACAATAACAATTAACCATGGACGTCTAGGGTAGTGTATAGAAGTTTTTCAGAGACGCAGATTTAGAAACACAAAAGCAAGAGTCACAGCAGAAATTTTCACAACTGACATTACTTTTAACGAGACACCTATATCGCGGTATTTTGTTATGGCCTACAGTACTCACTTTCTGTCCAAGAAAATTAGCCAGTAAAGAATTCGTTATTTGTAAGCCGTAAAACTGTCAAAATTTTTATTTGCCTATAGCGACGGAGCTAGTTCAATGCGCTTTATGTACTTCAGTGGTAAGTCTAAAACTGTGTTTTATTTTAAAAACCCTAATTTAATTTTAGAACATCATTTTAGTAAGGAATTAATACCTGATCTGTTTTGCCGAAGGTAAATTCCTATTTTACCAAGTTAGCAGTTGCCACTTGTACTTTTGCTCTACTGTGCAAACAACTACGGAGAATCCAAATTGCAATGAAAAAATCCCAATAGTTTTCATAAAAAATAAACGGAAGTCACAAGTTAATAACTTAAACGCATTTTGCATCTACAGTATTCAACGGATCAATTCCCTTATCTGTGACGATAATTAGTCTTAGAGCGAACCGGGCGTGAAGAAATAATTGGGGGAAAAATTACTTTTAAACGTTGAGAATCTATTTAACTACCGCGATGTCAACGATACGTAGGTTTTTAATTTACCTTCAAGTAATTTGAGTTTTAACATTTTGCGACTTAGTGTCAATAACCAGTGAGCAGTGCGGTAGCCACTCTATATGCACGATTCATCGTATATGGAAGTTCATAGTCTTAACGAAACAGTAGTTTGGTGCTCATTCCTTTTAATTTTCGTATGGTACGCATTCCAGTTAATTTCCGTATGATACGCAATCCAGTTAATTTTTGTAACACCTTTATTCTCTGTAGGAGTTAATGAAATAATAATTATCTTTATTTGTAAACATTTATATGTTGCTTCCAGTTCGAGTGAAAATATTTTTTATCAAGAATTATTCTCTGTGTTTTGCCAGTGACATGACAAAACTTTCCGAAAGTGCACACAAATAATGTGGAAAAAGTCATCGGTTATATACCTAGTCTCAAAACTTGCTGAGCTTTTGCATTTTGAAATGTCAAGTTTCGTAAAGCCGTAGTTTTTTTCCATGGTTCGAGTAAATAACTGAAATAAAGTGCAGTAAAGTTTTGTTTAAGAAAGTCACCACCTGTCTTGTTAAAATTAACGTTTGCTTTCTGTCGAAAGAGAGAAAAGTAATTTTATACTCGTTACCTCCATACAGTAATCACCGTAAAGCGCAAAATGCGAGCGACAGATATAATTCACAGTAGCCAGGAAAGTTATTATTCGTTGTTTGTAAGATTTTCTTTGTAGTTTTGTGGCACATACAGAAATTCATGGAGATGCACTGAACAGTTCTGGACTTAACAGTTGCCTTACCTGCTACTATTCTTTGTTAAGAGGAGCGCAAGACGCTTTTGTTGGTAGGTAAAATTTCCGGCACCACACCGCCTTTCGCCTCACTTGTTGCGAACAGCACTGGCGTCTCCCTGGGAAACAGTGTGGCATGGAACTTGATACGAAGAGTGCAACTTGAAGCTTCATGCGGGGTGCAACACACCGGCCTCTATTCACTGCTGCTACAGTTCCGATGCGTCCGTTCAGATACAACGAACCAACTAACAATTCAAAGTGCCGGTATTGTACACTTTAACATTTCATAACTTACACACTAGTCTGAATGTCTACACTTTTTCGCTTTTATTGCGGTACTATGTCAAGGAAAGCTGTTTTTTTTCGGTATACTTCGAGTGACTCAGTTGCAAAAGTAATTTCATATGCCAGTCTCAACTTGTACCAACTCGTTACTAAACAGCCACTATCAATCAATACAATATGTCTAGATTCATGCAACCCAAAGTGTTGGGAACAACCATTAAACGAAACGGAAAGAAGCATATTAATACGCGGCAGAACGGGATATCATATTACCAGGGTTCTTTTAAATTGCAAAAAGAATGCTTTTGAGAAGTTTTATTCGTTATTTTTTACCTTTAATACTGTTCGATATTTTGTTGTAGTTCTGTGGAGAGCGCTAACTCCTATTAAGGACTTGAAATTTTAGTTTCCCCCAAATAATCCATAAATTGTGAGTTTGTCCCAGAAATTATTCCAAGCAAAGATAACGATATGCCACAGCACATAAAAGGAAATATTTTTCATAAGAGCGTAATGTAGATACCCTTAAGCAAGGTCAGGAAATCCGAATATCTATAATAAAAGGCTTTGTGAAAGAATGCGGTAAGCAGAAATTCTCAGTGGATTGAAGAATCTACTTCACATTTGGGTAGTTAGATTATAGGCTCAAAGAGTGAAACCAGCATTTCACAAACCCAGCGTTTCTCACTTCTTGCAAAACATTTTCAATTGGTATTAAATTCAACGAATGTCTTAGTTAATTTGTATACTATACAACATATTTAGCCAATGCCTCTTCATCCATGTACTCATGCAATTGTTTTTCACCAATGACAGCTAATTCTGCACAGATATTTTGCGCTTAGACGCTTACACAGTTTTTCCACACCTGGATGCATGGCTCGGGGAAAATATAAAGTTATGATCACCATTATCTGTTTCATGTAGGTAAAAGGGTTCCCGGGTACTTACGACAAATCTGTGAGGTATTTTTTTAATTTTTATAGCTGCAAATGAATATAATTTAACACTGAGACACATTGCTCTTCGACGCAAATACTTTTAGCGTGTGAACTTAGCTACGGTGGCCATGGAACTTCCTTGGCGGATTATTTACATATAAATTCGTTGACGCCGAAATAAGTTCTGAAGTTTTGATTTCCATTGTTTCACGCATATTTCAAAATAGCTTGTATCTGTGTTTGATAAGCACTATAGTAATGTACTGTAATTTTCTTTTGTCTTTGTTTGTTACCAGTCCTAGAATATGTTTTTTCGAAATTTCGCTTCCATTACTCTTCTAAACTTACTTTGACATTAGGCCTTTAGTTTCTGAACACTAGCCTATTAGTCAGGAATTTATTTGAATTTTGATGAGTGCATAGTTTTTCATTATCTCTTCTTCGTCAGGTTGAGCCTATTAAACAAATTATACTGAAGCGATCTGTATCTGAAAAGCAAACTTGCCACAAATGTTTTAGCTCAGAATTTTAGTTTAAGAGTTACGTGTACAACACTGTTATAACCGTATCTCCTCCTTCTCCCGAAACAGTTTTACTGCCTTTTCCATGTATATGATGTTCTTCGATTTTTTTAATGTAATAAGTCCAACATCTTTGCCGTTTATTCAGTTTTCGAAGGAAATATTTCTCTTTAGTTTATCTTACAGTCACGCGCAACAACTTTACATAGAATTTTCACCGTACAGCCAGATATCGGTCTTCGCGGTGTTTGAAAGGTATCGTTCATTCTTCTTTTTCTGTTGTTCATTTCGTCATTCGTCATTGAATGTTGCGTTATCTGTCATTTACTTTCACATTTGCGCTCTTAATAATGTAACCTAATACATTTTTGCTACATCATGCTGTTTTTCATTCATGAGGGGGATAGTGTAATCTATTTAACTGGCATGTCTTCATGTCTCTAATTTCTTTTATTTCATCAAGAATTTCTAGTCGTTACAGAATCCAAAGATATCCATTAAATAGTTCAATACCAACTTTACGCATTTTCTATCAAGTTTCTGGTAGTACTTTTGAAACGTTATTGATGTAAGGTGTCTCCTTTCGAGGCGTTTCTTGTCTGGCTTTTTCGAATGGAATATGGATTTCGATATTATCAACTTCGTGAAGCAACTTTCTTGCCTATATTGTGGAGCCTCTTATTCATCTCTTTCCAGCAATTCCGTTTGGCCATATTCTCTACAATCGTACTGGTGTTTTCACTCTCCGACGAAGAAATAACTCTATGGCTCTTGTTCAGAACACAATTTGTCTTAAGATAGAAACACTTCACTACTTTTCTAACTGATGCGCAAGTGAACAAAATCTTTTCATGCAATTAAACATGCTATGTTAAATGTGTAAAATGATTTACCTCAAAATATAATTGTACGCCGTAAAAATGATTAGTGAAATTAAGATTATAAATATGGTCCTAAGTGTTTCAGATGAGTTCAGAATTTCCGCTCGCTTGCTGGCGACAAAGCTCAGTCTTTTATTGGAAGTTCTTTACAGCTGCTTCCAACATTGCACGTGTTATCGCGGTGCACGCTCTGTTCTTAATGAGCAGTATCATATCATCGGGTGTTGTAGGGTTCTAGTGTTACCTTGTAATCCTCATAATCCGCAACAGTTTTATCGAAAATATATGCAACAAGTCCCACAATAAAAAACTTATAACACTTCTGTTAAAGGGCGTATTTTACTCTGAGTGTTCCTCTGCAAAGATTAAAGTCACCTACTTCCGCTTCTGATAATGTTACCCCTTCTCCCCTCCTCCTCGTACTTAGTTTCGTTTGCAAGAAAATCTTCACTCCATTCCTATAAATGTTCAAATATTCCTCCGTGAATACTTACTTTCTTTAGCAGGTGGAGGCTCCAACCTCTAGCTGGTGGAGGTGTGAAGCTCTACCAAAAGTCAAGAAAATCTCTGTCAACATGGTTCTCTGATATAGATTTATTAACATCAACGTAGTGGACCATTTGCTTTTCTTGTTTACAATACAGTTTCGTTTTTAAAAATATGTTCTCACAAAAAATAGGATAATATTTTATACGGCCTCGTATCGTTCGTGAATTCTAACAGACGAAAGTAGTTGGTAGGTTAAAGCTAGGCTTTACTAAAGCCTTCCGCAGATTTTATTGTTAACTGTCGTACCTCTTGTTGAAATAAAAAGGGTGGTTCAAATGCCCATTTAATTAAATCATTATTAGCGATTTTATTTGTCTTCTGTTCCCTTCAAATGAGATGAACCACGGTTTGCCGGAAAAACCTGCCAGTACTTTAGCGTGACTCATGCCTCTTACAATGTTACTTTGATTCCTTCCACTTTCCCATTACTGATCGTTTCTTTTAACAATACTGTTATTTTCAGTTCGTGATATTTGAAAATTCTATGTTTGTGATGTGTTAATTGCATCTTTTTTAGTCTGTCCACGTGTTCATTTAATATTATTCCTTTGTGAGCTCTTACTCGCTGTTGGTCACATGCATAGTTTTCTTGTACATTTTTGAAACGTCTGGTCATATTGGATGACTGTTTAATTTGGAGTATAGATCTACCACTGTTAAGTGATATCATTAGAAGCTTCGCAGGTGAAGCGGTTCAACCAAATGTCATGGGCTACTGAGGAGAATACAGACGTTTCTTTGGGGATTCATTTTATTTCCGCAGGTAATAAGCTCTATCTCGTGAATCTTCTGATTATTAAAAGGACCACAAAACACATGAGCGTTCTGTGAAGTTCCCTGCTGCTGTTAATTCTTTTTGTTGACGTGGAGCTAGATACCTCCAGTATGTCTCACCGTCACGCCGTGCGAAAACGTCTGCCCAAAGAGCGTAAGAGCGTGCTTGCCCATTATTCAGGGACTTAACAGGGCAAGCGTTGCATCGCTCCTCCGTCTGCACACAAACACACACACACACACACACACACGTACAAACAGCACGTAGAGAGAGTAAAAAAAAAAAGAAGAAACTGAACTCAGAAAAAGACGCACAAGCAGTAGGCGCAGCTCGCGTAACGACTCAGAAACGTCCCGCGTCGTGATTAGTATAAATGTGGCAATTACTGCAGCGGCCAAATTACGGCTGCAGTATGCGGACGGCGGTTCTCCGGTTACATGGGGTACCGACACTGCGTGGTTCGGTGCTAATGGAGGCGCCGGTAAATGAAAGATAGCTGCCTAGGCGCGGGTCAGTCGCATTCCAAAAGTCTGCTCGGCGCAGCGCTCCCGTCACCCCTCCGAGAACGCCACGTGCAAAGTGGCGACATAACTGCTTCGCAGCGCATCCGGAGAAATGCCGAATAATCGGTGCGTCTCCTAGAAACCGCATACTGTAGGTCATTGTAGCGAAGAAAAGTGCAGGTCGCTCAGCTTCTTGGGAGGGGTCGCAGGACAGATGAGCACAAAACTATTTCACGGTTGGGCCCGCATCTCGTGGTCGTGCGGTAGCGTTCTCGCTTCCCATGCCCGGGTTCGATTCCCGGCGGGGTCAGGGATTTTCTCTGCCTCGTGATGGCTGGGTGTTGTGTGATCTCCTTAGGTTAGTTAGGTTTAAGTAGTTCTAAGTTCTAGGGGACTGATGACCATAGATGTCAAGTCCCATAGTGCTCAGAGCCTTCACGGTTGGCAAAATATAACTGGCCCGCAACTGAGGCAGGCAACCCGCGTTACATCATCTGCTCCGGGTGCGTATAAAATGATTTGGGTTGCCTAGCTGAAGGTGTGTGAGACATTTTCCAGGCCACTTACATTTTGCCCATCCTCTACTCACACTGGACTCGCATTCGGGAGAACGACGGTTCAATCCCGCGTCCGGCCATCCTGATTTAGATTTTCCGTGATTTCCCTAAATCGCTCCAGGCAAATGCTGGGATGGTTCGTTTCAAAGGACACGGCCGACTTCCTTCCCTAATCAGATGAGGCCGATGACCTCGCTGTTTGGTCTCTTCCCCCAAACAACCCAACCAACTCATCCTCTACTACCATCTCAATAACCTCAGTTTTGCCGTAGAATTATGGAACATATTTTCTTTGTTTGGAGGTAGGGAAACTCCTCTCTGGGAAAAAGATTGATTCCGCTAGTACTGACCGTCTGAAATTCGGCTAGTTCCGTTCGTTCATGATGTCCAGGAGGACTTTGGACACTGATGGGTTGATGGCACGTTTCATGACTTCTCGGAAAGACTTACTCTAGAGTCAAGAAATGTAAATACTAACCACACCTCACGAATCGTGCTGTGTCACCCGACAGTAAAATTAGAACGAGTCTGGACTCTACAAGCACTGATGTATGTTCTGCGAAAGGTATAGAAAGGGTCACGAGGAGGCAGAGATGCTTCTGCTGTTTTGCTGTGCTATGTATATTCCGCTATAAACCGTATGGTGGGTTACTCAGTTCAGTTATAGGTGGAGATATACATATAAAAAAACATATACAGCTGTAATCAATCTGAATATTGTTTTGAACATAACAGTATTTTATTAGGCACACTAGTATTCGAAAAAGCAACCTGCAGATTCCGGTCAGAGACACGTTTCACATAAAAACGCAGCGTGTTGTTGCATCATTGCGCAAACGGGCAAACTGTCGTGGAAAATGTCTTCACGAACAGTTGCGGCGGCTTGCTGTTAAAATCATTAAATTTACTGATTTTGCGAAGAAGAAAGGAGTGGCAGGGGGGGGGGGGGTGCTTGCAAAACGCTTAAGGCTGAATTATGTAGATGGTGTGCAAATTATGTGAGAATAGATGTGATGCTTAGGAAAATGGCATTCAATTATGTATTCCAAAGGAGCAACGCGCTCACGATCTGTTCAATTGAAGGCTTGAATAAAAGTTTCAGCGATACTAGTAAGAAACATGGAAAATTTTAAGTCTTTTGTAGTACGGAACTAAACCTCAAACTCAGCAGGCAAAGAAACTCTCAGAAGAAACTGCCTTATCTTGGAGATTCAGTTTTAAAAGCTGCCAGGGTAAAGTGTAATCATCAGTGAACAAAACACCATCGTCTAGAAAATTGGCGTTCTACGAAGTGAAATACAGGATTCAAAATACCAGTTGTCTATTTATGCGAGACGTGTATTCACAAAATTACATTTGTGTTGACGTGGTTTTCCACTGTTCGTGTATACGTTTGCTTTGGCCGTAGATATGTTTAGAAAATCCAGCTTTGAGCAAAACTTTCTGTGTGGTGCAGCTGGCATTTCATTGCGGTCTGTCATCTGCAGTTTACTTGTTGGTGACTGTAATTTCCACGTTATCGAGTTTTGTGGACTGTGTACGCAACACTCACTGATGGTGCAAATCACCGCAACATGTATGTGTGAAGAAATTTTGTTTTTGGTCAAAGCAGAATCTCCAAAACAATCTTCACAAAGTGAAGTGTCTCCAGTTAGTTGCTAGTAATATTATGGTGTTTTCGTATCTGTGTGTAACTGAATAAATGAAATTTATATTTTGCAACACCCTTTTTCCAAAAGCATCTTCAACGACTTGATATATGGTACACATAGTATCATCAACCTACAGCACTATTAACTTACAAGTATTGACTTGTAATGTAATGTTATAAATGGTTCTTGCTCAGATACTTTTCTTTCTCGACATAAAGGGTGTCCCAGAAGACCACCATAAAAATTTCGGAGGTTGTACAGGAATATTTTCTGAGTATTTTGGTATAATAGACCGGTGGATTCTTACTACGCTTTAACATCTCATTTACCTTCATTTGTAGAAATATATCTTTACGGCAGTGAAAAAGTTTGTGGTACGACAAGAAAAGACACAGAGTACTTCATTGAACCTTAAACAGATGGAAAAGTAGTGTAAATGGGTTACTGTCGGTTTGAGATAACCAGAAGTGCCATGATTGAATGAAACAAATGTTTCCAGACAAGACACTTAGTGTATACCGTAGAAACTTGCAGTGTTAATGCAGATACGTTCAGTGCAATACCGGTACAAAGATAATTGAGAGCAAGAAATCAATCGAAATACAGTTACTCTGTAACGAAACACGAGAGGCCTTCCGAAATGTTGGTGAACAGCCTCAAAAAAATTTTCGGGGTTGTTCTAGTTCACCCTGTATATTTTATTACCCTCTGAGCCTTTCGCCTTGGGATAACTGGCTAAAATATTCCCATTTTGTGAGCGATATCATTTGAGATAAGATTCTCGAGCTTTAAGAAACTGTCACGCCTCTCTACCTCATAAGTTAAAACCCTCTGGCTCATGCGTTAATTCTGGAACATTCCGGTCGCTGCTGCTTCGCTTATGTAAGGCTTGCACATTGCCTACCCCCACAGTCAGAAGTTTTACTCCTGTCGGTGGTGTCGATGAAAGGTCGAGGTTTTTGTTTCAATGTACTCAACTTGAAACCCAGATATTTTATTCATTCACACAGCGAACACGAGACAGTAAAGTAACAATTTTCGATATGTGTTGCCAAATAAAACTGCTGTTCAATATTTAGGAATCGCAAGAAGTTTAGCACTTCGTACGTACTCTCTCTCCTCTCTCTCTCTCTCTCTCTCTCTCTCTCTCTCTCTCTCTCTCTCTCTCTCTCTCTCTCTCTGTCTCCCTCTCTCCCTCTCTCTCTCTGTGTCTAGACACACACACACACACACACACACACACACACACACACACACACACACACACACACACGCACGCACGCACGCACGCACGGACGCCACGGTGCTGCCACAGTTTGCTTCATCGGGAAATATGCATAGGAATGTCGGCAGACGGTGTACGGATCTCTTCTCGTCGGTAAACAGAGTGACAGATAAACGCCAGATCACAGCGCCCGAGCTTGGCAAACTTATCTGCCTGAGTGCATCTGGTAATTCTATATACCCGCCGTCCGTCGCAGCTAAGCAAATAATAATAATAAAAATAATGAGCGTTGGTCTGCCAGCAACGCTGCCACGCTTTTGCCCTTTCATTCTCCCCGTCTTTCCTCTACTCGTTCTTCGCCTCCTCCAACTCCACGTCCCGCTCCGTGCCGGGTCGGCCACAGGCGCGCTCGCTCGATCGCTGGCGTGCGCCCGTTTGACGCGAGGTGCTTAATAGAAAAGTACAAAACCAACAGCTCGCCGCCGCAGTATAAATACATAGTGGATTTTAACGGGTTGTAAACAGTCTATGTATAAATGTCCGCGGCCCTTATTTATTTCGGCGTTGATTTAAGACGGCGGGAGTCCTATTTCACGGTGCCGACATGTTGATGAGTTTTAAGAAGCAAGCGCATACGGCCGCGCGTGGGAGTATACACTCTCCTAGTGTGTGTGTGTGTGTGTGTGTGTGTGTGTGTGTGTGTGTGTGTGTGTGTGCGGAGGAGTGCGTGAGTCAGTATTCGTATGGTCAGAGAGGTGGGGAGGTGGAGCGGGGAGTAGGTTGGCAGCGCACTGCCCGAACCGTCTCGACGGATGGACGGCACTTTAAGTGCAGACCATGAGAGCTTCTTCGATGGCACCCATTGCCCTCAAGACTCAACGCGATAAGCTGCCGAACGCATATTTTCTCCCTCCTTTTCTCATCCCCAGCCTCTATACACAATTGCTCGCTCTCTCTCTCTCTCTCTCTCTCTCTCTCCAACCACACTCATTTTATTTGTTACTGCACTCTCATCCGGCAGGATTCAAATCGTGGTCCTATATGTCGGTTTCTTTGTTTTCCTTTTTCGTTGTGGCAAAAGGAAGCCATGTTTTCTGCTCTGATAGGGAGATTCTCTACCCAGGAGGCCATTTTATAGGATCTGTTACTATCTCTCTGTGAACTTTTTTTTAATGGTTTACTGAAGTTCGAATATTGGTACCACATAGGCGTGTGTCCAACATGTCTTATGTCATAATACCTATGACGGCATCTACTTTCCTTTGGCAACAACGTAAAATACCTAGAACTCTCGCTACAAAGTCTCAAGAGATACTTGGAATTAGGTTTATGGCACCAAAGTTCCGCCAGTGCAACTACACTTTCTGAATAATTTTTTTGTTTCTCTAGAGGGTAAGAGCAACGTCTTGAATCCTCTCTCCATCGGGTTTACTTGAATCGCTTTAGATATCCGTGGAATTCTCTGAACATTAACAAGTATTGCTGCTAAATAGCCTGGGTGACACAGCCGTCCCGTATCGTTTCACTCAAACAACATTTGTGTATAAAAATATATAAAAAATTAATGTGCTCTCACGAGGGTAGTTTAGCGATGCAAATTTCATCTGATGGCTTTTTAAACTTGATTGATTTTTGTGGTATTAGAGCAAGTGTCATTAATAAACTACCTGTGTCGTCAAGTTGGATATGATTAGTAATAAAGATCTAAAAACAAAGCTGGACGGATTTGAACTATAAATCAAAAAGTGAAGTAGAAAATCCACCAAGGGACGAAAGTAAGGTTTTGTAAAGTTCAGTTTCTGCATGAAAACGAAAAGGAAATCAACTTCAAAAAAGAACAGTAGATTGCTGTGGAACACAAATGAAGCAAAACAGTAACGAGATATAGTGGTGAAAACAGTGGAGATGGAAATACGTAAGAGGTGCCGCAACAATTCGGATAATGATTGACAAAAAATAAACAAACAAGTATCGCAGCAAGATCAAAAAGGGACGCCCCAAATATGCTTTAGATTAAACACTATGTCGGTGAGGAGATTGTTTCGCTGAGAGAACATTTTGGTATTCAGGCTAGTTTATATTCCTACTAAGTTATTTTAATACTTATTCCAGTTGGAGAGTATCGGATAAAATATGAGGATAGTCTATTCGCAAACTCAGTAACTCTGGGCTAATGACAGCTTACCACTTTGACAGGACTCGGGAAGTCCTACATATTCATTCATCGTTGCGATACCATGAGGATGGCCTAATTTCGCTAATTCCACCGTATAACCCAGCTGCAACTTCGTTATTGCGGAGTTCCGATTGAGGCTGACGGGCACGCGAGTGAGGAAGAGTGCTACCAGCCACAACTAACTCGCTTTTTAGAAGGGAACTGATCGAATAACTAGTCGCCGGAAGTAATATTCTGCTCTGATGGCTCCATTTTTGCGGCGCAACCGGGCGGGATTTTTGGTGAAAATCGGACCGCGCCGTGATTACAACAGGGACAGAGAATGAACGTGGAAAGGGGGGGGGGACTGAGGAGGGAGAGGGGTGAGGAGTGGGAGGAGAAGAGAAGAGAAAAGGGCAGAAACAAACAGAGAGAAAGAGAGAGAGGGAGAGGGCGATCGCCATTGCTGCTCGTATAAATAAATCTTTGGGGGCAATCCTTTATAGGCGATTACTCGTCCGTAATTACTCGCCATTAGTAGGTGCTAACGAAAGAGGAGATTTTAATTTCGTCTGCCCGCGTCGCTGCCGACAATGGGAGCAATCTAGTGTGAAACACGGCGGAGTAAGAGGAACAGGAGAGCAACTGCTAATGCCCTTTAGGCACGGGCTTCATTAAGGAATATCATTTTGCAGCGTCTCGCCCCGGCGCGTTGTTTTTGTGACGCGAGGGGGTGGCGACGAGGAGGGGGGTCTTTCTCGGGGTTGGGAAACCGCCGGACCAATGGCCGATATGGCAGCGGGGCGCCGGCCGTGGGAAGCGCGCATTGTGTGTTTATGCGGTTCTCCTCGGCCCACCCCACGCTTGTTAGGCATGCTACCGCTGCGTCTTTACCCGCCGCCGCAGTTCGCTTCTGTATGCGAACTAGCGCCTGCTGTGTGCGAGGGCACCATCCAAACGGGCGTCAGAGACGAGAGACACTGGGGCACGTATCCAGAAAGGAACAGGCTCTAACTCCAGTACATGTGCTAGGCTCTGGGATTTACAACATCAGGTCTGTCAGCGGTAATTTCAGGACGATACTTAAGACTCTTCTAGTTTCATTCTGTCTCCCTACACTCACTCATCCTCCTGGAACTAATGACATTTCTAGTAATCTGGAGACCACAGGGACTGATTGTTTTGAAAACATTGTAATTATCCATCACTTTCAGGTTTATTTACAAGGAAATTAATTTCGTTCAAAAATAGGAGTGATTGTGCCGGAAGACTGAATTATTTTGAGTCGTTTATCTGTTGCTCTTTTTACCTCTGTTCGCGCTCAGGAAACTCTTGACCAATGAGTCGTTGTACAGGTAATTTATCATTTCGGTGACAGTTTCGTACATTACCCATTAAAAGACGAAAGAGAGGTGTTCAGAAATTCTTCTGGACTACACAATATTCTTCTTCCCCATGTCAAGAGTCTGTTGTGAGATCTCTTCACCGTGATTATTCATATGATATATGCACGATTCTTCTTGTCATTACTGTATTCTTCCGACAGGTGCAGTCTCATTATCCATCTAGGTCTATCGCATATCAACCTGAGATATATTTAGCCGACAAATAGCCTCATATCGCATCCGTCGGTAGTCACAAGCTAAGTCTTTCCCGTCAGCTGTATTAACCGTAAGGCAACACAATACGGTCTGCCTGATAAAACAGGTCGTCTCTATTGACTTCAGTATCGATGGTACACCACTAAACTGTTGAGAGACAGAAAGCGTGCTGTAAGTCTAGTTTACAGAGGACAACCTCAACTCATAACACTAATCTCCCACGCAGCTAATAAACAAATCCGAAATTTCAAAGAGGCGTATAAAATAGCAGCGAAAGACGTAGCTGTAAGTCACAAGAATTCGACCGCCTCAACATTGTATTACGGCCTAAGGGCATGGAAATTTACCGTTTCCCACGTTGATAATATGACTTCATATTTTAATCTGGAATTATGTGTGTAATGATAATTAAATTTACATTATTCGAGACCCATTTCATAAGTGAGTTTTTCTACACAGTTATCGTGTTGGTTTGAACTTTAAACTAAGGAGCAATCTTTTATATTATTTCACTTCAAAATGTATTTCGTCGAAATTGGCAGTGCTATCCGACATTCATTAAACTGAGTTTCACACAAAGCACAGGCAGAAATCATTGTCACTGCAACCGTCAGAAACAGAACAAAAGTATGAGCCCAAGTGCTGTTCCCATTGTATTCCAAATTTCAGCATCTTTTATGGATATAAGGCTAAATTTCACACTACAATTTTTACTCTAAATTTCAGTACTATGTTATTATTGGCCATATTAAGCCTGGTACCATAATTACTTACTGTAATCTGCTTCTCCAGCTGCGTAAGGAACAAGATACAAATATGTTAACGTCTGTTTGACGTCTTACACGTCATCGTTGCAAAATCGCAGTGCCCGTAGGATCTGCCTTGTGAATTGTTGCAAACAGAAGGTACACACCATAGAACTCACGGAGCCAACTGTGAACATAGTTTGGGTATCAGTACGACCCTTTTTCGCAACGGATCTACGTGTCGTTACAAGCGGTAAAAATATACTGTTAATGCAAAACCGAATACTTTGCTAACGAACGTGGCTTTCTCAACTTATACATTTCCTAAACGTCACCAATTTGCTTCGACATTTTCCTTCGTTTAATTTTCCCGACGTTAGAGGAGGTACTGTTCTATTAATAATTTTACAGATTTGTATGTCATCCATTTTCTAATCACAGTCTATGACACAGCTCTTTAAGGAAGTTTCAGAATGCACAATTCACTGCAGACTCACATATTCGTTCCGGGATTCAAAAGTATTTCAATTAAATACATGATTTAGTTATCGAGTACTCTTAAGGTGCACATATGCCAACATTTAATTCAGCTGTCGGCAGCTTCGGCAGCATACGATGCCAGAGCAGCGTTTGAGGTGACTAATATTTTCTTTCACTGCTCATGAATCTTGCGCAGGAGAAGGAAAGGAGATGGGACGATGAGAATGGCATAAGACAGAACAGGGCTATTCCAAATTGATATAGTCATAGTTGTCGAATCGAATATTAGGCCAGAAAATCATAAATATTAGTGAGAAGTACCCTGCGCCAGGCACTGTGCGGTGGCTTGCTCAATAAGAACGTAGATGCAGGTTATACGAAATTTGAAAAAAATTAATTTACAGGCAGGCGGACGCAATTCGTATTTATAGGTCATGAAAATTTTTCTAGGCCCAATCACTGTGAGGTTGTACCTCAGTCCACCAAGCTACGCGGATTAGGCTTGACGGAGAAGCCTGAGAATATTGCAGGGGCTCTTCTCCCTGGTCGAGGTGTAACGCACAGGGCGGCGCGTAATCGATTTAAAAATTCAGCGGGAGTTGGTCTCACCCCCTCCTTCTCTCCTACCCCGCCCCCATCAGCTGACGCTCGACCGCCTCGGGCTCGCAGATATTTTAAGGCTGCAGGTATCTCAAGACGCTAGTTCATCTTAAATGACGGCTTCCTCGTCCATACAGATGAAAAGAGTTCCAAATAAAAGACGTGCATCTGTCCATTACCAAACAGTCCTTTCAGTTTTTCATTACGAACTGTGACGCGTCTATTACACCTGTAACTAGAAGTGTCTCTCATCTCTTCAGCTTTAAACAGGCTGGTACTTTCTTAATCTCCGGTACAGCATCACTATTCTGTATTGTAGCATCGAAGAAGGAAAGATATCACATGCTTTCTTTCTACAACTATTTTAGCAACTACAATTATGTGCAGCCGAAGCAGTTTTTAAGCTATAAAGTCGATGTTTTTCTACAACCAAAAAAGGACATGTATTCTAATCACTATATTTTCCTACAGTTTTGTCCTCTACACCATGGAAGGACATCTTAACACAGGAACTAGTTCCTTCTTGGAGTCAGTGTCTTTCACTATGTACTCGCTTTTATTTGCTTTTACTCGCCGAGTCTGGGTAGAACTTTCTAATTTCATATCGAATTAGGCCACTCAGTTTGCATCATTGTTCCATAACACCGCATCTCAAACAAAAGCAAAACGAGGATAATGGAATGTAGTCGAATTAAGTCGAGTGATCCTGAGGGAATTAGATTAGGAAATGAGACACTTAAACTAGTAAAGGAGTTTTGCTACTTGGGGAGCAAAATGACTGATGATGGTCGAAGTAGAGAGGATATAAAATGTAGAATGGCAATGGCAAGGAAGGCGTTTCTGAAGAAGAGAAATTTGTTAACATCGAGCATAGATTTAAGTGTCAGGAAGTTATTTCTGAAAGTATTTGTATGGAGTGTAGCCATGTATGGAAGTGAAACATGGACGATAAATAGTTTGGACAAGAAGAGAATAGAAGCTTTCGAAATGTGGTGCTACAGAAGAATGCTGAAGATTAGATGGGTGGATCACATAACTAATGAGGAAGTATTGAATAGGATTGGGGAAAAGAGAAGTTTGTGGCACAACTTGACCAGAAGAAGGGATCAGTTGGTAGGACATGTTCTGAGGCATCAAGGGATCACAAATTTTGCATTGGAGGGCAGCTTGGAGGGTAAAAATCGTAGAGGGAGACCAGGAGATGAATACACTAAGCAGATTCAGAAGGATGTAGGTTGCAGTAGGTACTGGGAGATGAAGAAGCTTGCACAGGATTGAGTAGCATGGAGAGCTGCATCAAACCAGTCTCAGGACTGAAGACCACAACAACAACAATCTGTTTTCAGTGTACATAAAAGTGAGACAATATTACTTTGAACGACCTGAGCCAGTAAATCAGATATATTCAGCGTGTAACTATCAGAGATGACAAACCACAGCCAGAGCAATGGAAGCATAATAAGAGGGATCATAATTTGATTACGGGAAAATTATTTGTTTATTCATTTTCGTGCTCATTATTTGGATTTGGAGTCTAGTGGGTGCAGATGACTTACCTTTGGGGTGTTTTTTGTACGTCTTGAGTTTATCACGAATGTAACACATATTGTTCCTCTTCATCTCCATATAACTAATTCAAACTAAATCCTTCTGAATATGCTTGCTGTATTCATTTCATTGTTTCTGTCTCTAAGATATTAACCCCCACCCACCCTTCCACTCCCCTCAAGCGCTAAATTGGTGAGCCCTTTGTGTCTTAGAATATGTCCTACCAACAGATCGCTTCTTCTAGTTGCGCCACAATTTTATTTCCTCTCCAGTTCTATTCATTCCTCATCAGTTACGTGGTCTACCCATCTAATCTTCAACACTCCTTGCAAATACTTTCAAAAAAGAATTTTTAACATTTAAATCTATATTCGATGTCATCAAATTTTTCTTTTTCAGGAACGCTTTTCTTACCGTTGCTACTCTAAATTTTATATCCTCTCTACTTCGGCCATCACCACATGTATAAATCATGAAACAAATTAGCAGTCGTGTACCAACAGCAAAACTATATCAATATTTATTAGTATGATGGAATTTCAAACTCTCCAGAATAAAATGAAAATTTTCGAAAGGACAACACATTTGGCCGCATCCATTTAAGGCTGTTTGAAGTTTTCGAAAGGGCCAGGAATGTTGGATTAAATTAATAAACTATATGCGTATTAATCTACGAAGAAGGAGCAAGACGAGAAATTAAATTTGTGTTACTTGTCTGATGCGTTGTTTGCGTAACATGACGCTGCACTACGAAATGTGAAATCAAATTAGGAAGCAAGAATGACACTAAGAAAAATGATGGGAATATTATTATGTGGAAGTTCATAGTCTATAAACTGGTAAAATATATTAAGATAATTGGCGCCCCACGACCTGCAGGTGTAAGCGGATAAATTTAGCTCTTGGAATGAGAACTGAACCGTTCGTACGGATGAAGGGTTTAGTGTGGCGCACGCTGCCAGCGATGAGTACGCCGACATCGACGCGCGAATTATCAGCACGCAATTACGCCGCCCAGACTGAATTCCCCAGTTTTTGTCGCCGCTATTCGCTTTTATTACAATAATGCTGTTTAAAGCTGCTAATATATTGAGTATTTGTTTGTCATTATGTTTCTGACGTACGAGTGCAAATGGGGGGCAATGCCGAAATGTGTACACTTTTTTAATTTCCTGTGTAAATTAATTCCGGACGTTCAAACAGCGAACTACATTACTTTGTTTTTTATCTGATTATGTGGTAGCAATTTACGCATTATGCCGTTGCTCCGCGCTCCGAGCGTATGTCGTCGGCAATTGTGGCGTTGTGATTACGGCTTATTTAAAATCCGCGCGTTCGCTATTTTGCCGCTGCGTTTCGGTATGCGCCCTCATCGTCGGAGTCAGACGCGGAGAATTGAGCGCCGCTGTGTGAACCCTCTGTAATAATAAACTGAATGCCGACTTACAAGGCCAATGTTGTGGTTAGCTTATACCGCCAACGAGGAGCGTAACTTAAGCTCGCGGTGGAATTATGATCTGAAAACACGGGGACAGTATTTGAGTGCAGGCCTGTATAAACACAGACGAATTATGTAGGCATAGGAGCAACTTGTGGCTGGACGGCCTTACTCCACGATAAGACACAGGTTCCCCAAGACTTCCAGGACACGTTTTAATCTTGTAGCTGTCAGGACAGTTACATAATTTGTAAGAAAGAGTCACATTGTACGGTGTAGGAAGCATAGCATATCGTGAATACCGAATTCATTGGAATTGCTGAAAGGCGTCCCCATATTATTTTAAACAGGAGAATGGGCTGCGGATGTTTCCCGGAATCAACTGTTTGATGCGGCCCGCCACGAATTTCCTTTCCCGAACTCCCTCATCTCGGAGAAGCTCTTACAGTCTACGTCCTCAGTTAAATGTATTCCGATCCCTGTCTTCCCTTACAATATGCACCCTCTATAGCTCTCTGTAGGATCAAGGAAGTTAATTCCCGATATCACATCATCCTATGCTTGTCGGTACTTTCTATATCTTCCTCTCATCGCCGATCCTGCGAAGAATCTCCTCATTCCTTATCAATCCACCGAATTTTCAACATCTTTCAATAGCATCACATCTCAGACACTTCGATTCTCTTCTGTTGGGGCTTACTCACAGTCCGTGATTCACTTGCACGCAACGCTGTGCTTTATGTATACAGGGTAGCTATAATTAAACTTTCGATACTTGAACCAGCGTAGACGGAAAGCTATGTGCCGCATGAGTACCCAGTTTTATAGGAATGACGTTCAGAATGAGCGCTGCAGGATTTGCGTTGTTGTAGTGTTAGTGTGATGACTTGCCGCTAGGGACCGGAACTTGTACGGCCTCGTAGGGGTAGAACCACAAGTATCAGTGTGCATTGCAGTCGCAGACAGACAACACAGGTATGGGCAAGGTGAGCAGGTGTTTTACCAAGTGAACAGCAATAGATCTGGTACTGTTCACGAACATCAACGCATTAAAGGAATACAGTGAGGTCCTCTTTCCACACCTCCCTTTTTGCCTGTGGGATTCCGCTTTCTGTGACCTCCTTTGTTTGTCCGTAAAGGATTATTTTGCTTCAGAAGCAGCAGAACCTCTTAACTAAGTCTGTTTAGTGTCCCCAGTTTTTAGGTTAAGATGTCTGTGAGTCGAGTGTAATATTGATTCGATAGGAATTGTTACATTAAATGCTATGTTGTTTTATACAGGTGATGAAAATGGTGTATTATTATGCATATGAAATATGTAAGCATCATTTACACGAGGAATGTGTCCTCTTAAAAGGAACGATGCACTGGCGATGTCTATTGTGAGTTACCACTATATAAGGCGAAAGATTACTGCAGGAATATGGCTTTGAGATGATTCATCTGCGGAGGACAAGAAAGCTAGATCCGTGAAATGGTTCAGGATTCAACTACAATGATTTTCAGATAGATCAGTAAAAATCATTGGCATGCAGTATTTTGTGAATTTTCTTTACAGTGGGGAAATTTAACAGTAACAATAAATTGTTATCAGCACTCAGAAACGTCACAAAGACATACAAATTTTCCGATTCGTACCGCCTTCCGCTTGCGAACAAGAGAGAGAAAGAAGGGGTCTACGATACGGCAAGCAGCGAGGTTGTAACGGAATCGAAGTTATATACTGTACAGTAGCGGAAATCGCATATGTGAATAATTCAGAAACAGCTTTTCTTCCCGGAGTGCCAGTCTCGTAAGATGTGCAGGATAAACTGCCTGTTGGCTTCTGTCTCGGGTTCTTCGGCCGATATTCGTCTGATGATTTTACTGACGCTTCGCCAGCACGAATGGCTGGCACTGTCAAAGCTTCCCCTTCCATTGCTGGTGCTGAACCACCGGCAATGGAGGGGGAAACTTTGACAATGCCAGCCACTCGTGCTGGCGAAGCGTCAGTACAACCATCAGACGAACGTCGGCCGAAGAATCCGAGACAGAAGCCAATAGGCAGTTTGTCAACAAGTGGCCACGAAAGCCTTAACAATTTTGTATGCAGGATAATTTCTGTGAAGTTTGCAGAGTGGGACATGAGGAACTTGCAGAAAAAAGCTGTGAGGGCGAGTCGTGAGTCATGCTTCGATAGCTCACATGTCTGCAAAAGTTCTCAGATTCAAGTCCTAGTTCGGCCTACAGTGTTAACCCTAGATTACTAAACACTCGTAAAATTTCGATTGGGTATAAGATAAGACCTTTTATACTTAGTTTGGTATGTGACACACCATTGAAGGTCTAATAATTCAAAACTGTTCAAATGTGTGTGAAATCTTATGGGACTTAACTGCTAAGGTCATCAGTCCCTAAGCTTACACACTACTTAACCTAAATTATCCTAAGGACACACACACACACATGCCCGAGGGAGGACTCGAACCTCCGCCGGGACCAGCCGCACAGTCCACGACTGCAGCGGCTCGATCGCTCGGCCAATCCCGCACGGCTTCTAATAATTAGAATCAACTAATGCATAAACTACAAATATGACTTACCTTGAATAAAATGTGGAGTAGTGAACTTTACGATGGTGTAGTAGCAACGAGACATTTTCTTTCGTTTAGTGTTCAAGTGTTAATCTGGCAGGAAGTTTCAAATTAGCGCACATTACGCCGCAGTGTGAAAATTTATCTTGAAATTTAATAACAATATAGTTGGACACAGTTGTAATTTTTTAAATGCTACTGATCAGTGGGTGTAAGTAAACGGAAAATAATGTTGTTGATTTACTGTAGCGATGTCGTCCATGATATGCAGTAGTGCTCCTATAGTCTGTACAGTTATAAAAAAAAAGTGAGGCAGAACGATTAATGATCATATTAGCGAGTCACCAGTGAGGTGGTTAGCACTGTCACAGTGTGAGAGACGCAAGTTGAGCAGTGACGGGCAGGTGGCTGGAGCGGCCCGGGCTCTGTTTGTGGGCCACAGAGAGCGGCGCGGGACACCCTGGCGGCGACATTGGGCCAGGTCGGGACGCAGCATCCGTCGTGGCGCCCTTTCCCCCATTGAGGCTCATTTCATTCAGCGAAACTCGGTTCCCGCCACGACCATTCACCAGGCCCTGTGCCTTCCCCCTCGGCGCGCGCCGTCTCTCTCTCTCTCTCTCTCTCTCTCTCTCTCTCTCTCTCTCTCTCTCTCTCTATCTCTCTCTCCGTCTGTCTGGCCGCCGCCACCGCCTCCCCCGCGCTCTCCGGCGGGCGGAATTTATCTGACTGTGATTCCTATTCTCAACAGGTGCCGGCGCTCCCCAACGGGCCGGGCCGTTTGCCTCCCCCGCTGCTGCAGCCGCAGCGCCGGGCACACAAGAGACACACACACACACACACACGTACACGTACACAAACACACACAGACAGACAGACACCGGCGCAAACCCTACCCCAGCGCGCCGGAGCCGAAATAAATTGGACTTTTGGGAGAACGAGACGGAGGCGAAGGAGCGACGTTTTGCTTGCTTATCCACCCGGCGCGGCGGCCGTCTGTCTCGCTTTTATCGAACTGTTGAGGGACTTTCTCTCTCTCTCTCTCTCTCTCTTTTTTCCGCCTTTGCTCCCTCTGCCGTTTTATTGCCTCCCTCGGATTCCCGGCGCGGCCGATTCCAGCCCAGCTGCTGGCGAGAGACGGCAAACAGACAGTCTGTCGGCGTCCCGACTGCAGCCACTTTGGCCAATGAAATGTCGCTGGTGTTGGCTGCACATTTCCTCCGGGCGAGAGGCGCTTGTTTGTGGGACGGAGAAGAGTAGGGGGGGGGGGGGGGAGAGACCACCGAGCAGAGAAACAACAAGGACGGTTTTGTAAACAGGACGCCGAGAGAGGGGGGCGGACTGCCGCTGCTCGTTCCGTTTCGAGTGCCGCTGTTTGGACTGGAGGTGCTAACTAGCTGTGACAAGCCAGACGCGCCTTTCAGCGCAGGCGCCTGCTCGGAGCTGCCGATGAACCGAAAGCACCCCAACAGTCGTAACTGTTCATTTGCTAAGAACGCTTTTTTATCCATTCACCCGTGGCCACACACTCAATTCTAACTCTTGCTCCAAATATACCTCTCCACTTCAACAGTGGCGTAGTCTCCTTTCTTCATTATTGTGAAAAGTACTAAACAAAAAAGATATTGTGTATAAAGAATTCGAAATATAAATGGACAAATTAGGCAATTGACAATTTATAACAAAGAAATTAAAATAGATGTATTACGCAGAGCGTAAATGAACATTATTTCCACTATTTTCAGTGTTCATTCAACTTGTTGCCAGTATTTGGGGACATTGATGGCATCGCTTTTAGCCGGTGCCCGTTCCAATCAGGTGCATGAATCCTGACAAATGCGGCCTTCACGCGATTACTTGAAGTTTCTCCCACCCTACATTCGCACATTGAGTCTCCATTTGCACGCTGCCCCATTTCCTGAAGCTGTCATTGGATTATGCAAATCTCTGCGCGGTGTGTTTAAAGACAGCCACATAAACATTCACAACCAGGTGACAACTTTTGTTCAATCTTAATACGTTCCTGAGGATCAGGATACCCCTTCGTCCATCAACTCTGGATTTTTTTGGGTGTCATGGAAGTGACGGAGAAGGCAGTGAGAGACGCTTCCTGAACTTCAGCCGAGCTGATGGCAGCAAATGTTCAGGAATGGGATGGGCTGACGTGTACCATACCTTTTGCATCTACATATAAGGAACCATTTCACAACTGATATAAGGCGGGGCCATGCCTGCAAGTGAGTACAACTTCTGTGTAGGAGTTGATTTGAAATAGCCTGTGATCGGCCCGCAGCTTTTATTCAGAGCAACATCGACCTACGTTTTCTTGAGATTTGTATCACAGAGGACTAGAATATTTGGCAACACAGTATCAGAGTGATAGGTTTGTCCTTACTGTCTTCAGGTGTTAACTGTCGAAACCTCGTAACATTGCACTTGCGAATAATGACTTCTTCTCTGGAGTCATACTCACATTATTAATTCAATCTTCTCCTGCAGAATTGGCTCTTTCTTTCTGTGGAGGCGAAGAGACGAAAGCAGTGCGTTTAGAATCTCCAGGATAAATTGTCAGACCTAAATTTCTTTGCAAATACGACGCCTGTTCTTAACACTAATGCACCATCTCAAGGATCGATGTAACTCAACAGGAAGCGAATTAATGTACAAAGTGAACTATGTGCGAGAATGGAGCCACTGGTACCTAAATGGTTTGCGTAATACGTAAGAATACTAAGTATTGCACTAAGGACTGTGTTAATTACGCTTCTTATATATCACTGACATTAAGAGATGTTTGTAATTATTTCTAGGGCAACTGATTATACGGAAAGGCTCCAGTCTTTTACTGATGCTGATGTTCATAAGTTTTCGCTGTACTCAGTTGCGGAATTACCTGTGTGTGGTTTCCTGTCTTCTAATGGAACAACTGTATTCGATATTGTACGAAAAGCGAAGTATACTGGAAGATTCGCAGAAAGGAGCCGAGAAACATGTTAAATTCTAGACAGATATCTGTGAGGGTATTACAGTTTAACCTCACTCAAGCCATGTCACGGACCCAGGCGACGTGTGACAATTCATCCTCGCCCTCATGTACCCAGTCCTGGACTGTGCGAGCTGTGTGATGAACAGGGGCCCTGTCTTCTGGGACAGCAGCATCCCCACTGGGAAAAAACACTGAACCATGGGTTGAACGTGATCAGCCAAAACGGTCACAAACTCCTAGAAAGGAATGCGACCTTGCAGAGTACCAATGGGGCCTGTGGAATACCATGTTGTGGCTGCCCAAATCATCACCGAATCCTCTCGCACTATTTCATTCTTGGGATGTAAACTCTGCCAAAAGTTGGAAACAGTATACAAGTCAAACTGATTAAATGACATTCTTCCATTGCTCCATAGTCCAGGTTTTACGGCTTCGACAGCATGTTTTTCTGCTACCGGCATTTGCATCACCGATGAGTGGTTTTCGAGTTCCAGTTCGTCCTGTAATTCCTTGTTTATGGAGCTCCTTCGTGGTGCTTGCGTCCTGACAGCGATCGCGAGTGCGACAATCACTTCTCTAGTAACTTTTGCAGCTGTCATCCTCTTCACTGACGTCTGTCATGATCACTCAACAGACACTTTCGTCCGCGTTGTGTCTTGGGGATGTTGTTTTTCTGCTTTCCCTGGTTTGCTTTATAAATCTTGGATACTGTGCTTATCGAACACCAAATACTTTGGGTCTCCTGGATACAGAAGCGCCACTATAGACCACCAACAATTTGGCCACGTTCCAATTGTTTTAGCTTCGACATAATGCAACCACCCGTAAAAAGATCACTGTTCTGGCCACGATTGACACTTGCAATCTATTGCGTTGCATAGGTGCCGTTCGTGGTAAAATACAATAGTGCAATCTGCAGACGTGCCTAGCGCCTGCATTCATGTTAGAGCATGCAATTCTTGCGGCGCTTCATGTCTTTTCCATCTCCTGTAAAAGTAAATCGTGCGTTAAAAAACCTGCCTATATGCTTCAACATGTAGGCAAAACAGAATTAGCAGGATTAGGCACATAGCAAAATACTTTCCTCTAGGTGCTCTGTTTGCCAAAATCTTATCAGCTTTACTACAAACTGTTTTTGGGGATTTTACGATCATCCGCTATGCAAGGAACTATATGTATAATGAGCATTCGAATAAATTAGTTTCTTTCCATTACCCCCGCTTTCGAGAAATCAACAAATAAAGAAACCAGTTTTTACGCGTTAGACCGCTCCCGCCTACACAAATCTGCCTCCTCACACCCTCCCTTTGACGGAGTCGACGAGGCCTTGTTATTCGGAGTGTTACTGGCAAAGGAAGATACGAGAGCTCTAATGTACAAACTGAATTTTCGAAAAAACTGTTAAAATTTATTTTCAGAATATCAGTCACAATGTTTTAGCGTCTTTTATATTCTGACTCAGCACGGCCGAATATGTAGATGAGCTTGTAATGTGAAATAATTGTTTCGGTAACTAACCTAACAGTTTGACACCTGTCTTCATTGTACAGTGTCCTATACCGAAATCATAAATTTCTCCAGATAGACTGAAACTGACGATTTCTAGTTGTGGATGAATATTTCAAACCAGTTAGGTGTTAAATAAGCCCAAGAAAAGCTGGGAATTCATAGCGCGTTACATGTGCTTTGAAGTAAGTTTCCACTGTAAAGGGTCGTCTTGTGTAGTAAACTATTCACAGAAGGTAAAAGAGACTGCAAATGGAGAAACTGGAAAAATAGCAATGATGCTCGACGGAGCCGCCTTGTATATGCGAGGCAGTGTGCGTGGTAGCATACATTAAGGCGCATCGTACCTGTGGTAAGTTAGCGAGGCGAAAACACCGAATGCCAGTCCAGCACTATTAGCTTGCACTTTGCGGCGTACGTCTGCAAATACCGGATGGCAAGAAAAGCGAAAAGTGCCCTTCGCGAGGCCTTTCTGCGGTCTAGTTTTTCTAATGAATGACGAGAACGATCGCGCAGCGGTGTCGTCTTCGTTACAGGGTAACAACCGCCATCTGAGCTCTACTTTTAAAGGGGCCGAAAGTGAGTGGAGGAGGGGGGGGGGGGAGGGGGGCGGACAAAATAAGGATATGATTTAGATCGTTTTCGGAGCAGGCTGTTTGAACCGCAGAATGTTTGGGACGCTGTCGAGTAGTTACAGCGGTTGCAGTAGAATTACCTGGCGCGCGGACTTGGATCGTAAACACAACTTGTTTGGCGGCCTGTATATCAAAAGCATTTTCTTTAACACGACTCAAGTCAATTGCCATTTTACTGAAAGGACTTTCGCTATTTTTGTTCATACACAAACCTTTTTTTTGCAACATACTAACAGTACTGTTCAGTTAGTTAAGCAATCCGCAATAAGACGGCCGGATGAGAGTTACCTTATTACTCGCATGCAGACGTACTTCTCTCACTGGCTCCTCTTCCCGCATGAATCAAATTAGTCAAAAACAGTCTCATGCCTCTTAAATTATTTTCCTCTCTGAAAGTAATGTCACCATTCATCGTTATCATAATACACCTGACTGTCTGTGGTGATTTTTCCTTTGAGGAGATCTCAAGAAACGCCATCCAAGACTTCGTTTGGTTTCGGCACCTCTTTAGTGTTGCTTTCTCAACGGTTCGTTAACTTCTACATCGCCTCGTTCGGCAGTTGATACCAGCGACCACGCGAGGTTTTGTTCATTACTTCTGTGTTCCCTTCGTCATGCAAAGGTATTAGCCCTTTTTTTCTAGTTGGCTGCCGGTTTTCAAGACATATACAAGTTAGCATACGCCTGCTACGGATGAGAAAGCATTTTTTCTCCATACCTTTCCCGAATGTTACAGGACGAATTTTATCCGTTCAGAAATCTGACTAATAAAGACAGAAGATAGCGCTAAATTCTTATCACGATCGCCCTTCGCATCACTGCTACGTTGCGAATATTTGGGAAGCCTGACAGTGTAGTCAAGCCAGATCGAGAAAGAGAAAGTAATTTAGTGGACTGAAGGCTTTCACGACTGGATGACGTTCCTGCTAGTAAACCTCTCGTGGTATAAGGTCGTGGTCAACATATTCTTCTGTTCTAAACTTTTCCTCGAGAATTATGCTACACACAACGGAGGAGCAACGCCTCCCAAGATGTGCTGCGTAGTTCTGGACGAAACGTTACGAACAGATGAGTTTGTGGACCACGACCTTATAACCCGAAAGGTTTACCAGCAGTAGTTTAGTGGACTGTTTCATAGTGGTTCATTTTGGTGTTCACTCCGCTCATGTTTCCGTGTTCAGACAGCTAACGGGCTTGGTTCGGTGCTGATTTGTCCCACTGTTATTATCCTCTTTTTATTGTCTGTTTTTTGGATTAACCTGTCGTATCGTATGGGTACATGTACGGAGGCGAGAGTGACGTTTGATGTAGACAAAGCTATATTGTGTCAGTAGTTGTCAGTTATCGCCGATTATTCAGTAAATCGGGAAACAGTTGTAATTACCAGCTCTGTCGAACTTTAAAGCAGTACGTATGCGCTATCAGATCTGTCCAATAAGGAAGTGTGGCCACGTGTACATCTACTTGTATTACTCTCTGTGTGCTTCCATTACAGCAGTTTCAGTCCCCCGACAATGGTAAGTGAAAACGAACATACCATGAAATAATTCTAATTGTTCACTTGTATAGCTGTTTAGTGGAATTACAATACGGGCGCATCTGTTTGAACAGTTCCAATTCATAAACAAAGAGTTACTATGAATAATGACCTAGCGTCATATACGGAAATACAGCCACACGGAGGGTACAATTGAAATAAGAATGCAGAATTCTACCTGCGTTAGCTTACTGTCCGCTGCAAGATTTATTTCTCGTTTCTGTAAACCAAATCAGCTTAAAATATCTCGTTTTTTGCAATCTCCTCCTCATCACGCAATTATCCAGCTTCTCACCTAAAACACGTCCTCTGTTCTGTCCTTATCTACATATTTACGAACAGAAGTTGATGTATTCGCCATTTAATTACATTTGCCTCTGTCACAGCACAATAATATATCTAGCAACTACAAATAAATACATGGATGAAGAAACGTGGCGGCGCCACCCGGGGGTTTGTACAGTTTACAGAACAAACTTACAGAAAAGCTGAAAATGGGTAATGAGAGGACGCTGTACGATAAGCAGGAGAACGGCGCGCGTAGTGACCGATCGGGTTGGCAGCGCAGGTGCGGCGATCGGCACGGCGAGATGCCGGCAGTCGCGGCCGCAGCGCCCGGCAACCGAAAGCCCGCACGGCCGCACCCAGGTAGGCGGCGTACCGGATCGGCTTAAACATTAGATTAATCTCTTGGGTTCTTTCTGTTGCTTCAGTTTACATACACTGACTTTCTCCGGAGATAGATTCAATACAAACAACATACTAATACTCACATGCAAAGCATGACCACATGGCTCTTTATGGTATTATTTTGAGAACAGCATCTCTTTACGTTTTGATAATTTTTGTAAACACGGCAGCGCAGTAGCCAAGCACCTGTTGAATAAAACTATCCATTTGCTTCTACCACACCTTCCCTTTAATTTTTATTTCACAGATCAGTTGTGTTTGATCGCACTGACCACTTAAGTTATCGTCATAAAATTCACCGCGGCATACAACGTAACCACATTTACATTAAGACGCTGTCTAATGCAAATAATTCGTTTCAATAAGCATGATTTTCCCGGCCTGGTAGCAATATATGGAAGCGCAAGTATTGAGTTACTCGATAAATATTCGTTCACTGCTATGTTTGGAACATATGTTACAAGACAGCCCCTCAAATAGTTTTCTGCAGTCTGTATTGATGTTTGTAGTTATATTATTTGTATGTTGGTGTACTCCAAGAATTATTGCCGATGTTGCAAGAAATTTAATAACCCTTAATTTCTCAAAGAAATTTACAATCAGCCGCTTTCAGTAGAATGTGCGTGTCTCATTGCTACTTCACTAATCTCACGGCAGTTTTCCTTTAATAACTTCTGTTGCATTGAGCAGATTAGATCTATTACTTTTAACATTGAAGGTTCTCCATTACATACCCCAGAGGAAGCATGACAGTATATTTAAACACGACACGATTTTACAGGCGTCAAACTTTTGCGTTAACTGGCTACCATCGCGTAGGTCTACTACACACAATCTGTTACATGATTTTACTTTCTCAAGTGTATATCACTCTCCTCCTCAAGTTCCCCATTAATCCAAGAATACTGTTTTCAACAGTGTTGTACCACTTTATTCTGAAATCAGTCTCATTCTCTTCAAGGTGGTCCTTACTTATTATTTCCTGAAACACAAAGACACCGAGAAAAACTTCCAGATGCCTATAACACGTTTATGAAGCATAAGTACATTTCGAATAAAATTTTTTAATTATTACTATTTTGCGGTGAAGATGTCACTACTCGAGCTCATTCAAATCAAATACAGGAGACGGTTTTCGCCATCCAGTCCAATAGGTGGTGACTAACGAAACCGTAACAAACACGTTTACATGTCCTACGAAGCGGAAAAAATTTCTGCTCTTACCTCAGATACAAAGACAAACCTGCTTCTCTGCCATTTCAGAATATTTAACTCAGCATTATTTCGTTCCCAGTATTCGAAGAATTCTATTTGTATATGACATCAGTTTCTAACATTTCTCTCCGCATATTGTGAGTGCTTCTTATATCCCCTGGGTACTGAATTGCTTCTAATTAAATCTGCAGTGACCAGAGAAGCGGGTATACTCCGGGTCTGTCTGATAATATGTCGAGTGAGTTTGCAAAAACTATTTCTGTGATTTATGCATCACCACTCCATGTTGTCTTTTGACTGGATGGTTTCATTTCTTACAATTTGCTTAATTTAAATGGTGACATTTTGATTAAGCTTTACCATGACTGTTATGGATATTGAATGAAACAACAAATTTATCCTTATCAGCCACTATTTATTTAATTCCACTACTAAAAATGATGGTGTGCGTTATCTAACGCAATAGGAAAAGAAGCTGTAATTACTGGATGCAGTGCCACAGGTTACCCAGAAGTCGTAACACTACATATAAATGACATATTGAAACACGTAAATCCAACTGATCATGGAGGTTTAAAACTCCAAAACGCGTCGTGGAAATCAGTAAATAGTGACCGGCAACAGTAACTTGTCGAGCGATTGATTTGCTTGCTTGTATTATGCCACTGGACTGAGCAGAATGACAGAAAGAGTTACAGGAGCATAACAGATTGGTGTCACAAGTGTTCGCTAGCGTATATTACCTACAAGTTACTTTTATCGGTGGTAGTGTACCATTAATTTGCGTTATATTCGTACAGAGTTAAGTGTCTAAAGAGAGAAAAAAGGACGAGTCCAAAGGCCGAATACTGTGTAGAATTGATGTCTCTTTTATCACATTCCCGAATGCACTGTTACGAACAAAACGTCAGCTAGGATGCCGCAGGCTTGATATGTTTCTCCGAATCTATTTAAACGTAACAGCCTTCTCCCTTGTAGGCTACTTGGCGATGTGAGCCGCGAGTGGTGTCTGCTGCTAGAACTGCAGTTTTTGAGAAACGTGCTCCTTGAGCCGCCAATGCGGAAGGAAGGGAAGGTAGGCGAGCTCAGTCCTGGGATGGCTATTGATTTCGGGTCCCATCCCTCTCGAGGAGTTCCTCTGGCTCGCAGTTAACTTTGCAGCGCGCTGCCTGTTCGTCTCCTCTCGCCTGCCCCGGTTTTCAGCCAGAAGTCGCCCAGAGTTACGGCGACCGTGGCAGATCTGTCTCAGCGCGAGTCTAGAAAGATCGAAAGAAGTCTGTTTGGTTCATTCGCAAAAATAAGCGTGGCTACTCTTTCCCATTCTGGTGATAAGCTGCATATAAGCTAACTGTGCACTGAGGTAACAAAATTCATGGAATCCCCCCTAATATCGTGTCGGACATTCTTTTGCCCATCTTAGTGCAGCAACTCGGCGTTGTATGGACTCAACAGGTCTTTAAAAGTCCTCTGCAGAAAAATGCAGCTATGCCCCCTATAGACGTCCATAATTGCGAAAGTGTTGCCGGTGCAGGATTTTGTGCACCTTTGGACTATGTCCCACAAATTTTCGATGGGATTCGTGTCGGGAGACTGGATGGCCAACTCATTCGCCCGAATTGTCCAGAATGTTCTTCAAACGAGTCGCCAACAACTGTGACTTGTCATCCACAACAATTCCATTGTTGTGTGGGAACACAAAGTCCATGAATGGCTGCAAATGGTCTCCAAGGAGCCGAACGTAACCATTTCCAGTCAATCATCGGTTCGGTAGGACCAGAGGGCGCAGTCCATTTTATGTCAACATAGCTACTATCACCTTGCACAATGCCTTGTTACAACTTAGGTTAAACTATAACTCCCAAACCAAACTGAGGCTCCTCTCAGGCTATTAAAGTTAATTATTGAGAGTACAGTCTTTAGGTCACAGTTTTGAAAATTGTTTTGCACACTAATAATGAAACTAATTTTTCTGTATGAACATGGCAAAAACTTGGAATTCTCATTACTGTTTTTAACATAGATTCGAAGATTGGATGAGTGATTTATATTTGAGTTCTTGGCAGGAAAACGAATTTCTTGAGTCTGTTTTGTAATTTGTGTGCCTATTTATTAATTTTTGTTTCTTTATTTACGAATAAAGATGCCTAGAAAACAGTCGAGTCTTTCCGAGTACACTAGAACGGCTAAAAGATTGAGGACTATGTGGCCTCAAGAATTCAGTGAAGATTGTGAGACAAGACTCGCTGTGGCTCAAGAACACCAGCCTTTAACATGCTCTTTGCGATATCGACGTATGACGTAACACTGATCCAGGGCGTTACACGTTATCTCGCTCTTCACTACATACTGTAAAGAAGTCGTTCGGCCATAGATACTTAGTGTTGCTGTGCGAAGCTGGGGCAGGTCGCTATTAACATCTGAGAATCCAGATACCATATCAAACAGTGTAAAATGCGAAAATTTAAAAAAAAAAGAATTTGCACTTGACGCAGAATCGATCTTTCGAACTAGAGTACTGTAAAATATCAGTCTCATATGTCATTACAGTGTATAGTCTAACGCGTATGGCAACGTCGCCTGGAAAATGTATGTAACAGATAATGTGGAGACAAAAAATCATTTGATGATGGCGACATGTTTGATCGCCGAAATATTGTGCCCGTTGGACACTATAGACCGGCAGTACACCCGTGGATATTTTGATTAAAAAATCATTTTATTTGGTTGGCCAACGGTTAAGTCAGTAATTAACGTGAAAGCTTGAAAAAAGATACCGACCTGTGGTGGGTTCAGATAGCTGCTCACGAATGTCGGAATAACAAGTAACATCGGGGACTTAGTGTTTCTTGTTGACAAATACGGAACCACGCGCTGGCTGGGCATTCGGAAAAGTCCGCCACATTCTCTGGTGACATTGTGTTACTGAACGAACCTCACATTTGGCGAGATTTATAGCTCCGTTGCTAGTACTGAAGGGATACTGCGACCGAATGAGAAACAATGGGGTATGCTAGCTGAAACAACTCTAAGCACACTCCTTGCCGCGCGGGATAGTTGAAGTTAAAGTAGTAGGTAAGCTTAGGGACCGATGACCTAAGCAGTTTGGTCCCGTAGGAAATTACTACCATCGCACACTCGTTTTCTGGGTTCGTCAGTGTAGCGGCTACTCCGCTTCCCACAGTACATGGAATTGAATAATACTTGCATAAAACATTCTCGGACTTCTTGCAGTGTTAGTTAAGTGTAAAACCTCGAGCTTCCGACGATTATCTCCGTCGCCTTCGTCAGTAGCAGCTGACTGTCGAAACTGCTGCTGTGGTGGCCTTATACAGCGTATAGACGGCTTGTGATTGGTCGTTAATTACGACCTTCTGTCGTAGATGGTGTCAGCGTCAGCGATGGTGGCGTCACCGCTCTCGTCATATCTTTAACACTGAGACAAATATCTCTGGCTCTTCTCTGCATCGAGAACTCGCTTCCGTGCGCCGCTAACATTATATCCGCTGTCACAGTTGACATTCTTCTAGCACATTCTTTTTTTCTACAGGCTCTTTAATTACAGAATCCGAGCACGCAGGAGCCTGGAACAAAAGTTTTGTTTCGTCAAACAATATTTTGTATTTGCAGATTTCTCCAGTTCTCGATTTGTAATATGTCGTTGATGTTCCGCACAGCGGTCGAAAACGCTCGGATGGACTGACCTATGGAATTGCTTCCGGACTCACAATGTATGTTGTTAATCCCAGCGCTCCTGAAACCGGGACTGCTCTTAACAGGGCATAGCATCTCCTTTATCATGTTAGGAAATGGGAAAATAGATCCTATATACATCGTCATCCTGTGACCGTACCTGCTACGATAGATGTAACGGCACAGAAAGGAAGGAATGCAATCGGTGGCTCACCACGTGAAAGTTCAGCAGTTTCTTTTTCTTGGAGAAAGTTATCCATAGCCGTTCTTTCGAAACACGTACGTCAGATGATCGACCCATCAGAAGACCTCTGTGGGCTATATAAGCCAACCACAGCACCAGTTCTGACAGTCAGTTGCTCCTAACGAAGAAGATAAAGGTAATCGTCGAAAGCTCGAGGTTTTAGCCTGAATAAACGCGGCAAGAAGTCTCAGAAACTTTTGTACAACAGTGCCGTTGCCAAAATTTGGTTCTTATGGCTAGTACTTTCCTAAAAGACGTCATACATGTCTCTCACGGCTAGTACTTTCCTAATGAGACTTCAGACATGCCCCAAATACTTCCCACGACATAAAAACAACGAAATCTCTCCCGTTGGTGATGGCATAGCAGTAAAAAAAGTGGCTCTCAGCACTATGGGACTTAACTTCTGTGGTCATCAGTCCCCTAGAACTTAGAACAACTTAAACCCAACTAACCTAAGGACATCACACACATCCATGCCCGACGCAGGATTCGAACCTGCGACCGTAGCGGTCGCGCGGTTCTAGACTGTTGCGCCTAGAACCGCTCGGCCACTCCGGCCGGCATATAGCCATAGAAACGTGGTTGTGGACTAGAAAGAATGGGCGTAGATTTTTGGTGTGTACTCGATGGTCCTCTAATCCTCGGTATGAGCGTTTCATTTCAGTATGTCGAAGGGAAGCAATAGCCTGTTTGTGTGTGTGTGTGTGTGTGTGTGTGTGTGTGTGTGTGTGTGTGTGTGTGTGTTGGGACTACACGCGGCGTACTGTGGGAGTGATGTTTGCGCTGGGTGGCTCGCTAGCCGTTCGTCAGAGTTATCGGCGGGCGCGCTGCAGTATATTGGCGCCGCAGACATCGTCCGGAGAGAGAGCAGCTGAGGGCCCACAGAGCAGCCGGGCGCCGGCTGGCCAGAATCATCGGTTTGGGCCCGCCGCTGCTGCCGAATAAATCCCGCGTTATTGCGTTTGGCGAGCTCCGCCGCCGCGCCGATACGGGCGCGCGCCCGGTCTTCGCCCCGTTATGGGTTCGAACCCGTGACCGCAACAAGAGCTGTTTAACACCGGGCGGCGGCCCGCGCTGACAGGGGCGGCCGCAGGCTGTGCTGCGCGGGACGGGGCGGCGCGTCCAGGGCTCCGGGGTTCGAGGCACGGGCGCCGGCAGTGGCCCTACTGCCACGCGAAAGCTGTTTCCGCCACTGAATAGACAGCTGGCGACATTGACACATCCTACATCAACACATATGTACTACATAAGTACGAGAATCAACTCTCTCTCTCTCTCTCTATCTCTCTCTCTCTCTCTCTCTCTCTCTCTCTCTCTCTCTCTCTCTCTCTCTCCTACATTTACATCCATACTCCGCAAGCCACCTGACGGTGTGTGGCGGAGTGTACTTTGAGTACCTCTATCGGTTCTCCCATCTATTCCAGTCCCGTATTGTTCGTGGAAAGAGGGTTATCGGTACGCCTCTGTGTGGCCTCTAATCTCTCTGATTTTATCGTCATGGTCTCTTCGCGAGATATACGTAGGAGGGAGGAATATACTGCTTGACTCCTCGGTGAAGGTATGTTCTCGAAACTTCGACAAAAGCCCGTACCGAGCTACTGAGCGTCTCTCCTGCAGAGTCTTCCACTGGAGTTTATCTATCATCTCCGTAACGCTTTCGCGATTACTAAATGATCCTGTAACGAAGCGCGCTGCTCCCCGCTGGATCTTCTCTAACTCGTCTATCAACCCTATCTGGTACAGATCCCACGCTGGTGAGCAATATTCAAGCAGTGGGCGAACAAGCGTACTGTAACCTACTTCCTTTGTTTTAGGATTGCAATTCCTTAGGATACTTCCAATGAATCTCAGTCTTGCATCTGCTGTACCGACGATTATCTTTATATGATAATTCCATTTTAAATCACTCCTAATGCCTACTAGATAATTTACGGAATTAACTGTTTCCAGTTGCTGACCTGCTATATTGTAGCTAAATGATAAAGCCTCTTTCTTTCTGTGTATTCGCAGCACTTTACACTTGTCTACATTGAGATTCAATTGCCATTCTCTCTCTCTCTCTCTCTCTCTCTCTCTCTCTCTCTCTCTCTCTCTCTCTCTTTCTCTCTCCATCCGCCACCCACCCCTTCTTATTCTACTCGTAGATGACATACGGATTGTCGGTGTCTCGATTTTCAGAAATGTTATTTCATTGTTATAAAAAGGTTACATGACATTTTTATTAATAAACTTGTAACGAATATAAATTCCTTAAATGATTCTTCGAACATAGTTAATTCTTACGGGTGATACTGTCTAGATCGTTTAATGTAATGTTGCTTTTTTGTTTATTAAAATACAATTTGAAGTCGAATTATGATATAAAATTAATTGTTGTTACGGCAGGTGCCAGGTTGAGATAAATTGGGAGAGTTCTTAGAAAATGTAGTCCATCAACAAAGGAGATGGCTTACAAAACACTCGTGCGACCTTTACTTGAGTATTGTTCATCAGTGTGGGAGTCGTACCAGGTCGGGTTGGCAGAGGAGATAAGATCCAAAGAAGAGCGGTGCGTTTCGTCACGGTTATTTGGTAAGCGTGATAGCGTTACGGAGATGTTTAGCAAACTCAAGTGGCAGACTCTGCAAGAGATGCGTTCATCATCGCGGTGTAGCTTGCTGTCAAGGTTTCGAGATGGTGCGTTTCTGGATGAGGTATCGAATATATTGCTTCCCCCTACTTATACCTCCCGAGGAGATCACGAAAGGTAAAATTAGAGAGATTCGAGCGCGCACGAAGGCTTTCCGGCAGTCGTTCTTCCCGCGAACCATACGCGACTGGAACAGGAAAAGGAGGTAATGACAGTGGCACGTAAAGTGCCCTCCGACACACACCGTTGGGTGGCTTGCGGAGTATAAATGTAGATGTAGATGTAGGTAGTATGTTTCGTTTACTCCCATCGCCAGCTCCAAAATCACAAATCGCCAGATGAGGCCTTGCGCTCCTATTTCGCAATGACAGTTAAAAAATTGTTAAATGTTTCCCAAAGGTGCGGCTATTTTAATGATTCAAAAATGGTGCAAAGTAGTATAATACAACAGCCGCGACATAGGGGCGACCCACTTTGAGGATTGATTGTTTTACTAAGATACACACAGTGTGATGCGTAACACTAAAGTTCCCTTGTTTTATGCAACAAATGATTTTATATAAATCCACCCTCGTGTAGTTTATTTGCAGATGTGCATGGTATGAAGCCTATAATCAGGCTGGCAGACGTCATTGTTCGGGCACGGAAGCCGATCAGACCGGTGTGGTTTTAATCGCAAAATACTGCATACAGCCGAGAAGTGATCGGAATAAGTATCTCGCGAGGGTTCGGGTACTTAATTGAAAAGACATTAACTAAAGGATATCAATTATGTCCAGTCTTTCGCGTCCCAACAGTCCGCCGCCAACACCGCCTACGTTTTCCTGGAACATTGCAAATCTCGACTGATACAGAGACAAGGTAGTGGCTTCAATCAATGACGGAGCCAACACAACAGATAGATTTAAATAACCTTCATCGATCAAATATATTTACGACAAAAAACTTACATCTGCTCAGCTTGAGCTACTAATTAACAAAAAGCGATAACACAGAAAGAAAATAAAAGAGCAGTGCTCCTTCATTTACTCTCAGTGGCTTTGTATTCACCACTTTTACAACTACTGGAAGTTTTGCTACGTTAAATGTAATCCGCGAATATTTAGCAAATCTGTTTACCACTAACACGCTTTCACAAATGACACATCCCTTTCTTATTACACGCCAGTACATAATCAAGTATGAGAGTAAAAATTAGGGCATAAAGGAAACAATAATATGAAATGCATGCCTGGGAATCTTGTTTCGTCGGGTTAGTAAGTCGCTAAACTAAATAGAAAGGAGGGAAAAATAATGATACATGCTGAACTTAGCAGAACTTACTGCACACGTATTGTGATACAATCATCAAAGCTGAAATATGAGACTTTATTGGTGACGATACGGGACAAATAGTACAAATATGAGAACATATGACAAGCAAATATGCTTTTGCAACTAACGTTACAATCAGTTTTTAAGAGGAGTCAAGTGTAGTAATGTGTTCAGTTACTTTGTACATCAAATTTCCTAAAGCTTGGACTTAGTGCTACCTTCGTTTTCTCATTTGGAGTTCTTTTATAATGGTTTCAGTTTCTTGAGACAAAGGGATGAGGTCCTTTGATTTGCGTTTGTCATTAACATTGGTGTTTCACTTCTTCATCGTCGCATTTTCACTGTTGAACCTCCCGAAATACAGAATAGGTGCGTTACGGCTGCTGGCCAATGAAGTCAATTTCTTTTACATAGTGCTACAATGCACATTGACGTCTCAAGCAAGTGCTTCGACACACGGAATGCTTAATTAAAAATATCTCATCTTGTTGCGGACCCACACGTCTCATTACACTTTCCAGTATTTCTCTGTACCTTCATCTAAAGGGATGTTTTCAAGGAGGAGATAATTATGCCTTATACAGTTCGGAATTGATAGGATCGCAATGTAGGAAATATTTTCCTCTTTCCACTGGGAAACGTAATTACAGATGTAATGTGCTGGAAGCGTTCCAGAGTATCAGACATCCACACATCTGATGGAAACCCGCTAAATGAAGAAGTAACATCGACGAGAGGAAAGCCCTGCACAAATCAACAGCTTTACCGTATCTCTTTTTATTGCTGATCGCCCTCCACGACCCAGCGTCCTTTCCCACCCCTTAGGAGGGGGGAAAAAAAGAATGTTAAGTTCCGCTCCGGCGCTCCTATGCGGCCGTAATATGCAATTTTATCTCCGGCGTACATCTGGCCTACGAAAGGAATACGATGGAGGTGAGGGAGAACAGAAACCTTCCCAGCAGACGTACACTCTCCGGCGTCGTATTAATCACTCTAATTACTCGCAGGAAATCAATAATTCTCTACGGTCGAGGTGGCCGAATCGAGCCCGAAATCGATACGGTCCGAAGCAATACACCGACAGATGGCCCCGTTCTGCTCAAGCAGCGCTGCTGAAATTTTGTAGTGGGAGGGTGGGGATAGGGGGGGGGGGAAAGGGGGGGGGGGGAAGATGAGAACAGAAGAGTCGAGAGAAAGACAGCCTGTACAGTGGAGAAAACAGAAGAATGACTCGCTGAACATCTGAGTGACTGCTGCTTGCGAAGTAGTCGCTCACCATTTCTTTGTGCGACGATGTTGCTCGGTTCGAGCACCTGCGAACTTTACAAGCAGAAAAAATCGGAAAACAGTCGCTGCAGATGCTATCGCTAGTCACGTAGGTATACTGCACGTCTCGAGCAAGTCATCGGCTTCACTCTGCATATACATACAATAATTAAATACAATGTCACATTCAGTAGGCTTTGAAATTTTTTTCTGTGGCCCACCGTCCCAGAATTAAATTAAAAATAGTTCCCATCCACTGGTTCTGAACAAAAATTAAGAGACTGAACGGTGATTGGTAGTTGGAACTAGACGCATGGGACAACGCATTTCGGAAATAGTTGGTGGAATCAATATTCCGAGATCCGCAGTACCGAGAACACCACATTTCAGGCATTACCTCTCACCACGGACAGCGCAGTAGCCGGCGGCTTTCACTTGACGACCGAGAGCAGCAGCGCTTACGCAGAGTTGTCAGTGCGAACAGAGAAGCAACAATGCGTAAAGTTACCGCAGTATTCAATGTGAGACGATAAGGACCGTATCCGTTTGGGCAGTGCGGCGAAATTTTGTGTTAATGGACTAATGGCAACAGACGACCAACGCTAGTGCCTTTGCAAACAACACGACACCGCCGCCGGCCGGAGTGGCCGAGAGGTTCTAGGCGCTACAGTCTGGAACCGCGAGACCGCTACGGTCGCAGGTTCGAATCCTGCCTTGGGCATGGATGTGTGTGATGTCCTTAGGTTAGTTAGTTTAAGTAGTTCTCAGTTCTAGTGCTCAGAGCCATTTGAACCATTTGAACCGCTTGCAGCGCCTCTCCTGGCCTCATGACCAAATCGGTTGGAGCCTCGATGACTGGAAAAACGTGGCCTGGTAGGATGAGTCCCGATTTCATTTGGTAGACTTCGAGTTTGACGCAGACCTCCGAAGCCATGAACCCAGGTTGTCAACAAGGCACTGTTCAAGCTGCTGGTGGTTCCATAATGGTTTGGGCTGTTTACATGGAACTGATGGGTCTTCTGATCCAAATGAACCGTTCATGGACTTCACGTCCTCAAAGAACGACGGAATTTGTATGGATGACAGTGCCCGATGTTAGAACATTGTGGATAGTTCGAGCGAACGATCTGGCCGCCCACATTGCCCGACATGAATCCCACCGAACATTTATGGGCCTAATCGAGAGGTTAGTCCGTGCACAAACTCCTACAATGGCAACACTTTCGCTATTATGGACGGCTACAGAGGCAGTACGGCTTAATATTTCTGTAGGGGACTTCAGACAGGTGGAGTCAAAGCTACGTTTATACACTGCAGTACGCCGGGCCGCCCAACTCACACCCTCTAACATAGTCGTTTAATGCCTCAGAAAGAGAACTTCTTTAATGGTGACCCCTGTTGCCGGACCGCCCACGCCGATTGCAGCAGGCACCGTTCCGATTCGCTCGGCCCGTCGTTGGCCACATCTGTCTGTTTCTTGCGGGGAAGCGCCGCCCGACCTGGCCTGCTTTTCTTGCCTCGCGCCGTCTCGCCGGCTCGGCTTGCGTCGCCCCATAAAATTTAACGGCGGCGCGAGCCGAGCGGCGGGTGCGAACGCTCGCGACGTCATTAAAGCACGCCGGGGGCTTCGAACTGGCGACCTTTGGCGCCGGCCTCCTCCCGCCGCAACCGCGGCCGCATTGTTCGCGGCGACATACGCAGCCTTTGTCCCGGTGATCACGAGTATGGAAAGCGCCTGCGATGCGACTGCAATCAGCGGCCGGCGCACCGCACGACTCGCCAGGGCAGAGGCTGCTGCTGCGGCAGGCGGGACCACACAGTGGCTGCAGCACTGCGCCCGCATCCGGGAGCGCTTCTCGCTGCCAGCGTCACCTCTGGCACGGTAGCCTGCTGCAGCTTCTGGATAGGCACTGGCCCAAAAGAATAGTTCATAATGTAAGCCGTGTTGCCTGTCTTAAGGTGCAGGAAACATTTTCGAGGAAAATTGTGTTTTGCTGCCCCATTAGAGAAAGCTTTTGACAGTGTTGACTGCAATACTCTCTTTCAAATCCTGAAGATGTCAGGGGTAAAATATAGGGCGCGAAAAGCTATTTACAATTTGTACAGAAACCAGATGGCACTTATAAGAGTCGAGGGACATGAAAGGGAAGCAGTGGTTGGGAAGGGAGTGCGACAGGGTTGTAGTCTCTCCCCGATGTTATTCAATCTGTATATTGAGCAAGCAGTAAAGGAAATAAAAGAAAAATTCGGAGTAGGTATTAAAATCCATGGAGAAGAAATAAAAACTTTGAGGTTCGCCGATGACATTGTAATTCTGTCAGAGACAGCAAAGGACTTGGAAGAGCAGTTGAACGGAATGGACAGTGTCTTGAGAGGAGTATATAAGATGAACAACAACAAAACCAAAACGAGGATAATGGAATGTAGCCGGATTAAATCGGGTGATGCTGAGGGAATTAGATTAGGAAATGAGACACTTAAAGTAGTAAAGGAGTTTTCCTATTTGGGGAGCAAAAAACTGATGATGGTCGAAGTAGAGAGGATATAAAATGTAGACTGGCAATGGCAAGGAAGGCGTTTCTGAAGAAGAGAAATTTGTTAACATCGAGTATAGATTTAAGTGTCAGGACGTCATTTCTGAAAGTATTTGTATGGAGTGTAGCCATGTATGGAAGTGAAACATGGACGATAAATAGCTTGGACAAGAAGAGAATAGAAGCTTTCGAAATGTGGTGCTACAGAAGAATGCTGAAGATTAGATGGGTAGATCGCATAACTAATGAGGAAGTATTGAATAGGATTGGGGAGAAGAGAAGTTTGTGGCACCAACTTGACTAGAAGAAGGGATCAGTTGGTAGGACATATTCTAAGGCATCAAGGGATCACCAATTTGGTATTGGAGGGCAACACGGAGGGTAAAAATCGTAGAGGGAGACCAAGAGATGAATACACTAAACAGATTCAGAAGGACGTAGGTTGCAGTAGGTACTGGGAGATGAAGAAGCTTGCACAGGATAGTGTAGCATGGAGAGCTGCATCAAAACAGTCTCTGGACTGAAGACCACAACAACCACAACCCCTATCACCCCCTCCTGTCCCTCCTCTTCCCTCCTTCCCCCCTCCCCCCCCCCCCCCGGGTCCCACACTTGTACCAGCTCTAACTTAGCTACTCATAGCTACCTTAGCAGATGTCCCATTAAGCTATCCTTCCATCTGTTAGGTGTTTTCAGACTTTTGTCCTCCCCTCTCCTTTTAGTGCTTCTTCTTTCAGTAATTTATCTATTCATTTAATTTTTTAAATTCTCCGATAGCACCACATCTCATACGTTTCTAGCTTGTTTCTATCCAGATTTCCGATGGTCCACCTTTCATTTCCATACAATATGATCCTCGAGGCGTTCAGTTTCAAGAACTTTTGCAGTCCGCGCGCTAGTTCTCCATTTAATGATTCCGTCGTCGACAGTAAATTAAATCCTAAGCTTCCTTCCTTTTATTCTTCTTCCGTAATTTTACTTCCATGATATTTTCTTCGACACGCAAATTGAACAACGATCAGGATAATCTGCAGCCTTGCATTAACCTTTCTCATCAGTAACATGTTCTCTTGGCTCTTCACTTTTTATCATAGCGATATGATTAATGCCTACGGCATAGTGAAACCTCCCCTTAGAAAAAGTTGTCAATTACTGTGCTGATAAACCTCTTACGTTATTTGATTTTCAAACAGCTGAGCAGAACTGAACGTGCTCAGACATTTCTCTCTTTACTTATTCTGATCAACACTAAACTGACACACAGTATTCTTAGCGCAAGGCAATCTGACTTTCAATAGTCCCTACAAAAGAATGGCCCTGACTAACAATAACCTATGCCTTTCATGAATCACTTACCTCACAAAAACCTTCGTTACTCGAACTGCTGCAATACAGCGAGCGCCAATACTGCCAGCTAAATAAAAGATTCTAACTACTGAAGGCACTAACTACTGATAGGCATAGTTAGCAAATGAAAGTTTTTGATAGAGAACATGTATTTACCTTAATAATGTTCGAAAGCCATCATATATGTAAGTTCGTGATATCCAGTAATACAAATTTACTCATTCTGACGTCCAGCACGTCCGATCTCATAATTCCGCCATTTCTCTCCTCACATCCACCACTGCTGGCGGCTCGCCTCCAACTGCGCAACGCTACGCGCTGTTCACATCCAACTGCCCAACACTACAATATCAAAACAGTGCAAACCATCCACAGACTGCACACAGCGCAGCCAGTGATTTTCATACAGAGCGCTACGTGGCGTTATCAACATAAAAACTTAAACAGCCTACCTACGATAGTTACGATTTCGTTTCCCATCCTGTAACCGAAGGAACGCAGGAAGCCCTCTCCCTCCTACTTTCACTTTACGTGACCGGAGAGACTACGGAAATCCGCCTTGTCTGGGAGCCGTGCGCCAGACAAGGCGACGGGGGCGAGTATTTTGACTGGCTGAACATTAATACGGGCGGTGTGACAGGAACCAGAAGAGGCGCCTGTTGTTACAACACGGCGGCGCTGCGTCAACATCCTCGCGGTCTCGTTTAAACACTGAGCGCGGAGCGCTACGCCACTGTCCGCCGCCCTATTCTTTCCCAGTGCAAATTTATTACACACACAACGAGAGCGCTCTGTTGTGTCCGATGGGGTGGCAGGTTTAGATCCAGCTTCATATTTGTATTCTTTACGGCCCAGTAAATTGTCTCGGATAAAATATTTATTGAGTACAAAAATGTTTCGTCTGCTTTTTGTTCGAGTGCTGGAGAGGCAGTCGTCTATTTTAAAATGTTATTATACACAAGGCGGTGGGGGCCCCTGTGTAACGTACAGTAGGAAGAAGACAGGAAGTAGCGTCAAGTTAAAACTACCCTGTCGAGGGATAGCACAAGTGTTCCTCTGAATTTGGGCTTAATGTATAACTTCAGGCTCTTCAAACACAAATCTTTTCCATCCAAGGGCATAAATTGTTTAGCACATGAATTTTTGAACTCCTGATTGTGTTCTGTATATGGTTTAATACACCATTACAAATTTAGAGCCGGCCGCGGTGGTCTCGCGGTTCTAGGCGCTCAGTCCGGAACCGCGCGACTACTACGGTCGCAGGTTCGAATCCTGCCTCGGGCATGGATGTGTGTGATGTCCTTAGGTTAGTTAGGTTTAATTAGTTCTAAGTTCTAGGTGACTGATGACCACAGATGTTAAGTCGCATAGCGCCCAGAGCCATTTGAACCATTTTTTTTTACAAATTTAGAAGTATATTTACCAAAAATACTTTTAAAATTGTTTGCTATCGTACTTAATGAATAAATTTTTCCCCGAACTCAAGAATTACCTAACCTAGCGAATCCAATTGCCGCTGACTCCGCTCAGAAATATTTACATTTTATTCACACTCCTATATCTCTCACTGGCTTATAATTTTTAATGTATCTACAAAAAAGTAATTAAATGTGTTTAAACTTCGAGTACGGTGTAGATGTACCTGGTAATTTTCAGAACGCGCATTAGTTTCTAATAAACATCCATCGCTAGTTGTAACTGGCACATACTACTGCAGCACAAGCGTCTTCGAAGGTTTACGTTTGCATCAAGCAAACGAACATCCTGTTCATATTTCAACGCATGGAGAATGTAGTAAAGTACCACTGTAATTTAAATGCAGCAACAGAAATGTTGGTACTGTCACACGTAGCAAAAGAAATTTAGTCACCAGCAAATGACATTAAATGTAGATTTTTTAGAAATAAGAGAACTGCCATCCGTTTTGTCCTCTATGGAGCTACGGTAAATTAAATGTAGGAAAAAAATGAAACACACGTACTCACACGAAAAGAACCCTTGTTATTGGGTAAGAAGTTCGGTCACTTTTTTGATATGAAATTTTATCCTTTTTATATTTTGTTGTGCTTTTGTCGACTAGTTTCAGGTATTCCTTCGTGTACCTAGTTAACTGTCGGTCTAGCTTACTGTGTGTGAGCAAAATGCACTTTAAACGTAGAAAAAGGTAATACATTTCTTCTTTTTATTCTATCGATACTTTAAGACTAGTTTCCCAAACACATCTGAAAGTCCGCAACAAACGATGACGCGAATTTTGGAAATTTATTAACTTTTCAGTTTTATTATTTCTGGTGCACAATATTAAAAATCAGAACTTTTGTTAAGAGCTGTAGTAGACGTAGGATCAGTAGTAACAGTGGTTTTTTCGTCCACAGATCACTTTTATATATAAGACATCCGAGTTTAGTACATATAATTATGTAAAGGTCTGGTTTGAGATCCATGCCTATTTTGTATCATGCTCTTTTTCCAGATGCATACTTGCAAACAAGTTAGCATTGAGTGCAAAACTGATGTTAACACTATTCTTTCATACTTCATCCAGCTGACTGACTACATTGCACATACGCTACGCAGTAGTTACACACACACAGACCATCAATTGACATCAGTACCATAACGATACAAGTACATTTACTTACGACCATCATTTTTCCCATCTGAATGCTTGAAAAACTGAATCAACGCTAACCCGTAATAAATGTGATGTTGAGCTTAGTAGGATGGAAAAGTATTAGTATAATCCATCAAAGATGTTGCGAGTGCAATTTTCCTGTAAGAAGCACTTTACTGTGGACGTATATTGTTCCTATGACAGCCGTGTTTTTCTTTTCTTTTTTTTAAAAAAATTATGGTACATTGTATTCGACAGTTACTTCGATTTTCTGAAGGATACTTGACTGTAGATAAGGTATTATTCAATCATCTTATGCTCATTGCTTTTTTTTAATATTTTGTTTTAGATAGTCTTTTTGAAATCTCAGAGGATCGTATCGTTAAATTTTCTCCCCTAGTAGAAAATGTTTTGAGTTTTATGTGGTAAATTTAAAGCCTGGCTAGCGTTTGCCCGATCATGAATAGAGCCTTTTTGTTCAATGGTGATAAGCATTTTTTTCTTTCATGTTCATTAATGTACTCGTCCAGTGCACCTCGATTCTTCTACTCCTCAAATAGATTCCACGGGCTAGGTTACTATTTGCTTACTATTCTTGTGGGATCTGTGTCCGTGTTTCGTCCATTTTGCACGCTAAAGCGATTTCATAGCTAATGACAACACTCTTATCGTGTAGCATGTCGATAACAGGCACTCTTTTTCCTCTCTTCAATTTACAATCAATGCTCATCCCTAAATTAGCAGTTGTATACATTCAATTGGACCATGCTTAGTAAAAAAATTTGGGTGTTCAACCGAACTTTTCTGATATTTTCAAGACCCTACAAGTGTTTCAACATAGGTTTTGCTAAATACTACCCGAAATACGAGTAGGATTTTTTCCTTGTCATTCAAATTGGGGATGTATGTCCTATGTTTGCATGATATGAGGGGTGGGTACCTTAACGCCGTAACCAAATCATCTTAAGGCCTGCAAGGGTCTGTCGGTAATTACCTGTATCGTACGAAGCGCAGGTATCCCCACCAGAGTCACTGTTGCAGCTGGTCGCAAGTGGCTTTATTGCCTTCATCGTGACTCAGTCCAAGTCCTAAAAAGAGACAAAAAGTGTATACTCCGCAAAAAAATCTCTGCAGACTATGCCACAGATCAGTTTTGGCACTCTCTCTTTTTTGCCACCGAAGGGCGCGTCACTGTCCGAACAAAGGGAGGGGCTATCCTCTGGTGGCGGGGTATTCGGGTTTGAAGTACAGGTTAAGTGGAGGGGGAAAGGGAGTGTATTGCGCGCCTTGCCTTGTGGTTACTGTTTACAGTGTATTTCCGCACAAGCCCTCCAACGCGCTACCGAAGATGTATTTGCTTTGTCCTACTCTCCTTTTATTTCGTTGCCCTGCCTCTCCGGATGACAAAAAGAGGCCGCCTGGTCTGTGTGCGCGGTTTGCGGTTCGGTTGGCCACTGTCTGTGTTGGAGGAGCGCCATATATTACTGCACTCTTTGTTGGGCGCTAGTTCACAGGGGAGAAGAGCGCTGCATCTGCCCCCCTCTACGCGGTCTGAGTGCCCGTGTACGAAGCGCCAATGGGGCACAGCAACGTGGTAATGGCCGCGTGTTGAGGATTATGAAAGCGCCGGGTTTCAACGGCGCGACCGAAAACCCGCGGGCTTTGATTAAGTGAGGCGTCAGGCGGCGCTGTATAGAGAATGGAATCTGATAGTAGGAGCGAAACTGCACGACGAGAGCGCAAAACGCTATTTTTATTCTCCGTTTGCTTTCCTCGGAGTTGTTCAGATTGTCCAGTACGCGCATAGCAACTTAATCAAAAGAATGTCTGTTTTGTCGCTATAGGCTGTCATCAGACAGCACGAATTATTTTGCAACTAGCTACAGACATATCCACGTAGCGATAGTTCAGCAACACTGAAACATGTCTGTGCTGTAAGGGGGAAAAATCTGATGCGCTCAAGTCTGTAACGTCATAGTACCTCATACTGTATTAGATATTCGCGGTATAGCATTTTTTTAAATATAAATGAAGCATTCGATGAGAATGTGGAACTGCAGCCGGATGACGTAGACTTCACGCCACAATATTTCAGCTGACAAACAGGTGAACTTTACACATTACATTCTTCTACGGTAAAGTTGTCCTCAGCTCGTGGTCTCACGGTAGCGTTCTCGATTCTCGAGCCCGAGGTCCCGGGTTCGATTCCCGGCGGGGTCAGGTATTTTCACCTGCCCCGAGATGACTGGTTATTGTTGTGTCGTCTTCATCATCATCATTAACCCCTGTTACGGTCGGAGGAAGGCAACGGCAAATGGACCTTGCCTAGTACGGCGGTGCCTGTCTCCCGTATCGTTCCCCTATGCTGTGTCAAGATGCTTGGAAATTCATTTCCAGAGTGAAATTCAACTGCAGCTGTTTGTCAACTGAAATATCGTGGCGGAATGTCGGCATCATCTCGCTCCCTCCCCTGTATCCCATCGGATTCACAGTATGCCAGGAAAACTTCAAGAACAACAAATGAATCAATCTAGCAGATGAGTGTGACGTAAATGCATGTAAATGGACGAAAAGATACGATATCGTTTGGCTACATTATCAAGGATCAGTCAACACGCTCACTCACAAACGCCAGGTATCTAGCAACAAGGCGCTACAGTCTGAAACCGAGCGACCGCTGTGGTTGCAGGTTCGAATCCTGCCTCGGTCATGGATGTGTGATGTCATTACGTTAGTTAGTTTTAATTAGTTCTAAGTTCTAGTCGACTGATGACCTCATAAGTCAGGTCGCATAGTGCTCAGAGCCATTTGAACCATATCTAGGAACATTTGCAGGAGCGAGTTAAGCTGTAATGTCCACATACATAAATATCGTTTTAGGAAGGCACATACCAGACTGAAAGTTTTCGGATGAGTACTGGTGAGGGTAATTCACCGACCAAGCAGATCGCTTACGTATTTCTCGTTTGACCAGTTCTTAAGTAATATTCGCCGATTTGAGACTTTTATCATGTTGGATTAACGGAAGAGATTCAGAAGATTTGAAGAAGAGGTGATAACTTTGTCGTGGTTAGAGAAAGTGAATGCGTTCAGAAATGCTTAAAACACTGGAATAGCAGACGCTAAAAGAAAAGCGTCAGTCATCACGTAGCAATCGAAGACATATACTATTTCTACCAATTTAAGCATATTATATGATGACCACCACGATGGAAAAAATTAAGAAAACTGAACGTATGCAGAAGGTACCGACGGTTTAAATACTTGAATATGGTACCATTAGTGTACGCAAGGCTACATACTTCGCATTGTACACAATCCGAGATGTCCACTGGTTGGACCAAAATTATGGAAACACCGCTAGAAATTCATGCTTGAACATAAATGCAAATGTTAGTCAAGCTTGCACGATGTTATAGCATTTTCTATAGTAGTGAATGATTATGTTGAAGCTAAGTGAATTCGAAAGTGACAAATGTTTGTTGTCGTATGGTGTGTGCTTTCGTAACCAAGGTGTTTCAAGAGGCACCACATAGAAGATTTATATCGCATAAAGAGAAAGCACAAAAACATTATCCGCTAAGACACAACGCCGACGAAAGTGTGTGTTGAGTGGTCGTGAAAGACAGTCATTGAAAGGGACTGTGACGAAAAATAAAGAGGACAACAGCTGCAAAAGTCTCTGCAGAACAGAATGTCGCGCTCGTGAACTCTGTCAGCACCAAAACAATACAAAAGGAAGTCCATCAGCAGGGAACTGCAGGGCAAGCTGGAATTCCAAAACCAGTCAGCAATGATGTAGATATGCGTTACTGGAAAACGTCGTGCCGAAGCAGTAAAAGCTGGACTGTGGAGCAATGGAAAAAAGTCGTTCCGTCGGATGAGTCTTGTTTCACACTGTTTCCAACTTCTGGCCGAGTTTACGTCGCAAGGCCGGCCGCGGTGGTCTCGCGGTTCTAGGCGCGCAGTCTGGAAGCGTGCGACTGCTACGGTCGCAGGTTCGAATCCTGCCTCGGGCATGGATGTGTGTGATGTCCTTAGGTTAGTTAGGTTTAAGTAGTTCTAAGTTCTAGGGGACTGATGACCACAGCAGTTGAGTCCCATAGTGCTCAGAGCCATTTTTTTTACGTCGCAAGAGTGAAACACGCCGGTGGTTCTTCGATGATTTGAGCACCCATGCCGTGATATGGCACCACACTGCAAGATTGCATTTCTGTCGTGGATTATGTGACTATATTGGCTGAACAAGTTCATCCTATGGTCCAATGTTCGTTCCCCACCGGTGATGCTGTGTCCCAAGACTACAGCCCCGGGAGTGGTTTTGTGAGCACAAAGATCAATTGTCACATCTGCCCCGGACACCACGGTCACCAGATCTCGATATTATTGCGCCTTTGCGGTCTTTTTTGGATCGCTATCCACCTCCATTAACTTTACCTGAACTTGCTACTATTTTGCAGGAAGAATGGGTTAAGATTTCCCGGAAAACCGTACACCACCTGTGTTTATGCATTCTGAGATTGCTGGAAGCTGTTCTGCATGCCAGTAGGTTACCTACAACGCATTAGATTTGGTGATGTGCTTTGTTTATGGTGTTTCAGTGTTTTTTACACACCTTTATCTAATTATGAATACTGGGCGCCAGTAGTAATTTGGAGAAGCTTCAGTAATAAAATTGTGATAACAGAATAAAATCCTTCTAAACAAGTCCTCCTATTCTTATCTAAATCTCGTTTCTTCAGCTGATTTAATACAAACAGCTTGGTGTGAATTCGAAATACCTTTCGCCCACTGCGATATCAAGCGCAGTCTACAGTGGCAGGTACAGCACCACTTTTACAGGCAGTTTTTCGACATTTGCCGCCACCCTCAGGGGCTGGCCAGAGTAAAAGGTGTGGAGCACGGGCTACTGCGGCAGCGCTCTTTATGTGCCGGGCTGCGGACTAATCTTAACTGGCCAGTTAGGCGCTAAGCCGACGGCTGTATGTAGCCCGGGCCATAAAGAATGTTCGCCGCTAGCCGCTCCGATTACCCGACTAAGCTGCTCCCGTCGTGTTTACCTCGTGTGCTACTGTGCGTCTCGTATACCCGCCGCTCTTCGCCTAAGTGGCCAATATACCAAACACGTTCAGCACACTACGAATCTAACCCAAACCCCTCACTACGGCTGCCGACTTTCCAGCCGATTACAGGACCGAATGCGTCGCCGTTTTTTTACGTTGAAATCGTTTTGGTACTCGAAGCCTAGCAAAAAAAAAAAAAAGTTCTCTTGGAAAATCCGCAATTGCTGGTTAAAAAACAGATTTTTTTATTTGGCAACTTCAATGTTTTAACTTTTTTAAATCTCCCGTTTCGGTTCAACATGAACCATCCTCAGAGCTGTAGATAAAAGTAAAATAACTAATTAACAAATACTCTACGAAATACGAAGCTTTTACTCTAACTTACAATCGAACGTCAAATATACCAGAAAGTACCTGACTATATCGATTGCAAAAGTAACCCGTCTAGTTTATTAGCAAAATTTACACGCTATGTCACAGGATAAAATAGTGGTTTGGTAGAATTTACGTTGTTCATATACGCCGCAAGGTAGCTTCCAACACTGATTTACCCTTGCCAAACCACAAGTTTTAATCAAGTGTTTCCGATAAAAGTATTTTCAACAAACAAACAAAAATGATTATTAGTTCAATGTGGTCATACATTTTTCATTCATATGTAACAAGTGTACCAGACGCCACTTGTTAGCTGTTGCCTTGCAGGCTGTATGAACAACGTGGATGCTATCAAATCACTGTTTTATCCTGTGACGTCGCACATAAATTTTGGTCCCCGTACTTCTGTCCTCCACGTGACGTCGCCGCTGTGCATGATTGCTAACAAGGGAACCTCTCCATCGCACCCCCCCCCCCCCCCCCCTCAGATTTAGTTATAAGTTGGAACAGTGGATAGGCCTTGAAAAACTAAACACAGATCAATCGAGAAAACAGTGGAAGTTGTGTGGAACTATGAAAAAAATAAGCAAACTCAGTAGTCCATGCGCAAAATAGGCAACATCAAGGATAGTGTGAGCTCAGGAGCCTCGTGGTCCTGTGGTTAGCGTGAGCAGCTGCGGAACGAGATTTCCTTGGTTCAAGTCTTCCCTCGAGTGAAGTTATGATCTGTCCGTTCATTGACCTCTCTGTCCACTGTAATAAGTTAAGTGTCTGTGTTTTGCGACCGCACCGCAAAACCGTGCGATTAGTAGACCAAAGGACGTGCCTCTCCAATGGGAACCGAAAACATTTGATCGCAAGGTCATAGGTCAACCGATTCCTCCACAGGAAAACACGTCTGATATATTCTATACGACACTGGTGAAGGCATGTGCGTCACATGACAGGAATATGTTGTCGACCCACCTAACTTGTACACTCGGCGAATGGGTAAAAAGAGTCTTCTACCTTGCCCGATTTAGGTTTTCTCGTGGATGTGATAATCACTCCCAAAAGGCGGACAGATAATAATTGTCTGAAAATAAAAAAAAAATTAATATTTTAACCCGAGGGAAGACGTGAACCAAGGACCTCTCGTTCCGCAGTTGTTCACGCTAACCACGGGACCACGGCGCTCCTGGCCTCAGCCTTTCTTTGATGTTGCCTATCATCCGCATGGACTACTCAGTTTGTATATTTTGCTTATTTTTTTCATAGCTCCACACAACTTCTTCCTGTCTTCTCGAGGCCGGCCGCGGTGACCGAGCGGTTCTAGGCGCTTCAGTGCAGAACCGCGCCACTGCTACGGTCGCAGGTTCGAATCCTGCCTTGGGCATGGATGTGTGTGATGTCCTTAGGTTAGTTAGGTTAAAGTAGTTCTAAGTTCTAGGGGACTGATGACCTCAGATCTTAAGTCCCATAGTGCTCAGAGCCATTTGAACCATTGATTTGAGTTCTCAGTTCTCGATTGATCTGAGTTCAGTTTTTCAAGGCCTAACCACTGTGCCAACTTATAACTAAATCTGAGGGGGATGCGATGGGAAGGTTCCCTTGTCAGAAGAACAGTCGCGTCCGTTTGATTCAAATGGTTCCAATGGCTCTGAGCACTATGGGACTTAACTTCTGAGGTCATCAGTCCCCTAGAACTTAGAACTACTTAAACCTAACTAACCTAAGGACATCAAAAACATCCACGCCCGAGGCAGGATTCGAACCTGCGACCGTAGTGGTCGCCCGGTTCCAAACTGTAGCTCCTAGAACCCCTCGGCCACTCCGGCCGGCCGTCCGTTTGACACCTGCAGCATGTAATGTCTGGCAAACAAACGCATAAAAACGTAGGAAAAACCAAACTGCGATTGTCTCGGCACGACGTCAGCGAAACGGACGCCGGAAAGTGACTGGACACTCACTCGGGCCACGAGCTTCCCCGAGCAGCGTCGGCGGGCGGGTAGAGAGGGGGCAGAAAGCCGGGACGTGACCACGCCAGCGCGGCTACACGCCGTGGGAGCGCACTGCGCGCGAGAGCGATCCGTATCATTATGGGGGTTGTCCCTCCGCCCCGTCCGATGGCCGACCGGAATGCGCCGGCTTTTATAGGAGCGCTATTAGTTAGGGACGTAGCTTTCCAGTCCAATTGCCCAGCCATTTGTACGTTTAGCCTTTTCCTAATGATTTAGCGGCTAATGATGGCTGTTATAAAGACATTCTTGGGCGAGGGAGGGCGATGGGTTCCGCCCGGAGCGGCGCGGTGTGTGTCTTCTGCGATCCTCCCACTGGAAGGCAGTACGTCTCGTGCCATTACTCGCAGTTAGGTCCCGGCTGTGTTTTGGCGAATTATACTCTCCCCCTCGCTCCGCCGAACCTGCACGTATCCGCTGCGCTGTGCGCGGGGCATAATTCGATTAATTTCTCCTCCGTGGGCTTTTTCTCCTGCGATCTCCCCTCAGGGTCAAATGTATACTTGCGCAAGTGGCCGGGCTAGATTTTCGATTACAGGGAAGCTGTGCGGTTCGGCTATTACCGGCATTGTCAAACTGTTTATGTGCTCTTACCCTGTGATATAACTAACAGCCAATGACTAAAATCGATTAACATCGTCAGATTCTATACAACGGCGGACGGAAACCCCGAACGTGACATTATGTATAGGTTCTTATTCGTGTTTTATTATATCTGATGAGGTGCTTCATACGTAGACGCAGACGAAGCTGTACCTGAACAATAAACACTTACCTTATTACAATGTACTAAGTATATCACATAGCTTTGTTTTAATCTGTATGTTTGTGTCTATTGAACATGTCATGCAGCCAGGTCTTTAAATGTGGTACATCTATTGATTAAAACGAATGTGTGTAATAAGTAAATAAGCACTACTGTGTAGGTAATAAGGCACATCGTATAACATGCAACAGTTTTGCCGAGTTTACATATTAAGTGGCATTATGTGTTACTATAGAAATGTGATGCTCCTCTGGAGTCAAATATGGAATTACCATTTGGAAAATCAATGTATATTAAACCATAGTAATGAATTTGGTGAGGGAAAAACTGAATTTAATCGTCTGGAGATGAGCATAAGCCCGAAACCAGCTACGTTTTGAATAACCAGCTATGTTCTAAAAAACACACCTAAAAAGTGACTGTTAGCGGAATTACTTCATCATTACCCTTTAAAAGAAAGCCATGCAGTCAATAGCATTCATTATGGATAAAATTAATTTAAATAAATACATTGATAATTATTACTGAGTATTTGTTCTGAAGTGAAATTCTGTACTATCTTCTGATTATGAGTCGACTTCCAAAAGCTAAAGATTAATCTGTATGTTGATATGACATTACCGCCTGAAAGAGACACAGTGATTTCGTAGACATTCGCCCTGTAAATAGATAATTGTGTACGTAGACCATAAGCTCTTGAAAAACATGATGATAATTCTGTGAATTGTTCCATTTTCTAATGAAAAAATAGTTGCCATAGAATGGGATACTGATGTTTCAATTTGCTTCCTGTCGTGTACAAAGAATGGTAAGTGCTGATTGCAATACCACCAGCACGAAAAAAAAAATATTAGATTTACTTCAAGTGTTGTTGAAGTAAGTTCATCAAGTGAAGTTGTTCACACTTTCAAAACACTGCTCCAAGATAATGCTCTTGCAGATCACCCTAGTGCCGACTGAGAAACGTGTAATATAATGTAACTCATTTCTGCATGTTTCATTTTCGACAGGTTTGCAGCAGGAGTGAAAAATGTGCGTGATAAACCACTTCGCGTTTCAGATATACGTAGAAATACTTTCTTGTGTTTGATTCTTCGTGTTATATGTAGGGATTGTACGCAGTAGTTATCGGAGTGTGTTACTTGCTTTTGTGAAGTACTGTATTTCGTCGGTTTTCGTTTATTTTAACTTTTTAACTTAATTCTGATGATTGTGTTGTGATTTATTGAATAACCGAATAGCTGTGGATAGCATGATGCCACAGAAAACGAAAAAAAATTTCCATTCGACATCGAACTAAAGTCAAACAAACATGTCTTACTAGCAACAGTAGTTTAGAAAAACTAGCCAAAGAAGTGAAAGACCACAAGTGGATCTCTCTCGTTGATGGTATTATTATCACTGACAAAATATGAGCATTGTGAGCCATCCTGGGTTTCGTAATTTTTCCGTTGCTGTGGGTGAAGTGAGATGTTTCTCCGAAGCTGGGTTATGGAAACAACCTCACATATCCGACATTCGCCTAGACGGCCGTGTAAAAAGAGATAATATACAAATCTTGAGTTACCACTGCATGAGACTGGCATTCGCTAACTGATAATTTCGATCCAAATGCAAAATCATATATATTATCGTAGGAGGTTTCCCACTATGTAAGTCCACGACGTTGTCACCTAAAAAAGGATCCTTTAGTATGGTTCCTGTTGATTCATTATGATTGTTGCTGTCTGTAATGTATATATTCAATAGCTGAAAAATAAATATTTACTTTCTCAGCAGCAAACATGTATGCAAACATCCCAAAATATTGCTGCGAGCTGTCCGATGGGTGTATTCCATAGCAAAAAAGTGCTCCTCTCTGAAGAAATAAGAAATTCGCAATTTCCGCTCATTAAACGAACTCCGGAAATGCCAAGGAAAAGGGAACATCTGAGAATTAATTTTCCGAAGTTATTAATGTTTTTACTTGTAATACGATTTAATCACGGAAGATTACAAATTTCTTTGGGGCTGGGGGGGATGCAAGCGCGAGAAGGGGAGGGAGGGGGGGCTACATGGACTGGCAGAAAAGAAAACGCTCTTTTAAGACCAGGCAAGACGGCAAAAATGTTATTAATTATGAGACGAGAATGAACAGTGGGGATCTGTATACTTGTACGCGGAGAATGTCTAAGATATGAAATACTCATTTATTTCCGAGGGATGGAAGTTAATTAATTAAAAAGACATGCGTCTCCGGCCGACCCCCCTTTTTAGCGCGGATTCCGCCCTTTGTTTTTAATTCCGCGGATTTTACGTCATTTCTTTCCGGGGCCGCCTCTGCGTTCCGCCCCTCACTCCCGCAGTTCAACCCTTCACGGGGGGGTGTTTATCTTGTAGACGTTTAATAAAGCCGCATTAGTCGCCGCTGCTCGGAGACTTAGCAGTGTTTCCCGCGGTCACGGGTTTTGTCGGTTCCCACGACCCATCAACCATGTACGCCTGTCGATTGCACGTCACAAGCGCCAACACGTGGGTAGTGAAACTCTTGAAAATATCCATAAATAAGCAAGAAAATACCATACTATCCGGGAAGAAATATGAAGGCTGATGTGCTGCGTGATACTTGAAAATAATCAAAGTCTCGCATGAAATGCTTGCGGAAATCCTCAGTGCGATATTTCAAAAATTATTTCAATTTTTGTTTAATGCGATTGCAGTTTTGGGTACCACTCATCTTGAAACAGAAATATAAAATGTGGGCCTAAATGTGCACTCAGGCATAATCCCAAGTGAGCACCAATGGTATAGACGTCATACATACACACCTGGACATGAACTCAAATAAATACCACGACAGTAACACATTTCCTCACGTTCGTATCGTCTTGTTTAAAAATTAGATACGAAATGTCTTTTTTTGTTTATTTGTACGACGTAGACGCTGTTCGTATTGGCTTAGAGTTTTGAACAGCGGCTGTATTTATAGCTGTGTGCATATTTGTATTTCAGATTAATGACTGAAGATGAGTATCACTGGAAATTCCTGTCGCAATATATAAAATATTTTTGACAGCTCTAAGTGGAAAACAGCATTATCTACTCATTGTTTAGACATTTTGTTGTCTCTTCACTCAGCAAAATTCGAAATTTTTTGAACGAAACATCTCTTCCACTGCCAAACAAAGTTTTCATGTCATCGCTAAACTTTGATGTATCGTTAAGCAGAAAAATTTTCCCCTTTTATTGCTGTTTCTTAGTGCTAGTAAGAGACACCTTAGACCAGTAGATTTTCATTTCCTGCTGCAACAACAAGATCTTTTCTCTTAACGATTTTCGTCTCTACTTTCTTGTTAAGTCCAAATACCAATGTACATTCACTGCCCAAATCTATCTGTTTTTGTTATTCGCTCTAATACCGAAAGTTCCGCAGTGCTCCACAAGAAAGCATACTCGCCATCCATCAGTCATACATATATAGATAATGTTTTTTTTTTTAGGTTTTCAAGTACTCTGCAGTCATCAGCTATATCCTTTCAGCATAAGTCATGTATAATTCTCTGTTTAAAGTTTCTGTCACAGTTCAGTTTATTTTATACCGGTTACTAGTTTCGAACTTAACTTCATTGTAAAACCAGACCTGCACAGAATTGCTTAACGAAGCAAAACCTCACCGACGTACTCGGGTAACACAACACAGTCTTACAACAGATCTGGTGGTAATTGTATTACAATGTGATACTTTGAACAAGTGAAGTACTACCAATACTGTTTCACCTGTTGGGAAGTACCACACTGTAACATGATTAATACCGTATCTTCTGTAACACTGTGTTATGTTACCTGAGTATTCCGGTGAGGTTTTGCTTCAATAAGCAGTTCAGTGCAGGCCTGGTTTTACAATGAACGGCTACGTTCGAAACTGGTCACCGGAGTGAAATAAATGCAACCGTGACATAAATTTTAAATAAGGAACTATCAATCTTGTACATAAATGGGCCATACAAGTTTTATAACGTCCTCCAACCACGTTGCATTAGATCATCGTCTCTGCTGTTTCCTATTAGAATCCAGCAATTAAGTTGCCTTCCATATACCATCCACTCGCGTAATTACATGTGTCCCCCAAAATTTCATTTTACTGTAATTACTTCCACTACAGTCTGTTCGACATCCAGATCTGAGTGAAATGCAACATTATTAGAGGTTAAACTATATACCGATTCGTAATGCTTGACGATGACTGTAGTTGTTCGAAACACGTTTTAACTTCTTTTGTTAATGTAGTGGCTTCTGGCTCTGCAAAATCAATAACTATCAAGTGCGCCTTAGCATCTAGTCACTCCTAAGCACACCCATCAAACTCAAAGTAATGGCACATTTAAAACGAGCACCCGTGTCCGAAGCAAGCCTCAAACCAAACAGCACCATTCCCACGATGCATCTAAAAGATGATAAAAAAGATGGATGGGTAGAAGAATCTGAACACCAATGTCACTAAATTTCCAATCGATCGTTCTGTTCAGTTCTGCATCTACATACTCGTACAAATATACTCCGGAAGTCATTAAAAGGCATGGCAAAAGGTACATTGTACCTCTGTTAGTCACTGCCTGTCCTGTTCTACATGGAAATGGAGCGAACCAAAAACGATTGTGGTTGTGCGGAGAGAAATGGCGGAGTTTTGAGAGCGGATGATCTGGACTTGTGTCCATCAGAGACAGTAAATTTGTAAGACTGGATGCCATGAACTGCTATATATATTATGACTTTTGAACACTATTAAGGTAAATATATTGTTTGTTCTCTATCAAAATATTTCATTTGCTAACTATGCGTATCAGTAGTTAGTGCCTTCAGTAGTATGAATCTTTTATTTAGCTGGCAGTAGTGGCGCTCGCTGTATTGCACTAGTTCGAGTAACGAAGATTTTTGTGAGGTAAGTGATTTGTGAAAGGTATAGCTTAATGTTCGTCAGGGCCATTCATTTGTAGGGATTTTTGAAAGTCAGATTGCTTTGCGCTAAAAATATTGTGTGTCAGTTTAAGGAAAGTCATTTATAATTTTTCTAAGGGGACGTTTCACCCTTACTCGAGATGTATGTTGGTGGCTGTAGGATAGTTCTGCCGTCTGACGCAAATGCCGTTTCTCTAATCGTCCTCAATAATGTTTCACGAAAAAAGTGTCTTTCGCCCTCATGGAATGCCCATTTGAGGTCGTAGAGCATTACCATCACACTCAGCGAAAAAACGTAACGGCCTTGAAATCATGATTTAAGACATGAAACTCAGCCCGTCCGAGTTTTTGCGCGAAATGAAATGAAACTGCCAGTTGCCATTATGCGTAAGAGATGGATTTAGAGAAGGTTCAAAGTGTTGCTTCTATTTCGGCTTTCATGCACGCCTCGCGGAAGGCCTGTTACGACTCGTAAAGCTGTAGGGTTACCGATCTGTCAGAAGACTTCGCAAGCTCTAGAACCCATTGCGTGATGCCTTTAGCGAGATCGTGTCTGCGGGTTTGTACAAGAGGGGGCGGTGTGGCAGGGAGTGATGGGCAGCGGGGTTCGAGGAGTGGAGCTGCGTCATACAGGCTGCATAAGTCATGGCGGGCTGTTTGCGAATTCGCTGCGTGCCGGTTGATTGCCCGACGTCTACAGTGCCGTGGCGTGCGCGCCGGCCGACTGTGGACGCATTAAAATGCTCGCCGTGCCGCAATCGATGTGGCGAGTGCGCGAGATTACAAGCGACTGCGAGAAACGGCCGGAAACACAAACGGCTCCGACTTCTGTGTTCCCGCGGCGCAACAGCTCCCCGGCACGCGGATTTCCCTAACGGCGCAGTACGCCGCGGCGAGAAAGCACTTGTTATTCTACCACTGCGGAATGGATTCCAAATCCGGCAGGCCGAGGTCCTCTCGCTCGTACAGAGCTGCCTCTAGTCAGATTCGAGAACATTCGCCTAGCCAGCTGTCGCCCGCGACATGCAACACCGCTACGGACTCGGCGTCCTCCGTAGGAGTTTTCGAGTTGAGGCATGGACAGTGTGACGTGGAGCCCAGTACCGAGATCGTTCAAATGGTTCGAATGCCTCTCAGCACTGTCGGACTTGCTGTTGTCGTTGTTCTGGTCTTCAGTTGTGAGACTGGTTTGATGCAGCTCTCCATGCTACTCTATCCTGTGCTAGCTTCTTCATCTCCCAGTACCTACTGCAACCTACATCCTTCTGAAGCTGCTTAGTGTATTCATCTCTTGGTCTCTACGATTTTTACCCTCCACGCTGCCCTCCAATGTTAAATTGTCATCCCCTGATGCCTGAGAACATGTCCTACCAACCGATCCCTTCTTCTGGTCAAGTTGTGCCACAAACTCCTCTTCTCCCCAATTCTATTCAATACCTCCTCATTAGTTATGTGATCTACCCATCTAATCTTCAGCATTATTTTGTAGCATCACATTTCGAAAGCTTCTATTCTCTTCTTTTCCAGACTACTTAAAGTCCATGTTTCACTTCCATACATGGCTACACTCCATACAAATACTTTCAGAAACGACTTCCTGGCAATTAAATTTATACTCGATGTCAACAAATTTCTCTTCGTCAGAAACGCTTTCCTTGCCATTGCCAGTCTACATTTTATATCCTCTCTGCTTCGGCCATCATCAGTTATTTTGCTCCCCAAATAGCAAAACTCCTTTACTTCTTTAAGTGTCTCATATCCTAATCTAATTCCCTCAGCACCACCCGACTTAATTCGATCGGACTTAACTGGCTCAAATGGCTCTGAGCACTATGGGACTGAACTTCTAAGGTCATCAGTCCGTAGAACTTAGAACTACTTAAACCTAACTAACCTAAGGACATCACACACATCCATGCCCGAGGCAGGATTCGAACCTGCGACCGTAGCAGTCGCGCGGTTCCGGACTGAGCGCCTCAACCGCTAGACCACCGCGGCCGGCTGAGAGAAGGTGCTGTATTCGACGACTGGCTGGTTTGTATTGTGAAGCTGTTTTGGCTGTCCTACTTTGAGACATGCGTAGTAAGTGCAGCGACGAGTTGTTCCTTTCTTTTCTAACCAGTCCGACTGGTTTGATGCAGACATTGTATGCCACGGTCACCACTCCTGTAGTATTTTTTTAATTTATTTTGATTGCACTTATCAGAAGACTGATTCAGTCTTCTTCTTGAATACTTCCCTTCATTGCCGGCCGGAGTGGCCGAGCGGTTGTAGGCGCTATAGTCTGGAGCCGCGCGACCGCTACGGTCGCAGGTTCGAATCCTGCCTCGGGTATGGATGTGTGTGATGTCCTTAGGTTAGTTAGGTTTAAGTAGTTCTAAGTTCTAGGGGACTGACGACCTCAGAAGTTAAGTCCCATAGTGCTCAGACCCATTTGAACCATCTACCCTTCATTCGATCCCTGCGATACCCTACGTTGTGGCAGCATAATGCACGACCGCATGTTGCAGGTCCTGTGCGGGCCTTTCTGGATACAGAGAATGTTCGACTGCTGCCCTGCCCAGCACATTCTCGAGATATCTCACCAACTGAAAACGTCTGGTCAATGGTGACCGAGCCATTTCAACTTCCATTCATTAATTTACGACAGGAGATTACAAAATGCTTTAACAGATGATATCAACAGATACTTCATAAATAATTACATGTCGAATAAAGTTAACATGTTTAATAAAGTGTGTGCACACCGTATTTTGTAACTAATTTACGTTTGTTTCACGCAGCTCAGTAATTGTCACCCTGTAGACAGCTGCAAGCCATACATTTTATAAAATACATTGCAGCCGTTGGCAGTCCCCTTCAAACAATGTACAAAAGCAGTCAGTAAACACAGTAATTACCCAACGCCTCGTATTTCAAGATGGTGCCTTGTTGACAAAAATCGATGGAAGATTCCGGATGAGGGAATATGAGAAACGTACGGGAAACGGTGGCAATCGACGACGAGGTATTTCTCAAGGAGGAGGCACGCGATGCGAAGAAGCCGACTTCGTACTACCGGAAGGGAAAGAGAGGGGCAGAGAGGGAGAGATACGGTGTGGGAGCTGTACAGTAATTAAACAACAGATCCACGCCGAGAGTTATACTCTTGTTAACACAAGACTTATGTTCCTCACCACTGTATATACACGACGCTTGTATAAACCCGTATGATGTATGCCGGGAGGCGCGGCGGAGGGGGTGTATTACTGCTGTAAATATCGTCAACAGCCGGGGAAAGGCGCTGCGCTCTTCATTTGCGAGACTTGGAGGAAGAAGAAGGAGGAGTCGGTGGGCGGCGGTAAGCGCGGGGGAGTGAGGGCGGGGGAGGAGGCACAGGAGTAGGAGGACAGGATGAGGAAGCGCAGGAGAGTCGCGCCGTAGACCGGGGCTTAATTCGGATCGCGGCGACTGTTTATGGCGGAATCCGGGAGATGGTGGCGTCGATTGGGCCGCGAGCCTGGCGTATTTCCTGCGGTTCCGGCCGCGAGTAATGGGCTCAGATGTCTATCGCGGCCACGGCGCGCCGTAAGATTCCCGGACGATTCAATATTTCCTAATTGTATTGTTCGGCGGTGCGGAGCGTGGCGCATAACTCTGCCGCCTGCACGTGCTCTGGGAGGTCCCGGACGCCTTCATTAACGGAGAACACTGGCTGCCGCTGCAGCCCAGGCACGACTGTAGAAATTAAACGGCGACCCGGCTGCACATAGCTCATCCGTCGCTGCGTTCTGTTGCAGGGGTCAGCCTCGCGAGCGGACCACTGCTCGGATATCCCGCCGGGGCTATTATTAGCTGTTGTTACACTGCCGTGATAGCAGCAGCAGCCGGACAGCTACATTGCTTGTCACAGATACTTGCTGTGGCAATACGCGAGCTTCCGCTATTCTGGCTATGTGAGCGAGACGTCACGTTACCTCCGTAATGTCTATATAAAATGCCCATGAATAAAATGCTCCCTTGTAATCCGTAAATAGTAACCCATGAATGCTTTTATTTAACGCTGTCTGATTTTATTTTAAGAATAATTTAACACAAAAATGGTTCAAATAGCTCTGAGCACTATGGGACTTAACTTCTGAGGTCATCAGTGCCCCAGAACTTAGAACTACTTAACCCTAACTGACCTAAGGAGATCACACATATCCATGCCCGAGTCGGGATTCGAACCTGCGACCTAGTGGTCGAGCGGTTCCAGACTGTAGCACCTAGAAACGCTCGGCCACCTCGGCCGGCTATAATTTAATACAGGCATCACCACTTTCCGCGACACTTAGTCTAAGAACGTAAAGCTTAAATATTCCTGAACGATCCACTTTGCCAGTAACAAGTTCATCACTTGACTTACGAAATGAGTAAATGCCCCATTTTGTATAAGAAGCGTATGCAGCGAGCATACACGACTGACATATATGACCTAAATACTTTCCCATACAAAGATTGAAAAAGTGAGTAATAGAATAGCCACTGCACGGATCGTGAGATATCGTTAGCTGCCACGAAGATCTCGATGCACACTCACGTTCATAAACCTGAAATGTTGATACGAACACGCTACTAATAATGTTGTTGGATAGAAAACTCTCGATAACATAAACTACTCTCAGAGAGTAAACACTTTTGCTCAAGGGAAATAATCGTGGTAGACTCTGTAGTATAATTCGGTTTGCCGGCCGGGATGGTTCAAATGGCTCTGAGCACTATGGAACTTCTGAGGTCATCAGTCGCCTAGAGCTTAGAACTACTTAAACCTAACTAACCTAAGGACACCACACACATCCATGCCCGAGGCAGGATTCGAACCTGCAACCGTAGCGGTCGCACGGTTCCAGAGTGTAGCGCCTAGAACCGCTCGGCCACCGCGGAATGCAGCACACGGTTACTGGCATCGAGGTTTGAATGTACATGTAATATTTCTGGTAGTAATAATTCTCTTTAGTTTCTACTTGTTGCAAGTCATGTCTTAACAAAAATGACAGAGGACAAACCCGCCAGTTTCACAGTCGCCCACTATATATCAGGCGTTATCTTCCGGTAAACACGCAGTGGCACCTGTTTACTAAATGTGCCCAGCCTTAAAGCCGGAATATTCGCTCTTCAAACAGCATCGCGGCATTGCATCACGGCGCCTTACGTAAGATAAGGCGAGGGCGGTGGGGGCCAATTACTTACGCACGCCGCGTATGTGTATCGAACTGCACGAGAACCTCCAGGTCTCCATTCACTGGTCGCTGGCCAGCTCCAATTTTCCAGACGTAACCGCAGTGGCAGGCGGGGAGGGGAGGTTGGCTTTACAGTAAGAGGTCGCCGAAGGAGGAGGAGGAAGAGGAAAACGAGATTGGCTGCAATTCATTTTTATCTGGCCCACTTAGGGGCGCCACAATTTGCCTGCGGCCCCCGCGCAGCATTCTGATGTAAAGCACCCAATTACACAAATACGACTGTTGCGGAGTATTACGTCATAAAGCACGCAGTTGCGTGGCTGCGGTCGAGTCACGCAGGGTCGCCAATGCAGCCACAGAAGCAGAGGTCCTGGTGACGCCTCTGAGGGTAACGTGCCAGCAGCGTGTTATGTTGTCCGAGGTAAACAAAGCTACGTGCTTCACAAGACCCAATTCTTAATTCAGTGTGACTAATTACCCTCTGCTGCCTTACTACTTATAAGCGAACTTCAATTCGAACATCACACCGTCTCAGTCATTTCCGATGTTGGAAAGAGCTTTAGAGCGATCGAAATGTTCTTGACGGATTTATTACTAGTCCATATTTGAAGTCACCGAGTTGTCATTGACCAGCCTACTCTACTGGGACGTCTAGTGGACAATTCAGCCCTATATAGGGATGTCTGGATAATTTTGATCAGACAGTGTATTTCTTATTAAGATTCACCCTGCTCCGCTGCCTACAGGGCATTTGTCTGAAAAGAACAGTGTCTCTGTAATGGGCCGGCTCTCAAATAGGCCACTCTGTTTCTTGGAGTAGAGGATGAAAGGGAGGAGGAAAAGAGGGGGGGGGGGGGATGGATCTGAACTCGATAACGAGTAATCAAAATCAGTATCTTCTCATGATCTATTAAATTTCGTCAGTATGGACAGTGCTGAAACTTTGCTGACCGATCGTCTCCAGCCTGAGACAGGCAATTACATTTCGTTGTGTTTTCTTACGTTGCTCAAATTTTGTGTGCATTATTAGTTGATGTGGACATTAAGCTGCTAAGTAAACTTGCATAAAACCTCATTACCAGTGTAAGAATATAGGTTATTATTTGGAGTAGGATTTATGGGGAAGAAATAAAAATGTGTGATTTGATGATGACACTAATTCTATCAGCGACAGCAAAGGACCTGGAAGAGCAGTTGAACGGAATGGACAGTGTCTTCAAAGGAGGATACAAGATGAATAGCAACGAAAGCAAAACGAGCATAATAGAATGTAGTCGAGTTAAATTAGGTGCTGCTGAAGGAATTAGATTAGGAAATGAGACACTTAAAGCAGTAGATAAGTTTTACTATCTGAGGAGCAAAATAATTGATGATGGTCAAAGTAGACAGGTTATAAAATTTAGACTGGCTCTGGCAAGGAAAGCGTTTCTGAAGACAAAAAATTTGTCAACATCAAGTATAGATTTGTTAGGAAGTCTTTTCTGAAAGTTTCTGTATGGAGTGTACCCATATATGGAAGCGAAACGTGGACGATAAATAGTGTAGACAAGAAGAGAATATAAGCTTTTGAAATGTGGTGCTACAGAAGAATGCTGAAGGGTTGAGGGGTAGATCACGTAACTAATGAGGAAGTACTGAATAGAATTGGGGAGAAGTGGAAACGGTGGCGCAACCTGACTAAAAGAAGGGATCGGTTGGCAGGACACGTTCTGAGGCATCAAGGGGAGGGGGGGGGGGGGTACAAATCGTAGAGAGAGACCACAAGGTAATACAAAAAAATATTCAAATGTATATGAAATCGTAAGGACTTAACTGCTAAGGTTATTAGTCCCTAAGCTTACACACTACTTAACCTAAATTATCCTAAGGACAAATACACACACCTATGCCCGAGGGGGGATTCGAACCTCCGCCGGCGCCAGCCGCACAGTCCGTGACTGCAGCGCCTGAGACCGCTCGGCTAATCCCGCGTGGCAGATGAATACACTAAACAGATTCAGAAAGATGTAGGTTGCAGTAGTTACTCGGAGATGAAGAAGCTTTCACAGGACAGAGAAGTATGGAGAGGCACATCAGACCTGTCTCTGGACTGATGACCACAACAACAGTATTCCTGTTTATAGTACAGTGCGCTAATCTGATGATATAATTGTTTGCAGTGTTTATAAGGCACGTGGAGAGAACGTATTTTTATTAAAAACGAGGCACTTTTCGTTGCAGTTAGTGATGGTGTTTAATACCAAGGTAGCAACGAAGGTTAGCAATCTAATCAACATTATTGACCTACGCGATCTTTTCGTACACATTCACGTCGTGAAGTACAAAATGAATACTCACTGACTCGGTCAGTTTGTACTTGGATGTATTTGGAATTGGTGAGGAGGAGGGGGGGGGGGGGTGCAGGGGATTTTCCGTGGAGTATCCAGTACTGTTACCGGAATCGTAGTGTAGCCAGCCGCCGTGTCCGGAACAGCAGCCTGGTACGTACAGTGCCTCCATTAGCGGAGGGCACATGACGCCACTAACAGTTTGACTTGTTTCCCAGGCTTTTGTTTCCGCCACGGAGTGCCGGCAGAAAGCAGAAAGACGTGACCGCGACCTACAGCCCGCACACACGGCAGCCGCGGCACGGAGAGACACGGAGACGGATGGGTGGCCGGTGGCGGATGTGCGTACACGCTCTGCGCATCGGTCGCGACAGCTGGCGCGCGGCAGCTCGGGCCTAAACGCTTTTAATGCCGGCCATAACTTTACATTACCGCGCCGGCGGCCAAGGAGAGCGGTACGCTTGTACGGACGGAACTGAACTGGCTGGCCCGCTGCCGTTTAAACTCGAATTAAAACCTGATGAGGCCCGATAGTTGAGCCACCGCTGCTGTCGGTAATTTACTTCTACCGCTACCCCACATTTCTTCCGTTGCACTGTTACCTGTCTCTGTACTGCGTAATGCAAGAGGCGGAATAAATAGAGCCGGAGTTCGACAGGGTTCTGTGCGCGCACACGGGAGGTAAAAATGAGTTATTCGTCCCGAATTTCCTCCAACCCATTGAAAGTATCTAATCGTCCTTCCCGTATAGTGAATATTATCCACTTATCACATTATCAACTGTTATATTTCTGGAAATAGAACAATTTTTACTGCTTCAGCCACTTTTTACTAATATGTGTTAGCACGAGGGGTTAGCTTGTACCGAAATTTAACTCTGTACAGAAGGACTCACTAATTTCAGCGTACACTTTCTGTACAATGTTAAATTTTAGTACATAACCTCTGTGGCACCCACGGCACTTAACCTCAGCACACTCCAGGTTAATGTACATGTAACTTCAATGCACCTGATGATGGCTGCACGCGGTCGAAACACCTCGTGTCAATAAATAATAGTAAAAAGTGACTGAATCAGTAAAAATTATTTCATAAATTTATAACATAGTCGCTGACCTGAACCACTTCCATACAACATGGTTAAATTTAAGATTAATTTTTATATCAAATTATTTTTTTCAGCATTTCCTTTTCGCTAAGCTACGGTGTATTACTTAAATCTCAGCGGTGTTGAATATATTCGTCACATCTGAAATCTGTTTTTCTCTACATCTCTTTTTCTCTCTAAACTGTACTTTGATATCTACTTCTCAAAAAAAGCATCTTCCACACTTCTCGCAGTACTTCTTCAAATGTACGCATCTGTTTTACTCCTGTCCATCGTCTGATGTTGTCCATCTCCTTACAGCATGTATTTTCTTTTCTCCTTCGTCCACTCACCATCCAGTCCCCTAGCCATGTGTCTTCCCCATCTCCATTTCATTTTCAGTAGAGCATAGTTGTGTGTTTCACTTCGTTTTGTCTGCAAGTCTACATATTTGTTTACCTATCTCTCAAAGTAATACCCAGTATATATATCTGTAGTGCTCGGTGAGCAGCCTTCCATTTTTTAACGATTTTCACATTAAAAGTCCATGTCTTACCGCTAATGCACACTAATTGTAAACTTTACTTTTCGGACATACTGCAAGCTCAGGTTCCAGATTCGTCGTCTACTGTAATATGCCTATTGCTTTTGATGAAGCGATTTGCCTATGAATGTGTGACACAGTACGGAAAGACTCTTATTTTACTATTTCGTGTGTAGAAGATGTGTTGAAACCCAGTGTTTGTTAAATGAACGATTGACAACTGTATCAGTTAGCTGAGAAGTCTGTCGGTCCTTACCGAGGGTCCCGATGGAAATTGCATTGTGCTGGTCCACTTTATAGCTCCCGTTATATATACAACGATACACCTGTAGCACTGTAGAATACCCATTAAAGTGCCGTCCAGCTGTATGATGAAGTTAAAAACGGCTATAATGATAGTGAAATAACCCATAAATTTTCGTCGAATGGTAAACACGCGGTATAATCCCAAAACTTTCCGCAGCATTGCCGTAACGTTTCTCTTGAGCGGTAGATATATTTTCCTGCGTGCACCGGCACTGGAAATAGCAGCCAATTGTATAACGGTATTCTGAGTGTGATGAATATTGCATTAAATCATTATTACCTTATTTTGAATCATTTTAGTAGAATTCACAATTGCCTGCAGTAACGGTTTATGTGAGCCTATTTTCGGTATCGTGTTTCACGAACGCGAGGCACCCATTACGTGGTATATGGTACGGCAAAGAGGACTAGAGGAATTACTGAGAGCCGCAGGAGACGTGAAACAACTTGGAACAATATAGGGACAAAAGAAACCCTGTGAGAATTAGCGGTCGAGAGTGATTTGTTTGAAAACTTGTTTGTTCTCCAACGATCGCAGTAACTTTCACTACAGCGACCGATTTCGGGCAAGTGTGGCCTCACTAGATTTGTTTTAAGTTACGAAGCATCTCGTCAAAGCACTTTCGCACTGAATTTCGTGTAGATCACAAACCGTTTTGTTACTCGATTTTGCATTCTTGCGCATGACAACATCACATCATCAGCGATTTCCGAAACTTGTTCTAAGAAACATTTACGATGTAAAAAAAAAATTAAAAAAAAACTCTATGGTAGCTGTAAAAGTGATCGGAAACTTATTTATGGAATTACTATCCTATAGTGCGAATTGGTAAAATTTATGCAATAGCTCCGCGACCTATTACGTCTCTGAGAGATTGTGCTACTAGATGAATTTCAGCCAGATTTTTGGGAGGCTAGAAAACTGGTTAACATGTTCGGTCTGAAAAGTCAGCTAGTTCGGATGGTCCACGGAATATACACGTGCCTATCGTCGTGATTTCGGAAGATACTGGCTTACAGATATCCACTTTGAGAGCTACATTGCTGAAACCACATCAGTCGAAAAATAAATTACAGCTAATTTTGCAGTATGATGAACAAGAACGACCCTCAGAAAATGAGGAGCAGTAACGAGCCTAGTACAACACTTGCCCATTGCTCACTGGCAGTGACGATTCGCAAGGTGAAGTCCCATTAAGAGAGTTTATGTACTTGGAAGTAGTGTCTAATCGTGTCAAGTGCGACTGCAGAAAATTAGTGACGTTCGCTTATAGGGTAAAAGTGAAGTTATGATAGACGAAACAAGCAGACATACTTCTGCGTTACATGGGGCTATAGAATGAACATCATGTCGCATTTAAAAAGGTTAAGAGTGAAGCTTATGTGCGTTACCGCAATGAGTATATATATATATATATATATATATATATATATATATATATATATATATATATATATATATATGTGTGTGTGTGTGTGTGTGTGTGTGTGTGTGTGGGTGTGTGTGTATGCATTCGAGGCATTCGATCATATATTCATATATATAGGAAAACGGAATTAACGAAGTCCCTCGCCACTGGAAAACCAACTAGTAATCACCCTATCATAGTTAAGAGTCGTATTTCTTGATGCCTGAAGACAAGCATTAGCTGGTGAAACCCAACGTATACACATTAATGTGATAAAGTTAGCAATCCATAAACAGTGAGACTGGTTGCGCTATGTACTTATAACCACCGTTATTGTAAGATAGAGCTGGAAAACCAGTAGTGACATTATTGCTAGTGATTATAAAATAGTGGACAGTAGTGATTCGCCTTCATTATCAGTCAAAGCAGTAGTTAATTCTACTCGCATTCTAAAGCTATTAACGTTCTACGTCTCAGAGATACGAAAATGATTCGGATTTACGGATTGTGCTTTGGGCTGTCGATTGTTCTGTTGCCTAGACATTGTCCGCTTTCACTGGAGGTAAGGGATTCGTAATTGGGCCGTGGAGAGGTGCGTGCGCGCTTAGGTAGCGCGTATCCGCCAGTCAGAACGGAGGCGAGCTGGGAACACGTAACATGACGCACCGCTTGTCTGTTACGACCGCACGCGATGTTCTGACTGCCCTTGGCTACACAGCTCCCCGCACCGCGCAAACTAATTGACGCCACATCTTGCTCGGTCCGCAGTGTTGTATGGTGACAACTGCCACGAGAAACAGTCACGGTACAACATGTACAGTATTTGATTGCAGACGAGCGAGGTAACGAGACAGAGAGAGAGAGAGAGAGAGAGAGAGAGAGAGAGAGAGAGAGAGAGAGAGACCATTGGTGGTAGTGGGAAAGGGCTGAGGGTGAGGTGGAATGGCTGTTGTCCAGCATACCGGTCACAGCTGTTACGTCGTTTTGCAGAGACGTTTAGGCAAATATTGTATCTTCTCCGCGTTCTGGAATGTGGTGCTACAGAAGAGTGCTGATGATAAGATGGGCAGATCGAATACCTAATGAGCAGGCGCTGAATCGTATTTGTGAAAACAGAAATTTACGGCATAAACTCACTAAAAGAAGGGATCGATTGATAGGATACATCCGGAGGCACCAAAAAATTCTAAGTGTGGCAACGGAAATGTGGCAAGTACTTTTTTTTTATTTTTGTATGTGGGACCAAGGCTCGCATACAGAAAGCAGATAGAAATAGATTTAGCCTGCTGAGATAAAGAGAACTGAACAGGACAACTAGCGTGGAATGCTGCATCAAACAAGTGTTCAAATACAATTTTTTTTTTTCTAAATGTGGTGCTACAGAAGGATGCTGAATATTAGGTGAGCAGATCGGCTAACCAATGAAGACGTGCTAAACTGAATCGGCGAACGAAAGCCTTTATGGCGCAACCTGACAGAAGAAGGTTCAAAATGGCTCTGAGCACTATGGGACTTAACTTCTGAGGTCATCAGTGCCCTAGAACTTAGAACTACTTAAACCTAATTACCTAAGAACGTCACACACATCCATGCCCGAGGCAGGATTCGAACCTGCGACCGTAGCGCCTAGAACCGCTCGGCCACGACAGATAAGGGACGGGCTGAAAATTGAAAATTCTTTTGTGACCATTTGTTGGCATATAGTCTGTTGGCTTCTGTTTGGGATCTTAGGCTGTCGTTTGTTTAATATTTATACTGACTTTCGGCCAGCACGAGTGGCTGGGATTGACAAATATTCACCCTCCAGTTCTGGTGGAGGACTGTATCCAATAGGCAGCATGTCCAGGAACAGGTTGGTAGAACTTGATTTTATCCATAATGGATAAGAGATCGAAGCTGTTAAAAACAGTGTTAAATTTTGTAGACAAAATGACGCGTTTTGAAAAAGGAAGTCTTGTTGATTATTATTATTGTTATATAGAGATACTTGTATAGTAATTCTGATGGCGAAGGCTTGGTCCTTCGAAAGGCTTCAATTTTAGTACTTTTGCGCTGTAGAAGGAGGTTGAGCGTACGTTTTAACTTTGAGGTTGACGGGGCTGATTCCAAAAGTATCAACGAATGAAACTTCCTGGCAGATTAAAACTGTGTGCCGGACCGAGACTCGAACTCGGGACCTTTGCCTTCCGCTGGCAAGTGCTCTACCAACTGAGCTTACGCAAGCACGACTCACGCCCCGTCCTCGCAGCATTACTTCCGCCAGTGCCTCGTCTCCTACCTTCCAAACTTTACAGAAGCTCTATTGCGAACCATAGGTCCCGTGTTCGAGTCTCGGTCCGGCACACGGTTTTAATCTGCCAGGAAGTTTCATATCAGCGCACACTCCGCTGCAGAGTGAAAATCTCATTCTGAAATCAAGGAATGGTTAATTTGGTAATGTAGTCTCTGTGTGTGTTTGTGTGTGTGTGTGTGGGGGGGGGGGGGGGGGGGGGGGGTGCAGTGGAATGGGGTAAAAACTGAAATGGGACACCAAGGGTTGAATACAGGTTTAGGTTGCTGTAGTTATGCCGAAATTAAGAGGCTTCTACGGGACGGGGTAGTGTGGACTACATGAAACCAGTCTTCGGGCAGAAGAGCACAACAGCAACAACCGGTACAACACGCGATTGACACTTGTTTCGTGTGGTACCACTCTTTGAGGGTGTCTAGCACCCTTTTTTTTCGAGTGGCTAACGTATATTACAAACCAAACGTGGCAGCCGTACGTCGCGATGTGGACCGCGCAGAAATGTCGCCGGCGGGAAGGGTGGTCTCCAGGCCGCGCGCTCCCCTGCAGGTTTTTGTCGCGGCGGCCACAGCCACAGCCACTTTATGCAGCGCCGCTCTCATTATCGGCTGGCACGGCTCGGCCGATGTAAATCTGCGGCCGGTATTTGCATGGCGCGAGCAGCAGCATCACGAGCGTGTAAATCGAGCGCTCCGGCTGACCGTATAGGGCGCTGCCTCGTTACCGCCGGGCCGGCGGGCTGCCTGGCCGCCGTTGAAAGCTCAGCTGCCAGTCTTCCGCCCCTTTCTGCCTCTCTGCCTCTCTGTGTGTGCAGGAGAGAGGGACAGGGGTCACCGTCACAAGATGCCACACCCTCATTGACCGCCTGTCTCGAGACGTCGACTGTCTGAAGCGATATCTCTGTCTACATCCTCCTGGTCAGTGCCTTCCGTGCGGTACTGGTCGCTAGGGCCACTGTAAAGTGTAGCCTTACAACGAATTTATGTTCGCTGTGACCATCGACACGATACACCAAATTATCTTAAAAGGATAATTCGTGCTTCTCTTCCTAGTAATTCTTTCCATTATCCTTAGGAAATTATTTTCTTTCTGACAATGATGATGATGCTGGCTTGTGGGGCTTTCAACTGCGCGGTTATCAGCGCCCGTACAAAGTCCCAATCTTTACACGGTCCAATCTCGCCACGTTCACGAATGATGAGGACAACACACACCCAGTCCCCAGGCAGAGAAAATCCCCAACCTGGCCAGGAATCGAACCCCGGACCCCGTGATCTAGAGGTATTTCTTTCTGACGTCCACTCCTCACTTACTCCAGGATTTCTCTCTTACCCTAAGAGACAGTGGTTCCAATGGTTCCAATGGCTCTGAGCACTATGGGACTTAACATCTAAGGTCATCAGTCCCCTAGAACCTAATTAACCTAAGGACATCACACACATCCATACCCGAGGCAGGATTCGATCCTGCGACTGTAGCGGTCGCGCGGTTGCAGACTGTAGCGCCTAGAACCGCTCGGCCACCCCGGCCGGCTAACATCTTTGCATGTTACATTCAGCAAAAAGAGGTTGCCCATTACAGCTGTATACATATATCACCATACGATAATTGCTCCACCCTTGTGCTATATTGTGGGTTGAATGCGTGCAGGATCCATCTCAGTATTTGATCGTCTCTAGACCAAAATTCTGCCATCATTTACTGCCACCTTTCCAGCACAGAGAGCAGCCCTTAATCTGCTCGAACATCCTGGCAATAACCTTGAAAGAATGGTCGGAAATCTTGAAATATAAAGTAAGACTGATCTGAAACGATGTCTGCACAATTAATGGCAAAATATTACCTCAGAGACTACCAAAACAGGTTCAGTCGATGCCAAAGACGTTAACAGAAGTGATACTTACAAGAGGAATGACTACAAAGTGCTGACGTTGTAATTATATTTATTTACATCGTACTTTTCTTTTACTTTTTCTCCCATAGTGTGACGCCAGCGGGCACAGAATATTTAATTACTTTTTGAACAAGACTAGCTTAGTTAACCTTTTATATGTACGGGCTAGGAAGAAAATCCCCTACTGATAGTGTGCTAAGTAACATCTCTAGTTGTGATCTTCAGTTCTGACAAACACAGTTATTCTATATGAACAATGGAATCTGAATGCTTTTTTTCATGACTCTGTTTCGAGGTGATGGTTTAAACTTTGTCACTACTCCTTGCCCATCTCTACTGTGCCGAGAGACGTTCCACCATGTCGGGTGGTGTAGTGCTCGTTACGATACTCACGAGGCGAGAAACATGAAGTGGTGCCAGGTAGGCAGCAGTAGCAGCTGCCAGTGGCCTGTCTGAGTGATGGGTCGCACTTAACATAGCTGGCCGGCCGCCGCGGGCCACAGCTTGCCCTGAGCGGGTCCGGAAGACGCGCATCACCATGCAGCCAGCTTCTCTCGTTCCGTACCCACCGCCGGCGACCTTGAGAATAACAGACTCCTGCGCTAACGTGTGCTACATCCCGAGTCAGCTTAATCCACACTAGGAACTGCACTCTTCCGCATCCGTGGCCAAGGTCGCTCTAGCGTTGTGGTGTTCCGACCCGCATGCAACAACTTCGATTCCTGCAGATCCAGGGACTGTTCTCCGTTCTTAGGCAGCGTGGCATCTTTTCCAGGGATAGAACAGAATTTTACCCTTGTGTGAAACAGCATGGAATAGTCTCCACTGTATACTGTATACTGAAGAGGTAGCGAGAGGAACATTGGAGTAGGGTGATGTGGGAGGCACAAAATCAGCGATGATACGATTCTATGAGGGCATAGGACAAGTAACCGAAAGTGAACTGAAGCTTAGTTTAATGAAACGGAAAGCGGCCTGGGTGATGGCGATAATATTCACGTAATCAAAAGGTTCAAATGTTTCTGAGCACTATGGGACTTAACTTTTGAGGTCATCAGTCCCCTAGAACTTACAACTACTTAAACCTAACTAACCTACAGACATCACACACATCCATGCCCGAAGCAGGATTCGAACCTGCAATCGTAGCGGTCGCGCGGTTCTAGACTGTTCCGCCTAGAACCGCTTGGCCACTACGGCCGGCGTCATCAAAAGGAAAATGTGTGAGCAGAACGTGTACAGGCTGAATCAACAGACGCCGGACATTGGGTAAGAAAGAAATTACACTATTAAATACTATTGAAGTGTGGGCTACAGACAGTCTGAGATTTTCACAGAGTGTGGAATGAATACGTTTCATGAACGGGTAACTGAGAAAAAATGCCTAATAAAGACCACAATAAATAAGAGAGATAATTTGATTGGTCAAATTCAACATGGGTAAAACACAAATGCCGCGGGAAATATATCTCGCACCTTAAGATAGCCAACCAAAATTACATCAACTGCCTCAGATGCGTATGATGCAAGCTCGGTTGCCTGTCTAAAGATGCACGAAATATTTTCCAGCCAGTTTTGTTTTACCCAACCTGTGTTAGAAAATGAGTCACTGAAAAGAACTGGTAAAAGGAAAGAATCTCTGCGACAGGGCTACATATGTGTTTGTAGATGTATAAGGCAGGTTTTTGCTAATCCGCGGTGAGTGCAGTATAAGGCCCTATTCGACCATGCGGGCACTTGCCGACTTCTGCCAAGATAGCTGTCGCTTGTTCAAGGAGGAAAAATGTAGCCCTCTCTTAATGATCCAACTAGGTCCAACGATTATTGACGCCTTTTCATCGATTGTGAACTACTGTGGTCCTGAATGCTCAACAAATTTCGATCACTGAATGAACACCTTCAGATCTGATTAATCACTAGTTGTGAGGTGTCAAAGCTCTTTTTTTGTGAAAGAACAGTCACAGGTCGTAAAATTACATCTACATCTACAACATACCTCGCAAGCCACATAATGGTGTGTGGCGTAGGGTACTTTCGGTACCACTATCTGATCCCTCCAACCCTGTTCCACTCGCGAATAGTGCGTGGGAAGAATGACTGTCGGTAAGGCTCTGTATTGGCCCTAATTTCTCGAATTTTCTGCTCGTGGTCTACATCTACATCATACTCCCCAAGGGACAGCACTATGGTAGACTTGCAGCAATATTCACTGCTATTACTTTTACAAATTATCAGACTTTTTTTTTACTTTCCACAGTTCGTGATTAATCAGATCTGAATATGATCATTAAGTGATAAAAACTGGATACATTTGTGACTATTTGCAAGTCAGACAGCTACAGTAAACATTTTTAAAACACGCTATTTAGATTCGTTTGTTATCCCCATAGTCTGCCGTATTTCTATTACTATGTAGGTGAGTAATGACCACACACCTATAGAGTAATACGGTGTTCCTCACAGAGGCGTACAGGAGTGTCCCAGTGATCGTGGGGGACACAAAATAGATGTTATGTGGTAAAGAGCCAATATACTTATGTAAAGATAAATCAACTTTCCTTATGTTACAGTTAGCAGAATTAGCGGACCACAATGAAAAGCACTAATTTTTGACAAAGCTTTGTTGATGCCTTGCCTCGATCTGCCCAATGTGATAGTAATCTGGTATCTTAGCCGACAAGCGTGTACAGGGCTGGCTGGCTTCTTGCAAGTAACATTCTCCAGGCGTCACCGCTGGCGACAACTGGATGGAAAAGACAGTACCCGCAATAACGACAGCAGCTGGAAGCGACATTGAAAGCAGCGCGGGCCTCTAAGGAAGTGTCCTCTAATTTTCTTAATGGCTTCCTATCGGGCGACTACGCCTTCAGCTGAACTGCTCGTAACACTCGGTCGCTCCCGCGAGCAATAGACACACACACACACACACACACACACACACACACACACACTGAGACACACACACACATACACACACGCGCGCGCGCAGGCATCAGAGGGAGCGACATTAACAAACACTAGTTAAAATTAATTCATCATTCACTATTGTTAGCGAGCACTGCGCGCCACTCCCCGATAAACGGTCCCATTTCAATTAGGAAGAGGCGAGGCGGCTGCGGCAGTGGTTGCTCGCGGCGGATCCTCTATACGGAACCCATTGTTACGGCAACAGGCCGCCACAGCGGCTGGTCTCCCACTGTGGCACTCTGCATGTAGTACCGGGCAACTGTGGAACTACTGTCGCGAAACAAGTGGATCAGCTTAAGCGGCAGGGGCCGTTTCTTTTATCACAGCATTCCGTAGCATCTACACCACGAGTGCGCAATCCGCTATACGCATGCGGCCCAATGATAGTATGAAAGCGGCACGAAAATTAAGCATCTGTCACATCATCGGTAAAAAAAAAAGAAAGAAAAAGGATTCTATAAAACTCCGGCCTGCCGTTGTGGCCGAGCGGTTCTAGGCGCTTCAGTCTGGAATCGCGCTGCTGCCACGGTGGCAGGTTCGGATCCTGCCTTGGGCATGGATGTGTGTGATGTCCTTAGGTTAGTTAGGTTTAAGTAGTTCTAAGTTCTAGGGGACTGATGACCTCAGCAGTTAAGTCCCATAAAAAAAAGGAAAAGCAGAAAAACATCATCCTCTACGTCACTACGTGGAGGAAAACGTGTGTTGAGTGATCTTTGCAGACGGTAGGGATTATGACAAAAAATAAGACAACGACAGCAACAAAAGTCACTGAAAAACAAAATGTCGCACTATCTAGTCTTGTCAGCACCTAAACAACACAAAGGGAGCTCTGAAAGCTTGGTACTGCTGGGCGAGCTGCAATTCAAAACCACACATCAGTGATGCAAATACCCTTAAGAAGAAAACGTGGTGCCGAAGCAATAAAACGTTGACTATGGAGCAATGGAAGAAAGTTAATCGGTCGGATGAGTCTTGTTGCACACTGTTTCCAACTCCTTACTGAGATTACGTATGGCATACGCCATCCCAAGCGTACGATTAGGGCTGCTTGCTGCCAAAAGTGAAACGTGGAGGGTGTTCCGTGATGATTTGGACAACCATGTCGTGGCAATCCGTGGGTCCCGTGGTTACCCTGCGAAGTAGCATTATTGTTAAGGATTATTTGATCATTTTGATTGGTCACGTCCATCCAACTGTACAACTTTTCCAGAAGAGCACTTGCCCGCGAAAGGCGAAGGTCCCGAGTTCGAATCTCGGTCCGGCACACAGTTTTAATCTGCCAGGGAGTTTTGTACAACATTTGTTCCCCAATGGTCATGCTGTGTTCCAAGACGGCAGGGCTTCTGTGTATACTGCTCGCATCTTTCAGAACTGGTTTCGTGAGTACGAGGATGAATTGTGGCACCTACTGTAGCACCACAGCCACAGGGATCTCAATATTACAGAGCCTTTGTGGTCTACTTTCGAGAGATGGGTATGTGACAGCTAGGCACCTCCAACGTACCTGAACTTGCCACTATATTTCAGGAAGAATGAAAACCATGCAGGACCTGTATTTTATCCTTTCCGAGACGATTGGAAGGTATTTTGAGTGGAGACTGTTTTTCTACAGCATATTAGGCACGGTAATCTCTCATGTTTTTGTTCTCTCCATATTTTTGTCCACCCCCTGCGTTTTGGCTTGTCCTTAGACCAAAAACATTCCGCGGACTATTGAAAATTAATGACTGGTAAGTCTAAACCCGTAAAGCCACAGGAAAAACTTTTTACGAAAGTGCTTAGCTGTAATGAACTTCATGGATAGTGGTGAAATGTCTGTATGTTTCCCGAGGTGGCTCAAATTCGTAATCAGGTCGAACATGGGAGGCAATGCCAAACTCGCCTGATGTGTCCTGTGGATGGGTCTGCTTTTGCTGTACTGTTTGACATAAAAGATACTACCAGCTCACGAAATAGAGGGTTTCTGGATTCCCAGCTAATAATCTCTCAGAAATTCTTTATCTTCCTGCAGTATTTTACACGCTATTACTGAAATGTATTCTCATTTTGAGAACAGTGCCCAAAGACTGTTAATTTAGTAACACGAAACTCTCATGCGTCTTATAAATTTCTGATTGTATTCTATCTCGACAACTGAATACAACGTTATGTCTAGATTTCAGTCCTTATTTTCATCTTATGGCGTGTTTCGCTGTGCACTATTATAGACCTTTGACACCTGCCAACGCGAAATATCCCTCTAAATGTACCCGGTGAAGAACAAATGTTCAGTGACGCAAAGTCCGGATGTCAAGCTCTTCCGTAGATGGTGTAAAAATTGTTGGTCTTGCCACCGTGAGTTGTTGTATATGTCCTGAATGGGCTGAAATTTGTTGAACTAACCCATTAGTGGATTCAGAAAAGAAGCATTGTCAATGACACCTTTCTTCGTACATTCCTTAGCACTGAGTGGAATGGTTTCATGTATAAGACCCTTATATCTGTGATAGCTTAAGTCCTGCTAACCTGGCTGCTGCGAACGTATATGTAGTAAAGTCACCAGCGTAATATGACCGATGAAATTTGCATATCAGCACTTCTTCTTAGAAAGAAATAAGCTACACATTTTCTTTTTTCCATTTCTGTCCGAGGAAGCATACGATTTGGACCTAATTAAGACTCTGACGACTCATCAGACCAGCGATAATAAAGTTAACATTCTCAGTAGCGTAAATAATATTTTAATGATTTACGTACTGAGTCCTGAAGATGAATACTAACGTCGAAACGCATCAATAGTAAATTAATGATGTAAGATTGATATCCGTTAAACGTTAGGTATCTTTGCTGAATATGCATATATACTTCAAGTAAAATCTCATCTAGTATCGGCAAAATATTTAGCGTGTATTCCTCCGAAAACACATTTGGTGCCTTCAGCAAGCGCTGTCTTAATAACGTGTAACTTACAGTCTGCTTCGCAGCCCTTTGTTTAATGAGGTGTAACTCACTAAAGCAGGTCCAAAACGTCGCACAGTATTTCCACAAAAAGAAAACTTGCGTTCCTCAAGGGATGATCTCGGTCCCAGAAATATGAGAAAGTGTTGGCACCGACTGCCGCGCTTGTTAGAGTCTTGTTAATTAGGGAATAGTTGATTTAGGGAGCGGGCAGGCAGAAAAAAGTCCGTTTCCCCGCGTTATGCCGGCTCCCCGCTATAAACGCGTGGCCCTCCTTCGCGCGTTTCTTCCCCTTCGGCCTGCGTGACGGGGAGGCTGTCTTCTCCATTTCTCTGACGGCGGGCCTTACCCCTTGCAACACTCCCGCCTACGCTCTGCTCTGCCCTGCCCTGTCGGTCTCCTTTGTGATGTGATCATCTGTTCTCATTTGCACGTGGCCAAACTGCGAGTTTTAAATTACAATTACCTCCGGCCGGTCCGTGTTCGTATTCTTTGCTCTCGCCTTTCCCTGCTGCTCTCCCCCGCGGAAACAAATGAAGGAGCAGACGCGCGCATTGCACAAAGACTAATATTGCGTGGCGAAAACTGCCGCTGGGGTGCGGAGAAGGGGGATTGCTCTGTTACAGACCACTGCCGCGAGAGGTGCTCCTCCGTTTGCTCTGAGCGAGAGGAAGAGTGTGAGGGAAGATCCGCGGCAGAAAAAAAGAGAAAGGAAAATAGGTTTCCACCTCCGGTGTGGCGTCTGGGTGTACTTTGCGGACGGCACGGTTTTGTTAACGCAGAGCAGTAAGACCCCGAAAACGGGAGGGGGAGTTTATTTTTGAAGGCGTGTATCTGCTCGGTTTTACACAAACACACACACACACACACACAAACAATGGTATATGTTACGTCGTGTGGCTTGATATAAATACTTTTTCGCTGTCCTTCCATTAATTTGGTCAAGCTGTGCTCGATGAACAGAGATTAGATTTCCTGATAAGAATCAGTTTAGACAGTACTGAAACAACTTAGTTCACTGCTATTTGCTTTCTCGTTCGTTCTAAAGCGTCGTATGGGTCCAGAGACCTTGAATACAGCCAGAATGACTCCTAATGATGATAGTAAAGACTTCAATTGAAGTTTCCGACCTCATAAATTCGTAACTGAGGAATAATTAAGAGAATCATAAATAATCTGTTACGCTGCGTAAGTTTCACATTATTACTGGCCGGTATATATCGGGGGCTGGATTTAACGTTTCTTCTTCGCACAAGCTAACACTTTCTCTAACATAAGAGTGAACATTATGAGTTAAATGTAACTGTTAAGCGTATATGTTGAGAGCATGTAGAGTGTTTTCTCTTCTTGGCGTTTCTGACGACGCTGAAACATTTTCGTAATGGACTCCCTTAATCAACGCAAGAGCATCAATGAGATGTTTATACAAATCTGATGTCCGGCGGTGCAACATCGTGGGAATATCAACAAATTTCTGAGAAGTACACTTGATAAGAAAGGACAAGTACTATACATCTTCCTTTCAGGACCGTCTCATGCTGTGACCGAGGTATTAAAACCAAAACAGCTTATTCAGTGACTTATCGACAGTCACTTACTCATCGCATCTTTAGTATGATAGGAAAATACGATTTATCTTCCTCCACAAATCATCACGCATCTGGTAAAGTATATGTGCAAATATTAATGATGAAACTTTCTTCAAAAGCAACAATGATCTGTCTTACGAGCCTCCAATGATGGGCTCGATCCACTGTCACATTATTAACTCCTTGAGTTTCTGTAAAGCAATTTGTAAATGAACCCTGAACACTGGCGCATAGTCCCGTGGCCAAATACTTCACAACACCATCTCTCTTACCTGACTGACGAAAAGTGCTTCCACTACCTGCAATTCGGCTGTCGCCGTAGGACCACTGCACTGGTTTTCTTTAAAGACTTTTGTTGTGCAAGTATGCTACATTCATAGCAGACATAAACTTATTTATCGTAGTGTATGCTCGGAAGTCGTAGGTTAATAGGGATGAAGTTTTTTAGCTCTCTTGGTGTGAGAGCAGGGCATCCTTCAATGAGCAGCCCCCAAAGAACAAACTAACTTATACGTAGTTGACAGCTTTATTTGTAGCTAGTTGTCAGGCCTCTACTATTTGTAACTAATGCCCTTTCGTTGCGTTTCCATTTTGAACGCACGCACCAGTTACAAGCGCTCTCGATGCTGAGGAGTGTTCGCTATTAAGATCTGGACGCCTCGGTTAGACACGGTTCAGCTATCGCACACGCCACCTGTCTTTACGGCACGCTGTCTTCTGTTGCAATCCGCCGTCTCATCTCTTGTTTCCTGGTATAAGCTTCCGGAGGCGATCGATCTAGACGGACTTCCGTGGAATTAAAACGTTATTAAATGCCACCACCTTATCTCCCTCTATTTGTCAGTCGACTAACTTTCACGTACACGTCTCCACAGTACGAATTACTCAATCAACGGTGTGCTGCCTACAGCTAGTAACATTAGCCAGCCAATATTCCACCCCCCCCCCCCTCTCTCACCCCCCCCCCTCTCTCTCTCTTACCCTCTACCTCTTCCTCTCTCTCGGCCACTACATCCCCCTCTCCCTTCCCCTTTCCCTCTCACCGTTACTCTCTCTCTCTCTCTCTCTCTCTCTCTCTCTCTCTCTCTCTCACACACACACACACACACACACACACAAATCTTTTTTCTCTTCTCTCCCGTAATACTCAAGAGTGAACAATTAGGAATACACAATTTTTTATCTTTGCGAACGGCTTTACCAACAGCGAGAGGTTCATCATTGCAAGGAGTTTCTTTAATTGCAGAATTTTAAAGGAATTTATCCATTTTCTTTACATCTTGGAATCATGTAACGACGATGTTGAGATTTGTCCCTTGGGTAATAGGCTACAGGATACTATCTGTGGATTTACGTCAAGGACTCGAATCGAACCGTTTGATTCGAAATTGTGTTGAACTAGCAGTGATCGCTGCGTCACGAAATTTACCGGTAGCTCTCATAGATTTCAGCAGAATTTTCACATACGTTAATTTCCAACGAAGTGAAGATCACATTTCTGACGTCTTCGAAACAAAAAGAGGGCATCGTGACCGTGAATGTGATGTTTCCTTGAACTGACGTTGCATGGTCAACGACCACCAGAGCCGTCTTCTCAATCATAAGCGTTCTGTATCATTTTTAATGCGCTCTCTTGCTCTCTCTCTCTCTCTCTCTCTCTCTCTCTCTCTCTCTCTCTCTCTGTGTGTGTGTGTGTGTGTGTGTGTGTGTGTCTTGACGGACAGATATGTTTCCCAGCCCTACATTTTGCACTTGAGGGCATTAGCGTCTGCGTCTGAGTTGCAGAATTATCCCAAAAGTACCGATCTCAAACTGAACCACCGATGAAAGATTCCGCAGTGAGATGTAATGTACCAAATAACCAAACAGTAAATCATTGCTGCAGAACAATCCTAACTATGCTTCCTGAGAAGCAAACAATAATTTTTGTCAACTACTGCAAACTGCTTTGTGAATGATGTATTGCAAAGGATGCTTCTGAAACACTTGAAAGTCGGAGTAAAATACGGAAGTGTAGTATACCACGCATTTAGAGGAAAAGAAACAGCGCTGCAACGAAGTCTGTTCGTTTGAATCCAGACTGTTCCGCAACCAAATCAGCCACTCTACTGACCATCTGTGCAAACAGTATGCATTATCTGATCAAAAGTAACCGGACTCCCTTATGTAATACACAGTTGAACAGTAGACGTCAAAAAATGGTTTAAATGGCTTTGAGCACTATGGGACTTAACGTCGGAGGTCATCAGTTCCCTAGAACTTAGAACTACTTAAACCTTACTAACCTAAGGACATCACACACACCCATGTCCGAGTTAGGATTCGAACCTGCGACCGTGGCGGTCGCGGGGTTCCAGACGGTAGCGCCTAGAACCACTCGGCCACCACTGCCGGCCCCCACGTTATTTTCCACTGACAGGAGTTCGGATACTTCTGATCAGAAAAAGTATGTACTGCTTGACCTAGTAAACACTCGTATTGCTGTGTTTCGCCAAAGTGGCGCCTGACGATATTCCTCAAACAATAGTTTCCTGGGTTAATAGTGCCTCTGATATGCATTTTAGAGCCCATGTTTACTGGACGTTTTTTCTTGGCTTGGCTTGGCTTGCTACTACCACCTCTGAATGTTGCATACCCTACATTCTTGGCAACAATATCAGTACCGGTACATGTATTCCACTGTCAAAGGTATCAAAATGATTATCACTTGTAATTTTCGACTCGTTCGTTTCCGGACGTTGGACCTTTACCTCAGATTGATAGATTTATCAGTCTCCATTGTCCTTGAAAGTTTGTAACATTATCTCGGAATCATCGTGTATATACATACATTTACAGGCGCCGGCGGCTGTAACTTTGACCCTCTGTAGCGCCGTTGTGTGACGTTTGCGAATGTGAATTCCTATATAAACCTTGTTCTACTACGTCCCCTTTACAACCTCGAGAAATGTGGAACATGAATAGTCAAACGCCCTGCATATGTTTTTGGATTACCAGATTCGACCGTCTTAAGATCAGTGTGACGAACAGGAGCAACTTGTGACTGGAGATTGACAGTCAGCAACTACAGTGGAGATGATGAGCAAGTGTTCTGTCCAAGTGTGTCAACCGTAATAAATACGTAGTGCTCATTTAAATGTCCACAGCTTGCGGGCATTTGTTGTTTCCCGGACGGAATCCGCCCCACGCTACCAGGAGAAGGTAACAGGGGCGCGGCAAGTGCAATCTGAACTCTAGATCGCTGCGGGAAGGACTCGGTGCCCTCCCGAAAGAATTATGCGCCGCTGCAGCCAGAACGAAATGTCCGAATGTTGTTAAGGGCGCAAATTACGATAATTAACGTCGGCTTCGGGTGCGGCGTAATTGTCTCCGGGTAACAACATAATGAAGACGGCGGACGGGCGCCGCCATTGCTGGGTCCGCGCCCTACCGACTGGCACTGACTGCAGAGCCATCTTACGCCCTGAGACGCACTGCTAAATTATACGCAGCCTTCATTATCTCCGCGAGGCTCGCCTGGTGTGTTCTTGCACGACCGCCAGCCCTCGGGCCCAAGTATAGCGTTTCAGCATTTGCTGGCGTGATCATTAGCGGCGCGGAAGTACTGACTTTTGTCACTGAGTGTTGACTCAGCGACGTCACAACACTCCCTCCAACAGTCTCGAAACTTGCATCAGTTTCATAATTACACTCATGGAATTTGTTTACTTTCATTTGTGATAGATCTGTTTCTGTAGCGATTGTATTACGCCATTTTTGCTAAAATTGTCTTCCCGGAAGCAAATATAATGGGACAAAAGTCATCATTTTGTAGTGAGCAAATCTCTCGTAGATACAGGTACACCGCTCCGCAAAACTGAAGGGCGAGGTAGATAAAGTAACATAGCTACTCGGTGGAAATGAATGAAAGTGGTGGGGCATGTTGCCAAAGATCTTTTTGTTTCGCGCCGCGCGTTGTAGTCGTGAGGTCTTAGGCGCCTTGCCACGGTTCGCGCGGTTTGCCCCCCTCGAGCCGTCCTCCCTCGGGCGTGGGTGTTCGTTTTGCCCTGAGCGTAAGTTATTTTAAGTTAGATTAAGTAGTGTGTAAGCCTAGGGACCGATGAACTCAGCAGTTTGACCCCATAGGAACTTACCACAAATTTCCAGTTCTTAGTTTTGCACAGATAGTTGGACGTCACACAGTGTGAGGGCAACGTGACTATGGCGCCAAATGGGGCTGACCCGGAACTCAAAGCAGTTGAAGGACCGGGGAAAGACAGCGTGTGTCAATCAATGAGCAGCCACGCCACTGAGGTGATGTTCTTCATTACAGCGTGGCCCCGAGAAAACGTCTAAATGACTCCATACGGGTAAGAATCATCGGAAATCTTTAAGAATAGCCAAGCGAGACGAGTGTGGTCCAGGAGTTTGGTATTGCTCACAGCACTGTTTCACGTGCATGGAGAACGTTCCGAACCACGGTCAACTACAGCAGCAGGTAACAGCTAGAAAGACTAGGTCTATGCAACATTACGCCTCCCCACACCATAACGCCTGGGCTCGCTAAGCGATCATGATCGACAATCTTCATGGAGGCATCGCTTAGCGAGCCCAGGCGTTATGGTGTGGGGAGGCGTAATGTTGCATAGGCCTACTGATCTCCAAATCTTTGAATACGGTACAGTCACAGGTCACTGTATTCTTTCCCCATGTACCTCATTCAGGAATGCGTTCGGTCCTCACCTCGTTTTTATGGATGCCAATGCGCCACGGCATTGAACAGTGCAGATGTATGAGGGCTTGGAAAGAGAGGATGTTGGACGAATGGACTGGCCCGCCTATTCTCCCGACTTAAATCCCATCGAGCAGGTGTGGGATGCGTTGGCGAGATGTATTGCGGCACACATCCACGAGCGATAAAGACCGTCCCGCAGTTATCAACCGTGCTGGTGTAGGGATGGAACGGCCTACCATAAGAATTTCTTACCAGCCTTGTGATCAGCATGGGAGCACGTTCCAGAGCATGCAGTACTGTCGTGGTGATCGTACAGCCTGTTAAGATCCACGTCCCGCCTTTCGCAATGTCCAGTGGATCATCATAAATCGTCGTGACTTCAGTGAAATTATTGTCTTAGGAAAAAAGTGTCATCTCTCTTCGTCTCAGTATGTATTTCTTTCATTTACCTTCTGTACTCTACTGGTGCAATCCTTTCTAAGTATGGTTCAAATTTCATCAAGATGTCTTATTTGACATGACACATCAGGCGAAAGTTGCTTTCATGTTTTGTGTACCAATGTACGTTTACTGACTTATTCATTTGTATTTTGGAGATCTTGAAACCATACTGTAAGGTTTTATGAGATGTGACACCATCTAGTATGTGGATAACGCATTCTTAATGTTCCATGTAAAATTTTTGTGTTCTGACCGCACACTTATAAAATCATCGGTTTTTGTTTCTCAGTTATTGGTTTTTGTTTCTCAATCAGTAAATGTCTCTTCTTCAGAGAAATTCTGGTGATGATACGCTGATAGTTGCAATATATTTTTTTCTTCTATTTACTGACACACTGTTACACAGTGTCGTTAATGAACTCTCTTTAATCTCTCACCTGTCCGTATAATTTTGAAAGTTCACGTAAAATCCTTCGAAATGACGAGATTAAAGGGAATCCTTCGCAGGCAAGTAGCGGACCACATATAAAACGTATCTGCGATGTCGATCAATAATCTGCCTTGCGCCGTAGCGTGTGCGCCGTTAGATCTTGTCCTAATCGAGAAGTTTACAGTTCAAATATTTTTGTACCAGGCAGGACAATATTTCGTACTGCAGTTTGTGGCGGTACGTAAAAATACACTTCCCACTTGTTTGCGGACCCATGTGTACTTGGACGTTTGTTTTATTGTATACTTTTACCTACGTGAATTCACCCCATTAATTATGTTACTCCTTCCACACACACACACACACACACACACACACACACACACACACGCACAAGCGTCGTCAAATATTTATTGGATATATTCCAATATTTGTCTTTCCCTGCAATTGTCTACAGCACACTCTAGGTACATGTTCCTTAACATATGTCCTATCATCCTGTCCCTTCGTGCAGTTAGTGACTTCCCAGCCTATTCAGTGGAGAACATCCTCATTTCCCATCTTATCAGTCCACTTAATTTCCAGCCTCCTTCTATATCACCATTTTTTGTAAACAGCACAAATAATATTAGTCCTAACACAGACCCCTGTGGGACATGCTGGGGTGAAAAGATCAGAGATGACAAAAATTCTGCATAAATAGCAACAGTGGGAGCCGTAGTAAACGACGCACACACACACACACACACACTGAGACCGGCAGAGGTGACCGGCACGTGTGTAGGCAGGGCAGACGGCGGTGATTATGTTTTCATGTGTCGGCTGGTTTCTGGATCGGCGCGGCGCGCGGCACCCCGCTGAACCCACTCGGCTGCCGTCTGATTTATGCGCCCTACCCGTAATTGCACTTCTGTTTTGTTGCCGTTTGTTGTTTATCTGTCCGGGCGCGTCCGCCGGTTATCACGGGCCAACCCGCTCGCGTCTTCGTTTTTCTGGCAGCGGGCCCGCAACGATAAATTAAAATTTTCCGAGCGCCGAAAAATATTGCGTGTAATTGAAGGCGAGGAGGGGTGGAGGGAGAGGTGCTGAGGGTGGAGGCAGAAAGGCAGAAACTTCGAACGGTCATCCGTTTAAGGAGACCGGTTCCTTCCCGTTATTACGCCTTTTAAATGTTGGGAGCGAAGTCGTACATTTAAATTTAAGTGCCCTTTTCCATCAGAAACCGAGACAAAGAAATGACTGTTACAGTCGTAAATTGACCCACTGTGGAAGGATCTCTCGTTTACGGCCGTTGTGGCACTGAGGTCGGCATCGTTAGGGGTGTGATTTGCATTGTTCGAGCGCGTTCGAGAACAGGCAGTGTGCTGTTTGCGAGACGCGGCAAGTGTCTGGCCTCAGGATCCATACAAGGCAGTGTGCGAGAAACAGCTGGGCCGGCATAGCAGCAGGATACGAGACTATTGTGAAACGTCCCTGCTTGAGAATATTACAACTGTTTTCCCAGGGAAGTACTGGGGATACAGTCACTAACACAGAAAGTAAGCACACAGATAGTGGATTACAGAACAGCAAATCGAAGAAGGAAACGTAATGTGCAAAATTAAGTTCCTTCTAAGTCGAGTTGTGTCGACGTTGAGGAAGGAAGTTGACGCTATCTGATCAAAAGAACCAACCCAAATTTCACCTGACCTAGCAAGGCACCCACAGAAAACCTAAATCTAGACAGCCAAATAAGGAAATGGGGCATAAGCCTTTCGAATTCGAGTCCACAACCAAATAATCACGCTCCGTGAACAATGTTAACGTAACAGCAACTCTCGTTTCACTTCTCCGTTTGCGACAATGCCATCAATTTTTCACTTGATATAACGAGCACCAATTGTAAACGGTAACATTGGGTTAGGGGGGAGAGGAGGGGGGGGGACGGGGGCGGAGACAAAACAAGCCTTGTCATCGTTGAAAATTACATCTCATCATTCACCGCAAATGACCTGTGGAAGCTCTGAATATGAAAATTTGTTATGCGTCGCCGGAGTTTGAAACCGGCTTCTCTGAAATTTCGGTCACGAGACTCAGCCGCTATGCCAGTTCGATCAGCACTGGTATCTCTTGTGTAGCCCCAGTTGCCCTGTCATCTTCTTACATTATGGAAACGAAGGGGAGTACGATTAAAGTACAGTTTCTCGCTAACAACATGGTCATAACAGGCGTAGTGATTTCGAGATACTGGCTCTGAGCACTATGGGATTAACATCTGAGGTCATCAGTCCCCTAGAAATTAGAATTACTTAAACCTAACTAACCTAAGGACATCACACACATCAACGCCCGAGGCAGAATTCGAACCTGCGACCGTAGCGGTCGCGCAATTCCAGACCGAAGCGCCTAGAACCGCTCGGCCACACCGTCCGGCTTCAGGATTCTACATGACCATTGAGGTGGATGGCGGGACAGGAATTCCAACACTGCTCGTCGTTAGTTCAGTGCATTAACAAACTGTACCACTTTGCCCAATAGTGTTCAGAATCCTATTGAACGCGCAGTGGGATCCATGTAAATATCTGCCTATTACTAGTTCTGCTACCGTAAAGCCAGAACACAGGACGTAACCAGTTCTGCAGCTTTTTGTAATCAGACTTAGTCGCTCCTGGCATTGTCAGTTGTACTTGAAAGTCCACACGTATAAAAAAAAAAATGACATAGGAGTTCATACCATTTCCCGCAGCTCGAATTGTTTATAAACAAGGCAAGGGCAATAAGCCGAGAGATCACTACCACTTGTTTATTCGAGGCTATTTGTTTTGCTGCTAATGCAGAGTATCTGTACACTCGAATATTTGGCCGCAAACATTTAGAAACTGGCAACGTAAACAAACAGTACAGCTCGTTTCTGTCTGTGGTGTCTGTGTGTCGTCACCGTGGAGGTATCCTCACTTTCCCCATGCAGCGGCAACGGCGTGAGGAAAACCAAACGACTCACGGGCTTTCAAAAACTTTAATTTATTGCCATTAACTTAAATGATAAATATAAGCCTTAAAAGTTTTACGACTGTAAGTTTGCAGTATTAAACATGTCTGTTACTTGCAATGGTTTCAAAACACGTATGAAATTGTTTTTCATATACTATTATTTGCTTTCTTTACCGTTTACGTGTAATTCCATTGTCTCTCGTCAGTCTCAGGGCAATAAAGATTTGCGCAACTGTCTCTCTGAAACGACTGATTCTAATGACGTGTCACTGATACCAGAGAAAACAGTTGAATAGTATGTATTACGTGTCCGCTCCGATAGCTGAATGGTTCACACCTCCGGTGGCAGTGGGCAAGATTACTCCACATTTTGCGCATGTATCAACATTTATCGTTGAACTTAGTTATACCAGAGAGGAGCTTCCGCGCACGAGACCGCCATGTTTGTCGTGTGACCCCGCAACATATTACACCTGCTTCCGTCTTACATCCGGAGAGTGACTACTTTCCGACTACAGTCGATTATCTCGGTCAAAGGTTGGACGATCGCGTACCTCTATGGGGATGCTGCCAAGTCGCGGCTTGACTTTTGGCATTTCTTGCAGCAAGCCCACAATGAGGTTCATAGATGGTCACACTATCGGAAAACCTTTGCCAACTATCTTCAGGCAGTCTTCCTCGATCCCCCACGCAGTTGGGATGTGCCGGGTGCAGTCGGTGTGCACATTTGACAGCTGATAATGAACCTCACGCTTCTCTCACCACTCAATATGTAATGCACATACTATACGATGAAATGATCTACATGTTCCTTTCAACAGAGTGATCTTTATTGAAAATAAATAAAAAGAATGGTCAGCGCGACGGAATGCCGCGCCAAACGGCCCGGGTTCGAGTCCCGGCTGGGTCGGGGATTTTCTCCGCTCAGGGACTGGGTGTTGTATTGTCTTCATCCTCGTCATCGTGTAGTGTTGTCTTTATCATGGCGACAGGAAGGGCATCCGGCCGGCCCTTAAATTACCCTTGCCACTTCCAACATAACCATGCCAATCCTGTGGATGTGCGAGACGCAGGCACAGGAAAGAGAAGGAGTGTATGTTATGTAATTGTAGTGGATTTGCACTTTCATTTACAACAGCATTCGGTAATTTACGGAGCGGAAGAGTGTTCTGACCTAGCTCGTTCACAGAATGTAGTGCACGACCATATTTTCGTACCTCACGTAATATACCTGAAGGAATAAGAACAGTTGCGTATGTGCGTGTGAGGAAATGTTTCCATCCGAAAGGTATGGCGTGGGTGTCTAAATTAAATACGCAGCCCTCTTGATCTAAGAGCGGTATCTCAGAGTTTTACATGCTGTAAGTTTTTATAATCTTAGCTTCGTTCTTCGCTCTCCGTGTGCATATCGGTGTGTGATTTAACACTTACTTTGTAGCTACTTGTCCATTGGCAACGTGTCGTCTGCTTAAGGTGAAAGACTTGCCTGGATACCAACAGGGCAGTGCTGCCTTGAGTAGTTCCCAGTAGTGCATGATATCCCGCTAAATATACAGGAGATTAGCGAAAAGCCAGCTCCATTTCGGGAAGACTGTTATCGAAGTCTTAAACGGAACTATAGCTACACAGAAACAAGAAATTTTCTGTAAATTACCAAGCATTAAATTAACTGAGATGTCCTAGAAAATCTACTGCTTTTTTTCGGGACCATTTGCTGTCATATAGCCAACCTTTCCGCAGCGTAACATTGGCTCCCGTCAAATCACCGAAGTCAAGCACTGTCGGACTTGGCTAGTACTTGGGTAGGTGTCCGTCCGGGCTGCAAACCGCTGTTAATAATGATGATGATTTTAAAACTTCCTGGCAGATTAAAACTGTGTGCCGGACCGGAACTCGAACTCGGGACCATTGCCTTTCGCGGGCAAGTGCTCTACCAACTGAGCTACCCAAGCACGACTCACGACCCGTCCTGAGGATGACACGGCTGTCAGTCGGTACAATAGGGCTTCCAAGGCCTGTTTGAATGGAGTTTAGTTTAGTTTAGTTTTATTTTTTATCATGCAACACAAAAAGCGAGTCGGACAATGTGGTCAATCCGAAAACAGGACGTTGCATGCTCAACTCACTGTTCATGCATTCTGTGCAATTTACATTTCTTATTACTGTATATATATATATATATATATATATATATATATATATATATATATATATATATATGTGTGTGTGTGTGTGTGTGTGTGTGTGTGTGTGTGTATGTGAGTGTGAGTGTGTGTGTGTGTGTGTGTCTGTCTGTCTGTCTGTCTCTGTGTCTGCAGTAAGATCAAAGCATGAAAGACTTATTACATGGAACTGGATGTGTACTACTGAAAAACTTAAGCAAAACAAGAGAATATCGTGTGGGATGAGTGTACTTACAAGATTCAAGAGAGTGAATATTCATTTACTGAATGCCAGAGTGGTAAAAGTAGTTAAAAACCAAAAGAGATGGAGAAAAGAAGTATAATTCGATATTAGTAACATGTGAAGAGAGGCTTCATACAACCCAATATAGCTCTGAAAACAGGGAGACGCTCGTACCGGAGTGAACCTATCATTTCTCAATGCGACAGGCATAAAAATTACGCTTCCTCACATACGAAAGCCGTATTTACGACCGTGATTTGAACCCAGATATTGTCCTAACGTGGCCAATATTCTACCAATTGAAACACCTTGAAGCGTATCACAGTATTGCTCAAAGCTCAAGTATTTCTTCTACGCTCATGTTGAAGCAATGGAGCAAGGAAGATTAGGACTTCGATTACCAGATCATAAGAGACGTAGTACAAGATGGGATAAAGGAAGGGAAAACAAATCAGCCACGTCTTCTTCGAAGGCCAACATCCTAGCATTTGCCTTAAAGTGTTTAGGGGACTCACGAGTAACCTAAATCAGGATGTGCTCGTGAGTCCACTGTCTCAGCAATGCGCCACTCTGTTGGCTTACTCATGTTGATTCCTCAGTTCTCCTCAATAACTAATGCACTTGCCTTCCTGGATGAAATGATATTGTGCAGAAAAGGCTTAACCACGACCTACCGGCCGGCCAGAGTGGCCGAGCGGTTATAGGCGCTTCAGTCTGGAACCGCGCGACCGCTACGGTCACAGGTTCGAATGTTGCCTCGGGCAAGGATGTGTGTGATGTCCTTAGGTTGGTTAGGTTTAAGTAGTGATAAGTTATAGGGGACTGATGACCTCAGAAGTTAAGTCGCATAGTGCTCAGAGCCATTTGAACCACCTACGGGTCTAGTGAGAAATGAATCATTCAAGGCGAAACCTGGCGTTTCAAAATGGTTCAAATGGCTTTGAGCACTATGGGACTTAACATCTGAGGTCATCAGTCCCCTAGAACTTACAACTAATTAAACTTAACTAAGGACATAACACACATCCTTGCCCGAGGCAGGATTCGAACCTGCGACAGCAGGAGTCGCGCGGTTCCAGACTGCAGCGCCTACTACATGACTACTCTGCAATTCACTTTTAAGTGCTTGGCAGAGAGTTCATCGAACCACAATCATACTATCTCTGTAACATTCCACTCCCTAACAGCGCGCGGGAAAAGCGAACACCTAAACCTTTCTGTTCGAGCTCTGATTTCTCTTATTTTATTTTGATGATCATTCCTACCTATGTCGGTTGGGCTCAACAAAATATTTTCGCATTCGGAAGACAAAGTTGGTGACTGAATTTCGTAAATAGATCTCGCCGCGACGAAAAATGTCTTTGCGTTAATGACTTCCACCTCAACTCGCGTATCATATCTGCCACACTCTCTCCCGTATTACGTGATAATATAAAACGAGCTGCCCTTTTTTGCAGCCTTTCGATGTCCTCCGTCAATCCCATCTGGTAAGGATCCCACACCGCGCAGCAATATTCTAACAGAGGACGAAAGGTTATAGGCGCCACAGCGGACGGCGAAACATGGCGGGAAATATCGCCTGCAACACCAGATCGAAACTACATGTGTCTACATCTACTAGCTGAAAACATCCAACTTGTGGCACTTAATTCGCCGCTTTCTCCAAGCAATTGTAGGAAACGTATGGAAGGAGGAGAGTGGTCGACGCGTGCCATGGGATGCCTTTGAAATGAAAAGTCACAAATTAAAAACGCGCTACGGGGACTTGGGATGCCGGCGGAGATTAGGAGTTGGCCCGAGATGGCAGCCGCGTGGTAATTACAGAGTAGGCGGCGCCACAGCCTCCACACAATTATCATAACCTGCCGTCACGAGCTGCCGGGGAGCCGGGTGCGTCGAGACCATCTGCGGCGGGCGCCACTTCTTGGATACACCACCACCTCTCTGTCCTGCCGCGCATGCGTCATGCGCTTCACTGCTGCCAGCGGCGCTAAGGCCGGTATTACACTATCAAATTTGTTTGTCAAATATCTTTGTCCAATATCTTTGTCAAAGATATTTGATGGTGTAATAGGGAACTTTGTCAAATGTGGTCCAATATTTGATCAAATCTAGGGCCTCGCTGTAGATTTGATCAAAGAAGTCGCTTGTCTTCTGTTCACTGCAATGTGACATGTTACCACATGGAGCGCTAGCATCGCTGCATTCTGTCGCCTGCAGTGTTTTTATAATCATTGCAGGTAAATACAATTGGTGTGTGCCGACAAATACAAAATTAATAGAGGTGAATCAAGCTGATGAAGCGCTTTACAACGTGAGGCTCGCTGAGCCCTCTCCTGTAGCAAGGAATCGGAGTGTTACAGTGAGCCTGTCTTCTGCAGATGTAGCAGTTCTTAAGTGAATATTGTGCTTCGTGATATGGGGCTACACTTCATTGAGCACATATAGAAACTTATGCTCATTCCTTCTTAAGTAATTGATGTAAGACTTGCCGGTCGGTGTGGCCGAGCGGTTCTAGGCGCTATAGTCTGGAGCTGCGCGACCGCTACGGTCGCAGGTTCGAATCCTGCCTCGGGCATGGATGTGTTGATGTCGTTTGGTTTAAGTAGTTCTAAGTCTAGGGGACTGATGACCTCAGATGTTGCGTCCCATAGGGCTCAGGTTCATTTTTTGATGTACTCCACTATAAGCTCACGTAACAAGTTTTGTCGAATGCTTTTATCGTGTCGTCGTAAAACCCACGGCTTTACCCATGTTTGTTTCCTTTCTTTCCCCCGCTTCTCTTCCGCATATGTACACAGTGCAGTTGTGGTACATGCAACTGCTGCGGTTAATAACAAGTTGTTGTTGTCAGCCATCTTGAACAATGACGAAAAATTTGATGACAGTGTAATACCCCTTCTAGCGCTACGTCAAAGATCTTTGTCAAATATATTTGACGGAATATTTGATCACATCTTTGATCAAATTTTTGACAAAGAAGTTTGATAGTGTAATACCAGCCTAACTGGGCGCATCTGTGTCATTTCTGAGGTCGGATTTCCGTTCGTGAGACCGAAGAGATCAACAGCCACAGTAGGGACCTCTCATGACGAATAGTGCCTGCAACCTGTTAGTACATGAAATACATTTGCAGTTGCGAATAGGAACAACCATCGGGTGCACAATGGAATGACGGCAACGAAAATTTGTGCCGTACCGGGTCTCAAACCTGTATTTCCCGCTTATCACGAGCGGTCGCCTTACCATTAGGCTATCCGTGCACGACACACAGCCAAAACCAAACTTCCATTTGTCGTCATCTTGTGCGTACAACCTGCACTCGTACATCCGTTATGTATATTCCCGTACAGGAGAGACATTTTACTTGAAAGTCACTCATCCAGTGTCGGCGGATAAATACGGCCAGCAGTGTCTGTGTTATTCTAAATTACGATGCAATGTGCCTTCGGCCACGCTTTTATGCCGAAGGAACATTGCGTCGTAATTTAGAATAACACAGGCACTGCAAATTGTATGCTAACTTGTTACGGTTCGTGCTGCTCTATCCACGACTGCGTCGAAATTGTCATGTGTAACGAAATTGCCTGCATCCTGTTGTAACGATAGATATTATTTGACACCATAAGCTGTATTAAGTTCTTTTCTCTCATATTGTGATGATGGTCTGTACCCAAAACGCGCTAGTAAACAAATTTTTTAACAACAAGTGGACAAAGAAAGAAAAAAAGAAAAAAATCAGCTTCTGTGTTCATAAATGAGTAACAGACCTCTTGCGCGACTTTGCGTCGCAAGTTCAGTAACGAAGAATTTGAGCCTGTAGTCTTGATTTTCGATACTATCCAGTGTTTTGACATATTTTGAAAACAGGTACAAAGTTTATAGCTATGGGGGCGACTGGGCAATCACTACCTAAGGCAAATGATATTGTGCAGAAAAGGCTTAACCACGACCTACGGGTCTAGTGAGAAATGAATCATTCAAGGCGAAACATGGCGGTTCAAAATGGTTCAAATGACTCTGAGCACTGTGTGACTTAACATCTGAGGTCATCAGTTCCCTAGAACTTAGAACTACTCAAACCTAACTAACCCAAGGACATCACACACATCCTTGCCCGAGGCAGGATTCGAACCTGCGACCGTAGCGGTCGCGGGGTTCCAGACAGTAGCGCCTAGAACCGCATGGCCACCCCGGCCGGCTAAGCAGTTTCAAATGGATGCAGGTTGCACTAGTTATTCGGAAAGCGTAAGAGGTGGATCAAACCAGTCTTCAGACTTGAGACCACATCAACAACAGCAACACACATACACGAGGGATTCGAATACGAAACTTCCTCTGTACAATGAGTAACTTTATCTCTAAAGCACTGTGGTCCATTCCTGCATTTATTCATTCATTTAGTAGAAAATTAAAGTTTCCTGGAGTAGGTTCACTTGTGATTACTTGCGTATTTATTCCAGTGATATACATTAAGGAAAATCACACGAACATATGTTCACAACGAAATTATTTTTAGATTGTAAAAAATGTCCGTCCTTTTTTTTCATTTATGTGTGATATTGTTGCTCTTCGTTGCCTGTTGAATGTTACTCTCTGTCGGCTTCAAGCAGTACGCGAGAAAGTGATACATATCTCCGAATGAAAAGAGTGATACACATCTCTGGATGAAAATGGTGGGGGCCAATTTCCGTTTACGGATGGCAGGCCACACCACTCACAGACAGCTCTGTACCGGTGATTTACGGGAGTACCGATATTTGGACGTCCGTCTGCGCCAGTACCGCAGCCAGATGCAATCGACAGAGGCCGAGCGCCACATCTACCGTGTGATTACGCCGCTATAAATATTCCCTGCCGGAGTAAAGTTTTAATCAGAGCGGCGTGAAAGATATGGCGTGCTGCACTTCAGTTCCCGTTGACAACTGTTGAACGTATGGACTGGTACGGCAAAGCCTCTGCGTGTGAGAGCGCGCCTGTGTGTCTGCGTCTCTATTACGATAAACAATACGCGCTCGGAGGAACCCTCCCGTAACATTACAATACCGATCGTCGGCTCTTCCAGGAGCACTCGTGGGGCCCTACACAGGCACAGCTCGCTACAGCCCACCGTTCTGTGTTTTACGAGCGCTCTCCCGCGACGGAGGGACCGATCAACAAGTTGAGATAAAGTGGCAATACGAGCGCCGCTGAATTGAATTCGGTCGCCTTTCATCTGATCTCTCGATATGTGAATAGGGCCAAGAACACTCATCCAGAGTGAGCGCTCGTGAGTATGTACGTGGAATGTTCGGTGCTTGTCTTTATCCCGGAGGCGAGTGAAGGTGTTTTCCCCACTCGACCGGAACAATGTTTGTATTCGCTTCGTAGCCGCACTGGGAGAATGTCGACAGTTGCGTTCTCTAACCTACGCATCGTAATGCGGTTCTGTGTCCTTTGTAAGAAGACACAACGGAACATCAGTTCAATAAATATATTTCCCCGGTCAATGACCGCCGCGCGGGATTAGCCGAGCGGTCTAAGGCGCTGCAGTCATGGACTGTGCGGCTAGTCCCGGCGGACCTCCCTCGGGCATGGGTGTGTGTGTTTGTGCTTAGGATAGTTTAGGTCAAGTAGTGTGTAAGCTTAGGAACTGATGACCTTAGCAGTTAAGTCCCATAAGATTTCACACGCATTTGAACATTTGGTCAATGAACGACGTTTCCTTTTCGTGGTTGATCTCTACAGACTCGTATTAAGAGCTCACTTCGTTAGGGCGTGTAAGAGTATTGTAACAATAAAATCCCATAGTAATGTTCGTAAAACTATCATACGGCATCCCAAATTTAGCATTTGCCTTAGCGCTGGAAGCATATGCTCAGACTTTCTCAGTTCTGTATAAGGCATAAAGTTGTAATGCTGTGCTACAAAATTTAATTTGGTCCATTTTTCGCGGACTCAAGCAAAGAAAAACAAAAAAAACACAGAAAACCGATTGATTCCATGGGGAAGGGGCCTCTTTAATAGTCTTCTTTCTGCCATTTCAGTTTTTGCAACTGTTGCAATCGATGTGATAGAAAACTTAACAATCTTGTTGGAGATGAGTAAAGTTAAAAGTAACTTCAGAGAAACGTCATTGTTTCAAGGCTCATCGGATTTATATTCTAAAGTCGCTTCGAGCTTTCAGAAGGTAAGCTTTTAGTTCGATTAAAAAGGTACGCTATAAAATAAATAAGTTTCTGACAGAATATGATTTATTGGACAGTTATTCTGTTGAAAACTAGATTTTTTAGTCTCCATTTACGTGCTTTGACCGAAATGTGTTACAAACACTGAAGAATGTCGTCACTTTGGATAATATGTTACAGATGCCAATGTATATCTTTGCAGTAAGCAGACAATATCCAACCGATTTTTTTTTCTGGAAAGTAATGCCTTTTTTATGAAGATTACGATCCCCATACCTCGATCTAATAGCCTTTCAGTATTAGTTGTTGGTGAATGTTCTCAGTTGTATGGTCGTCGTCAGTGAATTTTTTTACGTTCCGGACGTATGGTGCTCCTGGTTGCGCGTTGTCTTGCCGAATGACTTGGTGGTTACTGACCACGACCATGCAGCATGGAATATTCACTTTCAACTAAATCGGTCGTGAAAGCCTTCACTGTATTTTCAGAATAATTGCTAATCACTCTAAGAACTGAAATATTCGTCTTCTTAACAAGGCGAACTCTCTGACACATTCAAACAGAACACCAGTCAGCTGAAAACATCGCGGAAGATTTCTTGCACCAAACATACCCATTTCGAGTTTGTGAAAAGAAAAAGAAGAATAAGTGTTTGGGCTTCCGTTGAGTCATTAGGGTCGGAGCACAAGAATAATATGGCAGGAATTCGGCAGTGCCGTTTGAAAGAAACCATCCCGACGTGAACCTTAAGTGATTTAGGGAAATCACAGAAAACCTAAGTCTGGATAGCCGGACGTGAATTTGAGCCGCCCAGCGTTTTACGACTGCGCCACGATCCCGAGCTTGTGATCGCTCTGTGTTGACGCAAGTGTTGACGTGACGTTAAGCGCCGATATTCCTTCGTTTGGTTTGTGCAGTGTAAGGCAGCAAGTAGTTGATGTTGCGCTTCTGGAGAAGCGCGCCAGGTTTCTAACAGGCGCGCTCGGCCGCCTGATCACGGTGAGCCCCCAGCTCCCAGCTGTCCGGCCAGGCGAGCACCTGCCCTGAGGCTTGAGGCGTCAGCTGCCTCAGACCGGGGGCATCGCTCCAGCCACCGGCGCTCTGACCACCACCACGCGCCACAACAACTCTCTCCCATCCAGAGGAACGCACCACGCACACACACACACAACCTGGTACCACGAGATACAAGGCCGAAGTGACGTCTTCCAGTGGGACTATAGTTTAACGTGGGTAGAATTAAACCTATATGCGAAAACTTCTGTACGCTTTGGAAGATCCAGTCTGAGGGAGACCAGACACAAACCATTTAGCCTACTATTAGATCCTCGGTTGTGTACAATGCTAAATGCGTTTCAGATCTCGACAGCAATGCCAAAATCTGCTAATAGTTTACATCTGATCTTCTCTCTGGTGATAATAAATAATTCAGTTTATTCTGTGGTAGTTTCAGGTAATACTGCATCGTGGTTGTCGTTACCACCCCCCACCCCCCTCCCCCGCCACCCCGATTCTTTTCCTGTTAACACGATGTGGACCTGTCTTTTGACAAACTTCCCGAAAAGGGTCGTCACTTTGATATTAAGACATCGGTCTCCCACTCGCCACGAGCGTTGTTCCCCATGGTTTCCCACGTCTCTGGCTGTATGTCACAAATACGGTGAGAGTGACAACGAGTTTATGATGCCAGATCGAATAATCAAATGTCAAACAACAGGGATGACTGGAATCGTAACTAGTGGCAAAACCCAGCGGAAATCCCGTAGACTGCGCAAAACGACAAGTATACGAACTGGGGCCGCACTCATACTCAGCGGACACGAGCCACAACTAAGTGATTACTATTACAGAGGTATTGTTTGTATCGGTCAGATAAGTTGTGGCATGGTACAAACACAGCAATCCGCGTGGACGGGGCTATTAATGCTGTAATTTCCCGCTTAATGGCCGTCGACAGGCACGCAGTAACAATAAAGAAATTGTAATCACACTGTAGAAAAGAGAGGCTCAACACAGTAATTAACACTTACATTTACTAGATTGTTTCGCTAGACTCACAGCAGGGCGGTAAGCGAAACAATAGATGGGAAATTACAGAACTGATGTGCTAAGAATACTGGATGAAAAGTCACGGACGAAAGTTTTGCAACTGACATCGAGAAGGAATAAGTTATTCTAGAAGGTGACTTGCAAGTAAAGGGACATCGGCTTTATTTCGATCTGTTCAAAACGTTAAACAGAGTGGTTCACGAAGACCTATTTTACAGTGCGTTGTGGTGAATGTTCTAAATGTTTCCTGTTAGCATTCGAAAAACAAAGGAACTCGGCATTTAAAAAAAGTTTTTGATAGGTGCATACATTGGGAAGCTAAGTGGCGTATCACTTGAATTCATTAATTACCTACACCAGTTGATTCTAAGTACCTGTCACGAAATTTCACAGCTGTGCAACGTGGGACCAGGGTTAATACGTGTATTGGACTGCTATCCAGCCCTCAAACCCCTAGGGCCATCCCTACTTCGTTCCTACGTAAATTATTTCAGAAGAATTCCAGGAGGAAGTGTTCCATATTATCTTGACGTCGATGGGCCCTTAAACTTTAACTGCCCTTTACTTTAAATCTCAAGAATTTCAGTACTTGTTCGGTCTTATGATAATTTTAGAATCACTTCTCCTGTTTTTGTCGCTTTATTCCTCTGTCTGTTGACACTGAAAGATTTAAAATGAGTTCGACTACTTCGATAATCACTCAAGGTTTTCACACCAAAGTTGCCATTGTTTGAACAGATGGACAGAATTAGATACTTACAGATCTCGGGTCTACGGCGTCTGCTTTAGGATGAGGTGCTCCGTTGTTAGTATCTGCAAGGGATTCGCACACGATAATTAGATCAGGGTTACCCTCACAACACTTTACGCACCTCGTTCCCGAAAAAGTAAATACTTTTTCCTACCACTCCGTTAACGAACAGGTTTTAGAAGAATGAAGGCTTCAATTTATTTGTGATGTGGACAGGTGACGGTATGGAAAGATGACGAAGCGTAATTCATCCACGAATGAAGACTCGTAGCTAAATCAGTTCCGATAAAGACCCTAGTATTGTTGAGCTGTCTTGGACCATTAACAAGATGGATTAACGTCTGACATTCAAAACCGACTGCGCTAAATTTTTAGAGCCACCCTTCGCCCAGGAGTAAAGGAAACGTATTACTTCCATATTTCTTTTTTTTTTAATCTTATGGGCCTTAACTGCTAAGGTCAATCTAAATTATCCTAAGGACAAACACACACACCCATGCCCGAGGGAGGACTCGAACCTCCGCCGGGACGAGCCGCACAGCCCATGACTGCAGCGCCTCAGACCGCTCGGCTAATCCAGCGTGGCGAAGTGTACGTTCTCCGTTCGTAGATAAATAGGATAGGAAAGTACTGATCCCTGCTACTTAACGTTCGGTGTCTTGCGGAATACTGATGTAGGTGTGAATGTACTGTTTTTATAGTTTCCCTGATCTATTCCGTTTAGTGAAAGCGATAAAGAACGCGCTGGCACTGGAATGCACTCGCTTCGATTAGTGTTCACGTATTCTCCATTTATTTGCATGTAGAGCGTTTGCCGAACACATTGATAGGCCTTAAAAAGTAGAGGGCGTCGACGGAAACAGTTTGACGCCTGGAATCGCTCGTTGCGATTATGCGGCGCACGGCGAAGACATTACCTCTCCCACGCCGGGTATCGGAAAGTGCCGCGCAACAGCGGTGACGTCATCGCGTGTCACCGGCCGCGGCTGGCGGCTCCTTTGGCGCCGCAGACACTTGTCGAAACAATCGATTCTCTCGCCTCCGCGCGGCGCACAGCCGGATTCGCTGCATTGCCCACGCCCCGCAGCCGCCAGAACCGGGTTAACGAACCCGCACTGCTGCGACGCAGTGCCAGCTGACGTCACGTGGAGGACATCCGCCTCTGGCTGGACCAGCGCCACCACCAAGAACCTCCACCCAGGAAACGGACCTACTGTAGTTTCTAATGATGAGACACGCAGAAGCGTAAATAGCTACCGGCGTATGTCGAAGATTTGTCATAGAATCTCTAGTGTTCGCGCGATAAACATCAATAACGTGACAAATTTGCAATTCTCCGAGGCTGTTTGTCGACGATGCAGCGATCCACAGATGGTTGACAGCGCTATAATATTATCACGGAGTGCAGAACAGTGTTCGGGACCAAGATTGACAAGTGACAGTCAACATAAATGACTGTAATGCGATGCGTATACATAAACAAGAAGACCCGATACGACTTGAGTACATGATCGGTGTTCAGTCACTGTAATTAGCAGTAATCGTCATGTATCTCGTATCATGGCTCAGAGCTAGATAGATAGATAGCGCTAGAGTATGAATCCAGCTGATCTCGGATTCAGTACCTGAAAATTCCTATTATTTTGGTCCGACCAATTTCGCTTATTTCACGTCTGGCACTGTTTGCTAACGTGAAAAATTCTGAACTGTACCATGTTTGGGAATCCACGCTAAATTGTAGGTCGGCCTATATCTGGCTGGATATTGTAACAGCCAGAATCTTTCTGCCTAATTCTAAGCGAGCTGATAGGGTTCTACGAATTCTAGTAATTTAAAAAATGAGATCCGAATTCGTCACAGTTTGTTTTAAAATGCGAGACTAACACAGGAAGACAAATAAGTGTAACAATTATTAAGTATAGGTGAAATATATGTGAAATGTTAGAACCCAGACATAGCTGTGGGTAGAAGGGTCCTTCTAAACTCCAGGATCGATTTCAAACAAAACTGGTGCACGTGTCACTATCTGGTAGGACTTACTATTTGTGTGAGAACCATCATTTTGCTATTGGGGTGGGGGTGATAAGGTAGTGATGGAGAGAGTAGGGGGAGGAGGAGATAGATGGACAGAGTAGAGAGGAAGGAGTAGAGGGAGATAGAAAGGAGGAGGAGGAAATGGTAAGAGAAGAGGAAGTGGAGGAGATGAACAGAGAGAAGAGGAGGTGGACAGAGAAAGGAAAGAGGAGGAGATGAACAGAGAGAGGGAAGAGGAAGAATGGACAGAGGCAGCGGGAAGAAAGAGATGGTCAGAGAAAGGGAAGAGGAGGAGATGAACAGAGGGAGGAGAGGAGGAAGTGGACAGAGGAATGAAAGAGGAGGAGGTGAACAGAGGGATGGAAGAGTAAGAATGGACAGAGCGAGGGGGAAGGAGGAGATGAATAGAGAAAGGGAAGAGGAGGAGATGAACAGAGAGAGGGGGAGGAGGAGGTGGACAGAGAAAGGAAGGAGGAGATGAACAGAGAAAAGATGGAAGAAGAGGGATGAGGGAGAAGGAGATGGACGAGAAAGGAGGAAGGAAGAGATAAACAGAGGAAGGGAAAAGAAGGAGATGGTCTAATAGAAGACTGAAAAAATTACATACCCGTGCAACTCCAGGTGCTCCGAAGTTCCGTACAGGTGTAAAAATTCCTAATAGGTCACTTGTGTTGTAGCCAACAGGTAAGCGTTAGATGTTATAGCGTTCAGGTCCTGATCCTGGGCGTCCAAGGTCCGTGATACTGTAGACTAGACTGTACAAGAGACATTAGAAGACGAGAAAAGTGTGGTAATTCCGTTTGCAACCGGACCTCGAGAAATTACTTACTTCTTGGAAAAAGAAGGAGATGACGGTTAGAGAAGGACGCAGTTATTCATTACTGTACTCTTGCGTTCCTTGCGTATTTTTTCGTGCTTACTTTATGAGACAAAGGTCTGTTAGTTAATTGTAGCTTAAGATGATATAGCAATGTACGAAACATTGTCGTGCATAACTGCGAGTTAAGTTACTTCTGTGTGGAGGTGGCAGCCGTACGCAACTCCGTGCTCCATTTTCCTTATTTCTTTTTATCGTGAACCAAGTTCTCTGTAGTTACCAACAGTTAGCTCCTTCGACGAACTGACGAAAGAAACTGCGGACGGAGCTCTCAGACGCGAGGATCCCCGACTCAATTTATAGCCCTGCGCAGTCGGCGCTGCGGCAGCAGCGGCGGTCGCGTACGGGTTTCGCAAGCGCTCGCATACGAATGTGTAACGACATACAGGTTTCCGCCCGTATAGCGGGGCGACCCGCTTTCCCGAGCGGCGCCATAAAAATACCAATATATTTTATGTTATTCCCTTTAATTTGCAGTTGCATTAGCCGCCAGTGTCATTATGCGGGAGCCGTCAGTGTTCGCCCGTGGCGGCAGGCAGTCGAACAGATCCCACGAGTACACAGCCAGCCGGCCACAAGTGCGTGCGGCCCAGCCGGGCATAGATCTCTATCGGCCTTCTCCGTATTCGGAAATTCTGTTACGCGCCGGCCGGCATTCGAATATTTTTGCCTCCATTTCCGAGCAATCGATCACGATACAACAACGAGACGAGGAGTATTATATTTTCTTTCCTTTTTCTTTGTTTCCTTCTCTCTATTTTTTCGTCCGACAGTCTCGCCAATTATACGGACAATATCTCGCCGCCTGCGCCGCTCTACAACTCCACAAGTCAATAAAATTTTACGGCGGAAAGGTGAGCTTTATGTCAGCTGCCGCGGGGTGTGTTTGTACGATTTTAACTGCGGCGAGCTCGTGTCGTAATGCCAAGGCGCGGGCGCGGTCCAGTCGGGACTTCTTTCTTTTTTTCACTTCTCGAGGCTCTGTTTGTGTGCGTCCAGAGCATTTGTCGATGGGGCAACACAAGCGGCAGTATTCATTAAACGACTATCGCGCGCGCTCGCCCCCAAAAATTCTACTCCGTCGCCACACACACACACACACACACACAAGCTCAAGTCTTTTGTTTCGCGCGCGGGCGGAGATTTTTATCGCCGCTCCGGGAGGAATGTTACGAACGAGCCGACTCGGAAAAAGGCGGCTACTGTTCGAGATTAAATGATTGGAGTCAGATTTATAGTAGGAGCTGAATTTTAAGCAGGCAGCCGCCCGTGCGAGGAAGATGGATTGTAATAAGCACGAACCGCCACGGAGAGGACAGAAGCCGCTATCTCCATGTGGCGCGAGAGCGCCGGCCGGCGGATCAGATATTGGGAAAGCTTTAGGCGCGATATTGTCACGGCGCGGCCAAATGGTGAGTAATAACACCGCTTATTTGTAGTAGTTTGAAGTTGTTCCAGGTATCGAGTCCGGGCGGCTCACATCTCTCGAGTTTGAGTTCTGCAGATGTGAGACGGCCGTAGCTTTCTACTGCAGAGCATTTCAGGGGCAACTGTTCCCATCGGAATTCAAAACATCCTAACCTTGCCAGTATATGCAAAAAAAAAGTGATCATTTTTGCACCGTACATGGGCCTACTAAACTTATGTGCAGAACGCGTCTAGGACGGTTCGCTTGTCTAGTAGCCTACTTGAAACGGCGAAGGAAGTAAAGAGTTGAATGCCCTGTCGATGCTGAGCTCATTAGAGATGTAGCATTAGATCTGTTTGGAAGGGATATATAAATTAATCCCCAACCCTTACGTTATATAAAACAACATCCCAATTCCTTACTGGGCATGGGCCTGTTGGAGGTGATATATCCCGTCTTCAGGACACATTTGATCTGACTTAACGTAGTAGTTCCACTGCAGCTTGGCATTTATCACATACACAAGTCAGATTCACAGGTCAACGAAGTGATGAGGTGTTCCTAATTTTGCCAAGGTTGTTTTGAGTATGCTGCAGTAGTTTCGCTGAGAAGCCGGTTACACATCCTCCATACATTTGCGATCTCTGTCCATACGATTTCCATATTTTGGAGCTCTGGAAAAAGACGTCTGCTTCTCAAGCTTGGATAAAATAGGGGTTCTGTAGGCAACCAAAAACATTTTTCCGTGAAGACACTGACCGTCTTGTCTCCCAGTGGGATGTATTAACAGATTACTTCTGAAGTAATAAACAGTTTGCTTACTTTTTTGCATTTGTCTCGATCTCGCTTACCTGCTGCTTACACACACACACACACACACACACACACACACACACACACACACACACACATATATATATATATATATATATATATATATATATATATATATATATTGTCGATATATCTCTGAACGAAAGTTTTTCTCTATTTCTTATCCTGGCATTTGAATACCATCTGAACCGCGCGAATGCTACGGTCGCAGATTGGAATCCTGCCTCGGGCATGGATGTGTGTGATGTCCTTAGGTTAGTTAGGTTTAAGTAGTTCTAAATCTAGGGGACTGATGACCTCAGATATTAAGTCCCATAGAAAGGAAAAAAAAACCATCTGATGTTACGAAATAATAGTAAGTATACTGACGGCTATAATACACAATAGGGTCTTTTAAAACTATGAAAGAACTGAGCGTTTTCCATTTTTATCGAAAGTCACTTAGCTGAAAAAAAATGGTTCAAATAGATCTGAGCACTATAGGACTTAACATCTATGGTCATTAGTCCACTAGAACTTAGAACTACTTAAACCTAACTAACCTAAGGACAATGCACAACACCCAGCCATCACGAGGCAGAGAAAATCCCTGACCCCGCCGGGAATCGAACCCGGGCGCGGGAAGCGAGAACGCTACCGCGAGATGTGGGCTTGACTTAGCTGAACAGGCCCTTTCAGTATAGACCGATTCATATGTGACGTAAGTAGGAAAACTACGAAGCAATCGGATTTATTTCACGCTTTTGCCTTACAGAAGTCAGTGCAACATCTGGAGAATGTACGAGGTACTTCATTCCTCCTACGTACCTGAGAGGTCAGCGCGGCTGACTGCCGTGATGAGTCCCGAGTTCGATTCCCTGTATTGCCAGGGATTTATCCTAGGTGGGAGGATTAGCACGGGGTACACTCAATGTTGTGACGCCAATTGAGGAGCTACTAGACCAACTAGTCTCGGCCCCAGGTCTGCCAACACGACGGAGGCCGGGATTGCGATGCACTGGTCCCCACACCTCCGCGTATACGTGACGCCATTGGCCGTTGGATGACATGGTGGTCTGTCGGGCCCGATCGGCCCTTCTGCGTCCAGAACGGTGACGCTTACGAGTTATTTCTAAGGGTTGATTTACACAAAGTCTGTAGAACAGTTGCAAGATATGAGGAATCCTGTGTGGTATGAGTCACGGGGGAAGAGGAAGCTAGCGTGACGCTGGGGACAGGGAGACGGCGAGCCCGGCGGGACAGGTGGGCGCAAGCGTCCTTTTGCGGTCCCTTTCAATAAAACCGGCAGCCGAACCTCAAAGAGCGTCGCCGCCTATAAATAGCGTCTCGGCGCCCCGCGCATGCGCCGTGCCGCCTTGTTTACCTCGCGTTTACTGCCCACTGCGCTGCCGGCTCACCGCAGACGTCGTAATGCCCGGCTGCGGCGCCGTCTCCACAAGGCGTCTTTATTAGCGCTCCGTGAGTCGCAGTACGGGGCATTGCCACTGTGGCTGCTTTTGACAGCGATGTGCGGCTGGTAGACTCGTAGAACTACCCTCGCGGTACTACAGCATCTGGCGCATTACCTGCGATGCGCAGCGACCTAAGTCGTCGACTTCACTCTGTATTCATATAAACAAATGTACCCACACATACACCTTTCAAATTTTTGTCTGGGACATATTGTGCCAGTTTCAAATTAAAAGTTGTACTTATTCACCGGTTCTCACCAAGATTTTCTAGAGCTTTCCCTCTGTTGCATGGCAAATTCCGGAACTGGATATTTTTGTTGTCGTCTTCAATCCGAAAACTCGTCTGATGCACCTCTTCATGCTACTCGATCCTATGCAAGCCTCTGAATCTCCGAATAAGTACTGCAGCTTACATCCTTCTGAATCTGGTTACTGTGTTAATGGCTCGGTCTTCTTTTACAACTTTTACCCCTCACACTTCTCTCCAACGACGCCTCAGAAAGTGGCCTATCAACCGATCTCCTTGTTTAGTCAAGTTGTCCCGCAAATTTCTTTTCTCTGCAAGTCTGTTCAATACCTCCTCATTAGTTACGTGACCAATCCATCTAATCTTCAGCATTCTTCTGTAGCATCACTTTTCCAAAGCTATTGTTTTGTTCTTGTCTAAACTCTTTATTGTCAACGTTTCACTTCCATACGTGGTTGAACTCCAGATAAATACCTTCAGAAAAGATTTCCTAACACTGAAAGTTATATTCAGTGTTAACAAGTTTCTCTTCATCATGAACACTTTTCTTGCCATTGCAGTCCACATCTTATATCCACCCTACTTCGGCCATCACCATTTATTTTGTTGTCCAAGTATCAAAACCCATTTCCTACTTCAACTGTCTCGTTTCCCAATCTAATTCACCGGATCTCCTGATTTAATTCGAATACATTGCATTATCCTAGATTTGCTTTTATGGTGTTCACCTTGTATGTTTTTCGAGACGCTGTCCATTTAGTTCAACTGATCTAATTCCTTTGATGTCTCTGGTACAATTACAACGTCATTGCCAAACCTCAAAGTTTTTATTTCTTTTCCCTAAGTTATATTTTAGTTTCCAGACCTTTCTTTTGTTTCCTTTACTGCTTGCTCAGTGTATAGATTGAGTTAGATCGGGAATAGGCGGCAATCCTGTCTCACACCCTTCTCAACCCTTGCTTCCTTTTCATGCCCCTCGGCTCTTATAACTGCCATTTGGTTTCAGTATACGTTGTAAACAGCCTTTTGCTCCCTGTATTTTATCCCTACTAACTTCAGAATTTAAAAGAGAATTTTACCTCTCAAATATTCCATGGGACTCTCTGCCTCCCTCCCTCCTCCCCCCCCCCCCCCACCTCTCTCTCTCTCTCTCTCTCACTCACTCGCTTTCTATGTGCTCTCCACGCCCCAACTCGGCTGGTATTTTGTTGAAAAGACCTCGACTTTACAGTGTGTCAGAACTCGAACGGTCCCCTTCATTTTTAAAGGTACAAAATGAACAGTATTTTTAAAAAATTGAAAAAGATCATAGCCAAGACGTGAGATTTCATTCTGTATCTACATAAACAAATGCACTTACACATACACTAGGCTCCCATGATTTCATCTGTTGACGCTTCTGGATTAAATTAAAAATAACGCCCACTCCCAGTTCTGACCAAGATTTTATAGAGCTTTTCCATTTTTATAATCAAAATTCCAGAACAGGACATCCTCTCTCACTCAGTCTCAACTGGGACTCGGCAGCTGATACGTCATACCTCGGGCTGCTCTACCTTTGGCTAGTGAATGAAACGCTTTTTTTTATTAGTTTAGAAACACTTCCACCACGATGTGAGCTTTCACTGTGCAACGATTTAGTCAAGTACGTCCCCTATCTTTTTCCAGTGTTTATATTGACAATATCATTCATAAATGGTTTTTTATATTAAAGGTCACGTCAGTTACTGATAATTTCAATTCCATGACGCTGCTACTTCCTGATTATCATCTTATAATAGGAACGCATGAATCACAGTTTCAAATTGCATTACATGACTTAAATCGGTCTTAAATACGAAGTGAAAATTTCGACTGATAAAACAAAAGTGTTGGCAATTTAAGGACTGAAACCCCTAAGAGCCAAATTTATTATAGATGGGCAAATAACTGAACAGAAGCGAGAGTTTTAGTATCTTTGTGGTAATTTTTTTTTCATACCACATAGTGCATAGCTAAAATTGGCCAGATTCAGACATTTCTCTGGAATTATACAACATGTCATCTGTGTCGGCCTAAGAAACCGAAGGCAGCTACATGACTTAATAAAATATGAGTCAGAATACTAATAATAGCTTATTGTCTCTTAAATTATGTCACATTCTGTCAGGCACTGCCAAAATGTTTAATGTGTACAGTGCAATGTGAAGAGAAATTTATGACAACAGAGATAGCTTTATTTACACGGCTATGCAGATACACGAAATGCCTGATCTTTTTGAGAGTGAGCTTCGGTAACAAGACGAGTCAGTACTGGAGGCGGCCTGAACTGACAGTTTACACGGCGATAGAACAATGCATCATTTTGTGAATCAGCCACAAGAGAGAGAGAGAGAGAGAGAGAGAGAGAGAGAGCCAGGCCAATACCAGAAAGTGACAGATCTCCAACACAAATCGTACCACTTCTGTTTCAGTTTCTTCAGCATTCCGCAACGAGCGTTAAAGCTTATTTCGTGGAAACGATACGCAACTTTCCTACCATGCAGATAAATTGTCAACCAAAGTTGCCATTCTCGAGGGTGGTCGATGACAAACGGTGTTGGTGAATTAAGAAAAACTTGCTTATAAGAAGCAGTAGTTGAAACAGGAACCTCACTGTATAAACGTTTATCTTTCTTGCCGTTGCTGAAGAAGAAGAATTAGGACCGGCAGTGACTTCTTGCCACCTAAATAACTTTCCTTCTACAAATCGTGCGTCTCGAATTTCGCCATTTACAACGTCACGGTGGTGCGGCGATTGTACAGAGAACATCAGAATGCCGTAGACTCAAGTTTTCACGTGCAATTCAAGCCGTAAATGGGAAAATGTCTGAAACAACTTTACAGTAATAAAGGGGTAGCGTTTATTACGAACTGGCAACTGTGTATCAAGAAACTGGATGGAATTTTACTCATTTGTTCGTCTTCGAAGAAAAAAAGAAACGCTTATGTCGGCTTTTACACCAACCCTCCGCTCGTGACAGTATATACGTTTATATGTGGCATGACTTGCTGTTTAAATAATAACAACGTTTTTCGGCTGCCCTATTTCCAAGACGACGGACAAGATGGGCAAAATAAGGGTAATGTTTATTACAATATACAATGATAAAATTAAATAAATGCTATCAGTGAAATGCGGTTTTGTTACTATTCATGATTTATTGCATACAATAACAACTAATAACACTGAAATTCTGTTTTTTATGAAAAAATGTATCTTACTAAAAGAAAATTTCCTCGAAACAGAGATCTCTCTGATCTCGCTATTCACCACCATTGCGCATTTCTTTTTCTTTTTTCTTCTTTTTCTCTCTCTCTCTTTTTCAAATACGAAAAACTACGTATGTGAAATTTTACCTCTTGTTATCCTTTATCACGCTTTCTTTAAGTGATCTAGTAACATGGAAATCCGTACAAAAACGTTTCACGTTGTGTTACTATTCGCTCGCGTATCAAGTGATGTGTGTTCTATGTGTCATTGGTTTTTACCTTTTGTGTACTGCCTATCTGAGGCAGGAATGAGGAACCGTCCCGGCATTCTTCGAGTAAAGAGGTGTCGTCGGGTAAAGAGGTGTGCAAAACGGCTGAAGATGTACTTCCAAGCTTATCAACGTGCCAAACCATTGATCGTTAGTACGCGTGGCTGTTTAGAGCAGGGTCTGGCCATGCACCTCTTCTCGAAGCAAACACTTGTTTGCATTACGTTGCTCGACCTGGAAGAATATAGAGAACCCCTATAAAAACGGGGGAGCGGTAGAAGCAAGGTATAAAAGACAACTGTGTCTTAAAATACTGTATCTGTGCCTACATGTAATCTGTGCAGCTCACTATGATGAACGTAGTAGAGGTTATTTTTTGATATCATTGCCGCACGAGAAAAAGTAATTTTACCAGTTATTTGTCCGTTCCAAATAAATATGTATTCAGTGGCAATAAAATATACCTTAAGTTGAGCATGGCCTACATTCTCGCTATTTTGATGTGAATATTACTGCTTTCCGGAAAACTTGGCTAATGTGAATGTATTCGTAGCCATTGTAACGGTTACACACAGTGAATACTTTACAATCTTTACATAAGTAAAATAAACGATTTTGCATTTAATACTCAATTCAACTGAAGTTAAAACGATTATGCAGTGACAGTATGCGGGAGAACTGAACACAAAAGAAAAATTACCTAATTTTTGGTTTTGGGTTCTCAGCCATTTCGAAAAAATTGTCACTTGTCTAGTGATTTAAATTTACTTTAGGGAGCGTGCATTTTTATTAAAAAATAGTAAACATGTTGTATTTGTTACTTATGTATATATATATTAGTGTTGCTTTTTGGGGAGGATATTGCAAATACTACATCTCTGGTTCGTTGATTTTTCGCAGCTCGTTGTCCTTTCGCTGTCGAAGAAACGCGCTCATGCCCTACTTCAATCAGCAACTTTGCCCTCGTCGGGATACGAACCAACAGAACGACTTAGACGAAGCGGGCAACCCGTTCCACCACCAGCTCGCGTACGTTGACTTTTCTAAATTTTCTTGCCTAAAGTTGTTTTTACTTGTTTCTGCACACAAACGCCAAGCGAAAATGCGCAGTTGTGTTCATTATAACGGACGGAAGTCGTTCTGTAATCTGAGACCGTACATGGATGTAATAAACCTTCACCAACTGTTAGATACTGCTTTTGTGAAACAACTTTGCATTTCTTGGTCATAGCAGATCGAGCGGATTGTTTCCTTTCCATTCACGGGTTCGGAAACAAACGATTTCCACATCGCAGACCCAGTGTAACAGTGCTAGTACTGGATTCTATTCCGAGACAAATACTCCAGCCCGGTTCGGAAATTCTTAAATAGGCCTTTTGATCAGTTAATGTCCGTATTGGTATACCGTTCATAAACATGGTAAATAACTACAATTAAAAATATTTTCTTCTGTTGGAAGCATGTAAGTCAGCGCATTAAAAATAAACAAGCGCTGGCTGTCCAATGCAGTTCCAACTGGCATTCGAAATCGGAGGCAATTCATCGATAATGGGTGAAAGCCGTTGAATATTCATTTGCCAGGCTTGTTTATATGTCCCCTCTCTGTCCGTTATAAGAGCTCAGCTGAACTGAAAAGAAAGTCACAATCATTCTGGACAAAATTTATTAGCCTGAGTCGTTATACTGGTGGTCAAATTAAGGCGTAATGCGCGCAATTATTTATGAGAAATAGCTCGCTTGTTAGCTGTAGCAATGCATGTTGACTGTAGTAGTAATTTTCTCCCAATTTCACCGGCTCTCTTCATTTCTTTATTTCTTTCCCGTTTTCCTTTGCTCACCAACATATATTCGCTTTCACCACTAGCACAAACCGACGAGAATAACGAAAGGCAGGCTTCAGACGAGAGCCGCATTTAGAAAACGAAGAGATACGTGCAGCATGTATGCTATTCTTAAGTCTGTTTATTTTATTGTCAATTTGCGTACGGTTGCGAAAGACGTGGTAATTCAGAAATGGAGCAGACATGCTTACTTTGAAGATAAGCTTAAAACTTTGAGCGAAAGAATTTATGTTCTCGATGATGAATCTATCACTACCATTAGTATTCATTACTTAACCACTCTTCCATAACTCATCATACCTAACATACCGTATCGCTGAGCTCATCACACTACGTCTGAAAGCAACTACTCCATATGCATGGTAGTATCAGTGGTCTTTAATTAATTGTGTTCATTGCAGTGAACGGAAGTTGTTCTGTAATTTGAGACCGATCGGTCTCGAATCTAACAATTACAAGAAAAATTTAAACCATCACAGATAACACGTCCTAAATATTACAGTGTTTTACTGAATTCTATCCAGTACTTGAAAACATATAATTACTCTGTTAACAAACTGAAAATTACAACACTAACAAACTAGTAGATGAGTTTGAGACTGCAATCCTTTAAAAGGCATCTTGGTATTTAAGCTAGTATTTCTATGTTACCAAAGCAATAAGGTACTTTAAAACCTGTAATTCGACCTGGGATCAGAACCAGCTTGTCAGTTGTCATTTACAACCTATTCATAGGTTTATCAGAGGTGGAAGACACATAAAAAGCTATTGGCAGTGATTGCGTATTCACTTCCGTCGGTTCGTGCTAGTGTTTGTATTTTGTTATACTTATTTTCCCTTAAAAAATAGGCCTATTAACAGCATTCTCCATCTGAAAGTGATTCATTCGCTTTCCATTATCACTTTCTTCAGCGTGGTTATTGTGGTGTCAAATTAGTTTCTCCCTTGTTTTAAACGTGTAACAAAAATTATTTACACTATTTTACCAGTAGTTCTAAGAACACGTATCTTCTGTACTTCGAGGAAATATTTTAAAGGTAATTAGGAGTCCCCTCTGATATTTTGTTTTCATCTAAAGTGTTCATAGGGTTCGAACGAAAATATTAATGTAACCAATAAGCAAAATCTTTTCTTTGGAATTTGTGCCTTTTTCTGGGAAATGTGTGTTATTGTGTGAAAAATAAAACGTAACTGGGGTGAAAAGCTAAGCTCTAATAACCATGGTTTGTTATGAGAAGCTACGAATTAAACAAGTGTCCAGTCTAAATGAGTTATTATCGACCATAACGACTTCTTTTAAATTCTCAAGAACTGTCTTTCAGAGATCTAAGGAATACGATTCTTTGTTTTACATTGTCAAGAACTATCTTATAGAGATCTGTGGAATAGGACTCACATAATTTAACGAATAACATCAGTTCAAATTAAAATACGCAAAAATTCTACAACGTTTTTGTATATGCATGAATATTGATATTCTTTGGTGGATGGGTCATTCTATTCCAAACATACTATTGTTAATTCTGCCTTATGAATGATAAAATTTCCGTCTGTTTCAATCTCTTTTCAGTATGTAATCACGTCGGTAACAGGTCTTCTCGTTTCTAAAGTGATTCTCCGAATTAGTTATATATACATTATACAGCTCCTCCCGAGTTGAAAAGAATTCGTTGGATAGGGAGGGGGATAATGTAAGCCAAATTCAGTGATGCTTCAGAATTGGCTCGTTTTCCAACTAGATCAAGCGGACCATTGGCCTACTTCTACAATCCACATACATTGAAGAGCCAAAGAAAGTGGTACACCTGCCTAATATCGTGTAGGGCCACCGCAAGCACTCGGAAGTGCCGCAACACGACGTGGCATGGACTCGACTAATGTCTGAAGCAGTGCTGGAGGGAACTGACTCCATGAATCCTGCAGGGTTGTCCATAAATCCGTAAGAGTACGAGAGGGTGGAGATCTCTCCTGAACAGCAGGTTGCAACGCATCCCAGATGTACTCAATAACATTCATGTCTGGGGAGTTTGGTGGCCAGCGGAAGTATTTAAACACAGAAGAGTGTTCCTGGACTGGACGTGTGTGGTGTCGCATTGTCCTGCTGGAACTGCCCAAGTCTGTCGGAATGCACAATGGACATGAATGGATGCAGGTACGTCTTACCTGTCGGAGTCGTGTCTAGATGTATCAAGGGTTCCGTATCACTCCAACTGCGCACGCCCCACAACATTACAGAGCTTCTATCAACTTGAACAGTCCCCTGCTGAGAAACAGGGCCCTTGGATTCACGAGGTTGTCTCCATAACCGTACACGTCCATCCGCTCAATACAATTTGAAACGCCTCTCGTCCGACAGGCAAGATGTTTCCAGTCATCAACAGTCCATTGTCGATGTTGACGGGCCCCGGCGAGGCGTAAAGCGTTGTGTCGTGCGGCCAGCCATTAAGGGTACACGAGCGGGCCTTCGGCTCCGAAAGCCCATATCGATGATGTTTCGTTCAATGGTTCCCACGCTGATACTAGTTGGACCAGCATAGAAATCTGCAGCAATTTGCGGAAGGGTTGCACTTCTGTCACGCTGAACGATTCTCTTCAGTCGTCGTTGGTCCCGTTCTTGCAGGATCTTTTTACGGCCGCAGCCATGTCGAAAATTTGATGCTTTATTGACGGTACACTCGTGAAATGGTCGTACGGGAAAATCCGCACTTCACCGCTGCCTCGGATATGCTGAGTCCCATCGCCGATTAGAACACCACGTTCAAACCCACTTAATCTTGATAACCTGCCATTGTAGCAGCAGTAACCGACCTAAAAACTGCGTCAGACACTTGTTGTCGTATATAGGCGTTGCCGATCGTAGCGCCGTATTGTGCCTGTTTACATACAGGGTGTTACAAAAAGGTACGGCCAAACTTTCAGGAAACATTCCTCACACACAAAGAAAGAAAATATGTCACGTGGACATGTGTCCGGAAACGCTTACTTTCCATGTTAGAGCTCATTTTATTACTTCTCATCAAATCAAATTATTCTTGGACTGGAAACACACAGCAAGAGAACGTACCAGAGTGACTTCACACACTTTGTTACAGGAAATGTTCAAAATGTCCTCCGTTAGCGAGGATACATGCATCCACCCTCCGTCGCACGGAATCCCTGACGCGCTGATGCAGCCCTGGAGAATGGCGTATTTTACCAGAGCTGTCCACAATACGAGCACGAAGAGTCTCTACATTTGGTACCGGGGTTGCGTAGACAAGAGCTTTCAAATGCCCCCATAAAAGAAAGTCAAGATGATTGAGGTCAGGAGAGCGTGGAGGCCACAGAATTGGTCCGCCTCTACCAATCCGTCGGTCACCGAATCTGTTGTTGAGAAGCGTACGAACACTTCGACTGAAATGTGCAGGAGCCCCATCGTGCATGAACCACATGTTGTGTCGTAAAGGCACATGTTCTAGCAGCACAGGTAGAGTATCCCGTATGAAATCATGGAGGTGAATCGAGGAAGTACAGTACATACTGACGAAACTAAAATGAGCTCTAACATGGAAATTATGCGTTTCCAGACACATGTCCACATAACATCTTTTCGTTATTTGTGTGTGAGGAATGTTTCCTGGAAGTTTGGCAGTACCTTTTTGTAACACCCTGTATATGTGTGTTTGAAAAAACTGGCTTTGAGCACTAGGGGACTTAACATCTGAGATTATTAGTCCCCTAGAACTTAGAACTACTTAAACCTAACTAACCTAAGGATATCACACACATCCATGCCCGAGGCAGCGCCTAGTACCGCTCGGCCACACCGGCCTGCCCTCTGTGTTTGAATACGCATGCCCATGTCAGTTTCTTTGGTGCTTCAGTGTATCAGCTGCGCCGCAGCTATGACAGTTACAAGGGTGACAAGGTAGCGAGTGTGTCTGCTCGCCGTCTGCCCGGTGATACAGACGTCAGAAGGCAGCGGCTGACAGCGAAACTGCCCCTTGTCCGCTGGCGACCACCTGCCGGGCAAGGCTACAACAGGAACCGTTACACCGGCCGGGGAAAAAAACAGCGCGCAGGTCGGCGGTATTCGCGAGCTTTCTGGGCTGCTCACACAGAAAGGGCCCTAAAAAAGAAAGCGCGGCCTCCTACGTCCAGTTCCGAGATCACGGACACCCGCGGTAGGTAGGGAGCGTCCCGCGAGAACTTGCAGACGCTTGTTTTTTTCTCCTTTGATTTACTATACGGTTCTGTGTCTTCCTCTAGAAGTCTTGCATACCGCTATGGCACCAGTGTGAATTTTCAATTGGAGACAAACCACTTCGCTCTGACTAAATAGTAGCAGTTCTTGGAGCGCGAGAATCCAGCCTTCTGCAGTAGGTTCGATATACCACTGAAACTTCGTAACTTTTAGATGAACTCCGAAATGTAGCAGATAGTGTTTCTCATGAATTTTCGCCTCCATCCCGTACAAAAAGTAGATAAAACTAATCAATGGGTGAGGCGTTCAGACACAAACATGACATAAAAGTGAAGTTCTGTGTACCACATAGTTATACAACGAGTATTCTAATTACAGATGGTATCCTTGCCTGCCTGCCGACAGAGAAGTGGATGGGGGGGCTCTATGTAGAAACACTTCGTTGCAAAATTTATACATCTTGGCTTACACAAAGCATCAAACGAAACCTAAAGATGTGACCAGTAGCCGAAACACTGATCTTGGTCTTATTACTTCGACACATTGTTCCGTCTTCATTTTTTCTTTCATTTTAATTTTTAGCATTCTGTGTGTTATCCACAATCGGTTTCCAATCATGACTTTTTTTGTGAATTAGAACATTTTTCATTTGCATGGGAATTATTTAATAACTAATGCAAGTGAGTTAAAACGTGAACAGCAAGATACATCTGCAAAGAACTTCAGTTAAAGTACTCTGACCACCAAGTAGTTCATTGTTTATTCATTTTATTTTGTGTGTCTAGACTATGACTGTCGACGAATAATAAAACTTCCTCGGAGTGTTGTTTCTAACATTTACATGACGTTCAATATTTGTGGCTTACCTTATTACGAAGTGAAAATGAGGGCAACTCGAAGAAAATATTATAAAAGAGAGCAGAATGTCATGGAAGAAAATTCGCCACCTAGTCGTATATTCTTAGGATAGTGACCTGTTTTGAGCGACGATGCAAGTATCACCACAGCCGTAGCATCTCTTTCCTTCTTAGATGTTGCCGTTTATTTGTGTGTGTTAGCTTTTTTCCATATGAAACTGCGGTTTAAAAACAACCCATCTTACGATTGAGCCGTGGTATCTTCATAGTTGCTTAACGCTAAATAGGTAGTCAATGATTTTCTAAAATATGTTACCATTAACACGGTACGCAAACATTTTAGGCCTAACCGCGACTGCAGAGAAAATAAACTGGAACAGCAAATGCATGCAACCAACCAGCCACATTTTAAATTCTCTTGAAGCGTTTCGTTACATTATACCTCTAGATCAGATGGAAAGAATTAGTGTTAGTATATTGTAAATGTTATTTTCTGTATACGATTATTGTGCGTTATCTATGGCGCTACATAGAAATGGGAACAAAAACACTGTACCAAACGTCTGGTTCGAAGAGAAGCCATTACGATCTATTGCATTTTGTGTTAAGGTGGAATGCTTCAGTTTTAAAGTACTTTCACTTTGCAGCACTCTTAGGGCAAGAGAATAACGAGTTTTTCTATTATTTTAGTAACGATTCGGAGTTAGATATGCACTGCTGTAATATGTTTATCCATGTGTCTGCTTTAGTCTACTACTATTATTAGTAACTACAAAGCAAACAATTATCAACATAAAATGTGGTGCTATGAAAGAATACTGAAGGTTAGATCGAATAACAAATGAGGAAGTTCTGATCGAACTGAGGAAAATAGAAATTCATAGCACAATTTGACTGAATTGAGGGATCGGTTAATTGGGCACATCAGTCTGATAACGTAAGGAGGGGTGAGGGGTAAATATTATAGAATAAGACCAATGTAGAAACACAATAAACAGTTCAAACGGATACAGGTTGCAGCAGTCATGCAGGGATGAAGAGACTTTCCCAGGGTCGAGTATCATGGAGAGCTGCATTAACCTAGCCTTCGAAATGAAGACAACAACAACAAGTTACGTCAGAAAATTTGTTGTACTTGTTTGTTTTGCCTTTTTCTGTGTATATATAAGTTCTATATAGTCTGAAATTAGATCCTACATGGAATTTTTGTGGATGAAAATGCGCTATGTCACCGGGCCACAAATGTTCGCTGTTGGTTTGAAGAACATTCTGGACAATCGGCCGAATATTTGGACCACCTAGATCGCCCGTAATCGAGAGGTGCACAAAATCCTGCACCGGTAACACTTTCATAATTATGGATGGTTGTAGACACAGCATGGGTCAATATTTCTGCAAAGGACTTCAAACGACTTGTTGAGTCGGTTCCAAGCTGAGTTGCTGTACTGCGCCGGCAAAAGGACATATCCCATGGCTTATGTCACCTCAATGTGTGCCACTGTTGATGGGCCGTATGCCCGAACACCGGTCTGGCAGTTACATAATTCTACATGCAGCTTAGAGTGTACAGCGACGTCTTTACTCTGAAGAAAATAGAAAAAGGGAAACTCGTGTTCAAATGCCGCATATCATGTCTACTGGGCGAGATGGACAGCTGTCGTTAGCTGGTTGGTTGTCGGAAGACGAGTGACTCGAAGGTCTGCTGAGGAATGCGTTCCGTCCCGGGGCAGACTCCACGGACACGGAACAGTAACACGTTTGGTGCGGGGCCGGTCCAGCCCGGGGTAGAATTACTAATGCGTGAATTATGCGCACTGGGCCTCTGGCGGACCGATTTCGGAGCCTGGAAATTACACGGCGCAGGCGCCGCCGAGTCCCGCGCTTTGGGGCGAAACAGCCGGCCGCCTCAATTTTATAGGAGAACAGCCGGGAGGTAAGGGGGAGCAGAGAAGGGAGGAGCGCTCGCCGAAACGGGTATCACTGCTGGTCGCAGGAATGTGCTAACTGCCCGACCTCCGCCCCGTCGTTAAGCATCAACCGCTTACAACAATAAAAAAAAGTGTGTGTGTGTGTGGGGGGGGGGGGGGGAGGGGGGGAGGAGAGTGTTCCAGACTAACAACGTAAAAGCTGATGATAGGCTCAGAGTGGTCCTCTAGTTCGGCTGTTCCACGAGTATGTCGAAGTCTCTTCTGCTTTTGGGTCTAGTCGTTAGGGTCGTTGGCTGCAGACTCTTGGATCTCGAGATCAGTTCTCGGTGACTAAGACGGAAACGAAGAATAAGGCGTGAACTTTGTGTACAGCCAAAGCGTGACAGAATGCGGGTTATGAGAGTGAAGGAAAGGAGAATATGACGAAATACACAACTCCCCCATCACCTAAATGAAAGAAATTCGGTTCTGTGATTTAAGTGTGCCAGAAATGTCCAAAGTAGATTGTTCTTTAGACAGACATACTGGTAACTCAGCTTTTCCTTATCGTCTTTGGGTGGCCATGTAAAAACGTGACTATTGTTTCTGGAAATGCGGGTTCAGTTGACAGATATCAGCTATCTCTATCGATATTCATTCTATCACTACCGATATTCATTCCTTAAACTGTACCGGATTTGCATCGTGACTGAGTTGTGGGGTTGCTATTTGCTTTGTAATTTGTTGGTCAATGTGGACGAAATTATTTTGTGTGTAGTGAAGAGGAAGAACACGTACTGAACTGATCAGGAAACTATTGATTTCTTTTACGTAAGTGAAGGATATATTACATAATTTAGATAGAAAAGCTATATGATTGTAGATATATTTGCCGAATCACCAAAACTGAACTGCTTGGTAACAATCCTACATCTTCCGTAGATGATTAATTTGTAAATTGCTGTAACCACTCTCGATTTTAGTGGCAAACTCTTTCGTGCACAATCAATGACTGTGACAAACGATTCGCAAATACTATTCACTGCAGTAGGAATCTGTATTTATTCATTTCGAAGTTTTTTTAGCCACTCCAGATCTTCAAAATGTTAGAGCATCCGGCAGTGATCTCTTGGCAATGTTTTTCCACAGTGCATTGGATATCTTAAAACAGTTTCACAGGCGTCGGTTGTCCTGGATAAGATTTTTTAAGATACGCTCCTCCTTCTTATATGTTTACGGACTTCTGAAGGAAGTAGAACTCTCCCTTCATTTAAAAAAACCCTAGGTAAAAAGGACACGCTTTGTATGGCCTTTTTCATTTGTTTTCTGGACTGAAAAAATTTGAAATTCCTCACCTGATTTGTAGAGCGTCTAACTCATTCAAAGTGTATTCCTGCAAATTACATTTGGTGTTTTACTTTCTGGTGCAAAGACGAATGGATTTTGTGGTTTTGCACCTCCCGAACATGCTAGGTATCGATGTCATTGAGAAAAACACACTGGAACGTTTGCTTTGTGCATTATTGATAGCCATATTGCACGCTAATCGTGTCGTAAAACGGAGTGTTTTGAAGCTAAATGGTGTGTTAATTGAAATGAGTGGAACTAATGGCGTGAATTCCGATTTGTGATTTTCTTCCCCCGGTTAATATTTGAAATGAGTGGAATTTATGGTATAATTCCGATTTGTCATTTTCTTTGTCGGTTAATATTTCCGCATCTATGACGCTGTGTAGAAGCTGTCCACATACCAAGAAAGTTGAGCAAATTTAGGAATTCTTTGGGAAGTTCACATTTTCCTCTTGGTTGATCATTGTATCAACGAATTTAAGTATTTTTCTTCCCCTGGAATCATATTCTGTATTCATTGACATACTTGCTGAGGTACATCACTTTTTGTCGATAAAACTATTCGATCACATAACCGTTCTAAGTAGTATCTAATTACAAGTGCATACACTTTTTTGTTGAGATGTTCCTCTGCCTTTATTACAACGCACACCCCGTGGGTTAAGACGAGTTAGCAAGAATTTAGATCAATGCGACATGTGCAATTTCCGAGTTGTATTCTACACCAATCGAGAATGTTTGAAAACATTCGTTAACATTTGGAAATATTTGTACAAGGCTGAGAACTTTGCAGCACATCTCGAGTCTTTACGCTGGAAAAATACATTGATGTGAAAGAGACTGGAGATGTGCCGGTGACGACGACGATGTGATGGCAACAACATCAAACACTCGTATCTCCGCATCAACCTAATTAACTGATGTGGCAACACCAGAGTTAGAAGCAGTGTCTGGCAGTGTGTGTGTGTGTGGCGGGGGGGGGGGGGGGGCTTAATGTATATCCAGGGTGACCAGAAGTAGAAGTACAAAAAAAAGAGGACAAACAGCTTCAGAAAGGAGGACACAAATGTTAGATAAAAGAGGTCACATGGAAAGAAACGTCCAAATTTAATTAATTAATTGACATACATAAACTTATTAACTTTCATTTGTACTTTTCTGAAGACCAAATTTTCAGTAGAAGTAGAAAATTGCTTAGCAGATAGTTGAAAAAAATAGATAGGGAAATTCTTTTGAATTATAGAGGAGCTTGAACGTTCCTTTAACAGATTCAAGTTTCAGCCAATTCCTGTCACCAGTGTTGCAGTGACCGAAAATACTCTTTCTGCATTTGCATTGTGCCCTGATATACTGAAAAAGTATTTGACAAGTTTTAACACTTCTGAATAAGATTCGGCAGAAATACTTTCACAAAAATATTTGACTCATTTTTTACTGCAAGATAACCCATTCTGTTCTGTTTCAGAAATTGCCTAAAATTACAGAATTTATTTTGCAAATACAAAAGGCTTTTTTCGGCATCACTGTACATTATATCTTTTTTTTGAGAGACATCCATTTGAAACAGGAAAAGTCGTCAAACACAGGCAGCCATCTCTTAAATATTCATAGCACGATTGATTCTGCAACATAGCTTCCTCCATAGAAAGTTTAACTTCTTTCTCAAAGAACACACTCCAAATTAACAGAAAGACTATCAATAAACAGTACTGAGTACATGACATGAAGCCCACAATGCAAAGCCAAGACAACGTGAATCCGGAACTGAGAATACGGAACTGAAATTTTAAATAATCGATATTTGCACCCGCTTATGGATAGATTTGTGACCATTAAATGTTAACTTGGTGAAAAAGAACAGTGTACAAATCCGCAAGGATTACAGAAAACAGATTAAAAAGGAGACATGTCCGGATTTATCCGGACGACTGGTCACCCTATATATAGCGTCACCTTCACCAACCAACACTAATTTAAACAGGGTGTACAAAAAAGATGGTATCGCATATTAATACAGCAAACCAGAAGAAAAGTTCCTATAATGATAAGTCCAGACACAAATATCTTTTGAGATATGGGCCGTTGAAGATCAACAGCTCACAGCCTGTATTTTACTTACAGATGAGTGCGGATTCACAAGACATGGCATGGAATGGTACTACAATACGCAGGTGCAAATCCTGAATAGTCGTGGAGATGAAGCATCAGGATCGCTTCAATATCAATGTGTGGGCAGACCGATAGTGCTGCACATTTTATCAAACGAATTAACAGGTGCAATGTATCGCCGGTTTCTGCGCGATGAATTACCAGAGCTGTTCCAGAACACAGCCCTTGCAGAAAGAAAGCAACTTTGGTTTATGCACTACGGGACTCCATCCTTATTTTCTACCGATCGTGCTGCTGTACTTCAGCCCAACATTTAATGGACTATATATTCGTTGAGGAGGAGCAGTGGACAGCCTCACCATTCTCTGGATCTGAATCCGTTAGATTTCTGGCTATGGAGAAGGTGTCGGTGCATGCGCCATCAACAATGTGCAGACGTTACAGGAGCGTGTGACCAAAGCATGTAAGGCAGTCCGAATGGAGCCAGGTGTACCTGGAAGAGTATTTCCTTGACTGTCTATATGAGCAGCGATTGGTTTCCGGACGTATCATTATAGGAGCTTTTGTACTAGTTTCCACCGATTCTACGTTCTGTGGGAATACGTGACTTTTTACTGAAACTTTATTGATTGCGACGATACTTGTAATTCTCTTTCACTGTGTTGGCGCCTCAGAGCATCTGGTTTAGCGAAATCGATTCAAGTCTGTCGTCTGAACACGTCAGTGAAAATCGACTTCGCCAGTTTTCGTCTTTTGTGAGTATCGTCGCATATAATCGTGGTGAGAGAGCGCCCGAGGGCGGAAATAGGGTGCCACAGTGTTCGGCGTTGTCGACGGCTGTGTTAGGTGGGTGTGGGCCGCTGCCCCACGGGGTGCCCTGAGGTGCGTCCTGTCCCAGGCGCAGCGGGTGTCGCGTCCCGTTACGCCAAACTGTTCCAAAGAGGGCGGGCTGCTGCCTGGCCTGAGCGTCCCTTTGCCATTTTTTGCAACAGCAAAGTGGACTCATCCCCGCAAACACCAGGGAGAGGCACGCGTGCCGCACAATAGGCCACCGAAGAAAGAGAGAAGGAAAAAAAAGAATAATGACAGCCCAGCCCGCGCTGGGAAAGTTTGCTCAGTTTCGAGGACCCCTTATCCCCCCGAAGGTTTACAGTCGTAGAGTGCTACAGTGGTCAGGAAGACTCTCTTCGCATTCCGTATCACCGACAGTCCCCGAAGGCGCAGCGATATAAAATCAGTTATAACCTTCTGTCATGCTTGTTGGAGTACGATGACGAATGTTTCTCAAGTAAAAGGCAATTACGTTTAGAGCGTTACAGGCGCATATCTAGGGTGATCAGACGTCCGGATAAATCCGGACAAGTCCTCTTCTTTATCTGTTTGTCCGGAGTCCGGTCGGATTTTTACGTTGTCTTCCTTTTTCGCAAAGTTGACAGTAATAAAATTATATTTGCAATAATTCCGGTTTTGTTACTCTTCCCTTAAATACCTTATCTACAGATTGCAACAGGATCGTTGATTTTATCGATTCGTCACTACTAATCATAGATCGAGCCTTAAGCGAATACAAATATCGATCGTTTAAAATTTCCATTCCGCATTTTCAGTTCCGGATTCACATTGTCTTGGCTTGCATTGTAGGTTTCATGTCATGTACTCAGTACTGTTCATTGATAGTTTTTCTGTTGATTTGGAACGTGCCTTTGTGAAAGAAGTTAAACTTTTTATAGAGGAAGCTATGTTGCTTTGTCAATCGTACCACAAATATTTAAAACAGGGTTCTATATGTTTGACGACTTTTCCTGTATCAAATGGATACCTCTTAAAAAAGATGTTAACTACATTGATGTTGAAAAAAGCCTTTTGTCTTTGCGAGATAAATGTAAAGCTTTTGATACTGAAGATGTAAAATGTTTTGATCGGTTCCCTAATTTAAGGAAATTTCTGAAACAGAATAGCAATGATACTGAAATTAGTGTATTATCTTGTAGTAAAATATGGACCAAGTATTTTTGGGAAAGTTAGGTTGTCGATTGCCATTCAGAATTGTTAAAACTTGTCGAATACTCTTTCAATATATCCGGGCACAATGCTAATACCGAAAGAGTATTTTTGTTCGCTACAACACAGTGGATTGACGAAAGGAATGGGCTGAACCTTGGATCTGGTACGTTCATAGGTCCAGTATTATTTAAAAGAATTTTCCTGTCTATCTTTTTATAACTAACTGTTAAGCAATTCTACACTTCTAGAAACTCTGATCTTCAGAGAAGTACCAATGAAAGTTACATAATGAGTGCTATGTCTGTTTTTTTTTTTTTAATTTGAACCTTTGTTTCCGTGTGTCCACATCTTTCTAACATTTGTCCTCCTTTTTGAAGCTGTTTTTCCTCTTTTAATGTCTGCATCTGGTCACCCTAGTCATCGCCAAACGAATCAGTGTATTAAATTTGAATTATTTACTTATTTATTTTGTTGTGTATCTAGTTGCCCATTTTAACCTTAGTTTTGAAGACGTTCCACAAAAACCAACACTGACTGTCGTTATAAATAATTTATAACACCGAATATCACGCAAAAAGGAATGCAATCCAGTGATCCACCTGAAGGGCCTATGTCCCCGAAACGCGTCGTGGAAAAAAAACTTAAGTGGCTGACACTGATAACTGTTTTAATTTCTCTTTTAAAATGAAGTATGTTACAGTGTGTTTCAGTAAGTCAATACTGCCAGCGAACATGCGCGAAGATTCAGAATTATACCGTTTGGAGATAGTTGTCGTTCTTACTTTTATTGTTCCAAAGAAAAAGTAAAGCAGTGAATTTCCGTCTTATGCAAAATACAATTGTTTTGCATGTATTATACTTTCTACAGGTTCTCATGGTTTTTTTACGGTGTCGTGTTCTTTCCGTTGTTTCAGACATAGCAAAACACTTATTTTGCTCACTTTCGCTCTTTTACCACATAAACAAATGTTTTATTTGGTCAATGAAACACAAGTATCATATAACGCTCGTCCCGACGGCAGATGCATCAGTTGGTACGCTTGCGAAAGAATTATATTTCAACACTTACAAATAGACGTGTAGTTCATACTGCCAATAACTGGCTGTGCAACACTTTTCTCTTCAGAGAAGTGATGTACCCATGTTAAGGTAAGGCGACAGTACCAGAACAGCAGTTGTGCTCTTTTTGCCACCACGGCTAATTTTTGAGGAACTTTCGAACAGCTGCATTAGTGAAAAAGTTTAAATGGTGAAACAAACAAATGAAATAAGATACTAACTACATTTAGACTTTAATCAGGCCTTCCGTATCCTGCGAAATCCACCGTGTAACTGAAGAAACATGTTAAGTGCAACAGAAATCCTTTTCTGTTTTAAAACTGTCATGACAGAATCACTGACAATCGAGAATCGCTTCATACGGAAAGATATACTCGTAAACAAACCAAGTACTTGTTGCGAATGCACAAATAATCTCAAACGGTGAGAAGTATTCTGCAAAATTCGGTAGTCTATAAAAAGGGGAATTTTATGTTACAGCAATTAGCATTTGTAAATATATCAAAATATGATTACTGGAAATTTTCAGCACAAAGTAAACTCTAATCAGAACGAAGATAATTCCCAAAAGTAAAACGGTAGGGTATAATACTGCCAGGAATGAAATAGTCGAAACATTAAAGAAAGACAAAATGAGAAGAAATAATTATTTAAACGATACTATGTCGCAGGATCAATATTAATGTACCATGATCAATTTGTTCGGAACATTACTGAAAAGTCATCTTCAGAATATTGAACACTGCCTTGAGAGGGCAGTGGATACAAAAACTAAACAGACAAAGAAGTGCGAAAAGAGTCTATTCCTTAACAACGATCTGTGACATCTAAAACAATGATATTTGAGGAACTTTGATCTGATTCACTGTTGTCACAAACATTTAATTCGCTATGCCCTGGAATAGGAACGAAATGGACCCCACAACGAAAAGACGTGTATAGTACTCCCCCGTGTGAAGAACAACATGGACCACAGCAGAAAGGAATGACCACGCAATTTCACTGGAGCTGCGGCAGGAGACTATAGAGAAAATGTAATGAAGTTAACAGGGTAGGCTAGCGGACGATGTAGTTTTACTTCAGGCAGAGTGAATAGTATCAGAGGTTCGGTAGTAGAAAGAGAAGAGAGTTTGCATATGAAGGCATCGCTTGTATAAATACATACATATTGCCATTTATGTCGCAAAGTGCCACAAAAGTATGTACACGTACGCTTTTTTCACTCCTTAAAGTGTACAAGTAGTCGTTAGTTGACATCGAAGCCTAGGTAGGTAGCTGTGGTTAACCAGAATTAACAGTCTCGGCCGGTTCACGCCCAGTCTCTGCACGGTTCACTTCCCTTGATTGCCTCCCATCCGTTCCCGCCTGTGGAGGGCCTCGGGTTTTGTGCGCTACTGCGTTAGCTACTGTCCTCTCTTCATGTACAATGACAAAACGAAAGAAAAGAATCTCTTTAGCCGCCCCTACTACTGGAGCAGCAGCCCTCGCAGTACGCTTGAAGTACCCGGGCGGCCTCTTTAGAACCCGTCGTGCCACCCCTTCCCCTCCGATGACACCGTGCTCGTCCCTTCCCTTTCTCACCTCCCCCACCCCTTCCCCTCTTCTAGAATCGGCCTATTCCAAACCGACCCATCCACAACTCGTCACTCGGACGCGCGCTTTAAGGACAGTAGACAAAACGCAGGGCGGCTACCGCAGTTGCAAATGGCTGACCACGCATCCACAATTGTGAAAGCCGAGTTAGGGGGGGGGGGGGGGGGGGGACTAACACGGCACATTGCGTGCGTACTCTTCTGTCTGAAAGACTCGCGGTACGTGGGAGGGGGGAGGGGAGGGGGGTCAGGCTGCGAACACGCACGCACCGCGCATACATCTGGTGGCTGGCTGTGTGTGCCAAGGAAGACTCGCGGAGGGGGTAGGGTGAGAAGGGTTGGAAAAGAGTGGGGTGAGGTTTTGGGAGGAGGGGAAAGAAGGTGGGGGGGGGGGGGAGAGGGTGCAGTCGTGTGTCCGGCCAGATGGAATGCCGCCTCCCATATTAGCGGCGGGCCATTCTGCCCCTCCGGAGCGGGCGCCAAGGAAGGGAAAACTACATATTGGGACGGCTGCAGCAAGGCAGAGTGGGCGTGTCCCCGGACACGGAATGGAATTTTAACAGCGACGAGCGGCCGGCCTGGGGCAGCCCGAGGTGCCGCCGGCGCTGGAAAAAAGAGGGACGGAGGGCCCGCTAACAGTGAGGAGATTGACATATAATATTAAATTGTACCATCAGGAGCGGCGCTCCAGAGACGAGATTCAATAAAACGCGCGCGATGAGAAATACGCTACGCAAAGAGAGAGCGTCGGGCTAGGGGGAAGGGGGGGTGGGCAGTGCCACGTTTTATGCGAGGCGGGAGGGAGGGAGAAATTCTGCCCGAGAAGTGAATTACGGAAGCGCTTTTATCTGCGTGCTCGATTGTCACCGGGCAGTTAGGCGCGTTCGGGTTATTTTAGGGGAGATGCGGCCGCGCTAACTTTGTTCTCAGCTCCCAAGTTGGGGCGATTCCCTGGAGACAATTTACTAACAGCAGTTACATGCCGAGAAAACAACCGCACCGAAAGTTTCTGAAGAAACGCCCACCCTCTGCTGTGTCGTGCGGCAGAAACATCTTTTGTTACCTAGAAAGTGCTACTGCCAGGGTAGGTTCTCGATTTCTTTCAAATTTGCCTCGCTAAATCAGCATTTCCAGCATCACTGGTTCTTATCATCGAGTTCTATCGACGCCATGCGTTTCGACAGCATATTATTATCCTCAGGAGCCTACGGTGCAGTAAATGTCGGCGGAATATACAGTCAATTTGTTATTCACACGAAGCAATCGTGCTTTCGTACGTGTTTAGCAGGAAGCGCGGAATAACTGCTTAGTTATAAGTCAAAGAATTCTCCAACCGTAATTATCACCTCTCTAACCTGCCCTCTCGCTGCAAACATTTATCTTTTTTTTTCACCAACACCGTTACCACTAATACCATATTTATACGTGAGGTTCCTACTCCTTGTTCACTCCATTGTTTGTATTCACATGTCCTAAGCCAGATTCTGGACTGGAAAAAGGCCGGCCAGTGTGACCGAGCGGTTCTAGGCACTTCAGTCTGGAACCGCGCGACCGCTACGGTCGCAGGTGCGAATCCTGCCTCGGGCGTGGATATGTGTAATGTCCTTAGGGTAGATAGGTTTAAGCAGTTCTAAGTTCGCTACAACCAGGCTGGCTGATAGTTAAAAGCAGCGGTCGTTGATCCTGAGCGCTAACTGCAGTTTTATCGTGACTAACGGGATACGTGGACAGGCTTTTTGTGTCGGAAGTGTCTCTACCGGCAGTCTCATTGCCAACTAAAGGTCGGATATCAAGACGTCTCGCGGAGGGACCGTATTTGTTTTCTTCTCCGATGAAGTTTTATTCATCCGACTAGGAAACTGAACAGGTGATAGCCATTGAAGAGTCCTCTTTCCGGTACTCGTATGGGGAGCAGACACCAAGATACTCAGGTGTGAGGGGGTCTCCGTTCCCTCTGCGGGCGAGCCAAACTGCCTGCTTAGGGAGCTGGTGAAGCTGCTCCGTGCTCGACGCCCACGCCGCTACAGGCGTGACCGTCTGCAGTGGCGGCGTGGCGCGTCCTTGCGGAAGGCTGCCGGCTTTTTGGCAATGGCCGTGACCCGGCTGGAGGAGGCGAGGCGCGACCGGTTCCCGCTGGCCCAGTGCGCTGGACCTGGAGCTGGAAAGCTGGAACCACCCGCCGCGCTGACTAAGGCCGCGGGAACGCCGGTCCGCCCCCGCCATCGGCTGTGTACCTATTGCCTGTCCTGACGAGGCGCGCACTCTGCTAGTAACTGAGCGCCTTTTACACTGCCTTATGTGCTTCTATGTCTCAGTAACACTCAGTGGTGGAGAGTGTATCTTGTAGCACTGTCACTCCCCCCCCCCCCCCCCCCCCTCCCCCCCACCTTTTCCTGTTCTGTTCGCGAATTATCCGCGGGAAGAATGACTAGTGGCAAGCCTCCTTGTGAGCTTGAATCTCTAACTTCAGTTTCATGGCATTTTGGCGAGATGTATTCAGGAGGCCAATATGTTGATTGACTCTGTTACGAACGTTTGTTCTCTAATTTTTAACTTAACTACCCCGCGATTCATAACACCAGGAAAAAGAAAAGGGCGGCGTGTCCGTTCCACCTGAGTGATAGAGAAGCCACAAGACAGTTGGAAATGGGATGGAGAGGGGTTAGACTAGACCTCTGTAAAAAATCCAAAGTACTAGGGAATCAGCCTAGACCGTACACTGTCACGTAAAGGCACTGCACTGAGCTCAGAGAACGATATATGCATGATCCTGTATTGCACGTAAACGGACTGAACCAACACGGGTAGCGCAGACTGAAATGCTTCGATGAGCAACAACGGGACTATGTTTCGCAGCTGGAGAATATGCGGCAGTAGTATGGGAGACGTCTTGCCACTTCAAGCGAGTAGATGTTGCCTGAAAAGAATCAGGATTGTCGTCGGTTGTCTGAGGCCTTCAGCTGTCTACAAAATTAACCCACTTGCCGTCATGGCACCACCAGATATCAGACGCAAAGCAGCTGGTGAAGTAGAGAGAAGAAAACAGCAAACCAACCCACGACACTTAATGTATAGCCACCAAACAGTTCCAACTCGTCTCAAGTCAAAGAAGAGCTTTCTCCAACCGACATTACCGCTAGGAGGCCCACGTGAGACGCAGAGTTGCATGAGGGACTTCAGTTGTTCTTGTAGCATCTGACAGTTGAGTAACTAGTAACTCCGAGCTACTTCCTCGGGTACCAAAATAACCTCAGACGAACCGCACTGTTCTTATTTGTGTCTTCGCTATTTTCTATGTGAATCTTGCCAGGTAAGTGTCCCAGAGGAACAGTGCTCAGATGTCGCTCTAGCGAGGGTTTGTAAGTTAGCTCCTTCGCTGGTGGTCTGCACTTCCTAAGGATTCTTCTAATGAACTTCAGTTTAGGAACTGCCTTTCTTATGACGCGGTCGTTCCACATAATTGCCTCCGTACGCATCTCCCCCCCCCCCCCCTATCCCCATCATGCGTTTCGTGATATTGCTCTAGCCTTGCGAATTACACACATACAGCAGCGTCTTCCACGAACAGTCACCGACGTTATTCACTAGGTCGTCTTTGTATATTGCGAACAGTAGTGGTTCTATAACATCCCCTAGGCGTACATCCGAAGACACTGTTAGGTCAAAAGACTTCTCTCTCTTAAGAACGACATGTGAAGGGACTTTTTTAAACTTCGTATCCACAAAGATAGGTCACATTTGAATTTCATCTCTGGCAGTCGTCGTGTTCACGAAAACAAACTCATTTCGCGCTTCGAGTATGTTAGAGAAATTAGTTTATTTGAAATCATCCTCTAATCATATTTATCCGATTTGTTCACTTACAAACTACAAAAGGTTCGGCAGAAAGCAATGTCTAAGCGAGACTGATCAAGATTCTGTCCGGTCACTCAGCTTTTCCTCTTTCGTGCTCTTTGTAAAGTGATTGAAGAAAATGGTTGGACGGTTGCTTTCAAAAGGATATGTTCGATTTCCTTCGTCTTCCTTGACGAAACAGAGCCTGGCGCCAATGAACTCGCCGTCGACGAGACATTGAGCCATAGTCCTTCTAACGTTTTATGTGGAGAGCTGATGCTCCTTTACAAGAAGGTAAGGTATTTCAAGTTTACATTAGGGCATCGATGTGTGTTCTCTTGTTCTATTTCGTTTGTTTTTGTTATGACCTACTTCGCGTTAGCGATGAAATCAGTACAGGGGTCGCATTACCAGGGTTGGATAACGCAGGTGTTAACAGTTTTTAGTGGTTTCGTCAAAGAATTATTGTTTATTCCTTTTAACTGATTTCTGGGCACTGCAAAAGGATATATGTTACACCAGCGGTCGACTTGAGCCGTTCCCCTTCTAAATCCAAGCTGCGCCATATCGAACGGCAAGGTAACACTTCTGGATACAATTGACCGTACACGTAACAGACAGGTATTGGTTAATGATCGACATGACATTCCTCGGGAAAACAATTGACAATAAAGCTACAAGTTATACACTCTCTTCCAGCGTTCCAGAAACTGTGGACAGGCATTTCGCGTGCACCCGCCGTGACCGCGAGTGAAGTTGCATTCAGCACCTGATGTCGATCTTTTACTTCGCTGTTCAAAGAATTTGATCCCCAACATTGACAGGTACCAGTGAAATCCTACGCTTTTGGCGCTACAGGGATGTGCGAAACGGTAACGAATTTAGATTATGCGGTCATCTGCTCGTTATGGTCCGAAACAAAGGAACGGTCATTGGGCAGCTTAGACGCCCGCAGGACGCAGTGTGGAGAATTCAGAGTGTGCGAGTAACATTTCCCGGGGCACGGCACGCGTTCCGTTATTACCGCTCCGGTGAAAGGCAATAATAATCCATTCTTGGGCCGATTGTCTGTGCAGATTGGGGCGGACAGATGCAGATAAACTTTATGTGGCGTACGTAATGTGATAATCTGTATGAAAGCTACCGGGAGAAAATACCAGTGGCCGAAAGATTACGGTATATATTGCAGATAATCGTAATTGGAGCGCCATAAGGAAAGCAACTGTAGGCAGTTTCATTTTACAGCCGCGACCAGATGTCTGTTGGAGATGATCCGGCGACTTTGGCGTTATTTCAGATGCTCCACGCCTTCACCCGGCTGTGCGATAAACACGAACCCGTCTTGGGTGCTACACCAAGCCCGGGTAGAGGTATGTCCTCCCGAACCGTAAGGAAGGAACCATAACAGAATCACTTTATTAACCGTCCGTCTGCCTGACGGTTAAAAACCTTTTCTTCTCGATAACGGATAGAAGTTAGACGTTACAAGTTGAAATTTATGTCAATACTAAGGTGTATATGTTTTTGGCTGTGTAATAAATGCAAACTTCGAAGTCAATGCAACCACAAGATACGGCTGTGTCTGTCAGATATTTAGATACTCGAGAACTCACTCCTGAAAAGTGTAGGGTACTTTCCGTTGACCTAGAATAATGAAATCTGGAAAGAAGCAAGATTTCACGGTACAACTACAGGAAAAAAATTCGAAATTTGATAATCAGAATTATATTACACGAAAAAATATTTCTATTGTCATTTGTTAACCGATGTCAAACTTAAAATTAAAACATTATTGAAAATTTTGTAATCCCCGGGGCAGATATATTGCCAGTATCAATGTCGATAGAAGTCAAAATTGTCGCGATTCCCGATTACCCGAATGAACTGTCTGTTTAATCATTAAGTTTGTGCGGAAACCTGCTTGCGCGAGTGGTACTCGCACTTAGCCAACTGTTTACCTCTAACTCTACTGGGTCGCTGTAGCATTGATAATGTACCATAATACTCTTCATCACATTAAAGAAGTACTAATTAAATACATTAAGAAATTGTATCAATAATATGACTCCATAATATGTTAATTTAAAATTACCGATCAGTAGGCTGGAAATGGTGGAGTTGACAGGCAAGTCCTTTTTTAGGATTCACTTAAACCGATTTTGGGAAACAAAAACAGCGATTGCCAAAGTAGGTAGTACTCTTTAATATGACAAATTGTAGTTTTTTGTTGAGAATCACACTTAAATAGAAGTTCAGTGCAACTGAAGTTTGCCAATAGAATTGTGTCAACTTGAAGTTCACAAAACGCAGGTTTGCACAAACCATCTTCAGTTCTTACGGAAACCCACTTTTGTCTTTTCTGTATACTATGATGCGCCGTACTGCAGCCAACAGTACCTCCACACTTCTTCGCAAATACTTTGACTTTAGCAAATTCCCCTTTCTTGAAATACATTAACTTCACCAGTTCCAATTCCTTTTCCTAAAACAGTCAAGTATATAATGATTATAGACCAAAATGTTTCAATATTTTTCGAACACCCCCAGATGCGTTTCGTTTTTTTATTTTGTAAAAATGTAGACATTCCTGATGTATGGAATGACTCTCGTGTATTTTCGTTAGAGTAACCTTACCGTTTTCCACTTTGTATTCTCTATGCAGAATTTTCGGAAAGTGGCGTTACAAACTTCTAGGATGTGTAAAGGGAGCGAGTACAAAATATTGTGAACAGCAATGCATGTCCCGTAACGTAGCGTTTCCATTTTACGACAGTTTCAGTTCACGGGTTTAACTCATTAACTTCTGCTCGAGGAATTGAATTAGGCACGACGCAGTACAATTATTAGGTAACAATTCGTGAGGAAACATAACGAAACAACGTTGGTGGTCGCCACATCAAGCACCTGTTGCAATGCAACAACACTATGCTGTATGTGCAGTTTGCTGGGTTCTTTTTTGTTTTAAAATAACGTAATGTAATGTAATTTTTAAGTGTTGAAACAAAACAAATATGCTTAAGTGGTAAATGAATGTTTCGTTATGTTTTCTTTCGAACTGATATCTAATAATTGTAATACGCGACGCCTAATTCAATTCCTAAAGCAGAACTGGAAGAGTTAAACATCTGATCTGAAACCGTCGTGCCGTCCTACATATAGATTCCCATTCAAAATATTATATACTCACTCCCTTATACAAACGCTAGAAGTTTGTAACTGCAGTGTCCGAACTTCCTTTGATTTTTTTCCACGTCCTCATTGTCTGGGCTGATCTAAGATCCGGAACTCTTACACCCTTTAAGTCCGCAGCTCGTGGTCGTGCGGTAGCGTTTTCGCTTCCCGCGCCTGGGTTCCCGGGTTCGATTCCCGTAGGGGTCAGGGATTTTCTCTGCCTCGTGATGACTGGGTGTTGTGTGATGTCGTTAGGTCAGTTAGGTTTAAGTAGTTCTAAGTTCTAGGGGACTGATGACCATAGATTTTAAGTCCCATACTGCTCAGAGCCATTTGAACCATGCCCTTTAATTTTTGCCTCTCCTACTTCTGGTACTTACCTGTTGTCAGTCTCGCTTCTGCTGTTCTCCGTTGTTTATTCGTTTTGTGCTAAGGAGAATATCTGTTCTGTTTAATAAACAGTATTACACATAAGTATGTGAGTGAAGTACCGCACACAAAGCTTTGCTCAGCCCTCTCAGTAAACCAGATTTGTCTTTCCACGATTGCAGTTGGCGACGGATAAATATTCCGTGTTTTCTACCTCTGCGTTATACAATGTCATTAAAAGTAAAATCAAACGATTTGGTGACACCGTATTTACACTTAGTAGTCTCGAAAGATAAAAGGATTCACATCCGTATCTAGCATTACCTTGAAAGATGCTCGCTTGTGGAAGGTGAGAGCGTGTTAGGACCATAACTCACTATGCGCCACGTAGCCGAGTAAGCTGCACGTTTCGCCGAAGGACGCTTTTCAACTTTGCTGCGATGCTGCGACAGGCAAATTACGCTCCTGGCAGTAATCCGTGTTCGCTGATGCAGTTATACGACAACCGGCAATTTTCATGGCCACAAGTTATTGCCGGAACAAGCACCGGATCTGCAGTAAAATTACGTTTACTTGTCCTCTCCTCTCGTGAAAGTGGCACTTACCTCCCAGCAGGGTACGAAGTCCTATGCAAAATCTGGCAGTTCCGAATCAATCCTCTACTTCAGACTGTTGAAACCTTTGTATTCCAAGATGTAGCATCAGATGTAGTTTGGTACTGCGGTCTTTTTCGACCAGGTGCGGCCAACCGTTTTCACGAGCCACTGCTTTTCACAGGCGTTAAATAGGACCTGAACGTTTGACAATTTCCCAACCCCGGCTCCCTTCACCATGTTATCTATTTTTTTCAGGTCCTGTTCGTCCTACGGCAGCGACGAAAACTTAGTTCATCTACATCTGCAGCTACATGACTACTCTGCAATTCACACTTTCGTGCCTGTCAGAAGGTTCATTGTCTCTGCCATTTGTGTTTAGCGTCCCGTCGACAAAGGAGTCATTGGAGACGGAGCAGAAGCTCGGATTAGGGAAGGATGGGGAAGGAAGTCGGCCGCGTTCTTTCAAAGGAACCATTCCGTCATTTGCCTGATTTGATCAAGAGAAAGCACGGAAAACCTAAATCAAGATGGCCGGACGCTGGTTTGAACCGTCGTCCTCCCGAATGCGACTACATTGAGCTAACAAATGCATCAGCTCGTTCGGTTCAACTCTCGAGCAACGTACGGGAAAAAAGAAGACTTAAATCTTTCCGAGCGAGCTCTAATTTTTCTTATTTTATTACAACGACCTTTTCTCCGTATGTGGTCTCCGTATGTGATCAACAAAATATTTTCGCTTTCGGAACATAAAGTTGGAGATTGAAATTTTAGGAAAAGACGTTGCCGCAAACGAAATATGCCTTCGTTATAATGACTGGCACCCCTCTCCCTTATCATATGCGTGACGCTATCTCTCTTATTTCGCTATAAAACGAGCTGCCCTTCTTTGAATTTTTAACGATCTTCTCTGTCAATCCTGTGTGGTAAGAATCCGAAACCGTACAACAGTACTCCAAAAGAGGACGGACAAGCGTAGTGTAGGCAGTCTCTTTAGTAGACATATTGCATTTTATAGGTGACGTGCCAATCTCCACCCTCCAAGAAAAGTCCCCTTAGCGTGGCATAATTTTGTATTCGTTTGATGTCCCCGTTCTGACAGTGTGTTCCTATAAAGGAAATGGGCAAAATATCAAAATGTTTAAAAGGAAAACATTGTGAAAAATGAGACGTTTGTTTTATAAATAGCGTGGCCTTCGTATTATGGCTTGCGAAAACATTTCTGCGTGGACCAAGTGCAAGCGTTTTGCAGTATACCTTGGCAAGTGACTGTGCTGTTGCAAGAAGCTGCTCGTGGGTCTTAAATTTTGCTGGGTCACTAATTATTACCAAGAATGTCACTTAGCGAGCCGAAGGGAGCAGATGAAGGGCGAGCGAGCGGCGGTTTTTTCCCTCGTTCCCACGGCGCTACAGAGACGGCGGAGACAGATTAATCTCGTGCGGGCCCTGTCGGAACCTCCCGTGATTGGTTTCGTGGCAGACAATGCAGCTCGCTAGATATCTCGTCAAGTGAAGCTTACTCTACAGAGTTAGCTAATGCGGTGTTCTGATGGAGTTCTACACTACGAGAGTTTAGCGGCTGCCGCCGTCTTCACGTGGAGGCTCCTCTAATATTTGATACAGCAAAAATCTGTATCATTAATATCTTAGGTATATTATCGGCGAGTGAGGTCAGCTGCCGACGGCAAAAGCGTCCCGGGGTCCACCACCAATTTCATGATTGTGGACTGTATGTAGTGTGTATGTCCCGTACCCGACTGCAAAGTTCTGTCTCGTTGCGTAGTGCTAAAACCGTAGAAGTCCACTGCTGCGTCTGTATCAAGCACGGCCTGTGAACGCAATTTCGTGAAACAGTAATGTTGGGCGACCTTGCTCTTCGTTACCGCGAGAGATCTACCAACCGCAAGCCTGAAGCGGGCGCGACCACTGATACACACATACATAGGGTTATTCAAAAGATTGGCCACAAATTGAAGGAGCTGATAGAGGAATCGAAATACAAAAATTTAGGACTAAGAACTCTAGGCAGAGAAAGATCTGTAGTGTCAGGAAGAACACGGAGTGTAACTTAAGTTGGAAAGAATACAATTTCGATTACACGGTTAATAACAAAAGCTGAAGGCTGTCAGTTCGACTAAGTACCTAGGTATAACAATTACGAACAATTTAGCCGCGTGGAGAGGCGGCATGTCACGGATTGCGCGGCCCCTCCCGTCGGAGGTTAGAGTCCTCCCTCGGGCATGGGTGTGTCTTGTTCTTAGCAAAAGGTAGTTTAAGTTAGTTTCAGTAGTGTATAAGTCTAGGGGCCGATGACCTCAGCAGTTTGGTTCCTTAGGAATTCACCCACATAGCGCCGGCCGCGGTGGTCTAGCGGTTCTAGGCGCGCAGTCCGGAACCGCGCGACTGCTGCGGTCGCAGGTTCGAATCCTGCCTCGGGCATGGATGTGTGTGATGTTCTTAGGTTAGTTAGGTTTAAGTAGTTCTAAGTCTAGGGGACTGATGACCACAGATGTTAAGTGCCATAGTGTTCAGAGCCATTTGAACCGTGACTAAGAAACACATTTGTAGTTTCTTTCCACGATCATTATCATAAGCGTATTAAGTATCACAGTCCAAGTAGTTGAGTATATGGACTTGCTCCAATATGTTATTTTCGATTGTGATTTTAGCTTTAACATGACGTTTTCCACAAATGGCTGTAACTTATTCTTTTTGGCTACGGGTAAATTATACCGTTTTGCCATTACATGTAAAGACCATAGAGGTCGCCGTAGTTAGTCTTCCGTATCCACCACTACAACCAAAGCATCTGCAAAAAGGAGTGAAATATTGTACATACGCCAGAAATTAAAAAGTAAAAAACGACTTAGCAATGGTAAGAATGTGATCCGCAATAATTCCACGCTGCCTCCAATTCTGATATTTTAGTCTTTCCTTTTAGTAAGTGAGAGGTAATTTAGTAGCTGAAGCGCTATGAGCAGAAATTCTACTTTATTCCGTTTTCCAGAGTAACGCCAAATTAGTCGTATTAAAAATCCACTTGGTCAACATTGTAATACTTCTCGTACGTGAGTGTTGAACAAGCTTCTTGCGCCGTCCATGCGCCATTGCCTGTTCCATCTCTGGGCAGTTTCCAAAAGCCATTCCCATACACGAGAAATTCTGATATTAATTATTGACCAAAGCGCTAAATACACAAAAACGGAAAAGAAGTTTTCGTTAGTAAGTTTTCGATAGTCTCTGCAGGCTATGTTTCCGGACACGCACAGAGATCATCATGCCTAATTCGTGACAGAAGGGCATCTGATACTCTTGGCTCAATGGTACCACACTGCACAGCGCCTATTGGTAGCCTAAGGCTACTTCCCTACAGCAGAAGTAC